>NC_064643.1:191058986-192308986 GCF_023864345.2 Schistocerca serialis cubense
TTATGGCTTTCGCCTTTTGACAAATTACACGAGTGCGAATCAAGTTCTGGACTTTCTTTCTAAGACTGGTGAAATAACAACATGTCCCAATTTTATTAGCACACTTAATAACCCCAAAGTGCCCCCAAGTGTTATGGGTATACCATATTAATCGGTCTAGACAATCAACCGGGATACATACTCACCACTTTTCAGATGCAGGATTCTTCCTATAAAATAGCACCTGTTTTTCAAGTCTATAATGGTTGCTGATTTTTTGATTACGACCTCTCAATAGCTCCTGTTTAACTGAGTTCCACCGAGGGTCGGCATCTTGCAATGCTGCTATATTTTTACCTAAGTCAACAAAATACTGTCTGTTTGCCTTATCTTTCATTAGAAACACGTTAAATTCCAATGTTAGATCTAAGGATGGGGAATATTCGTTTAGTCCTTGGGGCATCCAAGGTAGGGCGTCAGCAACAATGTTTTCCTTACCACTGGTATACACTATCTCGTAACTGTATTCTTGCAAAGCAAGAGACCACCTGGCAAGTCGTGCATGTAGGAGTTTGCAACTATGCAAAAAGCTTAGTGCCTTATGATCGCAATAGACTTTGGTATGTGCACCAGCTAAATAATAATGGAATTTTCGGAACGGCCACAGAATGGCAAGTAGTTCCAATTCTGTAGTATAGTAAGATCGTTCACATGAGGTTAAAGTCCTACTCGCAAATGCAATTATGCAAAAGGTGGGTTGTCCATCAATATTTTGAACTTGGAACAGACATGATCCTCATCCCACATTGGATGCGTCTGCATACAAACAAAATTCAATACTCATATCAGGATGGCAGAGTAATTTTGCATTTAATAAAGCCTCTTTGATTTTTTCAAAATCTGACTGGCATTTCGGAGACCTATTCCTGTATGTATTCTTTTTGAGAAGACGTAACAACGGCTCCGCATTTAGTATTTGATTTGGATCATATCAGCGATGAAATGACGCCAGTTCCAGAAAAGCTTTTAATTGCCGTTTTGTTCTGGGCACTGGAAATTTCGCTATGGCATTCAATTTTTCACTATCTGGGAGGATACCATACGAATCAATCATATGGCCCAAAAATTTAATTTTCTTTAGAGCAAACTTCAATTTACACATATTAGCTGTAATACCAGCATGCAAAAACTTATTTAATACATTGTCCAGTATTTCCATATGTTCCTTCCAACTATTTGTGGCGATTAAAATGTCGTCTACGAACAGTGATATCTTACTCACAAGTTTGGGACCCAACGCCTCAGCAAGTGCCGCAATAAAGACACCTGAGCTTATATTTAAACCGAATGGTAAAACTTTGAATTCATAACTACTTCCTGTGTGAATGAAGGCTGTATATTTCCTAGATTGTGCCACAATAGGAATTTGCGAGTATGAATATCGGAGGTCAAGGCTAGAAAAATATTTTACAACATGATATCCCTGTATCAATTCGTCTATACTCTCGGGCATTGTTCTCACCAGTATTATAATTTTATTGATTTCTCTTGCGTTGAGAACTAGTCATACTTGTCGATTTGGTTTGTTTACAGCAAGTTAGGGGCACGCATAGGGGCTGTCAGATGGTTCTATGATGTTCCATGCCAGCATCTTTTGAATTTCATTACTAACTGCGTTTCTTTTTGTCCATGGTACCTGGTACGAACTATGACAGAGTGTTTTATGTGGCATGACATTCATCCTATATTCATATCCCCTAATCGCACCAGGTTTTTCTTCGAATACTTGTTCGTATTTCACGAGAACCTTAAACAATTCAGAACGCTGCTCTGAGGACAGCTGAGCAGATTCAGAGACTATTTCTAACATTTGTTCATGTCGGTCAGATTTTATTTATTGAACCTGATTCCCTGAGCCTGTAGTTTTATTTTTTGAAATGAACTTCATTTGTATACCTGGGCAAAACCTTCCATGTGTGTTGGTTATCATCAGTAATTTTAGAGAGATGATGTCCTTCATGGAAAGTTATCCTTATCTTACATTTCAGCAAGATAATTCCCGCCCGCACATTGTGAGAGTTTCTACTGCTTGTCTTTGTGCTTGCTTGCCAAACCCTAACTCGGCCAGCAAGGTCATCGTATCTCTCCCCAGGTGAGAATGTTTGTAGCATTACGGGCGAGGCATTCCAACCAGGTAGAGATTTTGACTGTCTAATGCCCCAACTGGAGAAAATTTGACACAATGTCGCAGGATATCCAGCCACGCTATCAATCACTGCGAAGCTGAATACCTGCTTGCATAAGGGCCACAGGAGGCCAACGCGTTACAGTTGCTCAATTTGTGAAACTCATCCAGTTTTTCTGAAATTATAATCATTTGTTTGTCTGTACACCTACGTCACATATACCGATTTCCGTCCCATTCGGATAATTCCTTTGTAGAGCGTCCTTTTTTCCTTAGAGTGTATCTTCATTATATTACAGCCAGAAAATAGGCAAGACGTCAGTTTCTGGATGATTGTGCAGACTCCTAAATCCAGCTGTTTTCTACTTGAATTCAGGCACTTCGTAAACGCTGGTGAAACTACACTGAGCGTAGCACACATTATTTGCAAATAGTTGCAGTTAGAATTTGTCTCGTTTTCGTACGTATCAGACTTTAAGAATCGGGGGCAGTGGGTTGGTGCTGCCTTCAAGTTATAGTCCTTTATTTCACGTTGATAGATTGTCACGTTACTGCTAACACCAATAGAAAGACTGATCGACAATAAAGGTTGGATTAAAAGGAAGTGCTGTGGCCTCACACTTCGGACATCGTAGCGCCTACTGCAATGGCATCCAACTTTATGTCCAGCTATCATGGGATGCCTGCATCACAGGGTGTATATTCACCAGAAAATCCTACGTCGGAAGTGTAGTAAAAACAAAAACTTACCGGCGGCACAATAAACACCACACCACCCAGTGTCCACCAACGGCCGCCAGGGACCGCTACCCGTTCGCGGAGCCTGCAGAGCAGTTTCTGCAGATATCGCAGATAGCCTAGGAACTACTTTGCTACGCCAGGCACGTGATCGCAAATAGTTCCGGCAGATACATCCGCCAACGGGCTTTATAAGGCGGCGCACTGCCGTCAAAAGGCAGTTCAATGCACTGTTCGTAAAGATACAGAGCTGTTGACGTGGCAGCCACGGCCAGACGCCTCTTCTAGCTGGCGGATTTCTGGGTATAGTCGACGAACATCTTGACGTTGCAGAACTCGCTCCCCGTGAAGAAATTTATCTGTGCCGATCTGCAGTTGGGATTGAGTCGGTTTTTCTTTTGCATATTGTATTATTGTTTCGTTTTGGCGAGTTGAATAAATTGTTTTCGGACTTGTGTTTTCCGCTTTTCTCTTCTGCTAGCGCAAATACTTCAGGAAGCATACGTAATTTTGAAGTTACTGGCATATTAAAACTGTGTGCCGGACTGGGATTCGAACTCGATATCTTTGTCTCGCTAAGGAAAATGGACTGAACCGCTGAGCACGCACATGGGACTGCTACATAATCTCACAGAATTATTCATTAGTGTTTGGATAACATTTCCTTAATTATCGGCAGGGTAATTGTGTGCTCTTTTAAGTTTTTAATTTTTAAATGTCTTCGTATGGGAATGAATTTTTAAGATTGCTAGCTTTTGAAATCTAAGCTGAAAGTTTCATTTTTGGCGTCTGCTCGCGATAAGCAATGGTTTCAGATTCGAGTACCGAACGGGTACACAGTTGTAAGTTGCCAGAAAGTTTCAAATCAGCGCACTTTCCACTCCAGAGTGAGAAATCTTTATTGGTCATTGTTTTCTACAGTAATACAACATATCCTACTGGGTCGTCAGTCTCCACCATCTATTGAATTTTTCTTGTGATGTCACTGCTTGTACCTTCCTGTACTTCATATAGGGTGTTTCAAAAATGACCGGTATATTTGAAACGGCAATAAAAACTAAACGAGCAGCGATAGAAATACACCGTTTGTTGCAATATGCTTGGGACAACAGTAGTTACAATTTTCAACAACAGATGGCGCTGCGGTCTGGGAAACTCTATAGTACGAAATTTTCCACATATCCACCATGCGTAGCAATAATATGGCGTAGTCTCTGAATGAAATTACCCGAAACCTCTGACAACGTGTCTGGCGGAATGGCTTCACATGCAGATGAGATGTACTGCTTCAGCTGTTCAATTGTTTCGGGATTCTGGCGGTACACCTGGTCTTTCAAGTGTCCCCACAGAAAGAAGTCACAGGGGTTCATGTCTGGCGAATGGGGAAGCCAATCCACGCCGCCTCCTGTATGTTTCGGATAGCCCAAAGCAATCACACGATCATCGAAATATTCATTCAGGAAATTAAAGACGTCGGCCGTGCGATGTGGCCGGGCACCATCTTGCATAAACCACGAGGTGTTCGCAGTGTCGTCTAAGGCAGTTTGTACCGCCACAAATTCACGAATAATGTCCAGATAGCGTGATGCAGTAATCGTTTCGGATCTGAAAAATGGGCCAATGATTCCTTTGGAAGAAATGGCGGCCCAGACCAGTACTTTTTGAGGATGTAGGGACAATGGGACTGCAACATGGGGCTTTTCGGTTCCCCATATGCGCCAGTTCTGTTTATTGATGAAGCCATCCAGGTAAAAATAAGCTTCGTCAGTAAACCAAATGCTGCCCACATGCATATCGCCGTCATCAATCCTGTGCACTATATCGGTAGCGAATGTCTCTCGTGCAGCAATGGTAGCGGCGCTGAGGGGTTGCCGCGTTTGAATTTTGTATGGATAGAGGTGTAAACTCTGGCGCATGAGACGATACGTGGACGTTGGCGTCATTTGGACCACGGCGAACGGAAACCCGAGGCCGCTGTTGGATCACCTGCTGCACTAGTCGCGCGTTGCCCTCTGTGGTTGCCGTACGCGGTCGCCCTGCCTTTCCAGCACGTTCATCCGTCACATTCCCAGTCCGTTGAAATTTTTCAAACAGATCCTTTATTGTATCGCTTTTCGGTCCTTTGGTTACATTAAACCTCCATTGAAAACTTCGTCTTGTTGCAACAACACTGTGTTCTAGGCGGTGGAATTCCAACATCAGAAAAATCCCCTGTTCTAAGGAATAAACCATGTTGTCTACAGCACACTTGCACGTTGTGAACAGCACACGCTTACAGCAGAAAGACGACGTACAGAATGGCGCACCCACAGACTGCGTTGTCTTCTATATCTTTCACATCACTTGCAGCGCCATCTGTTGTTGAAAATTGTAACTACTGTAATTTCGAAAGTCTGTCTGCCTGAAAATGTACTGTTGTCCCAAGCATATTGCAACAAACGGTGTATTTCTATCGCTGCTCGTTTAGTTTTTATTGCCGTTTCAAATATACCGGTCATTTATGAAACACCCTGTATCTCTTACGTATGATAATAGATTTCACGTCACTACATCGGAGTTATCTTGTTTTGGTAAATGCCTGTAGGGACTAAAGCTCCTAGTGTTACTTGCAAGCACAGCCAGATGTGCAAGGATCAGGGTTAACTTTTGTCTGTTGTTGCAACGTCCGTATATTGCGACACAGGATGCAGTGCTTGCAAAGACTGCGAAAGAAGTGCTGTAGTACTACCCCGCGGTATATAGCTGTAGTTTGCAATGTCTGTTCCTAAACACTAGGGTCAATAGTACACAGACGGGAGATGAAACAAAGCAACTTGGAGATCGACAACCAAAGAGCAACATTGCAAATTTCAGTGGATCCGACTACTTAAATGAAGAATGAACATGATGCTTACGTTTCACAACAGTCAATTGTCTGCCGCGTTGGCACTGGCGAATCTACTATGAAAAAGAATAAGCAGTCTGTAGCAAATTAATGGCCAAAAGCAATTCCCAAGACACTAAATGTGATGTTAATAGCGAGTCGCTTTTGCACATACCTTCGGATCAGCAGTGAGCCGTGGACTCTACGCAGTGTTGTAATCGTTCCGGAGAGACGTTGTTCCATGCATCTTGCAGTGCTACGTGGACTTGTTCTTGTGCAGATGGTGTTGGGTTTATCAAGTGAACACCGTTATCAGCAGCACACTATTAATACTTGATATTTTTAAGGTCAGGTAGTCTGGGGACTTAAGCCATGGAAAGAATATCACGCTATCTACTTGCAACGAAAGATCAGTGATGTTGCATAGTATTGTTGAAACATGGCATCCCCAACGGCCAGAAACGGATGTTGATGTTATTATTCACATAAATATATAGCTACCAACAGCAAGCAAACACAAGGTAGCTAATGTAATTAACGAGATAGAAGCTGTTTTAAATTCAACGGATTTCTTTCTGATTTACGTGCTTAAATATACCTGACATCAGCACGAATAGCAGTGGGCAGAACCGTGGTAGTTTATTCGTAATACACTTGACAGACTAATTTTCCACCATTTCCTTGTCTTCTGTTAATGCACACTATTTGCTCAAAAGTATTAGGACAAATACCAGTCGCGTTATACGAAGTGTGTCCGTCCTTCGACTTTGTGACAGCTTGAATTCTGCTGAGGAAACTTTGAATGACATGTCTGTCTGTGGAGGAATGATATCTCATTCTTCCTCGACAGTCAAAACAAGAGAAGGTAATGGTATCAAACACTGGGGTTCCGACTTTCTAACTCATCTCAAATATGTTTCATTATCGTTAGATCTGGTCTATCGACAGACCAGTCCATTTCAGGACTTTTATTGTCCACAAACCATTGTTTTACAGATGCTATTTTATGACTGGGTGGACTCGTGGTGATTAAATCACAGTCTCCAAACTGTTACTACGCGGTACACAATACCGTAAGATTTGTTCATGCCCTTCCGAATGAAGTATTAAAAGTAATAAGGAGACCACAACCTGACCTGAAAAGCTATCCCATAACTATAATACCACCTCCTCCATGCATTAATCTTGCACTGCGCATCATGGTATTCAGCGTCCACCAGTCATTCGCCAAGAGCGAACCCTTCCATCGGATTGCCACAGCCTATACCATGGTTCATTCACTGTCCGTTGCCATCGAACCCCTCTTCCTCTCGGGAACAAGAACTGCCTGGGCTGCTCTTAGGGTTTAAATTCCGCCCGCCAGACCGCATCTCCACTGCCTGGATTAGCCTCCATCAGCGTCATCGCCATTTCATCACCTGTTTGTCAGCGCTGCCGGCTCCATGTTTTGCTTGTCGCTGCCGCACTACACCTGATACAGCAGCTTTTCCCATTCATCTTTGAATGTGAAAATACTGCTGTCCCTCCCTGGCTTCCAGTATTTGGACAACATACCACGAACAGAATTATGTACACCAATTATAGCAAGTGACATAAAACAAGTACTCCACGTAAAACACAACACTTCCACTGGTCATGACAGCATTACTTATGAACAGCTCAAAGAATGTCCCCTCTTTCTTATCACTCATGCAAACCTTTACACCTCTATCCTCTCCATAGGTTACTATCCTCAACAATGGACAACATCCATAAACCTACTTTTCCTCAAACCCCACGGACCTCCTACTGATACTTCCCCCTACTGCCCCATCTGCCTCACCTCAGTATTTAACAAGGTCTTTAAATCCGTCCTCTCCTGACACATCAATCAACTATTGAATCATCCTCTTTCCATTAACCAATGTGGCTTCTGTCCCAATTTCTCCTCTGATGACAAGCTCCTGCTCCTCATCACTCTTCTGTCCCACCAACTCAACTCCCATAAATCCATTATTTTTGTCTCCCACAATGTAGATACAGTGTGACACTGTGTATGGCAGTCCAATATCCTTTTCAGTCTTCAGATGTATGGATTTCCAATTAAATATGTCTGCCCTATCGCATCCTTCCTGTCTAGCAGCACATCCTTTATCACCACCAATTTCTGTACCTTCCATCCCACTACAGGAGTGTGCAAAGGCTCTGTCCTCTCCTCTCTACTCTCCTGTATTTCCTCTACAGAGCTGTTATGTCCAAAACACCCCATCATTCTATCTCATTCAGTATACTGATGATACTGTTCTCCTCGCTCTCTAGTGCACATTCCAGGAATGCCAATGATCCCTCATATCATGCAGTTTACCTCGTGGTGTAACCCGTGGCTCTCATGATCAAACCCTCCAAAACCTAGGTAATAATTGTAGGTTTAACAATCCACACGTTCTGCCTCCATGATTTCTGTCTTACAATTTACAACCGTCCTATCCAGTTAACTAACTCACTAAAATATCTTGGACTAACCATTGGCTAGTAACTAACATGGAAACCTCACCTGCCGGCCGCGGTGGTCTCGCGGTTCTAGGCGCGCAGTCCGGAACCGTGCGACTGCTACGGTCGCAGGTTCGAATCCTGCCTCGGGCATGGATGTGTGTGATGTCCTTAGGTTAGTTAGGTTTAATTAGTTCTAAGTTCTAGGCGACTGATGACCTCAGAAGTTAAGTCCCATAGTGCTCAGAGCCATTTGAACCATGGACCCTCTACCATCTTATCAAATTCCCACTTATCCTCACCCACATCAGACACCTCCACATCTCCTATACGATCCCCAATCAGATTTCAGTCACACTACTGTCTCCTCTCTGACCACCAAACCTCGTATTCTGCCGCCCCTTCACAAACACAACCCTCCATCCCTACGCCTACAAACACTACACATTCTATTCAGACAACTTCCTCTCCCAGAAAATGATTTTCACCTTTTTTATCCCTCATACCGGCTTTAACTCTTCCCCACCTATCCGACGCAACATCAGTACTCCTCTCACCTTTCTCTCTCCATTCACTCCCATCCCTTTCCTCTTGCAATCACTACCCTACCCACATAACACACACCCGCTTATCCCCTGACTTTTCTACTGACTGTATTTACCACTATACATCTCAGCTCCTACCTCTCATCTGCATAGTTTTTCCTATATAACTACCACTACCTTTCTACCCACACCAGTGATGCCTATGGAGAATACTCTTTCCTCTGGCAATACCTCTCACCCTAGTGCAGGCCCTTCAGATGCAGTGCTTTGATGTTTTTATCAGTAGAATTTGAAGTTCCTGTGATGTGTTTTTAAAATGTGCGTATATCTGCTGTTGAACTGCCCGTCGTTGATTTTTAATTTGAACTAGAAAACAACCCCTAATTTTGTTTATATTTGTCATTGTCATTTTTTTAATTCGCTTGGCTGAACAGTGGAGAAAAATACTGCTGATAGCCCACTCCTCATCCATATGGGGGCGAAGGAGATGAATTAACAATAAAGGGAAGGGAAAAAAAACATTGTAAATACTGTAGTTGACAGCTAAGATTATATGACAATACTGATCTACCAAATATGTAGACACTCAGTGTCCCAGTTCAATGCTCCTCCATTTAGGTGACGTAGAGATTGTGAAGAGATTCTAAGCTCTGATTTTGCTGCATGTGCGCCAGCAGTTACAATTTCATAACTTATTATTTGTTAAATAATATGTCAGATAGGAATTTGGGTGAAGGTAAAGGGTTTATCATCAAAGAGGACAATAATATATGAAACATAAGAAACATTATGAATCATTTCGTGCGTTCTCATGTCATTGCGAGAAAATGTCCCCTGTTAATGATATACACTGACCGAGTAGTCTCCAAGTCCTCCTGGCTGCAAGTAAACTTGCACACTTGCGGCCTAGGTGGGTTAAATTCAGGTACTGCTAAGAACGAGAAAGATGTGTTTCGTGCCACGAGTCTGCGAGAAATGAAGACCAATTACATCCTAGCAAAGTATCATCTATAGTTCATTTTGTGTATGAAAAATACTGGGTGATTCTCTGATGATCCTACAAACTTTGAGGGAGTGTTGAGAAGGGTAAATGCATCATTTTGAGGTAAGGGATCTTGTTCTGGAAAGGACAGAGTCCAAAGTTATAAGTGAAAATCGTTCTGATATCTCTGACAGTAGAATACATATTGTTCAAATGTTCAAATGTGTGTGAATTCCTAAGGGACCAAACTGCTGAGGTCGTCGGTCCCTAGACTTACACACTACTTAAACTAATTTATGCTAAGATCAACACACACACACACCCACGCCCGAGTGAGGACTCGAACCTCCGGCGGGAGGGGCCGCGCAGTCCGTGACATGGCGCCTCAAACCGCACGGCCACTCTGCGCGGCAGAATACATATTCTACAGTAGAATACATTTTCTAAGATTGTGGACTATGGAACTTTCAGATGATCAAAACAAGAAAACAAAGCAAGAAAATAGTCTAGTAAATACCTGTATGGGTTCTAAAATGCATACATTAAGAGCTGTGTTTCACAGTAGCGAAGACGAACAAGTGCCCTTAGTTCTTAAGGTATGCATTTTAGTGTCCATGTTTATTGGACAACTGTTTCTTACAAGCTCTGAAAGTTGCCTTCCCTACAATCTAAGCAAAAACAGTATTCGTACGTGTATTCCAGTCTCAGAGGTGTCATAACGTTTTTCTCTTACAACGTTCGATTCTGTAGTTTCCGTACCCGTGTCCCTTATCGCAGTGTGATTTATATCACTTCTCCATCATACGTGGAAGTATGTAACATAGTCACTGTATCACTATGTTCGTTAACTACTTGTGTGTATTACTTGGTGTGTGGATTTGAAGATCACCCATAAATATGAACACACAATTTTGTGGAACTCTGCGTTTGTTGATGACATGTTCTAGGGTTACCAACAGACTTATGAAGTTTCCTGCTCGTGATCTTCAGGTGGAATGTGCTTTTGCTACTTCAGTCAACACTAACTTCGTCAGCGGAATAACTGGTGTCCTTTGCCAAATTTCGACTACGTCATTTGATAGTCTGCGTGAGCTGATTATCTAACTCATATGTAGTAGTAGTAGTAGTAGTAGCGGTGGTGGTGGTGGTGATGGTAGTTCTTATCAGCTAACAGTAGCTGATCTAGATCAGACACCTGGCCTGTCGGTGCCGTGGAACAGCTACTTGGAAGGGAGGTGCCAGGTCAGTTACAATCACAGAACATTGCGATCTTTTCCGATGCGTTAAGGTGCAAATCCGAGCCAAACACAAACCTCAGTTTCAGTACAAACGATGCCTGTATCGTTGTTGCAACGTTTAAGTTAGGGAGTGTAAAGTTATTATATCCAAATAACACTGAAAAAGCCGTAAGGTGTTGAAACGGCCCACACTGGAAATACAGCCTCTCCTCAAGGTGCACTCCTAGTCGTATGCCACCAGTCCGGTGTCTGTTGCATGTACCTCCTAACTAAACACCTGGACCCCGAATGAAAGATTAAATTCAGGCGCAGCCCGGGGTTTCAGAGCGAACCGGGCCTATCCTGCTACAGCCGGCCAAGGCTCCTCTGTGCAGCGTCCACTGTGCGTTGCGTTGCGTCATTCCGCAGCTGCCCCGCAGGGCGGCGGTTAATTGTCCTGTTAGCCACCGCCGGAAAAACAAAAACAACAAGTGTGCCTTACAGCCAGGCCCGCGTGGCGTGGCGAGAACCGACTCGGCTTTCCTGCGCTCTCTCCCGAGAAAGCAATTTCAGCCGGTCTCAGGTCTCAGATCACCAGCCTTGGAAAAACAAGGTCGCCCCGGCCAGCGTGCACGCTCTGGAACTGCCCACGGGGGCTGTGATCCGCAGCGCTGCTGGGCCTCACTCACTACGTTCCGTTTGCTCCACTGGCCACCGTCTGATGCTGGCTGCCTTTAGCTGTCAACACCCAAAGTAAACTGCTCTGATGGCTGTTATTGGTATCTATTTCTGTATAAGCTTACCCTAGTTACTTGTTGTAGAATTATAAGCATGGCAAGTTTGAAAGTATTGTACATGACTTCACAGAATATTGTAATCACCAGACATTACGTATTCACTACTGGACTCCTCCAGACAACATGCATTACTGTTGTGGATTGGCAGGAGACCAACCCACTAAATTGAGAGGAAGCCGAAAGGCACGCGTTTTAGCTCACGCAGGCTGGCGTGAGGTCTGGAACAGGACAAGGACTTTATAACTTAGAAAAACGGACGCAGATGGTGGAATACTTAACTTTAATCCGTTAATGTTGAACGTAGCTCTTGTCTGTACATTCTTCACAATATCAATAGCAACTGATAATGGCGCCTTGCTAGGTCGTAGCAAATGACGTAGCTGAAGGCTATACTAATTATCGTCTCGGCAAATGAGAGCTTATTTTGTCAGTGAATCATCGCTAGCAAAGTCGGTTGTACAACTGGGGCGAGTGCTAGGAAGTCTCTCTAGACCTGCCGTGTGGCGGCGCTCGGTGTGCAATCACTGATAGTGGCGACACGCGGGTCCGACGTATACTAACGGACCGCGGCCGATTTAAAGGCTACCACCTAGCAAGTGTGGTGTCTGGCGATGACACCACAATTACGATTTTTTGATGTATACTACAGTGATGAGCGAAAATGTAATGAGCATCTGCTTGACAGCCTGTTGGTCCACCTTCCGAACGTAATGGACAGCGATTCTGCGTGGCATGGATCCGACAAGACCTAGATAGCTTTCCGGAGGTACGTGACGACAGATGTCCACTCCAAGATCACACAACTGCGGTAAATTACGGAAGATCGTCTGCGGGTGCAGAGTTGGGACCTGATGGCGTGCCAGATGTGTTCGTTCGGGTTCAGATCAGGAGAATTTGGTGCCTAAGACATCAGCGTGAATTCACTTTCATGTTCCTGAAACTACCTTAGCAAGGTTCTGGCATTGGACACGAACAATTACACCGCTGAAAGCAGCCTGTGGCGTCGGTTAAAATATCAGTAGAAGAGAAATACTAATTGATCCATAAAATTTCGGGCGTGCAGCCGCATAAATTTAACTTCTTCTTCTGATATTCATCTTCAGATTAACATCGACTCACTCTGAAGCTGGCTGGAGAATATCAAAGTGAAAAACGGTATCGGATCGTATTGCTGCATATACATAATTCTCATCGACAGTTTATGTTGCAGGGTAATCAATCATACCCAGATAAGAACGTCTGGAATGGGATCTGAGCAGTTATATGTCGGGTAAGGAAAGCCAAGATACGCTGGGCGAGCCTCAAGACGTCAGACGACAGATCACAAGAGAATCGGTGGGCGTCTGTGTCGTTCATGGCGTATGGAACACATAGCGGTGAATCAGCGAGGTGGATGTGGTGCAGACAAGAAAGGTTGATCTGTTTGCCATGAAAATGATGTATCAGGCGGATTGGATGTTGATGTTGAGAAAGAGTGCATGCACCGCTTTCCATACACAACTCCAGAAGATTTGGGGAAACTATCATTCGACGGGATTGGGGGCTGATTCATTTGTAATGCTTCATCTACAGTCTTTATCCAGCGTATTAATTGAACTGATAAGGAAAGGAGAATGTAACATAATTCCAGAAAGAAATGCCGAAAGTGAAAAACGAGGGATGGAATGTGTGATAACATGACTGGGGCTGACATGGAGAATGGATTATATTCATGTAGTAACAGTCCACTTCGGCTCGTCGGGCAAGGGTGCTGGACTTTTAAGTTGGAAACTAACAAGAAGTGCTGGAACTTTTTCTAGCACATGAAATAAGCCAATCCCACCGCACTCCAGTGGTAAGACAAGGGAGGCACATTAAAATTGGAATATCATCCTCGTACAGTCAAAGAATTCCATCTCCATCAACATTCGATGGGCGAAGGTAATTGGGACTGGGAACACCTGTGCCACATAAGGAATGCAAGAGACATGGTAGACATTCATGTGTCATGCACGCCGTGCAATGTCGAGGGATCTAAACCGGTGGTCAATGAGGACAGCCCCGATCATTTGAAGAGACGTCAGCTGTTCGATGCCGCTTAACGACGATAATTCGTAAAATCGATGCCCAAGCAGTGCACGATGGTGGCCACATTTAGAGAAACGACACATTCCTCAAGTAGGTCCTGAGCAAAACCTGCTATTTGGAAACGTTAAGAGAACTGCCTAGTGCCTCGGCATATGCCGTCACCCATGTCAGCCACATGGATATTATCTTCAGTCCATGGGTAGAAGAAGAGATCGTCAGCGTCGGCCATACAACAGAAGCAGTGTCCGAGCAATGACAGGCCCACCAGGCGTTGGCGAAGTAACTGAAGTAAGGGTTCTAACCCCAAAGCATAGAGTACCGTGGAAAGTGGGAAAAGCTGTTGCACGGAGTTCTTGAGCGCTTGAAGTGTTGTGAGGTGTCCGTTATAGAGAATTCCGAAAGTTGTACTACTCAAAAGGCACATTTCATTGTTACTTTAGGGGCCAGAAAACCCGTGTGATCAGCGTGGTTGAATGCCTAACTGAAGTCAAGTAATGCCAATGCACCAGGCAGATGTCACGATCTGGCACATGTGATCACGTCTCTGTAACGGCAAAGAGCTGTACGAATATTGTCACCATCCACGGAAGTCTGATAGAAGGATACGAAGTATATTGTTGCCTCCTTCAAAAAATGGCTTAAAATTTTCATGTCAGTGTTGAGTAGAGTGATAGGGTGGTAATCACATATCCCAACCGACCATGCAGTTTAGGGACCAGGGTAACGACCCCCTCTGGGATGGTGGCTGGGATCGTCATTGTTGTGGTCATCAATTTACGACAGATGGACCTCAAATTAGGTATGAACAGACAACCAAAACACTTGTAAAATTCGAAGGGAGATGCTGTCAGGTCCAGGAGACTCATCTGTGGTTTCAATCTTGATAGCATCTAGGACTTTATCTGTGGTATTGTGTTCCTAAAGTTCTTGAGACACATCCTCCAGTATGGTGTTGATGGTGAGTGCTGCTATCTCCACAGTTAAGGTCGAGTGATGTGAGGCAGCAGTGTGTAGCTGGGTGAAAAGGAAATGGAAAGTGCGACCAATGGCACATTGTGTAATATATCATCATCCTTTTGCATTTGTAAGGTTGTTTACGAAAGCTTGTCTACGATGCAGGCGTTCTGTGAGGAGGTGGTACATCGACAGTGCTTCATGAAGTATGCAGTCATGTGGGATCTGGCAAGAGCCCCTTCCAAGCATTATAATATGAGTGAAGTGATCCATTTGTCAGTAAGATGCACTGTCACCTGTTGAACAGGAGAGAGTGTCATCGAAGTGCAGTCACGTAAAATCACATAACAGAAGGCCAAGCTGCTTGCATACCAAGCCTTGACGTCTTCGCCATATCCCATGAGTGCCCTGCATAGAGCTGGTATTGAACAGAATAGCCACCATTACAGGGTAGATGTGTAGGCAGGATGATGTCGATGACAGATCGTCCACACGTCCTCAACAGTCTATCGGCAGTCAGGGACAGTCGGTTGGACAATATTTAATTTCTACAGACGGCGACTGTGCCACAGCAGTTGGTGGACAAGGACGTCACTGCTGATGTAGGCCTTGTGGTTGGAGAAAGCCAGAGGCCAAATTTCTGCATGTTGAGTGTTGACAGCAAGAGAATGTGAGAGGTAGATTTGGTCGAGGTGCCATGAACCTTTGTCCATGTGTCGACAGGCTGAAATGGTCGATGATGACAGAGAGGGGAGCTCATGGGGAATGTCATGGGAGTTGGCCCTTTTGTGGAGATGAAGTCCCCACCAAGGAACAGTTCACAGGAGACCATCAAAAAGCGGCGTAACTGTGTCAGCAGTGAAGGTATGCCACTCACGACATTGGCTGGAGCCAGACAGTGCATATACATTTAGGTTGTAGATGCTGAACAGCGTGAGGGCCATACCCCTAACATTAGGAATGTACATTACATATTAAGTGGGGAGCTCCACGCAAAGAAAGATGGCCACTTTACTACCATTGTCAGAGTCATGGGCCATATATCCAGAGATAACCACTTATTGGAGGAGGTCAATGCTGCATAAATGGTGTCTCTGAACACTTTGAGTTTATGTTGAGGTTAAATTGTGGCCAGAGTTATCGCTGTGATGCAGTAGTGTTGTGGATAATTGCCCCTATTGGCATGGATGGTCCTGTGAATATGTACAGATGGTATGAAACATCTGGTGCAACCATTGTGGCTCCTGTAACTGAGTGGAAGCTGGGTTGGGTGCCACCATGAGTCACTCCCCGAGGGGTGGTCCAACATCCTGATCTGCTCTGTCATTGACATTATGACCCCGGAGATCGTAGCCTGTGAATGGCGACTGTCATGCTCATCGAGGGGTAGGATTGGTGACATCAACACAGTGGACCAAGGTAATTTCCCACATGGGATCCATTGTTGTCAGGTGGTATCGCAGGTGGTGGAAAGGACACTTCCAAGATGGAGTATCAGTAGCAGCCACTCCTGTCGTTGGGACACTCAAAAGGGGTTCACTATCTGGTATCTGGTACACTACCTGTGTTGCCATACGATGCAGTGTGCTACCAGAGGGTGTTAAGTCCCCTTCTTCTGTTTTTGACGCGACTGTTGCTTTTGGAGGTGCTGTTACATGTCGCCATACGTTGTCCAACATCACGTCCATCTGAAAGATATATTTGTCCGCCGCCGCTCGTGGTCTCGCGGTAGCGTTCTCGCTTCCCGAGCAGGGGGTCCCGGGTTCGATTCCCGGCGGGGTCAGGGATTTTCACCTGCCTCGAGATGACTGGGTGTTTGTGTTGTCCTCATCATTTCATCATCATCCAGGAAAGTGGCGAAATTGGACTGAGCAAAGATTGGATAATTGTACGGGCGCTGATAACCACGCAGTTGAGCGCCCCACAAACCAAACATCATCATCATCTCATCTGAAAGATAGCAGAGATAGGCACCACACTTGGTTCATTGTCCATCACAGTGGGCAGGCCACTCATAGAGTGTCTGGGGGATTGTGGGTCTTGTTGCCATCAGAGGAAATGTTGCTGGTGAGGTCTTGTCAACACCATCGTTCCTGGAGGAGGTGCTAATGGGAGACCAGTAACATCTGGAAATGTTGCATGCAGGTTACACACAGCTGAGGCAAAGGTGTCTGGTAAAGAAGTGACTGTTGCTTTGAAAGCTGCATCACTGGTCGGGATGTGGAGCAAATGGCGATGGAGACAATTGTAACTAATATGGCCCTCTTGTCCACATCCTGCTCATGTTTGCGGTTGGCCGTCATGCATAACAATGGCTCACTCAACCCGTATTATCAGATAGGTTGGTGGGTGTTTGGACAGTTAGGTTTTCAGCTGTCGGACACCATTTAACATGTGATATGTCGTGAACATCTACCATTTTTCCACGATGTGGCCTGTAACGTTGCCATAGGTTTGGAAGGCTTCCACAATCATATCTTGGGGCATATTGAAAGGCAGCTCAGATGCCCAAATTGTTGAAAGACTGATATCAGCATGGTCTATGGTTCAAAATGGCTCTGAGCACTATGGGACTTAACATCTATGGTCATAAGTCCCCTAGAACTTAGAACTACTTAAACCTAACTAACCTAAGGACAGCACACAACACCCAGCCATCACGAGGCAGAGAAAATCCCTGACCCCGCCGGGAATCGAACCCGGGAACCCGGGCGTGGGAAGCGAGAACGCTACCGCACGACCACGAGATGCGGGCTCAGCATGGTCTATCATCACTTCCCCAATATGCCTGTCAGAACATTTGAATTTCAGTCTGTGAGCACGCAGTTGAAATACTTCAGTGAATGATTCCCCCATCATCATTTTAATGTAGTCATGCTGCTGGTGACAGTGAAGTGAATATCTGTTACTTCCTTGTGGGCTGATGCATAGCTCTTCACGAACGAATTGTTTGGTTTCATTTGTACATGGTCTTGGATGTTGGACTTGGCATGTAACTTTAAGTGTTGCTCAGTGGTAAGAGTGCACCATGGGATACAGTAATGATTGGCACTATACAACACAAATACCTCTATGCAGAAGTAAACAACTCTGTTAGTGGAGCACAACCCAATGCACCGAATGGTTCCACACGTGACCATGGTCAAAAGCTGACTACACCCAAACCACACGTTACGCTATCAGATGTGTATCTAAGTGGTAGCCTCCTGATGTGAGGCTCCTTGACTAAAAACTAGTTAAAAAATAAAAAAGTAAACTTATATGAGCACATGCTCTCTGTTCTTTTAGCCATGTCCGAAAATACAGAAACCTTGTGAAATCTACAGCCGTGGAAGGGTTCCAAAGGAAAGGAAATGGAAGGAACTAATGATATCGGCTGCACTGGACATTTATGCGAAATTAGCAGTGACGAGAAAAAAGTGTCCCAGACCAGGACTCGAACTGGGATCTCATGCTTCCTAGGTAGTTGTGTCAGCCACTGCATCACCAGGACACAGTGCTTATCGCAAATGTGTGGATTGTCTTCACACATTATCTGGCTGACTCACATATCTGCAGTCCCTGTCAACATCCTCCATGCTTGCTAATTTTAGATTCTCATTTGAGGTCAGACATAAATATGCATCCACACTAAAGGTTTTGGATTCACTGCCCATTCAGGTGATTCAGTTATATGAGTGCATGGTGTCTGTTTTATTTTCAGCAATGTCCGACACACATTTCTACCATTTCTGCTAATTTCACATAAAGTTGTGTTGTAGCTGATATCATTAGTTCGGTCCATTCCTTTTTGACTCCCCTCCACCGTCAGTTTACATAATACGTATCACGGCTGCAGATTTCGTGTGGTGTCTATTCTTTCAAACGTGTCTGAATCTAAAATTAGTAGGCATCGAGGACATGGACAGGATCTGCAGATAGGTGGTGCTGGCAGGGAATGTGAGTTGGCCAGGGAGCCTGTCGAGATAATGCACGCATATGTGATGAACACTGTGTCTGGGTGGTGCAGTCGTTAACATAACTGCCTAATAAGCAGAAGATGCTCGGTTCTAGTCCCAGCCTGACGCACATTTTCTTCCGTCGTCGCTGATTTCGAAAAAATTTCCAATGCAGTTGATATCATTAGAACCTTCCATTTCCTTTCTTGCTCCCCACTCGTCCTTCAATTTACAAAAAAGTAGAATGTACAATGAAATGAACACCCTTAGCTGCTTACAGGCGTTGACATACGTCAACGGGGACAGATGAAATTGTGTGCCCCGACCAGGACTCGAACCTGGGATCTCCTGCTTACATGGCAGACGCTCTATCCATCTGAGCCACCGAGGACACAGAGGACAGCGCGACTCCAAGGATTTACCTCTGGCACGCCTCCCGCGAAACCCACATTCTCAACGTATTGTCCCGCACTACATTCGTAGTGTCCCCGTCCATTATACTCATTACTCGCGGCGCGTTGCCGATTCCCGTAAGAGTTCGGGCACTGTTTGTGCATTCGCACAGAAGAAGGTGGTCAACTGGTCGGTGAGCCTTAACTATATATATACTAGACTGCATTCAAAAAGGTTCACCAGTACCACTCGTGTGACAGAGATGCAGTATGCTGATGACAATGCTTCTCCAGCTCATTCACCTGCAGAGTTGCAGCTGTCAGTTGATTCCTTCAGCAGGGCGTACGAACGATTTGGTCTCTCCATCAATATTCCAAAGACAAAGGTGATGGCGCAGGCAGCTCCTGGCTCCTCCGTTCCTGATTTCAGCACATCCATTTATGATACACACTTGGAACAAGTGGACCATTTCCTCTACCTAGGAAGCATACTGTCATCTAACTGCTCATCTGGAAAAGATGTGGAGAATAGATTACGTGCTGCCCATGTAGCATTTGGACGTCTTACAAAGCGTGTCTTCCTGAATAAAGACCTAACACTTTACACCAAACTGATGGTGTACAAAGCTGTAACCATTTCCACCCTGCTATATGGCTGCTGTGATCTGAAGAAACTAGAACGCTTCAACCAACAGAGGCTAAGATATATCATGAACTTGAGATGGGATGACTTCATATCCAACACAACTGTTCTTGAGAAAGCAAAAATGTATAGCATGGAAGCTCTTATCATTGGGCATCAACTCAGATGGGTCGGACATGTCTTTTTTTTTCTGGTCATCAGTCTACTGACTGGTTTGATGCGGCCCGCCACAAATTCCTTTCCTGTGCTAACCTCTTCATCTCAGAGTAGTACTTGCAACCTACGTCCTCAATTATTTGCTTGACGTATTCCAATCTCTGTCTTCCTCTACAGTTTTGCCCTCTACAGCTCCCTCTAGTACCTTGGAAGTCATTCCCTCATGTCTTAGCAGATGTCCTATCATCCTGTCCCTTCTCCTTATCAGTGTTTTCCACATATTCCTTTCCTCTCCGATTCTGCGTAGAACCTCCTCATTCCTTGCCTTATCAGTCCACCTAATTTTCAACATTCATCTATAGCACCACATCTCAAATGGTTCGATTCTCTTCTGTTCCGGTTTTCCCACAGTCCATGTTTCACTACCATACAATGCTGTACTCCAGACGTACATCCTCAGAAATTTCTTCCTCAAATTAAGGCCGGTATTTGATATTAGTATACTTCTCTTGGCCAGAAATGCCTTTTTTGCCATAGCGAGTCTGCTTTTGATGTCCTCCTTGCTCCGTCCGTCATTGGTTATTTTACTGCCTAGGTACCAGAATTCCTTAACTTCATTGACTTCCTGACCATCAATCCTGATGTTAAGTTTCTCGCTGTTCTCATTTCTACTACTTGTCATTACCTTCGTCTTTTTCCGATTTACTCTCAAACCATACTGTGTACTCATTAGACTGTTCATTCCGTTCAGCAAATCATTTAATTCTTCTTCACTTTCACTCAGGACAGCAATATCATCAGCGAATCGTATCATTGATATCCTTTCACCTTGTATTTTAATTCCACTCCTGAACCTTTCTTTTATTTCCATCATTGCTTCCTCGATGTACAGATTGAAGAGTAGGGGCGAAAGGCTACAGCCTTGTCTTACACCCTTCTTAATACGAGCACATCGTTCATGATCTTCCACTCTTATTATTCCCTCTTGGTTGTTGTACATATTGTATATGACCCGCCTCTCCCTATAGCTTACCCCTACTTTTTTCAGAATCTCGAACAGCTTGCACCATTTTATATTGACGAACGCTTTATCCAGGTCGACAAATCCTATGAAAGTGTCTTCATTTTTCTTTAGCCTTGCTTCCATTATTAGCCGTGACGTCAGAATTGCCTCTCTCGTCCCTTTACTTTTCCTAAAGCCAAACTGATCGTCATCTAGCGCATTCTCAATTTTCTTTTCCATTCTTCTGTATATTATTCTTGTAGGCAGCTTCGATGCATGAGCTGTTAAGCTGATTGTGCGATAATTCTCGCACTTGTCAGCTCTTGCCGTCTTCGGAATTGTGTGGATGATGCTTTTCCGAAAGTGAGATGGTATATCGCCAGACTCATATATTCTACACACCAACGTGAATAGTCATTTTGTTGCCACTTCCCCCAATGATTTTAGAAATTCTGATGGAATGTTATTTATCCCTTCTGCCTTATTTGACCGTAAGTCCTCCAAAGCTCTTTTAAATTCCGATTCTAATACTGGATCCCCTATCTCTTCTAAATCGACTCCTGTTTCTTCTTCTATCACATCAGACAAATCTTCACCCTCATAGAGGCTTTCAATGTATTCTTTCCACTTATCTGCTCTCTCCTCTGCATTTAACAGTGGAATTCCCGTTGCACTCTTAATGTTACCACCGTAGCTTTTAATGTCACCAAAGGTTGTTTTGACTTTCCTGTATGCTGAATCTGTCCTTCCGGCAATCATATCTTTTTCGATGTCTTCACATTTTTCCTGCAGCCATTTCGTCTTAGCTTCCCTGCGCTTCCAATTTATTTCATTCCTCAGCAACTTGTGTTTCTGTATTCCTGATTTTCCCGGAACATGTTTGTACTTCCTCCTTTCATCAATCAACTGAAGTATTTCTTCTGTTACCCATGGTTTCTTGGCAGCTACCTTCTTTGTACCTATGTTTTCCTTCCCAACTTCTGTGATGGCCTTTTTTAGAATTGTCCATTCCTCTTCAACTGTTCTGCCTACTGCGCTATTCCTTATTGCTGTATCTATAGCGTTAGAGAACTTCAAACGTATCTCGTCATTCCTTAGTACTTCCGTATCCCACTTCTTTGCGTATTGATTCTTCCTGACTAATGTCTTGAACTTCAGCCTACTCTTCATCACTACTATATTGTGATCTGAGTCTATATCTGCTCCTGGGTACGCCTTACAATCCAGTATCCGATTTCGGAATCTCTGCCTGACCATGAGGTAATCTAATTGAAATCATCCCCTATCTCCCGGGCATTTCCAAGCATACCTCCTCCTCTTGTGATTCTTGAACAGGGTATTCGCTATTACTAGCTGAAACTTGTTACAGAACTCAATTAGTCTTTCTCCTCTTTCATTCCTCGTCCCAAGCCCATATTCTCCTGTAACCTTTTCTTCTACTCCTTCCCCTACAACTGCATTCCAGTCGCCCATGACTATTAGATTTTCGTCCACCTTTACATACTGCATTACCCTTTCAATATCCTCGTACACTTTCTCTATCTGTTCATCTTCAGCTTGCGACGTCGGCATGTATACCTGAACTATCGTTGTCGGTGTTGGTCTGCTGTCGATTCTGATTAGAACAACCTGGTCACTGAACTGTTCACAGTAACACACCCTCTGCCCTACATTCCTATTCATAACGAATCCTACACCTGTTATACCGTTTTCTGCTGCTGTTGATATTACCCGATACTCATCTGACCAGAAATCCTTCTCTTCCTTCCACTTCACTTCACTGACCCCTACTATATCTAGATTGAGCCTTTGCATTTCCCTTTTCAGATTTTCTAGTTTCCCTACCACGTTCAAGCTTCTGACATTCCACGCCCCGACTCGTATAACGTTATCCTTTCGTTGATTATTCAATCTTTTTCTCATGGTATCCTCCCTCTTGGCAGTCCCCTCCCGGAGATCCGAATGGGGGACTATTCCGGAATCTTTTGCCAATGGAGAGATCATCATGACACTTCTTCAATTACAGGCCACATGTCCTGTGGATACACGTTACGTGTCTTTAATGCAGTGGTTTCCATTGCCTTCTGCATCCTCATGTCGTTGATCATTGCTGATTCTCCCGCCTTTAAGGGCAATTTCCCACCCCTAGGACAAGAGAGTGCCCTGAACCTCTATCCGCTCCTCCGCCCTCTTTGAATGAGGCTGACTTCTTATGCCGGAAGTCTTCGGCCGCCAATGCCGATTATTTATCAAAATGTAGGCAATGGCGGGGATCGAAGCCGGGACAGAAGACATTTTGATTATGAATCAAAGACGCTACCCCTAAACCACGGGTACCCATGTCTAGAGGATGAAAAATGACAGACTTCCACGCCAAATGCTGAACAGCGAAGTGAGCACAGGTAAAAGGCCACGAGGTGCCCCTGTCAAACGTCATAAGGATCAGTACAAGAAAAATCTGAAAAACCTGAACATCGGTCCGAGTAACTGGTCTACAATAGCAGAAGATCGAAGTCGCTGGCGCTCAGTTACCTAAAATGGTCTTTCTGTCCGAAAGAACAGATACCATCTTAGTATATATAAAGTAGAAAGTTACTGTTTATACACCTTTATGTTTGTGTTTGTGAATTTGCGTGATATGAGCCGGCCGGGGTGACCAAGCGGTTCTAGGCGCTACAGTCTGGAACCGCGCGACCGCTACGGTCGCAGGTTCGAATCCTGCCTCGGGCATGGATGTGTGCGATGTCCTTAGGTTAGTTAGGTTTAAGTAGCTCTAAGTTCTAGGGGACTGATGGCCTCAGACGTTAAGTCCCATAGTGCTCAGAGTCATTTGAACCATTTGCGTGATATGAAGTCTGTTAACAATCAACACTCCGTATTTCAAAACAGTTGTTAACCACAACGACCTGTGCAATTTGATCTATGCTCTAAAGCGAAATCCTTAATGGCAAGCTAATTGTTGGTAGTGCGTTGCGAGGCGGCAGTGAGAGTACGGCTGTAGGGCTTTACGCGACTCGCACGTAGCGGTCGATGCAAGTGCGAGCTAGCGGCCGGTTGCAGCCGCAGCCACGCGGATGTGGACAAAGCGTGGTCAGCTCAGGTCAGCGCGGCAGGCGCGTCGCGGAAGCTGCAGCGGCAGCCGCAGGGGCGTAGCCGCATCCCGAGCCGTTAGCCTTAACGCGGCCGGCTCTAGCCGCGCCAGCTAATTTCCTGGCGGGCCCTGATGCCGTCAGTTAGCGGCCACACGCCACGCACGCCGGCACCCTCCTGCTGGCGATACAGCGCATGCGCAGTAGTCGTGGACGCCCAGGGAAGCCACACAGACCTCACGTATCGTCCCACTGTGGCATAGCATTGGCAAAACTAGAGGTGCTACTGAATGTGGAAGGGAGCTGATGCAGAGCGGTAGGATACTGCGGTATAATTTTATTATTACATTTAATAACAAATAAACCACTTTATTGTCACATTAAAAGATTCAATAAGTCTCACGAACCACCATCAGAATTTAATTTACTAGTGCCTTTATCTTTTGGAAGCAAGCCAACAGGTGGTAGAAATTTACAGATCTCTAAAGTAACTTTTAAAATTAAAAAAAAAAAATGCTGAGATCGCATTAAATCGAAGTCGTAACTCAGATTTGTTAATAAGATCAACAATGTGGCGTTTAAGAATGTATTCCATAATTGAGCTTTATAAACCCGCAGAATTGTGTAACAGGCAGTTAACATCCGACATACACTGGCAAGTAAAACAAATTGCATGTAATTCAAAAACTGTTCAAATGTGTGTGAAATCTTATGGGACTTAACAACTAAGGTCATCAGTCCCTAATCTTACACACTACTTAACCTAAATTATCCTAAGGACAGACACACACACCCATGCCCGAGGCAGGACTCGAACCTCCGCCGGGACCAGCCGCACATTCCATGACTGCAGCGTCCTAGACGGCTCGGCTAATCCTGTGCGGCTGCATGTATTTGGGAAAAACAAGAAATACAAATAAATAGGCTGATGACAAGTCTACAAAAAATAGAATCAAGTGGTCGTTCTGACTACTTCTTTCGTTTCGTTTGTGAACAGCACTCAGCCTGATTGGCCAACTGAGTGAGTTTTTAGGCTCTCGATTAACAGACAGAGCAACCACTTTACAACTAATCATTTCTTTTACACTAGACTCTTTTAGTGGAAGGCACAATATAAACCACACGACTACTCAGACTATCCTGTAAAATATGAATTACCAGTTAATAACTGTAGAAAAAATTAAAACAGAAGATACTGAAAAAAATTGGAAAAAGCGAGTCGTGCGCTGAAATAACGTCATTTACAGCGTAATTTAGATAAAGCCAGTTAGCGCGACCAAACCCAGGCAAGAGGCTTCCACACCGGCAAGTTTAACAGTCAAAAACACACATTAAAATGACTCAAATGAGCCTGCCGGTGTGGCCAACCGGTTCTAGGCGCTTCAGTCTGGAACCGCGCGACCGCTACAGTCTCAGGTTCTAATCCTGCCTCTGGCATGGATGTGTGTGATGTCCTTAGGTTAGTTAGCTTTAAGTAGTTCTAAGTTCTTGGGGACCGATGACCTCAGATGTTAAGTCCCATAGTGCTCAGAGCTATTTGAACCATTGTTGACTGAAATGAGATCACCTCAAATGTTAACGATAACTGCTTTACAGTGATAGATACCCAGAACGACAAGTAAGAGAAGAACGTTTCACACATAAACTGTAACGGTCGGGACTGTAATTGACTTCTCAACTATAGTTCATAGGAAGTAGAAACGTAAGTCAACAACTGTCCGATCACTAGCTGCAATCGATTGGGCTTATCCACCAGATGCCACCGTCTTCAGTCCTCTGGAAGCGGCTGACAGGAAACCAACCCGGCACCACAGTGGACGCAGGGTTGTTCCGAATAATCCAAATGCAAATGCATGTAGGAGACCGAGCGACACAGCGAAATAGCTTCTACATCGTGTAGTATCAACTGCTGCGGCCGACACAGGCATCAACTAACCTGCTCTGACTAATATCCCAAACGCAACGCCGAGCCAAGCATCTTACTGTCCGCCGTCGCCACACAATCTGCTTCACACCTTATCACTGACAAGGGAACCTCCCCATCACACCCCCCTCAGATTTAGTAATAAGTTGGCACAGGGATAGGCCATGAAAAACTGAACACAGATCAATCGAAAAAACAGGAAGAAGTTGTGTGGAACTATGAAAAAAATAAGCAAAATATACAAACTGAATAGTCCGTGTGTAAGATATGTCATATTAAGGGACCTGTACACTGTGGAGCATCGTGGTCCCGTGGTTACCGTGAGCAGCTACGGAATGAAAGGTCCGTGGTTCAATCCTCCATCGAGTAAAAAGTTTCAATTTTTTATTTCCAGACAATTTTCAAAGTTCACGCACTCAGACATGATCAACTTTGCTCTCCAAAATTCCAGGACATGTTCAGATTTGCTTGGACACATGCAGGATTTGACGGTCTACACACGGAAAAACTTGAAAACGTTAAAAACGAATGTTTTGACAGAGCACAGGGAAAACTGTGCGACCGTGAAACTGTTGCATTCATTTGTTGCCGTTTATGTGACAAACTCTTATGTTTTCATCACTTTTTTGGGAGTGATCATCACATCCACAAGAAAACCTAAATCGGGCAAGGTAGAAGAATCTTTTTACCCATTCGCCAAGTGTGCAAGTTGGGTGGGTCGACAACATATTCCTGTAATGTGACGCACATGAAGTCATCAGTGTCGTATAGAATATTTCAGACGTGTTTTGCTGTGGAGGAATCGGTTGACCTCTGACCTTGCGATCAAATGTTTTCGGTTCCCATTGGAGAGGCACGTCCTTTCGTCTACTAATCGCACGGTTTTGTGGTGCGGTCGCAAAACACAGACACTAAACTTATTACAGTGAACAGAGACGTCAATGAATGAACGGTCAGATCGTAACTTTGCGAAAATAAAGTAAGTAAAATTTTTAATCGAGGGAGGACTCGAACCAAGGACCTATCGTTTCGCAGTCGCTTACTCTAACCACGAGACCACGGCGCTCTTCAGCTTACATACTCCTTGGTGTTGGATATCTTACACTTGGACTACTCAGTTTGTATATTTTGTTTATTTTTTCATAGTTCCACAAAACTTCTTCCTGTTCAGTTTTTCAAGGCCTATCCACTGTGTCAATTTATAACTAAATCTGAGGGGGGCGCGATGGGGAGGTTCCCTTGTGAGAGAGAGCAACCACCCATGCGGTTGGGCTTTAATCGACCTAACAGGCACTGTGCTACCCTCTGGCGGTGGAAAACGCACTGATTCTACCACCGCCCAATGCAGCAACCATAGGGATGCGTCGATACTGAATCGCGACGCTGTGTACCCGCACGCCGCAATTACTGTTCAGAGAATCGAGTAACTGAGAAATGAAATTAATTTTAATCTACAGTTACCGTAATGGTCACGAAACAACATTAAAGTGTCCGAACGGCTATCTTAGTGGGCACTGAAATGGGATACGTCCACACTTAGCATTTGTGACGGCTTGAACTCTGCTGAGGACACTTTAAATGAGGTGTCTGACTCTTTCTATAAAAATGACAGCCCACTCTTCCGCAAGAAGCGAAACCACAGAAGGTAGCGATGTTGGCCACTGGGGCCTGGAGCGAGGTCGCCGATCTGCCTCATCCCAAAGGTGTTCCACTGGGTTATGACCACGTCCAGACCAGTCCACTACAGCAATCTTGTTGTCCACAAACCGTTGCTGCTTTATGGCCTGGTGCATTATCATACTCATATGAGAGGCGTTCAATGAGTAATGCAATACATTTTCTTTCTCAGCCAGTTTAGGTGAGACATCGTGGAATATTCCCGCTTCAGTCACTATAGTTACATGAAGTTCCCACAGATGGCGGCGCTATGCGTAGTCTCCAAATTGGCGTCTGCAATAGAGGTGCGTTTCAAGCAGAGAGCTGTCATTGCGTTTCTTTTGGCGGAAAACCAGAAAATCGTAGATATCCGTAGGCGCTTCCAGAATGTCTATGCAGACCTGACAGTGAACAAAAGCACGGTGAGATGCAGGGCGAGGCGTCTGTCATCATCGCAACTAGACCGCGCAAGCCTGTCTGACCTCCCGCGTGCCAGCCAGTCTCACATACTTGTGAATCCCGCAGTGTTGGAACGTGTGGACGCTCTCATTCGTGGTGATCAAAGGATAGTAATCAAACATCCCGCCGCACAACTGGACGTCTCTGTTGTTGTGCTGGCACACTCGTCCGCCAGGTGGGGTACTCCGAGGTGTGTACCCGCTGGATTCCTCGCCACCCTACGGAAGTCTATAAAGAGTAACGAAGGACGACGTGTGCGGAACTGCTTGCGCGTTGCGAGGCTGATAGTGACAAATTTCTGTCGCACTCGTTACAGGCGATAAACCGTGGGTTCATTACTTCTAACCAGAAACAAAGTGGCAATCTATGTAGCGGCACCAGAACACCTCTCCTCCGAAGAAAAAGTTCAAAGCCGCATCCTTAGCCGATTACATGATGGCGACGTCTTCTGGGATTCTGAAGGGGTTACTCTGTTTGGTGTCGTCCCACTTGGCGTAACGATATACTTTGAAGTGTATTTTGCTATCTAGAGGGAACTGAAGAAATGACTTCAGCATAATGTGGTCGCCGCAAACATGCAAACTACCTTTTTCTTCTCTGCGACAACTCAAGGCCTCACAAAACTTCACTGTACTCTTCTACCTCTTCCACCCTACAACCAGGATCTCACAACTTCAGCCGGCCGATGTGACCGAGCGGTTCTAGGCGCTTCAGTCCTGAACCACGCTGCTGCTACGGTCGCAGGTTCGAATCCTGCCTCGGCCATGGATATTCTAAGGTTAGTTAGGTTTACGTAGTTCCAAGTCTAGCGGATTGATGACCACAGATGTTAAGTCACATAGTGCTTGGAGCCATTTGAACCATTTGAATCTCACAACTTCGCACTTCCATCTGTTTGGCCGAATGAAAGATGCTATTCACAGGAATGAGGGGCAAGTTATTCATGCAGCGACACGTTGGCTCCACCGTCGGCCAGCAGAGTACAGGATGATCCAGTAAGATGGCTTAAAGTCGTCGCGTTCAACAGAGACTATGTTAAAAAAATAGGGCCTTGTAGCCAAGAGAGAGGGGAATAATATGGTACTGGTATCCTGAAGAAAACCATCTGTTGTCAGAAAAAATATCTTGTATTAGTTATTGAACGCCCCTTGTACAAACAGCCATCGTGTATGAACTACACTACTGGCCATTAAAATTGCTACACCGCGAAGATGACGTGCTACAGACGCGAAATTTAACCGACAGGAAGAAGATGCTGTGATATGCAAATGATTAGTTTTTCAGAGCATTCACACAAGGTTGGCGCCGGTGGCGACACCTACAACGTGCTGACATGAGGAAAGTTTCCAACCGATTTCTCATACACAAACAACAGTAGACCGGCGTTTCCTGGTGAAACGTAATGCCTCGTGTAAGGAGGAGAAATGCGTATCATCACGTTTCAGACTTTTATAAAGGTCGGATAGTAGCATATCGCGATTGCGGTTTATGGTATCGCGACATTGCTGCTCGCGTTGGTCGAGATCCAATGACTGTCAGCAGAATATGGAATCGGTGGGTTCAGGAGGGTAATACGGAACGCCGTGCTGGATCCCAACGGCCTCGTATCACTAGCAGTCAAGATGACAGGCGTCTTATCCGCATGGCTGCAAAGGATCGTGCAGCCCTGAGTCAACAGATGGGTACGTTTGTAAGACAACAACCATCTGCACGAACAGTTCGACGACGTTTGCAGCAGCATGGACTATCAGCTCGGAGACCATGGCTGCGGTTAACCTTGACGCTGCATCACGGACAGGAGCGCTTGCGATGGTGTACTCAACGAAGAAGCTGGGTGCACGAATGGTAAAACGTCATTTTTTCGGATGAATACAGGTTCTTTTTACAGCATCATGGTGGTCGCATCGGTGTTCGGTGACATCTCGGTGAACGCACATTGGAAGCATGTATTCGTCTTCGCCATACTGGCGTATCACCCGGCGTGATGGTATGGGGTGCCATTGGTTACACGTCTCGGTCACCTCTTGTTCGCACTGACGGCACTTTGAACAGTGGACGTTACATTTCAGATGTGTTACGACCCGTGGCTCTACCCTTCATTCAAGCCTTGCGAAACCCTACATTTCAGCAGGATAATACACGACTGCATGTTGCAGGTCCTGTACGGGCCTTTCTGGATACAGAAAATGTTCGACTGTTGCCCTGGGCAACGCATTCTTCAGATGTCTCACCAACTACAATCGTCTGGTCAATGGTGGCCGAGCAACTGGCTCGTCACAATACGCCAGTCACTATTCTTGATGAACTGTGGTATCATGTTGAAGCTGCATGGTGAGCTGTACCTGTACACGCCATCCAAACTCTGTTCGACTCAATGCCCAGGTGTATCAAGGCCGTTATTACGGCCAGAGGTGGTTTTTATGGGTACTGATTTCTCAGGATCTGTGCACCGAAATTGCGTGAAAATGTAATCACATGTCAGTTCTAGTATAATATATTTGTCCAATCAATACCCGCTTATCATCTGCATTTCTTCTTGGTTTAGCAATTTTAATGGCCGGTAGTGTATTCCTCTGCTGCTTGCAGTACACGATTCTGTATGATGCTTTTATATCTTTCAGCATTCACCGTTTTCTTAAGCGCAATAACTGGACCACACCCTGACCAGGTAAAATGCTGCCACGCCGTAGCAACACCTCCTCCATACTTCAATGTTGCCACCACACATGAACACAAGTAATGTTCAGCAGGCCTTAGGTTAACCCAAAACCTTGCATCGGATTTCCACAGGGTAAAACGTGATTCGCGTCACCAAATTATAGGTTTTCGGGCAGTCACTGCGCTGTCGCGTCGCTCTTTGCACCATTTTATGGGTAGCTTTGAACTGACGACGGAAATGTGTGACTTCAGAGGAGCAGCTCTGTCATAGCGCACCCTGGTAACAATTGGATACTTGCAAGTAATTCCTTCCGCTAATTTCATGGGATTTTGTCCAACCACCCTCTGTAACAGTCAACGGTCCCTGTCAGTCAGTAAATGAGGTGTACCTGGTCCTGATTTAGCTGTTCTCATTCCTTAGTGTTTGCATTTCAGAATATCACCAACACTGGACTTAGGCGGATAATAAAGATGAAGTTTCTTTGCAGTTGTTACATCCAATGACCAGTCAGCTAGCGAACACTGCTGACCGACCGTTTCATTCTACTGACAACACGATAGTCCCCGTCTCCATGGGTATTGCTGGGTCCTCCTCTCGTGGCATCTGGTAGTCAGTCCCTCGTTACTCAGGGGGTCTGGATACTTTTGATCATATCGTGCATAGTTTCCAGTGTGGATTACCCCCAAGCAACGAAGTGTGCCCGAATCTGAAACTTTCCGGCAGATATTAATTGTTAGCTGGACCCTGACTACAAACTGGGAACTTTGATTTTGCCGGGCAAGACCTGTGTTTTATATTGTTCTTTTTGATCAATTTCACATTCTTCTGCCACGCCTAATAAACAATCAAAGCACGGTTCGCGACTTGTCCTCCATTGCATCTTCTCTTAACTTCCAAACAGCACAGTAGTTCTTCTGCACTCCTTATGGGACGAGCACATCTGGAAGAAAGAGTGGTGTGGAGAAATGACTTAGTAGTAATCTACAGTACGTTTACCGAATGAAGTGTGCAGGATAATTTCTTTGAAGTTCCGAAAGTAGAGGAAAGACTACTGCTGGAAGTACAGCTATGAGGACGGATCATGAGTCATACTGGGATAACTCTGACAATAGAACACCATTCCCTTAAGGGCGAAGGTCTCAGTTTCGGGTCTCGATGCAAGAGACAGTTTTAATCTGCCAGAAAGTTTTAACATGTAACTCAGTTACATTGATTCACGTGTATAACTATTGTGGTCTTCAGTCTGTAGACCAACTTGAAGCAGCTCTCCACGCTAGTCTGTCATGTACAAGTCTCTACGTGTTTGTATAATTACTACAACCCACATCCACCTGTCCTACTAACTATGGTCAAAGCATACAGATGAGGTACATGTCTTCAGAAAATACAGTAGCTGTAGTTTCATCTTGGTTTTAGCCGTTCGCAGTGCCTATATAGCGATGCTAGAGCGCCCATACGGGTCAAAGGAAGGGATAATTTTAATACTTTGAAAGTAGAATGACGACTTTCTCTTTCAAGAAAATGATTTAAAAGACTGTGCAAGTCGTCATTCTACTATAGTGGGGTGAGGGGAGGAGGGAAGGACCGCCCCCCCCCCCTCTTGCCCACGGTTATGGGCACCTTTGTAGTGACGCCATGTTGGCTATTGCTACAAGGCCAGATCTTTTTCACGGATAATGGGCTGTGGTATAAGGAATGCGAAAACGAGTTCAAAAACTCTTAAATCCACAGTTGCAGATTACAAACTGAAACAAATACAGAACAATTGACTCGGGACATAAAATCGTGTCAGGTCTCATTACAACAAATCGGATGTTTTGTGAATTTAGACTATTACAAGTATATTGCAAATAGTATTAAATTTGGACGTGATATGTAAAGTCTTAATAGCAAGGGATGTGAGCAGGACTGATGAAAAAGGCCAGTATGTGGGTGTTACTACAAGTAATTACGGTCAGGTGTCGTCTGTGGCAACGGACGGACCAATAGCGGAGCTTACTGGAGTAAGGGTCGGTCGTTCTCTTTAAAAGACCTACTATGAGTTAATTACGAAACGACGGAATCCGCCTGTAATTCGAGCCGCAGAATGCATCATCATAATAACCAATACTACAGGAAGCAGCCAATGGTCAAGGAAATGAACCAAGAGACGAATCCTCTTCTATGTCTCCTATATTAGTTCTGCTTTTAATGATCTTAAAAGTGAATGCCATATTAAACAGTTAACATCCAGCTGCGAGCCAGAAACTGTAAAAAATGAAGCAAAAGTTGCGGCAAATATAATGCGGTATTAAGCATCCTAAGAAATCAGTTTGGTCTGATACACGTTACATGAAATTTATGAAGAAATTATAATTTTACTACTACTTTGTGTGGTTGATCGGTACTTAGACTGTAGAGATTTGGAAGAGAAGGAGACATTTTGGAATAATATAAGTACCTGGACCGACGATACGTGTAGACAAAGTAAAGGAGGTTCCGTGCAAGTCTTCCAGATCAGGACCACATACGGGTGCTGCGAATAAATATCGGTTAATGGCATCCCTTCTCATTATTCGAAATCATTGTACCATACCCAGATGGACAAGTAGTTAACTGTATGCAATGACCATTGTTTTCAGCCAATAAGCACCACTCCTACAATTGGAAAAGGAATAACAAACTGAGTGGCACCAAGAGAAGAGACCAACGCCAGCTCAGGGTTTAGTATAAGTAAGTACCTTATCCAAATACCGGCTCCGCGTTCCACCAGAGTAATTTTACGGCAGCGGCAGTAAGATGTGTGGGTAAAGTGGTAATGCAGATAAATAGCATAGGTGGTGGCTCACAAACGGATTGAGAACACCTGAGTGCTAGAGGGTAGTACGACATCACTGACTCGTTCTAGGTTGGCACCACAGTTTCGATGAATTCAAAGAACGACATCATTTACCCAAGGCTGTTAGTTTAAAGACTACCTTATTATGCACTCCTGGACAGTTTCGAGTGTGCATTTTCAAGTGCATAAATGGGTGCGAACCCCTCATACGTCTCACGAAGTAAGTATGACGCGCACACTCATGGAAATTTTAGAGTTACCGCTGGCTGTTAATTATTTTTCATTTATTGACAAAATGTTTATCAGCAAGACGGGATGGCCACGGCAAATAGTTTAACAGGAACTTTAACTGACGTTTTTACCCCCGCACTTGAGGAGAGCTTTTTTAATTCAAATTTGACAAAGTTATCTGTCATAGATGATACGCCGACGACGTCATACTGCTTTATCAAGGTCATAAGGACAAGATTTTAATTACAGCCGAGAAGACGTGTGCAATGCCACCAAAATTTAATTTACGTTTGAGCTCGAAAAAGAGGACTGCATCAATTTTCTCCTCCTATCACTGGCCAAAAGAAGGTAGCGGCCATTTGCTTAGTGTGTTCAGAAATTGGACGACCACTGATATAACTGGAAATGTCGACCCTAGCCATCCAAATAGATGCAAACGGGGCCTATTTTTGATCAGCGGTCCATAGGTAACGGGCGAAATTGCGGAACAACGTAGTACATTTACGGAAGTGGTGAGGCCAACAGATGTAAAGCGAATGACTTGAAAATATTCTACATACATATTCGACAAAGAGCCTATGATGCGTAGTGGAGAGTACCTTGTACCACTACTATCATTTGGTTTCCTGTTTCCAGTTTCAAAATTACGCCTGTAGGTGATGTACGTTACAAGCAACGTGCCGTCATTGAATATCTCACTGCAGAGAAAGAAACTGTGGGGAATATTCAAAAACGCTTGTGCAACGTCTATGGAACATCTGCTATCGACAGAAGTACAGTTAGTCATTAGGCACAGAGGGTGAGGTCATGAAAAGGCGGTTCGGCGAATTTCCCCGATTTGCTGCGGTCGGGGAGACCGTCCCCACCTGTCACACCTGACATGATGCAGCGAGGTGATGTTGTCATTCACGAGGACAGACGCATTACGACTCGGCAGTTGGCGCTGCATCTGTCAAGCAGCGAAGGAAGTGTGGATGCAATAGTCCGCACTCTTCGATATTCAAATGTGCGAGCAAGATGGGTCCCGCTCTGTCTAACGGTGGATAACAAGTCGCATAGAAAAAATATTTGTCTTAATTTGTTGCAACGTTTTGAATCTGAGGGAGAGGCCTTCTTGTGGTGTCCGTTTGCCTCCACAGGATCCCTAATTCCTCTTATTTTACTTTCTGTCCTTACACGAAACTTAACCTTAGCGAGAACACAATCATTCTGCCGTAAACTTCAAATGCTGGTTCCATAATTTTCTCGAAAATGTTCTGCCAAAAGAACGTTATCTTCCCTTCAGGTATTTCCACCTGAGTTCATGAAGCATTCCTGTAATATTTGCGTGTTGATCGAACCTATGGGAAAAAGATTTAGCAGCCTGCCTCTGAATCGGTTCGATGCCTTGTTTTAATCGGACCTGGTGGGTATCGCCGGCCGCTGTGGCTGAGCGGTTCTAGGCGCTTCAGTCCGGAACCGCGCTGCTCCTACAATCGCAGGTTCGAATCCTGCCTCCGTTAGTTAGGTTTACGTAGCTCTAAGTTCCAAGCGACTGATGACCTCAGATGTTAAGTCCCTTAGTGCTTACAGCCATTTGAACAAACCTGGTGGGTATCCCAAACTTTCGGGCAGTACCCAAGAATGGATCGCAATAGTGCTTACAGAAAAACCACAAGTCAGTCACTCGCCATCCCTCCTACCGTACTTTCGTGCTAGTTCCATTTCATAACGCCTTGCAACGTTACGTCTAGATATTTAATAGACGTGACTTCGTCGAATAGTAAACTACGTGTATTAGTGACGTATTCGTAGATTACAGGATTCATTTTCCCCCTCGTATTAGTGACGTATTCGTAGATTACAGGATTCGTTTTCCCTCTCAGCTACATTTTTCTATATTTAGAGCAAGCTGCCATTCGCCACATCAATTTGAAATTTTGTCTAAGTCATCCTCTATACCCCTACAGTCACTCAGCGACGACACCTTCCCATACGCCACAACATCGTAGGCAAACCACAAGAAGGAAACTAACGACTGTAAAATTGGTATTCATGGTAATACATACGTAGCAATGACATATAGTGGTGCAGCCTCGGGAGGAATGACGCGTAGTTTTACAAAACCTAATGCATTCGCAGCAAATGACTCTCGGGAGCAAGATTACGCCTTAGAACCTGAGAGAAACGTAATCATTCTATGGAGCGTAAACGGGCAAGAATTTTCAGTTAGATTTAGAGAAGACACATGATCAGAAAAAGAGTACCCTCGGTAATAATCGGAACACCGATAGACAAGAAATAGGCCACATGAAACATAATTTAAAATTTTTTACACAAGGTACCTAAAAGCTACACCCTAAACGTATTAGAAGAAATGGAATCTTAAATCGAGGAAAACGAGAATCACAGTACGTGCTTAAGAAACGGAATGATTTCCGACAAAATTCGTACTTGATCATCTTCCAAGACTTACAAGGGAACCTCCCCATCGCACCCCCCTCAGATTTAGCTATAAGTTGGCACAGTGGATAGGCCTTGAAAAACTGAACACAGATCAATCGAGAAAACAGGAAGAAGTTGTGTGGAACTATGAAAAAAATAAGCAAAATATTCAAACTGAGTAGTCCATGCGCAAGACAGGCAACATCAAGGAGAATGTGAGTTAAGGAGAGCCGTGGTCCCGTGGTTAGTGTGAGCAGCTACAGAACGAGAGGTCCCTGGTTCAAGTCTTCCCTCAGGAGAAAATGTTAATTTTTTATTTTCAGACAATTATCAAAGTTCAGGCACTCACACATAATCAACTTCGCTCTCCAAAATTCCAGGACATGTTCAGATTTGCTTGGACATACGCAGGATTTGACGGTCTACATACGGAAAAATTTGAAAACGTTAAAAACATATGTTTTGACAGAGCACAGGGAAAATTGTGCGACTGTGAAACTGTTGCATTCATTTGTTGCAGTTTATGTCACAAACTCTTATGTTTTCATCACCTTTTTGGGAGTGATTATCACATCCACAAGAAAACCTAAATCGGGCAAGGTAGAAGAATCTTTTTAACCATTCTTTAAGTGTACAAGTTAGGTGGGTCGACAACATATTCCTGTCATGTGACGCACATGCCGTCACCAGTGTCGTATATAACATTTCAGACGTGTTTCGCTGTGGAGGAATCGGTTGACCTCTGACCTTGCGATCAAATGTTTTCGGTTCCCATTGGAGAGGCACGTCCTTTCGTCTACTAATCGCACGGTTTTGCGGTGCGGTCGCAAAACACAGTGAACAGAGACGTCAATGAACAAACGGACAGATCATAACTTTGCGAAAATAAAGATAGTAAAATTTTCGCTCGAGAGAAGACTTGAACCAATGACCTTGCTGAGCTCATACTATCCTTGATGTTGCATATCTTGCGCATGGACTACTCAGTTTGTATATTTTGCTAATTTTTTTCATAGTTCCACAGAACTTCTTCCTGTTTTCTCGATTGATCTGTGTTCAGTTTTTCAAGGCCTATCCACTGTGCCAACTTGTAACTAAATCTGAGGGGGGTGCGATGGGGAGGTTCCCTTGTTAGAATAACTGAGTCGGCTAAGCTATTCCCAGACAGTTGCAGTGGGCTGGGCACGGCAGCCTCGCAGGTCCACCTCAACCAATAACGTTACGCAGTTTTGTAAACGTCTCTATAGCAACGCCACAGTGTTGTCACAGCCCTCTGGACGCCTACAGTTTTCTCCTGCAGCCGTTAGCGCTTTGCAGCTGAATGCTGGCACGGCACTGCTAGCTGTGAAGGAGCTGCTTAACACAGTCTCAAACATAGTGTAGCAATTGTTGGAAGCTGATCCGTGGATCGTGCTTGCTGTCGTACATCGTGTGTCCGCCGGCAGCGGGCCGCAGCCGATATGGGCACGTTTGCAGTTCAGTAAATACGTAAACATAACAGCCGCCAGATGGCGACGATTCCGAAGTCGAAAGCTTCTTCTATGGTAACACGTTAATGCTCTTATTACGAGGTGCATTCAAGTTCTAAGGCCTCCGATTTTTTTTCTCCGGACTGGAAAGAGATAGAAACATGTGCATTGTTTTAAAATGGGGCCGCGTTTATTGTCAATACGTCCCAGGGATGGCACGAACGTACGGCAGATGGAATTTTACCGCCAGCGGCGAGAATGAGAACTGTTTTAAATACTTAAAATGGCGACGTTTTCCTTACTTGAACAGCGTGCAATCATTCGTTTTCTGAATTTGCGTGGTGTGAAACCAATTGAAACTCATCGACAGGTGAAGGAGACATGTGGTGATGGAGTTATGGATGTGTCGAAAGTGCGTTCGTGGGTGCAACAGTTTAATGAAGACAGAACATCGTGTGACAACAAACCGAAACAACCTCGGGCTCGCACAAGATGGTCTGACGACATGATCGAGAAAGTGGAGAGAATTGTTTTGGGGGATCGCCGAAAGACTGTTGAACAGATCGCCTCCAGAGTTGGCATTTCTGTGGGTTCTGTGCACACAATCCTGCATGACGATCTGAAAATGCGAAAAGTGTCATCCATGTGGGTGCCACGAATGCTGACGGCCGGCCACATGGCTGCCCGTGTGGCATGTTGCCAAGCAATGTTGACGCACAACGACAGCATAAATGGGACTTTCTTTTCGTCAGTTGTGACAATGGATGAGACGTGGATGCCATTTTTCAATCCAGAAACAAAGCGCCAGTCAGCTCAATGGAAGCACACAGATTCACTGCCACCAAAAAAATTTCGGGTAACCGCCAGTGCTGAAAAAATGATGGTGTCCATGTTCTGGGACAGCGAGGGCGTAATCCTTACCCATTGCGTTCCATAGGGCACTACGGTAACCGGTGCATCCTACGAAAATTTTTTGAAGAACAAATTCCTTCCTGCACTGCAACAAAAACGTCCGGGAAGGGCTGCGTGTGTGCTGTTTCACCAAGACAACGCACCCGCACATCGAGCTAACGTTACGCAGCAGTTTCTTCGTGATAACAACTTTGAAGTGATTCCTCATGCTCCCTACTCACCTGACCTGGCTCCTAATGACTTTTGGCTTTTTCCAACAATGAAAGACACTCTCCGTGGCCGCACATTCACCAGCCGTGCTGCTATTGCCTCAGCGATTTTCCAGTGGTCAAAACAGACTCCTAAAGAAGCCTTCGCCGCTGCCATGGAATCATGGCGTCAGCGTAGTGAAAAATGTGTACATCTTCAGGGCGATTACGTCGAGAAGTAACGCCAGTTTCATCGATTTCGGGTGAGTAGTTAATTAGAAAAAAAATCGGAGGTCTTAGAACTTGAATGCACCTCGTATATACACTGAAGAGCCAAAGAAATAGGTACATGTACCTACTACCGTGTAGCGCTCTCGCGAGCACGCAGAAGTGCCGCAACACGACATGGCAGGGACTCGAGTAATGTCTGAAGTAGTGATGGAGGGAACTGATAGCACGAAAACTGCAGGGCTGTCCGTAAGTCCGTAAGAGTACGAGGGGGTGGAAATCTCATCTGAACAGCAGGTTGAAAGGCATCCCAGATATGCTCAATAATGCACGTGTCTGGAGAGTCTGGTGGCCATCGGAAGTATTTAAACTCAGAAGACTTTTCCTGGAGTCACTCTGTAGCAATTCTGGACGTATGGGGTGTCGCAGTGTCCTGCGGGAATTGCCCAAGACCGTCAGAATGCGCAATGGACATGAACGGATACAGGTGATGAGAGAGGATCTGTACGTACGTGTCACCTGTCACAGTCGTATCTTGACGTACTAGGGATCACATAGCACTCCATCTGCACACGCCCCACACCATTACGGAGCCTCCACCAGCTTGAACAGTTGCCTGCTGACATGCATGATCCATTGGTTCCATACCCGTACACGTCCATCCGCTGGATGCAATTTGAAACGAGACTCGTTCGACCAGGCAACATGTTTCCAATCATCAACACTCCAGTGTCTGTGTTGACGGGCCCAGGCGAGGCGTAAAGCTTTGTGTTGTGGAGTCATCACGGGTACACACGTGAGCCTTCCGCTCCGTAAGCTCACATCGATGACATTTCGTTGAATGGTTGGCACTCTGACATTCGCTAGTGGCCCAGGATTGAAATCTGTAGCAATCTGCGGAAGGGTTGCACATCTGTCACGTTGAACGATTCTTTTCAGTCGTCTATGGTTCTGTTCTTGCAGAATCTTTTGCCCACCGCAGCGATATCGGAGATTCGATGTTTTACCGGATTCGTGAAATGGCCGTACGGGAAAGTCCCGACTTCATCGCTACCTCGGAGATGCTGTGTCCCATCGCTCGTGCGGCGACTAAACCACCACGTTCAGACTCACTTAAATATTGATAACTTGCCATTGCACCAGACACTTCTTGTCTTACATGGGCTTTGCCGACCGCAGCATCGTATTCTGCCAGTTTACGTATCTCTGTGTTTGAATATGCATGCCTATACCAATTTCTTTTGCGCTTCAGCGTATACCATAATAAAGTCATCGTGTTTTATATCCTCAGCTTACGAAAAGAAAAGAAGGTCTCAATGTAGCTCTCCTTATATACCTTTACTTGTATGACTTTAAAGTCATCGGTTTTATTGTTTTAACGACACAAAATCCATTTTATTTTTGTTTTTGTAAATGAACTTTGAGGAAATGACCGTGTGCTATTTTCATGAAATGACTGTATGTTTAGCTTGTAGACGTTACTTTGAATTTTAGAGAGGCAGTTTCAATTCATTACGACGCATGTTCAGAAAGTAAGCGTACTAGATCTTTACGTTCGTGTAAAAAAACTGTACTGGAAAAAAATTCAGGATATTGATGATACACTTGTTGACGATTTTCCCACACAAACGCCAGCCCATTCAGTACACTGCAAAAACAGACGTAATGTCTTATGGGATAACAGCAATCAGTGATTTTATAATGTTACTTCAAATCCGTCTTGACTGCAAATTTTTTTTTTATTATTCATGTGACCGGTTTCGGTTCATTCAGAACCATCTTCAGATCTGGTATTTCAGTTACAGAAGTAACCCGTCCACATCCGGGACGGGTTACTTCTGTAACTGAAATATCGGATCTGAAGATGGTTCTGAATGAACCGAAACCGGTCATATGAATAATAAAAAAAACGGATTTTAAGTAACATTCAGTACATGTTGTAAGCTGTCTGTTTCACAACCTTCTTAATGCCCTCTTCGAAGAAGTCTCCCACCAGCTCCTTCGCCAACTTCAGAACCTCTTTCTGCACCTACTCGTCGGTTGAAAATTTAATTCCACTCACGTGTGCCTTCAGGATGGTGAAATGATCCATAATGTGAAGGCGTCAGTTCAGAGGTATACGGCGGGTGGTTCATAACATCCCAAACAAATGAGTCCAAGAGCGTCTTGGCGGCTGAGGCTGTGTGAACATGTGCGCTGTCGCGCAACAGTCACACTCCTCTCGTCATCATTCCCCTGCTTTTGTTTTGAATGCTCCTTTTGAGTTTTTTAACGTCTCACAATATCGTTGTGCATTGGTGATCTCCCCCAAAAGCAAAAGTTCGCACCAAATGATGCCTCTTCGACCAAAAAATACTGAGACCACGGTTTTTTTGCCCGAAATTGTGGATCTGAATTTTTGGTAGAGGGGGAACTGGTGTGACGCCACTGAGACGGCCATCCATTTGTTTCTGGAGTGTAATGAGCCACCCAACTTTCATCTCCAGTCACAAGAGACCTCAGAAAATCCACATATTCCAGTTCAAGTCACTCAAGAAACTCGCGGGCACTACTGGCCCGATTTTTCTCGTGCTGCTCTGAAAACCGATTTGGGGGTCCATCTTGCACATAGTTTCCAGTATCCCAGCGTTTCAGTTACTGTCTCGTGCAAACGAGGTCTGCAGATTATGGAAACATCGCAGAAATTTCCTCCACTGGCAATCGGCGGTCTTCTCGAACAGTTTCCTCGATTTTTTGCACGTAACCAATTCATCAGTCAAAATGTAAAGGTTTCCACTCCTCTGTTCATCATGAAAATTTGTTCTGCCTCCACTAAACTCCCTGCGCCACTTAAATACACTCGCTCCCTTCAAAACACCTCCGCCGTATACCGTTTTGATTCGCAAAAAAATTTCGGTAGGTGTTATTCCTTCCGTGAGCACGAAGCGAGTTGCAGCGCATGTCTCGCCTTATCGGGATTTTTTACCGACATCTTTCACGCTATTGGACAGTACAACATGAGTTCACATACGACCGTGTTTCTGCGAAGATCGTTCCGGTCAAGTGATCCCTGTTTACCACTTAGTATTCCCAACCCCTCAAAAACAAAAGAAAAAAAGCCACAGCCCGTTGTGTTCGCAGTACACTTACTCTGTAAATGTGCCTCGTATTTTTATAGATTATTTTTTAAAAATAACTAAATACTTGATTTGTAGACGTTAATTTTAACTTCGTTTGACAACTTACTCTCTGAACATACGTCGTATTTTTAAAGATTATTTTTTTAAATAAGGTTAATTAATTACAAAAGGAATTAAGATATCGTGTAAGAGGAAGAGGGAAATATATGGATAGCCAGAATAAGTTAGCATCCGACGTTACTTTCATACTACAAAAGATACTGTAATATTTTAAGGAAAGTCATTAAGAAGTCGAGAAGGTTACGTGTTTTGACAGAAAGGAATAATGCGAATAATAAAATTAAAACTATATGGAATATAGTCAAATGGGAGACGGAGCAGCCTGACAGTGCACAGCATACCATAGCAATAAAGCTATATGATGATGTTGTGAGTGGTAATTCACGAGTTGCAAGTATTTTTAACAATCACTTTCTGAATGTAGTAGCAAAAATAGGGTTAAAGGGTTCCGCTGAAGAAGCTAAAAAGTATGTTAAAAATGTCATTCCCCAGGACTTTAGGCCTTTAGAAATAGCACCAACATCCCCCACTGAAATTAAGGCAATTATAAAAATAGTGAAAAACAAGAGCTCATGTGGTGTTGATGGAGTCTTTAATAGAATTTTGAAGTGTTGTTCTAATTTAATAAGTGGAGTTCTTTAATTTGTGGATGTCAATTTTAACTTCAGTTCACAGCAAATTTTGAATGGTTCAAATGGCTCTAAGCACTATGGGACTTAACATCTGAGGTCATCAGTCCCTTAGACTTAGAACTACATAAACCTAACAAACCGAAGGACATCACACACATCCATGCCCGAGGCAGGATTCGAACCTGCAGCGCGGTTCTGGGCTGAAGCGTTAAAACCACTCGGCCACAGCGGCTGGCAACAAATTTTAACTTAAGTTGAATTTAACACTAACTAATGGCCACAGATCGTCATTTTAGATCGGCTGCCTCACTAAACAGTGCTAGTCAAATGTACAACAGAACTGACAAGATACGGTGTATCCAGATCTTAAATGTTGCATGTTTTCGTTCTGTTCTACACAATATATATTCGTATTTCTGGTGGAAAGATTACTTCTCATTGTTATGTTTATCTGACAGATTCTGATTATGACTATGGCCGAAACGTGTTAAGGTACATATTTTAAAAAAAATAAACATATAAATAAACAGTGCTCAATCCGACAAGCACTGACTAGTGATAATGATCGTTGATTTGTACAATGATTTATGTCATTCACAGAAAAAAACGTACTGCTAGAATCCGAGAGAGAATGCGCGGTGCATTGGATTCCTCGAGCTACAGGTTGACTGCGGGGTGCAATAGACAACGAGTGGTTGCTAATATTCCGACATTTGGTTCTGTACTTCGTAACTAAAAAGTGTTATAACAATTTCTCCTTTGACAAAATATTGTGTGCTAGTCCCCTTTTCAGAATCTCCGAAGGGGGAGAGGTGTCCAAAAACAAGAAAAGGAAGAACCAACGAAGTGGTGACACTGCGCAAATGAAGCAGGGAAAGTCGAAAGTTAGAATTTGGTAAGGAAGCAATAAAATATATAAAGAGAAACGCAAAGGTTGAATTGTGATAATTTTGATGTTGGAGAGGTGTACTGGAAAGATAATTTCTGGTCCTAAGAATATAGGGTAATATCAACAGCAGCGCAAGACGGTATGAGGAGAGTAATGCTAGACCTTAGTTTCTGCCGACGTATACACCGTTCATATAACGTACGGGAATATATACGGGTGACGTCGTCGACAATCGCCAACATTTCGACGGGACCACACCCTGCCATTGTCAAGGCAAAACTGCAGTAAGAGAGCGCTGTGCAGGTTTGTTATGAACCGGGAGGTAAAAGATAGAGTGTCTGAATATGAACTGTTTAGTGATTAGACTATCTCTTTAGATTCGACACCCTACCAAAGCCAACAGAAATAGCTGAGGTATATCATGAACAGAAGATGACGGGACAGAGAGTGTATACGAAGGAACTGAAGTCATGATTCAGTATGCAAAGAAAGATGAAAACCTAATATCCGTGGGGTATTGGAAACATGTAGCATGGAATGGTAGAGTGCAAAGTTGAAAGAGATTATGATAACGACAACGGGAGCGAGAGGAGAAAACTCCATGAATCTGGCAAGTAGCTTAGCTATTAAAACGAAACACACTTAAAAAAATAAGAATAAGGCGTATCATGAAAGGATTATCCGACGTTTTGTGTTTTCTTCCTTCGTCAGTGATTTGACATATTTGTTTACAGTTGCATTTCTTGTGCATATTTTTGTCTTTCCAAATTTTTTTCACAACACTTTTTAGAGATGTACATTGATGCTTAAATGAAATGTCTGCTGTGGGATTCACTATCGCAGTATCCATAGTCAGAGAGATTTTCAAACAATCATCTTCATTCCTAAGTATTTCAGTACCCCCTTCCATAGACATTGGTTCTTTATGACAGTTATTTTAATTTTTCATCTATCCATTATTTTTACAAAAGCATGATCTGAATCTTTATCTGGTCTTGCGCACGATTTCTCTTATTTCAGAATCTTTCTTCTTCTCCTGGCATTTTGCAAGTATACACTCTCCTCTTTTGATTTTAAGACAAGATACACTCAAGGATAAAGAAACACACCACGAAATAATTATCTGAATGGGGTGGAAATCGATAGATGTGATGTACATAAAGGAATGATTAAAATTTCAGAAAAAAATGGATTTATTCAAGAGAAAATGCTTCACAAACTGGGCAACTCGATGCAAGCAGTTATTTGGCTTAGCATTGATTCACAGATTTGTTGTATGACCTCCTGTGGGATATCGTGCCAAATTATGTCGAACTGGCGCGTTAGAGACGGTTCTACGGCGCTGCCCATGATGCTCCAAACATTCTCAACTTGGGAGAGATCCGGTGACCTTGATGTCCAAGGTAGGGTTTGGCAAGCACTTAGACAAGCAGTGGAAACTTTCGCCGTGTTCGAGCTGGCGTCATCTTGCTGAAATGTTGACCCAAGATGGCTTGCCATGAGGGCAACAAAACGGGGCATAGAATATCGTCTACTTACCGCTGTGCTGTAAGTGTGCCGTGGATGATAACCATAGTGGTGTTGCTATGAAATGAAATGGCGCTCTGGCCATCAGTCCTGGTTGTCGGTCTATATGACGGCTGACACTCAAGTCGGTATTACGCCACTACTGAAGACAATTCTACTGCAGTAAATGAGATTCCAGTCCATGGGACATAAGGCAAATGGTTGACGAAGGAAGGAGATGCCAAACTTCATTTACGAAGAAAATCAGTATCAACTTCCTTGGAGATAGACAGAAAGGCTTGCGGGACAGATTTGATGAAATCGAAAGGGAAGTAGCCGTCGGAATGAAGTATTCAACATATAAGAAATGGAAACAACTTTAAGAGAAATTAAAAACAAAGACGTCAACAATAAGAGTGGAAAAGTAAATGCGCTACTGAACAAAGAAGAGAGAACGGGTACTTGGAAAGAGTACACTGTGTGGCCCTACGAGGGAGAAGATGGTTCAAATGGCTCTGAGCACTATGGGACTAAACATCTGTGGTCATCAGTCCCCTAGAACTTAGAACTACTTAAACATAACTAACCTAAGGACATCACACACATCCATGCCCGAGGCAGGATTCGAACCTGCGACCGTAGCAGTCGCGCGGTTCAGGACTGAGCGGTTTCGCGTTTTTGTTATCGCATATACGAAAAGAGCCGCGAAATATCTGTTAATAATGCCGTGCTTTGAATTTCTTTATCATCATTACCTTTTAACAAAGCAAAATATATATATTGAGATCTTATTGTTCTGTATCTGGCCTACAATTAAAGGATCGTTTTTTCGTGACTGTAACTCATTCTAAAAATCAACATATCTTCCCTACTTTATAGTTATTGAAAATTGAAATTACTTGGTTATGAACACTGATGTTACAGTTCGTATGATCGTTCAACAACAAAATTTTGCAGTGGATTTTGTTTCTCGGTAAAACAACATTCAATACCACGACTAGCACAAGAACATGAGACTCTTATTAAAAAAAATACGTTTTCACTATAAAGTTTGCCAGACCAGAACGGAGCACAGCAAGATTCCTATTAGATTTTGACGGTACATTAACTTATTTGTACTGTGAGTTATATACTATCAGCAGCCCGCGTCAACCTGCAACACATCATAAAATCTGTTGATCTGCACTGCAAGTCTGGAAGCTAAAAGAAATAATATTATTTCACTGTTACTTTACCGCTTCCTTGCGGTATGATAGACTATATTGGAAGTCGTTTGAATACGCCGCGGCAGCGGCTCTTTCGTTCGCCACGCAGCTCAGCACCACAGATAATATTTATATAACTGAAAAATGTCTCAACAGGATGGGATAATAGGCAAGCAAGCTTTAACAATTAATAATGCAAGTTTTCATTTACATAACTCTATTAAAACATTTAAATATTTCAATTTTTACACACCTTTATGAATTCACACGTAATGGCGTACATCTCTTAGTCTCGACAAAAGAATGCTACACTAGCGTTCGCTACTACGACACAGGATATCTTACTCGTTCTACTCCCAGATGAAGAAGACAAAGAAATTGCTATTCGTCACGTATTATATACTAGTTACTTATTTTAATCTTTGTTCGACATTTATCGTCTGTGGCGGTTTCATTGCTCGCCGACGCAGATATTCTCAAAAATAAATAATAAAAAAAAAAATACATAATTTTATACAATAACACAATATGATACATATAATTTTCTCGTTACTACATAATATGTTGTTTTTGTTTCTTACTAGACGTTACAGCGCCTAGAACCGCTAGACCACCGCGGCCGGCCGAGGGAGAAGAGCTATCTGGCAACGAGATACATGAAGGAAGAGAGATCGATTTAATGGACGTAGGGGGTCAAGTATTAGAATCAGAGTGACATAGAGGTTTGGAAGGCTAACTGTCAAACAAAGCAGAAGGGACAGATTTCCATTGTTATTCCAAAAATCGTTGGGGGAAGCGGCAAAGAAACGGTTATTTAAATCGATGTGTCGAAACTACGCGGAAAACTACTGGACTTTCGAGGTCGTATCACACGTCTAATTTCGAAGAGGCCAAAACCAGATAAAGTCAAATACCGTCTCACAAACAGCTTGACAACTGCTTGCATACAAGCTTATTACCAGAATAATGTACATAAGAATGGAAAGAAAAGTTAAGCATGTATTATGTGAAGGTCAATTTCGCCTCAGGAAGCCCTGACACTACGCTTCGTAGTGGAAGCAAAACTTAAGGAAAATCAAGACACTTTCTTAGGATTTGTCGACGTAGAAAAAGCTGTCAGCGGAGCAAGATGTTGGTAATTCTAGGAAACCCATATGCTACAGCGGAAGCATGTGAAATGTACAATGTGTATAAAAACCGAGAGGGAAAAAATAAGAATGGAAGCCTAAGACAGACGCGCTCGGAATGAAAGGGGCGTAAGGGAACGACGGTGCATTCTTTGCCCTTTACGACCTGTATATCGAAGAAGCAGTAAAGAAAATATCAAGCTCTACAATTACCGTATCTAACTGGTAGGCAGTTCTGGGACTGTTGAAGCACTAGTTTAGAGTTGGCTTTAGTGGTTTTTGGAAATTTGTGGTAAGTTCCTATGGAATCAAACTGCTGAGGTCCTTAGACTTGCGCACTACTTCATCTAACTTGAACTGACTATAAGAAACACGCACAACAACGCCTGAGGGAGGACTTGAACCTCCGAAGGGGGGAGCCGCGGTAACGGTGGCAAGGTGCCCTAGACCGCGCGGCTACCCCGCGCAGCTTGGCCTAAAGTCTTTGTACAATTATCAAATTTTATTTTACAAAAACTATAGAACTTACCAATTTGTGGTTTGCGACAAATGAAAGAAACTTTGTTGCAAGTAGATGCTGAGTAGAGCGTACTACAATCGCTGTTGTTGCAAAATAGCGTCACGCGAGGACAAGCCGCAATGTCTTCTGTGGTATCCCGAGACAAAATCTCCAGTTACTGTGCAGTGATGTTTTCGAAGACAATATGGAAGAGAAGCACTTAACAGAAGGAGTACTTGAAGTTCAAACAGGCAGGCAGTGTGTTGGATCTCCTGCGAATAGGACGGCCTTCGGTCAGTGAACGAAGTGCCGGAATTCTGCAACTGGAGTTCTTACGAAGCCCTTCGAGATCTACTCCACATGCATCTTGTCACTTAGGGATTTCTAGGACCACAGTGAAAAGAGTTACACACAACCGATTGGACCTGTATGCACGTAAGGTCCAGGTAAGACAATCAGATGATGGAACTTACCGAGCACGTTTTGCAACAGAGGTATTGGCACGAAAATACACCAGCAATGAAAATCTTCAAAGACACAATGTGTGTATGTGGTTTTCGGAAATTCCACACGTTATCCTACACTATGTCGATGGTTCCCCTAAAACAAATGTGTACAGCAGTTTAATGCACAACACCCTCATTGGCCCTTTGTTTTTTGTTGAAAATTCAGTAACAGCTAGCATCTATCTGGATAGGATAGAACAACTTTCGGAACAGGAACTGACAGACTTGCAGCTTGATGTGATTTTCCAAGAAGATTGTGCAACAGCACATTGGGGATTGCATATCAGAAATTTTCTTAATGAACGATTTCCCGGCAGGTGGATCAGGTGTGATGGTCCCACCATGTGGCTTGCAAGATTACCAGTCATAATGTGTTTAGATCTTTTGTGGGGCTACGTAAGGGACAAGTCCCCGATCTGGATACGTTAAGAAGATGGATAACAGATTGTGTTGCTGGTATTACATAAGGAATGTTGTCAACCATATGCTGTGAGATCGAAAATTGATTAGACATTCTTCGAACAACAAATGGTGCACACGTTAAAATTTATTGACACAGTAATAAAAACTTCCTGAAATATTCTTTCATTTGTCACAGACCACAAATTTGTATGTTCTGTAGCTTTTGCAAACCAACACTGACAATTGTCCAAATACTTTAGGACCACTCTGATTATAATTCAGAAATTAATATTCTATACTGCCACAAAGAAACATTCTACTAAGATGTCTTATAGAAACAGCGTTGTTATTAAGCAAATTGACGGAAGTCATTATGTTTCTTGTACTACTGAACGCTACAGCTGTAGAGGAGTCAATGTAATTTGATTGACAGGATCTGGATACCCCAACAAGTCGGCAGCGATAAGCACATTAGAACATCTGTCTGAAGTAGTAGTGTCGAACAACTTTCAGTAACGACTGTTGAGCAAAGATGTACGCCTCTAGAGGAATTTACAAGGATGTGTGCCGTGTTTCGTCATTTAAAAGTATAAATCAACTCTATTTATGTTGAAAGAAAGATGATTATCAAGGAAATTTTGCAGCCACACATGAACAGTTCCCTATCACAGATCCTAAACTCTATATCTCAGCGATATAATGAGTATTTTAACACATTATTATCTTTCGTCGACTACCTAGGAGACGTTGCCTTGCGATATCGTTATTTAGGTTACTGCCTATTTGTGGCATCCACTATATTTGTGTGCCAGCTGACAATGTGGATCAGTTTAAAAAGGGACACCTTGGTACATCTCCTTCCTTAGCTATATATGCGTAAGAGGGCGCGCTGAAAAGCACTGCCTCGGAATTTTTCATGGGAAAACTCTTCCGACTTTTTAAATAAAAGAAACGTTATTAATGTTCCACACCTTTATTCTTCATGTACACATATTGTGAGCGGCGGGGTTGCTATTCTGTTATTCTGCGCAACGGATTAATCTGAGATGTACCTTTACCCTGTGGCTCCTGCAAGATGCAATTTCCACCCCCACACTACTACAGAAGTCAGACAGACGCTCCTAACGTTCTAAAGAGAAATGCCTGAAAAACTTTCAGCAATAAATATCTTCTGAAGTCGTCCGCTGTAAGGAAATGACAAAAATTCACAAGATTTCTTACGTAACTAGTGGGATACTTGGGTACTGCAGTAGTGTTAGTTAGTATAAGAAAAACATGAAACTAATGAAAGTTATTACTTATTTTGCAAAAATTCTGAGAAATCACAATGGCACTTTTAGTTATGAACTAAACAAGTTATATACTGGTTCTTTTCGGAGTGTGAAGTTACCTCTCAAGGGCAGGATTCGCTAATGAAATTTCTATACAAAATTTAAGATTGTTATTGGCTCGGCAGAATGGCTGAGAGGCGCGCCTACTCAACTTGAATAATCATCCGTTAGAATGTTGCTAGGTACGGTCGAGGCTGTCGCATGTGAAATGCAGTGAAGTGTACTGTTGTGGAGGAAATATGGAGCTCACAAGAGCTGTAGCGCACAATACCGTACGCTGTGATGACTGCTGTCTGCGCTGCTCGCTGCTGCGAAGTAAGATAACTCTCGTTCTACCTGGATTGACCTTCGCCAATCAAACTCTCCCTACGCCTTGATGAAGTCAAGGACTGCTATTCGCCCCTAGTCTAACTATTGACGTGATACACCAATCAGATAACCAGTCCACCGCGATGCCACTGAAAAATTTGCTCGCAGGCGTTTAACTATAATTCTGTCCGTTCACACCACACAATAAGTGTGGTGGCCAACACAGTGAACAACGCTTAATCGCAAGGACTCAATATAGAGTTGCACTCCGATTCGCTCTCAACAGAGGTGCTCTCCCAGTGAAGTACTGAGGAGAGACTTGTTACTCGCTCTTTGAGTACACGTACGAGCGCGCACGCTCTCGATGCATGTTCTCGCTCCAAGAGCGACAAGGGAACGGCCCCTCTCCACGCCAGACGTGAAGGGGTATATCTTTCGGTCTCTTCCATTAGTTCTTCAGCTCAAGGCGTCAGAAATATCGTCTGCCAATCAGCATTACTCTTCTAAAATGGGAGAATGACATTTCGTTAAGGCGACCAATCTGGAAATCTGTAGTATCGGCGTTTGGCGTTTGCTGTCTCCCTGAAAAAATCTCTGAAACTGCGTGCTATGTGTAAAGAATGCGTAGGCTAGCCGCTCCCACACAATGTAGCGGAATTTGCTTTTAAGCATGGGGTCGTCCTTTCACTCGAGAAAATGCTGCCTGCTCTACGGGCGGTCACCAGCCAATGTAGATGGGTTGGGACTGGCCGCCTGGCGTGCGGATGCCTCTCTCGAACTAAAAGCTCCTGTGACCGTCGTGTCTGGAACGTATGTGTGTACGCCAGCCTCGAGTATTTCAACCACGGTGTGCACTTGCGACTTATTAGTTATTTGCATATCGTTTACATGAATTGATACAACATTGACTTCAGCTTATCGAGTTTGGGTTCGAATGAAGCGTCTTGATGTGCAGAATGTGATTCGAGGGTGGAATATGTAAGCAATGAAGGTCAGGAGACCACGACGTCTTACAATATTTGCAACCCCCTGCCACTAGATGGCTCCAAATTGTAGCGTGTAACATAGCGCTGTAATCGAGTTTCAAATTCGAAAACTTGGTCCACAAGTGGAGGACCCTCCCCTTCAGCATGACAGTGCCAGACTGCACACGGGCGCTGAGACATCTGCAACAATCCGACGCCTTGGGTTTACTGAGATCTGTCATCCTCCATACAGTCCAAACTTGGCCCCGTCCGATTTTAATCTGTTTGCGGAACTTAAACAACACCTTCGATGACATCACTTTGATAGTGACGAAGCGCTGCAAGCTGAGGTGAGGTTGTGGCTCTGTCGGCGAAGTCATACACGCTACAGTGACTACATTCTACAATGGTGGTCTCTCAGTGGGAGAAATGGTTTCATCCCCAGGGTGACTATGGTGAGACATAAATAGGCATGAAGAATAAAAATGTTGAATATTAATATCGTTTGTTTCGCTCAAAAAGCTTTAGGAGTTTTCACACACTTCTCAGCACGCCTGGTATGCACTGAAGTGAATTCTGTCGCCTAAGGGAAACAAAACAGATGAAATAACGTAACCGCTTTCACAAGTTTTTCCACAGAAGCCATCTTAGTTGTTACCTTTGCCTGTACGAATATTAACAAGTAATATTGTTCTAGGCACAAAGTAGGACACAGGGAAACCGACGTATACGTCTAAAATTCTCCAAAAAGGATCGACAACAGAGTCAAAAATGGTTCAAGTGGCTCTGAGCACTATGGGACTTAACTGCTGTGGTCATCAGTCCCCTAGAACTTAGAACTACTTAAACCTAACTGACCTAAGGACGTCACACACATCCATGCCCGAGGCAGGATTCGAACCTGCGACCGTAGCGGTCACGCGGTTCCAGACTGTAGCGCCTAGAACTGCACGGCCACTCCTGCCGGCCAACAGAGTCCATCGGTCTACATTTGTCATTTATAACTTTCTTCACCGTGACTTTTGGAAGTCGAGTGAGCAGCAGAGATACCGGCACAATTATGCTTCTCTGGTCAAAAGCGGAAATGGCACGTAATAAAAAATAAGACAAATCACCACATGAAGTACGAGCCTAAACTTAATGACTTTGAAACATATTTCTTCCGGCGCAATTCTACTTCATCCCCTTGGAGCAGGGCTCACAGCTTTCAGACATTCCGATGCAAGTGTTACAAGATGTCCCCGTATACTGTAAGCTGATATTCAGATGGTCCCATAAAGAAAAGGGTTCATCTCTTGGTCCTTCCCCAGTACACATATTACTGCAATGATAATCTCCGTGGGCGACATCTACATCTAAACCTACATCAACGTCTACATCTACATGGATACTCTGCAAGGCACTCTTAAGTGCCTGACACAGAATTCATCGAACCACCTCCACAATAATTCTGTTATTCCACTATCGAACAGCACGCTTTCAGGAGTGCTGCATGGTTCGCAGGAGAGCTTCTGTAAAGTTTGGAAGGTAGGAGACAAGATACCGGCAGAAGTAAAGTTGTGAATACCGGGCGTGAGTCGTGCTTCGGTAGCTTAGATGGTAGAGCATTTGCCCGCGAAAGGCAAAGGTCCCGAGTTCGAGTCTCGGTCGGGCACACAGTTTTAATCTGCCAGGAAGTTTCAAAATTTCCCTTCCCCACGCGACTAAAATAATCCGCGAGCGTGTGCGGTACTTGGTAGTGTGTACTACCGACAGATGTCTCTACAGTCACGCAATTAACCTAGCTGCATGTGGGCTCGGTGGATTGTGGGAGCACTACCATCAGCCACCACAGGCACGGAAGGAAGCACTGTGCATCCTGCTATTGGCGCAAATTTATGCTCCACGCGGTGGCTGATGGGAGCGCTGTATTTCTCCCGGACCGAGTGAATAGTACGACGTTCAGAGCAATTTACTTGTGTTTTGTCTGTGCATCAGTACAACATAATATTTTTTTTTTTACTTCGGTGCAATCATGACTCCTAAGAAGAAGCGTAAAGTCGGTGATAAGTACCGTCTGTTTAATGAAGACTGGACGACCAAATATTTCTTTATTGATGCAGTAAATAAAGCCGTATGCTTACTATGCCATGGTACAGTTGCCGTATTCAAGGAGTACAATCTGAAACGACATAACGAAACAAAACACAGTGACTCTGGCTGCAAACTTTCAGATGAAGAACGAAAAATAAAAGCAGTGGAGTTCGTGAAACGCTTGAAGAAGCAACATCCGTTATTTAAGAAGAAAACACGGTTCAAAATAGTGCTACAGAAGCAAGTTTCATGGTCGCCTATAACCTTGCTAACGAAACAAACCGTTTTCGGATGGCGAGTTTATTAAACAGCGCTTGGTAGAGTGTGCATGTGTATTGTGTCCTGAGGTTAAAACCAAATCTGAGAGCATTTCGTTGTCAAGCAGGACTATAGCGCGGCGCATTGATTTAATTAGTGACGAACTTGCAGACCAGCTAAAGACTGTGAGCGAAGATTTTGTTTGGTTTTCACTGGCAATGGACGAAAGCACAGATAATGAAGACACTGCACAAGTACTCACCTTTATCCATGGAATTAATGAACATTTCGTCATCTCCGAGGAATTACTTGGTATAGTATCCATGAAAGATAGAACCACTGGTCAGGACCTGTTAGAATGTGTTCTTAATTGTGTGGAAACAAGTGGCTTATCCTGGAACAAAATGGTAAGCATTACAACCATGGGGCCAGAGCTTTCTATGGTAAAAATATACGTATGGTGAAACTTTTAAAAAACAAGTTACAAGCCGAAGACACAGACAGTGATATTTTGGATTTTCATTGTATTTTACATCAGGAAAGCCTCTGCAAGACTGCGCTAGACTTAAAGCATGTGGTAGATCCTGTTGCTGGTGTTGTGAACACAATCAGAGTAAGCGCACTCCATCACAGTTCAAATTTCTTCTTGAGGAGATGGGGCCAGAACATGAAGATGTAATTTACCATAACAGTGTGAGGTGGTTGAGCTTGGTCAAAGTATTAAAAAGAGTCTGGGCATTACATGATGAAATTATTTTATTTCTGGACACTAATGGGATATATCATGATTTTGTTGCAAAAATAGGATGTGAAGAGTGGAGATATGAGATGATGTTTGTAGCTGATGTTTTTGAAAAATTGAATGAGCAGAATGTGACATTGCAGGGAAAGGGGTTGTTTGCTCATGAAATGTGGACACGTGTCAAAGCATTTATAACAATACTAGGTCTGTTGGCAAGGCAAGAAAATGAAGGCAAATTTTGTCATTTCCCTTTTCTAGGGAAACAGAAAGTACCTGGAAGTGTTTCAGCTAAGATTAGGGATTATCTGCAGAGTTTAGAGGCTGAGTTTACTACACGATTTCAGGATTTTAAGAAAATTGAGCCTCAATTTAATGTTTTATTGTATCCCATCGCTGCTGATATTGACACTGCACCACAGGAGTTGCAACTTGAACTGATTGACATGCAGGCAGATCACGCAGTAAAAGAAATGTTAAGTGCTGTAACTTTAGTCGACTTTTATAAATCTTTGTCAGCTGGAAAATTTCCATGTATCAAGAGATTTGGAGGAAAATGTTCTCCATATTTGGATCGACGTATATTTGTGAACAAAGTTTTTCTTGCTTGAAAATCAACAAGAGCAAATACCGAAGCTGTTTAACAGACAGTAATTTGCAGGCTGTGATGAAAATATCAACTAGCAGTAAAAATTGTGCAAAATTGTGATAGGATGCATTTGTCCCATTAAAATTGTTTTAAAATTTAATATATTTGGAGATGATGTGACTCCTGATTTCAAAAAAATTGTGCAAAATTGTGATAGGATGCATTTGTCCCATTAAACTTGTTTTAAAATTTAATGTACTTGGAGATGATATTAAATTAGCAAAATAAATGAAATTGAACACAACTATCTTATTTGAGGATGTCAGAACGAAAGAGGTATAAGTGACTTTAGTCTTATCAAAATTATAAGGAGTATATTTATACCTGGTACCTTTTATGAAATGTAAAGCCAACTAATCAATGCATTTTAAAGCTTTCACTGCTAAACCCGAAATTGCAGCTCTGTGTGTGATATGTGATTAGAAATAAAGAAAACTTGCATTGTCATAAAAATTTTAGGAATATATATATATATATATATATATATATATATATATATATATATATATATGTATATATATGGCATTAGAAGAGAAAGGTTTATAAGATGTGGCCCTCCGCTAACCTCTGTGTCTATAATGTGGCCCCCGAGCCAAAACAATTGCCCACCCCTGCTATACGGCAAGGCTCCCAGACCGCGCATCAGTACTCCAAAGAGGACGGAAAAGCGTAGTGTATGCAGTCTCTTTAGTAGAGCTGTTACGTTTTCTAAGAGCGCTGCCAATAAGACACAGCCCTTGGTTTACTTTTCCCACAAGCTAAGCTAAGCTCCAACCTTATGTTTTCCTAATTGCTTCTTTGTCTTGATTTACATCTTATATCATTCTACTACTATGAAACATAAGCTTTTATTAAAGGAATAAAGATCTGAGAATGTATGCCTGGAGCGCGACGACGTACTCATGGACTCATGGATAGTGGGAAAAACGGAAAGGAAGAGAAACGATATATTTGAGGTTTGGTGCTTCAGAAGGATACTGAAATTTAAGTGGACTGATAAGAAACGATCAGATTCATAGCAGAATCAGTGAAGAAAGTAATATATCGAGAAACACTAAACGAAAGCACACGATGGTAAGACACGTGTTACGACATCAGGGAATGACTTCCATAGAGTTACAGGGAGCAGAAGACGAGCAAAAATTTACGGAAGACAGAGATTGGTAAACATCCAACGAATAACGCCGGATGTTGGGAGCAAGAGCTACTCTGAGATGATGAGGTTGGCGCAGGAGGGGAAGTCGTGGCAGGCCGCGAGAAACCTGTCTGAACACTAATGACACAAATGTTATCGTTACAATGTAAGAGGTCCGAGCAGATGTAATTTCGATGTATTGCTCATGCGCTGCCTGCAATAGGCAAGGTATAAGAGAATCTCTGACCAGAGAGCAGTGTTGACTGCAGTAGGAACTGTGTACCTGTAGCAGTAAGTAGTTGCTAGCGAGCAGTCTGGTCTGGTCTGGTGTATCGTGTTGGCTGGGCCGGTCGTGGTGCAGCGATGCCGGAGCCTGAGCATTATTGTATAAGGTAAAAAGCAGCCTCGCGCATATGTAGTATTGTTATCTCAAGTCCCATGTAAATGTTTTAAAAAATCTCCTAAAATAATCTTTCTCATAAAAAGTAACTTAACAACCATTCATTTCAATTTAAAGAATTTACTAATTTCTCCAATCCATGATTATCCTGATTATTGCAAAAGAAAAATCAGTTGTTTCCTTCCATAAATGACAAATCTATCGGCCAGCATTGCACAGGGCTGTGCCAGAAAAATTTATTGTAAGAGCAGATATATATGCGTTATCCGGCGACTTCATTGAGCTAAGAATTTTCTCTTTTTATTCAGTATTCAGAATGATCTTTCAGGGCCATGACGCAGCACTGCTGACGTCCAAAATTCACCAGTTTAAATTCACAGTCATTATTGAAAGGTTATAAGTGAGTCACAATTTTTTGATTGAGTGGTTAGTCACATTATATTATTGATAGGTTACGTAATTTTCCTGTTGGTAGGTTATACTGAATGTGAACGACATAATTATATTTTTTACTCTTGAGAAGTTTAGGAATTTTTCTTTTTTGAGGTTACGCTAAAATGAGAAGGATTGTTGTGGGGAGGTTACACTTGGCGACAACCGGCCAGGATCGTATTTCTTTGTGAATTTCTGAGAAGTAGTTAATAATATATCTGCTCTTATTTACTTAAATTTAGTTTGCATATGGCGCAACGCATTTACTAATTTGTCACTCCTTCTTTCACAGATCATCGGCAATTTATTGCTCTTTGTTGTAATTGTGTTTGTTCCATTTTTGCTTCGTCTTTGTTTCATTTTGTTCTTAATTTTGGTTTGTGAAAAATGCCGCGAAAAATTGTTAACAGTACATCGCGATGTGCAATGAGTGAAATAGCCGACTCGAATAATTTGACCGATAATACTTGCGACACTCAGTGTAATAGTGATAATCCCCTAATTACAGATAATCAGTGTGTGCCGATCACTAGTAATGATATACATCCTAATGATGAGCAAACAAATTCAATTATGTCCACCATAAATGTAACAATTGATGACGAGGCATGTTCCGTTACAATGAACGCCGCCCAGTTTAACACACCTGATTTGCAAAATTTACACTGTGAACAGATAAATGATTCTAACGAAGGTGAACAATATTCACAAAATACGTCAAATTTATTTGATTCCGATGTAGTGACCAACAGTGCTCATCCAATTAGCAAACCTTTTCGTGAATCAGATAATGGTCAAATGTTTACACAAAACGTGACACATTCAGATACACCATCACACAGTACAGTGAATAGAGTCGCTAATTTTGGCTGGGATCAAGTTATGGCATTATTACTTCAATTTAGTGAGAAACTAGACAACCATTTCAAACAACTTAATGAAAAATACGACAACCATTTCAAACAACTTACTGAATCGTGCAAACAACTTAATGAAAGTTTCAAACTGTCGAATGAAAAACACGACAACCTTAACGAACAGAACAAACAACTTAGTGAACAGATCACAGCGGTTACCGTGCAACGTCATGATACTAAAGAACAATTACATGAGGAAATTAAGGCTTGTGCTAGGAACAGTAGTGAAGAAATTAGATCTGTTGCACAAGAATTAAGTAGTACACGTGTAGCCACAACGAAATTACTTAGAGATGAAAGTAGTGCAGTCACTGAACAATGTTCTGAAAAAGCAACACAGTTACGCGACGAGTTTAATTTAATGTCACCAGAACTTCCACGCATCCTGGATGCGAAAGTAGATAGGAAATTTGAACAACAGAACAGCCAAATTGACGAACGTTTTAAAGTGACAGAAATGAAAAATGTTTCACTCTCTAACACGTCACAGTATCCGCCACATCTTGAACATTTGTCACAGTCACACAGTCAGTGTAACTTAGGTAATTGACAGAGACTACGTGACTTAGAATCCGAACAGACACAGACAAACGGATTATCATACAATCCAGAACCAGTTCAGACATTCAGAGAAGACAATTTTGATTATAGGCACTTTCTAACCATGAGAAAATTTAAGTTATTTAATGACAGAACACAGAGTCACGCTTTGGACTGGATACGACAATTTGCTTTCGTATTTTCACCAGCTTGGCCTGTAATGCAGAAACTAGAATTGGACTGGATACAACAATTTGTTTTTGAATTTTCACCGGCATTGCCTGTAATGCTGAAACTAAAATTTATTTGCAGCACGTAAGAGACCTCAGGGGATTCATTACACTTCGATGAATATGTGCCGTAGCGTGCACAGGGCACCGAGCCGTAGTAGTGCTGTTTTATCTTTAGTTTTCTGCACTGCTGCCTTCTCTTTTACTATCCTTTATATCTATCAGAACAGCTCTTCAACTATCGATCTATCTAGGATGAGAAATGTGTAAAGAAAACGTGATATGACAAGTTTTACCTGAAAGTGACAGTTTTCATTAGACACTCCCGAAATGACAGGAAATACCAGTATAATTTTAATAACAAACAAAATTTTAATCATCAGTATGTACAAAATTTTCAGCTATCACAGACGCATTTTGGCAACAATAGAGGCTTTTCCCCACAACAGCATCAAAACCAGCCGGTTAGCATACCTAACCAACAATGTAGACTGCAAGGTCAGCCAAGCTTAAATGTTTCGCCGCCTACACGCATAGCGTCGGCTACATCAAATAGTAACGCACAGCAACAAGGAAATCAGTATGTACAGAAAACACATCATTTCAATTCCTATCGCAATGTGCCGTATAGCAATGACTATTATGACAGACGTAAAAGTAAAGAGCACGTTTTCAGCGTACGTTTAATAAAAGTCGGTCTTACCAGCAGCAGAATCATCCGCAATAACAGATTATCATGAATAAACCAGACAGTAGATATCATCCCAAACGTAATACGTCAGGACGAAATAACAGAACAGTACAAATAGTCGAGCTGCCACAGCATCCTCCCGCAAATAACAGCACGTCAGAAAGAATTTAACTAAGTACAGTACAGGTTGCATCTTCCAGCAACGTAAGCAATACTTCAGATACACAGAATCTTGTTCACGAAAATGTTATTTGAAACATGCCTTGTTGAATGCACCTCTTTTATCACACCTAGATCTTACTAGAAATTTTTCCATTGCCACCGACAGTTCTAACACCGCTTTAGGCGTACACATTTTTCAGGAAATTGAGGACGACGGTACTACAGTAATTAAAAACATCGCCTTTGCAAGTCGCATTCTGTCACCTGCTGAGCGCAATTATTCTGTTACAGAACTTGAAACATTATGTGTTGTATGGGCTTTTACGAGATTTAGGAATTTTCTTTATGGAAAACATACGACCGTTTACACAGATCATAGAGCTATACAGTTTTTACTTTCAGCAAAATTTACACACGTCAGATTAAGCAGATGGGAACTTTATTTACAGGAATTTAATTTTACAATTGTTCACATTCCCGTTACACAAAATATTGTAGCAGACGCACTATCCCGTTCACTCAGCAACAATCAGCAAGACATCGCAATCAACTTCTGCCAAGCATATTCTAGCCTCATGTATATTCAACAAGTCGCATTCGAAAATTTTATTTCGGCGTCATTACGAGACATAGCACAAGAGCAGAGCAAAGACAACGTATGGAAAGAAATTGAACACCTTTGGCAAGATAGGAATAATGTTACCATCAGAAACCATTACATTGTACGCAATAACATTCTGTTTCGCCGCTCTCACCCTGACAGCAACAATTGGTTATTATGTATTCCTGACGAGCTTGTTAACAAATTAATTTGGTATAATCATTTAAGCTATGCACATTATGGAGCCAGAAAATCTCTTCTTATACTGAGACAGAACTGTTATTTTGCGAACATGGAGAAACGTATACGACGAGTTTTAGCGTCATGTGAAACCTGCCAGAAAGCTAAATCAGACACGACTTCACATATTCCTCCATTACATCCCATTGTAGCTGTTAAATTGAGACACATGGCCGCTGTAGACATTTTTGGTCCGATTCCCAGAACTAACAGAGGCTTTTGCTACATCTTTGTCGCTGTTGAACTCACTTCGAAATTTGTTACCTTCACTCCGTTACGCAAAGCTACTGCTAAATCTGTTTCGAATGCATTTGTAAAACATTTTTTATTTCATGTAGGGCATGTATTGAAAGTAATTTCCGACACTGGACCACAATTTCGGTCTGCTATATGGACATATATGTTACGAGCAAAAAACATTTCTCCGATCTATATATCCAGGTATCACGCTTCTTCGAACCCTTGTGAACGACTAATGAAAGAAATTGGTAAACTATGTAGAATATACTGCCATAAAAAACATTGATTGGGATACACACATGCTGTCATTCCAGGATGTAATTAACTCCATACCAAATGAATCTACTTTGCTATCTCCGACTGTTATACTGAAAAAAGTTGAACCACCTAACAAAATTAAAGAATTAGTATCCTTTCCTACATTTCGTCGACTACGTCACCATGAAATAATTGACATTGCACTCAGCAACATCAAACGTGCCGCAGAGCGCCAGAGAAGACAGCAAAAACTGTTTCGTACACGCCGTGACTTTCACGTTGGGCAGAAGATATTAGTACGCACACATTATTTATCCAACAGAGGAAAGAGTAGATGCAGTAAATCTGAGCTTCTATACGCAGGTCCATATCGAATTCGCTGCATTCGTCACCCCAATGTAGTACACGTCGAAACTTTGAGAACCAGAAAAAGCAAAGGCAACTACCAAGTCTCCAATATTAAAACCTTTATTGAATGAACATACTTTATGATTTATCACACTGTAATGACATTTCCTGATATTTATATGAGCACTTAAGCAATTATATCTATGTGACTACTTACTGATAATGATCGTCATTTTTTTTTTTTTTTTTTTTTTTTGGCAAGTGCCCAGCAAGGTAAGGCTAGCAGGTCGCTTTTCTTGTTACACATAAGACCGTGCACATTTTTTCGTGTATGTATGACTGTTTTCCTGTTTTGTCTGTATGTAATACGAAATCTTATATAACAAACACCAGATGACTTTGACATTTTTCCTTATATCTCAATATCTTGACTATTCTACATATTTTGCTACTACATTATGATACTGTGTGTACATTTTATGCACTTGAAAACTGTCTATGTTTTTGACCTAATACGTTTTCTGTCATGCTATGCTGTATGCTTAGTTGTATCACTAGAAACAAGTTTTTATCTAATGGGTATATGATTTAAATGCAAGATATTAATCCTTATTCATCATTTTCAGAAAGCAATAACGTGTACAAGAAATAAATTAAACAAACCACAGTGGTTTACTCTGAAATGGAAATTTTGCCATCGGAATGAACGAAAGAAAATGCAATATCTTGTCATGAAGAGTAAATGGATCAGAATTAACAAGCATTAACCAGAATATACTATACACATCGTATGATAGCAGTCTTGACTAATTATTTTTCTTTCAGAATACGAGGCGATTGATGCAGGCTGTCAGACAGAACTACACATCTTAGTTTTAGTGATGAAATATGCTAGAAATAAGAAACTCTAATAGTATGAATAGTTGTATGAAGTAAATGGTAATATGAATAATGAATAATGAAGTGTCCCTTTTAGCAGATGATAATAAATGATGATGAATAATTATATGAAGAATATGCTAATATGAATAATGAGGTTTTTCTTTGCAGGTGATGATAGTGACGAAGTTATGGTAATATGAATAATGAAGTTTTTGCTTGCAGATGATGATAATGATGACGTTTATATATTTACTATTACTTAAGAGATGCTATGTAGTTATTTAAGTATTTGTTGCAGTTCGTTTTGACAGTATGTCTTATGTAGCATGGTATAATGACTGAATGTTTAGGAAAGGACAGCTAGAGTACATACATATTGAGTACACGTTTCATTACCTGTTAATTCGAAGTTCACTACTTTTCAGCATAATATGCGTTTCTTCTTTCAGCTCAATAATCCAGTTTGTATTTTTTCTAGGAGGAGCTATTCATGAAATTAATGTGCTATAGGCAGTTAGTCATTAAACCTGTTCTAGTACTTGCATGTTTTTTACCCATTTGTGTGCATCATTCATGAATGTGATCACATATACTCTACTTGTTTCATAACTTTGCTACAGCTGACTCATGACGAATGACGTTATTAATCCTTATTTCCTGCAATAAGTCAAAAGCAAATATTTTCATCCCCCAGCAATTAATTGTCGATCCCAATGCAATGCATTGCTAGCAAAAAAAAAGAAAAAAAATTATTACCAGTCCCAACTATTACCGGTATACAACCAAATAATGCTACCAGTTTAAGATATATTTCTAGTTCTAAATATAATGCAAATTTCTCAGATGTATTGAATCCATTATATCTACGTATTATTAGACCACAGACCTTGAGTAATAGTTACAGTGTGTTACATTTTAAATATGTCCTATGTCACTTGAATGATGAGTTCTGAGTAATACTGAATGATATTTTGTAATAATGCATAAATGCTATGCCAATAATTTCTATAAATAATATTTTTGTTATACTCTATAAATGCTACGCCAATAATTAACACATTTTGAATAATGACTTCTGAATAATACTGAATAATGTTTTGTAAAACTATATGAATACTTTGTAACTGGCCAATGAGTGCCAATAATTACCGCAATCAGATGAGTTATGAATAGTGATTTGTAATATTCAATACTTGCTACATGTTTAGTAACTGGCCAATGAGTGCCAGTAATTATTATATTGAGATGACTTATGAATAATGTTCTGTAATACTTCGTACATACTACTGAAATGCTCTGTAAATAGCCAATGAATGCCAGTAATTGTTCAGATCGGTTGATAGACTAGTGTAATTCTCAATGATGACTAGCATAAGACTTAATGTCCTTCACCTTCTGACCTAATTACCAGAAATTACTGCAATATCCGTTTGTCCTGTCCATCCTCATGATCATGGAGCACTATATTTGGTTTTTGCACTAATTCTACGTTGGTGAAAGAGTATGGATTCTACAAGAATGTGGTGTTGACACATCATGCTGTCCACCACCTTGAACGATGGAGATGTTATTATGGTCCTACTGTTTGGAGTACCTAATGTACTACCAAAATGATAACATTGAATATTAATACAACATTTCAGTGTCTTGGCTACACTGATAAATACTTCAGGGAAGAGAACTTCAGATTGTCTCACTTGGTGTTGTGCTTCTGTAGAAAGATATGGACTTTCGGTGCAACTACGTGCAACCTACTGTGCTACAACCGTGATGCAATCCTTCCCATTCCCTTCCTAGTTCTTGTAAAATGCTAAAGACCTTTACAGTGCGTGTGCACTTTATATCATTTGTTAATATGATCAGTCGTCCTAAATATGCTAAAGACTTCTACAGTGTGTGTGCACTTTATTTCACTCCATGATATGTTGTAAATATGCTAAAGACTTCTACAGTGCGTGTGCACTTTATTTCATTTTTAGGGTAATCAGTTCTTGTAAAATGCTAAATATTTTTACAGTGCGTGTGCACTTTATTGTATTTATTAATAAGATCAGGGCCATATTCAGAATGATCTTTCAGGACCATGACGCAGCACTGCTGACGTCCAAAATTCACCAGTTTAAATTCACAATCATTATTTAAAGGCTATAAGTGAGTCAATTTTTTAATTGAGTGGTTAGTCACGTTATATTATTAGTAGGTTACGCAATTTTCCTGTTGGTAGGTTATACTGAATGTGAACGACATAATTATATTTTTCACTGTTGAGAAGTTTAGGAATTTTTCTGTTTTGAGGTTACACTAAAATGAGAAGGATTGTTGTGGGGAGGTTACAACAAGAAAAGAATGAAAATCGCCATTGAGCCAGTCTAGTTTGTGAAAGTAAGAAAAAATATATAGTAAGCTCCCCGCTATGTTTAGTTTCTGTATAAAATTTAGCCCAACTTCACCTTCCACTCTATAAATGTCTATATTACTACCAAAACGATCTCCCCATAAACTGTTATGCAACTTAAACTCGTATGTTCAAACGTGTGTGAATTTCTAGGGGACCAAACTGCTAAGGTCTTCGGTCCCTAGTCTTACACTACTTAAACTAGCTTAAACTAACAACAACACACACACCCGTGCCCGAGGGAGGCCTCGAAACTGATTGGAGGGGCCGCGCAGTCCGTGTCATGGCCCCCAAGATCGCTCGGCCATTCCCCGCGGCAACTCGTATGCTAACCTTTGACTAAACAAAAGCTAATTTGAACTGCGCTATAACCGATTTGAATGCAACATGTATTAAAGGGGCAACTGAAGTGAAACAATTTTCCGGCCCTAATCAAAATTTCCACTTACCTCGCGCCTTGGCAACATTGTTGCAGATTTCTCGAAAGCACAACATCAAGCAGCAAGCAGGCAGCGGCTAAGCTATAATTCTATTTATAAATAAAAATTTCAAAGTATATTCAAACTATTACATACCGCATGGTGAAATGTGATAAAGTGTAATCATAAGCAGTGGGGTCGGGAGAGTAACTATTTCTATGAAATGGTATTCCAAGACAAAGAATTTAGAATGAGGTATACAAGATTAAAGAAGACAGAGTAAAACTTCATGTGATCTTCACACATAACATAGGTCTGAGAGAAACTGCATTTAACAATGTGAACAATGGTGTGAAAAGAGTACAATATTAACAGAGAATTTCTACAAAAATCAAACAGCTTAATCAATTAATACGTTAATGTGTGACACAGGGAAGTGGGGTGGTCTTTCTCTCGGCCCTGAGTATCTCCCAATAAACATTTCTACAAATTAGATGCGCATTGCTGCAGTCTTACCTCAAACTTCTTCTCTTCAAAAAAAGTTAACATTATTGAATATTTGTATTCCTTTAGGAACAAGACTTTTGGTCAGGCGAATACAGGGTTATAAATACGAAATCAAAACGGGGGAATGCAGGAGTAGGTTTAATAATGAATAAAAAAATAGGAGTGCGGGTAAGCTACTACAAACAGCATAGTGAACGCATTATTGTGGCCAAGATAGACACGAAGCCCACGCCTACCACAGTAGTACAAGTTTATATGCCAACTAGCTCTGCAGATGACGAAGAAATTGAAGAAATGTATGATGAAATAAAAGAAATTATTCAGATAGTGAAGGGAGACGAAAATTTAATAGTCATGGGTGACTGGAATTCGGTAGTAGGGAAAGGAAGAGAAGGAAACGTAGTAGGTGAATATGGATTGGGGGGCAGAAATGAAAGAGGAAGCCGTCTGGTAGAATTTTGCACAGAGCACAACTTAATGATAGCTAACACTTGGTTCAAGAATCATAAAAGAAGGTTGTATACATGGAAGAAGCCTGGAGATACTGACAGGTTTCAGATAGATTATATAATGGTAAGACAGAGATTTTGGAACCAGGTTTTAAATTGTAAAACATTTCCAGGGGCAGATGTGGACTCTGACCACAATCTATTGGTTATGAACTGTAGATTAAAACTGAAGAAACTGCAAAAAGGTGGGAATTTAAGGAGATGGGACCTGGATAAACTGAAAGAACCAGAGGTTGTACAGAGTTTCAAGGAGAGCATAAGAGAACAATTGACAGGAATGTGGGAAAGAAATACAGTAGAAGAAGAATGGGTAGCTTTGAGGGATGAAGTAGTGAAGGCAGCAGAGGATCAAGTAGGTAAAAAGACGAGGGCTAGTAGAAATCCTTGGGTAACAGAAGAAATATTGAACTTAATTGATCAAAGAAGAAAATATAAAAATGCAGTAAATGAAGCAGGCAAAAAGGAATACAAACGTCTCAAAAATGAGATCGACAGGAAGTGCAAAATGGCTAAGCAGGGATGGCTAGAGGACAAATGTAAGGAAGTAGAGGCTTGTCTCACCAGGGGTAAGATAGATACTGCCTACAGGAAAATTAAAGAGACCTTTGGAGAAAAGAGAACCACTTGTATGAATATCAAGAGCTCAGATGGAAACCCAGTTCTAAGCAAAGAAGGGAAAGCAGAAAGGTGGAAGGAGTATATAGAGGGTCTATACAAGGGCGATGTACTTGAGGACAATATTATGTAAAATGAGGAGGATGTAGATGAAGATGAAATGGGAGATATGATACTGCGCGAAGAGTTTGACAGAGCACTGAGAGACCTGAGTCGAAACAAGGCCCCGGGAGTAGACATCATTCCATTAGAACTACTGACAGCCTTGGGAGAGCCATTTCTGACAAAACTCTACCATCTGGTGAGCAAGATATATGAGAGAGGCGAAATACCCTCAGACTTCAAGAAGAATATAATAATTCCAATCCCAAAGAAAGCAGGTGTTGACAGATGTGAAAATTACCGAACTATCAGTTTAATAAGTCACGGCTGCAAAATACTAACACGAATTCTTTACAGACGAATGGAAAAACTAGTAGAAGCGGACCTCGGGGAAGATCAGTTTGGCTTCCGTAGAAATATAGGAACACGTGAGGCAATCTTGAGCCTACGACTTATCTTAGAAGGTAGATTAAGGAAAGGCAATCCTACGTTTCTAGCATTCGTAGACTTAAAGAAAGCTTTTGACAATGTTGACTGGAATACTCTCTTTCAAATTCTAAAGGTGGCAGGGGTAAAATACAGGGATCGAAAGGCTATTTACAACTTGTACAGAAACCAGATGGCAGTTATAAGAGTCGAAGGACATGAAAGGGAAGCAGTGGTTGGGAAGGGAGTGAGACAGGGTTGTAGCCTGTCCCCGATGTTATTCAATCTGTATATTGAGCAAGCAGTGAAGGAAACAAAAGAAAAATTCGGAGTAGGTATTAAAATCCATGGAGAAGAAATAAAAACATTGAGGTTCGCCGATGACATTGCAATTCTGTCAGAGACAGCAAAGGACTTGGAAGAGCAGTTGAACGGAATGGACAGTGTCTTGAAAGGAGGATATAAGATGAACATCAACAAAAATAAAACGAGGATAATGGAATATAGTCGAATAAAGTCGGGTGATGCTGAGGGAATTAGATTAGGAAATGAGACACTTAAAGTGGTAAAAGAGTTTTGCTATTTGGGTAGCAAAATAACTTTTGATGGTCGAAGTAGAGAGGATATAAAATGTAGACTGGCAATGGCAAGGAAAGCGTTTCTGAAGAAGAGAAATTTGTTAACGTCGAGTATAGATTTAAATGTCAGGAAGTCATTTCTGAACGTATTTGTACGGAGTGTAGCCATGTATGGAAGTGAAACATGGACGATAAATAGTTTGGACAAGAAGGGAATAGAAGATTTTGAAATGTGGTGCTACAGAAGAATGCTGAAGATTAGATGGGTAGATCACATAACTAATGAGGAGGTATTGAACAGGATTGGGGAGAAGAGAAATTTGTGACACAACTTGACTAGTAGAAGGGATCGGTTGGTAGGACATGTTCTGAGGCATCAAGGGATCACCAATTTAGTATTGGAGGGCAGCGTGGAGGGTAAAAATCGTAGAGGGAGACCAAGAGATGAATACACTAAGCAGATTCAGAAGGATGTAGGTTGCAGTAGTTACTGGGAGATGAAGCAGCTTGCACAGGATAGAGTAGCATGGAGAGCTGCATCAAACCAGTCTCAGGACTGAAGACCACAACAACAACAGCTTCCCGATATATACATCATGTTCATCCTTGGTGTCCTTTACAACAAATACTTCATTATCTAACAGATAGAAACACAAGTCAACGCAGCACTACTAAATACGCCCATCACCTACCACATTTCAGCTATGAATGCGTCAGACTGCATGGAGGCAAGGACTGTGCTAGAACAAGACCATAGATTTGTTGACAGGAAAGTAACTTGCTCTCTCTCTGACGTGCACATCGATAACATACTAAAAACAAAAATGACGTGACCACCTTACAATATTGCGACTATTAACTCGAAAGCGTGCTTCGGTGAACGCAGGGTGGCAGGGCTTACACTTTACTAAGAGATAGGAAGAACAGGAAACTGAAGTCCTTTCAAGAGGGTCGTACAGATTTAGCGACTGGGCCTTCTACTGTGCCTCCAGAGGCGACTCGCAGCCCCTCACGGTGGCGGCGGCCGCGCACGGCTTCGATCGGTGTCGTCCTGTCGTTCCTCTTTACCCTCATTCGGGCGATTTAACCCTTCCGCGTGTATACAAGCCGTTCCCAAAAGAGCAGGGTCTAAATTCCCGGCGTAACTGAGCCTTTTTCCGAGCAACCGTAAATTTTGACAGCAGTCCACGGCGTCTTATCTCTCTTCCTCTTGACTGAAGGGCATAGGAGAGGTTGGCATGAAAAATACCTCCGGCGTCCGCCGATGAAATACGGCAAATAGAAACTCTTTTCTTCGCAGCAGCCCGGGGCGCCGCGCAAGGGCGGAACACCATCTCGATGCAGCCGCCGGGGTTCACGGGTCCTGCGGGGGAATGACGGCGTCACACACCCCGAGCCAGCATCACACAGCCTTTAGAAATGAACTCCACCGCCGTCTCCACTGCAGTGTAAGGTGGCTGCTCTCAGTTGCCGATTGCTTTCGGGCAGGGATGGGAAAAAAGGATCAGATAACATTGATACCGATATTTTAGTTCTGAATATTTTGCTGTTTATTTGGTCTTGGTTATAAAAGGTGTTTTTTAGTTTTTACTAATAACCGAATAAAAAAACCGAAGTATCAGTTAGCCATAATAGCAGTACTAAAATGTGTTTTTAAATTAAAATTTTTTTTTAAAGAAATACACTAAAGAGCCAAAGAAACTGGTACACCTGCCTAATGTCGTGTAGGGCCCCCGCGAGCATGCATGAGTGCCGCAACACTAATTAGTATGGACTCGACAAATGTCTCAAGCAGTACTGGAGGGAGGGCTGTCCATAAACCCGTAATAGTACGAGGGCGTGGAGATCTCTTCTGGACACCACGTTGCGAGGCATCTCAGATATGCTCATGTCTGGGAAATTTGGTGGCCAACAGAAATGTTTATACCCAGGAGACTGTTACTGAAGCCACTCTGGAACATTTATGAAGGTATGGGGTGTCACATTGTCCCACTGAAATCGGGCAAGTTCGTCGGAATGCACATTGGACACGAATGGATGCAAGTGATCAGACAGGATGCTTAGGTACGTGTCACCTGTCAGAATGGTATTTAGACATATCAGAGGTCCCATATCACTCTCATTGCCCACGTCCCATACCATTACTGATCCTGCACCAGCTTCAACAGTCCCCAGCTGATATGGAGGGTCCATTGCTTCATGAGGTTATCTCCATACCCGTACACGACCATCCACTCGATACAATTTGAAACGAGACATGTCCGACCAGCAACATGTTCCCAGTCATCAACGGTTCGGTGTCGGTGCTGACGGGCCCAGATGAAGCGTAAAGTTTTGTGTTGTCCAGTCATCAAAGGTACACGAGTGGGCCTTCGTCTTCGGAAGCCCATATCGATGATGTTTTGTTGAACGGTTCGTACACTGAGACTTGTTGATGGCCCAGCATTGAAATCTGCAACAATTTGTGGAAGGGCTAACCTTCTGTCACGTTGAACCATTCACTTCTGTCGTCGATGGTCCTGTTCTTGCAGAATCTTTTTCCGGCGACAGCGATGTGAGAGATTTGATGTTTTACCGGGTTCCTGATATTCGCGGTATACTCGTAAAATTGTCGTACGGGAAAATCCCCACTTCATCCATGCCTCGGAGGTGCTATGTCCTATCGCAGGTGTGCCGACTATAATACCACGTTCAAACTCACTTAAATCTTAGTAACTTGCTATTATAGCAGCAGTAACCGATATAACAACTGCACCAAACTCTTGTTGTTTTATATAGGAATTGCCGACCGCGGCGCCGTATTCTACCTGTTTACATATCTCTGTATTTGAATACGCATGCCTATACCAGTTTCTTTGGCGCTTCAGCTTGATTTATATGGTAAAATTTACCGTGGATAGAAATATCCTGTTTTTGTAGAAAATGGGGAAAGCTATCAGTGCTATTTTAAAAACAATACCGACAGAAACGAGTAAAAAACACATCACATCATCTTCAAACATTAGGCCTTTTTTGTTTTGCTTGTTACGGTACCTATCGCTTCACCCGCCTTCCAATAGGCTTAAATCCTTTTATCTGGAGAGGTAATGTTTCTTCACTCAGTCGTTCGAGATGTTTATTCCAGTTTCTTCTATTTTCTCGTATTTCAAAGGTTGAAATGGCTCTGAGCACTATGGGACTTAACATCTGTGGTCATCAGTCCCCTAGAACTTAGAACTACTTAAACCTAACTAACCTAAGGACATCACACACGTCCATGCCCGAGGCAGGATTCGAACCTGCGACCGTAGCGGTCACGCGGTTCAAGACTGAAGCGCTTAGAACCTCACGGCCACCCTGGCCGGCTACTCGTATTTCACTGAGGATGTTAAAAGTATTAAACTGTTACCTAATTTCCTGATTTCTAACTTTGTCAGAGATTGTATATCCCATTATTGCTCTCAGAAACTTGAACTCCGTTGTTCGCAAAAAGCAGGTAGCACAAGAATTGGTACAACGTTGCTCAGATGTTAATATCCCTGTTGCCGTGTGTCGTGGCTTAAGGCAGGTGTCCATATTCAGCGTGCAAGACTTGTCCCCATTTGCTCTATACGGTAGTTTCTCGCTGTCGTCGGCGGACATCCTTTGTGTTGCAGAGTGGCACCAACCCTAACCATGAAATATTTATACAAAGTGACGTAGCAATGAAGTAGAATGTTTCATCTGCTTTAAAAGATTTGTCTGCCATTTCTATGAAATAATAAAAAGGAAAGGAAATTGTGGTAACGGTAATAAATTAAAAAAGTATCAACAATTCATTCATATTATATAATAAAACTAGAAAATAGGTCATCCGCTGCCTGTGTCTAGGCAATACGCATGTATTTGTAGCCCTTGAAATCGGACAAATTAATACCAAAAATAGAGTAGTTTTCACCGTTTGGCACTGATTATTCGTTATGCCCAAATACTGGTACGATTACCAATTACAAGTCCGCCTCAGTAGCTGCAATGTTAGTGCGGTGGACTGCCAATTGAAAGGGAGTTGGCTTGATACCCGGCAAGATCGGTGACTTTCTCCGCTTGGGACTGACTGTTGTGTTGCCCTTAATTTAATACCATCTTAACAGACAATCCACTATAGAGATGCCTGCATGGGGCCACCTGCAAGCCAATAAAAAGAAAGGGGAGTAAAATATCCACAATTACAACATGATTTTGGAGCAGGGTTTCAAATAATCAGAATCATTAGGAGGATATTCATAATCACTTTTCCAGCAAAGCAGCGAACAATGGACGGACTAAGCTCTCTTTCACTTGCCTATTTAATTTAATATTTTGATTCGATGTATCTTGAAACTGAAAGAGTCAAAAAGTTTCAAGCTTTGATCGATTTCTACGCACTTTACAGTGAATAATAGCAACATAAACTGAAGATCGGTTACTTAGGAACCCGATTATTTTGATCGGTTTTAACAGTCGGGCTAAACGGTTGTGAAAAAACCGATATAGCCGAAAACCGGTAATTTCGCCGACAATCGCCATCCCTGTTCTCAGGTAACAATAGATATCAATATGGGAGTACAGTAAGATACATCTTTTTGGCTTTTTACGTCGAGGTAGTGAAAACTTTATTATTAGTTAGGCATTGAGAGTACAGTGTGAACTAATAAAGATTTCTATCTGTTACTATATGTAAATATGAACACAGGTCGTACACGCTCGGTTCGAAAAGTTGCCTTCGAGGAAGTGTTTTGCGACACTCATAAAAGGGGATATCTATCAGCACTCGCAAAGCAACGTAAGCATTGGGCCGGTTGTTATATCTTTTGTGCAAGTATGAAGTCCAAATGCGTGACAACGGCCAAGGAGCTAGAAGCAGAGCAAGTCTTGGTAATTTTCTTGATAAGCCGTTGTCAAATAAATTTAAATATGAGAATCGTTACCGAACAGCACAGAACTTCAATATAATGATCAAAATTATTAATCCACTCTGTTCCTCTCGTACGCAGATTACGCTTGAACTCATTTGACAAGCTTCAGGTCGTCATACGTGACAAGGGAACCTCCCCATCGCGCCCCCTTCAGATTTAGTGATAAAAGGGCCCAGTGGATAACCTGCCAAAAACTGAACACAGACCAGCTTGAAAGCAAGAAGAAGGTGTACTGAACTGTGAAGAAAGAAACAAAACAGGAACAGTGAACGATCCAAGGTCAAGGTGTACAATATCGAGCAACTCACAAAAACTGTGGTGTCGTGTTGTGCGGTCACGGTGTTGGACCGAAAAGCTGGAGGTCCGTGTTTAAATCTCCCTCTTGCCTCTTTTTTTCAAAAATTTATGAACTGTCCGTAAGGTCATTGACGTATCTGTTCTCCTTCTGTAGTATTAGCAACTCTCGTTCTTTACATTGGCTATAGAATATGAGTCATATGGTAAGAATATATTACCATCTCAAGTAAATGTGATGAATAGGAAGAGCAGGCGACATGCTTCGTAAAGCTCTCACAGAAATAAGACAACAAATAAAGGGTGAGAACTATGTTACAACAAAGGAATCCAAGAGTCAAAACTTCCAAAATGGAACGCAAGAGGCATAACATGTGGTACCTGTGTAGAACAAATGGGAGGTACGTACTTCTGGAGGTCCCTTCGTTACACGTCACTTTTGTAAAATGAAATTACGTCAAGATACACACACAAATTTGAATAGAGCGAACAGAAGCGCCAATGACCGGATGGATAGTTCAAAATTATGTGAAAAGAAAAAGGTGGTACATGAGCGAGATTTGAACCCAGATCTCCTTCTTCACAGTCCAAACACCGTGACCGCATGACCATGACGCCACTGTCATTTAATGTCGCAAGATGTTTCACACCTTCAACTTGGACCGTACGATATTGCTATTTTGCTTCATATTTCACAGTTCAGTACGCCTTCATCCTGTTTTCATTGTTGATATTTTTTCAGTTTTGCAATGGCTATCCAATAGGCCACCTTGCCACTAAATTTGAGGAGGGTACGCTGGGGAGCTACCACTGTGAGTGGTAAGGGCAGCTGACTCCCATGCCGGGGACCTGAGTTCGATTCACGGTATCTCCAGGGCTTTTTTCTTTCGTTAGAGGGCTGATGCAGGGTCATTCAGCACCGTGAGACTAACTGAGATACAACTCGACCGATTAGTAGCGGTTCCAAAATGATGTAATCCAACAACGATCAGGAGAACAATGTTCTGACCATCCCTGCTTATCGCATCCGGCGACGCCATTGACAGAGGATGACGCGGCGGTCGGTCGGTCCGATTAGCCCGTTTAGGGCTAGAACGAGGTACTTTTCCTTTACCTACCACTATAAACAGTCTGTAAATACTTTCATTTTCCTCTTATAGTGTAAAGTTAAAATATCTTCTTCAGACAGTCCACAACCGCAGTACTAACAAAACTTAATATTACTCTTCGATTGCATGTAAATGATAACGTGAACAAAAGAGCATCTACTCACGTTGGAAGTTCAAAAATTTATTCATATATAGGTAACTAAGATGTGAGCTTTAACACATACATCATAAAAAAATTCATACAGCGTAACTAGTATCCAGATACAAATTTCAATGAATAACATAACTTTGATGAGACTCAGCCTTCGGCTCGTGGCGTTTAGCGACCAGCTATAAGGCGCCGCCACTTGTCTTCAGAATCAACGCATTCTCACGCATTCTATTGTTACGTGAGAAGGGAGAAATACAGTTTTTCTATTAAAAGAAAGTCACTAACACATTGAACATGTTATTAAACAGTCATTGTACGGACCAGAGATAACAGTCAATGTTTTTGCTAACTTATAGAGGATAATGCGTCGAATTTTTTTACGTATGCAAAACTGTTTTGGGTTTGAAGCTGCCATATTGTTTGAGCTTCTTCCTTCTTTTTGCAAAGAAATCGTATATTTTTTTCTCTGCCATTGGAAGGGTCTTAGAAGAGAATTTTGACATAACATGTGTGATCAAATAGTAAAAGAGCTAAAAGAGCCGTAAACGACTGTCCTGTTAGTGATAAAAACCATCTGCTATGATGTACTACGCGTATGTAAGTGAAGTATGGTTAACGTGTTCTTCTGTGAACGGTCTGTGTTCTCCTGTTGTTCCGATCAAGCAACTAGCTCATCAGTTTATTCAGACTTTCACAATGTATACAACAGTCGAAAAACTGTCGAAGAGCTGCTAGACCAGCGATATGGTTGTTTGCGGGAAGGTATCATGATCGTGGCAAGCCCTCACTATCTGACAGTGTGGAAAACACTACGAGGAAGCTTTAATGTACATGCGTTCTTTAAATACAACATTCTAACGCATTCGTACTTCTCACTACATACACATTGTTATGGCAATGAATTCCAAAACTTTGTGCGGAAACTCCAAATTCATGCCGCGTTTCTGTGCAATATTTTGTGGGAGGATGAAACACTATAAATCATGTGAAGATTAATATTTGCGATATGCATTGCTGATTTGCCAGAAGTCCAGAGGGAAATAGATGAACAACGACTTTGATTTCCAACGTGTTGTGGTGGCCTTTGAGGAATCATCCTGTTTTCTCAATCAGACTCTAAGCAGCCATAACTGTTTATCGTTTCCAACAAATAATTTTCTGCAGTTATTCGAAAAAAATCCTACAAGACTTACGGGTGTCTATGTGGTACCAACACGAAGGATGTCTCGCCCAGTGGCACAGAACAACTTCAGACCGTCGTAAAAGAACATTTAGATATCGTTGGCCTCTCGGCATACACATAGTAACCTGGACGCTCATAAAATTGAACACCATCTGTGGGCAAAATTAAGAGAAGAGGGCTACAAGGACAAAGCGACGACTGCCGAACATATGAAAGTCTGTGTAACAGGACTTGTTCTGCGATATGTCCACACGAAATTCAGCGTGTGGTATTGTTGTTCGGAATCGCATTAAAGTGTGATCAATACATAATGTCAACATTTTGAGCAATTCATATGATCGTCGCAGTAATAAATAGACCAACCGTACCTGAGTACATCTTTGCTTATATTTTGTGCAGTTTGTGGTACCTCTACTGCTGCTGGTGGGACAATTATCATCGGCGCTACGATGTTGTTACTTTTTGGTCTAGCTCCTCATATAATATGACGAAGTCCTATACGAAGGCGTTGTAACGTGTACTATGGTACCCAAAAGTATCCGAACAACCTGAACTGCGTTTCGCTTCATCTGCATGGAGCCCACATAAAGTAGCTGTTTTGCAGGTCGTCTAATTTCTTTGGAGCACAGTCGTTTGACTATACAAGATTGGTACCAGAAGAGATCAGTAGAGAACACTTTTCTTTAAGGTAATCAGGCCAGATGTAAATCAACACCACGATGTCGTAAATACTAGTAAAAGCACCCTTAGAGACGGGACAGTTCTCAACGCTTGTAAGCTGAATGTTGTTAATTAGTGACAGTTCAAAATCACCACCACACTCATTAGAATTTGAGTTAACTACCTTCGTCTCGTAAGTCATTACAGCAATCTGTAGACAAAATTAAATATTTTTATGAAAAAGAGATTCTGAGACAATATCTGGACTCCTGAATTTCTATGACAAATCGAAGTATTTTTACTCTTTAAAAGGTTTTCCCACACCTGTAAAACGTCTGTCCTGATATGAGTGGTTTGTCATAAACTCAGTGTTAAAGCAACTACTTAAAAACAACGCAATTAACAGCGGCAAGTACTCTGCGGGAACCACCAAATTAACATCGTATCACCAGTAATTTCTCTGTACTCGTAATTTAGCAATTATTTGCGCACGTGTTTGATCTTTAAGCGACATGACGAACTTCGATGTTCTGGTTTTGTATTGAAACTAAACACCCATAAGTATCGTAACTAATCAAATGTTTCATGCCTGACAGAGACTCGATCATAGCAACGTTCGTTATTGGGGACTGGGCGTAAAGAGTCGAGAAATATCGAAGTTTTCACCAGGTTCAGATGGCAAACCTGAACTTGAATATTTGTGTGCTCTGCCTGGAATCCTGTCAACACTGTCATCTCGCTGATAAATAACCACAAAAATACGTTTGTGACAGATACTCGAACCCACCACGTAATCAAATTGTTAAGTAAGTAAAATCTGATGTTACATATCTAATAATTTCAGCAGTCACGACATGTCTGAATCTGAAATGATACAATTTCTTTACCTAACGGGAAATCGAACCTCACACCTACCGCCGTTGTTTTCCATCCACGAATTGTTTATTAACTAGTAGTTAGACGTGTGCATGTTTGACTAGAAATAACGGTATCTGTCGTTATTGTTGCCCACACATGAATAGACATTAAGAATGAAAATTATTTATCACTAGTAATTTGCTGTTCAAAAGGTGGGGCTTGGAATGAAACATGCATATTTTTCTGCTGGACCAGGATGTGAACTCACATATGTTACTTTTGTGTACACCTAGAGGAGTTTTCCATCTTGGAAAAGACAACGAAATGATCGAACTATATCGTTTCGTGTGGATCAGATTCCACGAAAGAGGAGATCTGAATTCGAATCCCAGTCCAGCACCAAATTTTTCAGCCTCTCAAGCTGAAGTAAAATATGAGCCCTGTGACCTTAAATGACCATTGGCTCATGAAATAAAACAAAGTTCCTAACGTAAGGAGGTCACTGGCGACAGAGTCTCAGTCTGCCGCGACTTCGGCCTCTGTTACGGCCTGACATAATCCGACTGTGCCCCATTTGGTAGCGAAGGGATATGACGTTTATAATGCGGATCCTGAACTACGGTGCAGCCTGAAGCTCTTCGCATTACTAGAAGGAGATGTGTTCGTGTGTGCTGTAAATACGGGGCAGAAGTTGGAATCGAACCCACACTTCACAATTAAGAATCTAGGATCAGTCCACCAGACCACTGAGGCCCAGATTTGCTCCAGGCATAATTCTGTCGTAACATATGATGCGCTTAGCTTAAAAATTAGACACTGTGAAAAAATTAAGTACTCTATTAACTGGCTTCACCGGGCTTCTGACATAGAAATTATGATTGATTCACGTCAGCGGGTTGTAAAAAAGCTTTTAGCCATCATAGTCTCGACTGGAAGCCATTTTGAAATTTTCACTATTTCGAGAAATTTCTCAATTGAGAAATACCATTCAAGAGCGCGAAGTTACAAAATACTTCGATTATCGCTGCCATTATCGCCATTAACTTCTACAGTCTGCTGCTGCTTTAAGTGTGCTTGAAGGAAACACTGCTTCTTGGTCATTTTTAGAAACAGTGGCCCAAATACTAGGAAATATTTAGTTCGCAGCAAATGGTTGCGGCGTTCTTTGGCAACTGGGCTGTCCTTTCTCTAGTCTCGCGGTTCTAGGCGCTGAGTCCGGAACAGCGCGACTGCTACGGTCGCAGGTTCGAATCCTGCCTCGGGCATGGATGTGTGTGATGTCCTTAGGTTAGTTAGGTTTAAGTAGTTCTTAGTTCTTAGTTCTAGGGGACTGATGACCACAGATGTTAAGTCCCATAGTGCTCAGAGCCATTTGAACCATTTGAATTTCTCTAGTCGTTACGACTAGAAGTGCTGGAGAACGCTATGTTTACTTCTATTCGTCAAAGTTTTTCGGGAAGAAGAATAATCTTCCATCCAGATTGTTCTGCTGTGCATAGTGCGAACTGTGTGAGACACTGGTCTCAAATGAACGGAGACCTCAGTGCCATAGAGCTCATATGAGCAGAGATGAATAAAACTATTGGGCGTAGAAGACCAGCACCGACAAGCAGGACAGCGCTGTCCGAAGCAGGTCATGAAGCGTGGGAAGAGCTGTCACAGAACAACAGATTCATGCGGAAACTTGGTGCCTCTATTCCTTGGCGGCTAAATGCAGTGGCAGTGGCACGTGTCACATGACGTCATTCCTAATGAAGGCATCAAAGAGAAGGATTTAGTTTCTTTATCACGAGGAAAAAGAATACGGACGAAAGCACAGAAGAGATATCATTTATTTTAATGCCAAGCACAAATCACAGTAAAAAAAAAAAAAAAAAAAAAAAATTTGGTGCAAGACCTGCGGTGGAGACGTATAATTTAAAATTATGCATACTTAATAAGTCTCTTTGCCCTTCTGAAGTAACAACTCTTACCATCAATTAAAATTCAAGGACGTGACGGGATTCGAAATCCTTACCTGCAGATTGGAAACTGACCGCCGTAACTACTACGCCATTCTAGCTACCACATATGCTGCGCTTATAAAACAGTATGATGTGGTCTGTAATTGCATACCCTTCCATGAAAAAGAAACGATATACCGAGTGAAGGCGAGGCAAGTATCATAAAATTTCGACACAGTTGTGGCGATGTTACTCATGCGGGAACTGTTCGGGAAAAAAATGGCTTGACAAACTTTGAAGCGTATATTCTATCGCCATGATTGATATGTATCAGAAAATGCAGTTGAATTATACACTTATCGTGTCTGTCTTATAAAAATGTTTGATATATTGAAAGAAAACTGTTTCAGTCACAGCTGTGAATAGATACAACTGTATCACACAGTAATGAAAACGTATACAAGGAAATGTATATCCTCCGACGCAAATACAGAAAGAAGTATATGAAAAAACGTACAGTTCTACTATTCAAAACATTTTTCACCTCCAGATTTACCGCATTCTGTTAATTGCTTCCGTAAAGTTTGTCGCTGATGATGGTTCCCTAAGTGACAAACAACACACAAATTACTGTCATTAATGGTCCCTTGGGGCCTTTTCTGAGACTTTATGTGAAGTAACTTAGTAGTTCCAAAACAGACACTTCTGCTTAATCTTACCGTGTATTGAATGGGGCTTTGTTAGATGGATAATGATGCGGAGCTTGTCTTATTGTGTAGTTTCTGAATTTCGTTCTGGCCATTTCCAGATCGAATAAAGAAAACGAGAGAAATTACACACCGCAGTGTTTCTCCGGAGAGATCCGAATTGACATGCATATCAATGAGCACTGTGAATACCGAGCGTGTTCCCACGTTTTTTATTTTTTCTCTTTTTCTTTTATTAAATATAGGAATCTTCCAGTTGCCCCAAGGGAGAGGGGGGGGGGGGGCAAAGTGGACAGGGGTCCCACCGAAAGTCTGGCCACCAGTCCCGTTGCCATCCTGCAGAAACCAGTGAAAGCGTAGGGAACGTGGAGTAGAGGTACAGTGAACATCAATGGTTTATTTATTTGTTTTCCCTTTCCTTTCTTTTCTTAACATTAATACTACCGAAAACATCAGGAAACCGGCGTCACGAGGAGGAGGACGCAGCAAGACGCCAGACTCATTGAGTCCATCCACTTGTAATTTTTCCGAGAAGAACATTCCGATGACTAGAGAATATATCGATTCTAAGTGTGGAAGAGGCGGGGATCAACCTTCTGTGACAGGAACGCCCTAGCTATGGTGTGGGTTAAGGAGGATACTGCAAAGGAAATGGAGAAAATTTTTTATATATATTGGATTACGGACAACTGCACAATGGCGTTCGTTAAGGAACTGCCAAAAATCAAGGATACTTTTCTCACCATCTGCAAACAAGTAGTGATCTACGTGTCCACAAATCCACTTCACGCAGTTCGTCTTCGCTTGCGGGAAGTATCCCGTGTCCGGAAAGGGGAGCAGATGAGTTGGTTTCTGATGAGGAGTAAGTGGGGACAACATCTATCACTCCAACAACCAAACTCCTCTTGCCAGTCTGTATTCCAAGTGAAGCTTGTCTGTGTCCAAAACATCACAGGCGATACACAACGGCTTGTCTGCGAGGTGAACCCCCTGACGCTGTGACCGGCATACTTGCTTCTCATTAACAGTAATGTAACGTGCATACTGGACGTCAAGGTCAAGATAAGGTGCGCACCCCGATCGCCAAACGGCACGCAAGTCGGCGTGGGGATGCTGTCCTCAAACATACTCCATTTCCTGTGTTGCTGAAGAAAGCCGTAGATCGCCTTCGTGGATGTCAAGGGCGCTGGCATTATAGCAGTACGGACGCAGCTCAGCTCGAGCAAAAAGTGGCGGAAGCAAAAGAAGGGTGGCGGGACGTCCGCAAGAGGAATGGGTGCTGGAAGAGAGTGTAGTGCTAGGGTCTCCAGCAATAGGCTGGTAAGACACGTAGGACAACGGCGCCGCAACGCCATGTGAGAGCCAATGAAATGGGCTACCTACATCTACATCTACGTTATACTCTGCGAGCCACCCAATGGTGCGTGGCGGAGACTACCTTCTGTACCACTATCTGATCCCTCCAAATCTGATCCACTCGTGAATAGTGCGTGGGAAGAATGATTGTCGGTAAGCCTCTGTACTGGCTCTAATTTCTCGAATTTTCTCCTTGTGATCAATGCGCGACATGTATGTGGGGGCAAGAAAAAAGTTGTCTGATTCCTCCTGAAAAGTGCTGTCCCGAAATTTCAGTAGTAAATCTTCTTTTACGGCAGACGCTGTCTGCAGCTGTTTGTCTTCAGTAGTGTAGCTGTACAGTAATAGATTTCTTTGCCTATGTATGCACAGTATGTTATATTTGTTTACGTTCAGGGTCAATTGCCAGAGTCTGCACCATTCATCAATTCTCTGCGGGTCGTTCTGCAAATTCTTACTATCTTCTGGCGTTGCTACTTTGGTATAGACAACTGCATCAGCTACGAATAGCCTTAAAGAGCATCCGACGCTTTCTACTAGATCATTTATATATATTGTAAACAGCAACGGTCCTATCACACTTCCCTGTGGTATTCCGGACGTTATGGTTCAAATGGCTCTGAACACTATGGGACTTATCATCTGAGATCGTCACTCCCCTATAACTTAGAACTACTTAAACCTAACTAACCTAAGGACATCACACACATCCATGCCCGAGGCAGGATTCGAACCTGCGACCGTAGCTGTCGCGCGATTCCTAACTGAAGCGCCTAGAACCGCTCGGCCACCCAGGCCGGCTCCGGATATTACCTTTACATCTGTCGATTTAGTCCCGTTAAGAGGGACGTGTTGAATTCTATCTGCAAGAAAGTCTTGAATTCAATCGCAAGTCTGCTCCGATACTCCGTAAGCTCGTGTTTTTTCATTAAACGGTAAAGCGGGAAGGTGTCAAATGCCTTACTGAAATCAAGGATCACGTAATCAAGCTGAGCGCCGTTGTCCACTGCGCTTTGGATCTCATGGAGGAGCCGGCCGCAGTGGCCGAGCGGTTCTAGGCGCTTCGGTCTGGAACCGCGCGACCGCTACGGTCGCAGTTTCGAATCCTGCCTCGGGCATGGATGTGTGTGATGTCCTTAAGTTAATCACGTTTAAGTAGTTCTAAGTTCAAGGGGACTGATGACCTCAGATTTTAAGTCCCACAGTGCTAAGAACCATTTTAACCATCTCATGGAGGAGCTGTGTTTGGGAGGATCTCTGTATGCTGAATCAATGTTGATTTTTATAGAGGAGATGTTCTTTTTCCAAATATGTCATAATTCTTGAGCATAAAACATGTTCCATAATTCTACAACAGATTGACGTCAACGATATAGGTCTATAATTGAGTGGAACTGTCTTACGACCGTTCTTAGAAACGGGAATGACCTGCGCTTTTTTCCAGTCGTTAGGTTCAAGCGATTTACGATGAATTACTGCTACAAGGGAAGCAAGATCTTTCTCATAATCGTTATAGAATCTTATACGTATCTCATCTGGTCCTGAAGCCTTTCCAGTACCAAGCGATTGTAGCCGCTTTTCAATTCAGCGATCTGTTACCGGAATACCTGCCATTTCGATATTCGTACAACGATTGAAAGGAGGGACAATCTTACGATCTTCTGCGGTGAAACAACTTCCGAAGACCTAATTCAGTATTTCGGCCTTCTCTCTGTTATCTTCCGTTTCGGTGCCGGTGTGGTCGCTGAGAGAATGAGTAGATGATTTTGACCCAATTACTGATTTTACATACGGCCAAAATCTTTTAGGGTTTTTACTAAGGTCGGTTGACAAAGTTTTTCTTTCAAAATCATTGAACGCTTCTCTCATTGCTCTCCTTACGCTCATTTTCGCTACGTTCAGCTTTTGTTTGTCAGCTAGGTTTTTACTTCTCTTGAATCTGAGATAAAGTGCTCTTTGTTTACGTAGCACTTTTCTAATACGGGTTTAAACCATGGTGGATCTTCCCCATCAGTTACAACCTTACTCGGAACATACATGTCTAAGGCATATTGAACGATGCCTTTGAATTTTTTCCATCGCTCTGTCAGTCAAATAATACGTACGTAAACCGTTCCTGCACCGCGAGAATCTCGAAACTTACTTTGACCTGCAAGCTGTGACAAACGAATGACCCCAATGCGGCTGGCATGGATGGCGGAGCGGGACATGTCTGTCCCACGTGGTAATACGTGACGCCAAATATACATTTACAGACTGGACGTTGAAGAAGACCAAGTGCTCGTAAACCCTGATCTCTCGTGATAGCCAAGCTCGGAGTTAGAAAAGTATGCGCCGGCAGTTGAGGACAATAGTGTGCTGCAGATCACTTGCAAAATCGAGTCTTCAGCAACGGACGGTATCAGCTACACGCAAAGAAGCAGCGCTGTCGGCAGGAAGCCCCGCCCCTATACCCATTTCTTTCGATTTGCGGACGTTAACGCAGCTACCAGAGCCTTCGCCATAGGTGGCAGTCCATTTCAGTAACTCCCTGACCTCAGCACCGTTACGAGACGAGATTGTCTACTTAAGCAGTGCACCTGAATACATGGTGTCCGAGAGATATCCCAGAGAGATGTTGACGAAGGCCGCAGAGCAACAGCTCCATGGTGAAAGCATACAACAGTGCGGAGAGCGGGCTGTCTTGATGCACTGATCGACAGATCAAGGTGGGAGGCGTAAGACGCCCATTGTAGGGAACACGAGACGTATCTCGACAAAGGAGACGCATTACGACGTCGATGGTAGTATTAGGGTTAGGGTATCCCATATTGCGGTGCACCCCCTCCAGGTAGTCATGATAGAGCCTTGCTGAAGTCAAGAGCTGCCAAAAGTCCAGGCATGCGACGATCATGAGCAAGAGCGATTATGTACCGAAATCGACAGAAGGCAGTGCGGATGTTATTTGGCCTCCCACAGGAGTTTGATCGGGGGAAACCACTTACCCAGCCGTCCGTTTAAACCCGCAGCCAACAACAGGGTAAAGATCTTTGTGTCGCTGTTGAGTATTGTCAAGGGGCGGTAATCGAATATCCGTGAGGTACCCCGAGGCTTGTGGATGGGAATGAGGAAACCATCGAGGAAACCATCTGGAATCGGCAAGGAAGGTGACATAAGGTCCTGAAAAGAGCAGAGTGTGGAGACCTTGGTAATGTTGGCAGGGTGGCGACGTTGTTCAGAGAACAGTACAGCACAGTGTGCATGAAGGAGAGACCATATATCCCGTTGTGTTTCGAAACGCTGCCCATTATTGGTCGTAAGAACATTAATCAAATTCCTCCGACGTTGGCATCGTTCTGTTATGACATGAGAGATAGATGGACGCTCCTGCACTGAGCCTAGCTCCTTCAAGGTGGCGGCGAGAAAGGGATGTGAGCTGTACATTGGCACGATTCACCATCGCCTAGCCCTTTGCAGAGTAAGGCATCGTTGTACACTGCCGGAGAATGGTGAAACAGAGTTCGTCGCCGCCAGGCTGCAATCACCGTTCCGTAACCAATCAAGGCCTTGCAGGGGGCAGGCTTTGCACAGAGCACCCACCAAGACAGGGGAGAGTGACAGGCATCAAGGCATTGACGACAAGCTGTCCACGTGGTCTCGATGAGCTGCCGGCAGTCGGGTGAAGAAAGGTGGATCGTGTACAATCATGGTCCACGGCCGCGCTACAACTTTTGGCGTCAGAGATTGATGGTGCGGGTATAAGCGTCGTCGTCAGAGAACCCAGTGGGCCGGATTTCAGGAGCCTCAACCTCATTGAAAATATCACAGGAGATGTAAATACGATCAAGGCGGCTAGAAGAACGGTTAGTGAAATGCGTAAACCCCAGACGATCGCCGTGAACATGCTCCCAAGAATCCACAAGGCTGAGGTGCTAGAGAATTGTTGCTAACGCCGCGCACAGACAGTGACGTGATAGTTGGTCTTTGGGCGCCTGGGTGCAGTTGAAATCGCCTCCCAGGATCAATACATCCTGACGACCCGGGAAAGGAGGCGTGACTGTCTCTGAGAAGATGGTGGAACGTTGACAGCGGCAACCCGAACCAGACAACATATAGACACTGACAATCCTGACGCCACTAAAAGTGAGACCTCTGGCATCAGCAAGATAGGCAACTCCATTAGCGAGGATACCGTGACGTATGAAGATCGATACCCCACTAATAGTAGGGAAGCATTAGAGACATTTGCTGTAAAATCATGGGGAGCGTAGACAGTTGCCACATGCACCTCCTAAAGGAAAGTAACGTCCACAACATACAGCATGTCACGGAATAAAGCCAGTTTGTAGGGTAAGTGAATGGTACTGTTGTTGACCGTGGCAATGTGATATGTCCGGAAAGGTGCCATGGCCAGGAGGATGGACGTTTCATTCAAACACGGGGGAAGGACAGGGAACTCCCTGTTAGGTCCCAGTGGAAGGGCGCATCATTGTGATGGAGAGGGAGCTGACGCCACCAAAAGGGGGGGAGGGAGGGGCATCGCTCTGTACACCTGCAGAATGTCCATCCTCAGCATCGATGTCGTCCACTCAGGAGACAGACGTCTCAGGGGGCTGGTTCAGAGGATCAATGAGGTGCGCCCACAGGTAGCGTCCAACACAGAAAGGAAAGCAGCCGCATCAGACGCAGGGGGTTGGGGAGGAGGGGGAACATTGGTCCCCAGAGGTGGACGCTGACTGGAGATGGAGTTGGCGGAGGACGTCGCGTCGTCAGGTGTCAGGGCATCACATGACAGCGCCCCATGAATAACAGGGTCGTCGTCCTGTGCACACTATGGAGGCAATCAGAGAGGCTACGGCGTTGACTCTTCCATTTCCTAGACGACCGTTGATTCCTAACATACTATTCTGTGTCGGGTGGAGGGCGGCTACCGTCCGACATGTGGCAAGCTGGCAGAAAAACGGGGGTTCGCACAGCTCCATCATCAACAACTATGGGGTCGGGACAGGTAGCTTGTTCGTGCCTCTGGCAGGAGTGTAGGAGAGACAGGTAAAGCGTCGATCGCTTCGTCGACACGAGTCGACGCTGGTACCGAGAGATGCCGAGGGGGGGCAGCAGGCAGCACCGCCGCAGACGCGTAAGATAGCGGCGACACAGTGGGCGCCGAAGGTAGACCAACAGTCTCCGATGGACATCTGAACCAGTCTACGTTGGAGACATCCGGAACGGACATGGCCTTCCAGGCCACTACCTGAACAGGTGCGCGGCCTGCCATTGTACGTGACGGCAGCCCTGCAGCCAGCAACAACCAAGTGTTTCCGTAGTTCAGTTTTTACCTGACGGACACCACTGAGAACATGGTATGTTTCGAACGTCTTCCACGTTTCAGTAACGTGACTGACGACGTCCCCGTAAGGTTTTTAGGTGGCCACCACAACGTCCGATGGTACCTCAAACGGGAGCTTGAAAACCCGCTACTTTCGGAGGCCAAAACCATCTTGATCAACCACGATAGTCCCTACAGGTCCGTAAGAGTATCGGGACTTTAGAGCGTTAGCGTGGCGCCGCACACCGTCAGCGCACAGTTCGTCATTCGTCAGTAGTACTGAGGATCTGGGAACGTCCTGTGGCGGGGGACGCATTTCATCCCTTCTAACACGTTCTACCTGGTACGGCTTTGGTGGTTCGTGATCCAAAGGAAAATTTAATTGTGGCTTGGCGGTAAGAAAACTCCACGATGGTCGATTAAGTCAGGCTATGAGACAAGACGCTACGCGGAAGTAAACAAACGGGCGCTCGCTCGCAAGCAGCACATCAGGCGAGACGCAAACAAGGCGTGCGCGCCCCACCGCTGCCGGAGGCAGACTGCTCCACTAAGCCAACGCGACACTGCTGCCGTGTACGCTTTTTCATCACTTCCATGTTTCATAATGTTGATTACTTGTAATGTCACATTAGAGATTAATCTTAGCATAGTTGCAAAACGTCAAAACTGAGTTTAAACAAGGTGATTTACTTACTGTCACATCTTAAATGGAAGCCGTTTAGAGTATTTCATCGAGATGTCAAGAAAGAACAACCACCGGCCGCCTACCTCACAGACTAAGTCTGAGTCGTTCAGTTAAAGCAGCCCATATCCCCTGTTGCCTCTCAGAATTCAAAGTCCGGCCACATCCACGGTCTGGCAGCACCGTAGCATGCAGATGTGTGCGGGAACGTCTGCCAGTCTTCTCGACGTGTTATGGAAACGTATCTGCTCGCGGTGTAGTGGTAAGCTTCTGAACCGTGAATTTACTTTCAAAACTTTTTCTTAAGAATTTGCTTTATTTACTAGCAATTCATCAAGAACATTAACACATTTAATCACACTATGTGAGCGTGGAAGTAGTTGCCAGTGGGTAACTGATGAAAACAAATTAAATTTCTTTCAACAAATGGAAGTTTCTTCCTAAAAGCATTTTTTTAAGAAACAGATTTAAAATTATAATCAGAAAGCACCCAACTAAATATCAAGTTACAATTTATTCAGAGCAGAAAGAACAAATTTTTGACAGTATGAGGTTTCGGGCTAAGAACATCGCCGCTCCCTTTTGACACGGCCGTAGTCACGACCGCTCACAACAGCCTCTGAAAGACTACACTGGTGCAAATCTGCGACACACCAGATTACTTTAAACTAAAATTTTTTAACAACTCACACAAGCACGTAAAGTATACGCCCCGTAGGAGGGATGGAAATGGTACAAACACTAACATTAAAAGATTAACTTGCCACCGAAGGTGCAACTTGATTTTTTTAAAAAAAAGCTCTTACGGTGGAAGGTTGGCAACTTTATATACTAAAAGTTGTTTAGTTATTTAAATGGTTAAATAAAAACCAATGAAATGCAGTCTTACATAAAATATACAAGGTTAGCCAAACATGCTCTACCTTACACATATACCGCCTCTCAAAATGACTGGCACGATAAAAACATATTACAGGAATTCGGCCGTTACAGTTCAAGCAATAAATTCGTTAACACCCAATCCGACAGACATGACAGAGGCAGCTATTAATGTATGGCAAATTGACAGGCAGATTACTGAGCAACCCGAACCGCAGGTTGCTCTAACCCGCCCCTACTCCACAAGGGAAAAACGGACCACCACATTCATAAATAAACACCTTCTCGCGGGTGGGCAAACGGAGAAGAATGGTAGGACGACCCCAAAACCAAGCGGCCGGTGACCTCACCAAGAAAGCAAGTAAAATTTAACAAGTAAATGAAACAACATATCTCCAATCACTTAAATTCTAATAAACTGCGGTTTCTGGCGAAGACTTGGCGCAGCACCCCCCAACGCTCTCCCGAAACGTCCGCTGCCAGCCGCTCCAACGGACGCAGGAAGCCGCGCCGATCTCCCGTCTCACGGCGTCGCAGCTCGCACCGGCCAGACCGATGTCGTGGGTTGACTCCTGTTGATCTCGTGTCGACCGCGAAGCCACTACCCCTCGCTATACGGCGCGGCCCACTGGACTCACGTGGCGACCTCACATGCGCCGACGCTCAAGGCGGACAAGTCATCTTGTGTCTCAGTGCGCGACCGACCAACCGATCGATCCAACCGCCAATGACCATTGCCCGAGCAACTCGAGCAGACTGACGGCCTAGCGCGCAGACTCAGATGCAGAAACTCAGCCCCGACTGGGCGACCACTAGCTGAGTTCTGTTACTGGCGGAGTGGAAAGACTCTCATTTTCTCGCCTTTAAAGTTCGACCAAAACGACAGACATACTAGCACTCCGAACGACGGTCAGACACTAACTGCCGCACAAATGCGAACAAGAGACAAACCAGCAACTGATGAGTGACTGACCAAGACCGACTCTGCCTGACCAACTGCCACTGGCGAGTTTTTTTTTTTTTCCTTTATTGTAATTTTCATCACCTGATACAGGCGGGCTGGCAGCAGCATAGTACGCTGCTCTTCAGCCTTAAGTAGAACAATAACAAGGCATATAGGTGATACAGACTCTACAGTAAAAACGGCGGGTAAAAAAAGGAGATTAAAAAAAAAACAATAAACATGAAGCTGTTCACGCTGGACTCGAAAAAACAGGAAACACTTGGTGACATGGCGCACAGAACACGGATGACGGCGAAGGCACACGTGAACAGTTGATGCGTGATGGTGACAGAACACTAAACACAAATCGAGGCACACACACGACACACAGATGGCGACGACCTCCGGCACGCGAAAGTCCACTGAGCGTGTACGAGTCCAGGGACCTGCCAAGAGAGGAGGAGGAGGGAGTGGGAGAGCGAGAGGGGAGAGCAGAGATGCCACGGGTAGGGGAGAGAGGTGGGGAGGGAGGAAGGGGGAGGGGAAGCCTGGGGGAAGAGGGGTGGAGGGAGGGGACGGGGGAAAAGGAAAAAGAAGGGAAGAGAAGAGAAGGGAGGGAGGGTGCCGAAAGGAAAGGACACCGGAAGTGGGGGGTGGGGCAGAATCAAAGTTGATAGGAGGGGTGGATGGAGGGGACGAGGACATCATCAGGGAGGGGGAGCTGGCGGAAGCCACCTTGGGAGAGGGTAAGGAGGGTGGAGAGATGGAGACCGGGTGGGACGTGGGAATACAGGTGCGGCAGCGGGCGGGGGTGGGAGAGGATCGGGGACACGAGCGGGTGAGGAGGATCGAGTTTGCGGGAGGTGTACAGGATCCGTATCCTTTCAAGGAAAAGGAGAAGGTTGGGGAAGGGGATGAGATTGTACAGGATCCGCGTGGGGGAGGGGAGACGGATGCGATAGGCGAGGCGGAGAGCATGACGTTCAAGGATTTGGAGGGATTTATAAAAGGTAGGGGGGGGGGCGGAGATCCAAGCCGGATGGGCATAACAAAGGATAGGGCGGATGAGGGACTTATAGGTGTGGAGGATGGTGGAGGGGTCCAGACCCCACGTAAGGCCACAGAGAGGAGCTTGAGGAGACTGAGGCGGGAGCGTGCCTTGGCTTGGATTGTCCGGAGGTGGGGAGTCCAGGAGAGGCGACGGTTGAGGGTGACGCCAAGGTACTTAAGGGTGGGAGTGAGGGCGATAGGACGGCCATAGATGGTGAGATAGAAATCAAGGAGGCGGAAGGAAGGGGTGGTTTTGCCTACAATGATCGCCTGGGTTTTGGAGGGATCCACTGGCGAGCTTATAGCGCCCCTTAAATGCACGTGAACCGGCAACCTTTCCCCTTTCCCACCAGAGGGAGACACCAAAGCTGCGATTGCCACAGCGGCGCCACCGCCAGAAACGGAGGGCGACTGCTTCATACAATGCGCTGCGGCGCGCTCTTCAAAACAGCAATTTTTTCCACGGCTCAGCTTCGTTCTCTGTGAACATAAAGTCACTCATTAGAGTCTACTCCATTCATTATTTCCCTTAAATCGCATGTCGTACATCTGCTAAAGTCCTCAGTCTGATGGAACCTGCAGCATTTTTCTTATCATTTTCTAATCCACCAGGAAGAACAAAATGTTCTAGAAACGTTTTCGCCATTCGGTTCGTGGCTACGTTAGGATCAGAACAGTTTATGCGCGCGAGTTCCTCCTTCCACGGCAGCTACTGGCCATACACCACCCACCGCCAACGTCAGACGTGTGCAGCTAGGCGAACGTAGCCGCGGCGCTATAAATGTGTTTATTAAAGGTCATTTTGTTTACTGCAGTTCGCTTATTTTTCACGCAGTTAGGATTTGAGTTTTGTATTTGAGTCTTGTATGCCTGAAACAAATGAACGTTGTTCAAGTATGACAAAATATTGTCACAAGTGGAAAAGGCCTATCATTTACGACGTATTATTCGCTTTATGTCCAGTAGAGGGGTGAAGCCAATAGAGGCAACTCTGAACATTTGTATTGTATGTTGGGTGAGTGCTTTTTGGCAAAACAGGTCAGAAGAAAACTTATTTACTTCAGGAAACATCTCTCTTGCATGAATGATTTTGCACATTCAGGAAGCCTAGAAAACATATGTATGTGATGGAACACGACTATTTAACCGTAGTGCGACATATACTTTCAATAGGTAAGGTTCAAAAGTCGGGCGAAATACTGCTTCATGCTCCAATTAAAAAAAAAGAAAAAAAAAACAGAAATCAAAGGGGTGACTATTTATGCATTTTTGCAGAATTCCTACGGGTGACTAGTTATGATGTCTTTTTATTAACTTCTGTAGAGAAATTAATGGCTGAGCCCCAACAAAAGTCATATACACGAGAAAAGGGCAGTGTTGGCTCAAATAGCTCTGAGCACTATGGGACTTAACGTCTGAGGTCATCAGACCCCTAGAACTTAGAACTACTTAAACCTAACTAACCTAAGGACATCACACACATCCATGCCTGAGGCAGGATTCGAACCTGCGACCGTAGCGGTCAAGCGGTTCCAGACTGGAGCGCCTAGAACCGCACGGCCACACCGGCCGGCCAAAGGGCAGTGTGAACAGAATATTTTGCCTATGGTGGCTCAGGAAGGGTGTATGTCGCAGCTGGATTTTTAGCCAACAACTAAGAAGGGTATCGGTCGCACTGTAAGTGAAACAACCTACAAAACGTCATCACGTGTTGATACTGCGAGATAACGCAGTCTGCAAGTTCACTAATAAAAATGATCTAGGAGTTCGAAGAGTTGTCCATGACGCTTTTATTCTTCTGATCTTATGACCTCAATTGTTTACCTTTCAAGCTCCTCATGGGAAAAGTCAAGAAAATTTCTCTCTGAACGAAAATGCACTTCAAGCCCGGTTCTACAACGTCTTTAACACAGATCAAGTAGGTAGGCATGGAATTGGTAAACTCCCTAAGTGTTGTCAGGTTGCTTTAGATAATGCGAGAGAATATCCGAAGATGATTAACTTCTCTCTGATGTTTACTGCTGTGTTCAATAAAATAACGGTCAACGCCATTTAAATATGCACTGCGCTAATCTAAATGAAATGCAGATTAACGCAATATCTATCTCAATCAAACAAAGATAATCTGTTACGGGAGTGTGCCAATATTAGCACGAATTATTGAAATATGACTGGTTTTGGTCTTTGTTTATTTGCTGCTTTGTGTACAGTGAAGCAGTCCGGAAATGTGACATTTCGTAAACAGAACTTCCTTATTGGCTTTAGATCTGACTGCATGTACCTCCGTCACGAAACGGCTAAAATTGTGTCGTTCAGTGAGACTGGACCTGGGAACGAAACGAGCCCCTACTTTACAGGCGACAACATTAACTCACAGCTAGAGGAATACTGATGGATTGTGCGTTCCCTTATTGCTCCAGTTCTGGCTAGCACAGATAAGCTCGCAACGTGAAGGACAAGATTAATTGCAATTTCGGCGAAACAGGAAACAACAAAAAATGACAGAAAATGCAAGCTCAAAATTCCGTTGAAAATTATACCAGCGAATATACACAGCGCAGTTTCCATTGAAGCTTCTCGTAACGCCAAAGGATAAGCAGTTGTTAACAGGAAGTGGAACAAGGAACACAAAACGCTGACAGTAGCGTCTGTAACAAGTAAACCTCGAGTCAAACTGTTATTCAGTTCATAAATATTAAAAGAATGAGTGGAAGTGAAGAAGAATTAAATGATCTGCTGAACGGAATGAACAGTCTAATGAGTACACAGTATGGTTTGACAGTAAATCGGAGAAAGACGAAGGTAATGGGAAGTAGCAGAAATGAGAACGGCGAGAAACTTAACATCAGAATTGATGGTCACGAAGTCAATGCAGTTAAGGAATTCTGCTACCTAGGCAGTAAAGTAACGAATGACGGACGGAACAAGGAGGACCTCAAAAGCAGACTCGCTATGGCAAAAAAGGCATTTCTGGCCAAGAGAAGTCTACTAATATCAAATACCGGCCTTAATTTGAGGAAGAAATTTCTGAGGATGTACGTCTGGAGGACAGCATTGTATGGTAGTGAAACATGGACTGTGGGAAAACCGGAACAGAAGAGAATCGAAGCATTTGAGATGTGGTGCTATAGACGAATGTTGAAAATTAGGTGGACTGATAAGGTAAGGAATGAGGAGGTTCTACGCAGAATCGGAGAGGAAAGGAATATGTGGAAAACACTGATAAGGAGAAGGGACAGGATGATAGGACACCTTCTAAGACATGAGGGAATGACTTCCATGGTACTAGAGGGAGCTGTAGAGGGCAAAAACTGTAGAGGAAGGCAGAGATTGGAATACGTCAAGCAAATAATTGAGGACGTAGGTTGCAAGTGCTACTCTGAGATGAAGAGGTTAGCACAGGAAAGGAATTCGTGGCGGGCCGTATCAAACCAGTCAGTAGACTGATGACCAAAAAAAAAAAAAAAAACTTATATATAAAAAGTGTATCACACGCCAAATCAGTGTCAGATTAAGTAGTGCAAAAATGTAATATTACGACACAGCTCCTCCAGGGTACCAAAAAAGCAAATGAAGTTACGTAAGTCTAAATCGTAAGTGAACAACTTACGATAATCTATTCGTTGTGATTAATATGTATCATTTGCTGATGCTTTATCAATAAAAGCGAAAAGCCCCTTTGTTAAGAAGCTTTTCAACGTGCAGCATGCTTCAAACAGAGGCAACCCTCAATAGTAATAGGTTCACAAAGGTGATCACGGCACTGAGATTCTATGCATCGCTTGTGCAAAGTTGTTATTAATTTAGCTCGCAACGTTTGAATATCAACGGCGTGTGTTGCCTACCACAAGAGCTATATGAGAATAATAGAGCTCTATGCGGCGTCACAGATGGGCAGAAGATTCTAGAATTTCCAGAGACTGTCCGTATATTGCTGACTCATAACGCCCAACTACCACATCAGATTACATCCCATACTCAGTTTCTGTCTGTGAAAGAATTGCTCAGAAGTGTGTGAATAGCATAAATACCACTAACCCTCACCGAGTGAGCTGGCGCAGTGGTTAGCACACTAGACTCGCATTCGGGAGGACGACGGTTCAAACCCGCGTGCGACCATCCAGATTTAGATTTTCTGTGATTTCTCTAAATCGCTTCAGGCAAATGCATCCTTCCCTAACCCATGGGACCGATGACCACGCTGTTTGTCCTCTCTCTCAAATCAATCAATCAACCAACCAACCCCTTAGAAAAATTATAAATCACTATGCTGGTAAGCCTCTTACGTTATTTGATTTTCAAACAGATGAGCAAAATTCAACGTACTCAGACATTTCTCTCTTTACTTTTTCTGAAACTGACACACAATATTTTTAGCGCAACGCATTCTGACTTTCAATAATCCCTTTAAAAGAATGGCCGTGCTAACAATAACCTATACCTTTCATGAATCACTTACCTCACAACCGGCCTGGGTGGACCAGCGGTTCTAGGCGCTACAATCTGTAACCGCGCGACCGCTACGGTCGCAGGTTCGAATCCTGCCTCGGGCATGGATGTGTGTGATGTCCTTAGGTTAGTTAGGTTTAAGTAGTTTTCTAGGGGACTGATGACCTCAGATGTTAAGTCCCATAGTGCTCGGAGCCATTTTGAACCTTAACGCCTTATGGAACGGTTTTGCTGATTACTGGTGAGAAATGGACGGGCAACAAATCTTACCAGTGTGTGCGAAACGTCTGAAGTGATTCCATACGCACATCCTGTCGTATATTATGGTTTAAGGCTTGAAAGCCTTTGTTTATGATGACCAACCGGTCCCCGTGTAGAATCTTTGACTTCAGATGTTAAGTCGCATAGTGCTCAGAGCCATTTGAACCAACTTATCTCACAAAAATCTTCGTTACTCGAACTACTGCAATACAGCGAGCACCAGTACTGCCAGATAAATAAAAGATTCAAACTACTGAAGGTACTAACTAATAGTTAGCAAATGAAAGATTTTGATAGAGAACAAACAATGTATTTCCCATAATAGTGTTCAAAAGTCATATATATATATATATCAGTTCATGACATCTAGTCTTACAAATTTCCTCTTTCTGACGGACACACGTCCAGATCATCCGCTCTCAAAACTCCGCCATCTCTCTCCCCGCATCCACCACTGCTGGCGGCTTACCTCCAGCTGTTCACATCCAACTGCCCAACAATATAATAACGAATATTCCAACTGTGGTGTCACCGCCAGACACCACACTTGCTAGGTGGTAGCTTTAAATCGGCCGCGGTCCATTAGTACATGTCGGACCCGCGTGTCGCCACTGTTAGTGATCGCAGACCGAGCGCCACCACACGGCAGGTCTAGAGAGACGGACTAGCACTCGCCCCAGTTGTACGGACGACTTTGCTAGCGACTACACTGACGAAGCCTCGCTCCTTTGCCGAGCAGAAAGTTAGAATAGCCTTCAGCTAAGTCCATGGCTACGACCTAGCAAGGCGCCATTAGCCTTACATAGCAATTGATACTTATCGTATAAAGCATGTCTCATCAAGAACGATGGATACAACAAGGATGGATTAAAGTTAAGTATTCCAGCAGCTACGTACTTTTCTTTATAGCATTCATTACGTATCCTGTTTCAGACCTCACGCCATCCTTCGTGTGTTTATAGCGTGCATTGCGGTCCCCTCAAATCACACTGTGTCGGCACTTCTGTCGACACATCACCAACAATGCCAACCAGCCACAGACTGCACCCAGGACAGCCTGTGATTTTCATACAGAGCGCTACGTGACGTTACCAACATAAAAACCTAAACAGCCTACTTACAAAATGTTCTATGCTCGCATCGTTCTCCTAGCCAATTAATTTCTATCGCAGGACTGCCTCCCCGCTAAGTAGGCGGTAAACCAGTTTTATGGTGCATCAAAGCATCGTTCACGCCATCCCTCCACCCTCCACACTCTCTGTGGATGCTCCACAAATTATGATGCCAAACGCAGAGTTACATATAAATTAACCATTTTCTTATCAAGTTTTTGAATGCGTATTCTGCCGTTGCTCTTAAGACCAATAAGTAAAGTAAATACGAACATTTTGCATGGCGATCATCCAGTGGTTCCAGTCTTCCACGACCGAAAAATTGTGAAAATAAGCGAGAGAGAAACCCCTATGAATTAATAAATAATGATCAGTGAAATGTGGCATACTCCAACACGTCAGCTGACAATTATGAAAACTTCTTTTTGACGCACACGGACCTCCAGTATGGACTTAAGCATTTCGTAGGAATCTGTTACTTAAATTCGTTGCGGTCTTTATCAGTTAAGATAGAGGAGAAGGAAGAAGTGTGACTTCAAATACACTTCTGCAGCGGGATGTGATCGTATGGCTACAGCTCAAGTGGCACTCAGCTACTGAGACTCAAGAACGTGAAGAACATTCTATCATTAGCGTAGTACAGACTAAGCCACGGAGACTACTGGAGTATTTGGGTGTGGAGGTGTCAGTGAGTGGCCAGAAATCGACATCCAGTGATGCCTTTGGCTGGTGTGGAGCTGTGTCTCGTTGCGATTGACACCATAGATTATTTGGGAAACAGATAGTTTGGCAGCAGTTGTTTTGGTACAGTATCATGTGATACGTTTCTTAAACATAAGTTGTTCACTTACGATTCAGACTTCCCAAACTTCATTTGCTTTTTTAGTACTCTGGTGGAGCTGTGTCGCAATATTACATTTTTTCACTGCTGAATCTGACACTGATTTGGCGTGTGATACACATTTTATATATATATTGTTCACTTACGATTTAGACTTTCCAAACTTCATATGCTTTTTAGGTACTCTGGAGGAGCTATGTCGTATTATTACATTGTTGCACTGCTTAATCTGATACTAGTTCCTGAACTTATCAAGCGTGGCAACAATTGACGAAGAAGGAATCTGGTTTCCTTCAAAGCAATTGGCGACAGACATTGTAGTTTTTCCGTTAAATAAGCTTGTTGCAGTCCCTAACTTAAAGTTACATATGACGCGCGAAGTGTTTAGAAATTTCATCAAAATTACAAGCAATTAAATTTCATCAAAATTACAAGCAATTATCTGGTGCGCTGAGCATGATAATTTAATTCCAGTCCTGGAATTCCGTCCACTGTCACTGGATGGACAAATATTTTTCGGATGCCATTATATATGCAACTGTTTTCTGAGAAAATACAAGTAATTGGCGGACATTTGTTTCACTACATTTGTTTTTCTATCTGTGCAATGAGACATTAAAGGCATCCTTTCCTTAGTCATGTTTTTGTGATGCCGCTAAAACATGTCAGATACGTATGACCCTGTATATTTCAAAACAGTGATAGTAATATTACAGCAAGGTTATTACTCGACTAAGTGCTTGGTGCTAATGAGATAGTTGTTACATGTAATAGGTTGAGTAGATTGACACGTGTTTCCCTTCTAATGTTACGTGCTTTTGGTTTCATTAATTTTTTGTTCTTGAGGGTAACATGAGTCAGCATGTCAGGGCAGATGTTCAGAGTGAGACATCTGTGCATAGCGTGTGCTAGCTTGTGGAGCAGAGTGATACAGAACTAATGGTCATAACAAGTGACAAGCCACCACGCCATCTTTACCTAAGTAGTCAGCGTCAGAGTAAGTGCACAGCCACTAATGTCAGAAGAGGTGGACCATCTACCACCACGACATTCTCCGAGTGCCCATACCGCTCTGACCATGCAGTTGTAACTATCTTCTGCTCGTGGTGATTAAAATTTTATGGCTGCTGACGCTTTGCTGAGAAAAACGAAAAGCGACTTTTGAATGAGAATTTCCATCTGCAGTACGCCTCGAGTTCTTGCAGTCTGATCTTAATTAAAGCCTGATAGTTTCACACTCTACCCAGTCCTTACGGCCACAGAATATTTGTATCGGAATTATTAAAGTGTAATTACTAGAACATACAACTGCCTTAAATAATACTCCATTGTGAGATGAATGTCATTTTCAGTCCATCTCCTGATCACTTACTGAAAGATTTCTGGAATTCTCTGATAATGGTATCATACTACATAAGTCTGATTCTGGACCAAAACCTGACATCCGCAAGTCATCACTAAGAATCTGAGAGCAGTAGTAATGCATGAAAGTGTTAATTTTTGTGACACTTCCAGTCGGGACTATAATAAGGATAAGCCATGGTGCGCCGGCCGCTGTGACCGAGCGGTTCTAGGCGCTTCAGTCTGGAGCCGCGCTGCTGCTACGTTAGCGGGTTCCCATCCTGCCTCGGGCACGCATGTGTCTGATGCCCTTTAGGTTAGTTAGGTTTAAGTAGTTCTAAGTCTAGGGGACTGACGACCTCAGATGTTAAGTCCGATAGTACTCAGAGCCATTTGTACCATTTGAGCCGTGGTGCGCCTTTTCTGGCACACCAGCTCTTTGGCACGACTATCGATTACCCGGCTGTACTGCGATCTTTGCCCCTGTTGTGATCTGGAGGCGGGTATTTGCGGTCGGTGGAGTCGGTCGTGGGACTCGCTACGAGACGCTAGGTCGTGCTTGAGGGGACGAGGAGCAAAACAAGCGGGGTCGGCCAGCAGCGGCGCTGCCGGTCTAGCTTGCAGAACGGTCGCAAGTTTGTGGAGCACCTGCCTGATGTCAACTCCGGGCGCTTCTAGTCGCATTGCTTTGGTACCTGTTTTCTACATCTACATGATTACTCTGCAATTCACATTTAAGTGCTTGGCAGAGGGTTCTTCGAACCACAATCATACTAACTCTACCATTCCACTCCCGAACAGCGAGCGGTAAAAACGAACACCTAAACCTTTCTGTTCGAGCTCTGATTTCTCTTATTTTATTTTGATGATCATTCCTACCTATGTAGGTTTCGCTCAACAAAATATTTTCGCATTCGGAAGAGAAAGTTGGTTACTGAAATGTCGTAAATAGATCTCGCCGCGACGAAAAACGTCTTTGCTTTAATGACTTCCATCCCAGCTCGCGTATCATATCTGCGACACTCTCTCCCCTATTACGTGATAAGACAAAACGAGCTGCCCTTTTTTGCACCCTTTCGATGTCCTCCGTCAATCCCACCTGGTAAGGATCCCACACCGCGCAGCAATATTCTAACAGAAGACGAACGAGTGTAGTGTAAGCTGTCTCTTTAGTGGACTTGTTGCATCTTCTAAGTGTCCTGCCAATGAAACGCAACCTTTGGCTCGCCTTCCCCACAATATTATCTATGTGGTCTTTCCAACTGAAGTTGTTCGTAATTTTAACACCCAGGTACTTAGTTGAATTTACAGCCTTGAGAATTGTACTATTTATCGAGTAATCGAATTCCAACGGATTTCTTTTGGAACTCATGTGGATCACCTCACACTTTTCGTTATTTAGCGTCAACTGCCACCTGCCACACCATACAGCAATCTTTTCTAAATCGCTTTGCAACCGATACTGGTTTTCGGATGACCTTACTAGACTGTAAATTACAGCATCATCTGTGAACAACCTATGAGAACTGCTCAGATTGTCACCCAGGTCGTTTATATAGATCAGGAACAGCAGAGATCCCAGGATGCTTCCCTGGGGAACACCTGATATCACTTCAGTTTTACTCGATGATTTGCCGTCTATTACTACGAACTGCGACCTTCCTGACAGGAAATCACGAATCCAGTCGCACAACTGAGACGATATCCCATAGGCCCGCAGCTTGATTAGAAGTCGCTTGTGAGGAACGGTGTCAAAAGCTTTCCGGAAATCTAGAAATACAGAATCAACTTGAGATCCCCTGTCGATAGGGCCATTACTTCGTGCAAATAAAGAGCTAGCTGCGTTGCACAAGAACGATGTTTTCTGAAACCATGCTGATTACATATCAATAGATCGTTCCCTTCGAGGTGATTCATAATGTTTGAATGCAGTATATGCTCTAAAATTCTACTGCAAACCGACGTCAATGATATAGTTCGATGGATTACTACCCTTCTTAAACACTGGTGCGACCTGCGCAATTTTCCAATCTGTAGGTACTGATCTATCGGTGAGCGAGCGGTTGTATATGATTGCTAAGTAGGGAGCTATTGTATCAGTGTAAACTGAAAGGAACCTAATCGGTATACAATCTGGACCTGAAGACTTGCCTGTATCAAGCGATTTGAGTTGCTTCGCAACCCCTGAGGTATCTACTTCTAAGAAACTCATGCTAGCAGCTGTTCGTGTCTTCCCTGGTGAAGGAATTTCGGAAAACTGCGTTCAATAACTCCGCTTTAGCGGCACAGTCGTCGGTAAACGTACCATCGGCACTGCGCAGCGAAGGTATTGACTGCGTCTTGTCACTCGTGTACTTTACATACGACCAGAATTTCTTCGGATTTTCTACCAAATTTCGAGACAATGTTTCGTTGTGGAACTTATTAAAGGCATCTCGCATTGAAGTCCGTGCCAAATGTAAATTTTTGCCAATCTTCGGGATTTTGCGTTCTCCTGAACTTCGCATGCTTTTTCCGTTGCCTCTGCAACAGCGTTCGGACCTGTTTTGTGTACCATGGGGGATCAGTTCCATCTCTTACCAATTTATGTGGTATGAATCTCTCAATTGCTGTTGCTACTATATCTTTGAAATTGAGCCACATCTCGTCTACATTTGCATAGTCAGTTCGGAAGGAATGGAGATTATCTCTTAGGAAGGCTTCTAGTGACACTTTATCCGCTTTTTTAAAGAAAATTATTTTGCGTTTGTTTCTGGTGGATTTGGAAGAAACGGTATTGAGCCTAGCTACAACGACCTTGTGATCACTAATCCCTGTATCAGTCATGATGCTCTCTATTAGCTCTGGATTGTTTGTGGCTAAGAGGTCAAGTGTGTTTTCGCAACCATTTACAATTCGCGTGGGTTCGTGGACTAACTGCTCGAAATAATTTTCGGAGAAAGCATTTAGGACAATCTCAGAAGATGTTTTCTGCCTACCACCGGTTTTGAACAAGTATTTTGGCCAACATATCGAGGGAAGGTTGAAGTCCCCACCAACTGTAACCGTACGAGTGGGGTATTTGTTACGAGACTCAAATTTTCTCTGAACTGTTCGGCAACTATATCATCGGAGGCTGGGGGTCGGTAGAAGGAGCCAATTATTAACTTAGTTCGGCTGTTAAGTATAACCTCCACCCATACCAATTCGCACGGAGTATCTACTTCGACTTCACTACAGGAAATACCACTACTGACAGACACAAACCTTCCACCACCAATTCTGCCTAATCTATCTTTCCTGAACACCGTCTGAGACTTCGTAAAAATTTTTGCAGAACTTATTTCAGGCTTTAGCCAGCTTTCTGTACCTATAACGATTTCATTTTCTGTGCTTTCTATTAGCCCTTGAAGCTCAGGGACTTTCCCAGCACAACTACAACAATTTACAACTACAATTCCGACTGTTCCTTGATCCAAGCACGTCCTGTATTTGCCATGCACCCTTTGAGATTGCAGCCCACCCCGTACTTCCCTGAGGCCTTCTAACCTAAAAAATCGTCCAGTTCACGCCACACAGCCTCTGCTACCTGTGTAGCCGCCAGCTGAGTGAAATCCTGATCTATTCAGCGGAACCCGAAACCCCACCACCCTATGGCGCAAGTCAAGGAATCTGCAGCCAACACAGTCGCAAAACCATCTGAGCCTCCGATTCAGACCTTCCATTCGACTCTGCACCAAAGGTCCGCAGTCGGTTCTGTCAACAATGCTGCAGATGGTGAGCTCTGCCTTCATCTCGTAAGCAAGACCGGCAGCCTTCACCAACTCAGATAGCCGCTGGAATCCAGAGACAATTTCCTCAGATCCAAAGCGACACACGTCATTAGTGCCGACATGTGCCACCACCTGCAGCTGGCTGCACCCTGTGCTCTTCATGGCATCCGGAAGGAACCTTTCCGGAATGATTCCACTCGGAATGCACACGGACTGCACACTGGATTTCTTCCCCTCCTTAGCCACCATATCCCTAAGGGGCCCCACTACGCGCCTAACATTGGAGCTCCCAACTACCAATAAGCCCACCCTCTGCGATTGCCCAGACCTTGAAGGCTGAGAATCAACCTCAGGAACAGGGCAGGCAGCTGCATTTGGCTCAGCCAGAGACAGTACCTGAAACCTATTTGTCAGACGCACTGGGAAGGCTTTCTAATCAGCCTCCGGGGAAGTCTTTCACTGCCTGCCGCGCCTTGGAACGACCTCCCAATCAACCATAGGCGAGGGCTCAGCCCCACTGTGGGCAGCAACCAGGGTAACCACAGCGGCAGACCGATCTGGGGACGGACGGGACGAGGTTGACCACCTCGTGATACCCAAGTCTGGTTCCCCACAGTGGTGGCAATTTGCAACAGCCTCAAGCTGTGCGACCGAAGTCAGCGCCGCCTGCAGTTGTGAGTGAAGGGATGCCAACTCAGCCCCTATCCGAACACAGCAATCACAGTCTCTGTCCATTCTAATCGATGTTGAACAACAGTTACTGAAACACGAGTCCATACCTAGATAATGCAAGGGAAACACGCAAAGAATGTATGAACTAACCTCTACAAATGCCTAACGACTGCGCTACAATCCGCCTTAATTTACTATTACAGTAACTAAAACTCGAAATTACACCTCCTATACGAAACTCACACTCAATGTAAGTAAGAATCTACGAAGTAAACACAGAAAAGAAGCTATATACGTGTCTTTCTGCGGACAGACCATTTTCTCGAGACCATCTCGAACAACGTTCTCCATCGGAGGTGTAAGTGGTTTTGGTGCCTTCGTTTCGTGGAACCGTTTGCGTTGTAGCGACTGTCACGTGTGTTTTGGTTGGATGCCATAATGTATGTGTTGTTGAAGTAAGAGCAACCGGCAAGGAGTGTGATCGCAAGGAGATCAGCAGTCACTACTTCCTTTAAGGAAATCAGCGTCCTCAAAAGATGCAGTAATTGTAAGCTATTGAAGATATTAGGTCACAGACTAACTGTAATTTTCTGCACACCAGGCTTACACTATTGGCAGTTACATTGCAGACCTATGCAAGGAAATTAAAGTGCACGAAACCTAGTTTGTGCTGAAGTTGTGCATTTAAATAACGTAGTATTATCTTGAAATTATTTCTTTGTACGCATTGCCGCCCCTCCCCCCCCCCCCCCATGAACCATGGACCTTGCTGTTGGTGGGGAGGCTTGCGTGCCTCAGCGATACAGATAGCCGTACTGTAGGTGCAACCACAACAGAGGAGTATCTGTTGAGAGGCCAGACAAACGTGTGGTTCCTGAAGAGGGGCAGCAGCCTTTTCAGTAGTTGCAAGGGCAACGGTCTGGATGGTTAACTGATCTGGCCTTGTAACAATAACCAAAACGGCCTTGCTGTGCTGGTACTGCGAACGGCTGAAGCAAGAGGAAACTACAGCCGTAATTTTTCCCGAGGGCATGCAGCTTTACTGTATGATTAAATGATGATGGCGTCCTCTTGGGTAAAATATTCCGGAGGTAAAATAGTCCCCCATTCGGATCTCCGGGCGGGGACTACTCAAGAGGATGTCGTTACCAGGAGAAAGAAAACTGGCGTTCTACGGATCGGAGCGTGGAATGTCAGATCCCTTAATCGGGCAGGTAGGTTAGAAAATTTAAAAAGGGAAATGGATAGGTTAAAGTTAGATATAGTGGGAATTAGTGAAGTTCGGTGGCAGGAGGAACAAGACTTCTGGTCAGGTGACTACAGGTTTATAAACACAAAATCAAATAGGGGTAAAGCAGGAGTAGGTTTAACAATGAAAAGGAAAATAGGAATGCGGGTAAGCTACTACAAACAGCATAGTGAACGCATTATTGTGGCCAAGATAGATACGAAGCCCACACCTACTACAGTAGTACAAGTTTATATGCCAACTAGCTCTGCAGATGACGAAGAAATTGAAGAAATGTATGATGAAATAAAAGAAATTATTCAGATAGTGAAGGGAGACGAAAATTTAATAGTCATGGGTGACTGGAATTCGAGAGTAGGAAAAGGGAGAGAAGGAAACGTAGTAGGTGAATATGGATTGGGGCTAAGAAATGAAAGAGGAAGCCGCCTTGTAGAATTTTGCACAGAGCACAACATAATCATAGCTAACACTTGGTTTAAGAATCATGAAAGAAGGTTGTATACATGGAAGAACCCAGGAGATACTAAAAGGTATCAGATAGATTATATAATGGTAAGACAGAGATTTAGGAACCCGGTTTTAAATTGTAAGACATTTCCAGGGGCAGATGTGGACTCTCACCACAATCTATTGGTTATGACCTGTAGATTAAAACTGAAGAAACTGCAAAAAGGTGGGAATTTAAGGAGATGGGACCTGGATAAACTGAAAGAACCAGAGGTTGTACAGAGTTTCAGGGAGAGCATAAGGGAACAATTGACAGGAATGGGGGAAGGAAATACAGTAGAAGAAGAATGGGTAGCTCTGAGGGATGAAGTAGTGAAGGCAGCAGAGGACCAAGTAGGTAAAAAGACGAGGGCTAGTAGAAATCCTTGGATAAAAGAAGAAATATTGAATTTAATTGATGAAAGGAGAAAATATAAAAATGCAGTAAATGAAGCAGGCAAAAGGGAATACAAACGTCTCAAAAATGAGATCGACAGGAAGTGCAAAATGGCTAAGCAGGGATGGCTAGAGGACAAATGTAAGGATGTAGAGGCTTATCTCACTAGGGGTAAGACAGATACTGCCTACAGGAAAATTAAAGAGACCTTTAGAGATAAGAGAACGACTTGTATGAATATCAAGAGCTCAGATGGAAACCCAGTTCTAAGCAAAGAAGGGAAAGCAGAAAGGTGGAAGGAGTATATAGAGGGTCTATACACGGGCGATGTACTTGAGGACAATATTATGGAAATGGAAGAGGATGTAGATGAAGATGAAATGGGAGATACGATACTGCGTGAAGAGTTTGACAGAGCATTGAAAGACCTGAGTCGAAACAAGGCCCCCGGAGTAGACAACATTCCATTGGAACTACTGACGGCCCTGGGAGAGCCAGTCATGACAAAACTCTACCATCTGGTGAGCAAGATGTATGAAACGGGCGAAATACCCTCAGACTTCAAGAAGAATATAATAATTCAAATCCCAAAGAAAGCAGGTGTTGACAGATGTGAAAATTACCAAACTATCAGTTCGATAACTCACAGCTGCAAAATACTAACACGAATTCTTTACAGACGAATGGAAAAACTAGTAGAAGCCAACCTCGGGGAAGATCAGTTTGGATTCCGTAGAAACACTGGAACACGTGAGGCAATACTGACCTTACGACTTATCTTAGAAGAAAGATTAACGAAAGGCAAACCCACGTTTCTAGCATTTGTAGACTTGGAGAAAGCTTTTGACAATGTTGACTGGAATACTCTCTTTCAAATTCTAAATGTGGCAGGGATAAAATACAGGGAGTGAATGGCTATTTACAATTTGTACAGAAACCAGATGGCAGTTATAAGAGTCGAGGGACATGAAAAGGAAGCAGTGGTTGGGAAGGGAGTAAGACAGGGTTGTAGCCTCTCCCTGATGTTGTTGAATCTGTATATTGAGCAAGCAGTAAAGGAAACAAAAGAAAAATTCGGAGTAGGTATTAAAATCCATGGAGAAGAAATAAAAACTTTGAGGTTCGCCGATGACATTGTAATTCTGTCAGAGACAGCAAAGGACTTGGAAGAGCAGTAGAACGGAATGGACAGTGTCTTGAAAGGGGGATATAAGATGAACGTCAACAAAAGCAAAACGAGGATAATGGAATGTAGTCAAATTAAATCGGGTGATGCTGAGGGAATTAGATTAGGAAATGAGACACTTAAAGTAGTAAAGGAGTTTTGCTATTTAGGGAGTAAAATAACTGATGATGGTCGAAGTAGAGAGGATATAAAATGTAGACTGGCAATGGCAAGGAAAGCGTTTCTGAAGAAGAGAAATTTGTTAACATCGAGTATAGATTTAAGTGTCAGGAAGCCGTTTCTGAAAGTATTTGTATGGAGTGTAGCCATGTATGGAAGTGAAACATTGACGATAAATAGTTTGGACACGAAGAGAATAGAAGCTTTCGAAATGTGGTGCTTCAGAAGAATGCTGAAGATTAGATGGGTAGATCACATAACTAATGAGGAGGTATTGAATAGAACTGGGGAGAAGAGGAGTTTGTGGCACAACTGGACTAGAAGAAGGGACCGGTTGGTAGGACATGTTTTGAGGCATCAAGGGATCACAAATTTAGCATTGGTGGGCAGCGTGGAGGGTAAAAATCGTAGAGGGAGACCAAGAGATGAATACACTAAGCAGATTCAGAAGGATGTAGGCTCCAGTAGGTACTGGGAGATGAAGAAGCTTGCACAGGATAGAGTAGCATGGAGAGCTGCATCAAACCAGTCTCAGGACGGAAGACCACCACAACAACAACACACTGTCGGCCTTAATGATATATGCAAATATTCTTTGCCTAACTATGAGAATGTAAAAGTCTGATACTATTTTATAACACTGTATTGGTGTACAAGTTGTTGTTGTTGTGGTGTTCAGTCCTGAGACTGGTTTGATGCAGCTCTCCATACTATTCTATCCTGTGCAAGCTTCTTCATCTCCCAGTATTTACTGCAACCTATATCCTTCTGAATCTGCTTAGTGTATTCATCGCTTGGTCTCCCTCTACGATTTTTACCCTCCACGCTGCCCACCAATGCTAAATTTGTGATCCCTTGATGCCTCAAAACATGTCCTACCAACCGGTCCCTTCTTCTAGTCCAGTTGTGCCACAAACTCCTCTTCTCCCCAATTCTATTCAATACCTCCTCATTAGTTATGTGATCTACCCATCTAATCTTCTGCATTCTTCTGAAGCACCACATTTCGAAAGCTTCTATTCTCTTCGTGTCCAAACTATTAACGTCAATGTTTCACTTCCATACATGGCTACACTCCATACAAATACTTTCAGAAACGACTTCCTGACACTTAAATCTATACTCGATGTTAACAAATTTCTCTTCTTCAGAAACGCTTTCCTTGCCATTGCCAGTCTACATTTTATATCCTCTCTACTTCGACCATCATCAGTTATTTTACTCCCTAAATAGCAAAACTCCTTTACTACTTTAAGTGTCTCATTTCCTAATCTAATTCCCTCAGCATCACCCGATTTAATTTGACTACATTCCATTATCCTCGTTTTGCTTTTGTTGATGTTCATCTTATATCCTCCTTTCAAGACACTGTCCATTCCGTTCAACTGCTCTTCCAAGTCCTTTGCTGTCTGACGGAATTACAATGTCATCGGCGAACCTCAAAGTTTTTCTTTCTTCTCCATGAATTTTAATGCCTGCTCCAAAATTTCTTTTGTTTCCTTTACTGCTTGCTCAATATACAGATTGAATAACATCAGGGAGAGGCTACAACCATGTCTCACTCCATTCCCAACCACTGCTTCCCTTTCATGCCCCACGACTCTTATAACTGCCATCTGGTTTCTATACAAATTGTAAATACCCTTTCCACACTCCGATCCGTAGCTCACCAGTTTTCTTTCTCCTGATAACGACGTCATCTTGAGTAGTCCCCGCCCGGAGATCCGAATGGGGGACTATTTTACCTCCGGAATATTTTACCCAAGAGGACGGCATCATTTAATGATGATGGCGTACAAGTCTTTGTTTAAATATTTTGCAACATTCATATTGCTGCAAAATTTTAGTTGTTTTATTGAAAGCACTTATTGGTTTTTATAAAATTACATGATTCTTTATTGGTTCTTAACGTATATTAATTGATGTTTGTGTTCCAGTTTCCTGCGAGTTGGGGTGTGTGGGAGCGGCGCCACGTTCTGCTTCGGTGCACAGAAGCTGCGACGTGTCGTGTAATGGGAATTGACTCCCGGCTGGGCCCCGGCGTTTAGGTGTTGTTTTGGGCGGCTGATCTGCTGCTTCCGGCATTTTAAGCTAAGTCACCTTTTGCCCGTTTGGTAGTCATTGAACCTATTTTATATATATCTAAAACAAGGGGTTTGTAATTGCTTGAGAATCAGATGCATTAATTAAATTGATGTGCTCTTTATGTTATTTGGGTTCGTAACGATCTGGTGTGCTTTTCATATTACTGAATATTGCCTTTTTTTTTTAAAAAAAAAAAAAAAAAAAAGAAGGAGCATATGTGCCACCTTGTAAGATCGCCTTCAGATTGTAATTTGTTTCTTGAGTATTCAAATCTCCAGTAAGTTGTAATTGTACATTTTGATATTAACTTAAGGACGGCCACGTGCTTATTGCCTCTAATTTGTTTTATAAAAGCTTGTTTGAATAAATTGTTTTTAATTGATGAGCTAGTTGTTGTGTTAAGGAGTGACTTACTAGGAGCCTTGACCTCCCATGCTAAGTGTTCCCCTGATCCCATGTTACAAAGGATGTGGTGTCACATTATGCTTCAGAATCCTCAAATGTTTATTTTACCACATATTAATAAAACAAGTGCTATGATATGGGAGGAGGACATGAATTATATGCTTCTCAGAAAATAATTCCTTTTGGAATACTATGAATTGTAGAAAAGCTGCTTGGTTTTTTGTATGCTGCATAAATTTTGGTGACACCTCACGTTATTTTGTGACAGGTTTTTTTTCTTGGGGTCAAAAGTGAACATTATGAATGGTTAATTTTCTGGTGTCTAATGAAATCATACTGGTTCCACTTGCTCCGACGGATATGCGAATAGATTTTCATTTCGACTACTCGAAGAATGTGCAGAATTGTGCGGGAAACCTGCTTCCTTCTTCATTATTGCTAAGTTTAGGAAACAGGGTTCTGTGGAATAATTATGTCGGGATCAGTGTCACATGAAACAGTGCAACTATGTAATGTTACGTCACAGCTCCTCCAGAGTACTAAAAAAGGCAAATGATGTTTGGGGAGCCAAATCATAAGTCAGCAACTTACATATCAAAAGTGACTCACACCATACCGCAGCACAATAACTGCTGCAAATTTATCTGTTTGCCACATAAGCTATGGTGTCAGTCACAAAGAGACACAGCTCCACGCCAGCAGAAGGCACCCCAGGATGTTTATTTCTGTCCACTCATTGACACTCCCACCCCCAAATACAACAATAGCCGCTCCAGCAGCCAACACTGAACAGAACAGTTCTATGTTAAGTTAAAATGAGATAACTTATCTTTCCGTAACACGTTTCTGTATGCAAAAGCGCCTGATGATGAGTAAAACACTCTTACAATTGTCTGCATCATGTTAAAAAAATGTAAAATAATTAAACAGCTTCCCTCTGCCCTAGTCTGTACTAGACTAATAAAAGAATGTTCTTCACGTTCTTGATTCCTCAGTAGTTGAGTGTCACTTAAGCTGTAGCCATAAGCCCAAATCCCGTTGGAAAAGTAAATTTAAAGTCAGACTTTTTCCTCCTCCCCTATCTTAATTGAAAAATACCGCAACGAATTTAAGTTACTGTTTCCTATGAAACCATTGAGCCTGTGCTACAGTGCCGTAAACGCCAAAAAGCAGTTTTTCATAATTGTCAGCTGACGTGATGGAGCATGCAACATTTCACTCATTATTATTTATTAACTTTTAGGTGCTTCTCTTTCGCTTATTTTCACAATTTTTCGGATAACTAATGTGGAAAAATGGAACCACTGGATGATTGCTGTACAGAATATTCGTATTTACCTTACGTGTTTCCCTTCAGAGCAAAGGCAGAACACCCAATCAGAAAATCTGATAGAAGCTGGTAAATTTATGTATAACTCTCCGTTTTGGTGTAATAATTTATGAGATGTACATAATGGGAGTGGAGAGTGGAGAGAGGGAGTGGGTGTGAAGGATGCTGTCAGTGACCATAACATCTGTTTACCGCCTCGGTACGGGGTGACAGTCCTGCGACAGAAATTAAGTCGTTGGCAGGAAGATGCGAGCATCGAGTATTTAGGAGCGATTAACTATCATTTACGGGGACCTGTTGTGTATAGGGTAAAGGTTAGTGGTCTTGATGCTATTCACGTACTGCTGAGAAATTCTTTCACAGGTAGAAATTAAGTATGACCTATAATCTGATGCAATGACAGTTTGGCGATATGATTCAGCAGTATATGGGCAGTCTCTGGAAATTCTAGAACCGTTTGTCCGTCTGTGCCACCGCGGTAGAACTCGTTAATTCTCATGTCACTCTTGTGGTATGCAAGAGGCGTCGTTAATACTGAAACGTTAATGACTAAATTAATATCATTTTCAGCAACGGATACATTATATCTCAGTGCCACGCTCACCTTTGTGAAGTTGTTATTTCGGGTAGTCTCTGTCTAAAGTATACTGAACGTTGAAAAGCTCTTCTACATGGGCACTTTTATCTTTTATTGATAAAGCATTAACAGCTGATATATTGTAGTCGTAACGAACAGATGATGCGTATCTTTCTGTTAGCATTTATTGACGAAATGACAGTTTTATTCGAGGATAACTTATTCTGCATATCCATGTCAGCATTTTTGTTTTTTGTTCTACTTTCTGGTGACAAGCGCTTATCCTTTTACGTTAGCAGTAGCTGGAATCTAAGTTGCGCTCCATACGTTCACTAGCTTAATTTTCTGCGGAATTTTGAGCCTGCATTTCTTATTGTTTCCTGCATAACAGCCTTTTTTGATTTGGAGCAACATGTTATCGGTAATTACGAAGTCTCCCTGAAGATGTTACGTTTTGGAATCGATCCTGTATTGTTGTTTCTTCATTTGTGTGCCTGTCTTTCATGGATAGTGCGCTTGACATTGGTCCCAAAAAAAATTTTCAAAGTCTGTTGTTATAAAAAAGATGTATTGCCCACTCACAAAATTCACAGTGTAACTACTGGAGATGTTGTAAATATGTGAACCGTGTCTGACGATGAGCTATTTAGTTTCAGTACACTTCAAACAGAAAAAGGAGAATAATTGTGACACTTAATGATTAGTGTTGTTTCGTTTGAAGTCACAGCATCTAAGTAACTACGCTGTAGTCCTTGTATACGGTTACAGAAACGAAAATAAGGCTCATTGACATTTACTTTAGGTATTTCGGCGCTCGAGCGCTAAGCCTTCGAGACGCCAAACGTATGCACTTCCTAGACCGAACAACGCTGATATTTCCTGCTAGAATCATAACTGAATCTTGGCAACAAGGCAGGACATGTTTGGCAATCCTGTGACCGATGGGTTTCTTACTGTTTTTCAAAGCCTACAAAATTCGCTTGATATATTCGTATCACTTCCATTAAATAATCTGAGTGATTTTCATGTAAGATTTGAAATAAAGTTATCAACTCATGTTTATGAGTCCAGGAAAGTCATTTTCGAGTGGAAATTGCAACATATCTCGTCTCTTACGATACAAGTTTGTATCTCCTTACCGGAACTGGAACAATAAGGGAGAACACAGCGCTGCAGTATCCCATTAGCCGTGAGTTAATGTTGTCGCCTGCAAAGTGAGAGCAGATTTGGGTACCTATTCAGTCTCGCTGTATGATACATTTTTAGGTGTTTCGTAACAGAGCTACAAGCAGTCAGATCGAATTTTCTTTACGAAATGTCACAATTCCATACTACTTCACCGTGACACAGGACAGTAAGGAAACAGAGTTTCTTAGTCCAGAATGAGTAATACCACACTTATTAGTGCTGATAACAGATACTTTACTTTTGATTAAAATAAACTTTTGTCATCAGGTCATCGTGTCTGATGTGTCAGCACAGCATGGAATTCAATCTTTTACACAATGACACAGTCTCAGCACAATAGGCTGTGGGCTGATAGGACTGGGCCAAGTGACATCAGACAATCACCATCGACGGTTGCACTTTTATTTGGCACATATAAAGAAGACAAATAACAAATAAAACCACTAACACATTTTTAAAATTACCACATACCTTTAAATTTACCGTTTAGATGAGAGCAAGTTACTTCAAAATTTAAACATTCATAAACCACGGCACTTATAGCCTATTTCACATTTAGTGAAATGAGTTAAAAATTATTCACTCAAAAACTATGATCAACCTGAAGAACAATTTACTAAAATTTAATGAGAAAATGTAGTCTTTCGTTACTGTAGTGATTGGCATTACCGAAGTAATTCAGAGTATAGGCAACAGCAAATCAGGTACCATTGCACACCACCACGTTACTGAAATGGCTAGCACCCTACAATGTAGGATATAAAATACAAATTTTCGTGTGAACAAGAAACCTCGTGGGATCCAACAAACTACGCCCAGAAGCGGACGACCGCTCACTCAACTATTTCCAGTACAGGCTTGGCATGGACCCCCAAACTGGAGCAGCAACGGTCACGAATGGGCACGAAAAATCCTAGAACTAGTGGGTATCTACAACAGACTGACATCTGCGTTAAATAACTGGAAACACAATAATTCATTACAGCACATCATCTGTAGCATTAATCAATTTATTAATGAACATCAGCTAAGCAGTACAAATCTATTATCTTATGTGCGTAAGGCCAATTATACATTAAACCGCGAGCGAACTAGATACACGGGCAGCCGGCACGCGCGGGCAAAAGGGGCAGAAAATACACAATAGCACAAGCAGCGCACAACCCAGGACCCCGCACCCGCTACCAAGACAAACAGCAAAAGTCCCGATAAAACGAAATCAATATCCACATACTGTCATTGAAGGAATTCTTGTATTTTCATTTATAGAATGAGTTTCAAACTATTTAAACACACAATACCAAATGGCCTCTCAGTAAATCGTAAGAATTTATGAAACTACTCATTTACACTTAGACACGTGTCTCTGAGACACACTATTACTTCAGATACAAACGTAACAGTAATGTTATTGCAATTCACTGCAAAATATATCCAGGAAAAATTTTATCCATGTATATAGCAACTGGCCAGATCAACTCTGTCGTGTGATATAAATAGAATAACCAGGCGGCACTTAGACAAGGACCAGCCAAACTGTTTCCAATGACAAACACTGACAGTAGCAACCAACAAACATAATGTATCAGCACTCCAGGCCCTAGTAAATGTTAATCATCACGTCACACAGAGCTCTAACTAAAATATTGCGTACTAAGCAAGTTGAAATTAAACACATTCGAGGACAGACTCAGTAGGAGTAGCAACGACCAGCCAAGAAAATGAAGTCAACAGCACAGAACCCAGTAGTCGATTCAGGCCACAATTCCACAGCACAAGCAACGCCCTCGGCCTCTTGCTTGTTGACGAAGCCAGCCGCCGCAGATCCCTGTGCCAGGAGACATATAGCAAGCGAAATACACCAACGGTTCCCCAGTAATGTGCCTGCTTCCACGCCGGCGATATTTCCTACGGCACCTTCAACCGGGTAAACAGCCCCTTTTCGATGTGCTCCTCCTGCTGCCTCACACGGCACTTCTACTGTCCGCCAGACTTCCCAAACGACGTTACTGCTACGCGTCCCAAAGCAAAATTGCACGCCACTTGCTAGAGCTTACCGCTCGCTCCCCGATCGGTCCGCTAGTTGGCGCCATCGCGCGCTCTGCGCACACCACCAGAAAGGTGACCCACACCGGCCGCGGGAATATCGCTGATCGAGCCATACGGCTCAGTGTTAATCTACATTTCATTTGAATTAGTACAGTTCATAATTTAATCGTAAATGGTTCAAACGGCTCTCAGCACTGTGGGACGTAACATCTGAGATCATCAGTCCCCTAGAACTTAGAACTACTTAAACCTAACTAACCTAAGGACATCACACACATCCATGCCCAAGGCAGGGTTCGAAACTGCGACCGTAGTGGTCGCGCCGTTCCAGACTGAAGCGCCTAGATCCGCTCTGCCACACCGGCCGGCTATAATGGCATTGTCCGTTATTTTATTAAACACAACAGTACACATCAGAGAGAAATTAGTCATCAACAGGATATTCTCTCACATTATTTAAAACAACCTGACAACCCTCAAGAGTTTACCAATTCCAAGCCCCCTTGCTGGATCTGAGTTAAAAATGTCGTTGAACCAGGTCTGAAGTGCGTTTTTCTCCTGAGAGAAATTTTCTAGAATGTTTTTCGATAAGGTGCTTTAAAGGTACACTTTTGAGGACATAGTGAAATCGGCAGAGCGCGTAGTCTTGTAGTATCAACACGTGATGATGAAGTATTTGTAGGCTGTTTCTCTTACACCACGACAGATGCGTATGTCTTAGTTGTTGGCGAATAATACCGCCTGAGTCCGCCTCCGTAGCGTAGCGGTAGCATTACCGCCTACCATGCAGGGGTCCCGGGTTCGATTCCCGGTAGGGGACTGGGTGTTGTGTGTCTTTCATCATCATTGACTCGCAAGTCGCCGACGTGGCGTCACCTAAAAAGGACTTCCAATACGGCGGCCGAACTCCCCCGAAAGGGGCCTCCCGGCCAACAATGCCATACGATTATTTCATTTCATTTCAATACCACCTGAGGTACACCCTAACCTCGGGAGGTTTTCGTAATGCACAACATAACTTCTGAGCCACCATAGGCAAAATATTATTTTCATACTGCCCTTTTCTCGAGAATATGCCTTTTCAAAGGGCTCAGACATTAATTCTTCTTCAGTAGTTAACATAAAGACATCATAACTAGTCACCAGTACGAGTAATGAATTGTAATTTTCAAAGAGCCAACTGGTAACGACCAAGCAAAAATGCATTAATAGCCACCCTTCTCATTTTTGTTGTTTTAAGTTAGAGCATGCAGTACTACTTCTCCCGATTTTTGAACCTTGCCTATTGAATGTAAATGTCGCACTACGCTTAAACGGTCGCACTCCATCATAAATGACTGTTATTGAGGCTCGCTGAACATGCGAAGGCATTCATGCCCGAATGATGTTTCTTGATGCACAAAAAACCTACTTCTGACGAGTTTAGCCCAAAAGCACTCGGCATATACAAAATACAAAGCTTCAGAGTTGCCTCTGTTACTATCACGCCTCCACTAAACCTAAAGCGAATAATAAGTGGCAAATGTTATTCCTTTTATCCACTTGCGACTATATTTTGTCACACTTGAACCACGCTCATATGTTACAGGCTTGCAAAATCCAAATCGTAACTGTTAGGTAAATACGAGAACTTCAAAGAACTAAACGAACGTTAATACATACACTCATAGCGCCGCGTCACGTTGACCTAGTCGGAGGCCTTTCATTGCCAACTCTCGTAGTGGTCAAGTCGGCAAAGAGGTTTCCGCTACTTGTGAGAAATCCACCTGCGTTAGGTTGGTGGCGGAAATGGCATCCTGGGGTTTTCCGGTCCACGCGGAGCGTGGAAGAGGCTGGAGAAGCGGGAGGCAGTCTGCCGTCGGTACGGGAAGCGTACGCAGCTGTGCTCCAGTCGAAGAAGGGTGAGTTGGACTGACCGCGTGGCGTGTTGTCACATAGAGAGGGGAGCTTTTAGCTTTTGGTCTCGAATTTCGTCTTATAAAGATTTACTTGCTGGGTTGCAACAGGGAATGCAAGGCTTTTGTAGACTTTCAGTTTGATTCCCAATGCAGTCTTGACTTTGATCCGTGAGAGGAACGCGGCAGAAAGGAGTTGCATATGTTGAAGTGCCCTCGGTTCAGTGTGAATGTTTATGTGCCTACAACTGTGTGTGTATGCTTCTAATCTTTTCCGGATCTTGGTAATTTTTGTGTATTTGTGGATTTTCTTTGTCTCATGTGATTAAAATTTGGCCACGGTCCATAGAAGTCGTCTCCGCGGACCGAGTGGGCACGCGAGTCTGTTATGAAACGTATAGTATTTCACAAGCAATTGTACATAGTTAGCATGCAACAGCAGTCTATAGATGCACTACATCAATGTTTTAAGGAATAAATAATTTTGCCTTCAATCTTATCTTGTGTACCGATGTTACGTCGCCGTTACCTTCGCCATTTACCTTGTAGTTTTCCTTGTTGGCCCACCTATAGCGTTTCCATGTGCACAGGTGTAGTGATTAGTGTCCCTTTTTTATCTGAAACAAATGCTCTGGAATAGATCGTGTTTTCACGAATCTTGCTGCAGGCTGCACTTACGCATGGTGTTCACGCCCTATTTACTTTACTCAATATTTGATTCACGGGAAGAATGCCTGGATCATATTAATAACTACACCCCATTCTTTATCAATGACTTTACAATGAATGTTCTTTTGTGAGTTTTTCTTATTAATAAATTAAGTAATTTTCCGACTCAGTGCTACCTCTTCTTTGTCGTGTGGATAGAGTTGGTGGCGACCCTATCTTTTATATTGATTTGAGTGTCAAATAGCATTTTCTTATTCAAAGTGCGCGTGGCTCTTTTAGCTATCAGGATACATTCAAAGGGCGCTTCATGCTTCTTGCACATAGCGTCCTTTTATTCACGCTACTTACAACGGTCCATTGCTTGCAGCTACTGTTGAAGGAGGAATCTCGCGAGCGTAAACTGTTCTGATCGTGACACAGCCACAAGCTGATTGGCGGAAATGTTTCTGGAACTTTTTGCTAGCAGATGGGAAAATGATATGAGCTACGTCTGGGGCTCTTTCAGACTGATAACTTTAGCAGATATCCGGTATGCGATTTGAAGAAACTAGGGAATGGAGAGGATTCGAACGAGCGATTTTGCGTTTACAGAGCACGAAGCTTACCACCATACTACGAGCAGACACGTTTCCGTAACACCTTGAGAAGACTGACAGAATTTCCTCCACTCACTTCTGCATCCTACAGGCTGCCTACAGTGGCCGGACTTAGAATTCTGAGGGGCAGGTGGGATTATGGGCTGCTTTAAGAGCACGTCCCAGACTTCTTCTTTGTAAGGCGGCCGACCGGTGGCCAGGTTTTATGTCTAATACTGTACTTTCTTGCCATCTCGATGTAATATGCTAAATGGCATTCATTTAAGTTGTGATACTAAGTAAAATTCATCGTTTGAACCCAGATTTGACGTTTGGTACCTAAGCTAAGACTGCTCTCTAATTTCACGTTCCCCATAATCTATATCAGGTAGGGAACAGGGACGTAATGAAAAAAGGTATACCACAGCAGTGGCTTAGTTGTAACACGCTCGATTTTCGCTATGCAGATTGATGTACAAGTCGGTTCGGATCTCGCTGCCGTTTGTAAGTCTTACTCTCGTTTTCCTTATTCGATCTGTAAGTGACCAGAGAAAAATCCAGTGACTAAATCATAAGACAAACTCTGCATCATAAGCCATCTGACAGTCCGCATTCAATATCCTGTAGGACTGAAAAGAAGTGTCTGCTTTGGAAACATTAAGTTACTTCACAAGAAAGGTTCAGAAAAGGTTCCAACGGACCATTACTGACAATAATTTATGTGCCGTTTGTCAGTTAGGAACCATCACCCGAGACAACGTTTACGGAAGCAATGTACGTACTGAGGTAAATATGGAGGTGAGAAACTTACTGAATAGCAGAACTGCACACTTTTTCATATCTTTGTTTTTGTAGCTGGAGAGGAAGAGATACATTTTCCGTTTAAATATACATTATGATTAATGTCTAATATACTTGAATCAATTCATGACTGTGAGTCAAACAAAGAGCTTTCTCTCATTACGTCAAACTTTCGTTGGAAGACAGATACACGTATAATTCAACTGCATTCCTTGATAAATTTCAATCATGGTGATAGAATATGTGCCTCGAAGGTCCTCAAGCCATTTCTTGATGAGCAATTGCCATACGATTAACTTCGATATCATTATGTCGAAAATTTATGACACTCTCTCAGACAAGGCAACTGCAAAACAAGCAGATCTGATAAAACTTAGCTTAATACTTATTGCATCACATTCAGTTAACTTATGTTCTTCATAACTACGTTCGTGGAATTTGCACATAGATGACCTGTCTTCATTTCCATCGCAGACGCACTGCATCGCTTTCACTCGGTATATGATTTCTTTTTCATGGAAAGGTATGACACTGCAGACCATATCATACCACTTTGTAACTGTAGCATATGCGATTGGTAGAATGGAGTAGTGGTTACGGCGATCTGCAGGTAGGGTTTTCGAATCCTGTCGCTTCCATGAATGTAGTTGATGGTAAGAGTTATTACTTCAGAAGGACAAGGAGAATTATTAAGTACGCGTAATTTTAGAATATTTCGTCTACACAGCTGGTCTTGCACCCCTTTTTCCCTTTATGTACTGTGATTTCTGCTTGGCATTAAAAGTCAATGATGTCTCTTTTGTGCTTTCGTCGGTATTGGCGCCCTGCCTGCATGTAAGTAAAAAGGGCACAAATTAATATGAGGCTTTATCGCGACGTAAAAGAACTAAATACTTCCTCTTTAATGGCTTCGTCGGCACTCACGTCATGTGCCATGTGACCGGAAAAAATAGTTTCTTCCTGCCTTAGTCGTTCTGAACAAATGTCGTATAGTGATTTAAAATCAAGAGTCTACTGAAGGACTGAAAAGAGTGAAACAGCCCAGCATCTGTATAAATTCTGCACCAATTCTTTGTTTTAAAAAAGAGATTAGACAAACGAATTTTCCTCTTGTTCGAGAAAGAACAAAATATTAATTTGTCATAAAAATTTCTCGCCAGCAGCACAATGATTCAGTACCGCACCTGGTTTCCGTCCTCCTCTACAACTGCATCTAGCCGCCTGTTAATAGAGACACCAAGTTTCCGGATGAATCTCTTATTCTGTGACAACTCTTCCCATGCGTCATGAACTGCTTCGGACGGCGCTGCCTTGGTTGTCGATGGTGGTCTTCTGCACTTAATAATTTTCTTCATCTCTGCCCGCACGTGCTCTGTGTTACTCAGGTCAGCATATTTTGGACGCCAGTCGAACAGCTGAACGTCTCCGTTCATTTGAAACCAGTGTTTTACGCAGTTTGCTGTATGGACAGGAGAACAGTCATTTTGGTCGTTTATTTTGCCTCCCGAAAGACTGACGAGCAGAAGCAAGCATTACGTGCTCCAGTGTTTCGTAGCAGCAATGACTAGAAAAACGGCGTCAAGTTGCCGCACAATGGAGCAACCATTTGCTGCGGATTAAATATTTCCCTGCACATGGGGCACTGTTTCTAAAAATGACCAAGAAGCGTTAAATGGTTCCTTCAAGCACGCGTGTAGCAGCGGATGAATGAAGAAGTTAATAGCGATAATGTCAGTAATAATTGAAGAATTTGGGAATCGTATTTTTCGATCCAAGACATTTATTCAAGTATTGGATATTTCAAAATGGCTTCCAGTCGAGGCTATGACGGCTAAAAGCATCCTTACATCTCGCTGACATGAGAGACTACCATAATTTTCGTGTCAGAAGCCTGCTTGTAATCAACCAGTTAAAAGAGAGCTTAATTTTTTCATCGTGTCTAATTTGTAAGCTAAGCTCATCATATGTTACGACACAATCATATGTGTAGCAAGTGCGGGCTTCAGTGGTTAGTGTTGGCGAAGCCGCCGTCGTGTGCGGATCTTGCCGTGAGTGGGGCACGTCTTTTGCCGTGTGTCGTTGTAGCTTGTGAGTACCACATAGCCATCGTGCTACGAAAGCTCATATTAGGAGGTCTGCGTTAAAGTTTTCGTTCCCTTTCAGATATGACAGGCCGAAAGGGTTCGAACTCAACTATTGGTTGTTCAGAAAGATGGGTTTACAAGATTTCCTTGGTATGCAGTGTATGCTAAAGTGCGAGATGTTAAAACACCGAGCCGGATTATGATAAAAATAGGCGGTTTCACGAACTTTCTTCACTCCAGCGGTGAATCAAGTGCGATGCGATCAGCTATGTTGGTTTAGCTTTGCGGTCCGTGCGCATATTCAACCACCCTTCGAACTGAAGTTCAGTCTCATCAAACAATCCCTCGCTTCCTAGCTTCTTATGGCACTGTTTTGTAGGTTACTGGTGAGAAACGGACGGGCAGCAAACATTTCAACCTTGCCAATGTGTGCGAAATGTTAGAAGTGATATCCTTAAGCACATCCCGTCGTATATTATGGTTCAAGGCTTGAAAGCCTTAGTTGTTCATGATGGCCAGCCTGTCCCCGTTCTTTACGGAGGGAAAACAAGGCACTCACCTTGTCTGATGATGTGCGACATCAACAAAAATTGACGTATGTGTAGACCCTGTAAGCCCCACTACAGGAAATCGGGAATTGGCAGAGACCTGACGTATCACGTAGCGTCTTGACGAACAGAGTCCAGCGGTTACCCCACCAAAATGTTTGAATCAGGTCTCTGATTAAACCTCCGACCTTAGATGTTAGCAAGACATCTGGAAAGCAACCTACTATGGTTTTTAAACATCCCGAGTTATGACTAAGCTACACTGGAGATGATTTACCAGTAGGCAGCGACATGCTAGTTGACGAGGACAAAATCATCACAACCAAACATTCAACGGCCGCTCTTATCATCCAATATAAAAAACTAACTACTCAAAAAAGTTGTCTAAACAAACTGAAAGGCCCCCTAGAATACAAAGTCAGGAAGAGACACAGGAATTAGGAAGGAAAAAGACATGCACCAAAGAAATCCTTAAGAAATCTCAGTGAGGGGAAACGGAGGTGGCTGATGCAAGGAGGGTAATGGCTCCCAGTTAGAATTAGGATGCCCATACGGACATGAACACAACGTGTTATCATCTTCCCTGTCTCGTCCACATCCGAATATACTCGTACTTTGGTCGGAGGATACTGAGCAGTAGTAAACGTTTATATGCAGACTTACATGCTGGTTACAGTCAGTATCTCTCGGATTAAGTCCGGAGGTAAAGTTACAGTGTTTGAAAAATTTTCTGTATGCCGCTGATCGAGCTTTAGTCATCTTACTAGAGGTTGTAACAACTAAAATAGCGGACATAACAGGTCATGAAGCCATCATTAACGTCGGAAATGGAGGAGAAACAGCAGTTTTATTCAAAGAGGGTATCGCGTGTCGAGCTCAAGCTAATCTAGAGACGGGTCAGGGTATATAACTGTCCATCAGCATGATCTCATTTTAATTAACGTATATGCGCCGTCTGGACTAACGAAAGACGACATAGAAGTAACTTTTATCGGAAAGGTATAGCTGAGTTGCAAACGAACGTTATGACAGCCACCGTTCATGCCGGAGATCTTAACTGGGTGTTGCGCTGTGACGACCACAAGCCTAATTTTAACTCTTGTCAAGAGCTACAAACCTTGGTCATTGAACTAGAACTGCAAGACACCTGGACTTATTTGAGTCTCCGTCTTACCACCTATAATCATGTCGGCAGTACGTCAACATGCAGGTTAGATAGAATCTGTTACTAAAGAATTCATGCGCAATATCGATGAATGTGAGATGTGGCCTGTAACCTCTCCGACCATTGTGCATACCATATTTCATTGAGGTATATGCGACAAAAATTTTTCGTGGCCGTGAGGTAGGGTAGCTTAACGTTTCACTATGGCAGGAAGCTGAGCTTAAGCAACAGATTACACAGACTTGGCACAAATGCTTGCTAAGTACCGGCAGCGAATAATTTGGTGGACCAAACATGCAAAATCTTTACTTCGTAAATGAATTACAGTATGAAAAAGCTCAAGCGTATTGGTTTTAACAAACGGCGGGATATTACTTCTGAACCGCGGGACTGCTACGGTCGCAGGTTCGAATCCTGCCTCGGTCATGGATGTGTGTGATGTCCTTAGGTTAGTTAGGTTTAAGTAGTTCTAAGTTCTAGGGGACTGATGACCTAAGATGTTAAGTCCCATAGTGCTCAGATCCATTTTGATATTACTTCTCCTGTTTTGCGCGACCGTTATAAACAACCAGATGGCCTTTCGGCTAACATTACCAAGCTGAAACGCTTTTAGTCGAAAAAAACCGCCCTACCCGGTAGCGTCTGAACGGATTGCGTACACGGTACCGAGGCAAGGACGATCTTGAGCAGGGACGTACGTTGTTATACAACCTACTGAGGGAGACACACAGAGGGAAGCAGAGAATAATAGTCGCGCTAGCGGACGATGGAGGAGGACAACACTCTACTCAGACCGCCATAAAACAATATGTGGCGAAGTGTTATAGAGATCTCTACGCTGCAATGAAAGTAGATAGACAGGACGGTGAAGAACTTTTAGCACGCGTTACAACCGGAATACCTGAGGAGACAATGCCAATCTAATCGAACATATAACTCAGGACAAAATGAAAACCATAATTAACGGCGCTCCGAAGAACAGATCAGTTGATCCCGTTGGTCTCCCGGCTGAATTTTACATAAGTATGTGGGACATAATAAGGAATGAGCTCACAGAAATGTATAATGCGTTATTAACTAACCAGCGTTACGTTCTGCATTTACGGAGGGAATGTTGTACTCATTCCCAAAAAGTCAAGCAGCAAGAGGATTCACGATTAGGACCACTCACTTTACGAAACACTGACTTTTAAATTCTCACTCATATTTTGAATAAAAGGATGAAGCCACTCCTGCAAAATGTCACACGTCCTTACCAAAACAGTGCAATAAAGGCAAGTTCAATGCTAGATACCTTACGTGAGTACAGTACGTCGTAAGCCTCACTTGGATAATTGACAGTAGTCTTTCCTTACTGGTTTTAGATTTACGATCAATCATGGCTTCTTACTCAGCACCATCCAGAAAATGGGCTCAACGATCACTTTGTAACTGCGATACGTAGATGTATCAGCGGTAGGTGATTTTTCAAGGATTTAAGCCAATGGAGAACTGGCTGAAACATTTCCAGTTCTACAATCACTACGTCAAGGATACTCCCGGCCTACGACATTATAGGCAATCGCGGTGGAACCTTTGCTTTCGTCACTGCACCAGAAACTGAGAGGACTACCGGTCATCAATACTAAAAAGGGAAACGCCCCATCGCACCTACGATTCAGTGATGAAATAGCTCAGTGGATAGCCGGTCAAAAACTTAAAAAAGATCAAGCATGAAAACAGGAAGAAGGTGTACTGAACTGCGGAACAGAATAAAACTAGAAACACTGAACGGTCCATGCCCACAGCGGACCGATTAAACAAAACGAAACTGGGACCATCTCCATACTGCGACAAATGTCAGCTCGTAGAAACTGTAGTGCAAATGTTACGAAAATAAAATCATAATCTGGAATTGGACTAGGAAGAAATTAGCACTTATCGATAGAACCACGGAAAGTCATATACGAATAACTGAAGCTTTACCATCCGACTTTAAACGTTACCCGCCCACTAAGAATAACAGTTATTCGTGGCTCATGGGAGAGTTTGTGTTATACGTTGAAAGGTCTCTGTTGGATTCCTTTCATGTTTAATTTCTTAAATCTGTTGCCATTTATGGAATAAATTCCTCTTCTAAATGTACTGTGGCGTTTCTGACTATCTGGGAGGAGACTGAGCAGTGGAACGTGTTACTTTTGCACATAAACAAGAACGATCTGTCACACTACTACACTTTAAAGCACAGTTTATATGTAATTCTTATATGTAATTCATGTCACACAGTTTCATACGGAACCTACATCCGCTTTCTTTTATATACTGTATATGATAAGATACTGTCATCCCCCTTCCCTTTTGTGTGAGAGGATGAATGAGCATATGTATTTCTAGTTGCATGCTTGAGGGTAGCAGACAAGGCTGTCTGCTAGAGAACAGTAGGACCAACGTCGGAACAGGTAGCTACGCTTCCTAAAAGCAAAGAGGTTTCTATCCTTAGTATGGTCCTGTCCGTCCGTTGTCATGTTGGTATAGGAAGCTGCCCCTCTGGCCACTTCCGTTGGTCTTTGTGAGCCACCCTCAGGAAGCACGCTCGGCAGTAGGGCAGTTGCAGTGTGGCCGTGGCGAGCGTCTGAAGTGGTAAGATCTCCGGCTAAGCGCGTGTCTGTTAAGCCCGTAGGACAATGGATTTCGTAAGTTCAGCCTAACTGAAAATTTAATCACCCTTATTTCGGGTTTAGGTCTAAAATATCCGATGTTATCTTAAATTGCAGCGCAGTATTATTCTCGTGTGAAGTTCAGATTAGTTTCCGGTAGTTGCTTTGTTACTACTTTGTGAGTAAAGTGGAACTACGTGTTGATCAGTAACTCTGACTAAGATCAATCTTAAATGCGAATGCTTGTGTGATTATAACGTGTCGTCTTGACTATATTTTCAATATAGCAACTTTTCTTTATGTTCAGCCCACGTGGGGTGTACTTTGCGAGACCACTACCACGTGCTTATATAACTGTTTGACCCATCAGGTTAATAGTAAGACGTTAGTAACCAGTTCAAGGTTTTGCTTTTGTCAATTGCTTTTCGATCTAATGTATTTTAATTATCAAAATTATTGTGGAGTTGTACGCTTTGTGTAAACCAAGTTGACCACGTGGAGCATGTGGTGTAATCATCAAAGTAGCCCTCAGCTATTCTTTTTGCGAAGACTTCACAAAGAGTTAATATGAATTTAGTATACCAGTGTGTGGTAATTACATGACGGACAGGATTGTGGTATGAACGTAATTTCTTTGGGTAAAAAAACTGAATCTGTTGGTTGTGGTTAATTTCTTCTTGCTTATGTTTCAATGTTCTTCGTGAGTTATTTTATGAATGCAGTGTCGTATGCAGTCTCCCAATCTTGGCTCCATATTTTATGTGTTCCGTAAGATTACAATCTCACATTTTTCAATCGTAAATAAGGCACCAGCTCAGTTATAATTCACGTATAATATGCTGAAATTTCAATGAACAATCTTAAAATAAATTTCCAAATATAAACTGATTTCTTTCTTTTTATTTAAATTCTCTTTTTATATATATATATATATTACCGGTTTTGTATGACTATTAAAAGAATATCATTAATGTTAGTCTGCTTGGTAAACCTAGACTAAATATCTGATGAAACAGTTGCCCAGTAATCCACGGTTAACGTCCCCAGACAGATCACGGCTTTTAACCCACTTTCATTGTCAATTAGCACCGATATCAGCATACCAAATTAAAGTTACAACATTACACAGCAGCTAAGAAAATTAAAGTTACAACATTACACATGGCGACCCTGTTCTGTGATTCCGCTAGACTCTGGAATCTCTGAAGCGTTAGATTGCGAGCGTGTTATAATCTTAATTTTTTTCCTACAGCGCTCAAACAACTTCTGTGTTGTTTCCGAGCAGACTTTCAAAAGATTCACGGCGTTGTTGATCGGCGTTGCGTTGTTTGTCTTGTTTTGTTTTTTATATTTGTGTGTTTTATATGTCTGTGCGTTTTTTATTCTCGCTTGTAAATTCCACTGTTTCGATCAAAGATAAAAATTTGTTTTGCGTGTGAAAAAGTGTGTACTAGGTTGGGTATCTTTCGTGTGACTGTCGTAATTTTTGGGGGACACATTTATTGTGATTAGTGTGTTGCGTACTGAGTATAAATTGCACTAATGCAAACACGTAACCAAGCTAAAAGTAAGCGGTCCAACAACTTAAGCAACATGGACCAATGGGATAATTTGATTTCCAATATTAACGCGTCGGGCGGTTCCGAAAATGCAATGGGGAATACTTCAGACGAAATGCAAAACAGCACGAACGGGCTCACAGCAGAGCCAGAAATTAATTTGCCTCCAACTAACCAAATTGATTTAGCAGAACTCATGAAAGCCTTATTGCAACAAAATAAAGAAAACACAGAGAAATCGATCCGTGAGCTAGGGGAACAAATGACGCAGAAATCAGAAAAATCGTTCGAACAAATGACGCAGAAATCAGAAAAATCGTTCCGAGAACAAAAAGAATCATCCGAAAAATCGATCCGCGAGCTAGGCGAACAAATGATGCAGAAATCTGAAAAATCGATCCGAGAGCTAGGCGAACAAATAGACGAAAAACTAATCCAGCAGACAAATAAAGTCGACAAGTCGATGCAGAGAGTGTCCGATGATATCTCACAAAGAATAAACAATCTGGCAAGTGAGATAAAAAGTGATATTATGAAAGAATTAGGCCATACATTTGAACAAATCGATGATCGTCTGCAAGCCTTAGAACAGAGCAAGCGGAGGGGCGATGCCGAATCTAAAGAAAGCGAAGAACAGCTACTTAGGAATTTCCAAGAGCTGAGGGAAGAATGCCAAAGGGAGCACCAGCAGGTACTCTCGAGGGTCCAAGAGGCAGAAACGCATTGTCCCACGTCCGTTAGCAACACAATAGCGGACAACAGTTTAGCGATCCACGCGTTGGAACAGCAAGTAGAACAATTGAAGCAGACTGGGGCGGAGGACAAGAGACAAATTGATGATAAGATTGCGGCATTAGCGGACATTGTAGGCACGATGAAGCTGATGGAAAGTCAGAACAATACTACACCGGTAGCGGCCGCAGAGACCGAAGAAGTGCGTTCGCTTCTGAGATTTCAGAAGGGACAGTTCAAAGTGAACAGGCAAAACAGAGCTGTAACAGGCGAATTACAAGAACGCGTGGCGCATCTGGAAAACCGCATGGCGTGTGATTCCGAACTCGTCAATAGCATTAAAAATAGCCGTACGAACAGTGCAGAGAGGGACTCCGGCCACGAGGGAGATTTTGACGACAGGGAAGAATGTAATTTGAGGGGCAGACATGAGAATAATAGAAACATTCAAGGGCCTCGCCAGGAGGAAATGCGGGGATTTGATTTCAAACATTTCCTTACGGTGAGAAAGTTTGAGATATTCCGAAATTCGCAAAAAGGAATACATCCACGAGCATGGCTCGAGCAATTTGAGTTCTGTCTTCCTCCCGACTGGGCAAGTTCACATAAGATAGAATATATGTGTGGCTCTTTGGAAGGCGAACCGGCGATTCGCATGAGGTCGGCAGCGCGTCACTGCAACTCCACTCGGGAGTTTCGACAAGCCTTTCTGTCCGCCTATTGGTCGGAAGCGGCACAAGATAGGGTCAAACATGGCATAATTATGCTGCCAAATTTGAACCAGTCTGGTTTCGGCAGCCCTGCACGCCTATTCGACCACATGCTGCAGGCAAATCAATTCCTATACGACCCATACGGGCCTGCGGAACTAATTAGGATATGCATCACCAAATTGCCGATGCACTTGCGGCACGTCATTCTTGCGGGACGATGCAAAGAGGACGTGGAAACGTTTAAGACCCTTCTCCAAGAGTTGGAATACAATACAGGAGAATGCCCGCCTAATCAGGCACAAAGTTATTACGGGGCACAGCAGCGCGACCGCAGTCGTGGCCGTATTACTAATCAACGGCGTGACTGGTCGTCGCGACGCGAATAATCGGGACAGGCCGTATAGAAACTGGGGTAACAGTCGCGAACACAGGTGGAAGAACGGAAATGATAGAGGACGTGGACAAGATCGTGAACGCTACAGGTACGGCAACCAGAATCGATACAATGATGAATACGGTGGGAATAGGACTGTAGGCGGAGCACCTCATGATGTTGAAATTCGGCCGGCCAATCCTAGACATAATCCAGCAAATGGAAATGAACAAAACCGGCAATGACAAATGATCAGCGCAGAAGGCGCCCAATCAGAACAAATGAGCGACATGGGAAATAAGTAGAAAGGACAGTGAGAAGTAGAGAGGACGGTGAGGAGAAAGAATTGATTAGTTTAAATTTGTGACGTATGCATTTTGAATAATATGTTGGTAAAAATAATGATAAAGATGTTTCTATGTGATTGATTGAAGTGATGTATTTAATTTTTTTCTTTCCTTGTGCAATTAGGATTTAGGTTGGTTCAAATGTGAAGATAAAAGGTTTCTTTGTGAACGAGTGAAATGCTGTTTATGTTTTTTTTTGTGTAAATTGAAAAGAGTCGCTCCTGAGAAAACCAAGATCTGTGTTGAATTAATGCAAAACTCAGGGGAATATCCGATCTGTGGGTATTATGGGTCTGGCAAACCCAGGTCCCCAGCTGTTAGTAGCCTTGTTTCCGATTTTCGGCTTACAGTGCTACTATCTATCTATTACTATTCTATATCTGTCAGTATAAATGAGGATCTCTTACTATAGTATGCGTGCTGTATGAATATTTTAAGATAGGAGAACTCTGAGAAAGGAATGAGTAAGTTTGGAATCTTGAAAACAGGATGCGATAATACGATTGTTGAACCATTGGCTTCCAATATGCGATGATATGTTAATATTGATGATATATGTCTTTGTTGTTCTTTATAGCTGAGTACGTAAAGTGCTGTCTGTGGATTTCGTAAGTATATTGATTCCCTTCAAGGTGAAAGAAGAATTGTGGTTTGTGTAATTTACGTGGCTCTGAAATATTATTGTGGTAGTCAAATACGAGCAGCTTTTCAGCAAATGGAGAATGGAACGGAAATATGGATCCTTTTTGTAGTCTTGATTGATGTTGAGCCAAAGCCTAAAAAATTATTCTGTGTTAATACTTGTCCTAGAAAAGCGACGTTTATGTGTTTTGCTGATGCTGTGAGCATTACAGCTTACTGTTTTCGCTGGTGCGGGATGCACTGCAGCCTATATGATTTGTACTGAGGAAATTTCCCTCTTGAAGGTAGAGGATGATTAAATAATTTTGATTATGGGAACGAAGGAAAGCTTGGTTTAAGGTAATAAGGATAAAGCAAAACATTTGTCATTTAAACTACAGGAGGATTCGGATCTTTTGTGTCTGTTGTAAGTTCAATATGTTAAGATGATACTGTTTTACAGAATAGAGGTGACCACAATTTTGCCATTCATGAGAAATGAATCCAGAATAACCACCACAGGCGAAATAACTGATTTGGAAGCGAAAGGTAACGTAAAGAAGGAACGAAATCGCAGCAAAATGGGTAAGAAAATGTAATATAACCTGTATAATGCAAATATTTTTAACCTTCTCAGAGTCATCTGCGTGATTAATTGTTGTGATAACGTAATTTTAGGTAAAATTTTCTTACTGTTTTATGTGTGAATATATGAGTATGATAAATGTATAATTGCGAGTCTCTTTTCAGGTGTGCGAACTGGTATAAATGTTTTGGCGTGTAAATAACCATTGTTCTTTTTAATGTGTATGTTTAAGGAAAGTTCTCCATATTTATCATGTGACAAGACGTATGCCGCGAGCGTCAAGAAGAGGACGAATTAGAACAATGTTGTAGTGGTATATACACGGTGTTGAAATAGCACTGAAGTAGCTTATTGGCTTAACTAGTAGTGGATAGAAGTAGAATATTGAGTAATGCATGTTTATGGGTAGTTAGTTTGTAGAATAGACAACAGGTGTGCATGTATGTGTGTGTAAATAACATGTGAACCCTATGCTGTCCTGACCTATACTTGCACAAGGCATAATCCTATTCATTTTAGTGAATTAATAAATAGCATTTGATTTATTAAAACGTAAGTGAACCACATTAGTGATGTGGATTTAAATATTATATTGTCAGTTCATTTAAATTTTTATTTTTATACTGTCAAGTCATTTCACTTTTATTTTTTTACATTGTCAAGTCATTTAAATTTTATTTTATATTGTCGATTCATCTAATTATTTTTATAAAAAAAAATTAAGTCTCACGTTTGTTCTTAAAAATTGTGAAAGACAATACTAAGTGGTATTATGTATGACATTGTGTAATCACATAAGGATGATGAAAAATTTCTGTGAATGCAGTTGAAAACGTGAAAGCGAACCGGCAAAACTCTTAAGAGACAGCGGGAGCAGCCGGACTAGTTGTAAACTGGCGGGTTTCCCGGCAGGACACGCTGTCAGCCAGGCCACTTCGGGAGCGCGGCCGACAACAAAAGAAGGTACGCGACAAACACTTTCCCTTGCACCTGGAGCTAATGGGCGGCCGTCCCGGGCGACCCTTCCTCGAGGCGATGACCTGAGATGGGCGAGCGGTCCACCGCGCGGAAATCCATCTGCTGGCAACGCACCACACGCACGCGACCGTGACGAGACGGGCGCGGTGAAACAACACAAGGGGCGTGGAGCCTTTTGACACATACTGTCCAGAGAAACTTGCAGACGTCAACGACGCCTATCGACATTTCCTGATGGATGCCTACTGTCAAGCGACAGTAAATCATGGTTCGATGTTCTCTGGTCGCTAAGGGTGGCACAAAAGAAGAGCCATTAAGTGTCATCCTTGCCCAGGAATATCAAACCGGCGAGCCAATTGAGGATAACCCGAGAAGGTAACAACACAAAGGACGTGGAGCCTTTTGACACATACTGTCCAGAGTAACTGGCAGACTTCAATGACGCCTATCAACATTTCCTGACGGATGCCCACTGTCAAGCGACAGTAAATCATGGTTCGATGTTCTCTGGTCGCTAAGGGTGGCACAAAAGAAGAGCCATTAAGTGTCATCCTTGCCCAGGAATATCAACCTGGCGTGTCAATCGAGGATAATGCACGAATTTGACAACACAAACATGGAACCAAATCGAGATGTACGTGACACAGACCACCAAGAGAAACTTCATGTGAGGGCAGAGACGGCGGGATTGCACGCAACAGATGGACAAAAAATCCCTACTGACAGCTGCGGCGACGAACCCCCTCCCCCACCCCTTATACTGTGCCTCGGAACAGTGGAACTAGTGAGTGTATCAGTGAACAGTGATTATACGGTTCTTAGTTCAATGCATATACGTGTGTTTCTGTCACAGAAACTTTGACTCGTGTGTTTTGCAGGGATTCGATTTATTGGTGTTTACTAGACTGACTCTTGTATTTTGCAGGTGTTCTATTTATTAATTTTTTTTTAGACTTTGACTCTCGTATTTTGCAGGTGTTCTATTTATTGTTTATTTTAGACTTTGACTCTTGTATTTTGTAAGTGTTTTATTTATTGGTGTTTTTTTATTAGATATTGACTATTGTACTGTTTCATTGATCAATGTTTGTTCTTGTGTGATGTATTAGATTTGTGTTATTTTGTTTCGTAAATTCATTCATGTGGCATTGCATAGTTTACCAGTCAGATTGCTATTCATTCTCATTGGACTGTGATCGATTAGCCTTTGCATGGGGCATATTTATTGTGAGGAACCCCTTAAGGGTAACAATCACATAATTATTGAAGTTTCAGTATAATGACACAGTGCTTATTGTTTGCTAGCTAACTGAAATATAGGAGAGTGATTAAATTGTTCCACATAGTTATTTTAATTCTACAAATTACTAGTTTTATACGATATAGAATTTTTTTGCGATAACCACTTTGTAAAACATGTTTTTTTCTCTTATCATTTTTTTTTGCTTTTGCGGATTGTGCATTGTAATGTTCTGCTTTTTAATGCCGATGTTATTTGATGTTCTTTTTTTTTAATTGCTGTGGCACCTTTGCTATTTTCATAAATTTTGCTTGTTAATAAACAGTCATAAATTTTCCTGTGATCAGTTGGCTCTTGCAATGAGCAAATACTGGTGAACTCCATAAGGGTAACAACCAGAAATTGTTTTCATATTAATGACACAGGAACCATTGTTTTTACTTGCTGACCGAATTAGATCTACACTACCTTTTAAATAGGTGTCACAGATTGTGTTCTTTTTTTTCTGTTTGAAATTGGTAGATTCTAAAGATGTGTTGAAATTATTGTGTTTTAGCAAGTAGCTGGTGTCCTTTTGCCTTTTCTTTTACACTTTTGGTTTAAGTAGGGTGTGAGAAGCCTGCTTGGGAATGTCCTAGCATGGCCAGAAAATTCCCTGCACAGTCTTTTCCCGGAGCGTTGGGGTTATGAAAGGTCTCTGTTGGATTCCTTTCATGTTTAATTTCTTAAATCTGTTGCCATTTATGGAATAAATTCCTCTTCTAAATGTACTGTGGCGTTTCTGACAATCTGGGAGGAGACTGAGCAGTGGAACGTGTTACTTTTACATATAAACTGTGCTTTAAAGTGTAGTAGTGTGACAGATCGTTCTTGTTTATGTGTAAAAGTAACACGTTCCACTGCTCAGTCTCCTCCCAGATAGTCAGAAACGCCACAGTACATTTAGAAGAGGAATTTATTCCATAAATGGCAACAGATTTAAGAAATTAAACATGAAAGGAATCCAACAGAGACCTTTCATAACCCCAACGCTCCGGGAAAAGACTGTGCAGGGAATTTTCTGGCCATGCTAGGACATTCCCAAGCAGGCTTCTCACACCCTACTTAAACCAAAAGTGTAAAAGAAAAGGCAAAAGGACACCAGCTACTTGCTAAAACACAATAATTTCAACACATCTTTAGAATCTACCAATTTCAAACAGAAAAAAAGAACACAATCTGTGACACCTATTTAAAAGGTAGTGTAGATCTAATTCGGTCAGCAAGTAAAAACAATGGTTCCTGTGTCATTAATATGAAAACAATTTCTGGTTGTTACCCTTATGGAGTTCACCAGTATTTGCTCATTGCAAGAGCCAACTGATCACAGGAAAATTTATGACTGTTTATTAACAAGCAAAATTTATGAAAATAGCAAAGGTGCCACAGCAATTAAAAAAAAAGAACATCAAATAACATCGGTATTAAAAAGCAGAACATTACAATGCATAATCCGCAAAAGCAAAAAAAATGATAAGAGAAAAAAACATGTTTTACAAAGTGGTTATCGCAAAAAAATTCTATATCGTATAAAACTAGTAATTTGTAGAATTAAAATAACTATGTGGCACAATTTAATCACTCTCCTATATTTCAATTAGCTAGCAAACAATAAGCACTGTGTCATTATACTGAAACTTCAATAATTATGTGATTGTTACCCTTAAGGGGTTCCTCACAATAAATATGCCCCATGCAAAGGCTAATCGATCACAGTCCAATGAGAATGAATAGCAATCTGACTGGTGAACTATGCAATGCCACATGAATGAATTTAGGAAACAAAATAACACAAATCTAACAAAACGTCGAACATAGAAGATTACATAGAAATCATCCGAACCGAATTTTGTTTCATTTGTTCAAAGATATATAGCTTCTTTACAGGCATCACATTGCATCCAGTGCATAACAACTTAAATTGAGAAAATCTGTTCGAGTGAATATTTGTTATGGATTTTTTCGTCCCTTTTTTGTCTGTTATGAGTTGTGTCCTAAAGAACTCTCGCCGCTGGAAGTGGTAATCTGTTATTTATTTTACCTTAATTTACTACATCAGTTTTGTTTTACAATTTAAGACATATATGGAAACAAGCATGTGACGGTGGTTCGCGTCGAAATTTATTTCACTAAGCGTGATAATTTGGGAATTTAAAATAAAGGGTGGAGACGATTGAGACAATCGAAAGAAAGGTAGCACAGTCGTTAACGCAAGTGCTTAGTAACCAAGAGATCCCGGGAAAAAATGGTTGAGTGGATAGGCTAACGGTTTATAAACGTAGAAAAGAGTGGTCTGGTGGATTGAGCCTAGTTTCTTAGTTATGGCGTATGGATTCGATTCCACCTTGCGTCATAAGTTTTAAACACACACGAACAGACCTCCTTCACCTCTAGTAATGTCAAGTGAAGAACGACAGGTGGCATCGTAGTTCAGTATCAGCGTTATAAGAATCATATCCCTTTGCTACCAAATGAGGTAGAGCTGGGCTCTGTTGGGTCATAGCAGAGGCGGAAGTCGCTGCAAATAGGAACTCTCTCACCAGTGACCATCCTTACACTAGAAACCAATGTGTCATGTGTTGTCAACAATAAAGATAGGTGCCGTTGTTTCTAGCTGCCAAACATGCACACATCCAACTAATGGTGAACAAACAATTCGTGGATAGAAAATAACGGCAGTAGGTGCCGGTTTCGATTCACAGTTAGGCAAAGAAATTGTATCGTCATTATAAATTCAAACATGTCGCTGCTGGTGGAAAAATTCGATACCTAACACCTGATTTTATTTAGTAAACAGTATGATTACTTGCTGTGTTCGAGTCCCCGCCACAAAACATTACATGATGGAAATTCGTTTCAAACACTTTGTCCGCTGAAATTAAATAAAACATTTTCGTGGTTAGTTAACAGGTATATGAGAGTCTTGATAGGACTCCAGGCAGAACCCAAGGTTTCCAGTTAAGATTTGCTAACATACTGGTGAAAATTTCGATATTTTTCGACTCTTCATGCCTAATCACCAACGACGAACGTTGTTATGATTGAGTCTCTGTCAGGCAAGAAAAGTTTATTTAGTTACAATGGCTATAGGTATTTGGTTTCGACAAGGATCGAGAACAAAAAAGTTCGTCATGTCGTTTAAGGCTCAAACATATGCACAAGTAATTGGTCAATCATGAGAAAAGAGATGCGATGTTAATTTTGAGCTTTCCATAAAGCGCTTGCCGCTGGTAATCGCATTGCTTGTTAGTTCAACATCCAAATAATGGCAGACCTCGTATCAGGAGCGACGTTATCGCAGGTACGGGAAGATCCTTTAAAGAATACAAATATTTCGAATTGTCATACAAATTGAGGAGTCCAGATATTGTCTGAGAATCTCTTGTTCATAAAAATATTTTATTTTCCCTATAGATTAATGGAATTACTTACGTTTGTTAGCCAACTTAAATTCTAATGAGTGTGGTAGTGATTTGGTAATGTTACTTACTGTAATAAGATTGAATCTACAAGCGTAATGATTGTCTCAACTCTAATGATGCGTTTCCTAGTATTTACAATGTCCTCGCGTTCATATTCATTTGGAGTGATTGCCTTAAAGAACATTGTTCTCTTGTTGTATCCCTTTTGTATAGTCGGACGACCGTACTGTAAAGAGATTAGAGGACCTGGAAGACAACTAAGTTATGTGGCCTGCATGCAGATCAGGCGAAACGGAGTTCAGCTCGTCGGATACTTTTGGATATGATGGTACAATGATAGAGAGTTGCTATCAGAGAGCAGTAGGAATTGTAGCTAGAATTTATTCGGTCATACTCTATATACCCTCGGAAATCAATGTAATCCAAACTTCGATTCATTTTGTTGTTGTGGTCTTCTGTCTTAAAATTCTTCATTCCTCTCTGCCCCGCTAATTACATTGCTTTTCCTAACTCCCTATCGCCGGAACTCTGTCTGGTGGCATTCAGTTTCGTGGTGGGCAGTGTTCCTGATGTTTTGTCTAAGTCACTGTGACTCGGAGAGTCAGTACTGCTACGCGCTTTTATTTCATTTTTACGGTACCAAAACTTACCGTCCGCCTCGTTGGATGCTACCTCTCTTTCTAGTTTCTTGCAGATAATTTGTATTAGTGTTACACGCCGTCGAGTCATATTGAAAGGGTACAGTAGTTTCCGCTCTATAAGCAGCAGGTTTCGCTGCTCGCTCGCACCGGGAAATAGAAACAGAGGCGGCTCCGCAGCCGATTTTATTATCCGACACGGCCGGCTGCGGTTGCAACAGAACCCATGTGGACGGGTGGAAAGAAATGTGTCAGGCTTCATTATGCGTATTTATATGTGTGGTGTATTATGCCTTTATTGTACGTGAATGTGAATCTGCACATGAACTTTCCTAAACTTCCTCACACCTTTCCGTAAAGCATGGCCAAATCTTTGCTGGGAAGTAGTTCTATAGTATACTAGTGCCAACCTTACTCCTAGGTAGAGGATCAGAGAGACAGCACAGGCAGGTAAAAGTCAAAGACTTTGCAGTGTCACAAGACTTGGGGTGGAGAGGTTGGTCACAGCCAAGCGGTTCGACCACCCCCTCCACCGGGGCCCAGGAGGACCTCCGGGTGCCCGCCAGATTCCTGTGGAGGGTTACAGAAGATGGGTAAGTGAGCAGACGTGGCCTCAATGCGTCTGTCTTAATGTTCACGCATGGAACAGAGGTATTTGAATATTTGTACTAATTCTTTTATTTCCAGCTTCAGATTGTGTAAGGTAATGAATGTGCTCGTTTAATTCCAGAAATTTGACCCCCTGTGTTAAAGTATGTGGTCCCCAGTTTGCCCATTATCCTCCTTACATAGTGAATGTCCTATGTAAAATATTGGGAGACTTTGGTGGTATGCATTTGGCCAACGCAATTCCGTCTTACCCGTAGAAATGTGCGAGCAGATTAGTATATAAATACCCGAGCTATAAGCTGTAAAATTGTAATATCTGTAAACTGAAACAATTGCTGCTATCGCTGTAAAGTCGAGTGATAATGTTTAAAATAAATAGGAAATGAACTGTCATCAATCTTTAAAATACCTTAAAAATCACAAAGAAGTCAAGTTTAAGGGATTTATTTAAAATAAAAGCTATAGAATGTAGGGACCCACACATCAGTGTGTGAGCCTCCAGCCCCTTGCCTAGTATCGTACAGAAAGGACACGCTCTCTAGGTAGCGCTCTCAAGCTCCTCTCCCCACTTATCCGTTGCGGAATTTTGATTCAGGGCTTGACATCAACTTTCATCTGGCATCCCTAGGCAAGAAGGTAAGACATTAAACTTTCACCTGGCGACCCTGCCAGGATAGAGTATTTAATCGCCGAATCTTAGGCACTTCCGTAAAACAGCCAGATAAAATAATTATCCTTCTTGTTTCAGGAATTTATGTAAATTAGCATGATCAATCATTTTATTTTCAGGAACTGTTCTATGTTGCTTTGTTGAAGATTGATCAGAGATGTTTTGCTCGTACTCAGCGTTGTCCAAAACGAGTGTGTAGAGATTTTCAATATGTTTATTTTTATTTTTCATTGATTTTGTGAAAGTTGTAGGGGAGATATTGGAGAGGTAGAGCAAGTTTTGGTGGCTAATTTTGTGGTTGCTATAAGGTAGTGAGCGTAATAACTAGGTCACGGGCAAAGAGTAACGCGAACATGGAGGCAGAAAATTTAGTCGAGTTACGTGATGTAGGCGAACAGGAAATGGCGACCAGTGGTGACTATCCCTCCCTGAGCGCAGGTCGTTGTCCCAAAGCTGCCAGCGATCCGGTTTGTGCTGGGGAGGGTGGACAATGGCCTCAGAGGGGTCGGTCGAGTTTACCGTTAGGCGAAGCCGCTGCCGAAGAGCGCGAGACAGGGGGCCGCGCCTCGCCAGGCTCAGAAGCAACAAATCGTGACGTTCCAAGTGAGGCTCATGTCAGTGATGTGCCAGCTTGGATGAGCATTCTTCTGAAAGAAATAGGACAGAGGTTTGAAGAGATAGATAAGAAGTCTAGCCAGAGGTTTGAAGAAAAAGGACAGAGGTTTGAAGAGATTGATAAGAAGTGTGGCCAGAGATTTGAAGAAATAGGACAGAGGTTTGAAGAGATAGGCAAGCGGTTTGACGATTTGAGGGAAGACCGTAATAGGCAATTTCAGGAACAAAAAATTATAATAGACTCACTACAAGAGAGGGTCGAGGGGAATGAAAGGACAGTTAACGAAAGATTCGAGGCAGTGAACGAACGCATAAAAAATGGTTCAAATGGCTCTGAGCACTATGGGACTCAACATCTATGGTCATCAGTCCCCTAGAACTTAGAACTACTTAAACCTAACTAATCTAAGGACAGCACACAACACCCAGCCATCACGAGGCAGAGAAAATCACTGACCCCGCCGGGAATCGAACCCGGGAACCCGGGCGTGGGAAGCGAGACCGCTACCGCACGACCACGAGATGCGGGCGAACGAACGCATAGAAGGCATGATTGCAGAGGGCGTTGTAACGACGACTAGTGTCAAAAAGAAAATTAACGAATTTGGTAAGCGACTAGATGCGCTACAGGCGCATAATGTAGTAAAAGATAGTGAGGAAGTGCAGTCGTTAATGAGTTTCCGTCAGGCACAAGAAGATATCAATCGCCGGAACAGGGAGGCGATAGCGAAACTGTTGAGAGATGAGACGGCACAGCTCTCTCTGAGCACTATGGGACTCAACTTCTGAGGTCATTAGTCCCCTAGAACTTAGATCTAGTTAAACCTAACTAACCTAAGGACATCACACACATCCATTCCCGAGGCAGGATTCGAACCTGCGACCGTAGCGGTCTCGCGGTTCCAGACTGCAGCACGGCACAGCGAAATGAAGAGGCAAATTCGATGAATGTTGATGATTCAATGGGTGCGCATAGGCGACGCCGCACTGAATCAGAGGAGATAAAAGAATTGGAGGAGCGTCTATGCGAAATAAGAGAGCCAGCAGCAGGCCCCACCGTGGGAGTCCGTTCACAAGAAGTCGATCAAGATGGGAAGGAATGCCGCAGGCACTTTGTGTCAGTACTAAATTATTCGGTATATCCCGACTCGAATAATCCACAGCACCCGCGTGTGTGGTTGGGGCAATTTCAAGATACGATGTCGACTTCGTGGGGTGATAAAATGACGATACGCTTTGTATGCACTCACCTTCATGACGAAGCAAGTGCCAAGATGCAATTAGCGATAAGAGACTGTGTAACGCATCAAGATTTTTGTAAAGCTTTTCTGAATGAGTTCTGGTCAAAGAGCATACAGGATAGGATAAAATTGAACATTTTAATGTAAGAAAATTGCCCGAACCATACCCAGAAGAATCCTGTACGGTACTTTCAGGAAATGGTTAAAGATAACCAATACCTGGATGTGCTGTATGGAGACGCGGAGTTGATCAGAATATGCCTGACGAAACTACCGTATAGACTACGTCGGGAGATAACAATCGCGGGATGGAGCATGCATGAGGTGGCTGCCTTCCAGCAATTGTTACAGGAATTAGGGGAAGAAAGTGTGCCGAACCAAGCGAAAGAAGTGCGGAGAAATGAGCACGAACGCCATGAGCATAACGGCTATCAGCAAAGGTACAGGAACGTGCATTATGTGCCATACCCGCAAAATGGTAACGGACGTGGGAGAGGTTTTGGCCCTTCAAATAACCGGGGACGAAATCAACGGAGGCGGAGCTATTATGGTAATGGAGCGAGCCATACTGGCTACTCGGACTCTCCTGATGTCGAAATAAGGCCAGCAGATTCACGACAGGATATTAGGGAGAACGATGCAGCAGTAGTGGCGACAGGCAAGCGCGGCTCCTGAGTCTGATGACAAAGGGGATAATAAGTTAGATTTGTATATAGGTTATGGTGAGATGAGAGAAGTTCTTTTGGAAGAACCGGAGGATTTTTCGGGATTTAAATTACCAATTGTCAGCGTGGATGTAAATAACGTAATAATTCCTTGTATCTTAGACTCAGGGAGTCAAGCGTCTGTAATAAGGGAAGACGTATTTTATTGTTGTGGGGGAGCTGTGAAGTGGCCGACGTTGCCACTACAGCGTACGAAGGTGCGAGGTGCTGTGCCTGGGAAAAGCATCGAAGTGAAAAAGCATAGTCAAGTTGAGTGTGTGTACAAAGAGAAAACTATTAGTGTTGTGTTCTTGGTTGTAGAAAGAATGACGTTGAAACCTGGTGACAATGTTGTTGTAAAAGGTCATCGATTGTCCAAGAAACACAAGTTTCTAGCTAGCAAATTCTTTAATGTTTATGTTGGGCCATACCGCGTTAAGAGGAAGGTTCATGAGAACAGCTATGAGATAGAGACTCTGAGATCTAGGAAGAGTCGCGGATTACACCATATATCTAATTTAAAACTTTTCCGTGGATAATTATCCTGGTGGAAGTAGCCCCTTGTTTTCATGGATGACGTACTGAATATGTTTATGTTAAGAATTTTCATGTAGACTGTTTAAGTAGTTGTTGACGGTAGGGATTGATCCTTTAGATGTGCGGGAACGAGACAAGGTCATACTCAAAGGTTTCTGGTTAATATGTACAAGAATGAAGTTAAGTTTGGTGTACGAGTTAGCGCGAATATTGCGCATTTGTTCGTAATTTATGTCTAATAATTTTATGTGTTTCAGGAGATAAGGGTGTGGCGCCAGAAAAAGCGCTGATACGGGGGCCATGGGGGCCTGGGGTTTAATTCTTGAAGTTTCCAGAGTGAGAGAGAGTAATTGGTTCAAATGGCTCTGAGCACTATGGGACTTAACATCTCTCGTCATCAGTCCCCTAGAACTTAGAACTACTTAAACCTAACTAACCTAAGGACATCACACACATCCATGCCCGAGGCAGGATTCGAAACTGCGACCGTAGCAGTCGCGCGGTTCCGGACTGAGCGCCTGAACCGCTAGACCACCGCGGCCGGCAGAGAGAGTAATTATCAGAGGTAGTACCCGCAAGGACTAGGAGAAGCCATGAATGTAAATGGATGCGTGACACAGTCGATGGAAAGCAGTGATGAGGCTGCGGAGATTTGTACGTCATTCCAAGATGAACGGGGAGTACTTCAGGTGATGTTACCTGTAATGTTTTATTAATATAGATTCTTTGGTGTGTCCTGAAATTTGAAACCATGTGGTGTACATGTTGATGTAAGTAAATTTCTTTTGTTAGCAGGTTCTCACGTCACTTTGTCGGTGGTACCAATTTAGTACAAGTAAAGAGAGATTAAAGAATGACAACCAGGCAATGTTTGGTAAGGTGGAAGGAAGTCGTGTTTGCAGATCGAATGGCAAGAAGCAGTGAAAGAATGATCTAGACGCAGTTCGGAAAAAAAGGGAGACAGGAGAAGTATTTAATGACTGACAGTTGTGTTGCCAGTAGCAATGGATGTAATGTTGTACTATTTTGGTGTGTTGTGTTCTGAGGGGTTAGAACAGATTTCTCATGTTTTGTAATTTGATTTCATTGGTAGAGGGTTACTCTTCTTGTAAATTTTGGTGTAAGGACTGGAAATAGTTAGTGGAATAATTTAACCAAGCAGCCTAATTTCTTTCACGATTGTAAACAAAATGTGGAAACGGTATCAATGTAGTGATTTGCGGTTGCGGTGTAGGATGAGGGACAACCACAAACCCATTCCATTCCTATGAAACTTCAGTACCTTCATTGGTTGATGACTCAGTCTTCAACCCTGAACAGGCGAACGTGTGTTCAGAAAGTAGGCCTAGATAACTTAAGTCTAACTGGCACCTCAATTTAATTGTAAAAGCTGTGAGGTAAATCGGTGTATGTCAAATTGTTGTAAATAGGTTTAGATTTAATATCTGTTTAGGCTCTAACTGGTACCTCAATTTTATTGTAAACTTATGAGGTGGTCCACAGTACTGCAATTGTAGTTCGTAACAGTTTGATTTTTTTTATCTGGATACTATTGTTTTTGTCACCTCCAATTCTATAAAATCAGGGTCGATATAATTTTTGTAATAGGAATACTTTAAATTTTACTGTAAATAAAACCCTGTGGATAAGTTGTGATGAACAATGAGAAAGTTGTACTTTGTAAAATCTTATTTACAACAATGTGTTTGTCTGTGTGCAAGTCGCTCCGAGTGGTGAAGCGGACGGAGAGTGGCTGGCTGGGGCTGCGTGGAGAGGGAGAGACATAACGGGACTACCTACCTGGAGCTGGCGCGTGTCTCGCTCCCTCCTGGCCCTGTCTCTGTCGCACTCTCCCACCACCTGGCGGGACGGAGACGGCGAAGTGGTCAGCTGAGGGCAGCTACGAGCCCTCCTCGCGTAAAGGGAAAGTTGCAGGGGGGAGCCTCTGCTGACGTCACTCACCCCAGCTGAGCCTATGGCCAGTCTCAGGCGGCCACGCCGCGCTAGCCGACAGCTGCGAACAGCCGGCATCACAGTGGTAGCCGCTGCTGACGTCACTCGCCCCAGCTGAGCGGGCTGGCCACGGCGAGCCAGTCAACAGCTGTGTCATCAGACACGCCCCCACGGCAAGCATCGGCGGACACCGCTCGCCTTAAGTTGGGTAACCCCTGAGGTGAAGCAGCGAACTATGGCGCTGAAGCGCCTATATGCAGCGGGGGATGACGACCGGATGACTGTCACACTGGTCTCCGGTAGCCCTCGCTGTCATCATTATAGTTGTCGTCGAGACATTATGGGATTGATGAATGATGATGTGTTTCAAACTGCTCTGTCGTGAAGAAGGAGAGAAAGGAACTGTTTACGAGATATGATTGCTGCCAAGACTAAGGCACCTACGAACAATTACTTACTCTGTGGATCGCTAAGTAGGCATAAAGTAAAAAAAGGACTGAGACAGGCGCCATTGTTAATGGTTCGACAAAAGAAGAAATGAACTCACAGGCAATACGATTGTGATGACCAAGTGAGAAAGTAGAGCATGATGAACTCGCCTAGTTTATCGGTGATCCATAGCTCAGGTCATAGTAATATTGAAAGTTTACTGACGAAGGTTAACTGAGGAGTTTTGTTCAGAGGTAATCTGGTTGGTGATAGGCACAGGTGGCGGAGCTGATGAACAGATGTAAGAGGAGTGGGCCATGCTGTTACGCCGTGTTTCGCGAGGTACGTGATCACATAAACAGACGGCATACGGCGTCACCGGCACTTGGATGTGAAGATAGGTTGTCCTCCAAGTATCTTTGGAAGAATGCTTCCCCCCCCCCCCCCCCAATCACCCCTAGGCTGTGGTACATTGTCGATTGGCGTTTGACGATATGAAAGTAGGCAAAGTGCATTTTGTGCGTGTTTATTTTCAGGTCCATCGATTTTTGTAACAACTTTTCTCTGTTCTAATGTTTGCCACTATTTTGTACGTTTGTTTTAGTGCTATGTGGCACAGTGTTGTGTTTGGATAATTTATCTTTATGATAGTTCACTTGAAGTTTTTTACTGACGTTTTTTATCACGTTCATTTGGAATCTGTCAACAGGTTAGGTTAGTGGTTCTTTAATTTTATTATGTAGCTGAAGTTGTTGTTTCTGTACTATGCACAGTGTTTTTACCATTGCAGATAACTTTAGTGTTATTTTCTTTGTGTATCTAGGTTATGAAATTAGTTGTGACGTGCACAATGTGGGCGTTGTCCCATATAGTTTAGAGGCTTTTGTCTTTGTTTGTGTAATAAGGTAACATTTAATTTTAGTATCAAATAACTTGGGTTCTTATAATTGTCATCATTTCTTGATGTTCCTTTATGTGAAATAGAATAGTTCTATTGTAATTTGCTGATGTGTGTCTGCACACGTACATGTTGGTAAGGATTTAATGAACATAACTTTATTGAAAGGTGTTCTTCTGTTTCGTGATATTTGTGATATTACCTGGAAAAAAACTTTTGTCTCCATTATAGAAGTACAATTTTCGCGAATAACTTGATATTTCACATGAATTTTTTAGTTTTGCAGTTACATAATAGCTAGATAAGTAAAATTAGTTGCCTTTAAGGTGTGTTTGAGAAATCCTTTGATAATTGATTGCTAAGACACGGACGTCTTGATGTGGTATAGTATTGTGTCGTTCCATAAAAATATTTTGTTTTGTTTTGCCCTTAGTGTAAAACGGGCGCCCACTGAATTTTATGCCTAATTTATTTGTTAATTTTGCACTTTTCACTCAGATTTTTAAGTGTATGTCAGCATCATTTGATTTTGCAAATTACATTTCTTTGGCTCATCTTAATGTAAATTCTTTCATTAATTATTTTAGCGTTATTGGATTTGTTTGTTGATCTTGCACTTTTCACTTAGAATTTTACATGCGCTTGGCAGTACCATCTGATTTTACAAATGACACTTCTGTGGTTCATTTTAATTTAAATTTTCATCACGAAATGAACGATTTTGAATGGTCATCACTTGTTTGCCTAGGAGGTTAATTTAGACATTTCCTAAGTTATTCACTTGCTATGTCGTTTAAATGCCATCGCCTTATGCCAAGGGGCCGCATATTTGATCCGCTCATAACGGGAATGTTCATTCATGCCAGAGAGCAGGACGTTGCAATTTTTTTTATCCTTTTCTGTAGCGCAAACTACTGTTTGCAATTGTTTCCATTTCTCTGTTACGTAAACGTAGAACATAAGATTGGTAAAAGAAATGAACCAGAATTGTCTTCCCATGAGAAGAACATTCCGGATCATTTCTTTCCATCCACGCAAGGGGTGATGGAACGGTACAGTAGTTTCCGCTCTGTAAGCAGCAGATCTCGCTGCTCGCTCGCATCGGGAAATAGAAACAGAGGCGGCTCGACAGCCAATTTTATTACATGACGCGGCCGACCGCGGGTGCAACAGAACCCATGTGGACGGGTGGAAAGAAATGTGTCAGGCTTCATAATACGTATTTATATGTGTCGTGTATTATGCCTTTATTGTACGTGAATGTGAATCTGCACATGAACTTTCCTAATCCTCCTCACACCTTTCCCTAAAGCGTGGCCAAATCTTTGTTGGGAAGTAGTTCTGTAGTATAGTAGTGCCAACCTTACTCCTGGGTAGGGGATCAGAGAGACAGCACAGGCAGATAAAATTCAAAGACTTTGCAGTGTCACAAGATCTGGGGTGGAGAGGTTGGTCACAGCCAAGCGGTTCGACCACCCCCTCCACCGGGGTCCAGGAGGACCTCCGGGTGCCCGCCATATTCTGGGAGTGTTACAGAAGCCGGGTAAGTGAGCAGGCGTGCCCTCAGTGCGTCTGTCTCAATGTTCACGCATGGAAGAGAGGTATTTGAATATTTGTACTAATTCTTTTATTTCCAGCTTCGGATTGTGTAAGGTAATGAATGTGCCCGTTTAATTCCGGAAATTTGACCCCCTGTGTTAAAGTATCTGGTCCCCAGCTTGCCCGTTATCCTCCTCACATAGTGAATGTCCTATGTAAAATATTGGGAGACTTTGGTGGTATACATTTGGCCAACGCAATTCCGTCTTACCCGTAGAAATGTGCGTGCAGATTAGTATATAATACACCAGAGCTATAAGTTGTAAAATTGTAACATCTGTAAACTGAAACTATTGCTGCTATCGCTGTAAAGTCGAGTAATAATGTTTAAAATAAATAGGAAATGAACTGTCATCAATCTTCAACATACCTTAAAAATCACAAAGATGTCAAGTTTAAGGAATTTATTTAAAATAAAAGCTATAGAATGCAGGGACCCACACATCAGCGTGTGAGCCCTCCAGCTCCTTGTCTAGTATCGTACAGAAAGGACACGCTCTCTAGGTAGCGCTCTCAAGCTCCTCTCCCCAGTTATCCGTTGCGAAATTTTGATTCAGGGCTTGACATCAACTTTCATCTGGCGTCCCTAGGCAAGGAGGTAAGACGTTAAACTTTCAATATTAATGCGACCAAATGTCAAAAGCCTGAGTAGCCACCTTTCACAGCGCGTGCAACTACGAGACGTGAAGAAATTTTCACTGAAGAGCAGGAAGGTACCGGTAGGGGTAGGTACCCCTGTCAACTCCAGTGTCGAGACAGCTGCGCTAGGATTCTCGGTTGAGGATCCGTCGCGCAAACAGCCCGATCGAGGTAGTCCAACAGATTACACAGGCCAATGAGAATTTTTTTTGAAAAACGTTTTTTACTTCGATAGCTGATCTTTATAGATTTTTATGAGCTGAATCCAAATCTAGCCTTAGTTGTTTTGTATCACACATAGGTTTCGAGGAATATGCTTTTTATTATACAGTATAAAAATCATATGCTGTACGGTAAACGGGGAAATTAATGAAACGCTTTGTTACAAGATAAACATGGTTTGTATTTATCGTAAGCTATTTAAGAGCCCACCCGGTTAGCCGAGCGGTCCAACGCAAGGCTTTCCGGATTGGGAAGGAGCGCCCGGTCCCCGGCACGAATCCGACCGGCGGATTTGTGTCGAGGTCCGGCGAGCCGACCAGTCTGTGGATGGTTTTTAGGCGGTTCTCCATCTGCCTCTGCGAATGCGGGCTGGTTCTCCTTATTTCACCTCAGATCCACTATGTCGGCGATTGCTGCGGAAACAAGTTCTCCACGTACGCGTACACTACCATTACTCTACCATGCAAACATATTGGTTACACTCGTCTGGTGTGAGACGTTCCCTGGAGGTTCCACCGGGGGCCGAACCGCACAATAACCCTGAAAGAGTGGTTCTGTGTGGGGAGGCGGAGGGGTGAAGTGGACTGCGGCAGTCGTCGTGGGGTTGTGGACCACTGCGGCTGCGGCGGGGACGGGGCCTCTCCGTCGTTTCCAGGTCCCCGGTTACCATACAATACAATACAATACCATACAAATCTACTTAAGACAATGATATGTGTTAGTAGAGGTTTCACTTGTCAGCTGGAATTGTGCTGTATTTTCTTTCTCTTTTTTTCTTTGGCTCTTCCTGTGTAGCTTTTTCTACGATGCGTCGCTTCCTGAACTTCTCGGTGAAGTAACTAACAGTAGTCCCCTATCATGTTGGTGTTCCAGCGGCATTGGTAGCGTTTTTCCGTCACTTTAATGTCTTGGTGAAAACGCTCTCCTTGCTCTTCACTAACATCTCCCATATTGTCCGGGAAGTGATCAAGGTGACTGTTCAAAAAGTGAACTCTCAGGCTTATTAAACATCCTAAACTTTTAAACTTCTTTAACATTGAAACCGTAATAGATACATATTTTGGGTCTTTTTCATGTCCTAAGAACTTCGTAACGACTTGCTTGAATGGTAACCATGCTTCTTTCTCATTTAATGTCATTGTGAATTCAAAGTCAACACCAAACATCAATTTTCTAATGTCGGGTATGACAAAGACACATTCTTTTAGTTTAGCTTCTGAAAGGTGTGGAAACTTTTGGCAGAGATACTTAGAACGTGGTCCATCTTTAAGCAAAGCCATTACAAACTGTTTCATTAGGCCTAACTTTATATTTCTGCACCAGTATTGATCCCTAGCCCTACAGTCCCATTCACACAAGAAACATGGAAATTTGGGGAAGACACCTTGCTGACCAAGGGGCATGATATTACTTTTAGAGCGCCATATATCATCCACCCATGAGCAGAGTAGCCTATTTTATTCTGCACAATTTCTAGGTTTTCATAGTTTTCTTTCATATGCACAGAATGTCCAACAGGTATAGATGCATACATGTTACCATTGTGTAATAAAATTGCCTTTAAACTAGTTTTGGATGATACAATAAACAGCCTCCAGTCTTCCTTTTTGTATTCAATACCAAACTCATTCATCAGAGCGGGAATGTCTGAGCAGTACACTAAATCACCTTCGTGTTGAAAAATCTTGGAAAATTGCTGCTCTCTCTTTCTGTTCATGGATATGCTGGTTCCAACTGCCAATAAGTTCATTCCTTTTAATCTAGAGCCAAGCAATTCAGCTTTTTCTTTCGTTAAGCCCAGATCCATAACCAAACCGTTAAGCATGGTCTGAGTAAACAATTTGGGCTCTAGACTTTTTGTATTACAATGGAATTTATCATCTGGTTCATCTACACCACATTGTACTTCAGAAAATACTTCTGCAACTTCCTGGCAGATGAAAACTGTGTGCCGGACTGAGACTCGGACTCGGGATCTTTGCCTTTCGCGGGCAACTGCTCTACCAACTAAGCTACCCAAGCACGACTCACGCCGCGTCCTCACAGTTTTACTTCTGCCAGTACCTCGTCTCCTACCTTCCAAACTTTACAGAAGCTCTCCTGCGAACCTTGGAGAACGAGCACTCCTGAAAGAAGGATATTGCGGAGACATGGCTTAGCCACAGCCTGGGGGGTGTTTCCAGAATTAGAGTTTCACTCTGCAGCGGAGTGTGCGCTGATACGAAGCTTTTAATCTGCCAGGAAGTTGGAATAGAAATTAAATCGTCTGGTCGTTCAGGAACCGACAAACCGACACCATGCCCTGCTGTTCGGATGGCGGACAGAAGGTTAGGGTAGCTTATTACCTTCTTGTTTCTCGAATTATGACCAATAATATCAACACTGCAAAAGTAGAAATCATCAGAATGATTTATTGGCTCCCTCTATATCATAGGAACAGCAAATCTAAAGGCTTTTTTTTCTCCTTTTTGGATCATTTCCTCAGATCTTCAACACACACGCATAACATACCTTATGCGGCGCCCAAGATTGATCTTGATCACTAAGTTTATCCGAAGTATGACATATAAACCTTTTTCACAAAGTATGTAATGTTTCTTTGGTGTTTTTAATCACAAATTCACCACAAATATAGGAAAAACTGTCAGCATAGTTTTTACAACCACGATTAGGCATTGTATTGAGCACGTGTACAAGAAACGGGAAAATGAGGTTAGGTTTACAGTAAACAAAGCACCACCTGTTAACGCAAAAATAGAATCGCTTTTTTTTGCCACCAAACGTTTTTTGGCAGTGCTACCAACGTCATCTACATTAATTACACCTCCATTTTAAATAATTTTTAACTATATAAAAGCTGTTAAATTGTTTAAAAAAATTCCTTTTTTTAATAAATTTAACTGTAAAATGTGAAGAAATGGTGAGTGAAACAGTTTTTTGTGTATCATATTTGGATTTTCCATCCTAAAAAAACATAAGAATAGGTATTTTCAGTTAAAAAGGTTTTCCATCATTGGCCTGTGTTATCGACTAGGTGTAAGTCCTGGAAGTTTGGTGCCCAGGGAAATATAGAAATTTATCCTGGTGCTCTTCGAGCAAGGCACGAGCAATGTGAGCTTCGTCACGTGTTACATTGTCCTGGTGGTGGATGCCATCGTGCCGAAGAGGAACGAACTGCGTGTAAGGGAGAACACTGTCTCCAAGGATAGATGCATTTTTCTGCCGATGCATCGTGCCTTTAGAATGACGAGAACACCCAGGGAATGTCACTAAAACATTCCACGGACCTTAACATTTCCTCCTTCACCCTGTGTCCTTCCGATTATTGTTATAGGGTGTTTGCTTCGAGACAGTTCACGCCGCAAGCGCCAACGGTCACCTGTTATCTCATGTTGCTACCTGTCGCCACTCAGTGGACGTCCAATTGTGGTACTGGCGTGCAGATTCCAGCATGATTAGCCGACGAACAGCAGGGAGCATGGCAACAACTGTGCGTGTACCAGCAACATTCGCGGAACGGTCGTTGAAGAGACACTGTTAGACTCTTGGTTTATGCGGACGGCCTGTTGCTCAACAACTGCACAGCTATTCGCCCGTACACATCTCCGCTGCCGTCATTCATCTTTGTCATACATGGTGTTACAAAAAGGCACGGCCAAACTTTCAGGAAACATTCCTCACACACAAATAAAGAAAAGATGTTATGTGGACATGTGTCCGGAAACGCTTAATTTCCATGTTAGAGCTCATTTTAGTTTCGTCGTCCACCTACGTTCAGTGGAGCACGTTATCATGATTTCATACGGGATACTCTACCTGTGCTGCTAGAACATGTGCCTTTACAAGTACGACACAACATGTGGTTCACGCACGATGGAGCTCCTGCACATTTCAGTCGAAGTGTTCGTACGCTTCTCAACAACAGATTGAGTGACCGATGGATTGGTAGAGGCGGACCAATTCCATGGCCTCCATTCTCTCCTGACCTCAACCCTCTTGACTTTCATTCATGGGGGCATTTGAAAGCTCTTGTCTACGCAACCCCGGTACCAAATGTAGAGACTCTTCGTGCTCGTATTGTGGACGGCTGTGATACAATACGCTGTTCTCCAGGGCTGCATCAGCGCATCAGGGATTCCATGCGACGGAGGGTGGATGCATGTATCCTCGCTAAAGGAGGGCGTTTTGAACATTTCCTGTAACAAAGTGTTTGAAGTCACGCTGGTACATTCTGTTGCTGTGTGTTTCCATTCCATGATTAATGTGATTTGAAGTAATAAAATGAGCTCTAACATGGAAAGTAAGCGTTTTCGGATAGATGTCCACATAACATATTTTCTTTCTTTGTGTGTGAGGAATGTTTCCTGAAAGTTTGGCCGTACCTTTTTGTGACACCCTGTATATGGCCCGTGGTGCACAACAGTCCCTCGGCGCCATAGAGCTGTATACGGTATACTTTAACCATAGTCGCACACGAACAGTTCAGAAACTTAGCCGTTTCGGAAATGCTTCAACGATCATAACCGTATGGACGACGGATAAATGGCTTCCTTTCAGCATTAGGATAACGAGTGCACTGTTTTCCGGGTCCCCCCGCCGCGCTTTATATGCCCTGTAGTGGTAGTGCTGCGACCTGCTGTCTGTGAGTGGGCATTGCACATTGACATCGAACTGAGGCGGTAGTCACAATAATGTGACTGGACCTTGTATAAGCAAGACTCAGTATGCTAACGGTTCGGTAATATGCACATTACCCCTAGCTACCTGAAAATATGAAGAAAAACTGTCAGTCTTACATAGATTATGAGACAATTTATTTAATACAAAAGAAAATCCTTAAGACACCCACAATAGTGATCAACTGTCGGTACAGCTGCTAGATCATGGACGGAACAGCAGAGTGGATGACGAACATCAGAATGCGTAAAATAGGTTAGTAACATTTCTATTAGTATAACCCCGTCTTCAAACACAATATTTTGTTTTCATTAGCCCAATGCAGTCTAGAGCTACAGATTCATTAACTCCATTTTACGGGACTACACTGAAGTTTTTCTGGCGTTGTGTCTTCTTCCGCATTTGACTTTTATTTGGCACACCATGTTCATCGTCTGCAGCCGTGAAAAGCTTGCATTTCCACTTCTTCTGTTTCTAATTTACATTTGGCACACTGTACAGGGGAGAAAAGCTTCAACTTTTACGCTTACACAAAGATATTCGTAACCTATAAGTCAGAGTCGCGGACATCTCTTGTCAAATTGTCTGTTAAACACGCACATTGAATAATTTTTCATTGTAGTTTGTGTGTTTAAACTAAGACATTACCACTGGAGACAAAGAACTGGTTGCGAGGTTAAAACCACTTTAAATTTATTCTCAAGAGTGCGTAAGGGATAATTATTTGCAATAAAAAGTTACTTTATTGTGTACTACCAGTACGGCTTTACGCTTCAGTATACGGGAAGACAGCCGCTGCATATTGACTCGGACATGCTTTTGCTTCTCGTTAGTGGAGACTGCTTCGTGGTACAAGTTCTCCATTAATTGTTGTCAGCGTTAGTCGATTCCGCTTCGTTAAACTTCACTGAATGTCACATTAGGCTTTCTGGTTTTACGTTTGCTGTAGTTTAACTAAATAACGTCAGGCAAATTACCGGTGAATATCACTATCCGGGATGACCCCCGTGTTACAACTCCGCTTTCGGGAACTAGTTGGGCGCCCCGGTCCCTGCACTAATCCACTCGACCCATTAACGACAAGGGCCAGTGTGCCGGGCAGGCTAGATGTGGTTTCAAGCGGTATCCCAAACCCGAGTAGGTAATATACAGAGCTAGTACCCAAGTCCCAGCTCATTTACACGATTCGCGAACGTTTAGAAAACTTTCGCAGGCTTTCACGTGGGATAACACTAGACGCAGACAGTTGGTTATACAAACTCCGTCCCAGTGGTTGGCATGGGGTGTGGTTATATGAGGTAGGAATGTGGTGGAGTGGGGTGAGGTTGGCGGCGAGAGTGGGGGGAGGGGCTGGGGGAGTTCAGCGACGGAGACTGGAAGGGCATCCAACCACCCTCTACCATTAACATAGCCAGATCCGAAAAATAGCACACCGATCCCTTAAGGGGCTCCGGAACGCCCTATACTTGCAATGTTAAAATAACGCTTATAAATTACATCTTTCCTCACAAAGTATTTGAGGTAGGAAGTTGAACTTTTTACAGATTATTTATTGGAATATGGGCTACAACTTAACACAGGGATTTTACAAAATTTTAGTTCAGTTATTAAAGATGATTTTTTTTCAATTGTAATGAAAATTCACAACATTTTTTTGCAATTTTTTATTTATATATTCAAAAATATACAGTTTTTTGGAAAAAGGCAGAGTTAAATTATGCAGAAGGTACTGTGTAACATTTACTGAAAGTTTGAAACAAATATGTTTGGAAGATCCTTAGAAAACATGTAATTAGTATGAGAAAATAAAAGTTTTGGGCATCGAGCGACAAAGATTGGATTAACTTTTTAGTGCATTCCAGGTCCATAGGATGGATTATCTTCATCCTCTGCAAACTCCTCCTCCAGCTTCCTCTTGTTCCTCCTCCTGTTTACTCTTGCTTGTATTTCTAGACTCTTTACAGCCCTGTCTGCAGCCCGAAGGCGTTCCTTGTCTAAAGCAAGCATCGCTCGTTGTTGTGTTCGTAGATTTTGCTACCATTTTCTTCAGTTGCAGTTACTGCAACAGTGTTCCAAAAGGTGGTCATGTATGAACACTTATCACATTTCAGTTGTATTTCACTAGCAAGTCCTACGTGCTTTATTATGGAGAGTTCCAGACCAACTTCACTACAATGAATACATCTTACACAGTTTGAAAAAATTCCTTTGAGAACCGACATATAAAATATTTCATTCACATCCGATTCGCCCATAAAACATTCATAGTTTTCACTCATTGAACCAAGCTTCTTCTGTGATGTATTTTCTTTCCCACTTTGACTGCTATGGGCAGGTGTACTTGAGAGGTTAGGTTCACTCACTTGGTTATCGTCTTTATTGTTTACAGTAATAACACATACCTTTGGCTTTCCAACATTTCTCCTTTTCTTAAAAGCCTTCAGAGGATTTCTAATAACTTTACTTTTACTCATTATTATACTTCAACAAAACAGAGACTCAAGAAACAGAATTAACTACGAATATTTTCGAGATAACGACAGAGTAAATAAACATGAAACAATCGACAATCACACCAGCGATATATATTGAACCATCACAGGTTAGCCACAACACATACTTTATCTCACATCACTGAAATGTACCTGATGAATAGGGACGTTAATAATAACACCATTTGACAGCAGTTTAACAGCGCCACAGTGGGTCACGCCCATGTAGAACACATTTCAAAAAAAAATTAAAAATAGTTGTAGGCTTCGGAATTGAATAACTTATATATCTATTAAAAGGTAATAGTCTGCAGATTCAGAAAACGCAAAAAAGTAAAAATTGAACTTTTCATGATTTTGAGCCTTTCCGGAGCCCCTTAAAGACACCGGATGGAGGCCAGAAAAAAGAAGCGATTGGTGAATACCTTTACGTTGAGCTGACAATAGTCATGGGATACCTTCCAGTATCGTGTCGGATCTCCTTTTGCTCGACGTAGTGCAACAGCTAGACGTGGCATGGACTCAAGAAGTCGTTGGCAGTCCCCTACAGTAATACTGAGTCATGCTGCCTACACAGCCATCCATAACTGCGAAACAGTTGACGGCGCGGGATGCTGTGCATGAACTAACCTCTCGATTATGTTCCATAAATGTTCGGTGGGATTTATGTGGGGCGATCTGGGTGGCCAAAGCATTCGCTCAAACTATCCAGAACGTTCTTCAAACCAGTCGTGAACGACTGTGGCCCGGTGTCAACAAGCCACGGTTTCCAAGTCGTGTAAGGTTCAATCGATACGGTCACGAGCCCAGGAGAACCGCTGCAGGCGATATTGTGCTGTTAGGAAAGGCACTCGTGTCAGTCGTCTGCTGCCATAGGCTGTTAACGACAAAATTCGCCGCACTTTTCCTAACGTACGCGTTCGTCGTACGTCCCACACTGATTTCTGCAGTTATTTTAAGCAGCGTTGCTGGTCTGTTAGCACTGACAACTCTACGCAAAGGCTGCTGTTCTCGGTCGTTAAGTGAAGGCCGTCAGCTACCGCGTTGTCCTCCGTGAGAGGTAATGCTTCAGATTGGGTACTGTCGGCATACTTTTGATGTTGTGGATCTCGGAATACTGAATTTCCTAACTATTTCCGAAATGTAATGTTGCTTGCGTCTAGCCAACTAACATTTCGCGTTCAGAGTCTTTTAATCCACGTCGCGGCTATAATCACATAAGAAACCTTTATACATGAGTGGAAATGACGGCTCTGCCAATGAGCTGCTATTTTATACCTTGTGCACGCCATATTACCGCGGTCAATATACACTAAGTGATTAAAAGTGTCCGGACACCTGACTGGAAATGACTTACACGTCCACGTCGCCCTCCATCGGTAATGCTGCAATTCAATACGCCTTGATGACACCTTCCACTCTCGCAGGCATACGTTCAGTTAGGTGCTGGAAGGTTTCTTGGGGAATGGCAGCCCATTCTTCATGGAGTGCAGCACTGAGGAGAGGTATCGATGTCGGTCGGTGAGGCCTGGCACGAAGTTGGCGTTCCGAAACATCAAAAGGTGTTCTGTAGGATCCAGGTCAGGACTCTGTGTAGGCCAGTCCATTACAGGGATGTTATTGTCGTGTAACCACTCCGCCACAGGCCGTGCATTATGAGCAGGTGCTCGATCGTGCTGAAAGATGCAATCGCTATCCCCGAATTCCTCTTCAACAGTGGGAAGCAAGAAGGTGCTTAAAACATCAATGAAGGCCTGTGCAGTGATAGTGCCACGCAAAACAAGGGCTGCAAGGCCCCTCCATGATAAACACGACCACACCATAACACCACCGCCTCCGAATTTTGCTGTTGGCGCTACACACTCTGGCAGATGATGTTAACCATGCACTCGCCATACCCACGTCCTACCATCGGATCGCCACATTGTGTACCGTGATTCGTATCTCCACAGAACGTTTTTCCACTGTTCAGTCGTCGAATGTTTACGCTCCTTACCCCAAGCGAGGCGTCATTTGGCATTTACGGGCGTGATGTGTGGTTTATAAGCAGCCGCTTGACCATGAAATCAAAGTTTTCTCATCTCCCGCCTTACTGTACTAGTACTTGCAATGGATCCTGATGCAGTTTGGAATTCTCGTGTGATGGTCTGGATAGATTTCTGCCTACTACAGATTACGACCCTCTTCAACAGTCTGCGGTCTCTGTCAGTCAACAGACGAGGTAGGTCTGTACACTTTTGTGCCTTATGTGTCCCTTCACGTTTCTACTTCACGATCACATCGGAAATAGTGGACCTAGGGATGTTTAGGAGTGTGGTTCAAATGGTTCAAATGGCTCTGAGCACTATGGGACTTAACATCTATGGTCATCAGTCCCCTAGAACTTAGAACTACTTAAACCTAACTAACCTAAAGACATCACACAACACCCAGCCATCACGAGGCAGGGAAAACCCCTGACCCCGCCGGGAATCGAACCCGGGAACCCGGGCGTGGGAAGCGAGAACGCTACCGCACGACCACGAGATGCGGGCTAGGAGTGTGGAAATCTCGCGTACAGACGTATGACACAAGTGGCATCCTATCTCTTCACCACGTTCGAAGTCCATGAGTTCCACGGAGCGCCCTATTCTGCTGTCTCTCGATGTCTAACGACTTCTGAGGTCTCTGATATGGAGCACCTATCAGTAGGTGGAAGCACAATGCGCCAATATGAAAATCGTATGTCTTTGTGGATGTCAGGATACTTTTGATCACATAGTGTATATTCATATCGCTATCCCATGACTTTCGTCGCCGTACATGGCTCTGGATCACTTTCTGGGTCTCCGTTGTTCAGCTATGGTTGTGTTGCGTTTATAATCAACTTGATTTCCACAGGACTCTACTTCCTTTCCCTTTTCACTTAGTTCTGCCAGCAATAAAGTATCTCCCTCGACCCAGAATTATCTTTATATTTTCAGTATCACCGCTAATTAAGTGAATAATGACTACGAGAGTACACTTAGAGATAAAGCAAAAATTATTTCGACACCTACATATTTTGACTTTTATTACTCGATTACAAAATAGCCGTAAATTACAGTCACTTTAACCTCTCTCTTCGAGAAAACATCGCAAACGAACTAAAATCATGAATAATTTCTGATTTATGGGACAAAATAAGTATACAAATCTACGTCCTTTCCTTCTTTAACAGTCTCATTTATGTTAGTACAGAAGTAACCTCTTCTTACTCTTTAGTGCTACCGTCAACCCAATAAATCGTGGCTACGGGCTACGCTTTGAGTTAATGCAGGAAGTATTCCGACACCTGTATATTTTTGGTCTTTTTATTTCATCCGGTTACAAAGCCACAGACACAAACTTTAGTCTATGTGATCTCCATTGGTTCTGGAAAAAAGTTTATGAAAAACAAAAATCATAAATAATTACTCTTTTTCTGTGATAAAATGTATAGTGCATTTACAGGATTTACTTCGTCTCTCTCTCTCTCTCTCTCTCTCTCTTTCTCTCTCTCTCTCTCTCTCTCTCTCTCTCTCTTCCTCCCTTTTTCTTCTGAACTCTGCCTAGAACAAATTACTGTTGTAACTGGCAAGTATCTGAGTAACTTTACTACGTTTTACCATTTGCGGCGACGAATAATGATGGAAAGATAAATGTACAGCTGCAGCTGGAAATTTTGTTTCTTACTCTTAATAACGAAGCAACGATTCTGAAAAGGCGAAGTCTGAATCTACTTTTAATGTTACCCGTTTCCCATCTCTTTCATGTGCCGCCTGTTCTCTTGAGTAAAGCAAACTGATCACAGCCGTTAGGAGCACAACAGGTTCCATATGCGCATCATTGTCGCTTAGTCACCAGAACAGTGCACGAAATTCGAATGTTCTGTCGCCATGAGTTCAGCACCTACCAACTCTCAAAGCTTTTTAGAAGCACATCATTTTTGGGTTTGACTTTTAAAATTATTTATTAATGAAACCTACAGTTGTGATTTCAGCCTTTTGCCGTATTCAAGTGCATCACGGAAATTTCGTGTTTCAGCATGTATAAATAATTTTAAGAGGTAAGGTTGATGGAGACGTCTCATCAAGAGTTTGGTATGACAGCAAATCGCATAAAAAATTGATCAACACTGAAAGCAACTATGTTTCACGATCACCACAACGTGGAGGATAGGGGTTTCTGAGTTACCCACTGAAGAGCGAAGTCTCATACGTATAATGAAAATTGAAGTATCTACAAAAAATCAACATTTTATAAGCGAGACAATAAGAGTGCCTCAGAACCCATGACTATTAAAAGTCTTGGCGGTAGATGAGAATCGAACATAGAACCTCTGTATGGGCAGGAGAGAGAGATCTTATTGCATATATTTTGTGATGCAAACTAGATAATGGACGTCCACCGACGTTTCAGTTTTATTTGACTAAGTGAACGTGCTGTTTGTAATTTTCCCACATAATGTGAAAAATAAAAGTAGAAGACTCTGTGAACTGTGATCTTCAACGACAGTCTAAATTTGAGCAGTTACTGCACTCATATTGTAAAGTGAAAATTTCTACATGATAGAACGTTCAAATGGTTCAAATGGCTCTGAGCACTATGGGACTTAACATCTATGGTCATCAGTCCCCTAGAATTTAGAACTACTTAAACCTAACTAACCTAAGGACATTACACACATCCATGCCCGAGGCAGGATTCGAACCTGCGATCGTAGCAGTCGCGCGCTTCCGGACTGCGCGCCTAGAACCGCTAGACCACCGCGGCCGGCCATTATAGAACGTCGTCCGTGACTTTGTTAATATGTTCAATTCATGTTAGCTCACTAATCTGTATATAGACAGGCCTCAAAGACAAAAAACCGTAGTGTCACAACGACACAATGATGTATACTGTGTTTTGCGTTCTAGAGGAACTGCCGACCAAAAAAACTGCCCTAATAATTTTTCTAGCACAATAATTTCTGTCCGGACATGCTTCTAAAAAACGATAACAGCACTAATAGTTCTGAAACACCTTGTTGGACAGTATGAGAAGATTATAAACTTCATCCGTTTAACTTATTAATTCTGGGTATGAGCCTACATTTTGACCCCAACGGAATCATAACGTTTCTGTTCTGTTCGGGTCCTTTCGGATTCTTGCTTAAGAAGTTACATTTTTAATTAGACAAATTTTTGTCGGTTCTGAAATGGTAGATCAGATTGTAATCTTATCGAGAGCGGGTGACATTTGGTGAAATTTTGTCAAGATTGTGCTTAACTGAAGATACGTGGGCCACATAGAGTCGTAAATCACAAATGATACCACGAGATGCGTCATTGAAGCAGACAACTATTGCTACTGCCACACTGCAGAGCGGCCCAACGAAATCTCTCTCTCTCTCTCTCTCTCTCTCTCTCTCTCTCACACACACACACACACACAGGCTGACAGTTTTCAGACAGGTATGTGTAGAATGTTTTGTGATCGAAAGGGAATGCCGACTCAAAATAATAAAAAATAAAAACTTTCCATGTAATATTTCGTTGAATGGTAATAACGGAGTAAAATAATTTCTGGTAGTGGCTTTCACGGGCAGTGTTCTTATCAACGGGGCCTGGCGATTCGAAACATAGTTTCATTCTACCTCTGACATATGCACACGATCGTAACTTGCGAGAGCTGGGTGAAAAGTTCTGTGACTAACAGTTAAAAAATTACGTTGTTTAGGTATAAAATGTACTTACTTTTCGTCTCTACAGTGTGTTCAGTTTTATTTTCTCCGTTGAGTAGGTTTCATTCCGATCCGGCAGGTGTTGCAAAATATCTTTACTTAATTCAGCCATAATTTGCTTTACTCTGACCGCAGAAGTCACATGATCGCTATCTAGTAAACAGATTGGATGTCACAACAATTCATATTTCCCTACTTTCCCAATTACCAAATCAACATAGACGATGTCTAGGTTCATGTAACTTTCCTTGTCCTTTTGATAAAAGTAGTTGGTTTTAACCGTAGGCCTGTCTTCAAGAGCTGTTTTAGTCAATTTGGCTACAACAATTCTGTAGTACCCACTTATTGTTGTTTTACACTTTACAGGGTAGTCAGTACGGCGGATAGCGTGTGTATTCCAGGAAATAAAGGAGTAACCGAAATGAATGTTTCCTATGCAGTGAAATGCAGGCAGGTTTTGAAACCGCCTGTCTGATTAAAACTATACCCGTGGCTTTCTCTCCCTGATATGTTGAGAGCGATCCTCCATACACTGGCTAAGACACTTCTCCCTTATACCTTTCATTTCGGAGTGCTGATACAGCAGGAGACGTCGAAGTTTAGGAGAGAATCAGAGGCAGAAATGATGCCGAGAGGACGGATCGTGAATCGCATGTGCGCTGCTTATTCAGTAAACGCATTGCTTCTCAAATGCTATGTTCCGGGTTCATTACGCTACCAGGAAATCTCGAAGGTAATAACATTTTCCGAGATATTTAACCACAGGAATGGATCGCAGTTTAGGTATCGTTCACTTCTGTAGTTGTTGTACTCTTACCTATGACTACCATGGTTGTCCCATATTCTCATTAGATAGCCCACCACTAGTTCTTCACTCCTTCCTATCGCCTCCAAACACAACCCGTCCTTTCGTAGGATAAATTTCAGTCGCCTCTCCCTTGCAGTTCATGGACTCATCCTTGTAATCTCCGCTTTCTTCTAGCCATTACCTACCCCAACAATCCCATTTGCAATAAAGGTTCGAACGCACGCATTCCTACCTCACTAGACATCCCACTAACCTAAGATCTACATGCTGCCTATTAATCCCTCCTCACAAAGCTATCACATACCTCAATGTACAAAGGTAGTTGGATTCTTCTTCAGACTGCCAAGATATTCGTTTACTCTTTTGAGTCTGGTGATCATTTACAAATGTAGCAACTAAATTGTTGGAAATTAAGCAGCGGGCTGCATATAAAATTACAATGCAAGCGAATCTGCTATGATGCGCTAATCACAACCATCGCTATCGTTGGTTAAATTTCTGCGAGACAAGGCAAGGAGACTTCATCATAAATTTGAAAGAATTCGAAGTCTTCGTGACAAACTATATCTGCATGAAAGCAAAATGAATGAAGGAGAGCGATACGAGAAGTGTTCAACAAATTGCAGCGTAAAATTTTTACCTGTTGCTACAACGAAAAATCCTTACGTATTTTGGTAGTATGTAAATACGTAAAAAATGGATCAAAATTATCTATAGGGCCTTACATTCGCTGAGTGATCGTATTGGCACTGAAACAGAGGCTGGGGCAGAGAAGTCTGGATTACTGAATTCGATATTCCAAAATTTCTTCATTGCGGAAGAACGTGAGATATTTCGTCCTTTCAATCATCATGCGAACTCTCAAATCACAGATATTGAGATAAATGATCACAGAATAAAGAATCGACTATGATCGCTCAACAGATGTAAAATTTGAACCTGATGGGATTCGTGCAACACTCTATGGGCCTACTGATATTGCTGTAGAACGTGCTTTCTTTCTAAGAACCAATTATCGTTGGTCGCTGGAGGAACGTAGCGTTCCGTGCTGTGCCATCCCAATGACGTTATTGAGAAAATTTACGAAACTAGTGCGACGATATAAAAAGAATCGTAATAACAAAAATATTGATAAAAGCCAAAAAGACGATGTGTTGTGATTATTGCAGTGAAATTTTGTAAAATGATATAGAAAAATAACAATGAAAATTACTATTAATGCGAAACCAAAGTATTTCAAGGATAATCTGTGAACAAAGATAAAAATGAATAGACAGTCCTCTAATGCGGAAGAAAGAGAAAAAACTAACTACTCTTCGTCTTGTTTTTGATTGTAGAAGGACGTTATTGACGATGGTATGTATTTGTTATTAATACTGTAAGGAAAAGCATTCTTATGATAATAATAATTAATTCCATAAACGTGTAAACTTGTGTTTCCTTTCAATAGTGTAGGGAAAAGCATCCCATATTATTTATTAGTGAATCATTTGCAGTTTTCATATTTTGAGCTGATTTTGATTCAAAGACACCATTACGGGCAAGAACATAATTTTAAGTTTTTCATTACGCCACACGGATTAAAAATAGGAACTCACCCGCTGAGAATTATCTGCTTAAGTGTTTCACTTGAAAGTGAATTAATATTTCATTGCAGAAACAGTTTTTGTCTTAGCCAGAAAGCCCAGAGTCTCGTCTCATTGACAGAACAATGAAGCTGGTCGTATTTTAATGTGCGCGACATTTAGCTTTGCTACATTTCAGGTCTAATACGTTAAACACAAACATGCATGACTGCTTAAACTCGCAGTTGAAATGAAATTAACATTACCCACACAACAATCAAAGCCTTTCATGTAACCGTCAAGATTTTGGTGCACTTCAACACAGCATTTCAGCTTCGTGTTTCAGAGCGGCACTTCGCGTCTTCAAACGACATAGGTACGTGAAGTATAATATTCTAATAAAGACAGGAATTCAGAAATCTAAAGTGTCTGGGGCCAAGGCGCCCAAGAAAAGTACATTTTCTTTTTAATTGAAAATAACAAACCTCCATTAAGGTGGCTTTAATGGTGTTGCACTTTCTAATTTGCAACCTTTCATATAAGAGAGCATTACTACATGTTGATAGAATTGAGTATCCTGCATTTACCATTGATACTGAGAATAAGTCATCTTAAATATTTCTTGTGCTACACGAACATTGACAATAACGTCATACTGTTCGGATAGTAGTACAGTGGGATTGGAGGAAGGTGCAATTCATTCCAGTTTCAAAGGGTGAACCGACAGATGCCCGTGATTATAGTCTTCGCTCACTAACGCCAACCTGATGCTGAATTACGGTGTACGTAGTGTCCGCTTGTGGTGACCTTTCTGGCGGGCGAAAAATCTGATACGTAAAAACAAATAAGGATTTCGAAAACAGCGATACTGTGAAACTGAAGTCGCTCTGCTCATCCAAGAAATCCAAAGGACGATAGGTGGTACTGACGTTGACTACTGCAAGGCATCTGATACAGTTACTCGCTGTCACCTAGTGAACAAATTACGAAATTTAGAGCCAACTTTGCAGTTGTATTCTGGAGTGGGGAGAGGACATCATCCTCACCGCTAAATGAAATGCGCGTCAGTATGCCAGGAGTGTGCTATATGCCGATTGCTTTAAACTATTAGGTCTGTAGGAAACTCGCTGCTCCAAAAAATTCTGGTGGTACGTAGTGCATCGAATTTTGTAACCCTATTTGCTCTTATGCAGCGTAGTACTCGGTGACGAGTGATGTTATTGACCTTGAACGACCGATGTCAGTAGGCCTGTTGATAAAATATCGATACATGGATACTTTTTTCAAAAATATCAAATTACGTCGCCGTTATTTTTTCACCGGTATAACGATGTATCGATATAGAAATGGGAGTACCGTGTGCCGACATTTTGGTTTTACTTATATATTTTTTCGCAATTTTTAGTAAATATTTGAAATTGTTCTTTTGAAATTGTAGTAGAACATATGTTGATGGTGTTGAGATAGCAACCAGCCACAAATTTATTTGAAATTCCTGTATTCTAAAGGTACCGTTACCGGTTTCGAATCATTGCAATTCATCGTCAGACGGCATTCACGCTTTCATTGGAACATGTGGTGCGTTTTTTATTGATTACTTGTCCTAAAATATAAATAATACATAATTATAGGCACGCCACAAGATGGTTGTGTTTCATATTAGCATTAGGATGTGACTCACGTGAATCGTCGGTCTGGAGTATTTGTTTTCATAGATCTCCTCCAACAAATGATGTTCGTAGTTTTCGCCACATTCTTATCTTTGCACACATAAATTTGTATCATTGAGCACTTAAGATTTGTCACAGAATACATTTCCACCACATTCTTATCGTTGCACACGTAAATTTGTATCATTGAGCGGTTTAGATTTGTCACACAATAGATTTCTAACATGCTTCGCATGTTTTGGTAGATACAAAATGTTTACAAACATGTGAGTGTCAAACATGCTATGATACATCGCAACGTTATAAAGATGTCCCATGTCTGGAAAAGGATCATATATTCACTTAAGCAACTGAAACCTCTATTACATTAGTACGAGAAACACTGATCGTGTGAATTTTAGAGCGAATTCTGTTACATTATAAAGATGTTCCATGTCAAAGACTTACATATGGATACGACACTACATTATTTATTTATATTTAGCATCATGAGAATTGTAAACATATAAAATTGCTATTTGATCTCCAGATAGGCGTAGGAAAATTATTTGCTTTGAAGGGTGGAAAATAATTTTTTGAAATTTTTCAGTGAAGAGGTGTTAGCTAACTCAATTTGTTTATTAAGAATGTAGTTTGGGGTGGTGTTTTTGTGTGTGTGTGTATTTATATTTCTTCCAATATATATTCATAGTGGCTGCTTTTTCTGCTAGACGTAAAATTTTTAAGTTGTTCTCAGTGCTTGTCACTGAATCGTTGTCTTCAGCAATATGGGCTGCAATTGCAGATTTGTTCAATTTGTCAAGCCTTAACGCATCAACGTGTTCTTTGTATCTAACTTCAAAATTTCTGCCTGTCTGTCCAATGTTTAGGAGACTCTCTTTGCAACTGTACCATATCGTGGGGATTTGCTGACTCCCAGATACTCACTTTATGTACAGCCACGATTACACTCAGGTGAAATGTCGATTCAATTCTGAAGACGACACCACTCAGAAAAATCTTCATTGTCATGTACCAATATTTCGTTTGCAACGTTGGTACGTAAACTAAAGCCTAGGCTTTAGAGCTTGTAACGACAGCAGATGATAAGAACAGTTTTAAGCAGGTCCTTAAGTCTCCACATAGAAGTCATTGAAACCGCTATGCCATGAACTAGAATTCCGAACTGATTTCATGGCGCTAGGCGTGAAAGATTCTCTGACTGGTTCAGCACGTTCTTCACTCACTCTTGGTTGCCCCGGACTCTTTCCTTTTAAAGGGCAGCCGATGTCTTCAAACTGATTATACCATCTACGAATGTTGTTATCCCTTGGAAGATTGCAGTAACTGTACTGTAACTGTAACAACAGATTCAACTCTAGCAAACTGTAAAACGCAGAAAGCTTTCTGATCACTATTCATCATGTATGCATCTAGCTCTTTCTAACGAAAGACTTAGGAAATGGTGCTTGCACTTGCGTACAGGTATACAAACAAAGTTGTTTTAGTTGCTCTTTAATTTATTGTATTTCTTGTAATTGCAACTTCAATGTGATAAATGTTACAATCACCTGGTATATTCGGTTATTATGGAAATACTTTCTTCAAGGAAATATTCTGGATTTACATTACATGAAAGCCAGGCGAAATTTAAAGTTTCGGTGAGCAAATAATTATTTATTTCTAAATCGGTGAAGCTCATTTGAAAGCCCTTGTTTTCCTTTTCCAACAAGATTCTCGTCTTTTCGACAAACAACGTATTTCGTAAGTTACTATCATTCAAAAAATTTGCTTTATAGAAAATTCCAGTCACAAATAGTTATTGTTTACAAAATGAAGTACAACACTTTTACACACCAGACTTTTCTGATTCCAAAAATACCTAGTTTCACTGGAACAGTTTGTTAATTACTCGATGTGCAAAATTTAGCTTTCTCGAATTTTTTGGCGGGCTTTGGAAAACCCCATGGGCTTAGAAACCATCATCATAAAAGTTTACCTACAATTTCACCATTTTCTATTTATACAGCTCATAGTAAATCAGGCTGTTTTTTTGTTAACAATAATAACGTAATAGCTCTGTATGCCAAAATTTCGTTGTAGTTCATATTACGCTTGTCTATAAACAGGCGCGGTGCAAGTCGCCGCTGTCACTCGGAGGATATAGTCACTTCGTTAAAATTGCATAGTCCGGGCCTAGCAGTCAACTACTACACAATCTATGTCGCATGATATAATTTACAATTAGTTTCTAGTGTACATTCAAATTTTACGTTTTTACGTTTTGTTAGGTCAACGTATGCAAAGTTCTTATGTTTATCTCTCCTTAAATTTCATATGTCCTTTCGTCAGTCAGTGCCAGAAATGTGAGAATTAAAGTGTTAGTCTGCCACCAGAGAACTTCGTGGTAAGATTCCTATTACTATAGCTTGCTTACCTGTTTTGAATGCTTAGATTCTTGCTTACGGCGAAGCTCATCGTCAGACAGACAACACTGGTTATAAATAAAAATAAAGAGATGGGACTTACTGCTGAGTGGTGTATGTTATTTGGCGTATACTGAACAGGTATTCGACAGCTGGTAGGCAATCATCCTAGAGACAAAGTGAGACTGCCGAAGGCCTATTACCAAGTGAGCAAGCTTTCAGCCTGGGGCAAGGATTTACAGTTGAGTTTCAACGTAAATAAATGTAACGTGTCGCGTTGCCAATAAATAGGTGAAGATCCCATTACTGTTTGACGATTTCCTGTTTTTATGGAGCCACAGTCATGTAAAATTTTCTAAAAGTTATTTCCGCCATTTGACTGCACATAATGTATCTATTTCACAATCTAGATTTCGGCCTTACGCCATTTTCAGGCGTTCAAATACAAAATTTGTGGCAAAAAACAAAACCAATTGAATTAATGTTCCAATTACAATATTTGTTACATTGCTTACAGGTCACAAATCATCCGACTTGTGTCGTCAGAGTATATACCAAGATGTATAAAGCAGCTGTATGTAAGTGTGAGAACTTATCGGGGATACATGAAAAGGCAGGAAAAAAATTTAGTGAAGCCGTGACGTCACTTCTACACGCAAAACACAGGAGTAAGCTTCATTTCGCTGTATCTAAGCATCAACTAACATGACCTTAAGTGAAATAATCTGAGAGATCATCACAGACACATCAAAATCTTTACCACGTGATATAAGAGAGGTTTTTTCCATTACATTTTTCATCTTAACTCTTCAGTAACATATGTTATAAAACATATCTTCCTACTTGGTTGTATAGCTTATTCCTTAGCTGTTAAGCCATTTCTTTCAGGATAAAACCGTTTCTGTCCTAGCTTTTTAAAATAACTGAATAACTACTGTTTCACACTGAATTTTATTTATAGACGAAGAAATGTCTTATGTACTCTGTTTCCAATTTTTATAAAATTTGCTATTCTGCTAATGCTCTTGCAAAATGTGGTATGCTTGATACTTAAAAAACATGCTAAAAATAATTTGAAATATATGTTGCAGATATGGGTACCGGTACATATAGTTTTGTTACTATTCTCAAATATTAAATTGGTGTTAAAGAAAATTAATGGCTAGTCATAAGTGTTTCAGACAACATGGAACTGTTTACCAATAGCTTTCGGAATCCCTCCTTCCTCCCTTTGACATCCCCACCGCGTTTCGTCCCCTCCATTAATTACTTTTTATTTTATTTCTGTTAGAGTTCCAATCTGCCTCCCAACACTGTAACCCAACAACCCAACACCCACCCCCCCCCCCCCTCCCCGTCGCCCTGTACCGTCATCCTTTATTGTTGTGTTGCTACCTTTTTGAGCGCTTGATCTAGAGCAAAAACCTATAAATCGTTTCTATAAAGTTTTGTAATTCGTAACTATGTCTACTACCACTTACTTACACGAGGGGCGCCATGCAGCACATTTTTTTCAGAAATCAGACTCGTTTTATTCAGGATCCCAATTCACCATATTATTCCCCACACTTTTGGCTACAAAACCTGATATTTCAACACAGTATCCCTTCAATGCTACGGCCTTACGGCACCTACTGGTCGACGTCGGAGCCAACATCTTGCTGCATCAATAACCTCCCCATCCTCCAAGTACTGCTTCCCACACACTGCAACCTTCATTGGACCAAACAGACGGAAGTGGGACCTTGCGAGATCCGGGCTGTAAGGGGGATGAGGAAGAACAGTCCAGTGAAGTTTTCTGAGCTCCTCTCAGATGGGCAGACTTGTGTGAAGCTTTACGTTGGCATGGAGAAGGAGGAGATCATTTGCATTTTTATTGTGATGAACACATTGCAGGATCCACAGTATTGTACCGCCAGCCGGCATGTGGACACGTTTGCCCGACCTTGTTCCGATGATGACAGACGCCTCGCCCAACAACTCACCTTGGTTTTGTTCACTGCCTGGTCTCCGCAGACGTTCTGCAAGCACCTATGAATATATGAGATACTATGGTCGTCCACCAAAAGAAACTCAGCAACAGCTCTCTGCCTGTAACGCACCTCCGTTACAGACGCCATTTTCCAGGGTTCGTATAGGGCCGCCACCTATCGGAACTTTATGAAACTATAGGGGATGAAGTAGGAATATTCCACAATGCCCCCTAACAAATTCCGCATTTTTTCCTGCCGAAACTGGCCGAGAAAAAATGTGTTGCATTAGCTATTGAACGTCCGTTGTACAATGCACCATTTATTAGACAATTGATTGTCTCACGAGACTGAACTTCCTTGATACTTGCTATTCATATTGCAATCATGCATTTTACGATGTTTACAAACGAGCTATGAAGTTGGACCTCCGAATTATACACTTTAAACAGTGTCATGTAGTATCTATTGCAAATACAGTGTACAAATAATCGTCATATTAAATAAAAAATTTCACTACCGTATCATTTGATATGTCATAGGTTACAGGTGCTGATTTTGATGTCTTTATGATGATCTTTGACGATCGTTTCCCTTACACTGACGTTAGCTATTGTTTAAGTACAGTGAAATGAAAATTACACCTCTGTTTTGGACGTGTAAGTTACGCCGCAGTTTCACTAAATTTGACACACGTATATTTTCAGCCTTTTTTTGTATAACACAGGTACGTCCTCACATTTACTTACGAGGAAACTGTGTTATATAATCTGATAAAGACAAGTCTAAGGACTTTTGACGTGTAAGTAATGAACGAATCATATAATTCATACATTAATTTTTACTTTTTGTATTTTTGCAGTGCTTTTCGTTAATTGTACTTATTATTGTTTATTTATTTCAGTGTAACAGTTGAAAATGGCATAAGAGCGACATATAGATAGTGAAATAAACATTTATCTTTTGGAAAACTATTAGTTAGACCACACGATTGCTGATCTCTCTCTGGAAACGGTAAGAACATTTTCTCGGCATCCGTACCTGGAGTGACGTAGAGATATCTCAGTGTTTACACTGACTTTAATTACCTAGAGCTCATACTCTCCATCGCTGTGGCATCGAGAAGAAAACCCGTGTAATGTTAGCATTCTGAACTTTACTTTAAGACTGGAGGATAATGAAACCCAATATTTAAGACAGTTTATGAAATTTGTCCTTTGCATTTATTTTACTGTCTCGGGCTACCAGAAGATGCTACAATGAAGTTATTCATTATTATTTATTTATTTAGCGTATGGCTAGTTTAAATTAAATTACGTATACATACGTACATATTGACACACAAGAAACTTTAGTTTGTCTTTACAGCTCAATATCCAGTCCTTCAATCTAGCGCACTGCATCTGGAGTTGCTAGCAGCAAGTCCTCTTCAGCACCGTGATAGGCTCGAATCCTGGATTCACTGAAAATGTGGCGAACAGTGTGGTATGGAGCCCCGCAGTCACATGCTGAATTGGGCAGCTTCTTTCACCTAAAGATAGCATCCCTGCATCGGCCATGGCTGGTACGGATTCTGTTGAGAGTAGTCCAGGTCTTGCGTGATAGGTCGAATCCACTTGGGAGTTTAGGACCTGAGAAGATGTTACGCAGGCGCACATCTGTCACTGTTTCCCACCGACCTTTCCATTCTTAAAGAGGTTTGAAATCCTTAGTAGCCATGTCAGCAGCATCGCACAGAATTGGATGGCGTGTTTTCAGTCTCTTACGATTTGAAAGTGGCAGGTCGCTATGCACGGGTAGGTTAGAATTCCTGGAGGTCTTTCTGAATTCTCTCGCAGGGCAAAGTGTGACGACCTGTCAGAATTTTTGCTGGAGAACAATATCGATGTCATCGCCATTCAGGAAACTCGCGTTTCCAGTGAGGAAATATTCCGAAACCAAGGTCGAATTCCAGGATATTGTGCACTTGGTGTAACTTACCACGAGGTGTATGGAATTGCTATATATGTCCGTAACAAGGTAAACGAAGCATCATTGATTTCTGTAAGTGTGGAGGCAGATATACATACAGTTGTCATACAATTGCACGATATTGCTGTTACAAATGTTATTCATTATAATGACAACATACGGGAAATAGTGATATTAACGTTAGAAAATTGTACTTAAAAAGGCTGTAAATAAGAACGTGTTCAGATATTACGACTTCACTCATATGACTCTTATTGAATGTAATTGTGAATGTAAGGAAACATTATCTTTGATAGAGGGAAGTTACTTTTCCTTCACGCCAACTGACAGAAGTCACAGATACTTCGCTTTAAAATCTTGCGGCTTTTCTGCGTGGCTTGAGAAACATAGCCGCAGCAGTAGAAGCAGTCAGCCGCCTTTAACAGCGGACTGTGCGCCGGAGACTGTTAAACAGAGATGAAGGGCGGTAATGCAGCGAGCGAGGAGTCGAGAAAGCAACCGGCAGAGAACACAGCGGACGGGGTGCGATACGACGCGGCTCCATCAGGGCAGGAAAGCGCAGTCTGCGAACGGCGGTGTGGGCTCGTTTTCTTTTACCCTAGCCCTTCTCTTCATTTCCCCTTTTACGTCGCGCGCCCTTCTTTGCACAGAGCACCATTTGAATTGGGGATTACGGCCGTTCGGGCTGACCCGCTCTGCTAGGCGGAATAAGAAATTTTGTGCCCTTTTTGTGCTTCCTGTTCTCCCGAGACAAGTCTAAATAACGTCCGTGTGGCGTTACTACTACAGATCACGAATAGTCGCTTAAACGCAAAGACGAGGCTTTAACGTTCCGTCCCGGAAACAGTGATATATCGGCAAGTAAAACAAAGCACTCCCACGCGGATCTTGATATATATTTATAAATTAACTTAACGGGAGTGGTAGACTATGTAAAATTTGTCAAAAATGTTTAAATTTTTTGCCACCATATAGATGCCTAGCATGTTAGAAATATTGTCTCCAGTTTCATAATTTAATTCGTGCTGCAAAGGATGTAAAAACCCTCTTGTTTCAACCAATATGCAGTGTCACGCCTCCTCTGTACAAGACTCTGTCCCTATTCGCGATATTTTACTACCAGGTGTACCGATATGAAATGAGCGTTAAGATACAAATGTGTCGATAGGGAACATTTGTTGTGAAAGAGCCTTAATTTTTTTTGTTTGGTTGGTATGACATCTGTCAAAGATATTTAGTATACATAAAGTCATGGAACAAACTACATCGTATGTTTTCATCGTGTTAACAATGTCGAATTTTGTACCAGAAAGTGATGATTTGCAGAGTCACATCGAATGCTTGTCGAGGCATATGGTGATCATGCTCTATCAGAAGCAACATGCAAAAGATGGTTGCAACGGTTCAGAAATAATGATTTTGATATAAGAAATGAAGAACGTGGAAGACCACCAAAAAATTTCGAAGACGCCGAATTGCAAACAATATTGGATGAAGATGATACTTTGAGTCAGAAGCAAATGGCAGCAATGCTAAATGTTGCACAACAAACAATTTCTGACCGTTTGAAAGCTATGAGAAAGCTCCAAAAGTGTGGAAAATGGGTGCCACATGAACTGAATGAAAGACAGATGGAAAACCGAAAAACCATTTGTCAAATTTTGCTTCAAAGACATGAAAGAAAATCAATTATGCATCGAATTGTTACTGGCGATGAAAAATGGATTTATTTTAAGAATCCTAAACTGGAAAAATCGTGGGTTAATCCGGGACAACCATCAACATCGACTCCAAAACCAGATCGATTCGGCAAGAAGACAATGCTCTGCGTTTTGTGGGATCAGAAAGGTGCGGTGTATCATGAGCTTCTAAAACTCGGTAAAACTGTGGATACTAATCGCTACAGACAACAAATGATCAATTTGAACTAATGGGCTAGAAGACGTGGCAAAGTAATTTTTTTACACGACAGTGCACCTACACACAAAGAAAAACTGGTTCAGGATACAATCAAAACACTTAGCTAGGAGCTTCTACCCCACCCGCCGTATTCACCAGACTTGGCCCCTTCCGATTACCATTTCTTTTCATCAATGGGACACGCATTGGCTGAGGAACACTTCGATTCCTACGAAGAAGTCGAAAATTGGGTGTCTGATTGGTTTGCTTCAAAAGACGAACAATTCTATTGGCGTGGTGTCCACAAAATTCTAGAAAGGTGATCAACATGTATAGAAAGCAATGGTCAGTACTCTGAATAAAATGTTTTTACTTTTCAGTTCAAAATTAGAGTTTCATTTTCATAAAAAAACGCTCATTTCATACCAGTACACCTGGTATTTCCTGCTATCACAGAAGACATTTGTGGAGTATAGAAGGCTGTGAGTCTGGTTAAGATGCGGTTAATTACGATTTATTAAAGAAATGGACATATGATGGAAGAAACGCTCAAAAGTCAACATTTCGCTCATATATATTTGTTAAAATTACCGCATACGACGCGGGCCTGACGTTCAATGATGGTAACACTAGAAGAATCAGAAGCTTTATGAGACTGGGATTTGATGTAGGTTGCTTTAGTGAAAACCTACTGAAGAACACTGATGGTGTGTGTATTTATATATTCCTAATTCTGAGATGTCAGCGAAAGATTTTCCAATAGGACACGCAGGAGAGACCAGACTAGAAGAACAGAGGTACATGAAGACCAAAAAAAAAAAAAAAAAAAAAAAAAAAAAAAAAAAAAAAAAAAAAAAAAACCAAATGTATATGGTTAATATGGTTACAGCCACATAAATACTAATAAATTCTCTTTTCTGCATTTCCTGCAGCTTTTGTTTTTCAGTGTGTTAGGAACGTTTTCTGCTAAACCATTGCAGATAAAGAGGTGAAATTTGCTACAGATTTTCTAAATACTGTAATACAACTTCCTGTGATACAAAATTTTTCAAAGTGCTTTACACTCGAATTTATTTAGGTTTTTGTGAAATAAAAATTGCTATGTACTTTATTCAAAAACTTAAAAAATTTTTTGCGAGTGTTCTCAGGCGATATTAAAGAAACTGGTACATAAATTTGTTTATCTATTTACTAAGAATAACCAACAACATTTTAAAAGTGATAAGTACAGTAACCTCTGAGAAAATGTTCATCATATGATAGTACATGTTCTGAAAGTATCTGGCAACGTCCTGGTGAAATTATTTGACAAAAGATTGAAAAAAAATCCAGATTACAGCCAGTAACATGATAACTTGTGTAAAATTTTGTTCAATTATCTCTCAAACAGTAAATATCAGCTTTCATTTACTTGAATATTTTCTCGTACGTCCGCTCTTAACATCATCAACCCAGTGACATTCCTCTTAAATTTCAAGTTAATGGTCTTCCGATTATTTTGATGCTGTCGTCCATATAGCCCCCTATTCTGATAGTTTTTTTATATATACCTACAGCAGCGGCAAAATTCCTCGATAACCTGGTTGTTCTATTGTTCAGAGACAATCAAAGAGACTTGTGGATGTGTAACAAGTGGTTCAAATGGCTCTGAGCACTATGGGACTTAACTACTTAGGTCATCAGTCCCCTAGAACTTAGAACTACTTAAACATAACTAACCTAAGGACATCACACACATTCCTGCCCGAGGCAGGATTCGAACCTGCGACCGTAGCGGTCTCGCGGTTCCAGGCTGTAGCGCCTAGAACCGCACGGCCACTCCGGTCGGCGATGTGTTAACAGGTTTCTCTGTCTATTCTTTTTGTAACGTTGTTCTGTAGTTCTGTTTTCGTTTCCTATTGATTCCATGCTTATTTATTTTTTAACGTCTTGCTTGCTAATGGCGGAGTACACAACCTTCGGTCAAAAACCGATATAACCAACATCCTCTGACCACGATTAAAAGTAAACCGTGTTTAAAATATCTCTGTGGTGCACGAACGTTATTCGCCGGTCAGTAAAGAGTCATCAGTCACCGTGCCTTTTACCGCGATTAGCTCCGTATATTACGAGGGCGGTTCAGAAAGTAACCTCCGATTGGTCACAGTGCGGGTTGTGGGGGGAGTAGCGACGCCATCTGTGTGTTCACGCACTCAACAGGTCAGTCGGCATCAAGCCGTGGTCGAGTGAACGTCGTACCTGCGCCAGTTTAGTTTTTGTGGCAGTTTGAAATGTGTGCTGCAATAGAAAACCCCGCCAAATGTGAAGTGCGTGCTGTCATAAGGTTTTTTACAGCCAAAGGATATTCTGCAGCAGCTATTCATCGTGAGCTTTGTGCCGTGTACGGACCAAGAGTTATGAGTGAAGGAGTTGTCCGTGAATGGGTACGTTTATTTAAAAGTGGACGAGAAAACGTTCATGATGAAGAGAGGAGTGGTAGACCATCATTGGGGACTGACGAACTCGTTCAGACAGTTGATGCAAAAGTTCGTGAAAATCGACGTTTCTCAATGTCGGAGTTGTCTACTGGTTTTCCACAGATTTCTAAGACTCTCTTGTACGAGATAGTGACAGCAAGATTAGGTTACCGTAAGTTCTGTGCACGATGGGTGCCCAAAATTCTTACCGACCACCACAAAACTCAAAGAATGGCCTCTGCATTAGACTTTCTGTCATGTTATGAGGACGAAGGAGAACCATTGTTAAACAGAATCGTGACCGGTGATGAAACCTGGATTAAGTACGTGAACCCTGAGACAAAAGAACAATCAAAGATGTGGGCACTTTCAAATTCGCCTACCAAACCAAGAAAAGCCTCGCAAGATTTTTCTGCCAGAAAACTGATGGCAACGGTGTTTTGGGATGCCAAAGGGGTGTTGTTGGTTGAATTCATGGAACGTGGTACGACCATTAATCAAGACGTGTACTGTGAAACAATAAAAAAGTTACGACGGGCTATACAGAACAAACGCCGTGGTATGCTGACTTCCGGTATCGTTTTTTTGCACGATAACGCCCGTCCTCACTCTGCTCGCAGAACAACGGCCCTTCTTGAGTCCTTCAAGTGGGACGTTATCAACCATCCACCTTACAGCCCAGACCTGGCGCCAAGTGATTATCACCTCCTCATGCATTTGAAGAAATGGCTCGGGTCACAGCGGTTTGATGACGACGAAGAGCTCAAAGATGCGGTCACAGGCTGGCTCCAGGCACAAGTGGGTGATTTTTATGCAGAAGGAATTTCAAAGCTTGTGAAGAGATACGATAAGTGCCTCAATCGCTATGGAGACTATGTAGAAAAATAGTGCAAAGATGTAGTTGTAAGATGTATATATTAAAATATTTTTATTTAACTTGGTGTATTTTTTTAAATCAACCGGAGGTTACTTTCTGAACGGCCCTCGTACAATGGAAATCGTCAGTAGAAATACGAATTTGCAAAACTCTGAACAACTACTGGTGAGGGACATCACTGTCACTCTGTCTCACACTCGTCAACAAGTGGCAGTCCTTCGTTTACAGTTGAGTAAATGGAAAACAAAAGAAGGAGATCAAATTTACGAAATGGGAGATGGATATATTTCTTGAATTGGTTGCCGCGAATGCAAAGGTTCTTGAAAACAAAAGAACTGACAGCTTCAGGATAAAAAAAGAAATGTGCTATTTCTCTTCCGGTCATTATTTTTTCCCGCTTTCTTTCATTCATGTCATTTAAATATAAAATTCATCAAGTATGTGGTAATTAACACATCTAATTGTCATTTTTTGGAAAATGTACCTCTTCTTTTTTCTAACTATGTGCTGCACCCAAAAATCCTATTTAAGTGCGAACAATAATTCTTAATTACTAGTCTTTTATAAAAGGTAATAAATAAAGATTGTACAGTTAAAAAAACGATAAACTGACTATGTTCTATTTTTTATATTTTACGCTTCACGTAAATGCTCGTTGAACATGCAGCTCGATTTAAAAATTAGAATCCCCTTGGTATCGAAAATATGCCCCCCCCTCCCCCACATAGCCACCTAGCAACTACTCCGAGACCACATTACTTGTCGGAAAGACTGCCTTGTTTTAGTGTAGTAAGAGTGATCAGAAAACTTTGAAGACGATTTTCTCAAGTATTTTTGAGAACTGCTTCGAACTGCTTTGGGAGAGTTGTATTTAAGTTTTGAACTTCACATACACCAAATACAAAACATAGCAAAAGTCCGATGATCGCGTAGTTCACTCGTTAGAGATGAATAGGCAAAGTGTTCACATGTGGAGGCACAAATTAATTCTTCACCCAGTAAGTTTGATTCGTAAACTAATACACTTTCTGGGATCATCTTACTTATAGCGAACGATTTAGGTTGCCCCGACTCTGCCTCAGTACATCCAAAAGCGCCACCATCTAAATACGGTACGCTTATAAAATCCTGGTCATCTCCCGGAAACCGGGCGTGCTCGACGGTCAAATTTAAACACGGTCAATACCCTTGTTAACTTTGATCGAGGTTGATACATCAGAATTTTGTGTAAGCTGTGTTAAATGCCGCCGTTGCCGCCATTAATCGTTCTTACTTCACTCGGTAATATCTCTCGTAGTTTTATGTGCTAGGCCGTATGTGTCTTGTTCTGTGTTAAACATGGCGATTGAATCTTAGAGAGAGATTCGTCAGTTTCTGCTGGGGTTCGAGCTGATCGAACAGTTTATGAATGTGCTGCCACTTTAAAGTGTCCAGCGGGCGCAATTTTCGGCAATCACACATTTCGTCATGGCCAGGTACTCGAAAGAACTAACCTCCTCGGGATGCATGGGTGACTTATCCCAACCCTCCCCTCCCCCCCACACCACTCCCAAGGGACAATATCAACCAAAAATACACCCGTCGTCTATTCGATCAGTCTCTTAGGTTGTTTACCCTCGATATTACAATTGCAACAAAGAAAATTGACAGTCGCGCGTGAATTTACCATATTTAGTCACTGCATCATTCAAATATCGCTTCAAGTTTGCGTGACAACAAGCGCATTACATTCACCAGCGAAATCAACCTCGCTCATTGGGTCTCGTGTTACCTTTGGGAAGCAGGAGATGTGAAAACCAAGATCTAGTGGTTAGCAATAGGACGTTACCGCACTAGGATTCCACAGCAGGTCTGCTGGCCGCTGTGGTGGGGGAGACTGCAGAGGAATGGCTTCAGGCTCCGCTCAGTGGAAGAGCAACAGGCTTTGTATGCAAGTTCTAAACAGAAAAGGATTGCAGAAAAACAAGTTCTGGGCACATCCCTTCATTGTTGATAGTGACATTAACGGGATATTTGACACGCTTTGTAATGATTTAAGAAATTATGGTACTGAATTTTCCAGTATCCTTAGAATGTCATTCAGTTCATTTGATGAGGTAGCAGAGATCTCCCGAGATTAACTGACGGAACAGGTCACTGTTTTAAAGAAGGTAATCTCACCAGAGGAAAAGATTTTCGTGACCTGTGTACTCGATAGCTAATTATTTTCTGTCTGCAGTGATATTTACAGTTTTAGTTGTAACTGTAAGGTATACGTAGACGTGTGCTTCAGTTTTTATTTGAATCGTACGTTATAATAGACTGAAATAGAATTTGCAAATGTTTTAGACGAGAAGCTGGAAACCTGTTTACTATGTTGACATACCTTTTTTCTTAAAATAATTCTAGGGTGTCTGCTGTATCTGGCCCACTGGCGAGCAGATTGATGCCGTATTCCTGGACTTCAGGAAGGCATTTGATACGGTTCCGCACTTACGTTTAGTGAAAAAAATACGAGCTTACGGAATATCGGACCAGGTTTGTGATTGGATTCAGGATTTCCTAGAAGAAAGAACACAACATGTCATTCTTAACGGTTCAAAATCTGCAGATGTAGAGGTAATTTCGGGAGTACCGCAGGGAAGCGTGATAGGACCTTTATTGTTTACAATATACATAAATGACTTAGTTGACAACATCGGTAGCTCCGTGAGGCTATTTGCAGATGACACGGTTGTCTACAAGAAAGTAGCAACATCAGAAGACTCGTACGTACTCCAGGAGGACCTGCAGAGGATTAATGCTTGGTGCGACAGCTGGCAGCTTTCCCTAAACGTAGATAAATGTAATATAATGCGCATACATAGGGGCAGAAATCCATTCCAGTACGATTATGCCATAGGTGGTAAATCATTGGAAGCGGTAGCGACCGTAAAATACTTAGGAGTTACTATCCGGAGCGATCTGAAGTGGAATGATCACATAAAACAAATAGTGGGAAAAGCAGGCGCCAGGTTGAGATTCATAGGAAGAATTCTAAGAAAATGTGACTCATCGACGAAAGAAGTAACTTACAAAACGCTTGTTCGTCCGATTCTTGAGTATTGCTCATCAGTATGGGACCCTTACCAGGTTGGATTAATAGAAGAGATAGACATGATCCAGCGAGAAGCAGCGCGATTCGTCATGGGGACATTTAGTCAGCGCGAGAGCGTTACGGAGATGCTGAACAAGCTCCAGTGGCGGACACTTCAAGAAAGGCGTTACGCAATACGGAGAGGTTTATTATCGAAATTACGAGAGAGCACATTCCGGGAAGAGATGGGCAACATATTACTACCGCCCACATATATCTCGCGTAATGATCACAACGAAAAGATCCGAGAAATTAGAGCAAATACGGAGACTTACAAGCAGTCGTTCTTCCCACGCACAATTCGTGAATGGAACAGGGAAGGGGGGATCAGATAGTGGTACAATAAGTACCCTCCGCCACACACCGTAAGGTGGCTCGCGGAGTATAGATGTAGATGTAGATTAGCATCACTTGCTGCAGCAGGAGACGTTGCTGTGCTGTTTCGGTCTGGAAGTAGGTTTCGAGTAAAACTTGCATAGCCCTGAAAGTAAACGTGCTTTCTCCGTGCTGTAAAACTCTTGTGGTTGGAGCGGAGCATCAGGAACAAACACTGAAGAAATTGAGGATCGATGATTTCCACGATCTCCAGCCAGCCAGCGTGCAGGAAGTGCGTTATTGTAAGCAGTTTGAACACGACTGTAATGTGGAGAGGCTTATTCATCTGACTGAGCCTCATTTATGACCCTCCTGATTCCCAACACTTTTTTACCAGTTCGCGTTTTGAATTGTTCTGAGATGGAGTGTCCCAAGTTGCTGATCTCATCTGAATATCGCAGGTAAAAGATTCTGTGTAAAAACTATCCACAACATTCACGTGGGCAGACAAAGCTAGGTACGGGTGAGCGGCTGGCGTCCTCCTCCGGGGGCGGCCATACGCTGCCGTGGGTTCCCCCGGCAGCAGCACCAGGCTGGCAGGCCTGCCGGCACAGCGGCCACACTCAGGCAGATGCCACGTGCAGGAACCTACTACTTCTTTCGGTATGTGTTAGAAACTTTTGTGGGAGACCAATATTAGACCCAAATGCACCACGACAGATTTACTGTAACGCCTGGACCTTCATATTGACGATGAAACACAGAAATTGCGAGGGATATAATACAAAAGGCACAATTCTGATTTCTGTCCAGGGGAGTAACGCTTCAAACCATCTGTGTTGGAAACTTTCCTGGGAGACCAATATTAGATTCCGACGAACTATGGCATTTTTACTGTAACTCTTGGACCTTCACTATGATGATGAAACACAGAAATTGCATCGGAATTGAATAAAAAAGGCACAATCCCGAATTCAGTCCGGGGGGGCAGTAACGCATCAAACAGTCTGTGTGTTAACCTTTCCCGGTAGACCAATATTAGATTCCGATCCACCACTGCTGGTTTACTGTAACCTTTGGACCTTCACATTGACGATGAAACACAGAAATTGCATCGGGATTGAATTCAAAATTCACAAAGCCGACTTCTGTCACGGGGGAGTAACGCTTCAAACAGTCTGTGTTGGAACATATCCTGGGAGTCCAGTAGTAGATTCCGATGCACCACTGAAACTTTACTAAACCCTTGGACTTTTACATTGACGATGAAATGCAGAAATTGCATCGGGATTCAATGCAAAAGGCACAATGAAGGCCTTTGTCCAGGGGAGTAACGCTTCAAACCATCTGTGTTGGAAACGATCCTGGGAGACCACTATTAGATTGCGATGAAATATGGCAGGTTTACTGTAACTCTTGGACCTTCACAACGACGATGATACTCAGAAATTGCATCGGGATATAATAGAAAAGGCACAATGCCGATTTATGTCCTGGGGGATTAACGCTTCAAACAGTCTGTGTTGGAACTGGGAGACCAGTTGTAGATTCCAATGCACCACTGCAGGTTTACTCTGACCCTTAGACCTTCAGACTGACGATAAAACACACAAGTGGCATCGGGATTGAATACAAAAGGCACAATGCCAACTTCTGTCCAGGTGGAGTAACGCTTCAAACCATCTGTGTTGGAAACTTTGCTGGGAGACCACTATTAGATTCCGATTATCCACGGCAGGTTTACTGTAACTCTTGGACCTTTACATTGACGATGAAACACAGAAATTGCATTCTGTTTGAATTATATTAGATTAGATTAATACTAGTTCCATGGATCATGAGTACGGTATTTCGTAATGGTGTGGAACGAGTCAAATTTTCCAGTACATGTTATAATTAAGTTAATTTAACAACATAATTAATTTAATATAACAACTTGTTTATTTATTTATTTTTTAAAACTTTTTTGTTTTTTTTCTTTTATTTCTTAATTTATATCTAAAAATTCCTTTATGGAGTAGAAGGAGTTGTCATTCAGAAATTCTTCTAATTTCTTCTTAAATACTTGTTGGTTATCTGTCAGATTTTTGATACTATTTGGTAAGTGACCAAAGACTTTAGTGGCAGTATAATTCTCCCCTTTCTGTGTCAAAGTTAGATTTAATCTTGAATAGTGAAGATCATCCTTTCTCCTAATATTGTAGTTATGTACTCTGCTATTACTTTTTAATTGGGTTTGGTTGTTAATAACAAATTTCATAAGAGAGTATATATACTGAGAAGCTACTGTGAATATCCCTAGATCCTTAAATAAATGTCTGCGGGATGATCTTGGGTGGACTCTAGCTATTATTCTGATTACACACATTTGTGCAATAAATACTTTATTCCTCAGTGATGAGTTATTCCAAAATATGATGTCATATGCAAGCAATGAGTGAAAATAGGCGTAGTAAGCTAATTTACTAAGATGTTTATCACCAAAATTTGAGATGACCCTTCTTGCATAAGTAGCTGAACGTAAACGTTTCAGCAGATCATCAATGTGTTCCTTCCAATTTAATGTCTCATCACTGGATACACCTAAAAATTTTGAATATTCCACATTAGCTATATACTTCTGATTAAGGTCTATATTTATTATGGCGTCATACCATTTACTGTACGGAACAGGGTGTACTGTGTCTTATCAAAATTCAGTGACAGTCCATTTACAAGGAACCACTTAGTAATTTTCTGAAAGACATTATTGACAATTTAATCAGTTAATTCTTGTTTGTCAGGTGTGATTACTATACTTGTATCATCAGCAAAGAGAACTAACTTTGCCTCTTCATGAATATAAAATGGCAAGTCATTAATGTATATTAAGAACAACAAAGGACCCAAGACCGACCCTTGTGGAACCCCATTCTTGATAGTTCCCCAGTTTGAGGAATGTGCTGATTTTTGCATGTTATGAGAACAGCTTATTTCAACTTTCTGCACACTGAATAAAAAAGGCACAATACCGACTTCTGTCCAGGTGGAGTAACGTTTCAAACTGGGCTTCAAACCTTTCCTTGGAGGTCAATAGTAGATTCTGAATCACCACTGTAGGTTTAGTGTAACTCTTGGACATTCCCATTGAGAGTGTCATACAGAAATTGCTTTGGGAATGAATGCAAAAGGCACAATGCAGACTTCTGTCCAGGGGGAGTAACGCTAAAAAAACAGTCTGTGCTTTGAACATTTCCTGGGAGACCAGTAATATATTCCGATGCACCACTGCAGATTTACTCTGGCCATTGGACCTTCACAATGACGACGAACCACAGATATTGCATCGGGACTGATACAAAAGGCATAATGCCGACTTCTGTCCAGGGTTAGAAACGCATCAAACAATCTGTGTTTTGCACCTTTCCTGGTGGACCAATAGTAGATTCCGATGCACCACTGCAGTTTTACTGTAACACTTGGACCCTCACATTGACGATGATACACAGAAATTGCATCGGGATGGAATACAAAAGGCACAGTGCGGACTTTGTCCAGGTGGAGTAATGCTTCAAACAGTATATGTCTGAAACTTTCCTGGGAGACCAGTATTACATTCCGATACACCACTGCAGATTTACTCTGGCCATTGGACCTTCACATTGACGATGAAACACAGAAGTGGCATCGGGGTGAATAAAAAAGCCACAATGCCAACTTCTTTCCACGCGGAGTAACGCTTCAAATTATCTGTGTTGGAAACATTGCTGGGAGACCACTATTAGATTCCGATGAACCACGTCAGGTTTACTGTAACTTTTGGACCTTTACATTGACGATGAGACACAGAAATTTCAGTCTGATTGAATAAAAAAGGCACAATGCCGACATATGTCCAGGGGTAGTAACGCATCAGTCTATGTTTTAACCTATACTGGGAGACCAGGTAGGTTTACTGCAACCCTTGGACCTCCATGTTGACTATGAAACACAGAAATTGCATCGTGATTGAATACAAAAGGCACAATGCCAACATGTGTCCAGGGAGAGTAGCGCTTCAACCAGTCTGTGCTTCAAACCTTTCCTTGGAGTCCAGTAGTAAATTCCGAAGCACCACGGCTGGTTTACTGTAGCTCTTGGACCTTCCCATTGAGGATGAAACACAGAAATTGCATCGGGATTGAATAAAAATTCCACAAAGTCGACTTCTGTGAATGGGGGGTAACGCTTGAAACAGTCTGCGTTGGAACATATCCTGGGAGCCCAGAAGTAGATTGCAAAGCACCAGTGCAGGTTTACTGTTACCCTTGGACCTTCACATTGACGTTGAAACACAGGAACTGCATCGGGATTGAATACCAAATTCACAAAGCCAACTTCTGTCAACGGGGAGTAATGCTTCAAACATCCTGTGTTGGAACACATCCTGGGAGTCCAGTAGTAGATTCCAATGCACCACTGCATGTTTACTGTAAACCTTGGTCCGTCACTTTGAAGATGAAACACAGAAATTTGCATCGGTATTGAATACATAAGGCACGATGCCGACTTCTGTCCAGGTGGAGTAACGCTTCGAACGGTCTGATTTTTGAACTTTTCCTGGGAGACCTGTAGTACATTCAGATACACCACTGCAGGTTTACTGTAACGGTTACACCTTTTCATTGACGATGAAATACAGATATTGCATCGGGATATACACTCCTGGAAATTGAAATAAGAACACCGTGAATTCATTGTCCCAGGAAGGGGAAACTTTATTGACACATTCCTGGGGTGAGATACATCACATGATCACACTGACAGAACCACAGGCACATAGACACAGGCAACAGAGCATGCACAATGTCGGCACTAGTACAGTGTATATCCACCTTTCGCAGCAATGCAGGCTGCTATTCTCCCATGGAGACGATCGTAGAGATGCTGGATGTAGTCCTGTGGAACGGCTTGCCATGCCATTTCCACCTGGCGCCTCAGTTGGATCAGCGTTCGTGCTGGACGTGCAGACCGCGTGAGACGACGCTTCATCTAGTCCCAAACATGCTCAATGGGGGACTGATCCGGAGATCTTGCTGGCCAGGGTAGTTGACTTACACCTTCTAGAGCACGTTGGGTGGCACGGGATACACGCGGACGTGCATTGTCCTGTTGGAACAGCAAGTTCCCTTGCCGGTCTAGGAATGGTAGAACGATGGGTTCGATGACGGTTTGGATGTACCGTGCACTATTCAGTGTCCCCTCGACGATCACCAGTGGTGTACGGCCAGTGTAGGAGATCGCTCCCCACACCATGATGCCGGGTGTTGGCCCTGTGTGCCTCGGTCGTATGCAGTCCTGATTGTGGCGCTCACCTGCACGGCGCCAAACACGCATACGACCATCATTGGCACCAAGGCAGAAGCGACTCTCATCGCTGAAGACGACACGTCTCCATTCGTCCCTCCATTCACGCCTGTCGCGACACCACTGGAGGCGGGCTGCACGATGTTGGGGCGTGAGCGGAAGACGGCCTAACGGTGTGCGGGACCGTAGCCCAGCTTCATGGAGACGGTTGCGAATGGTCCTCGCCGATACCCCAGGAGCAACAGTGTCCCTAATTTGCTGGGAAGTGGCGGTGCGGTCCCCTACGGCACTGCGTAGGATCCTACGGTCTTGGCGTGCATCCGTGCGTCGCTGCGGTCCGGTCGCAGGTCGACGGGCACGTGCACCTTCCGCCGACCACTGGCGACAACATCGATGTACTGTGGAGACCTCACGCCCCACGTGTTGAGCAATTCGGCGGTACGTCCACCCGGCCTCCCGCATGCCCACTATACGCCCTCGCTCAAAGTCCGTCAGCTGCACATACGATTCACGTCCACGCTGTCGCGGCATGCTACCAGTGTTAAAGACTGCAATGGAGCTCCGTATGCCACGGCAAACTGGCTGACACTGACGGCGGCGGTGCACAAATGCTGCGCAGCTAGCGCCATTCGACGGCCAACACCGCGGTTCCCGGTGCGTCCGCTGTGCCGTGCGTGTGATCATTACTTGTACAGCCCTCTCGCGGTGTCCGGAGCAAGTATGGTGGGTCTGACACACCGGTGTCAATGTGTTCTTTTTTCCATTTCCAGGAGTGTAATTTAAAATGCACAATGCCGATTTCTGTCCAGGAGAAGTTTCGTCTCAAACTGTGCTTTATATCTTTTCTTGGAGTCAGATAGTAGATCCTGAATCAACACTGTAGGTATACTGTAACACTTGGACCTTCACATTGAGGATGGAACATAGGAAATTGCTTCGAGAATGAATACAAAAGGCACAAATGCCGACTTCCATCGAGGTGGAGCAACGCTTCAAACAATCTGTGCTTTGCACCTTTCCTGGGAGTCCATTGTTAGATTCTGATGCACCATGCAGTTTTACTATAACACTTGGACCTTCACATTGAAGGAATGCATCGGAATATAATAGAAAAGGCACAATGCCGACTTATGTCCAATGGAAGTTTCGCTTCAAACTGTGCTTCAAACTTTTCCTTGGAGTCTAATAGTTGATTCTAAATCACCACTGTTGGTTTACTGTAACTGTTGGACCTTCCCATTGAGGATGAAACATAGAAAACGCTTCGGGAATGAATGCTAAAGGCACAATGGCGACTTTTGTCCAGGTGGAGTAACGCTTCAAACGGTCTGATTTTTTGAACTTTTCTTGGGAGACCTGTAGTACATTCAGACTCACCACTGCAGGTTTACTGCAACTCATGGACCTTCACACTGTGGATGAAACATAAGAAATTGCCTCGGGAATGAATACGAAAGGCACATTGCCGACTTCCGTCCAGTGGGACTAACGCTACAAACAGTCTGTGCTTTTAACGTTTCCTGGGAGACCTGTATTAGATTCCCATGCACCACTGCAGTTTTACTGTAACCCTTTTACCTTCACTTTGACGATGAAACATAGAAATTGCATCGACATTGTGTAGAAAAGACGCAATGCAGACTTTGTCCAGGGGGAGTAAAGCTTCAAGCAATCTATGTCGGAAACATTCTTGGGAGACCAGTATTACATTTTAATACACCACTGCAGGTTTACTCTGACCCTTGGACCTTCACATTGACGATGAAACACAGAAGTCACATCGGGATTGAATAGGAATGAGCACAGCTAAATGATTCAGTATTTCCAGAACAGATATTTATTATAACTAAAACATATAGCGTACCTTAAGCTTAGTACTACAATGACGGTAGATTTTTATGTCCGTGTCATGTCCATTGAGCGCTCTTTTATATAGCCATTGTCCTCTTGAGTCGCTCGTGCGTCGTCACAATAAGTTATAACAGTTCTTCTTACACTTCACTCAAACTTAGACGTAACACGTTTTTATACGTTTAGCAAACAAAATTAGATCAGACTGCCACAAATATGCGTCCGTCTTACTTAAGGAAACTAATACAAGTCTTTAGCGATCAAGGGTTCATTTGTTCTCCAGTGAACAAAATAGTGAAGGATCGCATATCTATCCGTATTTTTCTGTTTATATTGCCGCCCTAAGACGACGAATTACATTATTTAGAAAACTCCACCGTCACTATGCGACGCCTTATTATACATTAATCATTCTTTATAAACAAGTATTTGCCTTCTGGCTGAAAGTATGAATTATTTGCTGTTTTAAGGAAGTCAAAAATAGCGAATATCATATTGCCTCCCACGAGGAGAGAGGGAATGCCGAAGGATTACCTCGATCCTCGTGAGATATTCGTGATTTTTGGTGTGACATTTACATAATGTTACTGGCGTACTAAGTACATAAATTGAAATTACATTTATAAAAAAATGTATCAGATATTTATCATTTTTCAAAATAAAGTTATTCACTCTTTGTTCATCAGTCACTTCATTCCATAATACCAAGATTAATATTTATGTGCATATTTAAGTTTGGTCCATATTTGCTTATAACAATAAGTGAACGTTCATTTCACACCTCAGGGGATAGAATTCGGAAATTAAATTCTCTTGAGCTTAACAACTAATACATGAGTACAGTGAGTGTTTATTTTTACTAAACTAGAGAGGACAATGTTCGAGCTTCTGTTGACTCATTGTGGTTCAATTACAGTTTAATAACGCAGCACTACACTTCGTGATGCTTTCACTTTCTGTGTTAGCTGTCTACGGCGTTCATCATGCAGTACATCTGTCCTTTCACTGTGGTGCCAGGAATTCAAGTGGCTTCCCGGGTTTTTATTTACAATATGAAACAGAAGAAGTGGAAAATTATTAGTATAACTTACAGCCTATTGGATACATTTGTTAAGGATCGGGACTGGTCTGGAGTTCAGGGTCTTCCTATATCGCACATTCATTTTCTTTGTCCATCAAGAGACAGGACTATAATTCATTTTAGGAGTGTTCGGAAGTGCTGGTATTAAGGGCTTTAAGGTCCGAGTAATCTACTTCTCACTCATCGTACCTTCAACTCAAGAAAATTGCTTAATTTACGTATGAAAATGTAGTCACACAAGTGTGCAAATGTCTTTCCTCCAGTATGTACGATTGAAGTCATGGCGGTTAGCAGTTTAAAGTTTGGATTGTTTCGTCACCCACGCGTCAGCTTCTCACAGCGGCTGCACAGTGTTGCGTGAGCTCCAATACTCGGTGTCCGTTCGCGTTCAGGTTGTAACAGAGCTGCCGGTCGTCGATCGCTCTCTCTCTTTTTTTTTTTTTTTGTGAACTTCGTATCACGCGAGTGCATCGATACACACACCTCGCGCGCGTTTTCCATCGGAGGAGCCGGACACTGAAGCTGCCTCCATACTTCCCTGTCAACTGCCTCCCATGAGGCTCACAGGTAGGTGACGACGAATATTTTAGCTGTCGCTGCACTTAGAACAACACGGAACTTTGCGTTGCACCTGTTGTCGTAGCCTTGGCTTCTTTTTACACTTGCAGTTCTACGCTACCACTAACAAACACTGAACAGTTATCTTTATTATGCACGTCGCACTTTAGTGTGCATCTTCACACAGCATTCGTGCTCAGTTCCTTCGTCAATAGTGTTCACTTACAAAACAATCAAATTTTGCAGGTTTCCTCCATTGGTACAGAAAGACTTATATTCTACTATGTACAACAGATCACTTACGAGCTAATATTTACAATTAATGGTCAGTCCTTTTCTTAAGTCCAGTGAATTTTTGGGGCTCATCTCCTCATTATGAAAACTACAGATTGCGCAACACTCGTTGCATTTATTCTTTAGTGCACCCAAGTTCATTTTCTACTGCCACGTAGCATATCTACTACTTAACGAATACGCATTTAACGCTGAACCCTTTCTTTTGTGTTTTCCTTTGTGCTTGCCAATTTTTTATTTTTGTATTTGAGGGCAGACTGGATAACAATAGGTCTCCCTCTTCGATTCATGTACTCAACAATCGTTCTCTGTAAAAAAAAAAAAAAATAGATTAACGCGTGTCTACTATTTTTCGCATGAATGGAATTACCCACATTTCACTGGATTTACGCAAACTGTCCATAAAAAAAAAATTACCAAAGCTAGCGAAGTTCATCGCGCTACTTGCCTCATTTCTCATAAGCACTGCTTTGCCTCGAAGCACACGTGCCTTTTACAAGTCGACCCTTTGTCTAGGTTAATGAACCAGGATCAAAAGGAACGGGCACAAGGAAAATGGATTTCATACGAGGAGTGTTTTAGGAGACATTTTTACAATAAAATCTGCATGTAAATAAAATTATCATAATAAATATAGGCACATATATAAATTTTAACCTCTTTCATTACAGCATGCTTTGCTACTTCTACATCTTACTCTCGTTACAGTCAGTATTTAAACGCAACTGCATTGCCTGTTCTTTAGATTAGCCTTCAATTAGGGTACTGAATGGTCGCTAGATTACACTACAAAGCATCTGAAGATCTTTACTTGGGCTTATTTATAATACAGGGGGCTTGCTGTGTGGTTATTTAGTACCTTGATTCTACTGAAATCAATTCGCCAGCTAACATTCCTCATATACTCTTTAGATTGGGCTCAGATCACAAGGAAACAGTTTACTTTCATAGCAATTAATGGCCTCGTGGAGTACTTACGCTACATTATTCATGCTTCGTGGTTTGCCTCTCTTTTTGAACTGTACTTCAACTAACTTAGTTTACTACAGCTTATCGTCCCCTTGCGTGAACACATGTGGGTTACCACTCGTTTTCTCATTTAACAGTCCGCTTTAACTGAACTTTAAGCTATTTCCTCCACTCCTGTTCACTGTCTGGACGTTTGGAACATGTATTTTTTTTAAGCGGGTAATTTGGGCTTTCACAACAGAACTTCAAGTACTTACACTACTAAAAATAAATCTATAAATCTTCTTGTACCTTGGGAGAAGTGCATCCTCCTCCATTTCTCACCTTTACATATTTATACAGCTCCGGTCAATCACCTCGCAAGCATTTTTTTTTATACTAACTTAAAGTTAAATTGAAATTCTTGCTGCAACCTTAATTTCCTGCTTCAGCTTGTTGAAGAAATATCAGTTCATGTCCATCACTATAAACAATTTTTCCATACTTAACATTTAATACATAAAGTTTACATGTAGTAGCCGTTAGCATGCAGTCAGTGCGCTGTTCAACACACTACTTCTCATTAACAGTTCACACAAGGAAATTTCCAGTACGCAAGAAGTAAGAAACCAAAACCTATTCTATCTGCAGTTGAGGCTGTATCTGTAAACTAACTATCTGTTTCAATGGACCAATCACTCCCGATATGGAGCAACCCTGAATCGGCAATGATAAAGCTTTAGAAACAGAAGACACCTGTCTGAAGAGACATGATGACATGACATTGATGTTTGCTCCTGTATCAACAATGGCTGTGACAGGAATGTTGGCAATAGAAATCTTAATCGAAGCCTGGACCTGTTCATCATAAATGTCATTAATGTCTTGAGCTTCTCTGTCAGGTGCAAGGTCATCTCGTAAGTCGGCCTCATGGTGCACCGAATCGCATTAACATACTCAGAATCAGAGTATTCGTTAGTACCCCCACTCGAACCGGCAGCGACCTCTAGGAGGCTGAAAGGCGCTGCCTCCAATTTTCCGCAGGATGTTTAGTCTGTTTGTCATTCATGGCCTTAAGTGTTTGTTCCGGTTCATATTGGTGCTGGTTATGTGGTACAAATGCCGATGAAAAGGGGTAAAATCCCCTGGGTGCATTCACTTGTGAATAGAATACTTGAGACGGCTGCTGTCGCCCGATCTTTTGGTTGCCGGCAGAACCATTTCCTTGTGAAGGAAAGTTCGCATTTGGTGCCGTTTGAAAATTGTTCCGCGGTTCTCTATCCCGGGAAGAGTTGTTCTGATGTTGCGCTGGGTGGCCTCCGCCTTGCCCATGCCACTTGCTATTTTTCCACCTATAACTTTGATTGTACACTGGCCCATTAGAAAAATTGCCACTCGTTTGTGGAGAATTTCCATACTTCTCAGGCGCAGAATTAAAAGGTGGGTTTCCGTACTGATGTTGTACCTGGTGGTTGTAAACTGGGTGGTATCTCTGCTGATTACTGTAATTGGTTTTTTGCTTCCGTTTAAAGTTATTGCCGTTTGCGTTTTCATAACGGCTGGCAGGTTGGTAACAGCGATGGCAGTAGCGCGCTCTCTCCTTCGGCGCATTGTTGTCCGCGTGCGATGCATTCTGCTGGCTGCCAGGGTAGAATTTGCCGCTGCCAACCTTGGAACGCACATCCTCTCTAATTAAATCTAAGGAATCCAGCACAGAAATGAATGCATCCGTGTCTTCTTCGGACACATTTACTAGTTTCTCTCTAATAAATACAGAGAGCTTGCTTTTGAGAATCATAATTACGTCCTTGGAAGAAATCGGAGAATCCCAGAATTTAATTTTTGCTAGATACTTCTCAAAGTATCGCCGGAGACTTCCATGCTTCTCATTGAAAATTTCCGCACCATACACCTCCTTCCTTAATCTCTGCTGCACCCCACTACTCCAAAATTTTGCCAAGAACATTTTCTCAAACTCTTTACAATTCCTACACGTGTCTACCATTTTCGTTCCCCATAACGCTGCATCACTGGAAATAAATCCAGTGACGAACTGAATACGCTGTCTGTCTGTCCAGCTCCTGGGAAATATGCCGGAAGAATTCTTTAGGAACACGATCGGGTGTATTTCTCGCTTCTGCGGATGAAAAACAGGAAAAGTGTGATGCTTAATCACACTTTCCTCTTGCATTAGACTCACAACTGTGGGCGGATCATTTATTTTCCCCACTAGAGGCTCAACAGGACTGTTGTTTTGCATGTAATCAGGTGGTGAACCATAAGGAGTTGACTGACATTCGTCACCGTCTGTAGAGTTGTTCCCTAAAGTTTGCGTATGCGTGTGCGGATTTTCTACCCAGTTTCTCAGCATTCTGACTTCGTCCACTACTTGCTGCTTCCACTCAGGAAGATCCCGTGTAAGTGTCCTTCGAATCTGTCCCAATTCAGAAACCACTGTGTCTCCCGACTTACCAGGAGCAGTTAAGATTTCATATGTTACATCCTTGACAGTCTCTCTAAGCTCCTCCCTGACCTTCTTTTCGATAGAAATAACTTTGCCCTTTATCCATTCACCGTAGTGTTCCGACAATGCCTCCGCGTGTGCTTTCACGGTGCTCTTAACCTGTTCTTCGATATTGATTGAGTCTATCTGCCTCGACAGATCCTCTACTACACCTTCAATGTCAGATATCGTATTTCTAACTGAGTTTATTTCTTGGGTAGCTGCCTGAATTTTTGTGTTTAATGTTCCAGATACTTCAGCTATTTCACTTTTCACCTGTTTCTGCCTTTTCTGAATTTGATCACTGATCTTAGTTTGCACCTCACCCAAATGGGTATTTAATTCAGCCGTAATTTCTTTATGCAGATCTGCTTTGATTGTGCCTAGCTGTGTTTTTACTGATTGGCTTACAGCATCTAATCGGGCGTTAACAGTCTCATTCTGTGTTTTTATAGTCTCATTTACTGCGTCAAACTGTTGTTCCAGCATTTCCATTAACGCACCGAGGTCATTTGTAGCTGCGGCGGCAAGAGTTTGGACTTTAGGGTCACCTTCCCCAGTTACAGACATAGTTAGTTCAGTTTCCACACGGGAACCTACCGTTCGCGATCGTAAAGGGTATGGAATACTGTTAACGTCTTCACTCCCGTCTCCTGTTGCCACCTGCCTCTGTTTACTATCTGCCATTTTCGTCAGTAAACCACGTGCTACGCAAGGCTTTCGTCGTTTGTCAGTGACGTGGTGACTCCGCTAAGAGCACCGCTCTCGCGTGAGCAACAAATGAAATTCTATCTGGCGAGAAGACAAATGAATGAAGATGCTCTTCACTGCAAATTGCACAAAATATCCACCATGTTGAAAATGTAATAAAGCTATACTAACAATGGAGAAAAATAATTTCTATTATCAGACGACGAAGAATTTTACTTTGAAAGATAAAATAAAGCAGGTTTTCTATAGCGGGAAGGAGATAGAAGGGATGTGGATCGACTTGGAAAAGCAACGGTGCTACTGAAGCACTACACTGCGTATGAAAAATTCTGACTTACTTATTGATGGCATGGTTACCGCTATGTTGTCTCAGCAAATTCGAATCTCTTTTTTCTTTTCTTTTCTCTCGGTAATTAAACTGCGTTATCGACCAGCGTATTTTCCGTCTTTCACTCAGAAGGATTATGTGTACGTGAAACGACAGAACATTTATTAACACAAGCACATAGAAAATTTTCCAAGTATCTGAACTAATTTTTGGCCAGGTCCCTGTTCGGGCGCCAAGTGTGATGTAACAAAATAAAAGTGATGTTGTTATTCAATTGAAAAGTTGGAGTTTGAGATTTCGCTTACTGTTTTATCAATCACAATTGGCGTAAGAATCATGGATTGACCATTGTCATAAAATATTGCATTATGAAATGTGATTAGTCTTTACTTGCAGTTTCGCGTGGCTTGAAGCAGTCACAGCTAGAGTGCTATTGATTAAGAAATTGCGTTATCGTCTTTCTAATTACTTCATGATCGTAGATACGATCATACCCGGGCGTGATGTTATTGTTATGAGAAAACAATTTCCTAAGGGACCAGAAAGTTCTTGAGGGCGCAAAAACAACGGTAACATCACACAAAAGGGGTGTTAAATATTAAAGCTCACGCAAGAAGACGATGAAACAGTTTTCTTTTTGTCAGTGTAACACGCACATTGGACTCTGAACTTGGTGTCTGTAATCTTAGCAAAATGCATAATTAGAATGTAAACAGTACTGAGGAGATGATAGGAAATGAGCACTGCTAAATGATTCTGTATTCCCAGAACAAATATTTATTATAACTAAAACATATATCGTACCTTAAGCTTAGTACTACAATGACGGTAGATTTTTATGTCCGTTTCATGTCCATTGAGCGCTCTTTTATATAGCCATTGTCCTCTTGAGTCGCTCGTGCGTCGTCACGGTAAGTTATAACAGTTCTTCTTACACTTCACTCAAACTTAGACGTAAGACGTTTTTATACATTTAGTAAAAAAAATTAGATCAGACTGCCACAAATATGCGTCCGTCTTACTTAAGAAAAACAATACACGTCTTTAGCGATCAAGGCTTCATTTGTTCTCCAGTGAACAAAATAGTGAAGGATCGCATATCTATCCGTATTTTTCTGTTTATATTGCCGCCAAAAGACGACGAATTACATTATTTAGAAATTTCCACCGTCACTATGCGACGCCTTATTATACATTAATCATTCTTTATAAACAAGTATTTGCCTTCTGGCTGAAAGTATTAACTATTTCCTGTTTTAATGAAGTGAAAAATAGCGAATATCTCAGGATGAAACACAGAAATTGATTCGGGAACGAATACAGTCACAATGCCGACTTCTGTCCAAGGGGAGTTACGCTTCAGACTGTCTATGCTTAGAACGTTTCTTGGGAGACCAGAATTAGATTCCGATTCACCACTGCAGTTTTACTCTATCCCTTGGACCGTCCGATTGACGATGAAACACGAAAATTGCATCGAGATTGAATACAAAATGAACAATGCCGACTTCTTTCAAGTGTGTGGGATACATTCCTCGGAGACCAATATTACATTCGAATGCACCAGTGCAGGTTTACTCTAACCCTTCTACCATCATATTGACGATGGAACACAGAAGTTGCATCGGGATGAAATAGAAAAGGCACAATATCGATTTCTGGGCTGGGGGAGTAACGCTTCAAACAGTCTGTGCTTTAACGTTTTCTGGGAGACCGGAATTAGATTCCGATGCACCACTGCAAGTTTTCTTTAACCCTTGGAGCTTCACACTGACGATGAAACATAGAAATTCTATCGGGATTAAATAAAAAAAGCACAGTGCCCACTTCCGTCCTGGGTGGTTGAGGGGGGGGGGGGGGGGGGGTTGTAACGATTCAAACAGTTTGTGTTGGAACCATGCATGGGAGCCCAGTAGTAGATTCCAAAACACCACTGCAGGTTTACTGTAACCCTTGGACCTTCACATTGCCGATGAAACATGGAACTTGCATCGGGATGGAGTACAAAAGGCACAAAGCGGACTTTGTCCAGGGGGAGTAATGCTTCAAACAGTTTATGTCGGAAACTTTCATGGGAGACCAATATTAGATTCCAATGCACCACTGCAGATTTACTCTGACCCTTGGACCTTCACATTGACGGTGAAATACAGAAGTGGCATCGGGAATGAATACAAAAGGCACAATGCCTACTTCTGTCCAGGCGGAGTAGCACTGCAATCCATCTGTGTTGGAAACTTTGCTGGGAGACCACTATTAAATTCCGATGAACCACGGCAGGTTTGCTGTAACTCTTGGGCTTTTACATTGACGATGAAACACAGAAATTGCATTCTGATTGAATAAAAAAGGCACAATTCCAACTTATCTCCAGGATGAGTAACGAATCAAACAGTCTGCGCTTTTACTTTTCCTGGGAGACCAGGAAAGATTACTGTAACCCTGGGACCTTCATGATGACTATGAAACACAGAAATATCATTGGGATTGAATACAAAAGGCACAATGCCAACTTCTGCCAAGGGGGAGTTACACTTCAAACTGTCTGTGCTTAGACCGTTTCCTGGGAGACCAGTATTAGATTTAGATGCACCACGGCAGGTCTACTGTAAACATTGGAACTTCAGATTGACGTAGAAACACAGAAGTTGCATCTGGATTGAATACAAAAGGGACAATAGCGACTTCTGTCCAGGCGGAGTGACGCGTCAAACAGTCCGTTTTGGAACCTTTCATGGGAGTCCTGTAATAGTTTCCGATACACCACTGCAGGTTTCCTGTAATGCTTGGACCTTTACATTGACGATCAAGTACAGAAATAGAATCGGGATATAATACAAAAGGCAAAATGCCGACTTCTGTCCAGGGTGAGTTCTGCTTCAAACTGTCTGTTTTTTGAGCCATTCCTGGGAGAACTGTATTACATTCCGATACACCACTACAGGTTTACTGTAACTCTTGGACCTTCACATTGAGGGTGAAACATAGGAAATTGCTTTGGGAATGAATACAAAACGCACAATGCCCACATCAGTCCAGGGAGAATAACGCTTCAAACAAGTCTGTGCTTCAAACCGTTCCTTGGAGTCCAGTAGTAGATTCTGATGCACCACGGTATATTGACTGTAACTCTTGGACCGTCCTATTGAGGATGAAACACAGAAATTCGCTTCGGGAATTAATACAAAATGTCGATATCTGGCCTGGGAGAGGAACACTTCAAACAGTCTATGCTTTAACGTTTTCAGGGAGACCAGTATTAGATAGCGATGCACCGCTGCTGGTTTTCTGTAACACTTGGAGCTTCACATTGACGATGAAACATAGACATTTCATCGGGACTGAATAAAAAAGGCACAATGACGTCTTCTGTCCAGGGGGAATAACGCTTCACACGGTCTGTGTAGGAAACGTTCCTGGGAGACGAGTATTAGATTCCAATGCACCACGGCAGGTTTAAAGTAACTCATGGACCTTCACAGTGACGATTAAACACAGAATATGAATCGGGATTGAATACAAAATCCCGAAATGCCGACTTTGGTAAAGGTTGAGTAACGCCTCAAAAAGTCCTTGATGTGAACCGAGAATCCATTAGCAGATTCCCATGCACCATGGCAGATTTACTGTAACACTTGGACATTCACATTGACGTTGAAACACAGAATTTGCATCGGGATTGAATACAATAGGCACAATGCCGACTTCTGTCCAGGGGGAGTAATGCATCGAAGAGTCTGTTCTTTGAACGATTACTGGGAGACCAGTGTTAGATTGCGATGCAGCACGCAGGTTTACTGTAAATCTTGGACTTTTACATTGACGATGAAACACAGAAATTGCATCGGGATTATATACAAAATTCACAATGCCGACTTCCGAGCAGGGGGGAGTAACGTATCGAACAGTCTGTGTTTTGAACCATTTTGAGAGTCCAGTAGTAGATTCCGTTGCACCACTGCAGGTTTACTGTGCCCTTGGAAATTCACATTCACGATGAAACGGAGAAATTCCATCGGGATTGAATACAACAGGCACAATGCCGACTTCTGTCCAGGGGGAGTAACTATTCAAACTGTCTGTGTTGGAATCTTTCCTGGGACATCAGTATTAGATTCCTATGCACCACGGTAGGTTTCCTATAACCCTTGAACCCTCTCATTGACGATGAAACACAAAAAATTTCATGGGGATTGAATACTCTAACCTTTGGACCATCACATTGACATTGAAATACAGAAATTGCATAGGGTTTGAATACAAAAGGCACAATACCGAATTCTGTCCAGGGGGAGTAACGCTTCAAGCGACCTGTATTGAAAACTTTTCTGGGTGACCAGTATAAGATGAAAATGCACCACGGCAGGTTTACTGTAACCCTTGGACCTTCACGTTGAAGATGAAACACAGAAATAGCATTGGGATTGAATAAATAAAGCACAATGAAGACTTGTGTTGAGGGGGAGTAACGCTTCGAACAGTCAGGGCTTTGACCATTTACTGGGAGAGCATAATTAGATTGCGATGCACAACGACACGTTTACTGTAGCCAATGGAGCTTCAGACTGACGATAAAGCAAAGAAATTGCATAGGGATAGAATACAAAATACAACATGCCAACTTCGGTCCAGGTTGAGTAACTCATCATAAAGTCCGTGATTTGAACCGTTCCTGGGACACCAGTAGCAGATTCCGATAGCCCACGGCAGGCTTACTGTAGCCCTTGGACCCTCACAGTGACGAAGAAATACAGATATTGCATCGGCATACAATACAAAAGACACAATGCCGACTTCTGTTCAGGGGGAGTATTGCTTCAAACGGTCTGTGTTGGAAAGTTTTCTGGGAGACCAGTATTAGAGTCCAATGCACCACGGCAGGTTCCTGTAACTCTTGGACCTTCAAATTGACGATGAAACACAGAAATTTTCATCGAGTTTGAATAAAAAAGTAAAACGTCGACTATTGTCCATGCGGAGTAACACTTCATACGGTCTGTTTCGGAAACTTTCCTGGAAGACCTGTATTAGATTCCAAGGTACCACGTTATGCTTAGTGTAACTCTTCGAACTTCACATTGACGATGAAACACAGAAAATGATTCGGGATTAAATACAAAATGCACAATGCTGTCTTCTGTTCAGGGGGAGTATTGCTTCAAACGGTCTGTGTTGGAACCTTTCTGGGAGACCAGCATTAGACTCTAGCGATCTACGGAAGGTTTATTGTCACCCTCGGATCTTCACATTGATGTTGATACACAGAAATGTCATCGGGATTGAATACAAAAGGCACTATGCCGACCATTGTCCATGGGGAATAACGCGTCAAATAGTCTGTGATGGGTCCCTTTCCTGGGGACCAGTATTAGATTCCAATGCTTTACGGCTAGTTTACTTTAACGCATGGACCTTCACATTCACGATGAAACACAGAAAATCCATCGGGATTGAATACCTAAGGCACAATGGCGACTTGTGTCCAGTGGGAGTAACGCTTCAAATAGTCAGCGTTGGAACGATGCCTGGGAGACCAGTAGTAGATTCCGATGCATCACAGCAGTTTTACTGTAACCCTTGGAGATTCATATTGACGATGAACCACAGTAATTGAATCGGAATTGAATAAAAAAGGCAAAATGTGGACTTCTGTCCAGGGGGAGTAACACTTCATACTGTATGTGTTGGAAACTTACCTGGAAGATTAGTATTAGATTCCAGTGCACCACGGCAGGTTTACTGTAACTCTTGGAACTTCCCATTGACGATGAAACACAGAAATTGCATTGGGATTGAATACAAAAGGCACGATGCCGACGTCTGTCCAAGGGGAGTAACGTTTCAAACATTGAGTGTTGGTACCATGCCTGGGAGCCCAGTAGTAGATTCCGATGCACCACCGCAGGTTGACCGTAACCTTTGGAGATCCACATCGACGATGAAACACAGAAATTGCATCGGGATTGAATAAAAAATTCAAATCGTCGTTTTCTGTCCATGTCGAGTAACACTTTATATGGTCTGTGTCGGAAACTTTTCTGGGAGTTCAGTAGTAGATTGCGTTGCACCACTGCAGGTTTACAGTAACTCTTGGAGCTTCACATTGACTATGAAACACAGAAATGCCATCGGGAATGAATAAAAAAGGCGCACTGACGACTTCTGTGCAGCGGGACTAGCGCTTCATACGGCTTGTGTGGAAAGCATACCTGGGGGACCAGTATTAGATTCCAATACACCACTGCAGATTTACTGTAACTCTTGGACCTTCACATTGTCAATGAAACACAGAAATTCCCGGGTTCAATTCCAAGCGGGGACAGGGATTTTCTCTGCCTCGTGATGAATGGGTGTTGTGTGATATCCGTAGGTTAGTTACGTTTAAGTAGCTCTACGTTCTAGGGGACTGATGACCTCAGCAGCTATGTATCATAGTGCTCAGAGCCATTTGAACTTTTTTTTTTTACTACTGGACTCCCAGGAATGGTTCAAAACAAAGACTGTAAGCTGCGTTACTTCGCCTGGACGGGAGTCAGCATTGTGATTTTTGTATTCAATCCAGATGCAATTTCTGTGTTTCATCGCCAGTGTGAAGGTCCAAGGGTTACAGTAAATCTGCAGTGGTGCATCGAAATCTAATACTGGCCTCCCAGGAAAGGTGCAAAACACAGATTGTTTAAAGCGTTACTCCCCCTTGACAGAAGTAGGCATTGTGCGGGTTTACTGTAACCCTTGGAGCTTCCCATTGACGATGAAACACAGAAATTGCGACAGAATTGAATACAAAATGTTCAATACCAACTCCTGTAAAGGGGGAGTAACGCATCTAACAGGCTTTGTTTTGAACCTTTCCTGGGAGTCCATTGTTAGATTCCGGTGCACCACGGAAGGGTTACCGTAACCCTTGGACATTCCCATTGACAATGAAACACAGAAATCGCACCGGAATTGAATACAAAAGGCTAAATGCCAACTTCTGTCCAGGGGGAGTACGCTTCAAATAGTCTGTGCTTTGAACCTTTCCCTGAAGAGCAGTATTAGATTCCAGTGCACCACTGCAGGTTTACTGTAACCCATGGACCTTCACATGGACAATGAACAGTGAAATTGCATTGGGATTGAATACAAAATGCACAATGCCGACTTCTGTCCGGATGGAGTAACGGTTCGAACAGTCTGTGTTGGAACCATGCCCGGGAGCCCAGTAGTTGTTTCCGATGCACCACTGCAGGTTTTCTGTAACGCTTGGAGGTTCATATTGACGATGAAACACAGAAATTGCATCGGGATTGAATAAAAAAGGCAAATCGTCGACTTCTATCTAGGGGGAGTAACGCATCAAACAGTCTGTGTTTTAACCTTTCCTGGGAGACCAGTATTGGATTACGATGCACCACGGAAGGTTTACCGTAACCCTTGGATCTCCCCATTGACAATGAAACACAGAAATTGCATCGGAACTGAATACAGAAGGCTGACTGCCAACTTCTGTCCAGGGGAGTAACGTTTCAAATAGGCTGTGCTTTGAACCTTTCCTGGGAGTCCAGTAGTGGAATCTGTTGCCCCAATGGAGGTTTACTGTAACCCTAGGACCTTCACATTGACAATGAAACACAGAAATTGCATCGGGATTGAATACATATGGCACAATGCCGACTTCTGTCTAGGGGGTGTAACTCTTCGAACAGTCTGTGCTTTGAACGTTTATTGGGAGACCAGTTTTACACTGCGATGCCACACGGCACGTTTACTGTAAGCATTATAACATCAGACTGACGGTGAAACACAGACGTCGCAACGTGATTGAATACAAAAGGGCAATATGGCGACCTCTGTAAAGGATGAGAAGAGCTTCAAAAAGTCTGTGATTTGAACCGTTCCTGGGATTACAGTAGCAGATTCCGATGCACCACTGCAAGTTTACTGTACCCCTTGGAGCGTCTCATTGACGATGACACACAGGAATTACATCGGGATTGAATAAAAAGGCTAATCGTCGACTTCTGTATAGGTGGAGTAATGCTTCAAACAGTCTGTAATGGAAACATTCCTTGGAGAGCAGCATTACATTCCGATGCACCACGGCAGGTTTACTGTAACACTTGGACCGTCCCATTGACGATGAAACTCATAAAGTCCATCGGGATTGAATACAAAAGGCACAATGGAGACTTATGTCCTGGGGTGCTTAACGCGTCAAACAATCTGTTTAGAACCTTTCCCGGGAGACCTGTAGTAGATTCCGTTACACCACAGCAGGTTTACCGTAACCCTTGATCCTTTACATTGACGATGAAACACAGAAATTGCATCGCGATTTAATACAAAAGGCACAGTGGCGACAATTGTGCAGGGGAATAACGGTCGAACAGTCTCTGATGTGAACCGTTACCGGGAGACCAGTAATAGATTGTGATGCACCACGATAGGTTTACTGTCACCCTAGGACATTCACATTGACGATGAAATACAGAAATTGCATACAAAAGGCACAGTGCCGACTTCTGTCCAGTGGGACTAACGCTTCGAACACTCTGTGCTTTAACGTGTACTGGGAGATCAGTATTAGGTTGTGATGTACTACGACTGCTTTACTGCAACCATTGGAACTTTAGATTGACGATGACACAGAGAAATTTTATCGGGTTTGAATAAAAAAGGCACAATGGCGACTTCTGACCAGGGGGTGTAACGCATCAAACAATCTATGCTTTGCATATTTCCTAGGAGTCCAGTAGTAGATATCATTTAACCACTGCAGTTTTACTGTAACCTTTGGACCTCCATATTGGCGATGATACACATATATTGCATCGCGTTGAATGCAAAAGGCACAATGCCGACTCCCGTCTAGGGGGAGTAACGCTTCAAACAGTCTGTGATTTTAACGTTTCCTTGGAGTCCAGTAGTAGATTCCGCTACACCAATGCAGGTTTAGTGTAACACTTGGAGCTTCACATTGACGATGAAACACAGAAATTCCATCGGGATTGAATACAAGAGGCACAATAGGGACTTAGGTCCTGGGGGGAGTAACGCGTGAAACACTCTGTTTGGAACCTTTCCTGGGAGACCTGTAGTAGATTCCGTTACACCACAGCATGTTTACTGTAACCCTTGATCCTTTACATTGACGATGAAACACAGAATTTGCATCGCGATTCAATACAAAAGGCACAGTGGCGACAATTGTGCAGGGGAATAACGGTCGAACAAGATCTGATTTGAACCGTTACCGGGAGACTAGTAATAGATTATGATGCACCACGATTGGTTTGCTGTCACCCTAGGACATTCACATTGACGACGAGTTACAGAAATTGCGTCTCAATTGCATACAAAAGGCACAGTGCCGACTTCTGTCCAGGAGGAGTAACGCTTCGAACAGTCTGTGCTTTAACGTGTACTTGGAGATCAGTATTAGGTTGCGATGTACTACGACTGGTTTACTGTAACCATTGGAACTTCAGATTGACGATGGCACAGAGAAATTGCATCGGGTTTGAATAAAAAAGGCACAATGCCGACTTCTGTCCAGGGGGAGTAACGCTTCAAGCAGTCTGTGTTGGAACCATGACTGGGAGCCCAGTTGTAGATTCTGATGCACCACGGTAGGTTTACTGTAACGTTTGGACCTACACATTGACGATGAAACACAGAAATTCCATCGCGATTGAGTGCAATAGCGACTTCTGTCCATGGGAGTAACGCTTCAAACAGTCTGCGTTTTGAACATTTGCTTGGAGTCCAGTAGTAGATTCCGCTGAACCAATGCAGGTTTACTGTAACCTTGGGAACTTCACATTGGCGATAAAACACAGAATTTGCATCGGGATTGAATACAGAAGGCACAATGCCGAATTCTGTCCTGGCATAGGAACGCTTCTTACGGTCTGTGTTGGAAACTGCCCTGGGAGACCAGTATCAGTTTCATATGCACCACGGGAGGTTTACTGTGACCTTGGACCGTCCCATAGACGATGACACACAAAAATTGCATTGGGATTGAAAACAAAAGGCACAATGCCGACTTCTGTCTAGGGGGTTTAACGCATTATGCAGTCTGTGCTTTGAACGTTTACTGGGAGACATTAACAGCGATGCCCTACGGGAGGTTTACTGTAAGCATTATAAAATCAGACTGACGATGAAACACTGAAATCGCATCGGGATTGAATACAAGAGGGCAAAATGGCGTCCTTAGGATGAGAACAGCTTCATAAAGTCCGTGATTTGAACCGTTCCTGGGATTACAGTAGCAGATTCCGATGCACCACTACAAGTTTACTGTACCCCTTGGAGCTTCTCATTGACGATGACACACAGGAATCGCATCGGGATTGAATAAAAAAGGCAAATCGTCGACTTCTGTCTAGGTGGAGTAACGCTTCAAACAGTCTGTAATGGAAACATTCCTGGGAGAGCAGCATTACAGTCCGATGCGCCACGGCAGGTTTACTGTAACACTTGGACCTTGACATTCTCGATGAAACAAAGAAATTGCATCGGGATTGAATACAAAAGGATCAATTCCGACTTCTATCCAGGGTGAGTAAAGCTTCAAATTGTCTATGTTGGAAACTATCCCGGAAGAGCAGTATTAGATTCCAATGCACCACGGCAGGTTTACTGTAACTCTTGGACCTTCACATTGTCGCTGAAAGAAATCGCATCGGAATTGAATACAATAATCACAACACGAACTTCTCTCCAGGGGGAGTAACGCATCAAACAGTCTGTGGTTTAACCTATCCTGGGAGACAAGTATTAGATTCCGATGCACCTCGGAAGGTTTACCGAACCCTTGGACCTTCCCATTGACAGTAAAACACAGAAATTGCATCGGAATTGAATACAGAAGGCTAAATGCCGACTTTTGTCCAGGGGGAGTAACGCTTGAAACAGTCTGTATTCGATGCTGTCCTGGGAGAGCAGTATCAGACTCCCATGCACCACTGCATTATTACTGTAACCCTTGGATCTTCACATTGACGATGAAACACAGAAATTGAATCGGGATTGAATTCAAAATGCACAATGCGCACTTGGCTTAGTAGGAGTAATGCTTCAAACAGTCTGTGTTGGAAGCTTTTCTGGGAATACAGTAGTAGATTTCGATGCATCACTGCAAGTTTAGTGTAACCCTTGGACATTCAGTCTGACGATGAAACACAAAAATTTGCAGCGGGTTTGAATACAAAAGGCACATTGCCGTCGTCTCTCCAGCGGGATTAACGCTTCTTGCAGTCTCTTTTAGAAGCTTTCCTGGGAGACCAGTATTAGATTTAAATACACCACGGAACGTTTACTGTAACCCATGGACCTTCACATTGACGATGAAACACAGAAACTGCATCTGGATTGAATACAAAATGCAGAATGCCGACTTCTGTCCAGGTGGAGTAACGCTTCGAACAGTCTGTGTTGGAACCATGCCCAGGAGCCCAGTAGATGGTTCCGATGTACCACTGCAGGATATCTGTAACGCTTGGAGGTTCACATTGAAGATGAAACACAGAAATTGCTTCGGGATTGAATAAAAAAGGCAAGTCGTCCACTTCTGTCTAGGGGGAGTAACGCCTCAAACAGTCTGTATTGGAAACTTTCCTGGGAGACCAGTATGAGATTCCATTTCACTACGGCAGGTTTACTGTAACGGTGGGACGTTCAGATTGACGAAGAAACACAGAAATTCCATCGGGTTGAATAAAAAACTCTCAATCACGACTTCTGTCCAGGGGGACTAACGCTTCATACGGTCAGTGTAAAAAAATTAGCTGGGAGACCACTATTAGAGTCCAATCCACCACGGCAGAATTACTGTAACTCCTGGACCTTCACAAAGACGATGGAACACAGAAATTACATCGGGATTGAATACAAAAGGAATATGCCGACTTCTGTACGGGGGAGTAATTGTCTGTGTTGGAAACTTTCCCTGAAGAGGAGTATTAGATTCCAATGCACTACGGCAGGTTTACTGTAACTCTTGGACCTACACATTGTCGATGAGAGACAGACATCGCATCGGGATTGAATACAGTAATCACAAGACGAACTTCTGTCCAGGGGGAGTAACGCATCAAACAGTCTGTGATTTAACCTTTCCTGGGAGACCAGTATTAGATTCCGATGCACTACGGAAAGTTTACCGTAACCCTTGGACCTACCCATTGACAGCGAAACACAGAAATTATATCGGAATTGAATACAGAAGGCTGAATGCCAACTTCTGGTCAGGGGAGTAACGCTTCAAATAGTCTGTGCTTTGAACCTGTCCTGGGAGTCCAGTAGCAGAATCTGTTGCACCAATGGAGGTTTACTGTAACCCTAGGACCTTCACATTAACAATGAAACACAGAAATTGCATCGGGATTGAATACAAATGGCACAATGCCGACTTCTGTCTAGGGGGTGTAACTCTTCAAACAATCTGTGCTTTGAACGTTTACTGGGAGACCAGTATTACACTGTGATGCCACACGGCACGTTTACTGTAAGCATTATAACATCAGACTGACGATGAAACACAGAAATCGCAACGTGTTTGAATACAAAAGGGCAATATGGCGACCTCTGTAAAGGAAGAGAAAAGCTTCAAAAAGTCCGTCATTTGAACCGTTCCTGGGATTACAGTAGCAGATTCCCATGCACCACTGCACGTTTACTGTACCCTTTGGAGCTTCTCATTGACGATGACACACAGGAATTGCATCGGGATTGAATAAAAAAGGCAAATCGTCGACTTCTGTCTAGGTGGAGTAACGCTTCAAACAGTCTGTAATGGAAACATTCCTGGGAGAGCAGCATTACATTCCGACGCACCACGGCCGGTTTACTGTAACTCTTGGACTGCCCCATTGTCGCTGAAAGAAGTCGCATCAGAATTGAATGCAATAATCACAATACGAAGTTCTTTCCAGGGGGAGTAACGCATCAAACAGTCTGTGGTTTAACCTATCCTGGGAGACCAGTATTAGATTCCGATGCACCTTGGAAGGTTTACTGTAACCCTTGGACCTTCCCATTTACAATGAAACACAGAAATTGCATCGGGATTGAATAAAAATGGCAAGTCGTCCACTTCTGTCTAGGGGGAGTAACGCTTCAAACAGTCAGTATTGGAAACTTTCCTGGGAGACCAGTATTACATTCCATTTCACCACGGCAGGTTTACTGTAACGGTAGGACCTTCAAACTGACGATGAAACACAGAAATTTGCAGCGGGATTGAATACAAAAGGCACATTGCCGTCGTCTCTCCAGCGGGATTATCGCTTGTTACAGTCTCTGTTAGAAGCTTTCGTGGGACACCAGTATTAGATTTAAATTCACCACGGAACGTTTACTGTAACCCATGGACCTTCACATTGACGATGAAACAGAGAAATTGCATCGGGATTGTATAAAAAAGGCAAGTCGTCCACTTCTGTCCAGGGGGGACTAATGCTTCATACGGTCAGTGTAAAAAAATTAGCTAGGAGACCACTGCTACAGTCCAATCCACCACGGCAGGTTTACTGTAATTCCTGGACCTTCAAATTGACGATGTAACACAGAAATTACATCGGGATTGAATACAAAAGGAATATGCCGACTTCTGTACATGGGGAGTAACGCTTCAAATTGTGTGTGATGGAAACTTTCCCTGAAGAGCAGTATTAGATTCCAATGCACCACGGCAGGTTTACTATAACTCTTGGACCTACACATTGTCGATGAAAGACAGAAATCGCATCGGGATTGAATACAATAATCACAACACGAACTTCTGCCCAGGGAGAGCAACGCATCAAACAGTCTGTGTTTTAACCTTTCCTGGGCGACCAGTATTAGATTCCGATGAACCACGGAAGGTTTACCGTAACCCTTGGACCTTCCCATTGACAATGAAACACAGAAACTGCATCGGAATTGAATACAGAAGGCTAAATACCAACTTCTGTCAAGGGGGAGTACGCTTCAAAAAGTCTGTGCTTTGAACCTTCCCCTGAAGAGCAGTATTAGATTCCAATGCACCACGGCAGGTTTACTGTAACCCATGGACCTTCACATGGACGATGAACAGAGAAATTGCATCGGAATTGAATACAAAAGGCACAATGCCGACTTCTCTCCAGGGGGAGTAACGCTTCAAATTGTCTGTGTTTGAAACTTACCCTGAAGAGCAGTATTAGATTCCAATGCACCATGGCAGGTTTCCTGTAACTCTTGGACCTACACATTGTCGATGAGACACAGAATTTGAATCGGGATTGAATAAAAAAGGCAAATCCTCGACTTCTGTCTAGGGGAGTAACACTTCAAACGGTCTATATTGGAAACTTTCCTCAGAGATCAGTACTAGATTCCGACGCACCACGGAAGGTTTACTGAAACCCTTGGACCTTCCCATTGGCAATGAAACTCAGAAATTGCATTGTAATTGAATACAAAAGGCGAAATGCCGACTTCTGTCTAGGCTGAGTAACGCCTCAAACAGTTTGTGTTTTGAACCTTTCCTGTGAGTCCAGTAGTAGAATCCGTTGCACCAATGCAGGTTTACTGTTACACTTGGACCTTCACATTGACGATGAAACACAGAAATTGCATCGGGGTTGAATAGAAAAAACCTTTCCTAAGAGACCAGTAGCAGAATCTGTTGCACCAATGGAGATTTACTGTACCACTAGGACCTTCATATCGACAATGAAACGCAGAAATTGCGTCAGGATTGAATACAACATGCACAATGCCGAATTCTGTCGAGGGGGAGTAAGGCTTCAAACATCTGTGTTGGAAGTTCTAGTTGGAGCCCTGTAGAAGATTCCGATGCACCACTGCATTTTTACTGTAACCCTTGGATCTTCATATTGACGATGTAACACAGAAATGGAATCGGGATTGAATACAAAATGCACAATGCGTACTTTGTATAGAGGGAGTAATGCTTCAAACAGTCTGTGTTGGAAGCTTTCCTGGGAGTACAGTAGTAGATTCCGATGCACCAATGCAAGATAACTGTAACCCTTGTACCTTCAAACTGACGATAAAACATAGAAATTTGCAGCGGGATTGAACACAAAAGGCAGAATGCCGTCGTCTCTCCAGCGGTATTAACGCTTCTTACAGGCTGTGCTAGAAACTTTCGTGGGAGATCAGTATTAGATTTAAATACACCACAGCAGGTTTACAGTAACGCTTGGACTTTCACATTGACGATGAAACATAGAAATTCCATCGGGATTGAGTACAAAAATCACAATAGCGACATCTGTCGAAGGGGAGTAACGCTTCAAACAGTCTGTATTGAAAACTTACCTGGGAGACCAGTATTAGATTCCGATTCTCCATGGCAGGTTTACTGTAATGCTTGGACCTTCACATTGACGATGAAATACAAAAATTGCATCACGATTGAATACAATAGGAATATGCCGAATTTTGTCCAGGCGGAGTAACGCTTCAAATTGTCTGTGTTGGAAACTTTCCCGGAAGAGCAGTATTAGATTCCAATGCACCACGATAGGTTTACTGCAACTCTTGGACCTTCACATTGTCGATGAAAGACAGAAATTGCATCGGGATTGAATACAAAATGCACAGTGCTGACTTCTGTCCGGGTGGAGTAACGCTTCGTACAGTCTGTGTTGGAACCATGCCCGGGAGCCCAGTAGTTGTTTTCGATGCACCGCTGCAGGATTTCTGTAACGCTTGGAGGTTCACATTGACTATGAAACACAAAAATTGCATCGGGATTGAATAGAAAAAGCAAATTGTCGACTTCTTTCTAGGGGGAGTAACGCTTCAAATGGTCTGTATTGAAAACTTTCCTGGGAGACCAGTATTAGATTCCGATTCACCACGGCAGGTTTACTGTAATGGGTGGACCTTCACATTGACGGTGAAACACAGAAATCCCATCGGGATTGAATAAAAAATGCTCAATCATGACTTCTGTCCAGGGGGCCTTTCGCCTCATACGGTCGGTGTAAAAAAATGAGCTGGGAGACCAGTATTAGATTCCAATCCACCACGGCAGATTTACTGTAACTCCTGGACATTCACATTGACGGTGAAACACAGAAATTACATCGGGATTGAATACAAAAGGAATATGCCGCCTAATGTCCAGGGGCAGTAACGCTTCAAATTGTATGTGGTGGAAACATTCCCGGAAGAGCAGCATTACATTCCAATGTACCACGACAGGTTTACTGTAGCTCTTGGACCTTCACATTGTTGATGAAAGACAGAAATCGCAACGGGATTGAATACAACAATCACAACACGAACATCTGTCCAGGGGGAGTAACGCATCAAACAGTCTGTGTTATAACCTTTCCTGGAAGACCAGTATTAGATTCCGATGCACCATGGCAGGTTGACTATAACCCATGGACCTTCACATGGCCGATGAACAGAGAAATTGCATCGGAATTGAATACAAAATGCACAATGCCGACTTCTGTCCGGGTGGTGTAACGCTTCGAACAGTCTGTGTTGGAATCATGCTCGGGAGCCCAGTAGTTGTTTCCGATGCACCACTGCAAGTTTTCTGTAACACTTGGAGGTTCAGATTGGCGATGAAACACAGAAATTGCATCGGGATTGAACAAAAAAGGCAAATCGTCGATTTCTGTCTTGGGGGAGTAACGATTCAAACAGTCTGTATTTAAAATTTAACGCTTGGACCTTCACATTGACGGCGAAAAACCGAAATCCCATCGGGATTGAATAAAAAAGGCTCAATCACGACTTCGGTCCCGGAAGACTTTCGCTTCTTACGGTAAGTGTAAAAAAATTAGCTGGGACACCAGTATTAGATTCCAATACACCACTGAAGATTTACTGTAATTCCTGGACTTTCACATTGACGATGAAACACAAAAATTACATCGGGTTTGAATACAAAATGAATATGCCGACTTCTGTCAGGGGGAGTAACGATTCAAATTGTCTGTGTTGGAAACTTTCCCTGAAGAGCAGTATTAGATTCCAATGCACCACGGCAGGTTTGCTGTAACTCTTGGACCTACTCATTGTCGATGAAAGACAGAAATGTCATCGGGATTGAATACAATAATCACAACACGAACTTCTGTCCAGGGGGAGTAACGCATCAAACAGTCTGTGTTTTGACCTTTCCTGGGAGACCAGTATTAGATTCCGATGCATCACGGAAAGTTTACCGTAACCCTTGGACCTCCCCATTGATAATGAAACATAGAAATTGCATCGGGATTGAATACAAATGGCACAATGCCGACTTCTGTCTAGGGGATGTAACGATTGAAACAGTCTTTGCTTTGAACGTTTACTGGGAGACCGGTATTACACTGCGATGCCCCACGGCACGTTTACTGTAAGCTTTATAACATCAGACCGACGATGAAACACAGAAATCGCAACGTGATTGAATACAAGGGGGCAAATTGGCGACCTCTGTAAAGGATGAGAAAAGCTTCAAAAAGTCCGTGATTTGAACCGTTCCAGGGATTACAGTAACTGATTCCCATGCACCACTGCAGGTTTACTGTAATCCTTGGAGCATCACATTGACGATGACACACAGAAATTGCATCGGGATTGAATACAAAAGGCACAATGCCGACTTCTCTCCAGGGGGAGTAACGCTTCAAATTGTCTGTGTTTGAAACTTACCCTGAAGAGCAGTATTAGATTCCAATGCACCATGGCAGGTTTCCTGTAACTCTTGGACCTACACATTGTCGATGAGACACAGAATTTGAATCGGGATTGAATAAAAAAGGCAAATCCTCGACTTCTGTCTAGGGGAGTAACACTTCAAACGGTCTATATTGGAAACTTTCCTCAGAGATCAGTACTAGATTCCGACGCACCACGGAAGGTTTACTGAAACCCTTGGACCTTCCCAATGGCAATGAAACTCAGAAATTGCATTGTAATTGAATACAAAAGGCGAAATGCCGACTTCTGTCTAGGCTGAGTAACGCCTCAAACAGTTTGTGTTTTGAACCTTTCCTGTGAGTCCAGTAGTAGAATCCGTTGCACCAATGCAGGTTTACTGTTACACTTGGACCTTCACATTGACGATGAAACACAGAAATTGCATCGGGGTTGAATAGAAAAAACCTTTCCTAAGAGACCAGTAGCAGAATCTGTTGCACCAATGGAGATTTACTGTACCACTAGGACCTTCATATCGACAATGAAACGCAGAAATTGCGTCAGGATTGAATACAACATGCACAATGCCGAATTCTGTCGAGGGGGAGTAAGGCTTCAAACATCTGTGTTGGAAGTTCTAGTTGGAGCCCTGTAGAAGATTCCGATGCACCACTGCATTTTTACTGTAACCCTTGGATCTTCATATTGACGATGTAACACAGAAATGGAATCGGGATTGAATACAAAATGCACAATGCGTACTTTGTATAGAGGGAGTAATGCTTCAAACAGTCTGTGTTGGAAGCTTTCCTGGGAGTACAGTAGTAGATTCCGATGCACCAATGCAAGATAACTGTAACCCTTGTACCTTCAAACTGACGATAAAACATAGAAATTTGCAGCGGGATTGAACACAAAAGGCAGAATGCCGTCGTCTCTCCAGCGGTATTAACGCTTCTTACAGGCTGTGCTAGAAACTTTCGTGGGAGATCAGTATTAGATTTAAATACACCACAGCAGGTTTACAGTAACGCTTGGACTTTCACATTGACGATGAAACATAGAAATTCCATCGGGATTGAGTACAAAAATCACAATAGCGACATCTGTCGAAGGGGAGTAACGCTTCAAACAGTCTGTATTGAAAACTTACCTGGGAGACCAGTATTAGATTCCGATTCTCCATGGCAGGTTTACTGTAATGCTTGGACCTTCACATTGACGATGAAATACAAAAATTGCATCACGATTGAATACAATAGGAATATGCCGAATTTTGTCCAGGCGGAGTAACGCTTCAAATTGTCTGTGTTGGAAACTTTCCCGGAAGAGCAGTATTAGATTCCAATGCACCACGATAGGTTTACTGCAACTCTTGGACCTTCACATTGTCGATGAAAGACAGAAATTGCATCGGGATTGAATACAAAATGCACAGTGCTGACTTCTGTCCGGGTGGAGTAACGCTTCGTACAGTCTGTGTTGGAACCATGCCCGGGAGCCCAGTAGTTGTTTTCGATGCACCGCTGCAGGATTTCTGTAACGCTTGGAGGTTCACATTGACTATGAAACACAGAAATTGCATCGGGATTGAATAGAAAAAGCAAATTGTCGACTTCTTTCTAGGGGGAGTAACGCTTCAAATGGTCTGTATTGAAAACTTTCCTGGGAGACCAGTATTAGATTCCGATTCACCACGGCAGGTTTACTGTAATGGGTGGACCTTCACATTGACGGTGAGACACAGAAATCCCATCGGGATTGAATAAAAAATGCTCAATCATGACTTCTGTCCAGGGGGCCTTTCGCCTCATACGGTCGGTGTAAAAAAATGAGCTGGGAGACCAGTATTAGATTCCAATCCACCACGGCAGATTTACTGTAACTCCTGGACATTCACATTGACGGTGAAACACAGAAATTACATCGGGATTGAATACAAAAGGAATATGCCGCCTAATGTCCAGGGGCAGTAACGCTTCAAATTGTATGTGGTGGAAACATTCCCGGAAGAGCAGCATTACATTCCAATGTACCACGACAGGTTTACTGTAGCTCTTGGACCTTCACATTGTTGATGAAAGACAGAAATCGCAACGGGATTGAATACAACAATCACAACACGAACATCTGTCCAGGGGGAGTAACGCATCAAACAGTCTGTGTTATAACCTTTCCTGGAAGACCAGTATTAGATTCCGATGCACCATGGCAGGTTGACTATAACCCATGGACCTTCACATGGCCGATGAACAGAGAAATTGCATTGGGATTGAATACAAAATGCACAATGCAGCCTTCTGTCCGGGTGGAGCAACGCTTCGAACAGTCTGTGTTGGAACCATGGCCGGGAGCCCAGTAGTTGTTTCCGATGCAGCACTGCAGGCTTTCTGGAACACTTGGAGGATCACATTGACGATGAAACACAGAAATTGCGTCGGGATTGAATAAAAAGGCAAATCGTTGACTTCTGTGTAGGGGGAGTAACGCTTCAAACAGTCTGTTTTGGAAACTTTCCTGGGAGACCAGTATTAGATTCTGATTCACCACGGCAGGTTTATTGTAACGCTTGGACTTTCACATTGACGATGAAACACAGAAATTGCATCGGGATTGAGTTAAATAATCACAATAGCGACTTCTGTCCAAGGGGAGTAACGCATCAACAGTCTGTGTTAGAAACTTTCCTGGGAGTCCAGTATTTGATTTAAATACAACACGGCAGGTTTACTGTAACGCTAGGACTTTCACATTGACGATGAAACACAGAAATTCCATCGGGATTGAGTTAAATAATCACAATAGCGACTTCTGTCCAAGGGGAGTAACGCATCAATCAGTCTGAGTTTTAACCTTTCCTGGGAAACCAGTATTAGATTCCGATGCACCACGGCAGGTTTACTGTAACGCTTGGACATTCACATTGATGATGAAACACAGAAATTCCATCGGGATTGAGTACAATAATCACAATAGCGACTTCTATCCAGGGGGAGCAACGCTTCCAGCAGTCTGTATTTTGAACATTTTCTTGGAGTCCAGTAGTATATTCCGCTGAACCAAAGTAGGTTTACTGTAACCTTTGGAACTTCAGATTGACGATGAAACACAGAAATTGCATCGGGATTGAATACAGAAGGCACAATGCCGAATTCTGTCCTGGCATAGGAACGCTTCTTACGGTCTGTGTTGGAAACTGTCGTGGGAGACCAGTATCAGTTTCAAATGCACCACGGCAGGTTTACTGTGACCTTGGACCGTCCCATTGCCGATGAAACACAAAAATGGCATTGGGATTTAATGCAAAAGCAACAATGCCGACTTCTGTTATGGGGGTTTAATGCATGAAACAGCCTGTGATTTGAACGTTTACTGGGAGACCAGTATTAGACTGCGATGCCCTGCAGCATTATAACATTAGACTGACGATGAAACACAGAAATCGCATACGGATTGAATACATGAGGGCAAAGTTGCGACCTCGGTAAAAGATGAGAAAAGCTTCATAAAGTCTGTGATTTGAACCGTTCTTGGGATTACAGTAGCAGATTCCGATGCACCACTGCAAGTTTACTGTAACCCTTGGGGCTTCACATTCACGATGACACACAGTAATTGCATCGGGATTGAATGAAAAAGGCAAATCGTCGACTTCTGTCTAGGTGGAGTAACGCTTCAAACAGTCGGAATTGGAAACTTTCCTGGGAGACCAGCATTACATTCCGATGCACCACGGCAGCTTTACTGTAACGCGTGGACCTCTACATTGACGATGAAACACAGATATTCCATTGGGATTGAGTACAATAATCACAATAGCGACATCTGTCGAAGGGGAGCAACGCATCAAACAGTCTGTGTTTTAGCCTTTCCTGTGAGTCCAGTAGTAGATTCCGATGCACCTCTGCAGGTTTACTGTAACACTTGGTCCTTCACATTGACGATGAAACACAGAAATTGCATCGGGATTGAATACAAAAGACAAAATGCCGAAATCTGTCCTGGAGGGGAACGGTTCTTACGGTCTGTGTGGAATACTTACCTGGGAGACCAGTATTAGATTCCAATACACCACGGCAGATTTACTGTAACTCTTGGACCTTCACATTCTCAATGAAACACAGAAATTGCATTGGGATTGAATACAAAAGGCACAATGCCGACTTCTGTCCAGGGGGAGTAACGCTTCAAAATGTCTGTTTTGGAAACTTTCCTTGCAAACTAGTATTACATTTCAATGGACCACGGCTGGTTTACTGTAACCCTTGCACCTTCACATTGACGATGAAACACTGAAATTGCATCGAGATTGAATAGAAACGGCACAATGGCGACTTCTGTCCAGGGGGAGTAACGCTTTGAGAGTTTGCTGGGAGTCCAGTAGTAGATTCCGGTGCACCACTGCAGGATTACTGTAATCCTTGGACCCTCACATTGACGATGAAATACAGAAATTGTATCGGTATTGTATACAAAAGGCACAATGCCGACTTCTGTCCAGTGAAGGGGGGGGCGGGGGGGGGGGGGGAGGGGGTTTGACGCTTCAAACAGTCTGTGTTGGAAACTAAATTCCTGATAGTGGACAATGAGCTCTGGCGTTACTTTCAAGCTCATCCAATATATGTCGAATATAGTACAGATCTCGCGATTTGGAGGTTCCGGAAAACCAAATGAAACTTACCATTTTGTTCTGCGAACCACTTTATCACGCTCCTGGCCTTGTGATATGACGCATTATCTTGTTGAAAAATCACACTTCCATGGGGAAACGTGATCGTCGTGGAGGGTGTGCTTTGTCTACAACCACCGTATGGTACTCATTGGCCGTCATGGTGCATTGTATGAGCTCCACTTGACCGATGAATGCTCACCTGAATGTTCCCTAGAGCAGAATGGAGCTGCCACCGGCTTGTCTTTGCTTCGCAGTACAGGTGTCAAAGTGCTGTATCCGTGGAAAGCGATGGATTCACACCCACTCTTCCCCTCCTCCCCCCCCCCCCCCCCAAGCGGTTTGATGTAGAAAGTATCAAGATTCATCAGACATGCAAAGCTCTGTCATAGTTCCAACATACAGTACCGGTGGTCAAGTGTCCATTTCATTCGCAGTAGCCGACGTCGCCGGCTGCAGGGGCCCACTGTAAGGAGTGTTCGGTGGACTGTGTGTTCAGACACACTTTCAGACCATCATTAAAGTCTGGTGTTAGTTTCGCCACAGTTCGCCACCTGTCCTGCTTTATCAGTGTGCCCGTCATACGATCTCCGGTATGTGTAATGAGGGGTTTAAGGTACTCATCTCAGCACTCGTTGGACGCCCAACACGTCATGCAGTTTCCTGAGCCTCAGGTCTATCACAATCTGCCCTTGTTAAACTCAGACGGATCGTGCGCTTTCCCGATCATACGCACAGAAAGCATGATCACTGATACCACATGCACCATGGGTGTGTCTGGCTAGAAGTCATTCCTTGCTAGTGGACGCTGCTATTGCCTGGACGCGCTTATATCGATAGTAGGTTGGTGGTCATAATATTCTGGCTTATTATTGTTTGCCTGTTACAGACTATATATCATTGAAGGTACCTGCAAAACGTCACTATTCACAGTTCAGGAGATACGAAGTCATAAGCAGTGAGATTCGTGAAAAACTTCGCATCTTGCATGACGTTTTAGTTTATTACTTTTTTACTACCAACTCTGTTCACAGCACATTTGGCAGACAGTATCAAGAAATGTCGCTGAAGGTAAATGAAAAATTACATCACCGTGATGAATACAATAATTCCAATCCCAAAGAAAGCAGGTGTTGACACATGTGAAAATTAACGAACTATCAGTTTAATAAGCCACAGCTGCAAAATACTAACGCGAATTCTTTACAGACGATGGAAAAACTGGTAGAAGTCGACCTCGGGGAAGATCAGTTTGGATTCCGTAGAAATGTTGGAACACGTGAGGTAATACTGACCCTACGACTTATCTTAGAAATTAGGTTAAGGAAAGGCAAACCTACGTTTCTAGCATTTGTAGACTTAGAGAAAGCTTTTGACAATGTTGACTGGAATACTCTCTTTCAAATTCTGAAGGTGGCAGGGGTAAAATACAGGGAGCGAAAGGCTATTTACAATGTTATTCAATCTGTATATTGAGCAAGCAGTAAAGGATACAAAAGAAAAATTCGGAGTAATTATTAAAATCTATGAAGACGAAATAAGAAACTTTGAGGTACGCCGATGACGTTGTAATTCTGTCAGAGCAGTTCTGGAAGAGCAGTTGAACGGAAAGGACAGTGTTTTTAAAGGAGGATATAAGATGAACATCAACAAAAGCAAAACGAGGATAATGGAATGTAGTCGAGTTAAGTCGGGTGATGCTGAGGGAATTAGATTAGGAAATGAGACGCTTAAAGTAGTAAAGGAGTTTTGCTATTTGGGGAGCAAAATAACTGATGATGGTCGAGGTAGAGAGGATATAAAATGTAGACTGGCAATAGCAAGGAAAGCGTTTCCGAAGAAGAGAAATTTCTTAACATCGAGTATAGATTTAAGTATCAGGAAGTCATTTCTAAGAGCATTTGTATGGAGTGTAGCCATGTATGGAAGTGAAACATGGACAATAAATAGTTTAGACAAGAGGAGAATAGAAGCTTTCGATATGTGGTGCTACAGAAGAATGCTGAAGATTAGATGGGTAGATCACATAACTAATGAGGAGGTATTGAACAGATTTGGGGAGAAGAGGAGTTCGTGGCACAACTTGACAGGAAGAAGGGGTCGGTTGGTAGGACATGTTCTGAGGCATCAAGGGATCACAAATTTGCCATTGGAGGGCAGCGTGGAGGGTAAAAATCGTAGAGGGGGACCAAGAGATAAATACACTAAGCAGATTCAGAAGGGTGTAGGTTGCAGTAAGTACTGGGAGATGAAGAAGCTGGCACAGGACAGAGTAGCATGGAGAGCTGCATCAAACCAGTCCCAGGACTGAAGACCACAACAACAACAACAAACGACATACAGTTCTGGAGATAAAGCGCCATAAACTTTGAGCAGTGTGAAAACGAAACTGCAGGGTGAAATTCGGAAGAGATGCAGGTGAAATATGTGAGGAGATGTGTGTGAAATATGTAAGATAATTTTTTTATTTAATTTACAAATAGGACCAAATAGAGGAGCAAATATCCAAGGCCATGGAACGTGTCAGTACATGAAATTACAACATAAAAGTAATAACAGATAAAAATTAAATGTTTATGAACCCGAAAAAATCAATCCACGCAATCAACAATACAACAATAATCAGCTTAATTTTTCAAGGAACTCCTCGACAGAATAGAAGGAGTGACCAATGAGGGCACTCTTCATTTTCGATTGGAAAGGGTGTGTATTATTGCTAAGATTTTTTAATTCGAGTGGTAGCTTATTGAAATGGGATGCAGCAGTATACTGCACATATTTCTGCACAAGAGTTAAGGAAGTCCGATCCAAATGCAGGTTTGATTTTTGCCGAGCATCAACTGAGCGAAAGCTGCTTATTCTTGGAAATAAGCTAATATTGTTAACAAGAAATGACAGTAAGGAATCTAAATTGAGAGGCCACTGTCAAAATACCCAGACTCGTGAACAGAGATCGACAAGAGGTTCGTGAACTCACACCACTTATTGCCCGAACCGCCCGTTTCTGAGCCAAAGATATCCTTTAAGAATGGGAAGAATTATCACAGAATATAAAACCATGCGATATAAGCGAATGAAAATAAGCAAAGTAGACTAATTGTTGTGTCGAACGATCACTCACTTCAGATACCTTTCGAATAGGAAAAATGGCAGCATTAAGTGTTTGAACAGCACCCTGAACTTTGGCTTTCCACGAAAGTTTACTATCCACATGGACACCTAGAAGTTTGAAGTGCTCAGTTTAACTAATCATATGCCCATCCTGTGAAATTAAAATGTCAAGTTTTGTTGAGTTGTGTGTTAGAAACTGTAAAAACCGAGTCCTACTGTGATTTAGCATTAGTCATAATTTAGGTCACGAACTGCACTATTTGAAATAGAGCCAGTGTTGCACACAATATCCTTTACTCCATCAGCAAACAGAAATATTTAAGGTTTACCCCTAACACTAGATGGCATACCATAAATATAAATAAGGAACACGAGTGGCCCCAAAATAATGCCTGGGGCACCCCCCACTTGACCGTATTCCGCTCAGACCCCACATCACAGCCATTATCAACACTGTGAATAATGACCTTTTGCTGTCTGTTGCTAAAGTGAGAGGTGGACGAATTGTGAGCTACTCCCCGTATTCCGTAATGACCCAACTTCTGGAGAAATATTTTGTCATCAACACAATCAAACGCCTTAGTTAAATCAAAAAATATGGCGAACGGTCGAAACCTTTTGTTTAACCCATCCAGTACCTCACAGAGAAAATAGAATATAGCATTTTAGTTGTTAAACGACTTCTAAAGCCGAATGTACATTTGACAGCAAATCATGTGATATAAAATGATCAATTATTCTTACATAGGAAGACCTGATGGCATAGAAATAGGTCTAAAATTGTCTACATTATCGTTTTCTCCCTTTTTATAAGGCAGCTTTACTACTGAGTACTTTTATCGTTCAGTAAACTGACCATTCCTTAAGGAAATATTACAAATATGGCTAAATACAGGGCTAACATGTGCAGCACAGTAGTTTAATATTCTGCTAGGCACTCCATCATAACCATGAGAGTCCTTAGTCTTCAGTGATTTAATTACTGATTATTGATAATTATTGACTCAATCTTCCCCTTGTCTGTATCACAGAGGAGTATTTGAGACATTAATCTCGGAAAGGCATTTGCCAATAAAGTTATATGATTCCCTGTAGAAACTAAATATTTATTTAATTCGCCAGTAATGCTCAGAAATTGTTCGTAAAAAACTGTACATATATCTGATTTATCAGTAACAGAAATATTTTTACTACGAACTGACTTTATATCGTCGATCTTGTGCTGCTGACCAGACACTTTCTTCACAACTGACCATATGGTTTATTTTTGTCCTGTGAATCAGATATTCCATTTGCATACCCCATACTCTTTGCTTCCTAATAATACGTATTTTCAAACACCTTACAATACTGTTTGTAATGGGCTGCTGTTGCTTGATTGTGACTACTTCTAACATTTTTATATAATTCCCACTTTGTTCTACATGATATCCCACTGGTCAGCCACCTGGGCCGCCTCTTACTGCTAATACCCCTTTTAGAACGTTCTAATGGAGAGCAGCTCTCAAAGAACGTGAGAAATGTGTTAAGGAAAACAATATATTCATCATGTATGTTATCGGCACTAAAAACATCCTGCCAGTCTTATTCCTTGAAAAGATTTAAAAAACACCCTAATACTGTTGGATTAACTTTCCTACACAGTTTGTAATTATATGTGACATTTGTTTGAGTACAAAAGCCTTTTAGTGTTAAAATTTGTGCATCGTGGTCTGATAGACCATTCACCTTTTTACAAACAGAATGCTCATCTAGTAATGAAGATTGCATAAAAATATTGTCTAAGGCTGTGCTACTGTGCCCCTGCACCCTATCTGGAAAAACAGAATCTGCTTCAGATCAAATGAATTTAGGAGATCTCCAAACATCCTTTTTCTTGCACCATCATGTACAAAATTTATATTGAAGTCACCGCATATAACTAATTTCTGGTGCTTCCTACAAAGTGAATCAAGAACCCTATCTAGCTTGAGCAGAAATGCTCTTGAGTCAGAGTTAGGGGAATTACAAACAACACAGTTAGAAGTTTAGTTTCATTAAATTCAACTGCCCCTGCACAACATTCAAATATCTGTTCAGTGCAGTGCCGTGAAACGGCTGTGGACTCAAATGGAATGCTGTTTTTTACGTTCATAGAATCTCCCCCACCCAGCAACGGACTCCTTGAAAAACAGCCAGTAATCTGTGTCCTGGTAAAGGAAGCTTCTGAATTGTCAAATTATTTAAGTTGTGCTCCGACATAACAATAATTTCAGAGTCAACACCTACAAGCAATTCACTAACTTCATCTCTAAAACCGCTTGTATTTTGATGAAATATGCTAACTTCTTCTCTACTTGGAAACATGACCTTCTCTGAAGGTGATTCCTTAGTTACAGGGACTTCCTTTAAGCAGGTAAACCTACCAGCTGACTTCAGATTAAAAAAGGTGCAGTTCTAGTAACAACTACTACAGGAATTTTTGCATGAGTGATCCCAAAATCACCCACTACACTGTTACCTACAAGCTTTGCCAGCCTCGCCTTCCCATACTTACTGAGGTGGAGGACATGCCTAGTGAAACCCGATCTACTGGTAGACCCAACTGGCACCACTCAGATGTGACCCATATTTATTATGTTAACTGAATCTTTCGTCGGTTCTTGGTAGAACAACATTATAATAAATGGAAAGCACTAGTTTGCTCTTGTTCCACAGTATCAGTTTAATTGTGTTCACCGACTGTTGGCTTACAAGACCATCTTCAAATATTAACTTACTATTGTTCGCCAAAGAAGTAACAATACTTGGGAACGACACTGGAAAACAATGTACACATATAGACTAAAGCACAAGTGCGCAGTAAATGACATCTTAGACAGTATGATGGTAATGCAATGTGAAAAGGAAAAAGATGAACAACAAATAAACATAAAGGCAGTAAACAGGAAAAAACTTTAACACAAAACTGGAACAGCATACTTTCATAACCGCTTATATTAAGAAAAAAACCACTAAAATAAAATTAGTACTTGACAGGGATACTTCACGAGGTATAAGACATGAAGAGTAATACACAGGCCAATTAAAAGAAGGAATTGTCAATGAATACATGAAGAACTCAAGAATTATCAATAAGATAAACAGAAATGAATAAATGCACGAAAATGGAGGTGTATGAGTAAACATACAGAAAATGGCATCTTTGAGAGTGTGATGGTATTGTATTTTAAAAAGAAAGAAGTTTAACACTATGCAAATACAAAGGGAGCAAACAGGACAAACGTTAACTCTATACAACAACAAATGTGCCCATCTAACAGTTTGCAGTAACTAAATAAATCACGTAAAATAAAAGCGCACTTGACAAGACAACTTCAAGAGGTATTAAACATGGAATGTAATACAAGTACCAATTAAAGTACTACAAGCCAGAGTGATATGTCTTTCAAGTAGCAAACAAAGGACAAAAACTCAGTCTGCTGGAAGCTCTGGAAATTAACAGATATCTAGCTCGCCGTCTAGATGTAATCCTAAATGACTAGACACAGCTTAATACTTCCCCTCTCCTAAACTTAATATAATCCTCTCAGTGTTTCATTAGTTCCCACATTGTCTGTTCCTTCACATTACCCCATTTTCCTGTATTCATTCAGTTCGATTCTTTTATTGAAATGGCCTATGTAATCCACATATCCTGTAGTTGCAATTCTTAAGTCCTTAATTAATTAGTAGCTGTACTATTTTCCGTGTTTAATACCTCTAGAAGTTCTCTTTCCAAGTACTCTATTCATTTTACTTCGTTCATATATTTAATGCAAACTGCTGCAGAGGCCCAGTTTGTTTCTATTAGTGTTAGTGTTTTTCCTGTTTGCTTCCTTCATATTTATATATTGTTGAACTTTTTACTTTTTAAAGTGCAGTACCACCATATTCTCAAAGAAGACAATTACTATATATTCCATCACACTCTTCCATTTTTCTGCATTTATTCATTTCTGTTTACCTTATTGATATTGCTTAAGTTCTTCATACATACGATTGTATTGCATTGTATGTTAACCGGGGACCTAGAAAAGATGGAGCGACTCCGTCCCCGCCGCAGCCGCAGTGGTCCACATCCCCACGACGACTACCGCAGTCCACTTCACCCCTCCGCCGCCCCACACCGAACCCAAGGTTACTGTGCGGTTCGGCCCCAGGTGCCCCCCCCCCCCCCTCCCCCAGGGAACGTCTCACACCAGACGAGTGTAACCCCTATGTTTGTGCGGTTGAGTAATGGTGGTGTACGCGTACGTGGAGAACTTGTTTGCGCAGCAATCGCCGACATAGTGTAACTGAGGCGGAATAAGGGGAACCAGCCCGCATTCGCCGAGGCAGATGGAAAACCTCCTAAAAAGCATCCACAGACTGGCCGGCTCAACGGACCTCGACACAAATCCGCCGATCGGATTCGTGCCGGGGACCAGGCGCTCCTTCCTGCCCAGAAAGCCGTGCCTTAGACAGCACGGCCAACCGGGCGGGCTCATACATACGATAGTTACATTGATAATTGTTTCTTTTAATTGATTCCTGTATCACTCTGCATGTCTTATACCTCCTGAAGTATTAGCATTGTTAATGTTCACGTCTTTGATATTAAATTCTCTCAAAGCTGTTTTCACTTTTCTGAATGCTGAATCCGTGCTCCGAAGTGGCCGTGCGGTTAAAGGCGCTGCAGTCTGGAACCGCAAGACCGCTACGGTCGCAGGTTCGAATCCTGCCTCGGGCATGGATGTTTGTGATGTCCTTAGGTTAGTTAGGTTTAACTAGTTCTAAGTTCTAGGGGACTAATGACCTCAGCAGTTGAGTCCCATAGTGCTCAGAGCCATTTGAACCATTTGAATCCGTGCTTCTGACGATTGGTTTTCTTATTTCTTCGTTCAGTTCGAGTATTTCTTCTGTTAGCCACAATATGCTCATAGTTTCTCTTTCTTACGCCTGAAGTTTGAGTGTTCAGCTTCTGGGACTTCAATTTTCAGAGATGTCCACATTTGCTAAGGTGAACTACCCACAGTGAGATTTATTGTAACGGTATATATAGTGTGAAAGATCTTCAAACGCACATTATCAATCCTCAATATTTCAGTAGCCTACTTCATTGTCTATTGAATCTTCATAATGTTTATATTCTTTATCGTCATTACATTGTGATCTACGTTGGCTGCTGGGTACCCTTTAAAATTAAATATCTCATTTCGGAATCTCTGTCTCATCATGAGGTAATACAGCCGGTACCTCCTCGTAACATCTAGCTGGTTTTAAGTACACTGAAGTACACCTAGAAATTTTATGATTTTTGAACAGTGTATCTGTTATTAAAAGCTAGAAAATAATTCGGAACTCAGGGAATTTTACACACACACACACACACACACACACACACACACACACACACACACACACCTCACGAAATAAGAGTCAAACGAAAAAACCACAAAGAACGAAACTTGTCTAGCTTGAAGGGGGAAACCAGATGGCGCTATGGTTGGCCCGTTAGATGGCGCTGCCATACGTCAAACGGATATCAACTGCGATTTTTTAAACAGGAACCCCCCTTTTTACTACATATTCGTGTAGTACGTAAAGAACTATGAATGCTTTAGTTAGACCACTTTTTTCGCTTTGTGATAGATGGCGCTGTAATAGTCACAAACATATGGCTCACAATTTTAGACGAACAGTTGGTAACAGGTAGATTTTTTAAATTAAAATACAGAACGTAGGTACGTTTGAACATTTTATTTCGGTTGTTCCAATGTGATACATGTACCTTCGTGAACTTATCATTTCTGAGAACGCATGCTGTTACAGCGTGATTGCCTATAAATACCACATTAATGCAATAAATGCTCAAAATGATATCCGTCAACCTCAATGCATTTGGCAATACACGTAACGACATTCCTCTCAACAGCGAGTAGTTCGCCTTCCGTAATGTTCACACATGCATTGACAATGCGCTGACGCATGTTGTCAGGCGTTGTCGGTGGATCACGACATCGAATATCCTTCAACTTTCCCCACAGAAAGAAATCCGGGGACGTCAGATCCGGTGAACGTGCGGACCATGGTGCTTCGACGACCAATCTATCTGTCATGGAATATGCTGTTCAATACCGCTTCAACCGCACGCGAGCTATGTGCCGGACATCTATCATGTTGGAAGTGCATCGCCATTCTGTCATGCAGTGAAACATCTTGTAGTATCATCGGTAGAACATTACGTAGGAAATCAGCATACATTGCACCATTTAGATTGCCATCGATAAAATAGGGGCCAATTATCCTTCCTCCCATAATGCCGCACCATACGTTAACCCGCCAAGGTCGCTGATGTTCCACTTGTCGCAGCCATCGTGGATTTTCCGTTGCCCAGCAGTGCATATTATGCCGGTTTACGTTACCACTGTTGGTGAATGACGCTTCGTCGCTAAGTAGAACACGTGCAAAAAATCTGTCATCGCTCCGTAATTTCTCTTGTGCCCAGTGGCAGAACTGTACACGACGTTCAAAATCGTCGCCATGGAATTCCTGGTGCATAGAAATATGGTACTAGTGCAATCGATGTTGATGTAGCACACTCAACACCGACTTTTTTGAGATTCCCGATTCTCGCGCAATTTGTCTGCTACTGATGTGCGGATTAGCCGCAACAGCAGCTAAAAGACCTACTTGGGCATCATCATTTGTTGTAGGTCATGGTTGACGTTTCACATGTGGCTAAACACTTCCTGTTTCCTTAAATAACGTAACTATCCGCCGAACGGTCCGGACACTTGGATAATGTCGTCCAGGATACCGAGCAGCATACATAGCACACGCTTGTTGGGCATTTTGATCACAATAGCCATACATCAACACGATATCGACCTTTTCCGCAATTGGCAAACGGTCCATTTTAACACTGGTAATGTATCACGAAGCAAATACCGTCCGCAGTGGCGGAATGTCACGTGATACCACGTACTTATACGTTTGTGACTATTACAGCGCCATCTATCACAAAGCGAAAAAAGTGGACCAACTAAAACATTTATATTTCTTTACGTACTACACGAATATGTAATAAAAATGGGGGTTCCTATTTTAAAAAATGTAATTGATATCCGTTAGACCTATGGCAGCGCCATCTGGTTTCACCCTTCAAGCTAGACGAGTTTCGTTATTTTATAGTTTTTTCGTTTGATGCTTATTTCGTGAGATATTTGGCCCGGTCACTATCAATGGACCACCCTGTATACGAGGGTTGCAACTTTAATTACAGCTCGTACAATATAGATACGCATTTCAAAGTTTTTCTGACCTTCAAAGTAGTCACCAGCATTGTGTATAACCCGTTGCCAGCGATGTACAAGTCGTAGGATACTCTTAGCAGTGCCAGTTATGTTGACAGTTCCAGCGGCGCGGTCTACTGCGCCACGAATTTGTAGCAGTTCTGAAGCGAATGTCGTGAAATGTTTCCTTCAGTTTAGAAATCGAGTTGAACTCACGAGGGCTTAAGTCAGGGGAGTGCAGCAGGTGGTATAGCACTTATCAGCCCCATCAGTCAAACAAATCAGGAGCAGCTGGCACTGTACGTGCTTGAGCATTGTCCTGCAAAATGATGGTCAGGTCCTGTTGAAAGCGTCATCACTTCCAACCCTCGTATATATTCTGCAAGGGAGCTGGGCGGGCCTCAATCCACGTATTTCTAGCCACAACGTTCATATGCAGCACGAAAGAAAAAAAAACTTTCCATTCGATTTTTCGCCAGAACAAAATGCCTTGCACGGCTTGTGGCGATTATGATGATAGGCAAATTCTCCCTCTCACAGTGTACTGCGTGATGCGATGCCTCCGCTAACGAAGTATAGTCCTGCAAATAAAAGGAAAAGCCAATTACGGTTCGTGAGAAACATCATCTATGAACTGCACATATAGTTACCAAAAGATGAAGCCAAAGGTATTCGTCAGGGAGTGCCCTCAAGGACATCAGTACAAGTATCTGAAGCTCCAAAACTCTGCGCAGTATACAAAGAAAACGGCCACAGTTTACCGCTTACTCCCACAAAAGACTTAAAGTAAACATGCGCACGTTACTTACTGAACACGTAATGGATCAATATCCTGCTGAAAACCAGCACATTTTTATTGCACCCATGTGGCTAATAAACCACACTGATGTACAAGGATCTTAAATTATGCACGATAAACGTTCGAAAATATCCAAACATTATAAGTGAGGCACAGATTTCTGTAATGTTAATAACAATCAAAATATTGTACCAAAACTTTGCGCGAAAGCCCCCATCGACTCCGCCACCGTCACTTCGCACTCAAAAACACTGAAAATTATCCTAAAATTTATATAAATAACAATGTAAATATTCGCGTTTTCCATATCGTTAATCTCCGAAAGTGCTTGATTGATTGCTTTGAAAATTTGGCACAACGCTGAATTCTAATATGCGCGTGTTTTTATGTACCTATTTCTTTAATGTATGTGTATTTTTAATGCATGTAATATATAAATAAATATACACATTGATCAGCCAGAACATTATGACCACCTACCTGACAGCCGGTATGTCCAATTGTGGCACGGATAACAACGGAGACGCGTCTTGGCATCGAACAAAGGAGACCTGGCAGGTCGCTGACGGGAGTTGGCACCACATCTGCACACACAGGTCACCTAATTCCCGGAAATTCCGGGGATGAGCACTGACGCCACGTTCAGTCACATCCCAGATGTGTTGGATCGGATTCAGGTCTGGTGAGTTGGGCGTCCAGCAAATCAATCGGAACTCGCCACTGTGTTCCTCGAACCACTCCATCACACTCCTGGCCTAATGACATGGCGCATTATCTTGTTGAAAAATGCACCTACCATCGGAAAGTATGATCGTCATGAAGTAGTGTGCGAGGTCTGCAACCAGTGTATGATACTCCTGGCTATCATGGTGACTTGCACGGTTTCCATTGGACCCATGGGTGCCCACATGAATGTTCCCAAGAGAATAATGGAGTTGCCGCCAGCTTGTCTCCGTCCCGCAGTACAGGCGTCAAGGAGCTGTTCACCGGGAAGACGACGGATTCGCGCCCTCCCAGCAGCATGATGAAGAAGGTATCGGGATTCATCAGACCAGGCAACGCACTGCCGCTGCGCAAACGTCCAGTGGCGATAGTCACGTGCCCATTTTAATCGTAGCTGACGATGCTGTGGCGTTAGCACTGACACGTGCATGGATCGTCGACCGCGGAAGCCCATCGTTAGGAGTGTTCGGTGCACTGTGTGTTCAGACACACTTGCACTCTGTCCAGCATTAAAGTCTGATGTTAGTTACGCCACAATTCGTGACCTGTCCCGTTTTAACTGCCTGCCCAGCCAAGACGTCCGACATCTGGAATGAGGGGTGGCCGCCCTAGCCCACGTCAGGACGTGGTTTCACCTCGGTTACGCCACTTTCGAAGACACTCACCACAGCACTCCTCGAACATCCGACAAGCCGTATTGTTTCCGAAATGCTCGTGCCAAGCTTCCGAACCATCACAACCTCCCTTCAGTCAAACTCATACACACTCATGCTCATAAATTAAGGATAATGCTGATGCATGGTGAAAGTACGCTCTCGTGGGCGGTTTGCGGGTTTAAATCACCTCAGATTATGACCATGCGGTGCATTTGACCAGCGGTCGTCGCACGGTGGCGCTGGCAGCAGTCCACATACGCAAAGGTGTGTTGGTGCATGTCAGAGTACGGTGCAGCGAGTAAGTGTGCAGACGTTTTCAGACGTGCTGATGGTGAATGTGTGTTAAAAATGCCTCAAACAACACATATGGATGACTTTATGAGGGGTAGAATACTAGGGCGACTGGAGGCTGATCAAAGACGTAGCACGGGCCCTCCGAGTGCCACAAAGTGTGATCTCAGGATTATGGTAACGATTCCAGCAGACAGAAAACGTGTCCAGGCGCTACAGTACGGGACGTCCACAGTGCACAACATCACAAGAAGAACGATATCTCACCATTAGTACCCGCAGACGGCCACGGAGTACTGCAGGTTGCCTTGCTCGGGACGTTACTGCAGCCACTGGAACAGTTGTCTCCAGACACACAGTCTACACTCGACTGAACCGACATGGTTTATTCTCCCAGAGACCTGCAAGGTGCATTCCACTGATCGCTGGTCACAGGAGAGCCCGTAAAGCCAGGTGTCAAGAACGCAGTACATGGTTATTGGAACAGTGGTCCCAGGTTGCGTTCTCGGACGAGTCCAGGTGTAGTCTGAACAGTGATTCTCGCCAGGTTTTCATCTGGCGTGAACCAGGAACCAGATACAAACCCCTTAAGGTCCTTGAAAGGGACCTGTATGGAGTTCGTGGTTTGATGGTATGGGGTGGGATTATGACTGGTGCACGTACACCCTTGCATGTCATTGACAGAGGAACTGTACCAGGTCAGGTGTATCGGGACGTCATTTTCCACCAGTATGTGCCTATGCTATTAGCGCCAGTTTTGTTGTGTAGTGCCACGTTGTGTGCCACCACATTCTGCAATTATTCTTAATTTATGAGCATGAGTGTACATCACGCGCCTTCAACGTTCTACACACAGACAGCACGCTTTCTGATGCTACATGCGACGTGCGTGTTTCTTTTGGCAGTCATTCCTCGCCAGGTGACACTGATATAGTCTGGGCGGGTTTATATCGATATTAGTTCAGTGGTCTTAATGTTCTGGCTGATCATTTTATATGTAAGATATAAAAGGAAATCATTCTTACCAAAAATCTAAAATTGTACCTTTCCAATTTAGCACAGATTTTTTCATTTCACTGTACAAAAACATTTAGACACCTGTGTAGAATATACTTTTTAGGAAAGCTGCATTTATGGCTACTTGGTTTATGAGTAGAATAGTACTATAGTATCTGAATTTGCAATAGCAATCAAATAGGCTCAGAGAGGGGGGAGGAGGGGAGATGGACAGAGGAGCGGGAGGAAGTGGATATAGAAAAGACGAAGGAGGAGATGAGAAGAGAGAGGATGTAGCAGGAGAAGATGGAAACAGAAAGGAGGATAGCGCTAATGGAATGAGAGAGGAAGGGAGAGAGCGGATGGGAGGAGATGGAGAAAGGGTGGGTAGGAGGAGATGGTCAGAGAGGGGGGGGGGAGGAAATGATGAACAAAGAGAGCGGGAAGGAGGAGGAGATGGGCAAAGAAAATGGAAGAGGAGGATGGACGGAGGCAGGGGAGAAAATGAGATTAGGATGTAGTTCCTATTCCCATATATATTATAAACGTGTCCTTTCTCTTTCCTTTCCTTTCCACTTAAGCTAATTGAGCCACAACAAAGTCTGGCAGGGTACAGCTGGTTTACATACAAAAATTTTTAAATGAACGTCCTATATGGTTCATCACTCATGAAAGATCCTAAGACATGCGCACTAGGCGTTACTATTTTCTACAGAATCGTTATACAATGCATATACCTTCGCACCAGAGAAGTGGTCAAGTGCACTCTGTACCTCTGGCGTACTTATCTCGACTGACCACGCTCTGTCTGAATGGCACCACTGTAGCCTATGACCCGTTGCCAGCCTTGGCTCAAAAGGTCTGATCATGACCTTCCGGTAGAGCGATTAGGTGTACAGAACCGAAAACCGGGGGCCCACTACCAACTACTTTGAAATGTCGATGACATACGAGGGCTATTCCGAAAGTGAGGAACGATCGGTCGCAAAATGGAAACAACTGTGAAGATCCGACGATACTTTTCAGATGTTTTGGGCGCTGTCTCTAGTATGCTCGCAGATTGCATCAAGGCGCTCTTTTCAGTTGTGAGCGCACTGTGAGCGAGTAAAGGTGCCTAGAACAACAATGTCTCCCACTGAGTAGGAGGGCCCGCTGAGAGGCTTCGCTTTAATGAATGCAGCCCACCTAACACAACAGCCACGCACTTCCTTCTTCATGGAAATTCTCAGCCGCACTCTGAAGGGGCAGTGAGGACACTCCTGCAGGCTTTTCGATGGGAAGCGTTCGATCACCCACAACACAGGCCTAATTGGCTCGTCCTGTGTATCATCTCTGTTCACATGAAACGCTAGATAGGAAGACAACAGCTGGGCGCATGCTACGCGCTATATACGAGCATAGAGAATTATCGCAAAGAATAGGCAGCTGCCTTCTATGACGATGGTGTTGGAAATTTGGTTTAACGCTCCGACAAATGTCTAAATCGGAGAGGCGACTATGTAGAGAAGTACCTGGAAGGTGCAGCTAAATGTGCAAAGAAAACATTTTTGATTTTCACTGTGGTTTCCATTTCGCGACCGATCGTTCCTTACTTTCCGAACAACTCTCATATTTTAAGGATAACAGTTAACCCATGATACTGCCTCTGTCTTGATACTGGAAAATGTAGAAAAATAATGTAATGAAAACTGCAAGCATCAGTCATTCTTGCAATCGAATCGATCCCTTACGCCGTTATAGCGTGTGAGACTTGTAGTAGTTAATAAAAAAGAAAAAGAGAAGAATCGAAAAGGTTAAAAATGTGGGAAGATGTGTTGAATAAAGAGAGGGTTTTATAATCGTTAATGACCGTGAAAAAGGGAAAGAATGAAATGCAAATCGGACTTCGTATTACAGAAAAGCTATCGGACTTCGTGATTCGGAAAAGCAATTGTTGGGGTGGTCCTTGTGGTGTTTCTGAGCAAAAGTCAAACCAATTTGCACTACAAAAATAATTTGAAAGAGAACAGAGAATAACAAAATGTGATTAACAGGGGAAATGGAGTAGATAAGAGTACATTCATTACCATGTTAATATGTCTTCTCTCGTGCGGCGTTCAGGTCTTGTTCTCCAGCAATCTCCTGCTTCATTTCTGCATGAAAAAGTCGTAGCTGCTCAAAAATCTTACAGTAAATTTCATCATCCAGGAATTACTAAAGTCTACGAATGAATACCATCTTGATATTGAATGCAATGTATTTTACGGCTGCTTCCATCCTCCAAATTTCATACAAGCTTCCATAATACTATATGTCTGCACATCACAAAGTTTTTGCGTCTTAATCAGACCAAGACTAACGAATAAGTTTTTATGTCTGAATCATATCAAGACTAGCGAATAAGTTAAGTTTTCGCTCTCAAGAGACTATAGCGGGTAGAAAACAAAAAGGGGTAGAATATTTGTACCTTCTTTTCTTATAAGTATTTTCTCTGCCGTCGAGGGCTCATACAGCTGCGACGGTATAATTTATATTTGAGGGAACGAGTGTAGCGCGGCGAAATTCAAAGTCCCGCTACAGACCCGATACAGATATGGATTATGTGAACACTTTAATAACCGACGCATGTCACACTGCAGGATTAAATTGTTGCACGCAAAGGTTATTAAATCAAGTGTTAGGACCTTCGTCTTGTCAGCCATTTACATACAAGTGAGGTACCCGGCGCAAATTAAATGCGGATTTACAAGTGTACTACATAAAAAAACTGAGGTAAATAATTTTGATAGTTTTCCTAAAAAATTACCCGTTTTCCTAAAAAATATTACCCTTTTATCTAGCCCTTGGAATTGGACCCACAGACAAATTTCTTTACAAATAACAAGAAATTACCTTCATTGCTCTGTTTTTGGGAAATGTGTACCATTTATTGCTTAGTGACACGTGTCCCTCAGGCTTGACCAGCTGCAATCTCTAAACGTAAGTAGCCGACAGCCCCAACCGATGTTGCGTCTCCTGGAAAAATACACAACCGGCCATTAAAATTGCTACACCAAGAAGAAATGCAGATGATAATTCGGTATTCAATGGACCAATATATTATACTAGAACTGACATGTGATTACATTTTCACGAAATTTGGGTGCATAGATACTGAGAAATCAGTACCCAGAACAACCTCCTCTGGCCGTATTAACGGCCTTGATACGCCTGGGCATTGAGTCAAACAGAGCTTGGATGGCGTGTACAGGTACAGCCAGTTGCTCGGCCACCATTGACCAGACGTTTACAGTTGGTAAGAGATCTGGAGAATGTGCTGGCCAGGGTAGCAGTAGAACATTTTCATTGTCCAGAAATGTAGAGTTTCGCAAGTATCGAATGAAGGGTAGAGCCAAGGGCCGTAAAACGTCTGAAATGTAACGTACACTGTTCAAACTGCCGTCAATTCGAACAAGAGGTGACCGAGACGTGTAACCAATGGCACCCCATACCATCATTCCTGCTGATACGCCAGTATGGTGATGACCAATACACGCATCCAATGTGCGTTCACCGCGATGTCGCCAAACACGGATGCCACCATTATGATGCTGTACACAGAATCTGGATTCATCCGAAGAAATGACGTTTTGCCTTTCGTGCACCCAGGTTCGTCGTTGAGTACACCATCGCAGGCGCTCCTGTCTGTGATGCAGCGTCAAGGGTAACCCTAGCCACGGTTTCCGAGCTGATAGTCCATGCTGCTGCAAACGTCGTCGAACTGTTCGTGCAGATGGTTGTTGCCTTGCAAACGTCCCCATCTGTTGACTCAGGGATTGAGACGTGGCTGCACGATCCGTTACAGCCATGCGGATAAGATGGCTATCATCTCGACCGCAAGTGATACGAGGCCGTTGGGATCCAGCACGGCGTTCCGTATTACCCTGCTGAACCCACCGATTCCATATTCTGCTAGCAGTCATTGTATCTCGACCAATGCGAGCAGCAATGCCCTGATACGGTAAACCGCAATTGCGATAGGCTACAATCCGAACTTTATCAAAGTCGGAAACGTGATGGTACGTATTTCTGCTTCTTACACGAGGTATCACAACAACGTTTCACCAGACAACGCCGGTCAATTGCTGTTTGTGTATGAGAAATCGGTTGGAAACTTTCGTCATGTCAGCACGTTGTAGATGTCGCCACCGGCGAAAACCTTGTGTGAATGCTCTGAAAAGCCAATCATTTGCATATCATAGCATCTTCTTCCCGTCGGTTAAATTTCGCGTCTGTAGCACGTCATCTTCGTGGTGTAGCAATTTTAATGGCCAGTATTGTAGGTACTTGCGAACCTCGTCGGCTGGCCCCGTCCCACGGATGCTGTTGAGTAATTATACAGATTATACAGCAGGCGGGCTCCTCGGAGCTCGAATTCCGCCGCCGACTGTGGAGGGCGCTGCTGGCGTTGCGAAGGATTACCCGGCATGCTCCAGCGCCGCCGGAGGCAGCGAACGCTTCTTTCGCTTTTGTGTGTACAGCCGCCCCTCGCAGCGGCGCCATTCAGCTGTCAGGAAGTCTTTTGTCTTGTTCCGCGCGATGAGCGGCGCGCGTTAGCGAGAAGGCCCGGCGACTGCTGTCGGCAGGCGATGACCCGGCACCCAGGCATCCAAAGGGGTCTGCCGGCTCTGCTCAGCCCGTGGGGGCTGCTGGGCGAAAAAGTGTGATGTGTTGTTCACCGCCGTCTGAATAAGCGGGTGCCACTGGATGATTTTCTTCCCTTGTTGTAGGATTCCACACTTAACTACAACGTTGTGTTTGGCCTATTATTTTGAAAGGAGGCTGTTTAACTTGTTTTGTCAGCTTCACTCGGAATAAGACATCGGCACGATGGGTGGATAACTCCGGTTTTTGTCGCTGGAGGGCAGCACCGGACGACGGACTGAAAGCTATTGGCCTTTTACACTACTGGCCATTAAAATTGCTACACCACGAAGATGACGTGCTACAGACGCGAAATTTAACCGACAGGAAAAAGATGCTGTGATATGCAAATGATTAGCTTTTCAGAGCATTCACACAAGGCTGGCGCCGGTGGCGACACCTACAACGTGCTGACATGAGGAAAGTTTCCAACCGATTTCTCATACGCAAACAGCAGTTGACCGGTGTTGCCAGGTGAAACGTTGTGATGCCTCGTGCAAGGAGGAGAAATGCGTAACATCACGTTTCCGACTTTGATAAAGGCCGGTTTGTAGCCTATCGCGATTGCGGTTTAGCAGAATATGGAATCGGTGGGTTCAGCAGGGTAATACGGATCGCCGTGCTGGATCCCGACGGCCTCGTATCATTAGCAGTCGAGATGACAGGCGTCTTATCCGCATGGCCGTAACGGAGCGTGCAGCCAAGTCTCGATCCCTGAGTCGACAGATGGGGACGTTTGCAAGACAACAACCATCTGCACGAACAGTTCGACGACGTTTGCAGCAGCATGGACTATCAGCTCGGAGACTATGGCTGCAGTTACCCTTGTCGCTGCATCACAGACAGGAGCGCCTGCGAAGGTGTACTCAACGACGAACCTGGGTGCACGAATGGCAAAATGTCATTTTTTCGGACGAATCCAGGTTCTGTTTACAGCATCATGATGTTCGCATCCGTGTTTGGCGATATCGCGGTGAACGCACATTAGAAGCGTGTATTCGTCATCGCCATACTGACGTATCACCCGGCGTAGTGATATGGGGTGCCATTGGTTACACGTCTCGGTCACCTCTTGTTCGCATTGACGGCCCTTTGAACAGAGGACGTTATATTTCAGATGCGTTACGACCCGTGGCTCTACCCTTCACTAGATCCCTGCGGAACTCTACACTTCAGCGGGATAATGCACGACCGCATGTTGCAGGTCCTGTACGGGCCTTTCAGGATACAGAAAATGTTCGCCCCCCTGCTGCCATGGCCAGCACATTCTCCAGATCTCTCACCAATTGAAAACGTCTGGTCAATGGTGACCGAGCAAGTGACTCGTCACAATACGCCAGTCCCTACTCTTGATGAACTGTGGTACCGTGTTGAAGTTGCATGAGCAGCTGTACCTGTACACGCCATCCAAGCTCTGTTTGACTCAATGCCCAGGCGTATCAAGGCCGTTACTGCGGCCAGAGGGTGTTGTTCTGGGTACTGATTTCACAGGATCTATGCACCGAAGTTGCATGAAAATGTAATGTCAGTTCTAGTATAATATATTTTTCCAATGAATACCTGTTTATCATCTGCATTTCTTCTTGGTGTTGCAATTTTATTGGCCAGTAGTGTACTATCGAGATGTAAGTTGGACTACAGAGAGAGGAGGAGGAGTGGAAGCTTGGTTGGTATTTAGAAGGAAAGTTTCTGAGGAATCGGGAGTGTTATTTGATGTATTTTCTATCAGGATTTCGTTTCACTTGTGGTTATGTTTTAGAAGCAAGATTTTTTTCTGATAATCACTATTAAAAAAATACAGTTGTCCTTGGTAATTCAGTTATATAGAAAGATTTGTAATTCATGTATTACGGTGAGTACTTTTTTCGGAGTTTGGGACAAATTTTTATTATGATACTGCAGTGCCACTGTTGTTCAGAAGTACGAAGTGTGACTTGGGAAGTCGGAATTAGCATGGAAGAACAAGGCTCCTATAAAGTGACTCCTTAAACTCAATAACTTGTAGGTCAATAAATTAACAATTTATTCAAGACCACGTTCATAAAACAGCTAATATACAATCAACATGTGGCCGCCTTAAAAACGATCCAAAACAACCAATAGCTTCCTTCTCAAGCAAGCAGCAATTTAGAATTGCTTAATGAACAATAAATTTGAAGTAATTTAATGATGGGTCACACAATTTTTTTAGCAATAAAACAGCCAGCACAATACGTTACACTTAATGTAATTCATTGGCGAGCAAATTTGATTTTTTTTTTCTAAAAGATACGTGGGAGATGTTAGCTGTTTATCAAATGGGCAGTGACGCCAGGCTTCCCTGGACAACAGGTGGTTTAACTGAAAGTGCTGGACGCAGCAGACTAGCCGTCCAAAACAACACCTAAACGCTGGGGCCCAACCGGGAGTCACTTCCCATTAGACGGCACGTCGGAACTTCTGTGCACCGAAGCAGAACGTTGTACCACACCCACGCACCCCAACTCGCAGAAACACAAACAGACCGCAGAAGACACGGCAAACACCGACCAAACATCAGTCAATATACGTTAAAAATTGCTAAAGAAAATAAGAAAATACACAAACCACTTACTGTTGAGTGAGTGCATTCAATAAGTGCACGTATGTAATGAAGTACATGTAAATGACTAGCTTTACAAGTACAAGTTTTACTAATAACTGGTTGCAAAACATTTTTTTGTTTTGTTTTTTACAGCAATATACCAGGGACGTCGCTTGATGGCAAGAACCCTAAATTATATGCACGCCTTCATGCTAATCTGCATTTTAATAGACAATCAACCAGCGGATTTTAAAGCAAATACACTCCTGGAAATGGAAAAAAGAACACATTGACACCGGTGTGTCAGACCCACCATACTTGCTCCGGACACTGCTAGAGGGCTGTACAAGCAATGATCACACGCACGGCACAGCGGACACACCAGGAACCGCAGTGTTGGCCGTCGAATGGCGATAGCTGCGAAGCATTTGTGCACCACCGCCGTCAGTGTCAGCCAGTTTGCCGTGGCATACGGAGCTCCATCGCAGTCTTTAACACTGGTAGCATGCCGTGACAGCGTGGACGTGAACCGTATGTGCAGTTGACGGACTTTGAGCGAGGGCGTATAGTGGGCATGCGGGAGGCCGGGTGGACGTACCGCCGAATTGCTCAACACGTGGGGCGTGAGGTCTCCACAGTACATTGATGTTGTCGCCAGTGGTCGGCGGAAGGTGCACGTGCCCGTCGACCTGGGACCGGACCGCAGCGACGCACGGATGCACGCCAAGACCGTAGGATCCTACGCAGTGCCGTAGGGGACCGCACCGCCACTTCCCAGCAAATTAGGGACACTGTTGCTCCTGGGGTATCGGCGAGGACCATTCGCAACCGTCTCCATGAAGCTGGGCTACGGTCCCGCACACCGTTAGGCCGTCTTCCGCTCACGCCCCAACATCGTGCAGCCCGCCTCCAGTGGTGTCGCGACAGGCGTGAATGGAGGGACGAATGGAGACGTGTCGTCTTCAGCGATGAGAGTCACTTCTGCCTTGGTGCCAATGATGGTCGTAAGCGTGTTTGGCGCCGTGCAGGTGAGCGCCACAATCAGGACTGCATACGACCGGGGCACACAGGGCCAACACCCGGCATCATGGTGTGGGGAGCGATCTCCTACACTGGCCGTACACCACTGGTGATCGTCGAGGGGACACTGAATAGTGCACGGTACATCCAAACCGTCATCGAACCCATCGTTCTACCATTCCTAGACCGGCAAGGGAACTTGCTGTTCCAACAGGACAATGCACGTCCGCATGTATCCCGTGCCACCCAACGTGCTCTAGAAGGTGTAAGTCAACTACCCTGGCCAGCAAGATCTCCGGATCTGTCCCCCATTGAGCATGTTTGGGACTGGATGAAGCGTCGTCTCACGCGGTCTGCACGTCCAGCACGAACGCTGGTCCAACTGAGGCGCCAGGTGGAAATGGCATGGCACGCCGTTCCACAGGACTACATCCAGCATCTCTACGATCGTCTCCATGGGAGAATAGCAGCCTGCATTGCTGCGAAAGGTGGATATACACTGTACTAGTGCCGACATTGTGCATGCTCTGTTGCCTGTGTCTATGTGCCTGTGGTTCTGTCAGTGTGATCATGTGATGTATCTGACCCCAGGAATGTGTCAATAAAGTTTCCCCTTCCTGGGACAATGAATTCACGGTGTTCTTATTTCAATTTCCAGGAGTGTAGTAACTGCTGGTTTGCATACAGTCACACAGACTTTGCCGGCTGCTCTTACTTCGACAACACGTACATTAGAACCAACCGACCAACAAATACACTCTCTGCAAGGCAAATCGTTTGACGAAACGAATGCACCAAAACCACTTATGTGTACAATGGAGAGCGTTGTTCGAGATGATCTCGAGGGATGGGTCTCTCCGAGAAAACGGGCTCCAACGTAATGCGACGAGCAGTGCCCGAAGTTGACATCAGGCAGGTCCACCACAAACTCGCGACCGCCTTGCAAGGTAGACCGGCCGCGCCACCGCTGGCCGAGCCCGCGTGTTTGACCCATCGTCCCCTCAAGCACGTCCTAGCGCCTCGTAGAGAGTCCGGCGACCAACTCGCCTACCGCCAATACCCGCCGCCAGATTACAACAGCCGACCGCGGTGGCCAGGCGGTTCTAGGCGCTGCAGTCCGGAACCGCGCGATTGCTACGGTCGCATGTTCGAATCCTGCCTCGGGCACGGGTGTGTGTGGTGTCCTTAGGTTAGTTAGGTTTAAGTAGTTCTAAGTTCTAGGGGACTGATGACCTCAAATGTTAAGTCCCATAGTGCTCAGAGCCATTTCAACCATTTTAGATCACAACAGGGGCAAAGATCGTAGTATAGTCGGGTAAACGATAGTCGTGCCAAACAGCTGGTGTGCCAGAAAAGGCGCACCACGGCTCAAGAAGCAATATTGCAAACATTTCCGAAGGAAGAAGTACTTCAGTGACTACAGCCGTTATGAAACGTATTCGCAGTTGCAAATATGGACAACTATTAGCTGCATAGTGGAAAGATGACACTGAAAGTTTCTGCGGGACCGGGGCTCGAAAACGAAATTTCCGCCTATCGAGAGCGGTCGCCGTACCACTAAGCTATCCGAGCCACTACACGGCTCCATTATATTGCCGATGGTTATCGTATTTGCAACTGCGAATAACAGCTGTAGTTGCGGCTGTGCCTGTTCCTTCGGGTATACATGCATGTTCGAAGGAACAATGCATCGTACTTTTGGACAACACGGACACTGTAGTATTATATTTATCCGCCGATACCGGCCGAGCGAATTTTAATTATAATGTCTCCCCTGTACGGGAATATACATAATGGATGCACGAGTGCAAGTAGGAGACAAATGGTTGACGACAATATGGAAGCTTGGGCCTGGCCGTGGAGCGTGTTCGGATAACCTAATGGTAAGCGATAGGCGGGAAATTCGGGTCTGGTAAAAAATTTCGTTATCACCATTCCTGTATACAGTGGATGGCTGCCCATAATCGCAGCTGGGACTATATTTCATTATTTTGATTGAATTAAGTGTTTTTTGTGGTATTTCGTCATGTTTCATTATCAGTTGATTATAAGAATTACAATGAAATGAATACCCCTAGCTGCATACAGGCGTTGATATATGTCAACGGCGACAGTAGAAAACGTGCAGCCCGACCGGTACTCGAACCCGGGATCCTCTGCTTACGTGGCGGACGCTCTATCCATTCTTTTTTAATCGTTGTCTTTGGTCGTTGCGGACGTCACATGACATCCGGTCAAGTTAGTATGTTGATCCTTCCACTCAATGTTTTTTTATCACAGAGGCCAACCAGCTCTCTGACCAAACACGTTGAGCTACCGAGCCGGCGTCTCACGGGAGGCGTGCCAGAGATAAGTCCCTGCAGTCGCACTATCCTCTGTGTCCTCGGCGGCTCAGAGCCGGCACGGTAGCTCAGTGTGTTCGGTCAAAGAGCTGGTTGGCCTCTGTAATGGAAAACTGAGTAAAAGGATCAACAACGAACTTGAACGGATGTCATGTGACGTCCGCAATGACCAAACACTACAATCAACAACGAACAAAATGCAAAAAAGAAGAAAAGATGGATAGATCGTCTGCCATGTAAGCAGGAGATCCCAGGTTCGAGTTCCGGTCGTGGCACACATTTTCTACTGGTTCGTTGACTCATATCAACGCCTGTATGCAGCTAGGGGTATTCATTTCATTGTAATTTCAGTCTAACGAGCTGCATGGTCACCGATGGTATCTGTTCTTTCGGACATGTCCGAAAGAACAGATACCATCTTCATATATGATTATAGGAATATTTATTTTTGAAGTGGCGGAAAATGGTTTTCGGGTTTCCGTATTCAATTAGACAACTGAATTCTTGCAGTGCTCGCAACCCAAGTATTTTGTCACAGCCTGAGAAACTTGTTTTCTTATACTACTCATTGATGGCGGGCTGACCGTCATCAAATTCCCATTCATCACCCATTAGACTACTTATAATTTTTAGATTAAAGTAAATTAATTTAAGAAGTTAAGTGTTGGTGATGAGATTTATGACAAGATTATGACGTGATGTACATTTTCCCCGATATGATGATGACACGATTGACGCTCCTTGTTACGTGGGTAGGGGTTGGACGGGGAAATTTTTGGAGAGGATGTTATATGGAAAAAGATGTGTATTGTCTATGTAAGAAGGAACTAATAGATGGTATGTGACTGCAAGGAGATGAATGACATGGCAAGTGGGCAAGGAAAGGTTTGGCAGGAGCGCTCATTTGAGATGGATTCCGCAGTGTAGGCTCTGGTTGGAAGAGAAGGGAAAGTAGATCTCGGGGATGAGTTCATGGTCTGCGAGAGGAAAGCGATTTAAATTGCGCTGGCAAAGGATATAGAGTGTTTGGAGATGAGGAGAAGGTGGGACGTATTGATAGAAGCGTTGCAGCGGGCCATAGACTCTCGGACGGCTGGGTTTCCTTTCATAATCTTCATTTAAAATTAAGTTCCACCGCCCCGGCCCCCTCTATTTCTCTCTCTGTCTATCTCTTTCTCCCTCTCTCTCTGTCTCTTTATGATATACATTGTGCTATGCCACTATCGACTGGACTCGCACCACAATCTTTGCGTGACTACAAGCAATCGAATGGCTCTGAGCACTATGGGACTCAACTGCTGAGGTCAGTAGTCCCCTAGAACTTAGAACTAGTTAAACCTAACTAACCTAAGGACATCACAAACATCCATGCCCGAGGCAGGATTCGAACCTGCGACCGTAGCGGTCTTGCGGTTCCAGACTGCAGCGCCTTTAACCGCACGGCCACTTCGGCCGGCCTACAAGCAATCGAGCCAAGGATGATATTCAGTGTCCTTTCCTCAACCCACGTTCATGGTATCTGTGTCAGCTAAATGCTCATAGTCGCGACAACCAAGAGAGACAGAGAGAGCGCGCACTTCATTTAACAGCTCATAGGGTGTTGATTAAGTGTTTATTAAGCGAGCACGCTTGTGTGGATGTGTGTGTATGTGTGTGTATGTGTGTGTGTGTGTGTGTGTGTGTGTGTGTGTCTGCATGTGGACATTCTACAATTTTTTCGATGTCCGTTTCTAATAATTGTTGTGTCTAGGCAAGACAGCCTAGACACAATGCGAGAAAGCCGAAAGGCACGCGCTAAGCTAAAGCAGGATGGCGTGAGGTCTGAAACAGGATACGTAATGAATGCTATAAAGAAAAGTACGTAGCTGCTGGAATACTTAACTTTAATCCATCCTTGTGGTACATCTGGAGATTGTGGCGATACAAGTGAGACTCTTTAGATACATGCAATGTTACTAATGGCGCCTTGCTAGGTCGTAGCCATTGACTTAGCTGAAGGCTATTCTAACTATCTGCTCTGCAAATGAGCGAGGCTTCGTCAGTGTGCATCGCTAGCTACGTCGTCCGTGCAACTGGGGCGAGTGCTAGTCCGTATCTCGATACCTGCCTTGTGGTGGCGCTCGGTCTGCGATCACTGACAGTGGCGACACGCGGGTCCGACATGTACTAATGGACCGCGGCCGATTTAAAACTACCACCTAGCAAGTGTGGTGTCTGGCGGTGACACCACAATAATTACCTCCATATCCATTGTCTTTGGCGGTATCTCCTGCAGTTACAATTGCGACGTCCCCTAATTCTCAAATATCCGATGTCGCCAACGTTTAAATACCAGCGACGAAAGTCTACATGGTATAACTACAGGCTCAGTCATTTCCGTACCAGTTTTCCTGCAATATCGAGAACTGGCGTTTCAATGTGTTACATTATTCAGTCATTATAAAAAATGCTCAAAAATATTGTTTCAGTGTGTTACAGTGCCAGCCTTTGTTAAAAATGCACAAATCGTTCGAATGAATTTGAGCAAAAAAATTAACTTCCGCTACGGGCCTCCACAGCGTCCATTAAGCGTGGCCATGAACGTTTTAATCGAAACAGCTAACGATCCAAGCAGAAAGTCGTGTTGTTGCGTTTCTGCCAAATTTTTCGCCCATGAGAGCATTCAGCAGCAGGAAGGTAGGGAGAGAATACACTTTTGCGTTACACGTAGGCAACAGAAATGATATCTATCTACGTTTATCATCAGTACTTTATACATTGAAAGTAATTGGAGCTCAAGTCTTTAAAAGTATTCTGGTACATGTGAAAATAGTTTAGTCTGTCTATGCAAGAAAAGCATTCTCGCGTCTGTACCTACGTGCGAATGAAGTATGAGTTAGGCACCACAAAAATACAGTTTCAGTACTGCAAAATATCCTCTATAAATCAGCAATACCCTCCATCAAGCCAGCATAAACTGAACTTCTAGTTACAGCAGTTCTATATCTTTCGTAAAGAAATACGAGTAGTTGTGATAGTCAGACCTCAGAACTCATGTGGAATGATAATACAACTGTCTGTGTGCTTTAAGTTGCGCTATTTCATAAATAATTACCGAAAATTAAACTTTCCCCGTAATGGCGGACAACAAGGAGACCATCTATGTTTCGTTCGTCTCTGCAGTAGCGTGTGCTAAAAATGCTGAAAACTCAAGAATGTGGCAAATGGAAATAACATTTCTATAAATGAAAACATGTAATCACATTTAACGCTAAGTTTCTGTTTCGGAATTAATCAAATTTAACAGATTAACAGACCTGTGTGCTGCAGTTCAACGTTACTCACACCGATTACATCATATCAATAGCAAGCGAACGAAACGATCAGACAATAGCAAAGGACAGAAAAACGAACAGAACAGAGCTCCGTTATCATATCGCATGATTGTATGTATTAAGTAATAGCAGCCAGCGATTACATATTGGTTTCTTCCATACATATACTTGTCATAGTCTTTAGCAATCATAAACGAAATATCTCGACTGTTGATTTTAACTTAAATATATCACCAGGTCGCTGTACTCCGTAGACAATGTTGTCTAAATCTACAATAAACGAAATTTTTGCTAAATGCACATAATTACAGATTTCATCATTGTTTCTAGTATCAGAATAATATTTCACTTTTAACAAAAACCCATATAGTTTGTATATTTTGTATTGTCAGAAGTATCCACGGGGCGCTATAAGACAATAAGGATCTTATCTTGAAGTTGAAGGGCCGTATGGTATTTGCGAAAAGATTAAGGAATTTGAGGAGTGGGAGAGGAAAGATAGATATGAAAAGCGAGCCAGAGTGCATGGTGTTTTAATATTCGTAAGGACTGACAAAATCTTGGAGGCATGGAGATCCAGGCTTCTTTGCAGAGATAAGTGTCGGCTGTATAAAGTATCTGTAGGTGTGAAGCACACAAATCAGCAAATAAAGCCGTTTTATAATTTCGGTCTGTTGTGTACTTTTCAGTGCACGGTTCGTAGGTTGGATCTTCAAGTTCGTTTGCAGTCAATATTTTTAATGTCTTAGCAAGTTGCGTGGCGTGCTTATAGATGGTACGGTGGAAATGAAGGAGGTGGAAACGATATGTAGTGCGTTTTGTGATTACTGTCTAGATTTGGATTAGACTGATTTTGAGATACCGGAGGTTATATCAACTGGAATTACTGAGGTGGCTGGGAAGATAATGTCTGAAGGATTTGGTGGAGAGGAAGGAAAGTGAGCCGCTGTACTCCGTCAAAGGCTTTCAGGTGGTCTTGGGCGATGATACTGGAACGGCGTTCGCTCAGGTTTACGGATAGGATGTGGTGAGTGGTGTTCATCGCTGCAGGGTAAACGAGACAGAAGCCAGATAGGGTGTTTGGAATGAGGAGATATTATTCCCGATGTTGGAGGACAATCTGGGCTGGGATGGTTCAAATGCGTTGCTGGAGAATGAAAAATAACCTAATGGATCAACAGGGATGAGATTTCAGTGTGAGCTTTGTTAAGGGTGAGGAATAAGATCTGCGCGGAGTGGCAGCGTGGATTAGGGCGTCATGTCACGGACTGCGCTGCCTCTCCCGCCGTGGGTTTGAGTCCTCCCTCAGGCATGGGTGCGTGTGTTGTTTTTAGTATAAGTTACACTCAGGCTCATAAATTAAGGATAGTTGCAGAATGTAGTGCCACACAACATGGCACCACACAAAACTAGTGCTAATAGCATAGGCACATAGAGAACACACACGACACAGATCTGTAAGTCCACGATATCGGTGATAAGTTGAGAAAACGGTCCTGAAACACAATTTGCTACAAAACGCCATTGTTTCCTGCGCATGTACCCCTACATCAATATGGGATATGATCACTACGGACACGTACACAGGCCGCACAGCGGGTTGGCATTCTCTGGATCAGGTGGTCGAGCAGCTGCTGGGGCATAGTCTCCCATCCTTGCACCAGTCCCTGTCAGAGCTCCTGAAGTTTCCTAGGGGTTGTACAGCGATACGTCGACCGAAAGCATCCCAGACGCTCTCGATGGGGTTTAGGTCTGGAGAACAGACAGATCACTCCATTCGCCCGATATCTTCTCTTTCAAGGTAGTCCTCCACGATGGCAGCTCGGTGAGGCCGTGAGTTATCATTCATCAGGAGGAAGGTGGGACCCACTGCACCCCTGAAAAGGCGGACATTCTGGTGCAAAATGACGTCCCCATACACCTGACCTGTTACAGTTCCTCTGTCAAAGACATGCAGGAGTGTAGGCCTAGGTGCACCAATCATAATCCCACCCCACACGATCAGACCACGACCTCCATCAGGTTCCTTTCAAGGACATTAAGGGGTTGGTATGTGGTTCCAGGTTCACGCCAGATGGAAACCCGGCGAGAATCACTGTTCAGACTATATCTCGACACGTCCGTAAACATAACCTGGCACCACTGTCCCAATGACCATGTCTGTGTTCTTGACAGCAGGCTTTACGGGCTCTCTGTGATCAGGGGCCGGTGGAGTGCACTTTGGAAGTCTCTAGGGACCTGCTACCGTCGCAGTTCGAATCCTGCCTCGGGAATGGATGTGTGTGATGTCCTTAGGTTAATTAGGTTTAAGTAGTTCTAAGTCTAGGGGACTGATGACCTCAGATGTTAAGTGCCATAGTGCTTAGAGCCATTTTTTTGATTGTGAGATATCGCTCTTCTTGTGGTGTGGTACACTGTGGACGTCTCGTACTGTAGCGCCTGGATACGTTTCCTTTCTGCTGGAATCGTTGCCATAATTTTGAGATCACACTTTGTGGCACACGGAGGGCTCGTGCTACGACCTGCTATGTTTGACCAGCCTCCAGTCAGCCTAGTATTCTACCCCTCATAACGTCATCAATATGTGTTCTTTGAGCCATATTCAACACGCAGTCACCATTAGCACGTCTGAAAACGTCTGCACACTTACTCGCTGCGCCGTACTCTGGCATGCACCAACACACCTCTGCGTATGTGGACTGCCGACAGCGCGACGACCGCAGGTCAAATGCACCGCATGGTCATACAGCGAGGTGATTGAAATCCGCGAACCGCCCACCAGAGTTTTGTTTCACCATGTATTAGGATTTTCCTTAATTTATGACCACGAGCGTTGTTTAAGTTAGTTTAAGTAGTGTGTAAGTCTAGGGACCGATGACCTAATCAGTTTGGTCCCTTAGGAATTCACACACATTTGAACATTTGAACATATGAGGAATGAGAGGATAGAAGTTTACTCGTAGGAAAATATTGTGGATGCCATGGCACAGCGTGGCTACGGCTTGCAGGAAGGATAAGAGCATTTCTTTATGGTGCAGCAGGTAAAAGATCAATGACTACTTCAGGCGATATTTTTTTCTTTACTTCTAGAGAGAGTTGTTTTAATGCTTTGTGCTGTAATTGCTTTGTTTAAAGTTGCTGGGAGTAAGTGGTAGTGTTGTAAGATGGATATGTTGTTGAACATACGGCACCTTGGAATTGTCAAACTGACTCCATCGTCAAGTACGATGCGTTGGATGAAGGAGTGAATTATGGGTTTCAAACTGGATGTCTATATTTTTGTGTGTAGTAGCATCCATTTAGATGCGTTATATGTGATAAAGGTTTATGGCAAAGCATATGAGGGGGGAAGACGTGCCAAGTCTGCCCTTCATCTGAAATTGGACTGATTGTGATCAGTTGATTTGAGCATTCAACTGTAGGTATCCGTATACGGTTGGAGTCACTGCTCTGCTGCAGCCGCTACACAAGAGTGCACTGTTCCAAATTGATTTTCTTTTCCAATCGCAGCACCAGTTGCACCAAAACTGCACTTTCACTATTTTTGACCCTTAGGCTACTTTAAAGTGTTCACAACTGAAAAACAGAACCAGCCGGAGTGGCCGTGCGGTTCTAGGCGCTACAGTCTGGATCCGAGCGACCGCTCCGATCGCAGGTTCGAATCCTGCCTCGGGCATGGATGTGTGTGATGTCCTTAGGTTAGTTAGGTTTAATTAGTTCTAAGTTCTAGGCGGCTGATAACTCAGAAATTAAGTCGCATAGTGCTCAGAGCCATTTGAACCATTTGAAAAACAGGAAGTCCATATTGAAACATTAATATTTGGAAAATTGTGTAAGGCCTGAATCAAGATTTAACTGCCGCTGGTGCTGCGATTCAATAAAAACACGGCTGACAGTTGCGAATGCCCTGTGTCCAAAGCAAAATTTTGAAAGAAATATTTTCGAATTCAACCATTTCCCATCTCCACGCTCCCTATAAGTTTGTGTCATCAACGTGAAAATCTGCAGCATTATTCAAGTAAAAACATTTTACTCTGTTGTATTTGTGGCTGATGAAGCAGTTCTTTGAGGCACCATCGAACTGTTGACCACGGATCCAAACAGGAAATGTGCAGTATGCATCGGACTGTAAGTGCTCATATTCTCCATAATTTACTAATCGTCAGTGCGTTTAAAACTATTCATATCGGTGTAAATATCTTTATTATGACGTTTAGAGTATCGAATTGATGTTAGCATAGCTCAAAATTCTACATTTGGAGTCACAATATCGTCTAAGATAGAACTATTCAGCAAAATATCACCAAGATATTTTAAAGAAAAGTAAATAAATTAGTTACTTGTGGCCATACTGGCTGCTTTTGGAAACCGTGACTCCGTGGAATAATTGCTTATTTGTGTTTTCTGCTACCATTCACTTTTATTTGTTTTTATGTTTAATTGACATACTGCAACGCGTTTCAGGCAAGTCATGCTCATCTTCAGGCGTGTACTCATAAAGAAAGGATTTACTTAAAAATAAAATGTCTTAAAATGGTTCAAATGGCTCTGAGTACTATGGGACGTAACATCTGAGGTCATCGGTCCCCTAGAACTTAGAACTACTTAAACCTAACTAACCTAAGGACGACACACACGTCCATGCCCGAGGCAGGATTCGAACCTGCGACCGTAGCGGTCGCGCGATTCCAGACTGAAGTACTTAGAACCGCTCGGCCTCACCGACCGGCAAAAATGTCTTAAACTATATTAACATACGACCATAAGAACAGAAGCTAAACTGTGCGCATCCCACACAAACTGTCGAGTCAGTCGTAATAAACAACGAGACACAGCTCCACACCAGCTGAAGATATCACTGGACATCATTTTTTCGGCCAATCCCTATCCCCCTGCCCCTCCCACCAAATAACCCAACAACCACACCAGCAAGGAAAATTACACAAAAGGTCCTACGTTAATTTAGTTTAAGACGTTTTACTTTTAAATAACAATTTTCTGTATGTATATACTCCTGAAGATGACCGGAACATGCTCGAAATGCGTTCCAGTATGTTAAAGTAAACACAAAACAAATAAAAACGATTGTTAAGAAAAATACCAATAAGTGATAAACTTAATAAGCATTTCTTTTTTATTTTGTCTATGTGAGAAGGACTCGGTTCCTCGGAAGATTGTGTTTCCACCTGGAATTAGCTGTACACATTTATAAGGTAAATTTCCCTTTAAAGCTTGTCAAACGTAAGACTGCATCAGTATTTGTAACTTCATTGTGTTCAAGAGAATTAAGCAAATACCCAATTTTAATAATTGGCCCCCAAAACATTACCTATACGTCGCCGCGGGCTTACAGTTCTTGAGACACTCCGAGCGCTCGCTGTATGTTATTCGGGGCCTCTGCATTCACCTGACGCAAAATACTACGTATAATGATACGGCGTCGGCGGCAGGGTACGTCAAAGCGAGTTGCGGGCCAGCCGCGTACCTGCCACCTCTCCATTCAGAGTGCTCTCAGAAGCCAAAATAATTAACTTAATGTAATATACTCGGATGGAAGCGAGACCCTGTTCGCAGAGAACCGCTGAATTGACTTCCCGCCAACTTCAGAAGTGCCGATGCAGCAGCGTCTGTCCCTCTGTTGGCATTTCTGTTCACCGGCGGCAGAGGTCTTTGCTGTTTATGCGCAAGCTCCAAGCACGTCGTTATGGAGCCTTGCTTTAAACGTTCCTGCCGCTGCTGTGGGCCGTATATATTGGACGTCAGCAGCAGTTACCGACTTTATAGCAGAACGTGGCTCCCTGGGATCTAACCTACAACTACGTGTTATGTCAGACAACACGTCTAGCGGTGGACTTTGCACTCGTATGTAAAACGAGACTGCATTGGCGGTGATTTTCGTTCCACGATTTGCGATGAGACGTACTTAATACTCAAGGTCTCCATTGCATAACATATCGACCCAATCATGTATGCATTGGAAAAATGGTTCAAATGGCTCTGAGCACTGTGGGACGTAACATCTGAGATCATCAGTCCCCTAGAACTTAGAACTACTTAAACCTGACTAACCTGAGGACATCACACACACCAATGCCCGAGACAGGATTCAAACCTGCGACCGTAGCAGTCGCGCGGCTCCGGACTGAAGCGGCTAGAACCGCTCGGCCACCACGGCCGGCTGTGCATTGGATTCTTCCCCCTGCTGCATCGTAGAACGTTACACTCTAGCGGAATCTGGTTATTCGTTAGTGGCCATTAAAATTACAACACCAAGAAGAAATGCAGGTGATAAACGGGTATTCATTGGACAAATATATTATACTAGAACTGATATGAGATTACATTTTCACGCAATTCGGGTGCATACATCCTGAGAAATCAGTACCCAGAATAACCACCTCTGGCCGTAATAACGGCCTTGATACGCCTGGGCACTGAGTCAAACAGAGCTTGGATGGCGTGTAAAGGTACAGCTGCCCATGAAGCTTCAACACGATACCACAGTTCATCAAGAGTAGGGAATGGCGTATTGTGAGGAGCCAGTTGCTCGGCCACCATTGACCAGACGTTTTCAATTGGTGAAAGATCTGGAGAATGTGTTGGCCAGGGCAGCAGTCGAACCTTTTCTGTATCCACAAAGGCCCGTACAGGACCTGCAACATGCGGTCGTGCATTATCCTGTTGAAATGTAGGGTTCCGCAGGGATCGAATGAAGGGTAGAGCCACGGGTCGTAACACATCTGAAATGTAACGTCCACTGTTCAAAGAGCCGTCAATGCGAACAAGAGGTGACCGAGACGTGTAACCAATGGCACCCCATACCATCACGCTGGGTGATACGCCAGTATGGCGATGACGAGTACACACTTCCAATGTGCGTTCACCGCGATGTCGCCAAACACGGATGCGAACATCATGATGCTGTAAACAGAACCTGGATTCGTCCGAAAAAAATGGCGTTCTGCCATTCGTGCACCCAGGTTCGTCGTTGAGTACGCCATCGCAGGCGCTCCTGTCTGTGATGCAGCGTCAAGCGTAACCGCAGCCAAGGTCTCCGAGCTGATAATCCATACTGCTGCAGACGTCGTCGAACTGTTCGTGCAGATGGTTGTTGTCTTGCAAACGTTTCCATCTGTCGACTCAGGGATCGAGACGTGGCTGCACGATCCGTTACAGCCATGCGGATAAGATGCCTGTCATCTCGACTGCTGGTGATACGAGGCCGTTGGGATCCAGCACGGCATTCCGTATTATCCTCCTGAACCCATCGACTCCATATTGTGCTAACAGTCATTGGATCTCGCCCAACGTGAGCAGCAATGTCGCGGACAGGTCATGGTTCTTAACAGGATGGGACTTAACATCTGAGGTCATCAGTACCCTAGACTTAGAACTACTGGGCAGTAAGAGAACCCATACCGCTTTTATGGAAATTTATGGTAAAAGTGATATTGAAGCTTGTGCTAAATCCAGAGAGTCTGTTGGCCAGGGGAGTACGGTAAACACATCCTGGTTCTCTCCAGGTTAACCAGCGACTTAATCAGATTAATTTTTTCTTCAGACAATAGAGGAGTTCTAATGTGTCAGGTTCGTTAGTAAACATAGTGTAATTTGGCGCAAAAATGATGGGTATACACTTTGAGATGAGAAGGCAAAAACATCAGTTCTGTGTAACTGCTCAAAATGATGACAGTCAGACTCAGTTCGGAAAGACAGCGGTTCTGATCTCCGTGCGGCTATCCAGATTTAGGTTTCCCGTCGTTTCCCTAAGTTACTTACGGGACATTCTGGGATGTTTTACTTGCGAACGGGACGGCCTATTTACACTCCCATCGTTCCTTGGTTCGAATAAGTGTTCCGACCCTTAAGACTTCGTCGCCAACCAATTGTTAAAACCTTGTCGTGCTTCCTTACAACCTCAATTAATGGTTTACAACATCGCATAACATTTTTCTGCACCTTTCAAACACCCCTGTATTCTTTTATACGCGTTCCAGTCACATTAAAGTGAAAACCTGTCAGTAGCCTGAAAAGTCACCTTTTGAAGCTAGGACGCGCAGGAGGAGAGTTAGCCGGCCGCTGTGGCCGAGCGGTTCCACGTGCTTCAGTCCGGAACCGCGCTGATGCTACGGTCGCAGGTTCGGATCCTGCCTCGGGCATCGATGTGTGTGATGTCCTTAGGTTAGTTAGGTTTAAGTAGTTCTAAGTCTAGGGGACTGATGACCTCAGATGTTAAGTCCCATAATGCTCAGACCGATTTGAACCATTTGAAGAGAGTCAGTGAGGTTCTGGAAGGTACCGACAGGGATGTGGAGTCATGCCGACTCCAGTCCAGTGCCGTGGGTAGCTGCGCTAGCTTTCTCATACTGAGGGTCTATGGCGCGAAAAGCCCAGTGGAGGTGATCTAACAGCTTCTTGGTTGGGCTTAAATCCGGGGAGTTTGGTGGCCCAGGGAGTACGGTAAACTCGTTCTGGTGCTCTTCCAACCACGCACGTACACTGCGACCTGTGTGACAGTCGCATTGTCCTGCTGGTAGATCGTAGCGTGCCGAGGAAAAGACCAGCTGCGTGTAGGGGTGGACTCTGTCCCCAGGGTGGATTTATACTTGTGTTGGTCCATTGTGGTTCTCAGAATGACAACATCATCCAGGGAAACCCCCCTGGGTACTGGACCCTTTCGACGATCATTACAGGGCAGTGCCCGCGAAAAACCGCCTGTCCGATGCAGAATAAAACGTTATTCATCTGAGGAGGCCACCCATCACTACTCAGCGGACGTCCACTTCCAGTACCGACGTGCAAATTCTAGGCTTCATCGCCAATGAACAGCAGTTAGCATGGGTGGCATGAACAGGTGCCTTCTGCAGAGGCACATTCGCAGCAACGTTCGCAGACCGGTCGTTGAGGAGAAACTGTTTGTGTACCATTGGTTCATCTGGGCGGTCAGTTGGTCAACAGTTGCGCGCCTGTTCGCCCACACACATGTACACAGCGGTCCTTCACACCTGTCCTTCCTCTATGCGTGTGTTGCATCACAGTTGCCTCGGGGCCAGTCTTGCCATTTTGCCATACACGATATACTTTAATGACGGCAGCACGCGAACAATTTGCAGACTTAGCTGTTTCGTGAATGCTTCCACCCTTGGGCCCAAAACCAATGATCACGCCCATTTGAATGTGAGTTAAATCGCTCCGTTTCCGCGTTACGATAACGACTGCACTGTTTTCCGCATTAAAAAAAAAAAAAAAAAAAAAAAAAAAAGGGTTCAAATGGCTCTAAGCAGTTTGGGACCTAACATCTGAGGTCATCAGTCCCCTAGACTTAGAAGTACTTGAACCTAACTAACCTAAGGACGTCACACACATCCATGCCCGAGGCAGGATTCGAACCAGCGACCGTTGCAGCAGCGCGGTTCTGGACTGAAGCGCCTAGAACCGCTCGGCCACAGCGGCCGGCCTTTCCCCATTCACCCAACACACTTAACATACCCTCCACTTCTAGTGCTGCCACTGCTATTTGTGAGTGTTTGTTGCACGTTGACATTAATGTGAGTGGACAGTGATAGTAAGGACGCTTGTAAGCAGTTCCTCTTCACACTACGATTTCATAACCGACTTCACGTCCTTCGGGAATAAATCTACAGTGTTGAGGTACGATAATAGCACCGGCTATGAGACATTGTGGCATCAACGTTCGATACCACACTTGTTAGGGGTTGCAGTTGTCGACCACGGTCCGTACCAGTATCGCTGGACCCACGAATCGAGACTACCGCCGATAGCGCCGCTCCGCGGCTTGCAACAAGTCTCTAGCGTGCGCTCGGCCACTCTTGCTCGGGACGTCAAGTAGGAAAGTAGTATAGCCTTCAGCTGATAGGAAGCAACTTTTAACAAGGCGCTTAGTTAAAGAACGGCCTGTATGATACCTCTGTAGCTCTCTGTTTGTAATTATATTCATCCTGACTATGAAGACTCCTGCACCACCAGTTAAGTACAATGTATTATTTTTTTAGCAAAGACTTCTAATTATTTTAGTCGTTGTAGACCCAAACCATGCAGCCAGCTCCTTATAGACTTCACTGACAAACCTGCTGTATATGCAAAGAAGGGATTTGTAGGTTTCTATTTAGCATTGGCCACCAGTCATTCACATTCGCTACGACTCCTTCGTCGTTATCATAACAGACATAACATGCCCTTCTGTCCACCTGCTTACCTGTTTATTTCTCTCAGCTTCTTTTATTATTGATGCACCGACTAACGTCCACTACCTTGACAGCCTTTTTACTTCTACGAATCTATAACTGACTTCGTCCTTGATTAAGTTTTCGGGGGTTCGGATGTGAGTGAAGTTTCACTCGAACAGCCCTGCAAACTCCGTCACGTAACGACCTGATTCATACTTCACTTCTTCTTAGTTTATTTCTCAGGTCTGGCAAAATATCGCTCAGCGTCTTGATTTCACCACGCCTACATTTATAATAGTATCAAATTTCTCCAAATGGAGTACCCTTGGACCAGCGGACTGATGACTGCGCCGTTTAGTCCCTTAACCGCCAACCTACCAACCAACCAGTTGAAAGATAAAATACATGTCGATCAGTTGCTTATTGTGGCGATGAAGTTATATATTCTGGCAAACAACGTTAGGTATTCTCCCAAAGAATAACGGCTATACATTTTAAATGTCAATTTGTTAAGGAGGGAAGTGTAGAGGACGACCAACGCTTAACTACAGCAAGCGGGTACAAACAGATGTATAATGGGCGATCAAAAAGTTTCCGTTCGAAGGCAGTAGGGTTCGGAATAGGTATGCCTGTCAGACAAAATCTCCGTGAGCATTAATGCAACAGCCCCGCCAGTGCACCAGGTGGAAAATACCCGTTTGGTAAACCCCGTGTACTGCTGCTTGAAGGAGTCCGTAACTGCACATCCACGTGCGACAGGACTCAGCGATCCCTAAAGACTTTAACTAAGGGACCGAAGGGGTAATAATCGCGCGGGGAAGGACCAGGGCAGTAGGGGGTGGGGGTGGAGTGAGGGTTGGTCCCACCTGAGTAGGCGTAACTTCTGCATCAGTTGAAGACATAATGTCTGAAAATGAGGCGGTGGTAATATTTGCTCACTTTAGTTTACAGGTCTGTCTTGACCAAACAAACGTTTACACTTTACTATTATCGGTTTCGGCTACTGCCATCTTCAGGCCTGTTACAAATAAAACAGGGTGTAACAAACTACGTTTCGCTAACGCTAAAATTATGAAAGGCCTGGAGCTACATACAAAAAATAAACAGCGTTTATAAGATTAACAGCCATGAATACCGACCATATATACAATGAAATATTCTGATGTAGTAGCAACGTCAAACTAGACATAGAGGTACATAGTAAGTGCTGGTGACGATCAAAATGCGTCTGGTATTTATGCAAAAAGCGATGCTGGTTAATCATGTACCGTAGCTATAGTGCCCTCTGCTGGCTTTAGTCTTTTCTATAAATACCAGACGCATTTTGATCATCACCAGCACTTACTATATACCTACATGTTTACTTTGATGTTGATACTTCATCAGAGTGTGTTACGGTATGTATGGCTGTTAATCATGTAAACACCGCTTATCCTTCTTATGTAGCACCAGGCCTTTTACGGATTTAATGTCAGCAAAACATAGTTGGTTACACCCGGTTTTTGTTTGTAACAGATCTGAAGATGGAAGTAGCCGAAACCGGTAATAGTGAAGTGTAAAAGTTTATGTGATCAAAACGGACCTGTAAAATAACGTTACTTCTGCGTTACGACGTTTGCGACATGTGGACGAGCGTTATCATGATGGAGCAGCATTCCCTGTCGTAGTTTTCCCTGTTTTCGATAGACATGTTTCCCCATGTACACTCTCCATTCTTCGATGGACGTCTGCCGATGTTTGTCCGTTGGAAGCCCAGAGAAGAACAATAGCACCTTGGTCAAGTTTGGACGCATTTGGTAATGACATCGCCATAGTTCAAGTTTCCTCGTTTACCGCACGCACGTCGGAAAGATACGAATGGCACACTGATCCCTAGTTTACATGTTGGTGCTTATATACCGGCATCGGAGTCGCACTGCGTTTGCACATACACTGCAGCAACGTCCTCAAACGGAAACTTGTTGATCGCTCCTTACAGGTTGCACTAGTCATGCAGAGATCAAGACGCTTGCACAAGATAGTTTAGGGTGAGCAGCAGCATCAAATCAATCTTCGACCTGAAGATCACAGAAACAACAACGACTGAACGGCAGCTTAAGTGGTAGCAAGAAAGGCCCGGTTAGCTGATCCTTTACAGTTGCACCCGAAAAGTTGACAGATAATCTTTGCCGGTGATACGTAGCGATCTTCATTATTCCAATCATGGTTATTGGAGCTGAGCACCATCACGACAGCAAAAGTATTTTTCTGTGAACAATAAAATCTATAGTAATTAATGTTTCTTCAATGGTTTTCACAGTAATGCAAAAATGTTTTAAGGGGTGTCATCGTCACCTCTGAATGTTAAAATTATTATTTATTTCTAAAATACACGATCGAAAATTCCGTCTACAGCCACTCCCAGGTAGAATACAGCGAAACCTTCGTGCTTAAGTGTATTTTTAAATATTAACATGCGTTGAATGGCTCTGAGCACTATGGGACTTAACATCTATGGTCATCAGTCCCCTAGAACTTAGAACCACTTAAACCTAACTAACCTAAGGACATCACACAACACCCAGCCATCACGAGGCAGAGAAAAATCCCTGACCCCGCCGGGAATCGAACCCGGGAACCCGGGCGTGGGAAGCGAGAACGCTACCGCACGACCACGAGATGCGGGCACGCGTTGAAGTATCGAATTTCCTTGTGTACACTTAAAAATAGTTTATGGGTGAAATTTGTAAATAAGTAAATTATGTCCAAAGAGAATATGAATTTCTACTTGCCAGGGTATCCGAGAGCGCTGGCGCGCTGCTTCATGGACTCGGAAAGGCGCGCCGAGCCCGGATCGAATCCGCCCGGCGGATTAACGACGAGGGCCGGTATTCGGGCCAGCCTAGATGTGGTTTTTAGGCGGTTTTCCACATTCCACAAAGTGATTAGCGAGCTGGTCCCGACGTTCCACCTCAGTTACACGACTAACAAACATCTGACCACATTCAGTCTATTCCATGGATTACCCTAGACGCAGACAGTTCGGGTACACTAATTCTGTCCCGGAGGGTACGGGGTGGCGGCAGGAAGGGCATCCGGCCACCCCTTCACATTAACATGCCAAATCGAATTAACCATTGCCGACCCTGCGTAACCGCGGGACAAGGCACAAGCGATAGATAGGATATAAATTTGTGTTTTTTTTAACCTATGGTAAATTCTAAGCTGCAGTACTTCGTATGGATAGCCCATCAACACAACTGAAATTTGGAATCAGAGTCACTTGACAGCGTTACTTGCCGACATTATCTTCGATAGGTGGAAGGGGAAAACAGCTACTCCTTCCCCCCCACCCCCACCACCCCACCCCAGCGGTCTCAACACTATATTCTAAGTGTGCATCTCACGGAAAAATTTGCGGGTGCTTATTGACAGATTTTCTCCCATGACCCGACAACACCCAAATGCCATCCGCCCCCGGTAGTTGCGTGGTCAGCACGACAGAATGTCAGTCCTAAGTGCCCAGGTTCGAATCCCGGATGGGTCGGAGATTTTCTCCGCTCAGGCACTGGGTGTTGTGTTGTCCTAATCATCATCATTTTATCCCCATGACGCGCAAGTCGCCGAAGTGGCATCCAATCTAAAGACTTGCACCTGGCGAACGATCTACCCGACGGGAGACCCTAGTCACACGACATCTACATTTTATCCAAATGCCGCTATGAGAATTATTCTTTGTCGGAAACTTACGTCTCTATAACATAAGCCATCCAATTTCACCTAATAATTAGCGCTAAATATCCAGCAGTTAGCGTGCTGCCTGTTGGGGAACTTAACCATGTACTTTAGTTCGGCTTTCCGGGGAACTGTATACAGCTCTGCTACATACGACACTAAACGCGTGTTTGCAAGGCCATTTAAAGAGTAATGATCCGTCTACGACAAACAGTTTTGAGCTGTACACAGTGGTAAAATTTACCGTCGGTTCATAACCATATTTCAAGGTAACGCCACAAACCTCGGTGCGATAGCCGTTATTATTGTGAACAATTACAAGTTTACAACCCCGTGACTCAAACGAAACACTCGTTCACAACTTCGTACCACTTGAAATATTCATGTTAGTCCATTGGCTCCTCATTTCGAAATCGTTTAGGATCTTCCACTGTCCGAATAATTCTGATACTACTGGTTTTGTACGCACTGTATGCATTGTACAACAAGTGTACTATGGGAACGATGCTTGAATTGTATCAGGATATACGTGCGGCACATATATTCTTCATTTCCGACTCGAGATTTTACTGTGAAGAACTGCATTCTCTATCAGAGCTAAGGAAATATGTCAGCTGGTTTCGCGAGAGGGCTGCAATCGACAGTCTGGGAGCCTCGGTAATATCTCAGCAAATTCCCCGCACAGAGAACGATCGGCAAAGAGCTGTGCTGTTTACCGCAACAGCACTCTTTGTTTCTTTACGACCTCTATCAGTAGCACGTTATTCCGTTTCATGTAGATGACTTTATTGTTGATCAAATTCATAATTCATAATTGAGGAAACGACCTTTCCTTTCACATATCGAATGTAAGGAGAAGCACTTTTGTCGTGCGTAGATATAGGAGTAATACCGTCAGTCCTAAATTTGTATACTCCACACATCAATAGCTGGCACAAGACTGCTAAAATGAATCTGCGTACTTCTAAAAGAGCAGTTGATATTGAAATAAACGTTGAAGTTAACGGCAAATTCTGTGTCGCGAAACGGTTTAATCCACATCTTCTTCGTTGATTAACTTTTTATGAATGACTGCTGGATATTCTGTAAATCACTTTTGAAAATGATCTTTTCAGCTTTTGGTTGTCCAGAATAACCAGCAACATTTATTGACGACGTTAGCGGAGGTAACTGGAATCTCAGTGACTAAATCTTGTCCAGTGATGAGGGGATGGTGAAGCAGCTACGTCCTACATTGTTGTAAGACACGATTTACAAGTCTAAATCTACATCTACACCAATATCTTCATCTACATAATTACTCTGCAATTTACAATTAAGTGCTTGGGAGAGGATTCGTCGAAACACCATCAAGCTGCACTGAAGCTCCAAAGAAAGTGGTACAGGCATGCGTATTCAAATGCAGAGATATGTAAGCAGGTAGAATATGGGGCTGCGGTCGGCAACGCCTACAGAAGACAACAAATGTCTGGCGCAGTTGTTATTTCAGTTACTGCAATGGCAGGTTATCAAGATATAAGTGATTTTGAACTTGGTGTTATTGTCGGCGCACGATCGATGGAACACAGCATCTCCTAGGTAGTGATGAAGTGCTTATTTACCCGTATGACCATTTCACGAGTGTACCGTGAATATCAGGAATCAGGTAAAACATCAAATCTCCGATATCGTTGCGGCCGGAAAAAGGTCCTTCAAGATTGGGACCAACGACGACAGAAGAGAATCGTTCAACGTGACAGAAGTGCAACCCTTCTGCAAGTTGTTGCAGATTTCTATGCTGGGCCATCAACAAGTGCCGGCGAGAGAACCATTCAACGAAACATCATCGATATGGGCTTTTGGAGCCGAAGACCCATTCGTGTACCCTTGATTGACTGCACGACACAGAGCCTCACGCCTCTCCTGGGCCCGTCAATACCGATCTTGGACTGTTGATGACTGGAAACATGTTGCCTGGTCGTCGGACGTGTTCGATTCAAATTGTATCGAACAGATAGATGTGTACGGGTATGGAGGCAACCTCATGAAACCATGGACGCTGTATGTCAGCGTGGGACTGTTCAAGTTGGTGGAGGTTCTGTAATTGTGTGAGGCGTGTGCAGTCGGAGTGATATGGGACCAGTGATACGTCTAGATACGACTCTGACAAGTGACACGTACGTAAGCATCCTGTCTGATCACCTACATCATTCGTGTCCATTGCGCATTCCGGCGAACTTGAGCAATTCCACCGGCACAATGCAATACCCCACATCTCCAGAATTGCCACAGAGTGGCTCCAGGAACGCTCTTCCTAGTTTAAGCACTTCCGCTGGCCACCAATCTCTCCAGACATGAACATTATTGAGCATATCTGGGATGCCTTGCAACGTGCTCTTCAGAAAAGACCTCCACCGCCTCGTACTCGTCAGGCTGCGGCACTTCTGTGGGCTCGCAGTGGCTCTGCACGATATTAGACAGGTGTACCAGTTTCTTTGCCTCTTTAGTTTATCTGTCTACCGTTCCACTCACGAAGTGCGCGCGGGGAAACGGAGACTTACAACTTTCCGTATGAGCTCTGATTTCTCTTATTTGACTATGATGACATTCCTCCGCATGTAGGTGGGCGCCAACACAATATTTCCACTCTCTGAGGACAAAGTTGGTGATTGAAATTTCATGAGATGATCCTACAGCAAAGAGAAATGCCCTTTTTTTTAATTTCTGCCGACCCCCCCCCCCTCCCCTCCATACGTGTATCATTTCCTTGGCACCCTCTCTCCTATTTCGCGATAACACAAATGAGTTGCCCTTCCCTGACCTTTTTAGACGTCATGTGTCAATCTTGTCTGATGCGTAGTGTGAGCAGTCTCTTTAGTATAGCTGTTGCATGTTATACGTGTTCTGTCAATAAATCGCAATCCTTGCTTTTCTTTCTCCACAACATTGTCTGTGTAATCGTCCCAGTTTAAGTTATTCGTTATTACGATCACCAAGTATTTAGTTGAATAGACAGACTTTAGATTTGTATGTTTTATCGTATAACCGAAATTTAACGGATCCCTGTTAATACTCATGTGAATGAGTTCACTCTTTTCATTATTTGATGTAACTCATAATGTTCGAACAGAGCATGTGTTCGAAAATCCTACAGCAAATCGACGCTACCTATATGGGACTGTAATTCTGCGAATTACTCCTATTTCCTCTCTTAGGTATTGGTGTGACTTGTGTAACTTTCTAGTCGTTAGGTACGCAGCCTTCGACGAGCGAACGGTTGCATACGATTGCTATTGTATCAGCATACTCTGAGACGCACCTTACTGGTGTGCGGTCTGGACCAGAGGCCTTCCCTTTATTAAGTGATGTAAACTGCTTTACTACGCCGAGGATGTCTACTTCAAAGTTCCTCATGTTTGCAGTTATTCTTTATTTGAATTTTGGAATATTTATTTCGTCTTCTTTGGTGAAGGAATTTCGGAAAACTGCGTTTAGTAACTATACTTTAGTAGCACTGTTATCCATAACATCACCATTGTTATCACTCCAGTGAAGGTATTTATTGTGGTTTTACGTGCAACCGAATGTCTCTGTGTTTTCTGTCGGATTTGGATACAGTTTCTTCGTGGAAACTACTAAATTATAGATAGTAAGAATTAATAAGAAGTAACAAGGTATGTTTAGGACAATAAGATTGACTTAGAGGAGTTGGCTGCCATGGGAATCTTCTTTATGAGATCTCAGCCGGTCACAATTCAACTTATCAAATAATTAAAGAGGTTACCTGTAGCGAATCAGTACCTACAGGGTTATGAATTTCTGGAAGAGACGACTAAGTTTCACGATATTTTCCTTGAAGAAAGAAAAAGGAGTTACGACCTTTCATGTTATCCAGACAGTGATGTCGTTGCCACCTTGCAAGGTGTAGGTTACTAGGTTCGAATTACATCTGAGGCGTTAATGTAGATTTGAAATGTGTCATTGTTGTGTATGTCCTTATAGACACATACATTTCATCAAGTCTAAATCCTGTCGATGCAACCACTCTATTCTGTCACTGCTTGTTCGTTTCTGTTCCACATAATTGTCACAACCTACGCTCTTCTCGCTGTCTTCCAAGTACTCCTTCCTAGGGCGCCCTCTTCCTTTCATTTCCAGCACTTTTCCTTCAATAATGTTAATGATGAAAGTGCAGCATCTGATGATACGTACAGTAAATTTTATTTTTCTCAATTCTGTTTCCTTCAGTATTCTTCTCTCTTGCTGTTGAGGTCAGAATTATTAGACGTTCATCACACTCGTTATCACTAACCTATGTAATCATTACCTTGTCCTTCTGACGCTGCACGTAGCCAAACCTGCAATCTAAAAATTGAAATTGACGTTGTTCGTCAGTGAGCAATTGTGGTACAACCCAGAGAATATGGAACCTTGAGGCAATTGCTTTACTGTCTGAACTGTTATATTGTTACGAAACACAAGCTCTCTAAATCTCGAATTCACGTAACGCACGAACTTGATCCTGCCGTTAGTGATCGTTTCCCTGTTTTGTGTAACTGGCCCGAACCAAAAGTTTTCTCTACTTTATTCGACGGTTATCATTTGCCAGTTGTCGTAAGTTTATTTATTTGTGTGTAAAAGACAGTTTTAAATATGCAGCTTCGCAATATATACATTCGTACGAAGGCTGTTCGGTAAGTAATAAAACACATTTTTTTCTGAAGTCAGGCTAGTTTTACTCAGGATTCCTACAGACCATACTATTCCTCACTATTTTTTAGCCTCAAAACCATATTTTCCAGCGTAATCTCCGTTTGATGCGACGGCGTTACGCCATCTTACTGAGGGGGTCTGTATGCTCACCTGCATGGTACCAGCCACCTGGCGGACGTCACAGGAAACGTCTTCCTGTACCAATAACCTCCCCATCATCCACGTACCGATTCCTGCATAGTGCATCCTTCATTAGGCCAGACAGATGGAAGTCGGGAGGTGCGAGATTCAAGCTGTAGGGTGGATGAGGAAGAATAATGCATTGAAGTTTCATGAACTTATCTCGGTTGGACAGAGTTGTGTGAGATCTTGCGTTGTCATGGAGGAGGAGATGTGTCTGGTTATTACCCGTCGATCACATCGAATGGGAGTATATTAAATGTATTCACATTTGCAAATATGGACAACCATTAGCTGTAGATGTGAAGTGCGATTTTACATCGTAATTATGAATAACACAGACACTGCAATATCGTATTTAACCGCCGGCACCGGGCAAGCGACTTTCAAGTAAAATGTCCCCCCCCCCCCCCCCCTGTAGTGGAATGTACATAACGGATGTACGAGTACAGGATGTAGACTCATGGTTGACAACATATGGAAGCTTCGATCTTGCCGTGAGTCTTGCTCCGTATAGCCAAATCGTAAGACGACCGCTCGCGATAAGTGGGAATTCCGGCTTCGAGTCCCGGTCCGACTCAAATTTTCGTTGTCATCATTCCATTCTACACCTCATGGTTGTCCATATTCGCAATTGTGAATACATTTCATGTATTTCATAACGGCTGTATTCGCCGCAGTGCATGTTCCTTTGGACATGTATGCATGTCCAGAGGAACTTCGCATCGTAAGCCAGAATAACACAGATACTGCAGTATCGTATCGTATCGATTGAGAGTGTCCGCACGTTCCAACAGTGCAGGAGTCACAACTGTGTGTGGCCTGCCAGCACACGGGAGGTTGGACAGGTTAGCGCGTCCTCGTTGCGATGGTGACAGGCGGCTCACGTAACGAGTCACCGTGCTTTTGTTTACTGCCAAGTCTCCGTAGACAAAATGGTTCAAATGGCTCTGAGCACTATGGGACTTAGCTTCTGAGGTCATCAGTCCCCTAGAACTTAGAACTACTTAAACCTAACTAACCTAAGGACATCACACACATCCATGCCCGAGGCAGGATTCGAACCTGCGACCGTAGCGGTCGCGAGGTTCCACACTGAAGCGCCTAGAACCGCTCGTCCACACCGGCTGGCCGTCAGAATTATTCTGACAGTGGAATAAAAAGTTTTGCATTATTTATTGGACGTCCGTCATATTTTAAATTCCGTCGATCCTCGCTTGCCTTTCCAATAAGTGTTCCCACAATCGATCAGTTATCCTGGTAAGGTCTTTAACCATAGTGCACCGACGCAAACGTTTTGAGTCTGAATAGCTTCCGTTATCTAAGTGCCAGCTCCTCTTTTACAATGCCAAAATACGCCCTTTCCCTTGAATTGAGCTGCTTGGGAAATGTATCTGCAGTTTGTGACGCCTCATTTTATTTACTGCGGCACCACGATGCGACGTTTATTTTCGCGGCGTAAATACAGGCAGCAGACGTGGAGCGTAAAATTCCTCCCCCTACTATATTGGAATTCCAGCTCCGTGCACAACACCTTTATCTCACGTGATATGGGGGAATTTCTCTGCTGTTCTGATATTCCGAAATAAGTTTTGTCGACTAGAGAGTACTGAGAATAAAGAACTTCCTCGTATGGCTTTAAGAAAGCAGCGCGAACTCTAACGTTTTTATGTCCACTACGTGAAATGACCTCCATACGGACAAGCTCAGAATGCATGGCTACGTAATTCTCCCGCTTTGTTAAAACAGCAGAGGCCTTGTTCGATGAAGATTTTCAGCATCTTTCAGTGTACAAGGTGTTTGTTTTAACTTGAAGTAACTAAATATATCGGAAACGACGCATCGCACGAAAAAAAGTTCCACGCCAAAAAAGTGTACGGTCTATTCGAACCATTGTTGCCCATTCTTGTAATCGAGAAACATCAAGTGTGTCAGTTTTTGCAGTTAGTGACTGACGCATTTGATCTGAAATCTTATTCACGATAACCTTTGTGTTGTAACGGTTGATGTTGATGTTAAAACGTTAACTGAGTTGTAACCTCTGCATTATACTTGTTTCTGTCTGAAATTTAGCACAAATTTACCTCCCAGTCTATAAAAGTATACGCATTACGAAAGGTATGTCTCCACAAATTTTTGTCCGACTGAAACTCATATGCTAACCTTTGATGAAACAGAACCTACTTTGAACTACACCATAACTGATCTCAATGCTACTTGTCTCTATATTCTTTGTATTACATGCGGAACTGAATTAAAACAATTGTGTGGCCCTGATCAAAATTTCCACTTACCTCGCAGCAAGCAGGCAGCCGCTAGACTTGTTACTATTTGTAAATAAAATTTCCAAGCTCTACTCAAACTGTTTCATATCACATGGTACAACATTGTAATGTGTAATGATAAACAGTGGGATGTGGGGGCGTAATTATTCCTATGAAATGATATTCCGAGACAACGATTTTAGAATGAAATGTGTATTCAAAAAGACAGAGAAAAACTTCGAGTGATCTTCACACACAACACTGATCTGAACTATTCTATGCTTAAAAGAGTGAACAATGGTTTAAAGAAGGTACAATGTTAACAGAGAATTTCTATAAAAAATGAACAGCTTAATCAATTGATAATGTTTTAATGAATGACTCAGGGAAGTGGGGTACTCTTTCTCTCAGTTCTCAGCAACTAAACAAAGTTAACTAGCTGGCAAAAGTCATTCTCATAAACAAGCTGCGCAGTGATGCAGTCTTACCTCATGCTTCTTCTCTTCAAAAAATAATAACACTATTCATAATTGACGGTCCCTTCGTTTTCTGTCCTTTACAATGTATCTTTATTCATCTAACAATTATAACCTCAGGTCCACACAGCACTACTAAATGCATCCATCACCTAGCACACTTCAAGTAAGAAGGTACCAGACCGAGCAGAGGCGAAGACAGTCCCACGACAAAACCAAAGATTGTTTAACAGTAACGTAACTTGCTCTCCCTCTGACTTGCACATCGATAACATACAGAAACCAAAATGACATGACCACCTCACATTGAGGTTGCACAGTACTAATAATATGGCTAGACATTTGTATTTCTGGCAAATAAGCCACTTGTATGTTAGCGCAGTTCTCTGTTCCTTACGACGTTGATTGTGCTGAGTTCTCAAACCGTCGGAATGCATGATTTCGGTGGCCGCCCTTGACAACAGGGTGACTTGTTTCGGTGTGTGTTTCCATCCAACCGCCGTAACTCTCACGCAGGTCGCTATGCATCTACAGACGGAATACAAACCATCACTGTTGTAATGACGTACACTATCCATGATGTGATAACGACTGGCGTATCTGCCTTGGATACTCACCGAGATCAAGAAACACAGTGGAGGGAGACAAGGGGACTCGCCATATGAAGTGTCCCAATGCGAATAGAAAACTATTACATCCACATCGTTGTCCTGGATCACGCCAAACGTAGTTTCTAACAAGACATCGATACGGCTAAACGTATTGTAAAGCAGAATCATATTTGAAACACTCAAGTAAATATCGAAAATAAATATCAACCGTTAGAACACAAAGGTTTACATTTATATCGTAAATAGAAATGCAAAATCAAACGCTTCGGATCTTAATTGCAAAAACAGGCACATTTGATATTTTTTGATTACTACGCCATCCGCCACGGCTGGAAAACAGTGGTTTAAGTAAACCGTACAAACTTTTTGGCGTAGAATCCGAATATCCAGTAAAGATGGGAGGTGGCCATTTCAAAATAAAAAGTCGACCTGGCTCACGCAAGAGGGGTGGTAAGGAGGTGGCTAGTTCCAGCACATGTAGTTGTCCCCTGTACCAATATTAACTTTTCACCTAGAACGGTTTTTTCGTACGATTCTTTGAAAGAAGCGTTACTTAACGCGCCAATACTAGCTCATCCAGATCTGTCACAAGATTTCTGCCTTAGCACGGATTCTTCTAAAGTCGGTCTTGGTGCCCATTTATTTCAAGAAGCCATAGAAAATGACACTACTGTTCAGAAAACCATTGCTTTTGCTAGCCGACTGCTAACAAAATCTGAAAAAAATTATTCCGTTACTGAATTAGAAGTTTTAGCTATCGTTTGGGCATTTAACAAATTCCGTTTCTTTCTTTCTGGTAAGCACATAAAAGTATACAGTGATCATCGTGCATTACAATTTCTTATGTCTTCAAAATTAAATCATGACAGGTTAAAACGTTGGGCATTGTTTCTGCAAGAATTCCGCTTCACAATAGTCTACATTCCCGGCAAGGAGAACATTGTTGCGGACGCACTGTCACGCGCACGGGCTGGGCTTGAGAAAAGTAACACAGAAGGCAACCTCGAGAAAAATTTCGGTATTCTTTACATTCAGAAAGTCGCCTTTGAAAACTTCATCACCACATCTTTAAAGGACATTGCTCATGAACAAGATAAAGATCCGATTTGGAAAGACATCAAGAGCAAATGGCATGGTAAGACACACACAGATTCGGCATTATTACCTGGTTCGAAACAACATACTCTTCAAACGCTACACTGTTGATGACAAGCTACGGATTCTTTGCATTCCAGACGATTTTGTTAATAAGCTCGTTTGGTACATTCATTTCAGCTACGCACATTTTGGTCCACGAAAATGTTATCATATTCTTCGAACGACTTGTTATTTTAACAATATGGAAAAAAGGATTCGAAGAGTCTTGTCTATTTGTAAACTTTGTCAAAAGGCGAAACCATCTACTGTCTCACATCGTGCTCCGTTGTTTCCTATTATTCCTTCTACATTAAAAGAATTTGCTGCTGCTGATCTCTTGGGACCGCTTGTCAGAACATCTAATGGATTTTCGTACGTTCTAGTCGCTGTTGAACTTACTTCAAAATTTGTTTCTTTCACTCCGTTACGTAAAGCCACTGGACGGTCGGTATCCAACGCCTTTGTTAAAAATTTCTTACGTGAAGTTGGACACGTTAGTAAAGTCATTTCAGATAACGGACCGCAATTCAGATCTGCTGATTGGTCACGCACGCTTCGGAATCATAAAATCAAACCTGTTTTTATTTCGTTGTACTCACCACATTGTAACCCGTCTGAACGGATTCTGAAATAAATCAATAAGCTTTGCAGACTTTATTGTCACAGAAAGCATCAGCATTGGGACAGATATTTACACTTATTTCAAAACGTGCTGAATGAAATGCCTCACGACTCCACTACTTCTGTGTGCAATTTCTTTTACTAATGAGACTTTGGAAAAAAACTGTAATTACTATTATGACGAATGATCAGGACTATCTTTATGGACTGTGAGAAAATTTTAGCTTTTGACCAACATTGCATCAATAAGTGTGTGCCTTTGATTTCTTTGTTATTGTAATTATGAAAAATTTTATCGAATCATTATTGGCCACTGCCCAAAACAATTTGCAAAATTTTTTTGTGGGGAGCATGGGGGCTATGTAAGTAGGCTGTTTAGGTTTTCTTATTGGTAACGCCACGTAGCGCTCTGTGTGAGAATCACTGGCTGTGCTGTGTGCAGTCTGTGGCTAGTTTGCATTGTTGTCTGCCATTGTAGTGTTGGGCAGCGGCAGCTGGATGTGAACAGCGCGTAGCGTTGCGCAGTTGGAGGTGAGCCGCCAGCAGTGGTGGATGTGGGGAGAGAGATGGCGGAGTTTTGTAATTTGTCATGAAGTGCTATATATATATTATGACTATTAAGGTAAATACATTGTTTGTTCTCTATTAATATCTTTCATTTGCTAACTATTCCTATCAGTAGTTAGTGCCTTCCGTAGTTTGAATCTTCTATTTAGCTGGCAGTAGTGGCGCTCGCTGTATTGCAGTAGTTCGAGTAATGAAGATTTTTGTGAGGTAAGTGATTTCTGAAAGATATAGTTTAATGTTAGTCAGGGCCATTCTTTTGTAGGGATTTTTGAAAGTCAGATTGCGTTGCGCTAAAAATATTGTGTGTCAGTTTAAGCACAGTCTTGTATAATTCTTCAAAAAGGGGACGTTTCAACGTAATCAGGAGTTGGAAGACCACCAGACCGCGTTTATACACGAGTTATCTTCCCAGCACGAAGGCAGCTCCAAGGAACAAGGGATTCCATCTATGCAAGAGAACTTCTGATGACGGGGCGTGAGTCATGCTAGGGTAGCTCAGTTGGTTGAGCATTTCCAAGCAAAAGGCAAGTTCTCGGGTTTGAATCCTGGTCTGGCACAAAGTTTTAATCTGCCACGGAGATTCAAATAAGCGCACACTCCGCTGCATAGTGAAACTCATTCTAGAGTCAGTATAATTTGAAAGATAAGATAAAATTCTTACCCAAAATTGTTGCGTCACTTCAGAGCTATATTTAGTAGCCCATTTTACTTATTCTGTTACATGTTTGCTAGATTAAACTGCATCTGAAGTGTGTGTGACGTTACGTATCGCTGCATGCCAAAATTTTGTCACCACGTTTTCCACTGTTTTATATGCAGTGGATGCGGGTACTATGTGTTGAATGATGACACATATGCGTATCATAAGCTTCAGATGTCAAAATCACGAAAATCACCCTTCGTACATGTGTTTTCACGCCAAAGCGTAATTTAACATACGTTGGCATGTAGTGGGTCTTGGTGGTCCATTCTCAAATGGAGCAAGGGAATAACAACTGTCTATACACTGAGGTGACAGAAGTCAGGGGACACCTCCTAATATAGTGGCGAACCTCCTTCGTCCCGGCGTATTTCAGCAATTCGACGTGGCATGGACTCAAAAAAATCGTTAGAAGTACCCTGCAGAAATATAGAGCTATGCTGCCTCTCTAGCCGACCATAATTGCGGAAGTGTTGCTGGTTCAAATGGTTCAAATGGCTCTGAGCACTATGGGACTTAACATCTGTGGTCATCAGTCCCCTAGAACTTAGAACTACGTAAACCTAACTAACCTAAGGACATCACACACATCCATGCCCGAGGCAGGATTCGAACCTGCGACCGTAGCGGTCTCGCGGTTCCAGACTGCAGCCAGCTAGTGTTGCTGGTGCAGAACGTTGTGCACGAACTGACCTCTCGATTATGTCCAATAAATGTTCTATGGGATTCATGTGGGGTGCTCTAGGTGGCCAAATCATTCACTCCAATTGTCCAGAATGTTCTTCAAACCAATCGCGAACACTTGTAGTCCAGTGACATGAACACATTATCATGAGAACATAAACTGTCTCCAAGTAACCGGACATAACGATTTCGAGTCAATGGCAAGGTCAGTTGGGCAGAAGACCCTATCCTTTACATGTAAACATAGCCCACATCGCGTGCCTTGTTGACAACTTGAGTCCAATTGCTTCGTGGGGTCTAGGCCAAGCTCGAACCCTACCACGAGCTCTTACCACCTGAAATCGGGACTCATCTGACCAGGCCACGGTTTTCCTGTCATCTAGCATCCATACGATGTGGTCACGAGCCAAGGAGAGGCGCTGCAGGCGACGTAGCGTTGTTAGCAAAGGCTCATGCGTCGGTTGGTCGCCTGTTACCAAATTTCGCAACACTGTCCTAACGGATACGTTCGTTCTGAAAGCTTTTTGTAAAAAATTGTCTGTGTTTGAGAGAAAACTGAAAACATTGATATAAAAAGCTATCTGCTCATGTGACGTGTTCTTTACATATCGTGGAGAGTCACATATCGTGTTCAATTGCGTTGCGCACGTTGAACAATATCGTGAAATAAAACTTTATACTTCACGAAAATACAAAATTTTATATAAAGGAAATGAATCCAAGTACATACAAAAAAAAAAAAAAAAAAAAAAAAAAACTAACTGCGCGCACAGTGAAAACTACGTAACTAATAAAATGGTTCAAATGGCTCTGAGCACTATGGGACTTAACAGCTGCGGTCATCAGTCCCCTAGAACTTAGAACTACTTAAACTTAACTAACCTAAGGACATCACACACATCCATGCCCGAGGCAGGATTCGAACCTGCGACCGTAGCAGTCGCGCGGCTCCGGACTGCGCGCCTAGAACCGCGAGACCACCGCGGCCGGCGCGTAACTAACACTCAGTACTCAAGTACAAATATATTTCGAAAGTTGCGTGATAGGAAAAGCGATGTTTGACTTGGAATAACCACAAAAACAAGTAAATAAATAAATTTCTGCCCTTTTCCGAAGAAAATAACTATTTGCAGTTACCAGTACGGTTTACAGAAAATTAATCTCGTTGCTAGCACGACACCTGACATTCCTGCCTACACACACTTCAATCAAGAATGCAAGGTGAGATCAGCCCTGAAATAAAAGTGAGTTACCACTTGCTCAGCATACTGTTTTAGTGTCTTGAGTACTGACGTTCTCGAAAGAAGATACAAATCAGTAGATGTAGCGGCTAAAGATAAATAATTTACTCTAAATTTATTTGTCAGAAGCAATGTGTTGCTGCGTCTGGTGTAAGTAGGAATGCACGCACTGCAGAATAATCAAAACTTTACTATGAATCCTGGAGCTAGGTTTTACCAGAAAAAAATTAATTTTGAGAAATCAAACACTAATTCTTCTCATTTTCCCTGTATTACGTCTTTCCCTTTGTTGCTTCAAATACTTGGAGGTATGTACCGTCTATGCAACTAATTGAAGGCAGTTTGTTTTTAGCCATAGGAGCGTTTCCCTTCTTTTATGTGGGAAGCATCATAATTGGCCTGTAGTATATGTTTCCTTTTATACATACAATAAACGTATAACGTGGTAGATATAATATGCTGCTATATTACATTTTGTCGGGTTTTTCTCTTGGATTTTAGGTTATAATCGACTTTTGTAGCACAAATTTCGTAATGTGAACTTATCGTTCGGTGTTACTCACGATTTCCACCGTTGTTATTTCATGTGTGTAGTCCTGGAGATGCAACGTATTCGTTAGTTTCCATACTCCAGCTGGACAATTTCTGGTGTTCTTTCACCCGCATTTGTCACACCGCAATTATCACCTGCCCTTTCAATTTTGTGATCAACATATGTGTGTTTTCGGTGTGTAGTGTTGTCAGTAGTTGTTCAGTGTTTGTCTGTCATTTCTTTGTATTGTGTGTGGTTTGATATTTTTCATTCGTTGTGTGTGTGTATTTCCTGTGTATAATTGTGTAATTCTTTCTCGGGAGGGTGATTTTTTTATGAATATTTGTGTGTGTGTTTTGCTGTGTGTAAGTAACACTGAAGGAAAGGTCACATTCCTAAGTTTTTGCTATAAAAGTTGATTGTACCCTAGAAACCAAGAGAAAAACACGACAAAAAGTAATATAGCAAGCTATTGTACCTACCACATAATACGTTTATTGTATTTATGAAAGGAAATATATTACAAACCACTGATAACGCTTCCCAAATAAAAGAAGTGAAACGCGTATGGCAATAAACAAACTGCCTTCAGTTCGTTCCGTAGACGGTACATACCTCCACGAATTTAAAGCAACTTAGAAAAAACGTGAAACAGAAAAAATGAGGATAATACAGGCATGTCAGGCATTTCCCGTCAAGTTATACAACAGTTTCAAGAATATCCATCTCAGATTCCACAAGGCCATCTAACAAAATTAAATTCAGTCAGATCTGTAAAATAAACTAATTAATTCCGAGTTATATTAATGTAAATCTGAGAAACAGCTCTTTGGTGGCACAAAGAACTAAATCATTTGCAGAAAAACTTGGCTAAAAATGAAATCAAATCGCTTTATACTAAGAAATTCATACTTAATAGGATGTTATATGACCTACCTCTTGGATTATCAGCATTTATTAACAACCCAACAGTGATGATCAACATAATACAAAATACTGAACACATTACAGCAAGAATGCTGCAATATACACAGAACAACCGCAAGCAATAAATCAAAACACTCGCTAACAAAAATAACCAGAAAGGAAAGCATGGCAAAGTGCAACACACCCACCACCACAAATTTCGCCCAAAATTAATAAAACTCACACACACCGAATTAACAGAGAAAGAAACACAGCAGTACGCCTTAGATAAGTTCGTACCGACTAAGGTCCAAAGCGAGGGGAAAGATCCACCGTGGTATAACAATCATGTACGAAAGGTACTACGGAAACAAAGAAAGCTTCATCATAGGTTTAAGAGTAGTCGAATCATAGCTGATAAGGAAAAGCTGAACGAAGCGAAAAAGAGCGTAAAGAGAGCAATGAGAGAAGCATTCAACGAATTCGAACATAAAACATTGGCAAACAATCTAAACAAGAACCCTAAAAAGTTTTGGTCATATGTAAAATCGGTAAGCGGATCTAAATCCCCTATTCAGTCACTCGTTGACCACGATGGCACCGAAACAGAGGACGACCGAAGAAAGGCAGAAATACTGAATTCAGTGTTCCGAAACTGTTTCACTGCGGAAAATCGTAACACGGTCCCTGACTTCAGCCGTCGCACGGACGCCAAAATGGAAAATATTGAAATAAACGATATCGGAATTGAAAAACAACTGCTATCACTTAGTAGCGGAAAAGCATCCGGACCAGACGAGATACCCTTAAGATTCTACAGTGATTATGCTAAAGAACTTGCCCCCTTTCTATCAGCAATTTATCGTAGATCGCTGGAAGAACGTAAAGTACCTAGCGACTGGAAGAAAGCGCAGGTCGTTCCCATTTTCAAGAAGGGTCATAAATCAGATGCGAATAATTACAGGCCTATTTCGCTTACGTCAATCTGTTGTAGAATAATGGAACATGTTTTGTGTTCTCGTATTATGACGTTCTTAGATAATACAAATCTCCTTCATCATAACCAACATGGATTCCGCAAACAGAGATCATGTGAATCTCAGCTCGCCCTATTTGCCCAAGAAATTCACAGTGCCGTAGACACTGGCGAGCAGATTGATGCCGTATTCCTGGACTTCAGGAAGGCATTTGATACGGTTCCGCACTTACGTTTAGTGAAAAAAATACGAGCTTACGGAATATCGGACCAGGTTTGTGATTGGATTCAGGATTTCCTAGAAGAAAGAACACAACATGTCATTCTTAACGGTTCAAAATCTGCAGATGTAGAGGTAATTTCGGGAGTACCGCAGGGAAGCGTGATAGGACCTTTATTGTTTACAATATACATAAATGACTTAGTTGACAACATCGGTAGCTCCGTGAGGCTATTTGCAGATGACACGGTTGCCTACAAGAAAGTAGCAACATCAGAAGACTCGTACGTACTCCAGGAGGACCTGCAGAGGATTAATGCATGGTGCGACAGCTGGCAGCTTTCCCTAAACGTAGATAAATGTAATATAATGCGCATACATAGGGGCAGAAATCCATTCCAGTACGATTATGCCATAGGTGGTAAATCTTTGGAAGCGGTAACGACCGTAAAATACTTAGGAGTTACTATCCGGAGCGATCTGAAGTGGAATGATCACATAAAACAAATAGTGGGAAAAGCAGGCGCCAGGTTGAGATTCATAGGAAGAATTCTAAGAAAATGTGACTCATCGACGAAAGAAGTAGCTTACAAAACGCTTGTTCGTCCGATTCTTGAGTATTGCTCATCAGTATGGGACCCTTACCAGGTTGGATTAATAGAAGAGATAGACATGATCCAGCGAAAAGCAGCGCGATTCGTCATGGGGACATTTAGTCAGCGCGAGAGCGTTACGGAGATGCTGAACAAGCTCCAGTGGCGGACACTTCAAGAAAGGCGTTACGCAATACGGAGAGGTTTATTATAGAAATTACGAGAGAGCACATTCCGGGAAGAGATGGGCAACATATTACTACCGCCCACATATGTCTCGCGTAATGATCACAACGAAAAGATCCGAGAAATTAGAGCAAATACGGAGACTTACAAGCAGTCGTTCTTCCCACGCACAATTCGTGAATGGAACAGGGAAGGGGGGATCAGATAGTGGTACAATAAGTACCCTCCGCCACACACCGTAAGGTGGCTCGCGGAGTATAGATGTAGATGTAGATGTAGATGTAGAGAAAGGGCTCAAACACATCAGTACAAAAACAGATAATAGCTCTATAGAGAACCTGTTTGTAGGAACAGAAAATATCTTGGCAGAGGAAGACAAAAAAGAAAATAACACTATAAATATTGGGTTAACACGAGAACTAGTGAAGAAAGAAAAAAATAACATAATCACCATGTCAAAGGAAGAGCAAAACAGTAAAATTCAAACAGAAAAAAAAACCACTAAGAAATTAAAAGAAAAGCTACAAGTTGACAACATCATAGTCACAGGAGCTGATAAAGGGAACAGCACAGTACTGATCAATAAAGAACAATAAATAATAAAACTAAAGATTTCATCTGCTCTAACAGTATCACAAAGCTGAAATCTGATCCAACAGCACGTTTCCAAACGTATATAAGAAACAACCTCAAAGACATCAGACACATACTCACAGGTAAACAAAAACAACACATCGCAGAGAAGAACCCAAAAGCACCAACACTCAGAAGTCAACCCTTAGGTCCACAAACCCCACATTCCATTGAGGCGTGTTACTAATTTTATGAATGCACCATCATACCATGTGGCAAAACACATGAACAAAATCATAACGTAACATTATGTAATGAAAAACAGCAGAACAGTGAAAAATATAAATGAACCCATAACACAAGTAAAGAACTTACACATCGCGCAAACAGAATCACTCATCTCTTTTGACATAGAGGACATGTACACCTCAATACCCAATGCAGACACAATAAAACTACTTGAAGAAAAGTTACTGACATAAAAATGGCCCTGAGCACTATGGGACTTAACTTCTGAGGTCATCAGCCCCCTAGAACTTAGAACTACTTAAACCTAACTAACCTAAGGACATCACACGCATCCATGCCCGAGGAAGGATTCGAACCTGCGACCGTAGCGGCCGTACGGTTCCAGACTGTAGCGCCTAGAACCGCTCGGCCACCCTCGCCTGCACAGACATAAAACAAACTAACTGCAGACAATATTAATGAAATAACTAAAACCCTCCAGGGAATCATATCGCAAAATTACTTCCAATTTGAAAAGGAATATTACTTACAAGAAGATGAGCTTCCAATGTTATCCACAATTTCAGAAACACTGACCACCATTTAATAAATTTTTCATAACGCGAGGCCACAGTCATAATATAGTTCTTTAAGGTCAGTACCGCCATTAGACTGTTGTTTATTTACAGTGTTACATATACACTTAAAGAATCATGATTTCGGTTTCAAAGTGATAATGGCACTTTGAAGCCGAAATCATGATTGTGTAAGTGCGAATGCAACACTGAAAATAAACAACAGTCCAGTTGCGGTACTGACTTTAAAGAAACTGACAAACATATTCATCAACAACGTAGAAAACACAGTCTTTGATACAGTCATAACAAAGAAAGGATACAAAATTGTGTACAGGTACAGATATGCCTACGACATAATCTGTATGGTAGATGAACTAACAGAGAAAATCGATAAAATTCATACTGATATAAACAACATACATAAAAGTATTTAATTCACCATGGAAAAAACACAAAATCGAATACATTTCTTGGATATAACAATAAAGAGAGACAACAGTAAACACACATTTGTCATCTTCAGAAAACCAAGCGCCACAGACATAATTATATATGCTTCATCCAACAACCTGCAAAATCAAAAATTAGCAGCCCTTCAACACACGTTACACAGACTAAATAGCATCCCACTCAGCAAAGAAAACTATGAAAACGAATTTCAAACGGTTCAACTCATAGCCACAGACAATGGTTACAACATCCATATAGTACAAAAACGCAACAAAAATTTAAAACACAACTAAAGAAAAACCAAAACTAGCAAAGAACACAAACACCAAAGAACCCCACAGGCACTACAGCACACAAGGAAACACAAAACAGTAACACTCAGACATCAATAACAAAAAAAAAAAATGGTACACTCTTACACACAAACACAAAGCAACACACAACATAGCAAATATACTAAAGAAACAGGGATTACTAATAGCCTAAAGAACAAGAAACACACCCCAATCACATTTACAAACAACAGACACACCAGATAGATACGAAGTAGCAGGTATATACCAGCTAGAGCGCCATGAATGTAAATCAGTATATTTGGGGATGGCAAGCATGAACTTCAGAATTAGTTATAACGAACATATAAGAACTAGGAAATATGAAAACAGCCATTCTATCTTCCCGGACACCTGATAGACCATGGACGTGAAACATGGAATATGTCATGACAGTTATCAGAGTGAATAATCACAACAAAAAGCTCCTGACATTGCAAGAAAACTTTCATACACAAAGAGCCATTGCAATGTTAAAGAAGGTATCCAACGACCAAATCCATATAAGCAATAACTCTCTGGTCATGCTAGCCACCGAAACAAGAACAAATGGAAATGTAACCAGAATAAATAATTAATGAATCTCCTTCCGCACTTCTCCCTCCCTTCCCCCCCCCCCCCTCTCTCTCTCTCTGTCTCTCTCTCTCTCTTTCTCTCTCACTCTCTCTCTCTCTCACACACACACACACACACACACACACACACACACACACACACACACACACACACACTCCCCCCGCCCCCCCCCCCCCCCACACACACATAAAAAAACACCTTTACAGACAGCAAAATACACATACACACACATATCCAGAGAAAAAAATCACCCTCTCAAGAAAGAATCACACAATTATACAAAGGAAATACACACACACACACACACACACACACAACAAATAAAAAATACCAAACCACTGTAAAGGATGAGCCAGACAATAGGAGATTTTACTTTATTATATGAGCCTCCAACCAGTAACTTCATTTTTCCATTGCGGCCAAGCCACGGCCGGCAGCGTTAGCTGCCTGTAAATTCTTTCGTCCCACGGTTTAGTAACAGGAAGTCAGCACCGATGAAGGGCACCTTGTTCACGCGCCTCTCTCATGTGCTGACGAGGTAACGCCGCCCCAGGCGTCGCTTAGCAGGCAACGCTCTGGAAAGTTCCATGCCGCCCGCACGGTTTGCTCGGTCCTGACCAATCAGGGTGGAGGAAGCCGCGTGGTGCGTCGAACATACCCGGCCGCCCGTCGCCATGCCCGCTCTCTTGTATTCTTGCTCACCCGCGAGTCGGATGCGCGCCCTGTAGCACCGAACATCTCCCGCTTCTCCCGGTGCTGCGGCACTGTGGACTTAGTTTTGGCAGACAACCACTTTCGGTAGCTTCGCGAACAATGTTCGCCAAATTGCAAGCTCTGGCTCACCCTCACCTCCCTAGGCCTATGTAGCCCCTTTTCATTATGCTTTAGCCAATAAATGGCCTTTCTCTAAAAATTACTCTATTATTCCATAACGCCCACCGCCTGCCCATACCCGCCATCCTGTACAATTGGTGTCAGAAGTTTGGATCCGTTCCCGTAGTGACTTTGTCGCTACACTAAATTTCTCCCGGCAAGACGCCGTACACTTCGCGCATGGAATGCGCCAACCGGCCGCCACGTTTGCTGCACGTGGGCCGTGGCTGCTCCACTAAACACGCACAGGGCGCGCGCTGCAGCGAGGCAGCCCACGCTAGTCAGCCACGTGAGCCGCACGCCGCCGCGCTGCCCGCTGCCTGAGTTCGAGGGGCCTGCGCTGCGCTGCGCGACCTGCCGGGCCGCCGTCATCCGCCGCTGTCACCGACGCGCCAGGGGCTGCCGCCATCGCCGACCGGCCGAGCCAGCGCCGTCCGCCGCCAGCACATTCGCCGCCGCCCGAGGGTCCGGACGCCGCCGCCGCCGCCGCCACTGCACCACGCCGTCGCCGCCACCAATGCGTCGCACCGCCTCCATCGCCATGTAAGTCGCCGCGATGCTTACAACTATAGCTTCGACGATCTTCCGCCGCTGGATTGAGAATCTTTGTGGCCGTCCTTTTTTTGTAACAATCATTACTTTTTTCTGGTCACTAGCGTCCCATAAATTTGTAAACATGCCGATAGGGACACGAGCGACGGAACGGGATACCCCGTAGAGGCATCTGTCTCGCAAGACCCGCTCGAGGCCATAAATGCGCAAATGCGCCAGTTGTTCGCACAAAATCAGGAGCTACTTGAGCAAAACCGCGTCTTGAAACAGACGCTGGAAGCTAGTGCGCGAACTTCCATACCTGTGGCTAGCTCCACCCCTGTAACAAATGCTCAAACAGAGGCAACTAACACTAATTCTGTCTCTAATACAAACGCCACAATTTCTGCTAACATGGCGACTGTAAGCAATTTTCCTGCGGCTGATTTCATTCCCACCTTTTCTGGGAAGTCCCACGAAAATGTAGCTATGTTCTTACAAAATATTCGTGATGTGGGTCGCACGTGTGCCTGGCCGGATGATCTATTGGTCAATGTAGCCAGACTCAAGTTGACAGGGGAAGCCCGAATGTTCATAGAAACAGTGGACGAATTGCGTGACACGCACGAATTTGAAGTATTGGCCCGCGGATTGACTATGCGTTATACCGATACCAGAGGTACCACATATTACAGAGATCAATTATCAACCCTTAGGCAGAAGCCTAATGAGGATTTTGATGCCTTTGCAGATCGCATACGAGCAGTGTCTTGTCGTACCTACAAGCTAGGTGAAAATGCCAGTGAAAACAGAATTTTGCGCTCAGAAGCCGAAGCGCGTGCAATTGATGCATTTGTTCGCGGTATTGACCCCCGCATCGGAGGAGAAGTCAAAGCTGCCTCCCCCACTTCTCTGTTTGAAGCTGTTCGTTTGGCAATGCTACGCGAAGAGGTGTTGCGTTTTTGCGCTGCCGCCCCGCGCCCAACGAACCCAGTACCGGTCCCAGCAAAAGAAGTATTTTGTCAGCGTTGTGGGAAGCCCAACCATACGGCAATGCGCTGTCGCGCGCCGTATTGCACCATTTGCCATACAGTAGTTCATGCTAATAATGTTTGCTCCACAAAGTCACCATTTTCAAATCAGATGCGCGGCCACCGCCGCAACGCGGGGTCGAATCAGGGAAACGCTTGGGGGGCAGGTTCCGCCACCCACCCGCGCCCCCGACAAAAATAATACACCCGGTTAGGACCGAAAAATGTAAAGAGGTGGAACACGTTAGTCTATTTGGCGTACTCGGGAACAAATCAGTTAGAATTTTAGTTGATACTGGTGCTCAAGTTAGTGTATTGTTTGTGGAGAAAAATGATCGAAGGGTGTTACAGCCACCCCGGTACCATATCAGTGGCCTTGGAGAGGAAGTAATTGTCCCTGCAGGTTCGTGTGTAGTGAATCTGCAAATAGACGGTGGTAAATACAGTCAGAGGATGGAGGTAGTGAGGCTAAAGAAGGGTGAATTTGACATCATACTAGGGAATGACTTCCTGCACCGCTATCAGGGGATAGTGGACTATCGAACGCGAACTGTGCAGTTCGGCGAAGCAATTCACCGATTTGGCAGTGCGCACCCCCGTCAGACGCGAGGGAGCTGCGAAAGGCGCCGTTCACAGTCTCCCATAAAACCGCAGATGTGGGCGATAAAAACCACTCACCCTGTGAGGATAAAAGGCGGAAGTGGAAAGATTCTCTGGATAGATGTCAAAAATCAAGAACGCCCCAAGACAGACATTCTAGTTGACCCGCTCACCCACAATGATGTTTTAGATCGTCAGTCAGTACATATAAATAGAAGTATCTGCCGACCGGAGAGGAGACAGAAGGGTTTTGCGATACCAGTAAGTATAGATAATTTTGGTGTAGAAGATGTTGTGATACCGAAGGGTACTATTGTTGCCAGTGGTCAGGAAATTTTTGAGGAAATAAGAGGAGCTGAGAAGCACCGAAATAAAGATAAGAAAGGAAGGAAAGGAAAGAAATGTTCAGTTAGAGAAGTGCGATATGTCGCGTCGACGATAAGGAGTCAGTTAGCAGAGAAGTTAGGTCATTTAAACAGTGAGGAGAAAAGGATGTTGCAGCCGGTATTAGAGGAATTTTCGTGGTTGTTTGAAGAGAGGCAGTTTCTACCGGCTACGGATTTGGTTCAGCACGGAATTCCGACCGGAGAAGCTCGGCCTATTACGCCAGTAGTTCCACCCAAAAAAGCAAGAAAGAAGGTTATACAACCGCCTAGACAGCAACGTAGATATGCTCTAAGGTCAAACCCCTACGATTTGCGTTCCAGAAAGTAGGTCTGAAATGGTATGTAAACAGTTGGAAAAGTCCTGCATGCAGCAAGAGAATCAATTGACGGTACTATACATTTAACTAAATTGTGCATGTTAGTTATAAGTAGACATAAGAATTGGCAACCACTGGTAACTGGTAATAGAATTTATGACTCACATGTTAATGGAAGTGATTGAAGTTATGTAATCATTTTGTCATTTAACGTCTCCAGTAATGTTATCGTAGCAGTCGAGAATTAAAACCACAAACATTCTTTAATCATGGAATTAAGGGGAAAGTTGTCCTTGTCAAAAGAACACGTAGAGAAAGAATCAGTTAATCTTGTATATTTCAAGGGGATTCACATTTCACTTGTTAATTTAGTGAATAGTGCACGAACACAGGTATTAAAGCTTGACCATAAAAACATGCTAGTAACACGCCTTCGTAACTACCAGTAGATCAATGACTACATGCTGCCGTCTACCTGTCCTTTGAAATACGCCCTATTACATGTATGTTTTGCTAAATGATCACACAACGATAATAACAAGAATAAATACGTCCAAGTTAAACAACAAATAGGCTACTCTAAAGTAAAAGGAGTCTTCCTGAAGTGCTATTTTATTGTTTTCGTGATGCGATGTTGAACAGACAACGAGGTAAGTTTTTTGGTACCACGTATTTCTGTATATTAAATGCCACGGAAGGAGTGCGTAAATACCTCCACTGTGGTCTACAGCTGTTCACATGCGCCGAGTCCCGCCCCTCCCTGTCAGCTGGCGACGCGGCCCCCTCCCCTCCCCATCCACCGGCCTGCCGAGAGAGCGGCCATTGCAGTTCCCCATTCCCCACCCACCGCCTCTGTCCTTGGTGCGTGCAGCATCTGCACCTCTCCCCTCGCCCCTCCTCGCCGCCCAACCATCGCCCTGCACGCCACGTGCCTCAGCCACGCTACACATTCCTACATTCGTACGTTGCAGTTTAAACAGCAAACCTAAAGGGATGGTTGTAGAAATAAAATCACCAGCTTAATATTGCCCTACAGATTTTATTAGTCTTATCTAAAGACGGGAATCTATGTGTATTGTCTATTTGAATTTTCAGTATGGAACAAAAATCGTAAGAGAGAACTTTTTCCTGGTACGCATTGTGGAAACTATCAGGATTAGAAAACATTGGAATTTCAGATCGATCTCCGGCTATGTTGTATTACCACCACGGTTAATAAACGGATCTATATGGTGTCAAGGAAGCCGGCACTTGCCGCTATATCCGTCCTGTAAACGACCGCTGAGTGGGGAACGCGTTAGCCAAGGAGTTGGGTTTGGAATGCCATTGCAAAATATAGTTTATATAGAAGTCTAACACCTGCCATTTACCTAAATTTTGAAGAACAGAGTGTTTAAGTAAAATAGTTGTAACCCGATAGTTTTGTGACCTCTAACGATTGAAGTTATTAGAGTCCCTTAGAAAAGAACATCCTCCATGCATAACTGTCGTGAACAACATAAGATAACTCTGGAAGGAAATTTTGTGACTGTACCGAGAGACAAACTCCATGCGTAGTAAGAGGACGGACCCAGCGTGAACGCCAGTTATGCAGCCGAGCCAGTGAAACCGGACGCAGCCGTACTGTCAGCTGTGCTGTCAGCAACTTACAATCTCACGAGCGCGACGCGTGTCGCACCTTAGCACCTCAAGCTGCACTGAATCTCAACACAGAAATTCTTAACCATTATATTACGAACCCTATGAATAACGTTATGCACATTTTCAATAGTCAGGAACTTACTTTGCTCCCTACACACTCTTTATATGACAAATGAACTCTAATTTTATAAAAAACCAAAGCACCGACAGGTAAGTCATATCGACGTCTTCCGAGATGCAACTAGCTTCGTCGAGCCGCCAATATTGATTATATGGAAGCAGGTAAGTGAGAGAATGAACAAAAGGAACAACCAATACACACCGGAACGATTGGTTGGGTGACTGATGATCGTCAATATTTGCAAATACAAATCAACACAGGAAACGGTTTATCGCACGTTTAATAATTTTTGGGCTGTTCATTGAAGGAGACATAAAATCATTTTTCATCAGAATCTTGTTACAGGAAGTATTAACGTGACATTACACTATTCCACAGCATTACACATAACATTGCCATGACTTAACGACAGTTTTCTTCTAGGTAAAAGTACCAAACACTATTAGTTGGTATGAAGACACAAACGAGAGCATAAAGGAATACCAAGGGATGCTTACATTCATTTTGCTACGAAATGTAACTGGAGAGTAAGGAAGTTTTGTTTGAAGGAAATAATATTTTAAACTTTTGCTTTTGTTACGGTTTTGCCACCGCTTATATCACTATGACGAGTTGCCAATTACTTATGTCAAATTGCTTGTGTCTAATTGATTATGTCCAATTGCTTACGTCCAATTACTTACATCCAATTAGTTATGTCTAATTACTAATTCGATGTATTATTTTTACTATTGTTCATTTTGTCCAGGTCTTATTTATGCTATTATCAAATGTTTAGACAGTTTTAGCTAGAGTTTGCCAGCACCAGTAATTTAGTATTTGTATCAACCTAGTGTTTCCATGTGTTGCTGTGTTACTATACTGATGAAGATAATAATTTTGTAGGATTTCAAGCAAGCTAGAGTAAGTCCCCGAGTACTGCCAATTATTTATTTAATAATAATGATGTCTTTGGTGATAAATTGTTTTAGAAGAGTAGTTTAGGATGTAACCATGCTTTATTTTGATTTGTATTTGAATGTTTATCTGGAGGGACATACCACATGCACCACCCGCAAGGGCACGTACCTTATGTGACGCGGCTGGCACCCGCGCGGTCCCTTAGCTGTCTGTGTTGTTTCTTCACTTTTCAGTTTCGCGGCACAGTCCATCCTATCCACTTTGATCTGTCAACTTTCAACAGACACAAAACTATTCGGCCCAGACTTTGGTCTTCCATCTCGAAGAAGAGTTCACGAGAACAGTGTTCCGTGCTCTCTGACGACAGCTGATGAGGCAACATCAGACGCTAACCGCGTCTAGCCCGCAGCTAACCGCCAGTAAGCGGAAATCTCTGTTCAAAACCTTGAGCCTTCTTTGTTTCCCCATTGCATTTTCCGAAGGAATACCGACTATTGAAGTAGTAGCATTTAACTGTATGACGTGTCCCAGGACACTGCGATACAAGCAAGGATAGACGGAGTTTTAAGCAACCAGCTGGGCCCGAGGAGGCCAGTACTACGGAGTTATAGAGACGGCGAGTTTAGTCGCAAGATGTTGAGAGGATAAAGACGGCGAATTTGGTTGCAAAGTAAAGTTAGTCGCAAGATGTTGAGAGGATAAAGACGGCAAATTTGGTCGCAAAGTAAAGTTAGTCGCAAGATGTTGAGAGGATAAAGACGGCGAATTTGGTCGCACAGTAAAGATTTTTTTTTAAGTGAGAGAAGCCGTGTTTTAGGAAGAAGTAAGTAGCAGCTATCTTGCAGCATTGTCATATACACAGTTAAGTAGGCGATAACGTCGTGTCAACGATGCGCCGTGCGCTAAACCTTCATAAAGGAAAAGTCCTTCAGAAATTACGCTCAAATTATATTGTAATCCAATTTCTTACGCTTTCTGTCTCCACTATGGAAATCTCTAGATTCCCTTCGAGTTTTGTTTCTCTCCTTTCGCTAGCAACAGCGTTGACATCCTACGACACAATCTATGTCCCACCTGCACCAAACTGGTGTCACTTTTCTTTGTCACTCTCACTTGATGGTGTTTTGCAAATGTATTGAGTGACGAGAAAATTCTTCTCAAAATGTGAATGTTATTACACGTAGAGGGTCAGCCCAAAGAGGCACTTAACTTTCTTTGTTTACCGATATGGAATATGCAGTAAATTTAATATGATATATGTGTACTTCACTTTTACATTTTCATGTTATGAACCAATTTGCTGATGCATAATGTAATTTTAAACAGAACCCACTGTAACAGCTCATCTAGCTTTATGTCACGCGTAATCCCACTTCTATTTTGTTGCATTTGACAGTCATAGACCCCTCAGCTGCTGCGTGCAGCCCTGACGACGCGCTGGCTTTTGAAGTTATCTGCCGCGCGCCTTTCTGACGTAGCCTCCGCGCAGGTCTTTAGCAAACGGTCCCCGTTGGAACACCACTTATAACCTTTCATGCCACTACGCCTTACTTAGTATTCGCACCCCTTTAATTATGCTTTTATACCTGAAAGCTCATTCATGATTCCCTTGTCAGCTAACGTTCAAGTTTTACCTAAAAAATCAAATAATCACATCCTAACGTCAATTGATGATTTGCTAAAACATGAAAAAGGACAAATTTCTTACGTTCGCCTGTTGGCACTTAAATGAATGGTAAACAGCCACGAACTAAACTCAACAATAAAGAGAAAACAAGAACCTATCAGGCATGTGCCCTCCCTTAGTTTTAAGAGTGAAACTGAGATATCAGTTAATGTGGAAAAACTAGCGTAGTGTAGTGAAGTGTTTCCTTAGTAATAACTCCCTTTTCAACTGTGTTTTGAAACGTGTGAATCTCCCCTCATACTCCCCCTGCGCTGAGTTCCAGTGCACGGACCTGGCCACGGCCACGCCCCCTTCCCGCCGACAGCCTGCGCGCTGCCCGCTAGGACAACACACCACACCGCCTCGCGCCAGGCGCCCCCGCCGTGACTCATCAGTGGTGATGTGTTTAAATTTTCAACTTATTCAAACAAAAGCAAAAAAAGAAATTTTTACTTCAACTTAGCAACAAGAACACTTGGCATGTTTACCTAATTCACACTGTTATGTTTTGTTCTAATTTTGTTTTGATATTCTATGATATTTTATGATGTTCTGATGTTTTACGATGTTTTGATGTTTTATGATGATTCTTGTATACACACAATATTGTTGACATGTGTAAGTCCCCTTGCGACCCTTAGGAGGTCTTTAGAGTCTCTATATCCTCCCATAGATTAAGAGCCCTACCGTCTTCCGTGAGAGCCATTCTTAATCAAGTAATGTTTACTTTGCTTTACAAGCTAAATTTGTTTACATCCAAATAATAATTACATTGAGCGAATTCACGTACGTTCTCCGCTCCCACGGAAGGGGGAGGAATGTAAAGGATGAGCCAGACAATAGGAGATTTTACTTTATTATATGAGCCTCCAACCAGTAACTTCATTTTTCCATTGCGGCCAAGCCACGGCCGGCAGCGTTAGCTGCCTGTAAATTCTTTCGTCCCACGGTTTAGTAACAGGAAGTCAGCACCGATGAAGGGCACCTTGTTCACGCGCCTCTCTCATGTGCTGACGAGGTAACGCCGCCCCAGGCGTCGCTTAGCAGGCAACGCTCTGGAAAGTTCCATGCCGCCCGCACGGTTTGCTCGGTCCTGACCAATCAGGGCGGAGGAAGCCGCGTGGTGCGTCGAACATACCCGGCCGCCCGTCGCCGGGCCCGCTCTCTTGTATTCTTGCTCACCCGCGAGGCGGATGCGCGCCCTGTAGCATTGAACATCTCCCGCTTCTCCCGGTGCTGCGGCACTGTGGACTTAGTTTTGGCAGACAACCACTTTCGGTAGCTTCGCGAACAATGTTCGCCAAATTGCAAGCTCTGGCTCACCCTCACCTCCCTAGGCCTATGTAGCCCCTTTTCATTATGCTTTAGCCAATAAATGGCCTTTCTCTAAAAATTACTCTATTATTCCATAACGCCCACCGCCTGCCCATACCCGCCATCCTGTACACCACAACACAACACAAACAAAAGACAGAAAAACACAAAAACACACAACAGTTGGCAGCACTGCACACCGAAAACACACAATAAGTTGATCACAAATTGGAAAGGCCAAGTAATATATGTGGTGTAACAAATGTGGGTGAAAGAACGCCAGAAATCGACCAGCTGAAGTATGGAAACTAAAGAATACATCTCCAGGACAACACACATGAGTTAACAACGCTGGAAACCGTAACACCGAAAGACAAGTTCACATTACGAAATTTGTGTTACAACGTTGATTCTAACCAAAAAACCAAGAGAAAAACACGACAAAATGTAATATAGCAACATTTATATCTACCATATAATACGCATAGACGGTACATACCTCCACAAACTCTGATTATTGACAAAAAGACTGCACAGCATAAGAAGCCTCTGATAACTACAAAATTCTCTCATGACAATGGAGCTACAAACATACTCCTAAAATTCCTCCAACCATCAGTGTAAATAACAAGAAAGTATTGTAAATGAGGTTTCATCTTCATAATATAGTACTCCAGATCGTTTCTTTCAGATTCAGAAATAACAGATTACTTTCTTTGTATTACTGAGATGCTCGCTACTGTACCTCAAATAAGAATGCCCCAGCGCTGCACAACTGACTGACTGACAAGTCAACCACAGATAAAACTACACTCGGAGTTAAGAAACCTATTCACTACTCATCCAGTGCATTCATTCATCTTTATCCCAGTATAGTAAGGGTGCACTATTTACAAAAGCGGAGTACACATGAGAACCTTAGAGTCATACATCCCACATTGATTTCTGCGGTTATCTTATGCAGTGTTGCTCGTCTATAGCACTGAAAACTCTACACAAATGCCGCTGCACTTCGTCGTTACGTGAAGGCCGTCGGCCATTGGGTTTGCGTGGTGAGAGGTAACGCCTGAAATTTGGTATTCTCAACACACTCTTGACACTGTGGATACTGGAATGTTCACTTCTTTAATGATTTCCGAAATGGAATGTCCCCTGCCTCTTGCACCAACTAACACTCCGTGTTCAAAGTCAGTTAATTCCTGTCATTCCGCCATAATCATGTAGGAAACCTTTCCACATGAATCACCTGAGTACAAATGACAACTTCGCCAATGCGCTGCTGTTTTATACCTCGCGTACGCGACACTGCTGCCATATGCATATGTGCATAGCGCTACCTCGTGACTTTCGTCACCTCAGTGTATGCCTCCATATGGACCCTAATTTCTGTTATCTTGTCTTTGGTGTCCTTAAACGACATATACGTTGGCAGCGGTAGACTCAGTCTACAGTCAGTCGCGAATGCCAGTACCCTAAAATCTCTCAAACAATTTCAGCGGAAAGAGCGCCATATTCCCTCCAGCAATTACCATTGTGTTCATGGGGCATTTCCAAAATACTCGCGTGTTGATGGAGCCTACCAGCAACAAATTAGCAGCAAGCCTCTAAACACTTCGATGTCATCCTCTAATACAGTCTTCAGAGATGCAAAACACTTGGGCATAACTCAAAAATGAGCCTCGCAAGTGATCTGCATGCTGTCTCCACTATAGATCAGCTACCTGTCCTAGAATTCTCCAAATAAACTGAAGTCGAGCATTATCCTCCTCTACTATCGCCCTTACATGCCCACTCCATTTCACATCGCAACAATAGGCCTAGATATTTAATCAACGTAGATTTGTCAAGCAGCAAACCACTAATTCTGTATTCCAACACTACAGTATTGTTATTCCTACGCATCTACATTAGTTTACATTTTTATATATTTAGAGCAAGCTGCCTTTCATCACCTCAAATAAAAATTTCCTCCTATGGTTATTTAATGACGTAATTTTCCCGTAAAATAAAGCGTGTTCAGCAAACAGTCGAAGACTGCTTCTCACCCTGTCGGTCAGATCGATTATGTACATAAACAACTAAAGAGGTCCTATCCAGGCCAGGGTGCAGGGGACGGTGGGCAAACCAGGCTATCTGCTCCGGGCGACTGTTTCAGGGGGCACCAAATTTATATTCTTGAAGAAAAAAAAACTTATTTCAGAAAGTACCTAGCATCCAGCTCACGTTGGTCTATCCATTATTCATATGATTTTCAAACGCATCTGTGCTGGGTCTTTGAACATTTTTGAACAGATTATAAGTTGATTTCTGAAACAGGGAAGTTGATTTTTGAATGCGTGCATAGTGTACGTGATATCTCTCCCAGGGGAATCCCCGTCGCATCTAGAAATAAAAAAAACTTTCCCGCAGACAAAACGGCACGGTGCTATACGAACTCAGCCGAATAAACCCAAACGTGTGAATACCAATCGCTGTTTGTTTATGTGCTGGTATGCGGATGATGAGCGTTGTTAGAGTAATTAGCTAAATCCGTAGATTCAGAATACACTCCTGGAAATGGAAAAAAGAACACATTGACACCAGTGTGTCAGACCCACCATACTTGCTCCGGACACTGCGAGAGGGCTGTACAAGCAATGATCACACGCACGGCACAGCGGACACACCAGGAACCGCGGTGTTGGCCGTCGAATGGCGCTAGCTGCGCAGCATTTGTGCACCGCCACCGTCAGTGTCAGCCAGTTTGCCGTGGCATACGGAGCTCCATCGCAGTCTTTAACACTGGTAGCATGCCGCGACAGCGTGGACGTGAACCGTATGTGCAGTTGACGGACTTTGAGCGAGGGCGTAAAGTGGGCATGCGGGAGGCCGGGTGGACGTACCGCCGAATTGCTCAACACGTGGGGCGTGAGGTCTCCACAGTACATCGATGTTTTCGCCAGTGGTCGGCGGAAGGTGCACGTGCCCGTCGACCTGGGACTGGACCGCAGCGACGCACGGATGCACGCCAAGACCGTAGGATCCTATGCAGTGCCGTAGGGGACCGCACCGCCACTTCCCAGCAAATTAGGGACACTGTTGCTCCTGGGGTATCTGCGAGGACCATTCGCAACCGTCTCCATGAAGCTGGGCTACGGTCCCGCACACCGTTAGGCCGTCTTCCGCTCACGCCCCAACATCGTGCAGCCCGCCTCCAGTGGTGTCGCGACAGGCGTGAATGGAGGGACGAATGGAGACGTGTCGTCTTCAGCGATGAGAGTCGCTTCTGCCTTGGTGCCAATGATGGTCGTATGCGTGTTTGGCGCCGTGCAGGTGAGCGCCACAATCAGGACTGCATACGACCGAGGCACACAGGGCCAACACCCGGCATCATGGTGTGGGGAGCGATCTCCTACACTGGCCATACACCACTGGTGATCGTCGAGGGAACACTGAATAGTGCACATAACATCCAAACCGTCATCGAACCCATCGTTCTACCATTCCTAGACCAGCAAGGGAACTTGCTGTTCCAACAGGACAATGCACGTCCGCATGTATCCCGTGCCACCCAACGTGCTCTAGAAGGTGTAAGTCAACTACCCTGGCCAGCAAGATCTCCGGATCTGTCCCCCATTGAGCATGTTTGGGACTGGATGAAGCGTCGTCTCACGCGGTCTGCACGTCCAGCACGAACGCTGGTCCAACTGAGGCGCCAGGTGGAAATGGCATGGCAAGCCGTTCCACAGGACTACATCCAGCATCTCTACGATCGTCTCCATGGGAGAATAGCAGCCTGCATTGCTGCGAAAGGTGGATATACACTGTACTAGTGCCGACATTGTGCATGCTCTGTTGCCTGTGTCTATGTGCCTGTGGTTCTGTCAGTGTGATCATGTGATGTATCTGACCCCAGGAATGTGTCAATAAAGTTTCCCCTTCCTGGGACAATGAATTCACGGTGTTCTTATTTCAATTTCCAGGAGTGTACATATTATCTTCTCGATGTATACAGGAAAATGCAAGTTTGACATCATATTTTTGCCAGATCGCTACACTACTAAGGGCCAGCTGTAAAGTCCCCGGTTAGCAGCGATTTTAAGTTCCATTCTAGGAATAGCGCGGAGCGTTGTACGAAGCCGTAGTAACGATTAACTGGAGAACAAATGCGGGATAACTAAGCTGGTGATTCTGGTAAGGTTACTGAATTTAGACGGAGAATAAGTTTTGACGATGGCACGAATAGTTACAGAATTACCGATGACGTGATTGTTTGTTGAAAGAGAAGAAACGTGGGCATCACACAAATAATATGGAAGAATATGACGATTCCAAGTGTATATAAAAATTTCGTACTACTTTTCGATCACATGCTTCAGAAACTGTAGCATAAGAATGAAATGTGAAACTATTTCTAAACAAATGTTGTTGGTGTTGAGACAGCAACCAGCCACAAATTTATTTTAAGTTCCTTTATTCAAAAGGACCATTACCGGCTTCGAATCATTACAGTTGTAATTCTTATTCTGCCGGTCACAAATGATCCCACCCAGAATTAATTCAGAGTTTATTTTAAAGAGGAGCAGGATGTCAAAGCGGCCAAATGGGAGCAGGAAAGGCACCAAAGGAAATTTTAATTTCCACTGTGCGAAAGACAGGTTTGATGGTTTTAATTACAAAATATAAATGTTTGAATTCTGATGAGCATATACAGTGAGGTGAGGCAAAAGAATGCTGTGTGAAGAGGCGTGGCACCGCACATTCGCACACTTAAGACCAAATAACATGTTTCACATTTCCTCGAACATATACGTTTTATATATCGAAATCTTCAGATAGATCTGCGCTACAAAATAATTATTTTTGAAAAATGTTGACGTCCTACATCAAACGCTCGAGGGGGTCGGAGGGGCGCCACTATCAAGTTTTTGGCCTGGTCCGGAAATATCGTAGATCCGGGGCTGGTCCTATCACACTTCTTTGGGGCACTTTAACGCTATCTTTGTCTCTCATGAGTGCTCGTTATCCAAGACAACGTCCTGGATGCTATTACTCAAAATGACTTTGAGCGACTCATATGTCTAAGAACCTCTTCGGTATGCTCGGAACATCCCTGACAGTCTGCAATGGGTCACTGCTTTAAACGCTTTCCGAAAATGTAGGAATGTGGAAACCGCATGCTGCCCAGCGTCCATAGCTCGCAGCATTTTGTGTGAGAGAAAGACAAGCTGAGTATCGAACGAGCAATGCATCCTATCCATGCTGATTGTTAAACTTTTCTGTTTCAAAGAAATTTATTGTATTTGGAGTAGAGATATTCTCAACAATTGTGCTGCAGACCGACTTAAGCATATTGGTCTGTAATTTTGTGGGGTAGTTCTTTTACCATTGTTACATACGGGAGACACGTGGGATTTTTCCTGTCACTAGGGAGTTTGTACTGGGCGAGAGATTCGCGATAAATACAAACTAAGCAAGGGGTCAATGCTAACGAGTAGTACCTGTAAAATCGAATTATGATTCCATCCGTAACTGGTTACTCAATTATTTCAACTCTTCCCATGGATGCCTGTGTCTTCAACACGGGAGTTTTAACGACAGTAAAACTATGGTATGTCTTTGTGATCCTGTTGCTTAACTGTTTTTTAAATACAATACATAGAACTTCGGCTTTCCTTTCGCTGTCTTCTGTTGTCACACCAGACTGGTCTATAGACGACTTAATAAATGCCTCCGCCCATCTTAGTGATTTTACGTAGGAAAACAGTTTTCTCAGGTTCTTGGCAGGATCCTAAGCTATAACGTACGAGATGTTATGGGCATCGATTTTTTTGATAGTCTCACGAATTTCTGCTACCTTTGCCTGCCGAAGTTTTTCTTTCTTTTTCGAAACGAGAATGCAAAAATCTCTGTTTTCTCAGCATTTTCAGAATTTCGTTACTAAATCACCCACGAGGGTGGGTCTTTGTCTCCATAATCTACTTATTTGGCACACACTTCTCTTGAGTACTATTTACAGTCAGTTTAAACTATAAACTTTATTCCTATACGTTCATCGCATTATAATTCTATTTATTTATTTATTTATTGTATAGAATGCATTAACAGACTTTGAATCACTTGATTAGCTGAACACATACAAAGATTGCTAAACTACTACATATTAATAGTTCAGCACATCTCCATAGCTTTATATTATACTAATGACAGTAGTTATAAGTGAATATCAAACTCTTGTCACTGTCGGAAATCTTTGAAAGGACCCCTGTTGACACATGCAGTATATTTCGTTACAATATGAGCAACTGTGTGTCGTTTAGTATCACAGTCACAAGACTTTGACGAAAATTTCCTCCATTCGTAGAGAGCATCTGTAAATCTTTCAAGACCTTTTCGGATGTGCTTTAGACTAGTCAAGATATCCGAGTCTGGTCAAATACAGAAGGTTTCTTTTGGAGGCAGGGCAAGTTTACGCGACGCGGAGGGCAATCTTATTGCCAGCGCCGTTTCCATTCCGCCATAGCACTGAATTAATTATCAGCAAGAATCCTGACCGTGGTAAGAGAGGAATGTCGTGATCTCAATATTTTACTCTTCACAAAAACATGTTGTCAATTAGTTAAGTTGTGCGCCTGCGTAGAAAAACCCTTAATATTTTATTAAATAGTCCACGTCTCCAAACCTAGTTATATACTCTACTTAGATCAAAGCAAGCGATTGAAGTTTTCTGCCTCATTCCATATTTTACCTGACTGCATGTTTAATTCTTTTTAGTTACAGCTAAATGATGTCCTTATAGTGTTTAAATAGGACGCTAATAACTGCATATCTGCTCCTTCCAGCATGAATGCTCTCCTTATCTTCTTGTCGTATTTATCAACTTTAGTAAACATCGTCACTATAACATTATCACTAATTAGTGTGTCTGAACTTATGATGCCGATAAGCTCAAGCATGTTTATAACAAGAAGATCTAAAATATTTGTCCGCAGCTCGTGGTCTCACGGTCGCGCTCTCACTTCTCGAGCACGAGGTCCCGGGTTCGATGCCCGACGGAGTCAGCGATTTTCGCCTGCCTCTAGATGACTGGGTGTTTCTGTTGTCCTCATTAATTCATCATCATTCCTGGGAGTGGCGACACTGCACTGAGCAAAGGTTGGGAAATTGTCCGGTCGCTGATAACCACGCAGTTGAGCACCCCACAAACCAAACATCATCACCATCTAAAGTATTTATATCATATGTGGGCTTTCAAACTAGGTGCTCAAGGTATTTGTAGAAGAAAATGTTCTGAGCCACTTCAGAAGACGGTATTTACTATATTGCAGTGCACGTTTTGTTCAGAAGCACGACGCAATGTTTATTATGTCCTCCACCATGTGGCTACAATCTGCATTCGTACATCCATTATGTATATTCCCGTATGGGGGAGATGTTTCAATCGAAAGTCGCTTGCCCGGCGACGGCTGCTCAATACATGCATGTCCGAAGAAACATTGCGTCGTATTTCTGAACAACACAGGCACTGTAAAATCGTATTTATCCGCCGATGATGCCGCAGCGGCCAGAGTTGCTGCCATCGACGACAGCCGTGTAGTGTGGTCTGGTTGCGCTACGACAGCTACGGAGTTTTTTCGCAATGCCGTTGGCAGAACGTGGTTGACCTCTCGTGCTAGACAATACAAATGACAGGGTCGCCATAATAAAGTACTCGGGACCTTCGCCTTCCGGGATCAAGTGCTCTGGTCTGTTGCTCTACCACCTTGGTATTTCATTGTCGATCGGCTGGCAAGGAAGGCACGGTGTCAGTTTTCTTTTTCCATTCTTCTGTGTGTTATTCTTGTCAGCAACTTCCATGCATGAGCTGTTAAGCTCATTGTGCGATAATTCTGGCACTTATCAGCTTTTGCAATGTTCGGTATTGTGTGAATGATGTACTTCCGAATGTCTGATGTTATACTACCAGCCTCATGCATCCTACACATCACGGGGAATAGTCGTTTTGCTTCCACTTACCGCAACCATTATAGAAATTCTGCTCTCTCCTCTGCATCTAATTTCCATTGCACTCTTAAAGTTACCGCCCTTGTTTGTAATTTAGCCGAAGGTTGTTTTGACTTTTCTGTATGCTGAGTCAATCCTAACAACCCCTTTTTTGTTTTCGATTTCAGCAGTTTTCAAGTAGCCATTTTGCCTTAGCTTCCCTGCACTTTCTGTTTATTTGAGTCCTAAGTGACTTGTATTTCTGTATTCCTGAATTTCCCTGAACATTTTTTTACTTCTTTCTTTCGTCAATCAACGGAAATGTTTCTTCTGTTACCATGCTTTCCTCGCACTTACCATCCTTGTAACTATGTTTTCCTTTCCAACTTCCGTGATTGTTCTTTTTGAAGGTGTGCACTACTCTTCAGCCTGTCTTCTCTGGTATTCCTCATCGCAGTATTCACATCCTTAGCCAACTTCAAACACTTGTCATCATTCCTCAGTACTTCAGCATCCCATTTCCTCCCACCCTGATTATTCCGAACGATTCTCCCAGCCTTCAGTCCACTCAACATTACCAAAATGTGTTCTGAGTCTATGTCTGCTCCTCCGTATACTTTACAATCCAATATCTGATTTCGAAATCTTTGTCTGGCTACGATGTAGTCCAGCTGGAATCTTGCTGTGTCTCCACGTCTTTTCCAGGTGTACCTCCTTCTCTTGTGATTCTTGAACGGAGCTTACCGTCGGTAATTTATTTTAGAACTCAATTAGTCTTTCGCCTCTCGCGTTCCTGCTGCACAGCCCATATTCTCCTGTAACCCCTTCTTCTTCTTCTCCTTACCCTCAAGTGCGTTAGAGTCCCTCATTTCCTTTTAGATTCTCAATAAAGCGTTAAGTATCATTATATACTTTCTCAATCCTTTCTTCCTCTCCTTGCGACGTGGCTTCTCTACCGGAACTGTTGTTATCGGTGTTGGTTTGCTGTCGAATATGATGAGGACAATCCTATCACTGAACTGTTCACACTAGCTCACTCTCTGCCTTACGTTCTTTACTTTCTACATCTGCATCTACATCTACATCCATACTCCGCAAGCCACCTGACGGTGTGTGCCGGAGGGTACCTTGAGTACCTCTATCGGTTCTCCCTTCTATTCCAGTCTCGTATTGTTCGTGGAAAGAAGGATTGTCGGTATGCCTCTGTGTGGGCTGTAATCTCTCTGATTTTATCCTCATGGTCTCTTTGCGAGATATACGTAGGAGGGAGCAATATACTGCTTGACTCCTCGGTGAATATATGTTCTCGAAACTTCAACAAAAGCCCGTACCGAGCTACTGAGCGTCTCTCTGCAGAGTCTTCCACTGGAGTTTATCTATCATCTCCGTAACGCTTTCGCGATTACTGAATGATCCTGTAACGAAGCGCGCTGCTCTCCGTTGGATTTTCTCTATCCTTTCCTATTAGTAACGATTTCTTCTCCCTACCATTTTCTACTGTTCTTGATATTACTCAATATTCAAGTGGCCGAGCCGGCGGCGGTGGCCAAGCGGTTCTAGGCGCTTCTGTCTAGAACCGCGCGACCGCTACGGTTGCAGGTTCGAATGCTGCCTCGGGCATGGATGTGTGTGATGTCCTTAAGTAGGTTTAAGTAGTTTTAAGATGTAGGGGACTAATGACGTCAGAAGTTAAGTCGCATAGTGCTCAGAGCCATTTGAACCATTTTTTGTAAGATTCGCAGGATAGTCGCTGCGAAGTTTGGAAGATAGGAGGCGAAGTACTGGCGGAAGAAAGGCTGTGTGGAGGGGCCGTGACTAGTGTTGAGTAGTTCAGTCGGTAGCCGGCACGGTAACTCAGCGTGTTCGGTCAGAGGTTTAGCTGCCCTCTGTAATAAAAAACTGAGTTAATGGATCAACGATGAACTTGAACAAGTGCCATGCGACGACCACCCCGAACAAACAATAAATAAATGTTAATTAAAATGATTTCCCACACTGTTATAATAAGACATGATTTTCAAATATTTAATTGCAATTTAGAGGTCTGCTGTAATTTTATGGCTTGGTTACTCAAGCTAAAAACACACCACAAACGATTTTAGAGAATACATCCTTTTAACCAGCGAATATTTTAACTGAACTTTGTGTTGCAATACACTCATCTGTTTCCCATGCCAGAAATATCTAGCTGTGCTAGCGACACAGATAACATTAATCCTCTGAATATTACAACTTGGCACCGTTCTCAGTTTACAAAACGGGTTACTTCCCAATATCTTCAACAGGTACAACCCAGTCAAAACTGATTGAAGTGAGATACCATAGGCCCCTATTTACGAGCAGTAACCAGCCACAGCGGCCGCACGAAAGCATCAGCCAGGTCATTCAACGGCGCCCAACAGATCTGGCCCTAAGCTGACAAACTTTTTGGTGCAAAGTAGTGCACGAGTAACATTGTTGTCTGAAACTTCCTGGCAGACCAACCGAGACTCTAACTTGGGATTTTGCCTTTCGCAGGCAAGTGCTCTACCGAATTTTTTTTGTTGATCTCGTTTTGTTCGCTATTGTTCGTTCTATTTGTTCGGGGCGGACGTCCCATGGCTCTTGTTCTAGTTCATCGTTGATCCATTAACTAAGTTTTTTTTTTTATTACAGAGCGCAGTTAACCCTCTGACCGAACACGCTGAGCTACCATGCCGGCAACCGACTCAACTACTCAAACACTACTCACGGCCCCTCCTCACAGCTTTACTTCCGGCGATAAATCGCCTCCTACCTTCCAAACTTCACAGCGACTATCCTGCGAACCTCGTAAGACTTGCAGTCCTGGAAAAAAGGATACTGCGGAGACATGGCTTAGCCACAGGCTGGGCGATGTTTCCAGAATGAAATTTTCATTCTGCAGCGGGGTGTGCGCTAATATGAAACTTCCTGGCAGATTGAAACTATATGTCAGATCGAACTCGAGACCTTTCACTTGACCCCGAAAGGCGGAGGTCCTGAGTTCGAGTCGCGGTCCGGCACGCGGTTTTAATCTGTCAGGAAGTTTCAAATCAGCGCACAATCCGCTGCAGAGTGAAAATCTCATTCTGGAAACATTATTGTTTGATACTAACGGCCACTGTCACCAATACAGACCAAGACTACTCTGGAGCTGTATGTCGAGCAGTCGATACTTCCAGGCCGAAAGCTGGATCCAGAAGACCACTCCACCGATGTGCAGCTGCAACAAGGCGGCACCAAACCTGCACTGCAGCGAGCTCCGAATTCGAGTCACCACAGTCTGTAACAACTTAAGGTCGGCACACAGACCATTAATAATTTTGTAAATACACTACAGAAATAACTACATACCGCAAAGAAATTATCCGAAAGGGACGGAAATTTGTAGGTGTCACATGTAGAGACAAACAAATGATTACAATTTCAGAAAAATTGGATAATTTATTCAAGCGAAAGAGCTTCAAAAATTGAGCAAGTCAATAACGGGTTGTTCCACGTCTGCTCCTTATGTAACCAGCTACTCGGTTTGCAATTAATTGGTAAGAGTGGTGCGATGTCCTACTGGGGGATATCGTGCCAAATTCTGTCCAATTGGCGCTTTAGATAGTCAAACTCTCGAGCTGGTTGGAGGGCCCTATCCATGATGCTCCAAACTTCTGGAGCTGGCGATTTTTCTGGCGTAGGTTGGGTTTGGCATGTACGAAGACAATCAGTAGAAACGCCCGCCGCCTGCGGGCGGGTATCATCTAGCTGAAATGTGAGCCCAAGATGGCTTGCCATGTAAGGTAACAAAACGGGAACTAGGATATCATCGATGTACGGCTGTGATTTAAGGGTGCCGCGGACGACAACCAAAGGAATCCTGCTGTGAAACGAAATGGCACCACAGACCATCACTCCTGGTTGTGGAGCCATGACTTGTTGGTATCACACCGCTGAAAGAGGCGTTTCCAAACACGCCTTTTCTGGTCGTGAAGCCTGCAAACTCATTGACTACAGCCGGCCGCGGTGGTCTAGCGGTTCAGGCGCTCAGTCCGGAACCGCGCGACTGCTACGGTCGCAGGTTCGATTCCTGCCTCGGGCATGGCTGTGTGTGATGTCCTTAGGTTAGTTAGGTTTAAGTAGTTCTAAATTCTAGGGGACTGCTGACCACAGATGTTAAGTCCCATAGTGCTCAGAGCCATTTGAACCAACCATTTTCATTGACTACAGTAGAATTATCTTCAGAGATGAGTCACAGAACTGAGCTAATAACAGTATGATTCCATCCGATAGCCTTCCTAGGCTTTCTGACTTCATAGCGCATCGCGGTTTCGTCAAAGTGTCATCATGGCGCTGTGCATTGATTCTTGTTCTACACTCGAGTGACTAACCGAGCAGAGGGCCCCCGCAGTCAGGGAAGAAGGTTATCATGACCTTGCCGGAACCTGTGTGAGCAGGTTTGGGTTTTGTCGACGGGGGAGATGTGGGATGTTTCAACTGCTGGCTTTTGCCGTTTGCCCTCGGGCTGTCGGAACACTGTCTTACAGAATCATCCTGTTGCACGATAACGCCCGAACCGACACTGTCAATCGGACGAAGTCCACGCTTCATCGATTTGGTTTGGACAGCCTGTAACGTCCTCCGTACTGCTAGGATCTTTCAGAGTGTGGTTTCCACATTTTTGGTGATTGGAAGAAAGACAGGTGTGGCCGCCAGTTAAGTCGGACGAGGAACTGCAAGAAAGGGTGCGGCTGTGGATCCGTCAACGACAGACCGCGTTCTACGATATGGGAACTAATCGTGTTGTCTCCATGGTCTCATTGAGGCGGGTACACAGTTTTCATTTGACTACCCCTCGTACATAAACGTGGTTACGGAGCACATGCATCTGTTCATGCTAGGTGTCTGTCGATGGCTGTGGCCTTTTCCAGCAGGATAACTATGTGTATCGCAAGGCTTGGTTGTAGCTGGAGTGGTCTGAGGTGCGTGATAGTGAAGTCACGTTGCTGTCTTGTACATACAGAAGAACAGCTCTTAATGTTTTAAAATTCTCTTTCAGGGAGATCAAGGAAATTGCAAATAAATATCTCGCAAAAGACTTATTCATCGAGCTAAGGGCTTTCAAAGACAAAAGCTATCCCCTATTTCTTAAAAGATTCCAGTTGGTCTTAGATGACTGTGTTAAAGACATAATTAATCGAGAGCATCATTTGGCCAGCCCCTCTTTGACCGAAATATTCAGCCCTGATGCTGGCTGGATATCTCTTTCGTCACTATCCAAGTGGGATACCAGAGACCTCAGCCCCAAACATTAGTCTATCAAAAGGTGGGATTTCCTGTAAAATTGTTCTTACAGCGCATTGTTCCTTGCTTCATATCCAGGAAACCTTAAATTCATATCCGCAGTTACCGTAAATTAAATACCAGTTTTATACATTTATCATTAAACACAGAAGGCGGTATTTCTGTGAAATTACTATTACAGCACATTATTCTTACACTCGTTCCGTCTGTTACCGTAAAATAAATATCAGTTTTATACATATACACTACGTGATCAAAAGTATACGGACACCTGGCTGGAAATGACTTAAAAGTTCATGGCGCCCTCCATCGGTAATGCTGGAATTCAATACGGTGTTGACCCAAGCTTAGCCTTGATGACACCTTCCACTCTCGCAGGCATTCCTTCAATCAGGTGCTGGGAGGTTTCTTGGGGCATGGCAGCGCATTCTTCATGGAGTGTTGCACTGAGGAAAGGTATCGATGTCGGTCGGTGAGGCCTGGCACGAAGTCGGCTTTCCAAAGCATCCCAAAGGTGTTCTATAGGATTCAGGTCAGGTTTATGTGCACGCCAGTCCATTACGGGCATGTTGTTGTCGTGTAAGTACTCCACCACAGCCGTGCATTATGAACAGGCGCTCGATCGTGTTGAAAGATGCAATCGCCATCGCCGAATTGCTCTTCAACAGTGGGAAGCAAGAAGTACTGGAAACATCAATTTAGGCTTCTGCTGTGACAGTCCCACGCAAAACAACAAGGGGTGCAAGCTTCCTCCATGAAAAACAAGACTACACCGTAAGACCACCGCCTCCGAATTTTACTGTTGGCACTTCTCACGCTGGCAGATAACGTTCACCGGGCATTCGCCATACCCACACCCAGCCATAAGATCGCCACATTGTATACCGTTATTCGTCACTCCACAGAACATTTTTCCACTGTTCAATCGTTTAATGTTTACGCTTCTTACACCAAGTGAGGCGTCGTTTGGCATTTACTGGCGTGATGTGTGGCTTATGAGCACAGCCGTTTGACTATGAAATCCAAGTTTTCTTACCTCCCGCCTAACTGTCATAGTACTTGCAGTGGAACCTGATGCAGTTTGGAATGCCTGTGCGATGGTCTGGATAGATGTCTGCCTATTACACATTACGACCCTCTTCAACTGTCGGCGGTCTCTGTCAGTCAGCAGACGAAGTCGGCCTGTACGCTTTTGTGCTGTACGTGTCCCTTCAAGTTTCCACTCCACTATCACATCGGAAGCAGTGGACCTAGGAATGTTTAGGAGTGTGGAAATCTCGCGTACAGACGTATGACACAAGTCGCGTCGAGTCACCTGACCACGTCCGAAGTCCGTGAGTTCCGCAGAGCGCCCCATTCTGCTCTCTCACGATGTTTAATGGCTACTGAGGTCGCTGATATGAAGTACGTGGCAGTAGGTGCTAGCACAATGCATGTAATATGAAAAACGTATATGTTTGTGGGTGTCCGGATACTTTTGATCATATAGTATATCATTAAATACAGAAGGGAGACAACTGGAATTTCAGTAACGTCACCGTATAACGTCTATCAACTGTTTTCACGGAGCTTCGGCATAGTGTGTATTAAATCATCTCATTTAAAACCTGACCGATTCCTAACTTTGTTTAATTCGAGGAAAAGTACATACTCAAAATATATGGGATTACATTTCATTATGGAATAAATCATCGTATTTAGATTCACTTTTTTACTATGTAATCAACTGTGATCTCCCAGCAACAAGTGTTTTTTAATTGCCTACTCGGCCATGTGCCACGAAAACGTATTTAATCTGCTGTACAAATAATATCAGAGTAATGGTTAGGCAAGAAAATGCGGCTATTCCGTTACTACAAGCAATCAAGTTAAAACCATTCAGAATGTAGTAATATTATAAAATATGCTGGTGTTCATGCTTTACATTCTGCCATCATTATTTCTTGTCATTCGTTACTACTTGTATTCTGAAACATTCTAATGATCGGTAATACTGTAAAACGCTCTGATACGGTTGTCTGATATCTCAAGCCATAATAATGGCCTACGTATATGCATTACGCTGCACTAACTCCAGTTAGTCGAAGTCTGCGTTCTGACGTATTTGTAACAGGATCAGGACAATATATAACTATGCATTAAATGTATTCGTAATTGGGAATATTGATAACCATCAGCTGTAGAATGGAATAACGAGTATGAAAATTTGTGTCCGGACCGAGGCTCGAACCCGGATTTCCCGCTTACATATAACTAATCTGGTACTGTGACTTCGTACCTAGTTTTTTTAAAAGAACTCTTACGTATACGTGTACCTTCACAAGAACAGTTTAGTTACTAAAGTTTCTTAATACTTTTCCCGTTTACACACTGGATTCTTACCAGAAATTCATTCCGAAAAATTCTCTTTTCGTTATGTCCTAGAACTGCTCAACTCTATTAGCGTTCATATGTTTTATTAGGTGGAAAATTGCACTTTTTTCTGAACAATTGTCGTACTTTAAATGCACAGAGCTTTACTATTACCAAGTTACCCCAAAACATATCTATTTTTATCTTGTGAATTTAATCAAAATATCCATGTCCTCTGATGTCGACTGATACTCGCATAGTGACTCATAACATAGTCGCAGATCTTTCTGATAATAGATATTAAATGTGGACTGGTGAATTCAATTTATATCCTATCTCCTGTCGCTCCTATTGCGGGAATGTGCTTTCACTGTTCGTATCTGAATTCTTGTAATAGATCTTTTTCATCTTGGTATTGACCAACCAGGATGACGTGACAACTGCAATTCCACATCTTTCTCTGTTCTTTTCTATTTTCCCACTACTCCTTCATTTTCTTCGCACGTTGTCTTGTTCTTCCTTCTGTCCATGGTGTTCCCCAGTAGTAATTTTTTCTGTTTTGACAGCCTAGTCAATTCAGTACTTTGCTTTTAGAAACGTTTCTTTTTGTTAGTTCTGATTCTATGGTGATGCATCTTTCTAGTTATTTTATTATTTCTGTTAGCCATGATACTGTCGAATGCATTTTCCCAGAAATAGACGAGTATTTATTTCGTTTACCTGTTCCTAATCATTCAGTATAGGTGCCCAATGAAGACCAATCCTCGTTTTGCTATTACTCCTAATGGTTTCTCTATAAGTTCGTAGATATCCCCGTTACTTCTTATTTTACAGCCCTCTGTAGTTTATATTGCATCTATTATCTTTCTAATAATCCGTCTTTCGAATACCTCTGTTTTGCACTCTTCATTGTTAAGAGTTCACAAGTATATAAAGATTTTGGCCTCACCAATGAGGTATAGTATTGTAATTTTGTAGTTCAAGGTACACATTTCTTGTAGTGCGTATGTTTTGCTAAACCGTATGCTCTTATAATTTTATTAACTCTAACACATATCGTAGATTTTTATAGTCAGTTGCACTGTGTAGTTTCTTCAGTGCATTTTAAATTTACTAACCATTTCTATTTTACACACTATGTTTTTATGTATTGGGCGAATCTTTTACACGAATTGTATTTTTAAGCTGAAAATTTAAGGAAATTTCTATTTGCTATTTCAGTCAGCATATATGAGTAACCTTTTTTGTCAGATTTTCTCAAAGTATTGCAAAACCTGGTGGAAAAGCCAATAATTTACCTTTAACCCATTTGGTTTCCTTCCTTTATTTATTTGTTCAATATTATGATTATTTTAATTCCGAATTCCAGATCTTTATCTTGTGTTTCTAAAAGAGACTTAACCTATAAAATTAGACAAGTCCGTAATTTTTTATCTTTTTGTTCTAGTGCTTCTTCGCGTTCCTCGTTCCACTATGGCCTGTTTTTATTCTTCGTCAATCCTTAAGTCTCTCTGTCACTTCACTAATTTGTACATGAAGTTCATCTCAGCCACATTCTTATTTGTCTCAGATTCTTCTCTAAAGTTTTCTATATTTTTCGTTTGATATTGGCTCTACCGAAGTTGTATCTAATTACATTCTGGGTTTTCTTTATTGTTTTACGTGATAGAAATATTATTTTAACAGGGAGAACAATTTGAATCAAGTTCCCCATCTCTGATAGCCTTAGCATTCACAATTTCATAGACATCCCTTTTTAGACATGACTATGTGACCCACTTGAACTCATTCTAGATTTGGATTTGGTGAGATTTAGGTTCTGACTTTTCCAGGTAGTTTGCCAATACGTGTGGACATCAGTTTTAACTAGAATGTTTTACAGATACTAATTAATTTTTCACCATCTTTGTTTGTTTTTAAATGTGCTAGATATTCACTTCGAGTATTTTTAAATTTTTGCGCCAAAAAGTGTTTTAAGATTTTAAATGAAACAAGACTGTATTTTTTCTGTTATCGACACTATTTCTTATTTTTTACTTAAAATCTGTTGTACTATCAGCAACTTTTTTTCCATAAAATGTTGTTCCACACATTGGCATATTTTCCATTATTTTCACTGCAGGGATTTTTTTATTAATTAAGTAATGTTGTTCGTCAATTGCATTCTGATGTGATAGTCTCGTTTCCAGCACTAGTAGCATTTACATATGGTGCTTCTGTAGAAGTAACTCCAATTCCTCCTGTTTTTCAATTTTCAGAGGACAAATTACATACAATGTTCCAAAGTAGTACTTCTTCTTCAACTTAAATTCGGAGGGCATGTCAGTATATTCCATTTCTTCTTCCCCGTAAGTGTTGGTACCCCTCAGAATACTGGGTGCCAATGCGTATGAAGACGTAATGGTAGATTCTTTATCGCCGCACGGAGTGGCCGCGCGGTCTAGAGCGCCAAGTCATGGATTGCGCGGCCCTTCCCGCCGGAGGTTCGAGTCCTCCCTCGGACATGAGGGTGTGTATTCTTCTTAGCATAAGTTAGTTTAAGTAGTGTGTAAGTCTAAGGACCGATGATCTCAGCAGTTTGGTCCCTTTGGAATTCACAAGCATTTCAACATTTTTAGATTCTTTATCAGAGTTAGCATTATGCGAACTTTCCATTTTGTGATTTGAATTCGTAAATTTTAGGGACCAGGAAATAAAGGATCATCTCTGATTTCCGAATATGAGGCCAGGTTTATAGCCTGGAATTTTACTTGTTCAGCCACCTTTAACGCATGGAACGGAAACCGCCAAGATGCCGCCACTAAGATATGGTACGGTCGTGGCCACTTTCCATTTTGACCTTGGTCCACACGCTGCCTCTTCGCCAGCTCTACTGTTCCAAAGGCCATCGCGTCCGTCTTCGCTGCGTTGAGGCCTTCACTGTAAATGTGCAAGGGCCCCATACTTGGTGCTATGATATGCGTCAGTTAAACCAAAGCTTTTTAAAGAGTTGTTACTGCAGTGATATGCGTTATTTATCCTGGCTTGTGACAGGCAACCTTGGAACCTTTAGGACCCAAGTTGGGGGAGTTAATGCATCGTTTACTGTAAATGTCCTAATGCGAGTATTTAATGAATAAGGTTGTCTTTATTTTTTTTAGCTATATCCGTATTTCTTTTTGCCATTGAAAGTTTCAACATACTATGGATTTGTTTATTTATATATGTTATTCCCCAGGTGTTCTTATTCGTTGATAGTTTGTTCCACATTTATGAAACCTATCAATCTTACGAAATCTTTATACATGTAATATTGTTCGATGTTGTTTACGTAATAAGCACTTTTTGAGTTATCATAGTTTCTCCTATGCATGTAAGTGTATCCTGTTTTGAAGCCTATGGCAAGAAAGGGCAGTGTTTTAGATACAATCGGTAATTACTGGTGTTTTCTGGTTATTTATTTCATCCTGGAATAAAAATTTAATAGTACACCTTATGAATATTTTCTATGCGGAATTATTTGTTTTATCATGACTTTTCCGTGTTCAGTCTTACGTTTGTGTGTTAAGAAAGCAGTTTATTATAGCACAAAAAGAAACACTATCGAATCAAAGCGTGTGAATTAGTTATTAGGAACAACATATAACAGTAGGCATGAGTAGACAGTAAGTTTATTCCACAATACGGTAAAAGCCGTAAGAGAATAATACTATACGACAATGAATGATCTAGGGCACCGGCCGGCCGAAGTGGCCGTGCGGTTAAAGGCGCTGCAGTCTGGAACCGCAAGACCGCTACGGTCGCAGGTTCGAATCCTGCCTCGGGCATGGATGTTTGTGATGTCCTTAGGTTAGTTAGGTTTAACTAGTTCTAAGTTCTAGGGGACTAATGACCTCAGCAGTTGAGTCCCATAGTGCTCAGAGCCATTTGAACCATCTAGGGCACCCACTGGGAATGCTGTCAGCACTGTAGTGGATGACACCGTGGTTGGAGTGCCGTGAACCAGAATCCCTTGGGTAATCCAGTTCCAGAGCGGAGTTTAAAGCCTGATGACGACCCGACTGATGTGGTGTCGTGGTATCAGTGGTAGCGAAGCCCACAACGAGGCAGCTGGAGTGAGGCGTAGCACGCTCTCATAAAGCCCTGGGCACCGTAGGAATATTCCCACCCTCGATGAGTCTACTGCAACGTGCCGTAGTGTATCTGGCGCGATAGCTACTTGACGTGGGTACGCCGCCCGAAGTTTGCTATGTTACCGCTGTGGCAGCCAGTGCATGGGATGCGCCTGCACTGTCCAACTGACAGCACTAAGCCTGCTCTAAGAACAGCTGGCTGCGGGTTGTCTGGCGTGTGACCTGCGGTCACGTGGCGCCCAGCACCATGGTGTAGGCATTGTTGCCCCCAAAATGTCTCACCTTGGTGGTTTACTGTGAGGGACCATGGTGATGATGGAGAGATTTGAGACAGAGGAAGGGCGATGAAGTCAGACCAGAAGCTGAATCTGGAGATGGGTGACCCGCGTTCCAGTATCCACTGCTCAGACTCCTGGAAAAACTGGAAGAAAAACCAGAAGCAGAATGTGCCTCCTGTCCAGTGGGTGCGAGCACTCCAGTGATGACATTAGGAGTGTCTAGGTCCATGAGCATACTGTACCTTCTTCTTGTCAGTGTTTTCCACATATTCGTTTTCTTCCCGATTCTGCGCAGAACCTCCTCATTTCTTATTTCATCAGTCCATCTTATTTTAAACATTCGTCTGTATCACCAAATCTCAAATGCTTCGATTCACTTCTGTTCCGTTTTTCCCACAGTCCATGTTTCGCTACCATAGAATGGGTCCTCTAAACGTACATTCTCGGGAATTTCTTCCTCAAATTATGTCCTATGTTTGATACTAGCAGACTTCTCTTCGCCAGGAATGTCTTTTTTAGCAGTATTCGTCTGCTTTTGGTGTCCTCCTTGCTCCGTCCGCCATTGGTTATTTTACAGTCTAGGTAGCAGAATTCCTTAACTTCATCTACCTCGTGACCGTGAATCCTGATGTTAAGTTTCTCGCTGTTCTCATTTCTGCTGCTTCTCATTACTTCCGTCTTTCTACGATTTACTCTCAATCCATATTCTGCACTCAATTAGACTGTTTATTCCATTCAGCAGATCCTGTAATTTTTTTCACTTTCAATTAGGATAGCAATGTCATCAGTGGATCGTATCGTTGATATCCTGTCATCTTGAATTTTAATTCCACTCCTGAACATTTCTTTTATTTCCATCACTGCTTCTTCAGTGTGGAGACTGAACAGCAGGAGCGAAATACTAGAACCCTGTCTTACGCCCTTTTTCATCCGAGCACTCTTGGCTCTTGTACGTATTGCATATTACCCATCTCTCCTTACAGTTACCCTATTTTTCTCACAGTTTCGAACATCTTGCACCATTTTACATTTTCGAATGCTTTTTCCAGGTCTACAAATCCTATGAACGTGTCATTATTTTTCTTTACTCTTGCTTCCATTATCAACCGCAACGTCAGAATTGCCTCTCTGGTGCCTTTACTTTTCTAAAACCAAACTGATCGTCATCTACCACACCCTTTATTTCCTTTCCCATTCTTATGTGCATTATTTTTGTCAGCCTCTTGGATGCGTGAGCCGTTAAGCTGATTGTGCGATAATTCTAGTTCTTGTAAGCTCTTGCAGTTTCGGAATTGTGTGGATGATATTTTTCCGAAAGTCACATGGTATGTCGCCAGACATATACACTCTACGCAAAACAAAGTTAATAGTCTTTTTATTGCCACTCCCCCCAACGATTATACAAATTCTGATGGAATGTTACCTATCCATTCTGCCTTATTTGATCTTAAGTCCTCCTATGATCTTTTAAATTCTGATTCTGATTCTGATACTGGATCCCCATCTCTTGTAAATCTACTTTTCTTTCGTTTTCTGTCACGACAGTCAGAGGCCTTCAATGTATTCTTTCCACCTATCCGCTCTCTCCTCTGCATTTAACAGTGGAATTTGCGTTGTACTTCTAATGTTACCATCCTTGCTTTTAATTTCAGAGGAGGTCCTTTTGACTTTACTATACGCTGAGTCAGTAGTGCCAACAATCATTCCTTTTTCATTTCTCCACATTTGTCCTGCATCCATTTCGTCTTAGCTTTCCTGCACTTCCTATTTGTTCCATTCCTCACCGACTTACATTTCTGTTTTCTTGAATTTTCCTGAATGTTTTGGCAGTTCCTTCTTTCATCGATCAACTGAAGTATTTATTATGTTACCCATGGTTTCTTCGCACTCACCTTATTGGTGTCTACGTTTCTCTTTCCAACTTCTGTGAGTGCCCTTTTTGGAGATGTTCATTTCTCTTCATCTGTACTGTCTACTGAGCTATTCCTTAATGCTGTATCTGTAGCCTCAGAGAATTTCAAGCATGTCTCGTGATTCCTTAGTACTTCTGTATCCCACTTCTTTGTGTATTGGTTCTTCGTGACTAATATCTTATACTTTAACCTATTCTTCATCAATATTAGGTTGTGACCTGAGTTTATATCTGCTCCTGAGTATTTCTTACAATACAGTATCTGATTTCGGGAACTGCGTCTGACCATAACTAATATAACTGAAATCTTCCCGTATCACCCAGACTTTCCCAAGTATACGTGCTCCTCTTGTGGTTCTTGAACAGTGTATTCGCTGTTACTAGCTGAAATTTATTACAGAACTCAATTAGTATTTCTCCTCTCTCATTATTTTTCTCAAGCTCATAATCTCCTGTAACCGTTTATTCTTCTCCTTCCCGTACAACTGCATTCCAGTCTCCTATGAATATTATATTTTCATCTCCCTTTACGTACTGTATTAACCTTTCAATGTCTTCATATACTTTCTCATCGTTTTCAGCTTGCGACGTCGGCATGTATGCCTGAACTATCGTCGTCGGTGTTGATTTGCTGTCGATTCTGATAAGAGCAACCCTGTCACTGAACTGTCCACATTAACACACTCTCTGCCCTACCTTCCTATTTATAACGAATCCTACTCCCGTTATACCATTTCCTGCTACTGTTGATAATCCCCAATACTCATGTGACCAGAAATCCTTGTCTTCTTTCCATTTCACTTTACTGGTCCCTGCTATATCTAGATTGAATCTTTGAATTTCCCTTTCCAGATTTTCTAGCTATCCTATCACGTTAAAGCTTCTGACATTCCACGCCCCGATTCGTAGAACGTTATCCTCCTGTTGGTTATTCACTCTTTTTCTCATGGTAACCTCCCCTTTCGCAGTCCCCTCCCGGAGATCCGAACAGGGGCTATTCCAATATTTATCCACTGGAGGGATCATCATGACAGTTTTTAAATTACAGGCACCATGTCCTATGGATACACATTATGTGTCTTTAATTCAATGGTTTCCATTGCCTTCTGCATCCTCATGCCGTTGATCTCTGGTGATTCTTGCGCCTTTAGGGCAGTTTGCCAATACAAAGAAAAGAGAGTGCCCTGAACCTCTGTCCGCTCCTCCGCCCTCTTTGACAAGGTCGTTGGCAGAATGAGGGAGACTTCTTATGCCGGATCCTTCGGCTGCCACTTCTGATTGTTAATCAAAAGGTAAGCGGAGGCGGCTTTCGAGCTCAGAACCCAGGATACTTTGATTATTAATCCCTAGACTATGGGTGCATCCTGCGTGCTACACCTACGTTTTTAAAATTTCTGTCCAGAATGCCCTCTCCCCTATATCAACGCGTTCGCTGATCTGGAAGGATCCAGTCACCAAAGCCACTCATCTGTATTTTTAATTTCCACTGTTTCTCATTTGGTCCCACTGTTTCGATTACCAACAATCTCTTTCTTTATTTACTACCACTGTCTATGATTGGCCATTACTACCCCCTGGCTCTTTGGCTCCCGCTGCTATTGTCTTCATCCATTCCTCCTTGTGTTTCACTCGCTCGCTCTCTCTCTCACACACACAGTCCCTCTCTCTCTCTCTCTCTCTCTCTCTCTCTCTCTCTCCCTCTCTCCCTCTCTCTCTCCCTCTATCTCCCTCTCTCATATTCACACATCATCATCAGTGACTCCTCTTTCTCTCCCATAGGCACTGTTTCTCTGCTACTTTCTTTCAGCACAAAAAAGTGCGAATATATTAGCAACCCTAAATTTTTGCTGAGGAAGGCCGAATAACGATTGAGTCAGCTGGTTCCCCACTTCTCCGTCAGAGAACATATTCGCCTTTTATTCTCCAATTGGAGTTCCACGTCTTCTTTTCCCTGGTGCAGCTGGGTGTGCTGTTTGTATGTGCCGTCGTAAGACGTCACGCAACCGTGGCTGTTTCAATGGCTGAGCAGCTCCTTGGTGACACTGGGGCGCGGGCGCTGCGATATAGTCACCACTGCGAGGAAGTGTGGCAAGAAGAGGGAGCGGACGAGGAGTCTGATGTTGGACGTCAAGCGGACAACAAGGAGCCGGCAGACACCAATAGAGGAAACAGCTGTTGCACGCCTCAGCTACCGTGGTGAGACAAATGCAAGAAGGAAGAGCGAGCTGACCTAATACTTACTATACGGAGATGCTGGGCGCAGTTTGTTTCAGGGCCAACTGTCTGGTCTTTTCGGTAAACAGAACTTGTAGACAGTAAGTTCACCTGTGTGAGTGTGTTGTAAGGTGGCTCAGTTCTCTACTGGTGGTGCCTTCCGACCTTATAGTAAGTTAGTTCTCGGCTGCTTTGTGTACTGAGTGTAATTCAGCCGAATCAGCACACGCTATATTACCAGCATTCGCTGCTTGATTTGTATCTGCGGTATCGGCTGCTATCCGGTCGGCCGCACTTTTAAATAAGCGCGCCGACATTTATGCAGCCGAGTTTCCTACAGCCGCCACCGCGATTCGAGGGCGCTGCCACGAACGATTACGCATCAGCCGACGAAATGCAAGTATCCACTCTCTGGAGCTCTCCTGCGGACGAATTTAAGTCCGAACATTCACGCACTGATCCCATTTTGTGTGTCTACCAGTTGAATAACATTTACAGACTTTGATAGTGGCCAGTCCTTGACATCTCCTGATTAGACATTGCATCGAAGAGTGACAGACTTACAAATATTCTGTATCTGTATATTTTTTTAAATTGAAATCTACTGTTGGCAGCTGACGCTGCAACTACAGCAACGAAATTATGTATCATTTTTGCTATTTGATGTTCGACGCATCCACGAAAGAACAACACAGTGTTCGAGGAAGATGTAATAGTGTCTGCGTATCTGAACTGTCCAGATGCAATATCAGTTTGTCAGTTTCCGTTTCGTCTAGTCCCCTTTTAATCTGACGTCATTTCAGCTTTCACTCACGTTTTCTATACCCTCGTTACTTAAGAGCTAGACGTCAGCTAAATATTTTGAAAGATTTTCTAGCATAGTGGGTATACTAATAAACTTCTGGACCGCTGGCGCATTTCTCCCAGGGTTCTATTTGCTCCTTTCCTGCATGGGCAGGTACTGTTTATCGTGATTACTGTGTATTTCCTTTTCAAATTACAGTATATTTCATTTAAAATTTTTGAGTATAATTTGTTTCCTGCACAGTTGTTTTCGTCTCTGCTTATAATTACTGACACATCTATCAGCAAGTTATTACGGAATATTTAAGCGTTCCGAATTTGGCTAAGATTGTGCTATTGTGGTGGTACCCTTTTTTATGTTCCTTGCGCAGACAAATTCAACTGCGGCTCTTGTATTGCCTTTAGAAAATTATTTTGTCTTGTTTGAAATGAATTACTGGCTAATTGTTAACTGTGGGTCTAATTTAATTGATGTTAATGGCGAAACATTATTGGTACTCCATGTAGCGTCGATTGCAAAGGTTCTGATCCATTTCTCCGGTATTTGAACACTATGAACACCTGAGGTCATCAGTCCCCTAGAACTTAGAACTACTTAAACCAAACTAATCTAAGGACATCAGAAACATCCATGCCCGAGGCAGGATTCGAACCTGCGACCGTAGCGGTCGCGCGGTTCCAGACTGTAGTGTCTAGAGCCGCTCGGCCACCCCGGCCGCCTGCTTATAGTTAACTTGTTATTTAATGGTGATCTAGTTCTCTTTCGTGCAAGTGTGCCTGCCTTAAAATTAGCTTAAATTCACTGTATGTATGGGAAAACAAATGTTTAAAGCTTATTTAAATAAAATAAAAATTATTTTTGCGAGGAAAAAGACCACTCACCGCCCAGCCCAGTCCTACCACTCCTTTTAGCGTCATATTATATAAAACGAATTTTATACGTCAGTTGAGTTTTGACAGTTTATTTATATACTTCAACACATTTGTATACTTTGACACATATAAACAACAAATAAGTATGTATCATATAAGGTTAATGTAAAGTCGTTTGCTTAACATTCTCTCTGAATACTTTACGCATCGATCGCAATTCGCCGAAAGTGTCCGGTTTATTATCTGTGTCTTAAAAGAGTAAAAATGTTAAAGAAACTTCCTGGCAGATTAAAACTGTGTGTCCGACCGAGACTCGAACTCGGGACCTTTGCCTTTCGCGGGCAAGTGCTCTACCAACTGAGCTACCGAAGCACGACTCACGCCCGGTACTCACAGCTTTACTTCTGCCAGTACCTCGTCTCCTACCTTCCAAACTTTACAGAAGCTCTCAGTAAAAATGTTATTAGTAATATGTTACGGAATTTTCTGTCTTTCCAGTTTTACATAGTTTTTGGGAGTCATTTTAAGATTTTTTCATGCATATTAAGGCTATTTTACCCTATTTTTCTCATTGCAATACCACTTGGACGTATTTGCAAAGACGTGAACTGCCCAATATACAAGACAGCGCGTCATAAAGATAAAAATACCGACTAAAAACGTAATTTGGAGACCTCAGAAAACTTGCGATGAACCTCGAGCCCTTGCCATGAGTTCACTACACCAGTTAAAACTACATTTGCGCCTCAGACCGGATATTACGTGCCCAATTCCGGTAACTTTTAATCTCTGGATCACGGTAACAGATTAGGACGTCGAAAAAGTTTCAAGGTCCCCTGAGAACATATTAAGAACACATAGTAAAAATTTCGACAATTTTCCATGGGTAGGAATTACAAACGTGGATATCCCCACAACTGGTGCTTTTGGTAGCGATACTCCCTCACTTTTTGTTACAGCATATAGTCCCTGTAAGGCATAGCAGTGAAACTGCCCACAAGAACCTCGAGAGGTGTACGCTGGCCCCATGTAATGCGACGTTACCAGGATGTTTCCAGGCACCTTGTATGCGATTATCAGGTTACAAATGAGATCCGAGTTTCGTCCGGAAACTGCATCCGACGGCAACACTTGTACGACCATTCTGCATGATTTCTTGCCCATGTGTAACGGTGTCCATAATGTCGTGGAGTAAGACGTGCTACTAGTCGTCGTCTTTGGGAATGGAGATACCCATCATGCAATCATTTCCTAGCAGTCTGATGCGATACATGGCGTCATGTAGCTTCTTCGAACGATGGATGTTCACTATACTGTTCCACAGACGTCTCTAACGTATCCCTACAGTTGCTTTCCTTTCAAATGAAGTCCTGTAGTCCATTCGGGTGCCGCGTTCTGCCCATATGCAGCGCTGTTGTTAACAATGAGTATCTTTACAGACAACTTTGGGGGTGATCTACCGATCGGTTCAGGAACAGTCACCACAGCAACGCACGGCATATCGGGATGATGCAACAGTTTTGTTGATGTATGCAATAATACGACTGGTGAACTAATTCCAGTAAGTGGGTACAGATGTAGTAGCGTATGACACATAGTCAGGAAATAATATAACATGCAGTCAAGAAACAAAAACCAGAACTGCAGTGATCAAGGAAAATTTACAGGGAACTACTGTATGGGAGATTAAATTTGCAAGTGAGAAAAGGAATGGGCGCTTGTTTAGTGCGGAGCGTTGTTCTGTATACTACAGTGAGATTACGATAAGAAACGGAGACGATATAACGTTAAAGGCCTTTGTGTTGCGGGCATGGCTTCCTCTATCGTGCCTTAAATTTTTTAAACATAAATTTGTCATTTTTGTTGTTTGGATTTTTATCCTTTCTAATTGGTTCTTTTACGTTGTTGAGATAATTTGTAAGTCTTTTCTGTGCCCATTTGTGTCCATCAATAACCTTTTTTTTAATGGTTTTATCTAGATGTAGGGAGGCTATAAAAGTGTCGTGTTTTTCCTTTGATTCAGAGATCAAAGGAGCTTCTGTGGTATATTTAACTATTATGAACTTACACTAATCTTCTTACAGCGTTTATTCCTTTTTTAAAAACATATGTTGAAAACAATAGACTGGCTGTGTGAGATTAAGATATGTGAACACAAAATAAGCAGTCTTGCATATGCGGATGACTTAGTTGTGATGGCAGATTCGATTGAAAGTTTGCAAAGTAATATTTCAGAGCTAGATCAGAAATGTAAGGACTATGGTATGAAGATTAGCATCTCCAAAACGAAAGTAATGTCAGTGGGAAAGAAATATAAACGGATTGAGTGCCAAATAGGAGGAACAAAGTTAGAACAGGTGGACGGTTTCAAGTACTTAGGATGCATATTCTCACAGGATGGCAACATAGTGAAAGAACTGGAAGCGAGGTGTAGCAAAGCTAATGCAGTGAGCGCCCAGCTACGATCTACTCTCTTCTGCAGGAGGGTGTCCACAATGAGGAAATCAAAGAAAAACTGGGAATGAACTGTATAGATGTAGCAGTCAGGGCGAACAGGCTTAGATGGTGGGGTCATGTTACACGCATGGGAGAAGCAAGGTTACCCAAGAGACTCATGGATTCAGCAGTAGAGGGTAGGAGGAGTCGGGGCAGACCGAGGAGAAGGTACCTGGATTCGGTTAAGAATGATTTTGAAGTAATAGGTTTAACATCAGAAGAGGTACCAATGTTAGCACTGAATAGGGGATCATGGGGGAACTGTATAAGGGGGCTATGCTCCAGACTGAACGCTGAAAGGCATAATCAGTCTTAAATGATGATGATGATGAACTTACACTAATCTTCTTACAGCGTTTATTCCTTTTTTTAAAATTTTCTTTTGTGCAGTACTCTAATCAGCAGCAAACATTGGTGAGATGTCTGACATAGCGTCTGACATTTATCACATTTGTCGTAGTAGTGTGAGTACAATTTCCTTCTGGAAAACGTAATGTAAGAAACCAGTTTCACAGATTTTTGTCATCAGATAACCAATACATTGCTGTCACCTAGAGATAGTACAGAATGTGTCCCATACTCTACTACCCCTAACTTTCAATCCATTAGCCGTATTATATTGCTTTGGAAGTAGGTTGTTTAGGTTTTTATGTAAGTAAGATGTTTAGGTTTTATGTTGGTAACGCCAGTAGCGCTCTGTATTAAAGTCGCTGACTGCGCTGTGTGCAGTCTGTGGCTGGTTGGACTCATGTTGGTAGTTATTCGCCAGTGTGTAGTGTTGGACAGTTGGATGTGAGCAGCCCGTAGGGTTGGGCGATTGGAGGTGAGCTGCCAGCAGTGGTGGATGTGCGGAGAGAGATCCTAGATTTTTGAGGTGTTAATATCAGCGGACGATCTGGACGTGAGTTCGTCAGAAAAGGAAATTTGTTAAATTGGATGTCACGAATTTGTTTATATATTATGACTTTTGAACACATTATTAAGCTAAATACATTGTTTGTTCTCTACCAAAATCTTTCTTTTGCTAACTATATTATGCCTATCAGTAGTTAGTGCCTTCAGTAGTTAGAATCTTTTATTTGGCCTGCAGTATTGGCACTCCCTGTAGTGCAGTAGTTCGAGTAACGAACATTTTTGTGAGGTAAGTGATTCATGGAGGGTATAGGTTGTTATTAGTCAGGGCTCATCTTTTGTAGCGATTATTAAAAGTCAGATTGCGTTCTGTTAAAATATTGTATGTCAGATTAGTAATGATCAGAATAAGTAAAGAGAAAACAGTCTCAGTACATTCAGCTTCACTCTGGAGTTTGAAAATCAAGTAACACAGAAGTTTTACCAGCACAGTCATTCTTTATATTCAAAGGGGAAGTTTCAGCTTCAACTGCCGTACACTAATGGACGTATTCGATTGCTGTATAATGTCACCTATTCTCTGTCCTGCATAAGTCTTTAGAATCCATATAAGTGCCACGTGCCGTCTAGCGCCAGTAGTACAGGATGTCTACAAACTGTCTTTACATCTTAAGACTATAATAACTTTAAAACTCTGCTAGATATTAAGAAACGGTGAAACGTCCCCTTAGAAAAATTTATGAATGATTGTGCTGATAAACCCCTTACGTTATTTGTTTTTCAAACAGCTGAGCAAAACTGAACGTACTCAGACATTTCTCTCTTTACTTACTCTGATCATCACTAAACTGGAACACAGTATTTTTAGTGCAACTCAATCTGACTTTCAATAATCCCTACAAAAGAATGGCCCTGACTAACAATAACCTATAACTTTCATGAATCATTTACGTCACAAAAATCTTCGTTACTCAAACTACCGCCATACAGCGAGCGCCAATACTGCCAGCTAAATAAAAGATTCTAACTACTGAAGGCACTAACTACTGATAGGCATATTTAGCAAATGAAAGATTTTGATAGAGAACAAAAAATGTATTTACCTTAATAATATTAAAAAGTCATCATATAAATCAGTTCATGACATCCAGTCTTACAAATTTAATGTCTCTGATGGACACACGTCCAGATCATCCTCTGTCAAAACTATGCCATCTCTCTCCCCACTTCCACCACTACTGGCGGCTCACCTCCAACTGCGCAACGCTATGCGCTGTTCACGTCTAACTGCCAAACACTACAATACCGAATATTACAACAATGCCAACCAGCCACAGACTGCACACAGCACAGCCAGTCATTTTCATACAGAGCGCTATGTGGCGTTACCAATATGAAAACCTAAACAGCCTACTTACAACGGTTTTCAACAAGTGATAACTCATACAGTTTTTTTATCTTCCAGGAGACGCAAAACTGAACTTGAAAACCTCATACAATGTGGACGCTACAGGGGAATGCTGAATATGTGGCCTGGTTCATACAGATGACGTTCGACATGGTATGGAAGTAAACCACCTTACCGATCAATTATTCTGGCATGATGTTCTTCATATATGGAAACAGGGAGTCTTCTTCTTCTTAAAAATAAATAAATAAATAAAAATTGGGCGCGTATGGCAGACAGAGAGTTGGAAATGAGACGATCAGCAGTACGCAATATCTTGCATAAGAGTTTACTGCTATATCCTTACAAGGTGCAGCTGCTTCAGACATCAAAGTTTACGGACAAACCTTAGTACGAACAGTTCGCAGTGGACACACTAGGCGAGACTGAGGCAGACTATAACTTTTTGGAAAAGGTTTGTTTGTCCGACTGGCAACGTTTCATGCATCCGGCGAAGTGAATCGTAGTAACATTCGTTTATCGGTTTCACAGCACCCTTATGTTACACTTGAAATGAAAAGACGCAGTCCCGAAGTCAGTGCATGTTGCGGAGTGATGCCGAATTGCATCATTGGTCCATTGTCTTTCATCACGTCTGCCATCAACGGTTGTTTACCTGGGCATGTTGCAAGAGTCTGCTGGCTACAACTGGAACACTGCAACCTGATGTCATATTCCAGAGGAATGGAGCAATACCCAGCAGGTCCCTATTTTCCTTCAATTTCTAAATGAAAAGTTTCTGGATAGGTACATGGGACGAGACGGTACTGTTCGATGGCCGCCACGATCCCCTGATCTCACACCACTACACTTCTGCCTGCGGGGTTATGTAAATGATCTTGTGTGCCGAACCAAGGTTAGAGACCTGCGGAATTGATGGTATACATTCGCAGTGCATTTGAACATGCCACCACGGAGGTCGAGAGTCTTACGTGCGGAGAAAGGGAATTCCAACTAGACATTAACCGTATCACTAAGGGTGCACACATTGATGTGTGCGAATAAGGAAACAAAACTTTATGAGTTAACTTACGACATATTGGATACAGTTCGTTAATATGTAGTATAGTTTTAAAGGCAATAAAGTCTTAATTTATGAAGACAATTTAGGGACACCCTGAACTTTTACCAGTTTGGAACCTCTCACTAGATGGGTACGGCTTATGGTGTGCTATGGAAGTGTACGCACAACATAGCTGAAGGTGTGCTGTACCTCAACGAGTTCCCGAAAACTTAAGGAAAAATGCTTGATGACGCAAGCAATGAAGAGAATGGAGAAGACGCGCAGCCTCACTATGGGAGTGGGATGTAACGCTGTGATTGTGCCGCTGTGAATCTCAAATGGAAACTTAGTGAAATGTAATGTTATACTTTTGTTTATGCCAAGATTGTAATGTGATGCCAAACAAACGCTAAATAAAAGTATATAAATTACTTCGACTGCGTTTTTTCAGGGAATGCACATAATCAGTCTGCTCTGTGTGTTATCCCATTCATCTTAGAATTTCAAATATTTTTTGAAGTAGGTGTAGCATGCATGCAACAGAAAACCATTCACGCTCTATCTTAAATGCTGAAAGAATAAAAATATTAACTATGAGAATGATACGTAGATGTTAATCGAAGTTTGAAGTGCAGATGAAATTAAGTTGAAATTAACTTCACTCTTTTGCTTAAAGCAGGTTTATACTCGCCTGCTGTGTTTGAATGAACTAAGAAAGAAGCATCTCTCTTTGGCCTTCAAGTGTGCTGCCAGAGAGACGCACTAATTTTTGCTACCTATTATTCAAACTTTCATTGACGGGAGATCGTTATTTAACACCTACTGAAGCTAGTCGACGTCATCCCAGGGGACTGTTAATACTGAATAATTTTACAAAGGCTTCATATGGGTTGATTCTGAAACGAGACTAACATCAAACGTTTGAGCCTGTATTGCGAGTAACCTAATTAACTTGAGTGGATTGATTCAAAGTAGCGGAGTTACGAGCTGTTAGGAGAGGCACAGACATTTTGCTGAAGCACAGTGGCGTTGCCGGTAGCTACTCCGATTCTATCGCAATCTGCTCGCCACAGTCTTCGAATTCTGCAGCAGCCATCACCTACCGCCATAAATACTCCCAAAGCAGAAAATACGGAAAAGATGTTACTCAATTTTTACGTTAGACTCGAACACAAATTCCTATAAAAGTTTATTTGGTTTAACCTCTGTATCTCTTGGATATACAGCACAACAAAAAGGGCTCATGTGCAGACTTTTTGTATGTTGTACGGACATTAGCATATTCTCTGCTACAACTAATCGTTTTCACAGAGTATAGAACATTAGTCGCTTACCAAGACTTTCGGTAATTTTGAGTTCGTACTTAAGAGCTACGAGATGGACACAGTTAACGATATACCGTTCATCTCTTAGTGTCTACAAACTCATTTGTGATCACGGATATGTCTATGTAGCTGAAAACATTTTTCACGTCGAGAAATACTTTTTCCTTTCGTTCATGAGTGCGTCAGCGGTGGTGTTAATGAACCTGGTGCAATTATCGTTTCCAGTTCTGCTGTCATTCGAATCTCAGCCATAACTTTTCTTCCAATGCGTAAAATTAGGGTAGCACAAAAAATAACGGCTGCTGCAACAATTCGTGATCACGCACTTGAACTTATAAATACAATGGCACTTCAGAACTGCGTGCCGGACAGGGTGTCGAACCCGAAATCTTTCTCTTTCGTGCCTAGTTTCCCTACCGCAGCACCCACTTGGCTGCAGAGCGAAAATTCATTCTGAAAGTGAATGGATACTTTCGCTAGTCCATACCTCATCAAACTCTTTCCCTCTGGAACATAGGGCCGTGACGAAATTCCTCCAACTGGTACGATTTCTATCAAGTCTCTTCACTCCAGGTTTCCCCATCCTCTGCAGCTTTTCTTCCTTTTCCATGTCTGTTTCGGACGACCACGTTCTCTAACTACTTGAGGGTTCCAATCAAAAGCAATCCTTTCAATAGCTCCATCTGGTTTCCTCAATGTATGCCCAGTCTAGTTCCACTTTCTTTCTTTGATTTGTTTATTGATTTGTGGTTGATTTGTCTCCGTCCAAAGATCTTCATTTGTCATTATATCTGGCCATATCACATTTAAAATACGCCGGAGACAGCAGTTGATAAAAACTTGGAGCTGGTTTTTGATGTGGTTAGTCACCTCCCAAGTTTCGCAACCATATAACAGAACAGCCTTCACATTGCTATTGAAAAGCCGGAGTTTGGTCTTCTTTGAGATGTTCCTATTTCTCCAGACAGGGTACAGTTGTCCAAATGCACCATTTGCTTTACGGATGCGACTCCGGACGTCCTCCTCAGCGCCTCCTGTAATCGTGACTATACTTCCGGGATAGAGGAAAGATTGGACCTGTTCTACGTCTTCTCCATTAATGACCAGCCTATTCGTGATGGTCGAATTTATCCCCGTTTCTTTAGTTTTGCGAATATTTATCTTGAGGCCTGCAACTTTCGTCTCTCTCTGTAAGCTGGCCAGTTTCTCTTCGATGTCTCGATATCGTTGTGCCATTAAGCAAATGTCGTCAGTGAAATCTAGATCTTCGAGCCTATCCCGCATCCCCCATTGTACACCTCTCTTCTGTCCCCCCATCACTCTCTTCATCACATGGTCCAACACCAAAAGAAATAGTGTTGCCTAAAGAATACACCCTTGTCGTACTCCCGAATTAACTTGTGAAGGTTCTGTTAGTTCTCCATTATGTATTATGTGGCATTCATAGCCTTCATACATTTCCTTGATGATGTTAATAATCTTTGTTAGAATGGCATATTTTGCAAGAGTATCCACATGACTCTTCGATTGACAGAGTCGAAAGCCTTTTCAAAGTCAATGAAGGTAAGGTAGAGGATGTGTTGCCATTCCACACTTTGTTCCAGTATAATTATGAGAGTACTGATAAGGTCCACACAGCTTCGATGTTTTATAAAATCCACCTGCTCTCTCCTCGGTTGGGCTTCCACAGAATCCTTAATGTGGTTTAAAATGATCCTTGAAAGTACCTTATTCGGTACTAACAATAGGGTAATGCCCCGCCGGTTGTTGCAGTTTGTATTTTCACGATAATACCTCGTTTCCAGTTTGTTGGCAGTTTCTCTTCTCCCATATCTTCAAATTGTTCAAATTGCTCTGAGCACTATGGGACTTAACATCTATGGTCATCAGTCCCCTAGAACTTAGAACTACTTAAACCTAACTAACCTAAGGACAGCACACAACACCCAGCCGTCACGAGGCAGAGAAAATCCCTGACCCCGCCGGGAATCGAACCCGGGAACTCGGGCGTGGGAAGGGAGAACGCTACCGCACGACCACGAGATGCGGGCCCATATCTTCCCTAAGAGGATGTACAATAACTCGGCAGTGGTGTCCAAGTCTGTTTTCAGCATCTCAGATGTTATATTATCTGGTCCTGTACATCGTAAGGGATTCGACAACTACATTAGCATCCAAAATTAAACCAGCAAACCGCTATTTCTCCTCCTCTGTCTGATTCACGATGTAATCATACAAATTGTCAACAGATGTTCGTACTACCGTGTTCTGCTCGAAAGATGACACTCCGGTCACCACAAACCATGCCAGTGATGTCGTCAGGGCAGCTATCAAACGGGATAGTGTTTGCCAGGTATTCCCACATCCACGATCGCTGTGTTCACAGTCGCAGACGATGCAGAATGGTACAGGGAAGACACCTACCAGACTCCGTGTAGTGGCGGGCCGTAGGAAGATGGGAAGCAGGACAGACATAAACTGACGTGGCCCGATGGCTTAATGTGAATCGTTCTGTTGTTTCTCGGATGTGGAGATGGTTTATAGAGACCGAAACTGTATCCTGAAGACCAGGGAACGACCGACCACATGTGACATCGGAAAAAGAGGACCGTTATTTAGCTGTAAGGGCACAACGGTACCGCTTTAGTTCTGTACGGCAATTGACATATGGCCTCTCAGCAACAAATGGGCGTGTTGTGTCGAGAAAAATGATGTACAGAAGATTTCGGCAGAATGGCTTTTATTGTCGGAGATTTGCTGTATGTGTACTTCTGACGCGACTTCACAGACGGGGACGTCTAGAGTGGATCGTCAACATGCCGCCTGGACGGCTAAACAGGGACAAATGTTCTTTTCACTTATGTGTCTCGATTTGATATGGAGAGTGATTCTGGACAAACTTGCATCTTGAGGAAACATGGAACACGATTTCGGGACGAAAACATTTTGGAAAGAAACCGATATCGAAGAGGATCCTTAACGATCTGGACAGGGATTGTGTTGACAACTCGAACACTTTCTCATGAAATTGTGAGGGTTATTCGGTAAGATTTAACTGCCGTCAGGTACCGTGATGAAATCTTAGGATATCATATGCGGTTGATGCGAGGTGCTGTGGGCCCAGGCTTCGCATCGATGGACGATAACAGTCGGGTGGCTGATGTTTTCTTAAAAACGGATGATACTGCACGCACAGCATGGCTTGCTCGCTCTCGCGATTTGAATCTCATAGAGCATGTCTTGCATGCACTAGGGAGACAGGATGCATCATGTCAGCATCCAACAACCACTCTCCAAGACCTATGATGTGCTCTCCTGGACCGGCCGTGGTGGCCGAGCGGTACTAGTCACTACAGTCTGGATCCACGCGACCGCTACGGTCGCAGGTTCGAATCCTGCCTCTGGCATGGATGTGTATGATGTCCTTAGGTTAGTTAGGTTTATGTAGTTCTAGGTTTCTAGGGGACTGATGACCTCAGAAGTTAAGTCCCATAGTGCTCAGAGCCATTTGAACCACTTCTTTTGCTCTGCAGGAAGACTGGGCTTTGTTGCCTCAACATGAGATTGATGACATCGTTCACAGCAAGCACTATCATTCTCAGGCCCGTGTTGCTGCCGGAGGTGATCACACTCCATATTGAGCACATTAACCAGTTATTGGAATGCGAATCCGTTAAGTTGAAAAAAATTAACATTTTTGTCTACCGTTATGTATGCTGCAGTTGTTTACGTTCTGTATTCGTTACGTGGTTTCTACTTTACTATCACCTGTTTATACTGTTTTTTGGCAAAATAAACGCAACCTTGCAAATTTTTCCTTTGTTGCTTTAATTTTGGACACCAGTTTACTTCATACATTGGGAATTTTTATCTAGATGGGATGTAATGTTTATATCCAAATTTTCTCCATTAAAGTATATTTTTTCCATAACAGGTAAATTATTTTTTTGTAGAAATAACAGTTCCACATATATGCATTAGATAATTTCTGCTACAAAGAACATGTATGATAATTGGTTTATTCCATCGACAAACATAGCTATTTACTTTATACATTACTTCATGTTTGTAGGGTTTAATGTCCTATTACGTTTTACACACTTTAATGCCAATGATATTATTATACTGTAATTTGTGAAAATATGTACATCTTTAGACTGAGACTCACTGTTTATATACCACACTGAAATGACAAAAGTCGTGTGATACCTACGAGAATACTGACATATACAGACGGCGGTAGTATAGCGCACACTAGGCATAAAGGGGTATTGCAGTGGCGGAGCTTTCACTTATACGCAGATGATTCATGTGCAAATGATTCCGATTGTGACAATGGCCGCACAACGGGAAATGACAGACTTTGAAAACAGAATGGTAATTGGAGATAGACACCTGGGACATATCATTTCAGAAGGCGTTAGAGAATTCAATATTCCTCCATCCACACCGTCAGGAGAGTGCCGAGAACACCGCGTTTCAGGCATGAACTCTCTCCACCGACAATGCTGTCTCTGGTGGCCTTCAGTTGATAACAGAGAGCAGTGCAGTTTGATTAGAGATCTCAGAGCTAACAGACAAGCAAAACTGTATGAATTAACCGCAGCATTCTATGTAGGACGTACGACGAACGTATCCGTTTCGACAGTGGTGCGAAATTTGGCGTTAATGGACTGTGGCAGCAGACAATCGACGATAGGTCTTGACTAACAGCAAGACATCCGTTGCAGCGCCTCCTCTTGGCTCATGACCATGTCGATTGGACCTTAGATGACTGCAAAACAGTCGCCTGGTCACATGTGTCCAGATTTCAGATGCTAAGAGCTGATCGTAGGGTTCAAGTGTGGCGCAGTGTGTCATAGTGGCCGCGTATCGGTTACAGTACCCGCACAACAGGCAAGCAAGGTGGGCTGCCGACCTCCCTTAAAGAGCTCCGATCGAAATATCGCCAGTGGATGTAAACAACAACAGACTTGCAGCGTAGACATGAAAGTACTTCGTGAGAAACCATGTGACAGAGAACCACCAATTAGAACTAATGTGACTACTTGTAGCACTCCAACGAATCAGCATTATAAGCACGCCAGCAGAGTCAGACTGGCAGTTTGTATCTGCAGCTAGGGCAGCTCCGACCAATACCCACTCCGGCACTTCCATATTAGACACTCGCCGTAGTTTTCAGTAGGAAGTTAATCTTTGTAATAGTGCAGAGTAGTATCTTGGTTATTATTTTCTTTTCATTGTCTTGTACTCGTATTGGGTTTTGCAACCACAGTAAATGTTGTGTTTCTCGTTGTTCTTGAATTTAGAAATTAGTGCAGGCCAAGAAGGCGTTTTAGTTATAATAAAGTGCATTCAAAATAAATCGTTAGTTCTTTCCTGCCAACTGCAGGACACTACACAGAGCCCACAAAGCCATAGACCAACGCACTTTGCAAGCTAGTGGTGGCTCCGTAACGCTGCGAGCTGTGTTTACGTGGAATGGACTGGGTCCTCTGGTGGAACTGGACCAATCACTGACTCGAAACGGTTATGTTCCGTTACTTGTATACCATTTGCAGCCATTCATGGACACTATGTTCCCAAGCAATGATGGAATTTTTTTATGTATGACAATGCGCCATGTCATCAGGCCACAGTTGTTCACGATTGGTTTGACGAACAGCTGTGCAGTTGGACAGTTCCAGCAAATGGTTTGGCCGTCCAAATCGCCAGGCATGAATCGCATCGAACGTTTATGGGACGTAACTGAGAGGTGAGTTGGTGTACAAAATCCTGCACTGTCAAAATCCTGCACCGGCAACACTGTCTTAAATACGGACAGCTATGTAGCAAACATTTCTCAGCACCCCTGCAGGGGCTTGTTCAGTCCCTACTACGTCGAGTTGCTGCGCTACGCTGGGTAAAGGGAGTTCCGACACGATCTGTCACCTCATTGTACCTACAGGCGTACAGGAGTGCTTTACAATAGAGAGGTGAGACCTCGAAGATAATAGCAAAGAAAGAAATAGTAAGAAAATATCACAATGCAGTTGCAGAACCACTTTTCCCAGACAAATATCTGTCAGGGTTACAAAGATTTTACAGTACTAGGAACAATAGTGCAACGGGAATTCCACTGTTAAATGCAGAGGAGAGAGCAGATAGGTGGAAAGAATACATTGAAAGCCTCTGTGAGGGTGAAGATTTGTCTGATGTGATAGAAGAAGAAACAGGAGTCGACTTAGAAGAGATAGGGGATCCAGTATTTGAATCGGAATTTAAAAGAGCTTTGGAGGACTTACGGTCAAATAAGGCGGAAGGGATAGATAACATTCCATCAGAATTTTGAAAATCATTGGGGGAAGTGGCAACAAAACGACTATTCACGTTGGTGTATAGAATATATGAGTCTGGCGATATACCATCTGACTTTCGGAAAAGCGTCATCCACACAATTCCGAAGACGGCAAGAGCTGACAAGTGCGAGAATTATCCCACAATCAGCTTAACAGCTCATGCATCGAAGCTGCTTACAAGAATAATATACAGAAAAATGGAAAAGAAAATTGAGAATGCGCTAGGTGACGACCAGTTTGGCTTTAGGAAGAGTAAAGGGACGAGAGAGGCAATTCTCACGTTACGGCTAATAATGGAAGCAAGGCTAAAGAAAAATCAAGACACTTTCATAGGATTTGTCGACCTGGAAAAAGCGTTCGACAATATAAAATGGTGCAAGCTGTTCGAGATTCTGAAAAAAGTAGGGGTAAGCTATAGGGAGAGACGGGTCATATACAACATGCACAACAACCAAGAGGGAATAATAAGAGTGGACGATCAAGAACGAAGTGCTCGTATTAAGAAGGGTGTAAGACAAGGCTGTAGCCTTTCGCCCCTACTCTTCAATCTTTACATCGAGGAAGCAATGATGGAAATAAAAGAAAGGTTCAGGAGTGGAATTAAAATACAATGTGAAAGGATATCAATGATATGATTCGCTGATGACATTGCCATCCTGAGTGAAAGTGAAGAAGAATTAAATGATCTGCTGAACGGAATGAACAGTCTAATGAGTACACAGTATGGTTTGAGAGTAAATCGGAGAAAGACGAAGGTAATGAGAAGTAGTAGAAATGAGAACAGCGAGAAACTTAACATCAGGATTGATGGTCACGAAGTCAATGAAGTTAAGGAATTCTGCTACCTAGGCACTAAAATAACCAATGACGGACGGAGCAAGGAGGACATCAAAAGCAGACTCGATATGGCAAAAAAAGGCATTTCTGGCCAAGAGAAGTCTACTAATATCAAATACCGGCCTTAATTTGAGGAAGAAATTTCTGAGGATGTACGTCTGGAGTACAGCATTGTATGGTAGTGGAACATGGACTGTGGGAAAACCGGAACAGAAGAGAATCGAAGCATTTGAGATGTGGTGCTGCAGACTAATGTTGAAAATTAGGTGGACTGATAAGGTAAGGAATGAGGAGGTTCTACGCAGAATCGGAGAGGAAAGGAATATGTGGAAAACACTGATAAGGAGAAGGGACAGGATGATAGGACATGTGCTAAGACATGAGGGAATGTCTTCCATGGTACTAGAGGGAGCTGTAGAGGGCAAAAACTGTAGAGGAAGACAGAGATTGGAATACGTCAAGCAAATAATTGAGGACGTAGGTTGAAAGTGCTACTCTGAGATGAAGAGGTTAGCACAGGAAAGGAATTCGTGGTGGGCCGCATCAAACCAGTCAGTGGACTGATGACCAAAAAGAGGAATAGAGTTCATCGGCATATTCGAATATCGTTAAAAACATACTATAAAATAAATTTCTTTTCTCTCTCATGTTTTCTCACCTATGCGGGAATGATCGTGAGTCGGATTAGTATTGAAGATTTTGTTGTTTTTTTCTCTATGGGAAAAACGGGCGCTGGTCCCGGTGGAGGTTCGAGTCCTCCATCGGGCATGGGTGTGTGTGTTTGTCCTTAGGATAATTTAGGTTAAGTAGTGTGTAAGCTTAGGGACTGATGACCTTAGCAGTTGAGTCCCATAAGGTTTCACACACATTTGAACATATCTGAAAAAGCGAAGGATACTGTTGAGTAGTACTCAAGCCCCGAAAAATTGTCAGAATTAAATGTTTACTGCATAATCGTAATATTGTTGACGACTATACGCTGAAGAAACGGCAATACGAACAACGGGTATCGGAAGAACTGCATTACATGTGTCATCATGAGAACGTGTTTCGTAGTGAGCAATCGATATCAAGTAAACAAAGTTTAGTAAGCCCAGTTGAAATAATTCAAACAGTTCAAATGTCGAACTTGTCTCGAGTGCAGATATCAGCACAATATGAACAACAGTAATATTTCGTCCTTGGACGAATTGGTTAGTACCTATGATTGTAGCCAGACGTGTTTACCGAAATACAGCCTTCTGTATTCGTATGTTCACACTTGTTAAATCAAGGACCAAGGGTCGTGGAATTTCGGTTAAGACGTACGTTTAGCAGAATATTCTGGAGGACATTTGTATGGCCGGCCGCTGTGGCCGAGCGGTTCTAGGTACTTCAGTCCGGAAATGCGCTGCTGCTACGGTCGCAGGTTCGAATCCTGCCTCGGGCATGGATGTGTGTGATGTCCTTAGGTTAAAGTAGGTCTCAGTCTAGGGGACTGATGACCTCAGATATTATGTCTCATATTGCTCAGAGTTTCTTGAACCATTTGTATGCTTAGCACGAGTTTTCTGGATGTGTGTGCCTAATGATTTGCATACTTACTGTCGTTGCCCCACTTTTGCAACAATAGAAACTACTCGAAGATGTCTCATTCCCTACTATTTAAACAATTCTTCAGAAGGCCTATCCTATATCTTCCAGTTTCGAAGTAGAAAATATTTGCATTGTGAATAGGTACATATACTCGTATTTATAATTAGGTAAGGTCTATCCAGTACAAAAAATAAGCACATGGTACAGGAGACGATGTGATGCCGACCTTCCGCCAAGTCATTCTCTCCTCAATGGAGTCATTTCGATGGAGCACGGAGAAACTTGGGATCAGCAGGCTGCTCTCCAAGACGTTTCCAGCGTTCTATACCTTGGAGTCCATTCTGAAGCAGCATCTCAGTTAATCGCAAGAGGCCTAGAACACTCCACCCCTGCCCTCACACTAAGGGAAAATCGCTGGCAGTACCGGAAGGGTAACTTGGTAGTCCGCATCATGGTCAGACGCGCTGACCACACAACTATGGAAGAGCACATATTAATTACAACAACAGAGAAGTCGTCCATAGCGCTAGTGTGCACGATATCAGACTTACACTTTAGAAAAATCTTTCCCTTCGTTCTATGCAGGGGATCATCGTTAGTACGAACCACATCGTACCATCCTCATAATACGTTAAAGATATTCGATGGCTTGAGGATATGTTAGTCCACTTCAGCAGGGAACACCTCACTCACTGAGCTTAGCAGCACGATTACCCTCTACGTGTGCCGAACAATAGTTACTTAAACCAGAATTACACATACAGATGTTGCATACCTGTAGTGGAAGGGACACCGACAAAGTATGTTAGGGTCTCTGTCCAACTGGACTGTCCTAGACAGAGCCAAAAGCAACAGCATCACTGTCTCGTTGGACAGTATCTCTATTTGTTACACGGAGGTGGTAATTGTCGGTGTGCAGCTGGCTTACGCTTTCACTTGCACGCAGCTAATGAACCGCTAACATTAATACCGGGTGGTTGTAATTAAACTTTCCCTGTTTAACACGTTATAGCACGGAAACTAATTACTGTACAAGAACCAAAATTGGTAGCGTTAATTAGTATGAGGTGCGTGATTTCCATGTGTCACAGCGCCACCGTCCAGTTCAACTATGGTCACCACGTGCCGTGATCAGTCATCGTGATCAATAGTCTCACACACATGACCAATCGCAGTACACTTGTTGACGTGTCGACATGAGCTTGGACAAAAGGAACAGGGCATTATTAGTGAAGCTCTATTATCAAGAAACAGCAATGCTGCAGCTGCAGGGGAACAGAATATCGCCGGCTGAAAGGATTACAGAAGGGCCCTCTTTCTCCACCTCCTGCGCGGAGCGTGATGAAGAAGTTCTAATCAACTGGAGAACTGGACGTCGCTCCGGAAAGAGGCCGATGACCGATTGCATCACAGGTGGTTGATGAAATTGCTGTTGCTATGGTAGACAACGCCGCGCGCTATTCGTGACGGTCGGGCAGTGCACGTGCTGTGTCACTACAGTCGAACATTCCGTGGTCCATTGTACGGAAGGTGCTTCGAACTATTCTCAAATGATATTCGTAGAAGACCCATATCGTACAGCAGCTTGCCCCATAGGATCTACAACGACGTGTTGACGTCGGTCTCCACTTTCTCGCCAGGATTGAAGTTGACGAGGGCTGGTCCTGGACCATCCTATGGACAGATGAAGCTTATTTATCTCTAACGGGTGAGGTGAACATACAGAATTGCCGAGTGTAGGGATCTTCGTCTCCAGTCACTGTGCATGGTGAACGTGTCACTGTATGGTGTGGGTTCAAGGCTACGTTCATCATTGGCCCATTCTTTTTTGAACGGTTTGGCGCTCAAGGAGCAAAGACATGCAGTTGTGAGTGCCCAATCTTACTGCGATATGCTTCGCCAGCATTTCATACCCGTCCTGCAGGACAGAGACGCATTGAACTCAACAGTTTTCGTACAAGAAGGGCCCCACCGCACATAGATCGTTAAGTTCATCTGCTTTTTCATAATGTTTTTGGAAACGATCCAATTATAAGCCGATCTTTCCAAATGCTTGGCCGGCACCATCAGCTGATGCCATTCCCTGTGATTTCTGGTTGGGGGCTACCTGAAGGACAGGGTTTACCAGGGGAACATTTACAAATGCTGATCAAAAGCGCAGCAAATCAAAAGAGGTAGCCAGCATACCTAAGGGCATGCTTCATTCTGCTGTGCAAAATGCAATCCTGCGTTTTCAGACTCTTCTGCACACTGACGGGCGCCATATTGAATCCCTTTTGTAGATGTAATGGTGCCGGTATGTTATGGTACGATGTACAGTAGTAGCACATTGAAAGTGCTTCAATTTAACTGATTCTGCATTATTTCTCTTCCCCATGTCTTTGACATTAATGCTACCATGTTTGGTACTCGTGCAATTATAACGTGTTAAACGGGGAAAGTTTAATTATAACCCCCCTGTATAAGCTCACGAGACAAATAATTAGTCACCTCCAGAGAAATCATGACAAGCATCCGCTCATGGACGTGATAACCAGCTGGATTCGGTTAGGAAATGAGTCCACAAGGTGATGCAGGTGCGTCGAATCCGGGTTACACCACTCGCTGAGGTTTACACGGCGTAATTCCACCAATCTGTGGGGACGCTGAAGTCGGCGTTTTGTTCGCTATTTGAAACATGTTCCCGCAGATTTTCATGTGATGTTTGCAGGATAATCAAGAGCATTCAGAAAATCAGTTACATATTCTTCCCGCCGGATGAACTCTGCTGTTATCGCCTTGAAAATTGGGGGTATCAGTATCATACTCATGAAGATGTTGAGTGAACACGAGACTGTGGTGTCACCGCCAGACACCACACTTGCTAGGTGGTAGCCTTTAAATCGGCCGCGGTCCGTTAGTATACATCGGACCCGCGTGTCGCCACTATCAGTGATTGCAGACAGAGCGCCGCCACATGGCAGGTCTAGAGAGACTTCCTAGCACTCGCCCCAGTTGTACAGTCGACTTTGCTAGCGATGGTTCACTGACAAATTACGCTCTCATTTGCCGAGACGATAGTTAGCATAGCCTTCAGCTACGTCATTTGCTACGACCTAGCAAGGCGCTATTACCAGTTACTATTGATGCTGTAAAACATGTACCGTCAAGAGCGATGTTCACCAATTAATGGATTAAAGTTAAGTATTCCACCAGTTACCTCCTTTTTTTCTGAAGTCTAAATTCCTTGTTCTGTTCCAGACCTCACGCCAGCCTGCGTGAGCTAAAACGCGTGCATTTCGACTTCCTCTCATAGTGGGTTGGCTGTCTTGCCAATCCACAACATTTGGCGACGAGGCCAATTCGCGTTCGTAACTATACTGCCCTGATTTACTTGTGTAATGGCTTCGCCACAATCACCAGATGTACTGTCCGAATTTTATCGCTTACAGAACCAGCAGACGCAGGCCTTGCTGGATGCCCTTGGACAGCTCGTCCAGCGTCAACGTGCAATGCACAACGATGCGGCGGCCGCCGCTCCACCGCTCACGCAGCTACAACACGCAGTTGCACCAACTTTTCGACCTTTTGATGCTGCACTGGAAAGCTGGACGGAGTGGTCACACCAATTTGGATTCCATCTCACCACCTACAGAATTCAAGGTAACGAGCGGCAGCCTTTTTTGTTAGCATCCGTCGGAGTGACCACGTACAGTGTGATAGTCAAATTATTTCCCTGACGCGACGTAGCAACTCTGTCCTACGAAGAAAATTTGTCTGCATTAGATGCATATTTCAAAGAATCAGTCAATGTAGTTGCAAAAAGGTATTCCTTCTTTCATACAAAACGTATGGCCGGTCAAACTAATTGGGAGGGGTTGCAACCTTGCAAGGCCTTACTAGGGATTGTGCTTTTGAGTGTCAATGTGGACTCCCAGAATTGCCCGTCACGCCAAGCTATTTGCTTTTTCTGTAATAAAAAAGGACATGTTCAGAGTGTTTGCCAGAAAAAGCTCAGATCGGACACTCACAACCAATCCAGGCTCTTTGCTTCGCGCCGGAATCGGAATCGGACCAAGGATACTCCGGCTCGTGAAACTTCGCCCATGAAAATTCATGTAGTTAATTCCACTCGCCCTGTGCCACTCTCTCTAACAGCGACTGTGTTCGTCCCATGCACAGTGTGCGTCGACGTCGCCGGTAATCACGTCAAGTCGCAAGTGATTATGTACCAGTGTCAGTTCACGTTGCACGAGACAGTCGCTCTTGTCGTCAGCAGGACAATAAACTTTTTGTAGATTTGGACATTAACGGCAAAGTGATACCGTTCCAGCTCGATACCGGAGCTGCAGTTTCACTGATCAATCAAGACACGTACAAACAGCTGGGCACACCTCCGTTGCGTGCCGCAGATGTTAAGCTAACTACATATTTAGGTCGCGGGCTCCCTGTGTTAGGACAGTGCAGCCTTCTCGCAACATACAAGGGACAAAAAAACTTGTGTCATTTTACGTCCTTCGTTCTTCTTCTGCGGTGAACTTGTTTGGTTTTGATTTATTTTAGTTGCTTAACTTGTCTATAGTCAATCAGGTCCTATCAGTGAACCAGACTGTGCCTTCAGACAGTGTTCCTCGTCTATGTGAAGAGTTTGCAGACATTTTTGCACTGGGCCTTGGTTGCGCTAAGAACTATAAAGCACATTTGGAACTGAAAGTAAACGCGCAACCGAAATTTTACAGAGTGCGCAAGGTTCCCCATGCATTGCGTGATGAGGTCGCAAAAACATTACACGATTTGGAATCACAAGGTGTAACTGAATGTGTGCAGATTTCTCTCTGGGCATCACCCTTAGTAATTTTGCAAAAACCTTCCGGAAAATTGAGACTTTGCGTGGACTTCAAGGCAACAGTGAATCCACAGCTAGTGACTGCAACTTTTCCTTTACCCCGCCCGGAAGATCTGTTTGACAGACTGTGCCCGGGTAAATATTTTTCGAAGTTAGACCTAGCAGATGCATACTTGCAGATAACGGTGGACGAAGAATCCCAGCGCGTTTTGGTGGTTAACACGCATCTTGGTTAGTATCGCTTCAAACGACTGCCATTCGGGTGTGCATCCGCCCCTGCATTGTTTCAGCAATATCTACAAACTGTTTGTGCGTCGGTCCCTACTGCAGCAAACTATCTGGACGATATTGTGATCTCCGGAAAGATAGGAGAAGAACATTTAGCCAATCTCAGAACATTATTTCAGGTCTTGCGACAAAATGGTCTTCGCTTGCGGAAAGACAAATGTGTGTTTTTTCCTCGTGCCTTACCTTATATGGGGCATGTACTCAATGCCCAAGGCATACATCCCAGTCCAGAGCACCTCTGTACCATACAAGACTTGCCTTCGCCGCAGAATTTGAAGCAGCTACAGAGTGTGCTGGGAAAAATAAATTATTATCATAAATACACTCCTGGAAATGGAAAAAAGAACACATTGACACCGGTGTGTCAGACCCACCATACTTGCTCCGGACACTGCGAGAGGGCTGTACAAGCAATGATCACACGCACGGCACAGCGGACACACCAGGAACCGCGGTGATGGCCGTCGAATGGCGCTAGCTGCGCAGCATTTGTGCACCGCCGCCGTCAGTGTCAGCCAGTTTGCCGTGGCATACGGAGCTCCATCGCAGTCTTTAACACTGGTAGCATGCCGCGACAGCGTGGACGTGAACCGTATGTGCAGTTGACGGACTTTGAGCGAGGGCGTATAGTGGGCATGCGGGAGGCCGGGTGGACGTACCGCCGAATTGCTCAACACGTGGGGCGTGAGGTCTCCACAGTACATCGATGTTGTCGCCAGTGGTCGGCGGAAGGTGCACGTGCCCGTCGACCTGGGACCGGACCGCAGCGACGCACGGATGCACGCCAAGACCGTAGGGTCCTACGCAGTGCCGTAGGGGACCGCACCGCCACTTCCCAGCAAATTAGGGACACTGTTGCTCCTGGGGTATCGGCGAGGACCATTCGCAACCGTCTCCATGAAGCTGGGCTACGGTCCCGCACACCGTTAGGCCGTCTTCCGCTCACGCCCCAACATCGTGCAGCCCGCCTTCAGTGGTGTCGCGACAGGCGTGAATGGAGGGACGAATGGAGACGTGTCGTCTTCAGCGATGAGAGTCGCTTCTGCCTTGGTGCCAATGATGGTCGTATGCGTGTTTGGCGCCGTGCAGGTGAGCGCCACAATCAGGACTGCATACGACCGAGGCACACAGGGCCAACACCCGGCATCATGGTGTGGGAAGCGATCTCCTACACTGGCCGTACACCACTGGTGATCGTCGAGGGGACACTGAATAGTGCACGGTACATCCAAACCGTCATCGAACCCATCGTTCTACCATTCCTAGACCGGCAAGGGAACTTGCTGTTCCAACAGGACAATGCACGTCCGCATGTATCCCGTGCCACCCAACGTGCTCTAGAAGGTGTAAGTCAACTACCTTGGCCAGCAAGATCTCCGGATCTGTCCCCCATTGAGCATGTTTGGGCCTGGATGAAGCGTCGTCTCACGCGGTCTGCACGTCCAGCACGAACGCTGGTCCAACTGAGGCGCCAGGTGGAAATGGCATGGCAAGCCGTTCCACAGGACTACATCCAGCATCTCTAGGATCGTCTCCATGGGAGAATAGCAGCCTGCATTGCTGCGAAAGGTGGATATACACTGTACTAGTGCCGACATTGTGCATGCTCTGTTGCCTGTGTCTATGTGCCTGTGGTTCTGTCAGTGTGATCATGTGATGTATCTGACCCCAGGAATGTGTCAATAAAGTTTCCCCTTCCTGGGACAATGAATTCACGGTGTTCTTATTTCAATTTCCAGGAGTGTATATCCCACACGCCTCTTCCATTTCAGCTCCACTTCATCGCTTACGGCGTAAAGGTGTTCCTTTCGTCTGGACGACGGAATGCGAACACGCCTTTCGCCAGTTGAAATCGGCGTTGATTTCCAATACTTGCCTTACGCCATTCGATCCCCAGAAGCCCCTTTTGTTGATAGTGGATGCATCGGATTTCGGGGTTGGTGCTGTGCTTGCGCACAAAGATGGTTCGCAAGATCGCCCTATTGCCTTTGCGTCCAAATTGTTCTCGTAGGCGCACAGACATTATTCGCAGATCGAGAAAGAAGCATTGGCCCTCGTATTTGGTGTTACAAAGTTTCATGATATCTTGTATGGTCGCCACTTTACCATCATCACAGACCACAAACCTTTGACATCGCTTTTTCATCCGACCAAGCCTGTACCTCCACGTACAGCGCAGAAATTCATTCGCTGGTCTATTTTGCTCTCGCAGTCCCGCTACGATATCTTGTATCGGTCCACTCCTAAGCACGGAAACGCCGATGCGTTGTCCCGTTTGCCTGTTGCTGAGGATAGAGCATTCGATTCCTCCGAACTTGCTTGCATGTTTATTGATTCGGAAACCGCTGACGTGGTCGAATCGTTTCCGATTGATTTTCGTCATGTAGCTACAGCCACAGCTGCCGACCCAGTCCTTGCTACCGTTCTGCGTTTTGTTGCCACGCAATGGCCCTTGTCAAAGTCACGGATCGAGGATCTGTTGGTTCGCCGATTTTTTGCTCACAAGGAGACTTTTTGTACGACGTGGTGTTTTGCTGTTGCGTTCTGATAATGATCAGTCCAGGGTCGTGGTCCCACGTTCGTTACAGTCCTCTGTCTTACGGCTTCTCCACCAAGGACATTGGGGTATAGTGAGAACGAAACAACTTGCTCGTCAGCACTGTACTTGGTTCGGAATCGATGCTGCGATTACGCATATGTGTTCTTCTTGCATGGCGCGTGCCGAACAACAATCCGCACCACCGCGGAAATTCTTTGCATGGCCAAAAGCCACTTCCCCTTGGCAACGCTTACACATCGATTTTGCTGGTCCATTCTGGAATGCTCGATGGTTGGTTGTGATAGATTCATTCAGTAATTTTCCTTTCGTTGTCCAGATGTCTTCCACGACGTCATCTGCCACCATCCAAGCGTTATCTGCTATCTTTTGCATTGAAGGTCATCCGCAGACTGTTGTTTCCGACAATGGCCCACAATTCATGTCCATAGAATTTCAGTCATTCTGCAAGGCCAATGGTATTCAACATCTGACATCCGCGCCGTTTTCGCCTCAGTCAAACGGTGCCGCTGAACGTTTGGTCAGGACTTTCAAGTCACAGATGTTGAAGTTGAGAGAGTCGCATTCTCGGGAGGACGCGTTATTGCTCTTTTTGTCCTCGTATCGCTCTCAGCCCCGAGATGGTCGCTCGCCGGCTGAGTTGCTCCACGGTCGTCCTCATCGAACCTTGATGTCTTTGCTACATCCGCCGCATCAGGTTCCTGTGCAGCGGCAGACACCTGCTTTTGCTCCAGGCGACGTTGTCTACTATCGTCACTATCGAGGTTCACGGCGTTGGCTCGCAGGGCGCATTCTTCGCTGCCTCGGCCGCGCTATGTATCTGGTTTTGGGGGCCTCTGGTGAGGTGCGTCGGCATCTCAATCAGCTGCGCCTCTGTGTCGCACGGGATCTGCCACTCGCCGTCTGCTTTCAGCGACGGTGCCGTCCGGTCAGCGTCCGGGGGACCCATCTACTGGCTCGCCTCAGCCCCAGGTGTTACCGACGCTGCCCTCCATTTTGCCCCATGGCGAGGCGCCGCCCCCGCCGCCGCCGCCGCCGCCGCCTCCGCCGCCGCCGCCTGTTCTCCCGCCGGCGACGCCCGCAGTGGCCGCGTTGCTGCAACCGCCGGGCGCCTCCTTGGGTCACGCGCCGCCGATCGCTTGCCGTGACCAGCTGTCCTCCGACGTGGAACTCTTGCCCGCTCCGGACCAGATGCCGTCTTCGCCCGTCGGGTGCCCCGGCCCGATGGAGGTCGACCCTTCGGCCCCTGCTGTCTCTCTGCGGGCACATACACCGCATGCTGGCGTGCACCCTGGAGCAGGTTTTCAGGCGTTTCCTAGCTCCCCTCGGACCGAATGGCAGGGTGCGGATGGCACAGCCTCGCCTGTTGTTAGGCTCCCCACCTCGTCGCAAACGTCAACATGGGGTCCTCCCCACGGCGGGCGGAAGCCTTATACCACGACCGTCAGCCGATTTGCGGGGGAGGAATGTGGTGTCACCGCCAGGCACCACACTTGCTAGGTGGTAGCCTTTAAATCGGCCGCGGTCCGTTAGTATACGTCGGACCCGCATGTCGCCACTATCAGTGATTGCAGACAGAGCGCCGCCACGCGGCAGGTCTAGTGAGACTTCCTAGCACTCGCCCCAGTTGTACAGCCTTCTTTGCTAGCGATGGTTCACTGACAAATTACGCTCTCATTTGCCGAGACGATAGTTAGCAGAGCCTTCAGCTACATAATTTGCTACGACCTAGCAAGGCGCCATTACCAGTTACTATTGATGCTGTAAAACATGTACCGTCAAGAGCGATGTTCACCAATTAATGGATTAAAGTTAAGTATTCTACCAGTTACCTCCTTTTTTTCTGAAGTCTAAATTCCTTGTCCTGTTCCAGACCTCACGCCAGCCTGCGTGAGCTAAAACGCGTGCCTTTCGGCTTCCTCTCATAGTGGGTTGGCTGTCTTGCCAATCCACAACAGAGACCTTTCAGAATGTTTAAATAAACATGCTGGTTCATGTCAGTGGTCATCTCAGCGACCGGTCCCAATTCAGGCTACGAAAAACGCTCTCAAAACATCACAGGACCATGTATAGTTTGACCCTAGTCTTGTACAATAACTATAAACGTGGAAGTAGTCAGAGTATTAAAATCGTACGGTGTACTTTGCAAAATAAGGGAAAGTCGTGAGCAAATTAATTAGACAGATATTACAACAGTTATTATTTCGTCGTAAAATGTCTGATTCTTACTGACCAACGGATCATTCAGAAGCTCACCATTATTACCAGTTATATGAAGATTACTTTCACGAGTACAGTTATTTTGGTTATGTTTTTATGTACCTCCATTTGTTACCTTTTGGGATCCTTAATTGTTTTTACGACAACATCTGATTTAACAGTCCTTCTTATTGCTTATGTTTTTTTTAGATTTCTAAGCATTTTGAATTAATATCATATGCGCTGTCACATATTATCAACCTAATGACTTTTATTTATTTTTGTAGTTACTCTTTGTCGTCTTATTCATACGTTAGTCAGGTTTTGCTGACACTAGGGCCTTGACGCACCGCCCAAATAGCGCAGGGAACGTGGTTTTCCCTCCGGACTGTAGTTTCAATGTGGCCGGCTATTAGACTGTTTAATCACGTCCTCTCCAGGTTCACTGATGTACATCTGGCTCTACGCTGTTCTTCACATGGTGAGTGTGACTGTTTCAAAGTAATTTCCTTTACTTTATTTGCTTGTGTCTCCTTCTCCCCTTTTATTTTTGCTTTTCATAAATTTTTCCCCTGCTTTTATCCTTTAAAGTTTATATATCTAGTTTTGTTCCAATGTATTTTGTTCGGTGGTTCTTCCTTTGGTTGTTAGCATCGTTCTGACTAATTAGTCTATTAGCCGGTGATATGCATTGCTTTGATAGCAATGTTGTTTAATTATTTTTTGGAAACAGGTTAGATGCACGTTGCTTAACTTGTATATTGCTTTTACTTTTCTTTTAGAAAAATATGAGGAAGCCGTAACCAGTCGAAACTCGTTATCTTTAGTAAAAATGACTTCTTGATGAGGCTGTCTCTTTATACAAGGCTGGGAAAATAAAAGTGGTCCCGAGGACAAGGTTCCAGGGTACAATAAAATATAGTGCAAATCTGACAATTCAGATGCTGAAAGTGACCACCATTCATCTCTTGGCACTTTTAGGTCATGGTCAGAAATTTGCTGAATGTGGATCGAAGCTGGACTGCTGGAATTGCTGTAGTCTCATCCGAAATGTTCTGCTGCAGTTCTTGAACACTATGAGGGCTGTTTCGATAAATTTTAGACCTAAGGGCTTCCTACAAAAAGTAATCGCATACTGACAGATCAGGTGGCGAGGGTGCCCAGCTAGGACCGTGACCAACTGAGTCAGGCTTGAAGATTGTGTAAGTGTACTTCAAGGTTCGGCTGGTGGTATGGACAGTTGCTCCATGCTGTTGGAAATAACTACAGGTCTTTTCCTCCTCCGTTAATGTTGTCACACATGGTTTCAAAATGTTAGCAATGTAACACGCCGAAGTCAGCTTTTGATGAAAAAGATAGAACCAATAATGCGGCGTGCACACGCAGTGCCCAAAACTTCAACCTTCCGATCATACAATGATTTTTCGTGGAAGTCATGCAGATTCTCCGCTGCCCAGAACCTGTGATTCTGTGGGTTGAAATAACGGCTCAGCTGAAATCAAGCATCATCAGACATAAAGAACAGATCCATGTCCAAGCCTTTTACTGTTATCTCAGTGAACAGCCAGACACGACGAAACTGGATGTGCTCGGGAGATCTGCTGGTTTTAATGCGTGTACAACAGACACTCGGTGGGGATGCATGCGCAAGTCCACGTGGAGTCTTCGACCGCATGATCGACGTGATATACCGGTCTCTTGCGACAGGCGTTTGGTTGACATTGAAGCATTTTCTGGTGAATTACAGCCACATTTTCTGCTGGGCGTGCATGTTTTGGCATGATTTTTACCTATTCAAAACAGACCTTGTCGGGCGCCATTCTCGGACTAAGCGCCGCATAGCACTCTTTGCTCTCACTTTGACACAATTAAATTTTACAGCAAATATATGTCCACACCGTTCCGATGACTTCGTTCTTACGTAACTTCCCAATAACGAACATCCGCTGCTTCACTGTAACTATCATCGTCCCTTTTGCACTGCTCTACTCACACTGACATAGCCTGCACTACGCTCAGAACAGGTATGTGGTGGGAGTACGCGTGGTGTGCGCGTCGCGGGAAGTGGTTATATGCATATATTCAGGTCCAATCGTATCCACTCGTCCGGGCCACTTTTATTTGCCCCATCATGTATAATACTTCTCATTACTCTTGTCTTTCTTTCGTTTAATCTCAATCCATATTCCATGCTGGTTAGACCATTCCGTTCACGAGATACTGCAAAGCCGTCTCAGTTTTACTGAGGGCTGCACTATCATCTGCGAAATATGTCACTGACATCTTTTCCCTCTGAATGTTAAATTCATTCCTGAACCTTCCTTTTTTTTTCGACATTTCTACCCCGCTCCACAGGTTGAACGGTAGGGCAGGCAGAGTGCGTTTTTATCGCATGCCTGTTTTCAATCGAAGCGTTCTCTCTTGTAGACATATAAATAGAAGATGCAAGAGATTTGGATTGTGTATGTTGTGTCCTCCGTGCTCTGGGTAGGGTGGGAGAAAAAGCTGAGTGTCGCTAGACTGCTTACAGAATTGGTCGCTGGGACAAATGGAAAAGAAGAGATTTGAAATATGGTGTTGTAGAAAGAGCCTGGAAATTATGTGGCCAGAAACATGGAAACACCAAAAACATAACGGTGTAGTAAAATCGTTGGCATTCGTAACAGCTTCCATTAGTTTCACACTGGATACGAATAGGTCCTTTATGCTTTTCAGACGAATCTTACACCATTCTCCTGCAAAAAAGGGTAAGTTCAGGCAATGAAGATTGAGGTGGAGAACGATCACTCACCTTCCTCTCAAACTTAGCCCAGAAAGGCTCAACAATATTGAAGCCTGGTGACTGAAGTGTCCAAGGAAGATGCGACACTTTGTTCTCGCGCTCACAATACCAGTTCTGGACGATGCGTGCTGTGTGAACAGAACCTCTGCCGCCTCAAAACACAGCATCAGCATTGGGAAACAAACATCGTAACTTACAATGGACTTCATCAAATAAGCCGGTCGCATAATGTTTGTAATCAAGCGACCTTGCGGAGAAGTTCACGAAATAGCACGATGTGGTTGCCAGGTCACAACAGAACACCCGCTGTGTTTCACTCTTGCCACGTAAAACAGCCACGAATTGGAAACAATGTCAAACAAGAACCATCCGTCCACATGACATTCTTCCGTTGGTCACTGGTCTTGATTTTATGGCTTTGGCAGCATAGTTTCTAGTTACGGACATTTGCAGCACTGACGAGCGCCTTAGAATTCCAGCTCGCCCTGCAGTTACTTGTTTACAAAACTTCTTTCGTACTGTTTTGGTGCTGATTGGGTTCGTGAGTGAGGGATTTAGTTCTGTATTGGCCTTTGCAGCTGATGTCTATTTATTTTTCGTCACAATCACGTTTAACGACATTCGGTAATGATCATTCAACACTCACTTTCGTACGCGTTGTGACGTAGTGGGTGATGTTTTTTCCGCTTCCCCGTGTGCAGTTTAGATTTTCAATAAGGCGCCTCTCGAAACAGCAAACGCTTCGACTACCTTCGCCACGTAATCACCCATCACACGACCAACAACGTTTTGCCTACGTTCGAATACTCTGAGCTCTGAACACAGAACACCGTTATGACCACCACTGACATTCAGAAGTTATTGCGGATAATGCACAGGTGCCGTTCATGGTCAAATACACTAGCGCAACCTGCATGTTTGGCTAGGATCTGCGGTTATCTTCAAGCCTGCATTTTTCGCGGTATTTGCATATTTTTGTCCAACCACTGTAAGAGATTACGACGTTCTCCACGCATTCGGTGATGATATGACTCTCTGGAAAATTGTGACGAGAAGAAGAGAAAATTGTGACTAGAAGAAGAAGTAGGCTGATAAACATGCGTTAAAACGCCAGAGTAATGGCCCCACGGACGGCAGTAAGTGGCAGGGGGCAGCTCACGACGTTCGCGGGTGTGGGTAGACGATGACGCACTCCAAATACCATCTTCGAAAATCAGAAAACACATATGATCGGAGCCGTGCACTAAAAATCACAGTTGAGTTTGTAAGAGGGAACAGAAACTCCAGATCGAGACAAGTTTGACTGGGCACAAGAAAACAGGAACCTAAAGTAAGCATTGACCGAAATCTAATAGCAAAAGTAGGCGCTTTCTTGGGATACCCGTACTGTGATCATTAGAACGTGCTCACGAGTCGCTCCTACTTCCATTAGATGCGTGGTAAATCAAACTTCTCAGGTAGGCTTGATGCCTATATTTCTTTCCAGGTCCGATCGCTTTGCAAGGTGGAAATAACAGTGAAAATCAAAAATGTTTTATTTCCCACTATTAGCAACTGTACATCATCCAGATGCTTCTCTACATAGTCTCCTCTCACACTGACACATTTGTGGTTAACAAGTTTCCAATACCCTGACCGTAAAAGTCAGCCATGTGATTTTCGCCAATTTTCTTCTCTGGTCTGCAGCTCGTTATATATGTGAAAATGCTGTAATAGCCAGTAGTTCATGTGAGCAAAGAGATGAGAATCAGAGAGGGCCAAGTCCAGTCTGATCAAAAACTCCCCATCGAAAACGCTGCAGGAGCATCTCTGTTGCAGATGCTGTGCACAGCCTAGCATTATCTTGAAAGACGACTTTGCTGTCATGCATAACATTTACGTTACGTTACCTGTATGAAATCAGGCAGAACTGCTTAGCACGAAGATACTGAATGACAGCATGCACATCACACTTGCCTGGAGACTCTATTGATGTAGGAATCTTTACGCGCTCGATATGCGTTCAAAACTGAGAAATGCGACCTGACGCGATTGACGGGGGTACTGAAGACACTGCACAACACATCTTCATCGGATTTTGGCTGTGGTTCTGTGGTTTTAGTTTCGCTTCGGCCCTTGGAAAAAAAAGCCGTAGTATAATACATACACACACACACACACACACACACACACACACACACACACACACATATATATATATATATATATATATATATATATATATATATGTGTGTGTGTGTGTGGGTGTGGGTGTGTGGGTGTGGGTGTGTTTTAACCTACATGCTAACAGTCAAACTCCTGCAAGTAGCCAGATATACGCTGAGGAGAGAAAGAAACTGATACACCCGCTTTATAGTGTGATTGTGTAGAACCACCGCGAGCCTGCAGAAGTGCAGCAACACGATGTGGCATGGACTAGACTAATGTCTGATGTAGTGCTGGAGGGAACTGACAACATGAATTCTGCAGGGCTGTCCATGAACCAGTAAAAGTACGAGGAAGTGGAGATCTCTTCTGAACAACACGTTGGAAGGCATCCCAGATATGCTCAAGAATGTTCATGTTTGGGGAGTTTGGTGGCCCGCGGAAACTCAGAAGAGTCACTGTATAGCAATTCTTGACTTGTGAGGTGTCTCATTGTCATACTGGAATATCCCGAGTCCTTCGGAATGCACAATGGACATGAATGGATGCCAGGTGATCAGACAGGATGCTTACGTACATGTCACCTGTCAGAGTCGTACGTAGCCATATGATGGGACCCATATGACTCGAACTACATAAGCCTCACACCAGTACGGAGTCTCCATCGGCTTAAACAGTCCTCGGCTGACATTCAAGGTTCATGCGTTCATGAGGCTGTCTCCATACGCGTATACGTCCATCTGCTCGATACAATTTGAAACGAGACTCGTCTGAGCAGGCAACATGTTTCCAGTCATCCACATTCCACTGTCGGCGTTGACGGGCCCAGGCGAGGCGTAAAGCTTTGTGTCGTGCAGTCGTCAAGGGTACGCTCCGAGAGCCCATATCGATGACGTTTCGCTGAATGGTTTGCTCCTGACACTTGTTAATGCCTCAGCCTTGAAATCTGGAGCGATTTGCGGAAGGGCTCCACTTCTGTCACGTCGAACGATTCTCTTCTGTCGTCATTGGTCCCCTTCTTGCAGCATCTTTTTCCGGCCGCAGCGACGTCGGAGATCTGATTTTTTACTGGATTCCTGATATTCACGGTGCACCCGTGGAATGGTCGTACTGGAAAATCCCCACTTCATCGCTGTCTCGGAGATACTGTGTCTCATCGCTCGTGCGCCGACTATAACACCACCTTAAAACTCACTTAAATCTTGATGAACTGCCATTGTAGCAGCAGTAAGCGATCTAACAACTGCGCCAGACACTTGTTGTCTTATGCAGGCGTTGCCGACCGCAGCGCCGTATTCTGCCTGTTTATATATCTCTGTATTTGAATAAATATGCCTATACCAGTTTCTTTGCCGCTCCAGTGTATAATCAGGAAGCGTACTTAAACACAGAGTATGAAATGTGTTACACTGGACAGATATGGTTGTTCTATTGTTGATAATAAACAACATACTCTGGCTAAGCGTCTTCTGCTTAAACTTATACCTTTTCAGGAACTACCACTATTGTAGCTTCAGTTTTTAGTGTCTTTAGCATAAATATTTCGGTAATGCTATTAAATCATCTCAAATAAAGACGTGTGGCCTATTGATGGGTAATACGTACGAAAAGAATGGGAAGTAGTGTGGTTTTATCCGTCTCAACAATTCATGTGTTGCGCTATACTTGATAAAACCCAGAGTCAAGCCAACCGCGTTTTACACAAGTAGAGTACAGGCATTAGATGCAGTGTTGTAACGGCCGCCCAGCATGTACTTTGTGCAAAGCCAGAAAGCAGAACTCGCAGAAATAGTTTAGTAAATGAATGGACTAACTGTGAAATTTCGTAGAAACTTTTAATGTAATCAGCAGATAAGCTCGGCAAAGTATTGGACTTGGCTAGCTGATAATTTTGCAGGACTGTACAAAGTTCCCTGGTCGCTAATGACCAGAACTCTGCTAGGCGATGTATCTTGAAGAAGATAAGGAGATGAGAGTAGGACGGAAGACACTGACAAGCAGCGCTATGAGATAGAGAATACTTTCGCAATTAATGTATCATCTGAGAGGGATTCCGGTGTCCGATGGACTTATAATTTGTAAAGTTTGGGATTGCTGTTTGCGCTGTGTCGCACATTTATTAATACGATAAATTTATGTACTATAAAATTGTATTACGCGACTCGGGCCGAGTCTACGAGCAGATTAATGGTTGTTACTCGTATTACAAGTGTTGAGTAATTCATATGTTTCTCACGCCCGATAAGGTAATAGCAAAAACGATTCCACATCTCCTCAAGTAGACAAAATCAAAAGTGTAGACCGAATCACGTGTTTACCTTATCAGAATAAATCGTCATAGTACTTAAGAAGCATGAGTTTCATTGCAAATGAAAAGAACGAAGAAAAAATGTCGCCACCTGTGGACCGTCGTTTGTGGTGTCAACAAAAACCGGAATTTTACTGAGAACCTCAATAACAACGAAAGAGAGATAGTGCTTAAAATTATGAAAATATTGAAATTAAAAGGAGCTATTAATCCGAAACGGATTCAAGACAAGGGTGTCCACTTTTACCCACCCTGTTTAATGTTTGTATTGAACCTCTTCTAAAAATAGGTTCAAAATGTGGTGTCACCGCCAGACACCACACTTGCTAGGTGGTAGCCTTTAAATCGGCCGCGGTCCGTTAGTATACGTCGGACCCGCGTGTCGCCACTATCAGTGATTGCAGACAGAGCGCCGCCACATGGCAGGTCTAGAGAGACTTCCTAGCACTCGCCCCAGTTGTACAGCCGACTTTGCTAGCGATGGTTCACTGACAAATTACGTTCTCATTTGCCGAGACGATAGTTAGCATAGCCTTCAGCTACGTCATTTGCTACGACCTAGCAAGGCGCTATTACCAGTTACTATTGATGCTGTAAAACATGTACCGTCAAGAGCGATGTTCACCATTTATGGATTAAAGTTAAGTATTCCACAGCTACGTCCTTTTTTGCTAGTCTCATTTCCTTGACCTGTTCCAGACCTCACGCCAGCCTGCGTGAGCTAAAACGCGTGCCTTTCGGCTTCCTCTCATAGTGGGTTGGCTGTCTTGCCAATCCACAACACAAAACATCAAACGACGTTTAGGTTTTAACAATGTAAATCTAACAACTGCACTGTTCGTTAAGGTTCAGGTCATGAGAACCAATAACTAAAATGAAATACAAATTAGTAGGTAAACTGAAAAGAGTTGCGGCCACATATCGTATGACTGTCTCCACATATAAAAGTAAAATAATAATGTTTTACACGCGATGTCCGTCGTTAACAGTCTATACTTTAACAATAGTGTTTGTAATGTAATAACAAATTTGAAAAACAAGTCATTTTTAGTGAGGGAAGAGTCGTGTTCAGAATATGAGCTTCTACGACCAAATGAATACATTAAGGTATTAGGACCCTAATAGCTAACAAACGTAATTAATGACAAGTAAACGAAAAGTTAGTCGGTTCAGGACAAAGATAAAGTTATAAGATTTAATTGCCATAAGAGGGTTGTACGAAATTATGTACAATTTAACAGATGATTGTGAAGTAGTCTGAGAAATTTGAAGAATAAGGAGAACTTTCGTGTTAACTAAGGATAACAATGATGCATGTATGTCAAATAAAGGGGAAATATTTGAAGCGATGCTGATACGTAGTTATTGGAAGTATGTTTAAAAATGGTCAGCGCCAACATGTAGGATACGAAGACCTTTAGAACTGAAGTTTCTGAAAAACTACAGATTTAGTAATGTCACTCTTAGTTAACTCGAAACGAGCATATCGCTTCTGTATATGTAAATTATTTTAGCTGTGAGGTGTGGTGTACAAATTAAAACTTTAATCACAAGCATATCTAAATCTTCCGTCCTGGGCAACCACTATTAAATATTAGAATCTGCCTAGCAGATTATGATGTAAATCACCATTCCGTCGTAAAAATTATGTACCCAGAGCCAAGCACAAGAGTGTTTGATACTCGTAGAACGAGTTTAAGCCTGTGTAGACGCCAAAACGCTGAGAGTTTTCCCTAAGTAATCAGTACACCGAAAAATTTAGACGATAGCATGGTAACCAAAGAAATAAAGGCTACAGAAAAACGTGTCCTAGCCGACATTAAGCTACAGACTCAGGAAGTAGACCATAAGTGCTCTAGCCTTTGTTGTGTCTATGGTAAAGAAGTTTCCCTTTCATTGACATTAGTATGACTTACAATGGGAACTTTCCACTTCTTGATTCAAATTTGTGTCTGTGAAATAAATATTTAAAGACAAATTACATCGTAATATCAGTTTTTCACGACAGATGATGTATTAGAGGCTGATCTTCTGTTCATATTTTTAGAATTTTTTGCTTGATTATGAGCAGTGGAGTACTAGGCAGACATAAGTAATATCACTGAGCAGCATTCCAACTGGAAATACAAGATACTTTACTTCTCAAAATTCTAGGTATGTTACGGAAATGTAAGAATCATATATCGATATTCTCCATTTCAGACAGTCGTGAGCTCGAAAGGGTCCTGAAACCAGTTAGTTACACGAAACGGAACAGAAGACCTGACAAATACATTCTGGGACAAGCCGAGAAGGCTTGTCAGATCATGAAATTCATATGGGATTAAATTTCATTTCACCATTAGATGCAATGGCAAAGCAGGTCGACTAGCGAGGAATATAATTACCAGTGGACATATGGACATAAAGCTCCCATACACGGATTACCTCCTGAAACTAAAACAACAAGCGATTGTTTCGTGGCACGAACAATGGAGCGGAAGTCAAAATAAAAGAGGTAAAAGATTTGAATGACCAAGACAGCCATGATTGGTGAATTCCAGGCATTCAGGTATAATAACATCCTACATTATGAGAACACATCTCAGAAATGTATCTCTCCTCGCGTACTTACATAGGATCGGCGTACTGGAGACACGTTATGTCAGTGTATTGCCATCTGGAGTTATGATGTAAATCACATCGTATTTTAGTGCAAGTTCTATGGGAGAGGCAGAGTAAAGCTTTTAACTTTCGCGAGACTTGTTCACTACCAGCCACTTAGCACAATCTCAGTTGTTGGAGATTCGAGTAGGAATGCGCGGCTTTATAGCACAAGAAGACAAAAGCCTAAAAGCCCTAAAAACAATAGTGTCCATTGAACGTGGTTAAGGAAAAGAATTAATTAAAGACACATTCACGAATGTTTGTCCAAAAATATATGAATGACGAAGATCAGAGGTTACGTTGCTGTATTTGTCCATCCCTTTCATAAGTGATTGCTTAGAAATTTATGTGCTGGGACCGAAAAAAAAAAAAACTACCTCTTTGGGGGCTGATTGTTGATCAGGGAGAGCCGTGCGCCGTTAGAAAATTAGAGAACGTGTTATCTTCTAAATTAAAACAGAATTAGTGTAGGTTACTTTCTTGCGGGGCAATTTTTCTCTCCTCCATTGTTGTATCTCTAGTTTTAAATCAAAGCAGGCTGATATTCTGCTTTTTGGCACCCAACAATAATACTGACGACTGGTATGATTCTAATCTCAAGTTGTATGCTTAGTTACCAATCAGTACATTCGTTACGATAGTTGCTGTCAGTTTTCCGTACTCTCCCGTTATGTCAACTGCAAATTTATGATTGCTGTTTGTTAGCATTGTACTGCTATTGACGCTTAGATTTTAATTTATGCTCTAATATGTTTCTCGACATAAACGTTAAACAGCTGTGGCAAAACAGGAGACTTATCTAACGACATACCAATAGAATGTGTAAAAGAAAACACAACTTTCGAAACATTTTCTTCGAACACAATTAAGTCAACAAGCTACATGGACGTGTGTCCGGAAGCGTTTTAATTCCATGTTAGAACGTATTTTGTACAACTCTCTGCAAACACTAATAAGGGGAAAAACAAGATTTTCGGTCAAAATTTGGTCCGACATCATTGTTGGTGACCGCTAAAGCCTTATATTCTTCCACTGTAGCCTAATGACATGTCACAATGTTCTCTTAGCGAAAAATGTATTTGATTTGCTAGCAGTTGTATGTACTATTGCGTAGCAACGTGGTTAAACGTGTATCGTATACACAAAGGAGTTCCTCGTCATTTTAAGGATAATGACCGTCAACTTTAAAGTAACACATTCTGTGCCCGCTGCATAGCTAGAACTTGGTCTCCAAGTTATATGGCCATAAGTCCACCTTTGTTTGTGTTACCCCGGCAGGCTCCTGTGTATCGAATAACAGTGTAAGAGGTTATCCTTTCACATGTACTGTGGAATGTTGCTAAATTGTACGCTATACTTCAGGAACTCTATCGGGCTGGTACCCACATCCTGCATCGGTTACAGAATTCGCTTTAGAAAACGTTCACACCCTCTCACATGAGATAACACTAGAAGTTGCAGGCGAAGGGTTGAGGGAGGGGAACGAATGGCATCCGGCCACTTTCTACCACTAATATTGTCGCATCCAACAGTTAACATCACGACCCCCAGAAGACATGCGATAAAGGCCACGAAAGTTAAGAAGACTCCAAAAACTCATCAGGGCATCAGCATTTCGGTATGACGGTGGATTATGCATATCTTTTTTTGTTGTGGGTTGGCAGGAAAGCCAACACCGTGATTATTAGAGGAAGCCGAAAGGCACGCGTTTTAGCTCACGCAGGCTGGCGTGAGGTCTTGAAAAGGACAAGGAAATTAGAATTTAGAAAAACGGACGTAGCTGGTGGAATACTTAAATTTAATCCATTAATGGTGAACGTCGGTCTTGACGGTACATTATTCACAATATCAATAGCAACTGAACATGGCGCCTTGCTAGGTCGTAGCAAATGACGTAGCTGAAGGCTATGCTAACTATCGTCTCGGCAAATGAGAGCGTATTTTGTCAGTGAACCATCGCTAGCAAAGTCGGTTGTACAACTGGGGCGAGTGCTAGGAAGTCTCTCTAGACCTGCCGTGTGGCGGCGCTCGGTCTGCAATCACTGATAGTGGCGACACGCGGGTCCGACGTATACTAACGGACCGCGGCCGATTTAAAGGCTACCACCTAGCAAGTGTGGTGTCTGGCGGTGACACCATAGTTTTTCCCCTATCGGTTATTCCTCTAGTACGGGGTCCACTTGTTCAGCATTTGGACAATTTTGTTTTAGTACTTTAACTTAGTAGCAGTATGTTGCTTGTAAAGCCACTGTCGTCAATGTAAGCTAAGCCAAGGATGACCTGTGCTCCACCTGTCTGTGAATTGTGCAAACTTCATTCCATTTAATATCGTATTGTAACTATTCATGTATCGTAGTGTCTGAGGCAGAGGGGACCAGGTCAGCATTGGCCAGAACAAGCGTGATAAACCGCCTATGAACCAAGTCAAACTGGGACTAACACCAACCCCCGGACGGTAAACCGCCACGCAGATTCGATCTGGGTCTGGCTCACTGGCTCCAATGGTATGCGAGATGTCAGTGGACTGTAGTCACCGAAAGAAATCGTGCAAAAAGTTTCATGTAAAAATGTTTCCTGTTGTAGTCTTAAGTCCGAAGACAGCATTTATGCAGCACTATAGGCTTGTCCGCCCTAAACTTGACTGACTTCCTATACAATTAAGGGATTAGGCAATCCAGATTCTGTAGAAAGACAGTTTTTGCTCATAACAACATACTCCTTAATAGTTCCTGCGCAGACGTCCAAACGGCGGACAATTTATTCCAGTAACCTAGCGTCCAAGAGGATGCCAAGGACCTTAAGGCAGACGTCCGTAGGAAGTATACTGGCCATCGTTTTTGTTTACATTCAGCTGCTCGCAGTACGAACTTAAGAAGAACGTTATTGGTTAATGTTAGATCAGTTAATCACACCGACAGTAAATACTGAAAACACTGGTGTTACTCTTTAGGATTCATATTTTAGTCTGGCCCCTCAAAAGATACGTTTCCAATGCGGTTGAATCTACGTTATGGCTGTATAGTTGTAATATCCATGGTTGGGCGGGATCAGGGGGTGGGGAAGGGGAGGAGGAAGGGAAGGGAGTCGGCCGTTGTGACCGATCGGTTCTGGGCGCTTCAATCCGGAACTGCGCTGCTGCTACGGTCGCAGATTCGAATCCTACCTCGGCTTGGGTGTGTGTGCTGTTCTTAGATTAGTTACGTTTAAGTAGTTCAAAGTTTAGGGGACTGATGACCTCAGGTGTTAAGTCTCATAGTGCTCAGAGCCAAGGGGAGGGAGGGTTGCTAGAAAATGAGTTAAAATAATCACCGATCTCCATGACACATGTTTTCTTTTTCTTTATGTGAGGAATGTGCCCTCATAATTTGGCTGTAAGTTTTTGTTACTCACTGTAAGTCGCTCTTCTCACTTTCTCTTCTAATTCTTCCCAATCTCTTTTTGAAGAAGTAGTAAAATACCTTTCCATGTCTCTGTTTCAGGCCTACTCTTAATGGAATTTGATATGCTGTAGTTTCACAACAAATCTGTATTCAGGTAGTGAATTAAAATGTGCAGATGAGCAGGCTAGTTATAGCTAACTAAAAAAATGTGGTTAGTTGTGACAGGTCGTAGGAATGGGAATCCATACAAATGTGCATAAGTAGATATTCATAGACTGAACATACCTATTCGAGTCGTCAATGAGTTGATACAATTTTGTGTGTCAGTTACCAGATTTATCTGGAAACCGGTGGCTGTACCTTGATTAATATGAATCATTGAAAGAAATTGTGAGTGAAGATCAGAAGTAAATATGGCAGTGCTAACGCACGGGTTAGGTTTCGCGGGAGGAGAGGTGTGTCACTTTAATGGATCAGCTGTACAACAGCGTCTACGTGTACTCTTCCACGTATCTTTTCAGTTCTTACTTCATACGTATACTTTTTATTTTTCCCATGTTCCACGTCTATACAACTCAGTGTTCGAGAAGATGACTTTCAGAGACTGTTTCCTCTGTACAATATTAGTTCTTAAAATGAAGTGCAGCTCTTTGGCTCAAAACATCTGTCTACTCTAGGACACGTACAACTGGTATAGTTCATGAGTCAGTCAACGTGCAGATAAATAAATGATTGCCGGCCCGTGTGGCCGAGCGGTTCTAGGCGCTTCAGTCTGGAACCGCGCGACCGCTACAGTCGCAGGTTCGAATCCTGCGTCGGACATGGATGTATGTGTTGTCATTAGGTTAGTTAGGTTTAGGTTCTAGGAGACTGATGACCTCAGATGTTAAGTCCTATAGTGCTCAGAGCCATTTGAACCATTTGGAATAAATGATTGATTTCTTGTACTTCAGTATTTTCCCCTATTTCAAATCTGTTTCGTCTTTCTCAGTTGCAGACAGACTGCTCCTAATCCTTACTGTTAGTAAGTGTTCTGTTGGCAGCTTTTCAGCTGTTCTGAAATTGTCTTTCGGTTGCCTGATTCCTTCTTCACCATATGACATTGCACAGTAATGATGATAATGAGCAACACGAAACTTTCTTTCTTGTCCTTCCGGTTTCCTGACTCTCATTTGCCTTCTGTAGTTATTTATCAGTTTTCGTTATAAGGCTCATTACTACTGTACGTTTGATGTTAGGGTACAAACTTAAAGCTTTTTCTCTCTCAGGACACCAAGGCCATGTATTCACAACGGGGTGAATTTTAAGTAAAGGGACAAACTTAATACCTGAATCCCAACAAGCAACGTAAGTACATGTATATCCGCATTCCATTAGTTCTTCATAGTATGTGACGGAGACCACTCTGTATACCGCTACAGACTGGACAGTATGTAGAGAGGAAGGCAGAGGACGGCTCTTTTGATTTGTATAAAACCGAGCGTTGCGCTAGACGCCACATTGAAACCGTGTAAATGCGAAACGCCAGCTGCTTGGTAATAGGTCTCGAAACAGAAAATCTTATGAAACACAAGCGACTGCATGAAAACATTTACGAAAGCAAATGCTAATAACAAAAGTCGTGACAAATCTTTAGTTAAGAACTTATCATCTAAGCTTTTAAATTCACCTCCTTGACACGTACAAAGTTTCAACTGGCACTGCTTACAGCTTCAGATGAGAGTGAAGCTATTTTGTTTTCTAAATATCTGTTTCTTACTGCTGTAATTTTCTTTACTTCGTAATTTTTCTTTTCTGAACCTTTTAGTTGATAAATAACTTTTACTTTCAACAGAAACAGCAGTTACGAAACACTCTGCAGTAGTTTCAGTGTTCGTAACAGTACTGGAATTTTCATACGTGTTTTCAGCTTGAAAGGAACACGCAAGTGTTATTAACTTCAACATGGCTGTAAGAATAGTCATTAATGACAATTGATAGCAGTCCGAAACTAATTTGAAATAAAGTGGCTTGCACAGATAGTGAAAATCAACCACTCACGATAAGCGGGTTCAAATGGCTCTGAGCACTATGCGACTTAACTTCTGTGCTCATTATTCCCCTAGAACTTATAACTACCTACACCTAACAAACCTAAGGACATCACACACAACCATGCCCGAGGCAGGATTCGAATCTGCGACCGTAGCGGTCGCGCGGTTCCAGACTGCAGCGCCTAGAACCATTCGGCCACTCCGGCCGGCGATAAGCGGGAAAACCGGGTTCGACTCGCGGGTCTGGCACAATCTTTTCATATGTCACTGATAGGTAGTACATTCAAAGTTAACACAGCTAATGCCAAGATAAATCGCAGTCAGCGAATTTATTTATAATTAACATAGGTATTACTTTAAATGAAGTCAATAGACTGCACTGGAATTTAATTTCTAGAAACGTCCTGAATTAAGTCCAGAGCTATGAGTTATCTCTGGCATAATACATAATGTGAATCATATCCTATTATGTAACTGCTGCTGCGAAATGTGTTCTTCTTCATGATTTTCTTCCAGCAGTAAGTACAACAGTAAATTGCGATTAGTAATTGGAGAAATGTGCGTCTACTTGCACGGACTATTCATGGCTGAGCTACGGGCTACTTGCACGTGGCGCCGTCAGGTAGTGCTCTCAAATAAAACTTTAACTCCTATTTTCTCCATACTGTAGAGTGATATGACTTTCAATCCAGGTTTAAAAACAATTTTGATATGTTAGCTACATTTAGTCCACAGCGAAATGTCACCTAAAAAGAACTAAACATACAGGTGCCAACGACATTTTCACTGCAAACCCTCGAGATTTTATGCTACAGAGTACTAGGAAATTAGATATCATAGCAACTATGATCAATATCAGAACAACAGACTTCATTATTGAGGTGTTAGCTGAAACTATAAGACAGGAAAGACATCATTTTAGTGCGCTAACTAGTTTCCTGAGAACCGGATGAGAAGCTTTATATACAACAGCGACGAAAACGGGCAGTAGCAAAACAAGTCATTTTTATTTTTTAAGGAAAAAGCACAACATCTACCGAAAAACTAACTCCATGAGTTGATCTAGCTGTGCTTCATTTATAAACAGTATTTTTCACAGTTTAATGACCTTTTAATGTTTAGAGCAAGAAAACTGGAAAACTTATTTTCCCCGTGTATTGCTACGAGTCGCTTTGTCGGGACCGCTCTTTGCTTTCCTATTTGGTCTTTCCTCTTACTACTGCTCATTATGCGTTTCGAACTTAAACAGTGCACCAGTCAACTGTTTACTTGTACGTAAGCCCAGGAGCTAAAAATACACAGTTAACAAAATAAACAACACGAACCCGTTTTTGGCATTAGACATAGCCGTTTTCTCGATTTCAATATGGCTGACTTCAAGCATTCTTACTAAATTTTGGCTCATGGGCACCAGCATTTGTCCTTTTTTAAAACGAATCCAAAAACGAAATACAGTCAGAGGACGAACTCCTGTGCAGTTTTCTACATGTTTGAGATGGGGAAGCTGTGGAGATAAATTTAAATGTTGTTTATAAGTTGTCTAAGGAACGTACGATCTCAGGATTTTAGAAGTGAGTCTCACCGTGACGCACGGTGTCCCTTTTAGTGTATGACACTGGATGTGAATGACAACATCCACGCTTACATAACGAACCTGCGACGAACTATAGTGCTTTTCGTTGAAATTTTGTTTCACCTATGAATCCTGTCTTGTCAGATTCGCAGGTTGAACTTTCAAGTATCGACTGTACGTGGGTTTTGTTAGATAGTTTCTTCGTTGGTGGACTACACTTACTGAGAACTATTCCAGTCAGTATCAGTGTGGCATCTTACCTCAGATTAGGTTCATGTGGCTTTTTCCGATTCAAACTACTCCATACGCATACTCCCAGGTATTCAGGTAATGTGATTTCGGCCGGCCGGGGTGGGCGAGCGGTTCTAGGCGCTACAGTCTGGAACCGCGCGACCGCTACGATCGCAAGTTCGAATCCTGCCTCGGGCATGGATGTGTGTGATGTCCGTAGCCTTCTCGGCTTGTCCCAGAATGTATTTGTCAGGTCTTCTGTTCCGTTTCGTGTAACTAACTGGTTTCAGGACCCTTTCGAGCTCACGACTGTCTGAAGTGGAGAATATCGATATATGATTCTTACATTTCCGTAACATACCTAGAATTTTGAGAAGTAAAGTATCTTGTATTTCCAGTTGGAATGCTGCTCAGTGATATTACCTATGTCTGGCTAGTACTCCACTGCTCATAATCAAGCAAAAAATTCTAAAAATATGAACAGAAGATCAGCCTCTAATGCATCATCTGTCGTGAAAAGCTAATATTACGATGTAATTTGAATCAATAAGTGGAAAGTTCCCAATGTAAGTCGTACTAATGTCAATGAAAGGGAAACTTCTTTACCACAGACACAACAAAGGTTAGAGCACTTATGGTCTACTTCCTGAGTCTGTAGCTTAATGTCGGCTAGGACACGTTTTTCTGTAGCCTTTATTTCTTTGGTTACCATGCTATCGTCTAAATTTTTCGGTGTACTGATTACTTAGGGAAAACTCTCAGCGTTTTGGCTTCTACACAGGCTTAAACTCGTTCTACGAGTATCAAACACTCTTGTGCTTGGCTCTGGGTACATAATTTTTACGACGGAATAGTGATTTACATCATAATCTGCTAGGCAGATTCTAATATTTAATAGTGGTTGCCCAGGACGGAAGATTTAGATATGCTTGTGATTTAAGTACTTTTAAGCTCTAGGGGACTTATGACCTCATAAGTTAAGTCCCATAGTGCTCAGAGCCGTTTGAACCATTTTGAATGTGATTACTTCCAGTGATTTTTCGACAGCGTGTAACACCTCTTACCGCTTAAATAAGCGCAAAATGTTGCATTTGTTTGTATTGAGTTTTAACCGTCAAGCACTATATTGAGCGTCCATCCTCTGAAGGTCTTACCGAAATTTCACTACAATTTTGTAATGTTGTGACGTATACACCATAGGATAATCCAGTGAATCACTTACTAATATTGTGAATCGTAATGGTTATCTAACACTCCCTTGGGATTCATCAAAAACTACTTCTGCTTTTCAAGTTTCTGTCAGTCAAGAATGACATTCCGTGTTCTGTTTCCAAGGAACACCTCAATCCGATCGTAAAGCTGATCTGACGTGCCGTACGCTCTTATTCCGGTCACCAAGCGACAATGCGAAACTGTATCGAACACCTTCCGGAGTGAACCAGGGTCCAGGTATTTACTGCCCTCTGGGTCTCGTGGAGAACAGAGCGAGCTGGGTTACACGTGATCGGCCGAATATGGATCGTGAGTACGTACGTTACATCATACATTACACGGCACCGATTTATTATTTAATTAATGCATGTTTGCCAACGTCGACGTCACTGATGGACATCGTTATTCTTTGTGTTAGAGGTTGTGTGCTTCATCATAAGTCGAAACACGACGGCTTATTATTTATTCCAGTAGCAGACCTTGATGGTCACCAGAGTGGAACTGCCGTATAACAGTTTGTCTCTCTTGCTGGAGGATGTGCCTTGACAGGAAGCCGAAACAATTCCGTGTGGTGAGCTCTGCCATTAGAGTAACCCCCCCCCCCCCCCCCCTGATTTTTACTTGTGGGGACAAATGGAAAGTGTCGTGTGTTCTGAGCCAGCCAGTGCCGTGTGTTCGTGTACCATGTGTCACTTTCCGAGTACAAGCTAAGGTATTCGTAAAAGTAAGACAATCCATAATACGATTTGTGAACGCTCGCATTGCATCTCCCGGCCGCCACTTTTCTAACGGGAAAGAATCTAACAGCATGCAACGTTCAATTTAATGACCAGTACGGACTGCTTTATTGTGGACTCACCTTCTGTCTCCATACACTTCCTGACGAAAAAAGTGAAGCAAGGTGGAGGGGAGCAGAGAAAAATGAAATTTGAAGGGCTGAGAGGGTATGAGACGATCCATCTACATCTACATGGATACTCTGCAAATCACATTTAAGTGCCTGGCAGAGGATCCATCGAACCATCTTCATAATTCTCTATTATTCCAATCTTGTATAGCGAGCGGAAAGAACCAACATCTATACCTCTTCGTACGAGCTCTGATTTTCCTTATTTTATCGTGGTGATCGTTTCTCCCTATGTAGGTCGGTGCCAACAAAATATTTTCGCACTCTGAGGAGAAAGTTGGTGATTGGATTTTCGTGAGAAGATTCCGTCGCAACGAAAAACGCCTTTCTTTTAATGATGTCCTGCTCGAATCCTGTATCATTTCTGTGACACTCTCTCCCATATTTCGCGATAATGCAAAACGTGCTGCCCTTCCCTGAACTTTTTCGATGTACTCCGTCATTCCCATCTGGTGAGGATCCCACACCGCGCAGCAGAATTCTAAAATAGGACGGACAAGCGTAGTGTAGGCAGTCTTCTTAATACATCTGTTATATTTCCTAAGTGTCCTGGCAATAAAACGCAGTCTTCGGTTAGCCTTCCCCCAAAACATTTTCTATGTGTTGCTTCCTATTTAAGTTATTCGTAATTGTAATACCTAGGTATTTAGTTGAATTTATGGATTTTAGATTAGACTAATCTATCGTGTAATCAAAGTTTAACGAACTCCATTTAACGCTCATGTGGATGACCTCACACTTTTCGTTATTTAGGGTCAACTGCCAATTTTCGCACCATTCAGATATCTTCTCTAAATCGTTTTGAAATTGGTTTTGATATTCTGATGACTTTATTAGCCGATAAACGACGACGTCATCGGCAAAAAACCTAAGACAGCTGCTCCGATAGTCTCCCAAATCGTTTATATAGATAAGAACAGCAAAGGGCCTGTATGATTACCTTGGGGAACGTCAGATATCGCTTCTGTTTTACTCGATGACTTTCCGTCAGTTACTACGAACTGTGACCTCTCTGACAGCAAATCAAAAATCCAGTCACATAACTGAGACGATATTCCATAAGCACGCAATTTCACTACGAGCCGTTTGTGTGGTACAGTGTCAAAAGTCTTCTGGAAAACGAGGAATACGGAATCGATCTGAAATCCCTTGTCAATTGCACTCAACACTTCATGTGAATAGAGAGATAGTTGTAGATGTTTTCTAAACCCATGCTGACTGTGTGTCAATAGACGTGAACGAAATGGGCCTGTAATTTAGTGGATTACTCCTACAACCTTTCTTGAATATTGGTGTGACCTGTGCAGTCTCTGGGTACGGATCTTTCGTCGAGCGAACGGTTTTATGTGATTGACGGTTTTATGTGATTGTTATGTATGGAGCTAATGCATCAGCATACTCCGAAAGGAACCGAATTGGTATACGGTCTGGAGCAGGAGACTGTCCGCCCCCGATGGCTGAGTGGTCAGTGCGGCTCTCGCAGCCGAGCGAAACAGACGTGCGGTGTGTGCTCTCCGCCTTCAGCGAGGGCCCGCGCTCCTTGTTTACTTTCTTCGGCCGACACTAACGTGACGCCGTAGCGCTACAAGACCATGGCAAACCAATACAGAAGATCAACCTTGAAATTCACATTTCGGAACGACTTTACCCGACCAAAGGCGCTCGAAGTCGAACGCTTTTTAAAAGAGGAAGCCAAGATCCCGGCTGCCGACATTGTCGGCATTCACTTTTCGATCGTCAGTAGCACGGTCTACGTAAAGCTCATAAACGAAACTACATGCGACAAGGTGCTTCGTGAGATGAAACAAGAACTCCGCTTCTGCCACGCAGATGGCAATGTTGGCAACGTCGAGGTCGGCCATGCCGCAATGGGACTGCGGACTATCCGCATATTCGAACTTCCATTTGAACTCCCGGCGGCAGAAATTGTAGCGGCGCTCCGCCCCTACGGCACAGTACACGAACACGTGGCTGAAAAATGGACCCAGTTTAAGACGTATCCAGTACTCAATGGAGTACGCCAAGTGCGCATAGATCTCCAACGACACGTGCCATCTTATCTACAGATAGGAGGATGCCGGGCCATAGTTATTTATGACGGCCAGCCGAAGACGTGTTCCGGATGCGGCAAAGAAGGACACCTTCGTTCCGAGTGCCTCCAGCGTCGGACCACACAACTCCCACCGAAGGACGTTGCACCACCAGCGGCGAAGACTGTTCTACCCGTGACTTACGCGGCGGCGCTCACGACGCTCTCCACACAACAGACACGGCCGACCGCTTCAGCGGTACAAGAATCACTTTCCACGGAAAAAAACCTGGATGATCCGCCGACCTGGCCAGTGGTGGAAAATAGTACTACGACTCTGGAGCTACCGAACGCGACAGACATTGACGCCGGCAAGATGGCAATTGATTCCCTTATTGTTCCGACCGAAGCGTTTGTTCCGGCGGAGCGTGAGTCAGTACCGTCTTCTGACAATGAAGGCCATGTACGGAAACAGCGATCACCGAAACGCCGAAAGCGCCGTCGTCGGACCGTGTCGGAACACAGCGGTTCGCATTCGGCCGGGGAAGAACAACTGACCCCTCAAGAAGCCAGCCGCGAAGCTGAGGCTGTTTCCACTGACTCCAACCTTGCAAAACAGACAGAAAAACATGCAGCTTTCGAACATCAGCCCATTGACAGAAACAGTGAGCAGCGGGAAGGCACCAGTGCAGGCAGCGAAGTCGTCCGGTCCCTTACTACCAACCATTCCGAGGCTATGGAACATGAACAGACATCCGCGCCCGCTTCGTGGGCCGAGGACGTCGAGACACAAGATCCCGACCCGCGGCCAGCTGAGGCGCCGCCGGATCATGCAGCATAAGCAGCACAGGGAGGACCGCGTTTGGCGGGGGGTGACATCACTTCCGATGTTCGCTTCTCTCCAACTTCAACATGGATAACCTCGCCCAAACAACGCGTTGCCAGGCTTACCGCCTGGCGACAATGAATATCAACATGATCAGTTCTCTTGTCAAGATCCAACTTTTGAAAGAAACCATACGAGCCATGGGAGTTGACTTTGCTTTCCTACAAGAAGTGAAAACGACTGCACTCCCGCACTTTTACGGTAGCCCTGCAGACACCGGAGTGGCAATATTAGTGCGTGAAGGTATTGAAGTTACCGACGTCACGTTTCTTCCCTCCGCGCGGGGAATAGCATTTACGGCACTCAACACCCGATTCATTAATGTTTACACGCCGTCGGGTACCACAAGACGTCACGACCGCGCCAGATACTACTCCACAGATGTCGCTCCCCTTTTCCTTGGACGATACGACCACAGCGTCTTCGCCGGCGATTTTAATTGCGTGCTTCACCCCAAGGACCAAATCCCACATTACATGCCTTGTCCGGAACTGGGTGCGATGATCCAAGAACTTCACTTGTGCGACACATGGGAAAAAGGCCACGGTAACCGCTCTGGCCACACTCATCTTACCAGTCATTCGGCCAGCCGACTTGACCGTATATATGTGTCACAAGATATCACACAAGGTGTGGTGGACGCCGAATTGTGGCCTCAAGCCTATTCCGATCACAGTACCTATATCTGCACTATACACCTACGCCCCCAACAAGTCTGGCGCAGCAATGGCTTTTGGAAGCTCAACATAACTCATCTCCAGGACCTGGATTGCCGTCGGCAAGTTGCAGCAACGTGGACTGACTGTGAACGCCGCCACCCACGATACACCTCGACCCTGGAGTGGTGGCTCCTCTGTGCCAAACCAGCAATCCGTAGGACACTTATGCGATATGGCAAGGACGTGACTGCGTGGCATCGACAGACCCTCGATTTTTACTACGCGGCACTCAGGGACCTCGACGCCTTACCCCCTTCCCCGGAGAGACAACATGACCAAAGCAGAATCAAGGCTCACATACTATCATTGACGTAGCGTCGACTAGAAGGTGCAGTAGTCCGCTCGCGACGGCACGACCGAACGGTTGCAGAGGAACCCACTATGCACCACGTTGTGGCGGATAAGCGCCGACAACGTCAACATTTAATCACACAACTCAGGACACACGACGGTCGCTTATGTACGACCCAAGCAACCATAGTAAAGGCGGTGGAGGATCATTTCCGTCATCTTTACAAGGAAAGAACCGTCATTGACGAGGCCACTACTGAAGTGTTACAGCAGATAACACGTACTATCGACGAGGCTACCGTGAATGCACTAACAGAGGAAATCTCACTCGAAGAAGTCGAAGACGCCGTGGACAAAGGTGCGGCCAATAAATCTCCTGGACCTGATGGATTGCCCATCGAATTCTACCGGACTTTCCGTGACATCATGATGCCTCGCTGGGTTATAATGTTCCGCGAACTTATGTCTCCAGACTGTGTTGTGCCGCCAGCGTTTGTAGAAGGTCTCCTCATACCAGTACACAAGCCAGGTGGAGGGCTATCGATTAACCACTATCGGCCGCTTACAATGTTGAACGCCGATTACAAGATTTTCACCAGGATTATGGCGAGCCGTATTAAGACGACTTTGCCGATGATCCTCGCTCCAGAACAGACGTCGCAGGGGGGAGAAGCCAACATACACATGGCCACCGGTGACTGCAGGGACTTAATAGCGATCGCTTCTGCGTGCCGTCTGAGAGCGGCGATCGTCTCCGTCGAGTTCAACCGCGCCTTTGATAGAGTGCACCACAACTTCCTCCTACGAGTGATGGACTGTATGGGATTCCCCCCGGGCCTCATCGACACCCTACGGCGTCTTTGGACCGCAGCCAGCTCACACGTCCAGGTCAATGGAAGGACGGTAGGACCAGTACCCATTAAGAGGTCTCTACGACAGGGTTGTCCCCTTTCTACCTACCTTTATGCAATCGCACTCGAGCCACTCCTAGGGGGCCTTAACCACCGCCTATCTGGTATCACGCTGCGGGACGTCACCTTTCGCTATAGGACATACGCTGACGACCTGCTACTGCTGGTTCGTTCCAATGACGAAGTTCAAAGCGTACTAACCTGGATGGAGCGATACGGACAGGCCGCAGGCAGTCTTCTGAACATCAACAAGTCGGCGGCGTTGGACATTGGGCGTGGTCTCGGACCGGAAGCCCTCGCTCCCCTCCCACCAGTTTCTGATCTGCGATATTTGGGAATCACGTTCAAGAAAGATGTACGTAAAACAGCTGCAGCAAACTACCGACGGTTATTACAGATCATACGCGCAATGGTGCGACAGAACCTGCTCCGGGACTTGAATCAGCTACAACGTGTTGAATACCTGAACCTCTACGTAGCATCCTAACTCAACCACGTGGCACAGGTCCTCCCACTACCGCTGCAGATAGGTCGCCGGCTTCAGGCGGCCTTCAGTTACTACGTTTCCGCAGGTCATATCTTTAAAGTACGATACGACACTCTTACCCTCCCAGTGCACAAAGGAGGGCTGGGATTGGTCAACGTCAGGGTGAGAGCAGCTGCCCTTTACATGAGCAACATGAGGAAACGATGGAAAAGTCAATATACCTCTCTCACGGGTCGTTTACTACAGGTTCTGATGCCAGCCTCTAACGTCCCGCCGGTGTCGGTTGCGCACGTCGCACCACAGCTTTCCCATGTGTCGACCTTCATTCTTGATTACAGCTATGTCAGCTTGAACCTCTCCGCCACACGTCCACCAAAGGCGAAAGATTTTTATACCAACCTTCTACGGGCTGTTCACCATAACGTGGTGGAAAACAAGTAACCTACGGTTCACTGGCCAAGAGTGTGGAAAACGATACACCACCACTTTCTGTCATCCACGGTGCGTTCGAAGTGGTACCAGATCGCCAACAAAAAATATGCCACACGCCAGCGACTTTACACTATTGGACTGGCAGACTCCCCTTATTGCCCAGATTGTCACCTTTTGGATACCGATGAACATCGTTTTACTTGCGCATCATCGTCCGGAGTTTGGCGACTAACACAGAAGATATTGGCTTGTTACCTCCGGGTCACACCTGATATGATTGACCCGCAGACCCTACTCTGTCCCGATGAAACTTACTTTCCGGCTGCAAAATATCATGCGCTTACATGGATCAAAGGACTTACCGTCGCCTACATCTTTAGCGACGGAGAGAAAGAGCAGCTTGATTACTGGTGGTTCCTACAAAATGCTCACAACGCCCTCGAACGCACACCGAAATACCGTACGCTCTTCGCAAATTATTTACGCAGCGTTTTCGTTAACCCCCCACTCAGCTGGGGAGTGCCAGGCTGTGGTTAATGTGCTGTGCCGCATCACACTAACGGCTTAACGTTCTGCCTTGTCAGCCATGACCAAAGGAAGAGACAAGCTGCTGCAAGGATACTGTTTTCCTTGAGGCACTAGCGAAGCAGAATGCCTCCGTTGCAGATGCCCTTCAAAGGCGCTATTGGAGATTTCAGATAACGATGGCAAGGCTCCAAGTGGAACCAGTTACATTATTGAAGAACCTTTTAGTTAGAATTACATCAGTGGTTTATATTTTTATTTTTTTGATTACTCTTTTATGCCATCTTTGTTGTTGTAACACTTACTTGTAACACTTAGTTACTAGACTTCTCATTTGTACACGCTCCCTAAATGTAATCATATAAAAAAAAGAAAAAGTGGCAACGGATAGCCCTAACCTTGATTCCCATACCTCCCCTGGTCTATAGGCAGCTCTCTGGGGTGGGTTTCCTCAGGAGCCAACGCCTGAAGTGGATCAGATTTTTTTTGTTATAGGATGAAAAGTGGCGGTGGCACTAAGGTTTTTTATTTTTTATTTTTTATTTTTTTATTTTTTTTAGTTCCATTTTCCTAAGGGGCTTTTTAAGGGAAAAAAGTGGCACCGGAAGAAAAAAAAAGGGGCTGGCGTCTAAAAAAAAGGGAAAAAAAAGAAAAAAAAGGGGGTAAAAAAAAAGTGGTCAGCGCAACGGACTGTCAATTCTAAGGGCCCGGGTCGATTCCCGACTGGGTCGCAGATTTTCTTCACTCAGGGACTGGGTGTTGTGTTGTCCTAATCATCATCATTTCATCCCCATCGACGCGCAAGTCGCCGAAGTGGTGTCAAATCGAAAGACTTGCACCCGGCGAACGGTCTACCCGACGGGAGGCCCTCGTCGCACGCCATTATTATTATACTAGAAGACTTGCTTTTCTTAAGTGACTTAAGTTACTTCACAATTCCATTTACTTCTGCGTTTCTCATTGAGCCGTGCGTTGCTCGTGTTCCCGCCATCATGTGTTTTACATCCTGTTTTTAACGTACTTCCACCTCAATACGTTAATTTAAATTCCTATTCTCACTGAGTTGCTGCTTTGCCTGACCGTGAGCGGCGCTAGCAGCGCGTATCGATATATCCCCTCTTGTAGTATCTTTGCTTGACTGCTCTTACTTCCCGGTCGCTGTCTGTCGTAAGTGAGTTCGGGTCGCGAATTCGGGCCTCCTGGCAGTTGGAACGTGCCTGGAGCGCAGTCCGGACCTGCCAGTCGGGGAGTTGCAATACGGTACTAGTGCAGTCGGGTTGGAGCAGTGAGGTCAGCGTAGACATGGCTCGTCCGATCGTTGCCGCGTCGCATCACTTGAGCCGGGCCACGGTCTTGGTGGATCGTCGGTCGATCGTCCTACCGGACGACGCGTTTTGGGTCGTCGATCGTTCATGAGTCGGCTGCGTGTGTCTTTAGGTCTTCGTGCAAGTTTTTGGTCTGGTTGTGTGTGTAGTTGGTGTGATTTTGAATGACAAGTTATTTTAACTGGTGTCAGCGTATTGGCTCTGAGAGGTCGGTCGTTTCATTGGGCGACGTGTAACTGGTTCTCTGAGCGCTTCTGGGCCCCTTCAGTTACCATCTTGTGGAACTTGTGTCGGTCCTTTCCTGGTGCAGGGATGTCGTCTTGCCAGTGGGCGTGTTTCCTCTGCAAGGCTGGGTCCAAGCCAGTATTTCCGCCGTCGTGTGTCTGGAAGTGAGTGGGAGACGCACCAGCAGTGGAGTCGCAACAGAGCAGCAGTCGCGGACGGACCAGCAGGCAGTCGATCGGTTGCTGCAGACCAGGGAAGATATCTCCGCTCGGTGCAGTCGGCTGGGTCCGCTGGTGGTCCCTGCACAGTGTCGGAGCGTGTGTGGAGCTTTCCGATCGCTATGAGCTTCGTGGTTCACCGAACCAGGACGTCAAGTTGAGTAGTGGTTTCAAGTACCCATATTGTGTGGTACATTTTTGGTGGTCCGCTGTTGGGAAGGGTCTCCTGTGAGGAACACCGACTGTTTCTATTGATGAAATTTAGCTGCCATGCTGTTGAATTAACTATACTGGTTGACTAAAATTCAAGTGCAGCAGCGGAATTTTCTGCCTTGTGGCAGTTAGTGTTCCAGTTACCTGCCCTGGCCACTATCGTAATTTCAGGCAGTGTCCTTTCCTCACCTGTGGTGGCTGTCCAACATGGTGTGTAGTTTTGACAGGTTAATACATATACGTATTGATTGTAGTTAATCACGCCCATAACATTTTGTGTTTGAATTCTCATGTACCGATTGGTGGCAAGCAAACCATTTGTCGGTCGGCCCGTGGTTGTCCCTTGGTTGGGTTCCGGCAGGTCAAGTGTAGTTGGGCTCACCACCTGTCTCACCTAAGTGAACTTGGGCAGACCGACACTCCCTGGAGTCTTTGAGTGCTGTTGTCTTTACTGTCTTTCTCACCGGTGTTTAATTGTCTGCTTATAATCTACCATAGCTTAATTATTTTATTTGCAATTTTAACTGCTTTTATCTTGATTATTAAGATTTCTTGTTTGGAGGCCTTCAGCCGTGAAAGATTTGCATTTTGAATTTCTTAGTTGTAAATCTTCGGCTATGTGCCGCTTGGGTTGTAAAGGTCTTATTGAATTACAAGAAATTAAAGTTTTAAGGTGAAACTGACCCCAGCCTTATTTGGCCCTTTCCACAACCCGAGTCACCTGTTCTGCCCAGCAGGCTTAGCGGGCATATCACTCATGTTGGCAGCTGTTCTCGATTCGAATTCTGGAGTATTTACATAGCCCTCTTTTGTGAAGGCATTTCGGAAGGCTGAGTTTAGTAACTGTGCTAACGATGCTTCACTGATTACAAAATCGACAAAAATTTACAAAGAATTTGGCAGTATAAGCCCTGTGTGACACCCCTTCGTGCAGGATATATACATGGAGTTGGAAAGAGTGTCATTAAGCCATTGTATCCCCTCCTAAGTCATGCTGGCCCACAACTGTTTACCTGGTTTATCTAGATATTCTGCGTACTGCCACTGCGACGAAGTTCACGTCCACACTGAACTCACACGTCTTCTATTTGGGATCTTACTAGCTACAGCACGCAAATAGTTTATGGAAACATGTCTTTGGTGGACAAGCATTATCCTGTTGAAAAATCACAGCCAATCCTGTCACTTGATATGTAACACATGGGGTTGTACGACGACCGTGTCGCTACCAGCCATGACCTAAAGTATTACTCAGTGGGTCAATACGCCATGACGCCTTGAGTAACTCCACTGTGCCTCCCCGAAACACTGGAGTAATGATACCTCTACCTAGGACAGAGTCACGCAGTCAGTTGCGCCGGCGATGGGCAAGTGTATAACCGTGATTCAACGCGAAACGCTATGCGAGACCCATCATCGACAGTCCAAGTTTCAAAGCTTCCCTGTAATTGCACCACTTCAAGAGTAGCCCCTAGTGCTGTGGTGTTAACAGCAGACTATGCATGGGACGCTAATTCTCCAGTCCATGTACTGCTAGACTCCGAACAATGGCACAGGGTACCACAGAGTGTTGCAGGGAGTCCATTACTTATTCTCTTATGGCAGGTGCTGTTGTTATGTAGCTGGTGCCCAATACGATGATCTATTCTTGTGGTGGTCAGACATGGTCAAGCGGAACCTTGGTGACGAGTATACCTGTCCTTAGGATCCAATGCAGTCCAAAATCAAACCACTGTCAAATCCAAGACCCCACAAATACATGATTCAACCATCTGCCCAAATGGAGCACGCTAGAAAGTCGTTTTCAGATTCTGTCACGTGACACTAATGTCTCACACGAGTAGGCGGCATCTTCGTGTCCTTCAAGGAGATCTCTCGACATTTGACGCTACTATCGACATGGGCGCAAGATATAGGGTTAAAGACCGACTCATCCAAAACCCAAATGGTACTGGTCAGTATTCTAGACTCATTACCTCGAATTATCACGAATCCCTACCATGTCTAATCCTAAATGGGGCAAATATCAACTTCTCTCCTTCAGCAAAGAGTCTAGAAGTAACAATACATGAAAATCTAAACTGCTCAGAACACATAACGGTAGTATGCAAGAAGGGACCAGCATCTCTCCGTGCCAAACAAAAATATAAATTGCTCTTCCCTCTTAATTTGAAAAACAAGCTTGTACAAACACTTATACTTTCAGCTATGGATTATAGCGAAATTGTCCTGCAAAGATTTTCTCAGGGAAGCCCATCGCCCCTCGATTACGTTACGGATGCCAGTGTTCGTTATATCTGTAATCTTGGGTTCTTTGATCATATTTCACAACCATATGCGCAGGTGTCATGCCTGGTTGCAGACAAACGCAGATATTTCCATAGGCTCTGTCTTGTCTGCTGCCCTACAACTGCTTCTCAGTAGCAGAAACAAGACTCTTGAATCAGCTCTTGCATTATACACTGAGGAGCCAAAGAAACTGGTACACCTGCCTAATATCATGGGGAGCCCCTTAGAGCACACAGAAGTATCGCAAGGCGACGTGGCATGGACTCGACTAATGTCCGAAGTAGTGCTGGAGGGGACTGACACCATGAATTCTGCACGGCTCTCCATAAATCCGTAAGACTACTAGCGGTTGGAGATCTCTCCTGAACAGCAAGTTGCAAAGCATCCTAAATACGCCCAATGATGTTCATGTCTTGGGAGTTTGGTGGATAGTGGAAGTGTTTAAACTCAGAAGAGTGTTCCTGGAGCTACTCTGTAGCAATTCCAGACGTGTGGGGTGTCGCATTGTCCTTCTGGAGTCGTCCAAGTCCGTTGGAGGGCACAATGGGCATGACTGGGCGCGGGTGATCAGACAGGATGCTTACGAATGTCACTTGTCAGAGCCGTTTCTGGACGTATCAGGGGTCGCATATCAGTCCAACTGCGCAAGCCCCACACCATTACAGGGCCTCCACCAGCTTGAACAGTTCCCTGCTGACTTGTAGCGTCCATGGATTCATGAGGTTGTCTCCATATCCGTACACGTCCATCCGCTCGATACAATTTGAAACGAGACTTGTCCGACCAGGCAACAGGTTACCCGTGATCAACAGTCCAATGTCGATGTTGACGGGCCCAGGCGAGGCGGCTACCTTTGTGTCGTGCAGTTATCAAGGGTACTCGAGTGGACCTTCGGCTCCGAAAGCCCATATCTATGACGCTTCGTTGAATGGTTCGACGCTGCCCTTGTTGATGGTCCGGCACTGAAATTTGCAGCAATTTGCGGACGGATTGCAATTTTGACACGTTTAATGATTGTCTGCAATCGCCTTTGGTTCCGTTATTGCAGGATCTTTTTCCGGCCGCTGCGTTGCCGGAGATACGTTTTAGCGGATTCCTAATATTCAGGGCACACTGGTAAAGTGGTCGTACGGAAAAATTCCCAGTTCATCTCTACCTCGGAGGTTCTGTGCCCCATCGCTCTTGCGCCAACTATGACACCATGTTCAAACTCACTTAAATCTTGATAACGTGCCATTCTAGCAGCAGTAATCGATCAGACAACTGCGTCAGACACTTGTTGTATTATAGGCGTTTCCGACCGCAGCGCCGTGTTCTACTTGTTTACATATGTCTGTATTGGAGTACTTTTGCCTACACTACTTAATTTGGCGCTTCAGTGAATTTGAGAATGAATAATTTCTCGAGTTTCAGAAGTCACTTAATGACATATCTACTGAAGCAACAGCACTGACTACTATTGTCCCTGAACGCACTCGTTACCCATGTGTATTTTTCTTTGCAGCCAGATCTTTCTCATTTCCCGTTATTCTTAGCTGGTGCGATCTTCTTAAATTTCCGTTCTAGAGAACTCACTATATCACATTACATCTTTTTTGCACACCTATAAATTCTTTTATATCTGCAACTATCATTATTGTTAATACTGTAATTATCATTGTCTATGTGATTATTATTACTATTATCTGTACTAGTTAACTACTCATGTGATGTTAAAAGGTGTGAAACCCTGGTCCTGTGTAAGATGGGGGCCTAATAGCCCTAATCAGACCAGATTCTGTAACTAAAATATATACCCTACGATGCCTGATTACAGCACCCTGGCTGCCGTTGTACGTCTCATAGAGAATTATTGTCCTACTCGTCGATGGTGTGTAAATGTATGGAGTTACACAGACGACCAACTACGTCTTCTTGGAGCTTAATTTTTTCTGGCAGGCAGTGAGTGTATGTCGATATGAACATTTTTGTTCTTTTCCCTGTCGGAAATCACCTTACTCAAGTTTGTCCCTGTAAATTTAAACTTGTGCATCCAGGATTGATCAACGTGCTATGCGATCATAAACGACTACTATGGTTCACAGCAAGTACAGGGTTATTACAAATGATTGAAGCGATTTCACAGCTCTACAATAACTTTATTATTTGACATATTTTCACAATGCTTTGCACACACATACAAAAACTCAAAAAGTTTTTTTAGGCATTCACTAATGTTCGATATGTGCCCCTTTAGTGATTCGGCAGATGTCAAGCCGATAATCAAGTTCCTCCCACACTCGGCGCAGCATGTCCCCATCAATGAGTTCGAAAGCATCGTTGATGCGAGCTCGCAGTTCTGGCACGTTTCTTGGTAGAGGAGGTTTAAACACTGAATCTTTCACATAACCCCACAGAAAGAAATCGCATGGGGTTAAGTTGGGAGAGCGTGAAGGCCATGGCATGAATTGCTGATCACGATCTCCACCAAGACCGATCCATCGGTTTTCCAATCTCCTGTTGAAAGATGAAGTCGGCGCTGTCGGTCTCCAGTTGTGGCATGAGCCAATTTACCAGCATGTCCAGATACACGTGTCCTGTAACGTTTTTTTGCAGAAGAAAAAGGGGCCGTAAACTTTAAACCGTGAGATTGCACAAAACACGTTAACTTTTGGTGAATTGCGAATTTGCTGCACGAATGCGTGAGGATTCTCTACCGCCCAGATTCGCACATTGTGTCTGTTCACTTCACCATTAAGAAAAAATGTTGCTTCATCACTGAAAACAAGTTTCGCACCGAACGCATCCTCATCCATGAGCTGTTGCAACCGCGCCGAAAATTCAAAGCGTTTGACTTTGTCATCGGGTGTCAGGGCCTGTAGCAACTGTAAACGGTAAGGCTTCTGCTTCAGCCTTTTCCGTAAGATTTTCCAAACCGTCGGCTGTGGTACGTTTAGCTCCCTGCTTGCTTTATTCGTCGACTTCCGCGGGCTACGCGTGAAACTTGCCCGCACGCGTTCAACCGTTTCTTCGCTCACTGCAGGTCGACCCGTTGATTTCCCCTTACAGAGGCATCCAGAAGCTTTAATCTGCGCATACCATCGCCGAATGGAGTTAGCAGTTGGTGGATCTTTGTTGAATTTCGTCCTGAAGTGTCGTTGCACTGTTATGACTGACTGATGTGAGTGCATTTCGAGCACGACATACGCTTTCTCGGCTCCTGTCGCCATGTTGTCTCACTGCGCTCTCGAGTGCTCTGGCGGCACAAACCTGAAGTGCGGCTTCAGCCGAACAAAACTTTATGAGTTTTTCTACGTATCTGTAGTGTGTCGTGACCATATGTCAATGAATGGAGCTACAGTGAATTTATGAAATCGCTTCAATCATTTGTAATAGCCCTGTGTATACGTTCGAAAATAAAGATCCTAGAACCCGTTTTTCCCTATTACCAATCGGAGCCTTTCACTGTTCCCTTCACATTGTATTCCACAATAAAACACGATATCTCTGATCAGCGACAAGTGACAATTATACAGGCAAATGAATAATTAGGTAGCTGATCTTGGTAGCTGATCTTTATAGATTCTTATGAGCTGAATCCAAATCTAGCCTTAGTTTTTTTGTATGACCCACAGTTTTCGAGCAATTTGCTTTTTACTATATAGTAAAAAAATCCTATGCTATACGGTAATCGGGGAAATTAGTGAAACAATTTGTTAAACCATAAGCATGGTTTGTATTTACAGCAAGCTACTTAAGACAATAACATGTGTTAATAGAGGTTTCACTTGTCAGCTGGAATTGGTTTGTATTTTCTTTCTCTTTTCTCTTTGAAGCTTCTTGTGCAGCCTTTTTACGATGAGTCGCTTGCTGTACTTCTCGGTGAAGTGACCAACAGAAGTCCCCCATCATGTTGGTGTTCCAGCGGCCGTGGTAGCGTTTTTCCATTACTTTAACGTCCTGGTGAAAACGCTCTCCTTGCTCCTCACTAACATCTCCCATATTGTCCGGGAAGTAACCAAGGTGACTGTTCAAAAAGTGAACTTCCAGGCTCATTTAACGTCCTAAAGTTTTAAACTTCTTTAACATTGTAGGTATAATATAAACGTATTCTGGGTCCTTTTCATGTCCTAAGAACTTTGTAACGACTTGCTTGAATGACACCCATGCTTCTTTCTCATTTAAGGTCATTGTGAGTTCAAAATTAACATCTAACATCAATTTCCTAATGTCAGGTCCGACAAAGACATCTTCTTTTAGCTTAGCTTCTGAAAGGTGTGGAAACTTTTGGCAGAGATACTTAAGACATGGTCAATCTTACAGACTGTTTCACTAGGCCTAACTTTATATTTAGAGGTGGTAGGAGTACGTTTTTTGGATCTACAAGGTTTTTGCGTAGAATTTTCTTCTCACCAGGTTTTAAAGACTCTCACACAGGCCAGTTCTTTCTGCACCAGTGTTGATCCCTAACCCTACTGTCCCATTCACACAAGAAACACGGAAATTTTGTAAAGCCACCTTGATGACCAAGGACCATGCATGTTACTTTTAGATCGCCACATATCATCCAACCTTGAGCAGAATAGCCTATTTTATTTAACACTATTTCTAGGTTTTCAAAGCTTTCTTTCATATGCACAGAATGTCAAACAGGTGTAGATGCATACATGCTACCATTTTGTAATAAAACAGCCTTTAAACTAGTTTTGGATGACTCAATAAGCAGCCTCCAGTCTTCCTTTTTGCATTCAATACCAAACTCATTCATCAGACCGGGAACGTCTGAGCAGTACACTAAATCACCTTCTTGTGGAAAAAACTTGGAAAATTGCTGGTCTCTCTTTCTATACAAGTATATGTTTGTTCCAACTGCCAATAAGTTATTTTCTTTTAATCTCGAGCCAAGCAATTCAGCTTTTTCTTTCGTTAAGCCCAGGTCCCTAACCAAATCGTTAAGCTTGGTACGGGTAAACAACTTGGGCTCTAGACTTCTGTATTACAGTGGAATTCACCATCTGGTTCATGTACATCAGATTGTACATCAGAAAATACTTATACTGGAATAGAATTTAAATAATCTGGTTGTTCAGGAACCGGCAGATCTACACCATGCCCTACTGGTCGGTGGCGTAGCTTATTACCTTCTTGTTTTTCGAATTATGACCAGTAATATCAATACTGCAAAAGTAGCAATCATCGGAATGATTTCTTGGCTCCCTCCATATCATAGGAACAGCAAAAGGCTTATTCCACCATTTTGGACCATTTTCTCAGATCTTCAACGCACACGTAACATACCTTATGCGGCACCAGAAATTTATCTTGATCACCAAGCTTAGATCCAAAGTATGATAGAGAAACCTTTTTCACAAAGACTGTAATGTATCTTTAGTGTTTTTTAATCACAGATTCACCATAAATATAACAAAAACTGTCAGCAGAGTTTTTACAACCACGACTAGACATTGTACTGAGCACATGTACAGGAAATGGGAAAGTGAGGTTAGGTTGACAGTAAACAAAACACCATCTGTTAAGACAAAAATAGAATCGACCTTTTCTTGCCAGAAAATGTTTTTCAGCAGTGGTACCAACGTCATCTACATTCATTACAACTACTTTTAAAATTATTTTAACTGTATAAAAACTGTTAATTTTTTAAAAAAAATCGCTTAATTTAATAGATTTAATTGTAAAATGTGAAGAATTGGTGGATGACACAGTTTGTTAAGTATCATATTTGGATTTACCTCCCTAAAAAATATGGGAGTAAGCTGTCCTTAGCAAAAACGTTTTCCATCGTTGGCCTGTGGTAGCGATTAAAATAATGTGCATGTTTCCCAGTTGTCAGTATGGACGATAGACATGACAATATTCCTGAAATTTTTCCTCTGACTTGCCGTGTAGTGGCTACTCTCCGTTTGTCAGCTCTACAGCAGGCACTTTGGTATGCGGCCATTGGTATTATACAGCACATGCCCGTCTCCGTGGATGCTGGGCCAACGAAAAGCAACCATGCTACGACATGCGTTATATCGACAGAACACTTTGTTCGTCCTGCTGTTCTTTATTCTAGTAGCATTTTGCACCACAGATTGACGTCTCAGTGTACAAAGAGTCGTAACTGTGGATTGGAATACCTCTCCAGAACATCATTAACGCTCATTATGTGCCGCCTGCTGTCACATCTGTGGCACTGTGAGATTTTAGGTTGCAATGGTGGCGCAATCCATAGGCCGTGCCGGGCAAGCGGGAGTAGTATGTGATGAGCCGCGAACGAGATAGTGCTGCAGGCCCTATTAATAAGGGCAATTACTCGCCGAGCTGATCACAGGAAAACGGGGTTTGTGCACGGCCATGTATACGGTGTGGCGACTTCGTCGCAGAACTGCACTAGAGCGCCAAAGAAAGTGTTATAGGTAAGCGTATTCAGATACAATCTATGTAAACAGGGAGAATACGATGCTGTAGTCGGCAACCCCTATATAATCAACTAGTGTCTGACGCAGTTGTTAGATCGGTTACTGCTGGTACAATGGCAGGTTATCAAGATTTAAATGAGTTTGAACGTGGTGTTACAAAAAAATGGCTCTGAGCAGTATGGGACTCAACATCTATGGTCATCAGTCCCCTAGAACTTATAACTACTTAAACCTAACTAACCTAAGGACAGCACACAACACCCAGCCATCACGAGGCAGAGAAAATCCCTGACCCCGCCGGGAATCGAACCCGGGAACCCGGGCGTGGGAAGCGAGAACGCTACCGCACGACCACGAGATGCGGGCCGTGGCGTTACAGTCGGCACACGAGCGATGCGAAACAGAATCTCCGAGGTAGCGATGATTTACCCGTACGACTATTTCACGAGTGTACCGTGAATATCAGGAATCCTTTAAAACATCTAATCTACAACATGGTTGCGGCCGGAAAAAGATCCTGCAAGAACAGAACGAAAGACGATTGAAGACAATCGCTCAACGTGACAGAAGTCAACCCTTCCGCAAATTGCTGCAGGTTTCACTACTGGGCCATCAACAACTGACAGCATCAACGATATGGGCTTTCGGAGCTGAATGCCCACTCGTGTACCATTGGTGACTGCACGACACAAAGCTTTACGCCTCGCCTAGGTCCGTCAACAACGACGTTGGACTGCTGAGTGGAAACATGTTTCCTGGTCGGACACGTCCTGATTATAGAGCGGATGGACGTGCACGGGTATGGAGACAACCTGATGAATCCATGGACCCTGCATATCAGCAGAGGACTGTTCAGGCTGGTGGAGGCTCTGTAATGGTGTGGGGCGTGTGCAGTTGGAGTGATATGGAACCCTTGTTAAGTCTAGATACGACTCTGACAGGTGACACATTTTTTTTGGTCATCAGTCTACTGACTGGTTTGATGCGACCCGCCAAGAATTCCTTTCCTGTGCTAACCTCTTCATCTCAGAGTAGCACTTGCAACCTACGTCCTCAATTATTTGCTTGTCATATTTCAATCTCTGTCTTCCTCTGCAGTTTTTGCCCCCTACAGCTCCCTCTAGTACCATGGAAGTCATTCCCTCATGTCTTAGCAGATGTCCTATCATCCTGTCCCTTCTCCTTATCAGTGTTTTCCACATATTCCTTTCCTCTCCGATTCTGCGTAGAACCGCCTCATTCCTTACCTTATCAGTCCACCTAATTTTCAACGTTCATCTATAGCACCACATCTCAAATGCTTCGATTCTCTTCTGTTCCGGTTTTCCCACAGTCCATGTTTCACTACCGTACAATGCTGTACTCCAGACGTACATCCTCAGAAATTTCTTCCTCAAATTAAGGCCAGTATTTGATATTAGTAGACTTCTCTTGGCCAGAAATGCTTTTTGGCCATAGCGAGTCTGCTTTTGATGTCCTCCTTGCTCCGTCCGTCATTGGTTATTTTACTGCCTAGGTAGCGGAATTCCTTAACTTCATTGACTTCGTGACCATCAATCCTGATGTTAAGTTTCTCGCTGTTCTCATTTCTACTACTTCTCATTACCTTCGTCTTTCTCCGATTTACTCTCAAACCATACTGTGTACTCATTAGACTGTTCATTCCGTTCAGCAGATCATTTAATTCTTCTTCACTTTCACTCAGGATAGCAATGTCATCAGCGAATCGTATCATTGATATCCTTTCACCTTGTATTTTAATTCCACTCCTGAACCTTTCTTTTATTTCCATCATTGCTTCCTCGATGTACAGATTGAAGAGTAGGGGCGAAAGGCTACAGCCTTGTCTTACACCCTTCTTAATACGAGCACTTCGTTCTTGATCGTCCACTCTTATTATTCCCTCTTGGTTGTTGTACATATTGTATATGACCCGTCTCCCCCTATAGCTTACCCCTACTTTTTTCAGAATCTCGAACAGCTTGCACCATTTTATATTGTCGAACGCTTTTTCCAGGTCGACAAATCCTATGAAAGTGTCTTGATTTTTCTTTAGCCTTGCTTCCATTATTAGCCGTAACGTGAGAATTGCCTCTCTCGTCCCTTTACTTTTCCTAAACCCAAACTGATCGTCACCTAGCGCATTCTCAATTTTCTTTTCCATTCTTCTGTATATTATTCTTGTAAGCAGCTTCGATGCATGAGCTGTTAAGCTGATTGTGCGACACATACGTAAGCTGAAACTTGCCCTTTGAATGCAAAGAATGACTGTGCTCTTAAAACATCTACGTTACTTGATTTTCAAACTCCAGAGTGAAACTGAACGTACTGTGACTGTTTTCTCTTTACTTATTCTCAGTATTTCCAAACTTACACAATATTTTAGCGCAACGCTATCTGACTTTCAATAATCCCTACAACAGAATATCCCTGACCAACAATGACCTATACCCTTCGTGAATCACGTACCCCACAAAAATCTTCGTTACTCGAACTACTGCAATACAGCGAGCGCCAATACTACCAGCTAAATAAAAGATTCTAACTACTGAAGGCACTAACTACTGATAGGCATATAGTTATCAAATGAAAGATTCTGATAGAGAGCAAACAATGTATTTACCTCAATAGTGTTCAAAAGTCATTATATATATATATATATATATATATATATATATATATATATATATATATATATAAATTCGTGACATCCAGTTTAACAAATTTCCTTTTACTGACGGACACATATCCAGATCGTCCGCTCATATTAAAATCTCAGAACTCTGGCATCTCTTTCCCCACATCCACCACTGCTGGCGGCTCACCTTCAACTGCCCAACTGTTCACATCCAACTACACAACACTACACTGGCGAATAACTTCCAGGAATGAGTCCAACCAGCCACGGACTGCACACAACGCAGGCTACGATTTTAATAGAGAGCGCTACGTGGCATTACCAACATAAAAACCTAAACGACCTACTTACAAAGCATTGTATCTGATTACCTGCTTCCGTTCGCGTCCATTTTTCTTTCCGACGAACGTGGAAATTCCGGCATTACAATGCGACATCCCACACGTTCCAGAATTGGTTCAAATGGCTCTGAGCACTATGGGACTCAACTGCTGTGGTCATCAGTCTCCTAGAACTTAGAACTACTTAAACCTAACTAACCTAAGGACATCACATACACCCATGCCCGAGGCAGGATTCGAACCTGCGACCGTAGCAACAGCGCGGCTCCGGACTGGAGCGCCTAGAACCGCACGGCCACCGCGGCCGGCGTTCCAGAATTGGTACAGAATGGCTCCAGGAACACTCTTCTGTGTTTCAACACTTTCGCTGACCACCAAACGCCTCAGGCATGAACATTATTGAGCATATCTGCGATGCCTTGCAACGTGCTATTCAGAAGAGATCTCCACCCTTTCGAACTGTTACTGATTTATGGGCAGCGCTGCAGGATTCATGGAGTCAGTTCCCTTGAGCACTAGTTCAGACATTAGTCGAGTCCAAGCCTCGTCGTGTTGCGGGATTTCAGAGTGCTGACGGGTTCCCCACACGATGTTAGGCAGGTATACCAATTTCTTTGGCTCTTCATTGTATATTGGATTGCAGTTGGCGTTCCTCGTTACTATTGACGGATGTAGAAACAACTACCTGACGGTAGTGCATTGAGTCACAGTGAAACTTCCTGAAGGGGAGTTATATTCGTATACAACCTAGGGCAGTACCTGGAACTATGATATTAACGGTATATTTCTTCTGAATTTAAATTGTTGGTCGGTCTAAGTTGTACTTCAGTACTGCCCGCCGGCTTAGTAACTGCAGTAACGGCGTTGCAGGTGTGTGACTAACCCGACCATTATTTTAAAGCATTCCGTTTAATCCCTGTGCAGTTTCCGAAATTAATAGTTCTTGAAACTTGTAGTTTGCATATGTCGTTGTAACTTATAGTGAAATTAATAAGTGAGCTGAGGATCATTGAATTCACGGGCAATTACTACAAAGGCGCTTGTGTAATACTGTTGCCTGGCGGTTCATCGAACTGCCCAGTGCGAGTTGCGGAATTTGTACTATAGGTTATGCTAAGAATTTAAATGAACCTTGGCATTGTAATCTGAGAACGGCTGACTTCTCATGTTGATTACTGCTAAGCATCGTGACCTTTCCAGGGTATCATAATAAGCCCAGTACAGATTGTTGGGGTAGAATTATAACGGTAATTGGTCAGCACCAAGCCAGATTTCTTTTCAGACTGCGTGAACTCATGTATTTTATACACCGTGTTAGTTTTACAGCGAAGCTTGTGGTCTATAGTGCAATCCATTTAGTAATATTAGATACTGCTGTAGTGGTTGATGCGATGTAAGCTCCCAAAAACTAAATTGAACTCCGCCGGAACAGGCCATGAAGGCCCAACGCATCCGACGGACCACCGTGTCAGCCCACAGGCGTCACTGGATGTGGATATGGAGGAGCATGTGGTCAGCACGCCGCTCTCCCGGCCGTATGTCAGTTTACGAGACCAAAGACGCAAGTTTTCTGTCAAGTAGCTCCTGTGTTTGTCTCAAAAGGGCTGAGTGCAGCCCGCTTGCCAACAGCGCTTAGCAAATCGGATGGTCACCCTTCTAAGTGCTAGCCCAGCCCGACAGCGCTTAACTTCGGTGATCTGACGGGAACTGGTGTCTGCGGTAAGGCCGTGATGTATGCTCCAGAAAGGGAATAAATAATCTGGTTGTTACAATACATTTCTGAATCTCTTTTACATTGTAAAGTATCAAATTTAATTGCTGCAGTTAGGTGTTTTAGCACAGTTTCTCCAAGTTTTAGTTGAACTTAAAGACATTTATTAAAAAAGTAATGTAATATGTTTGGTTCAAATGGACAACAATGAGTTTCAATTTTTTTAAATTTAAATTCGAGCTGTCGCCTAATATTGCAGCTCATTCTTAACTGCTCGTGTATTTGGATTACGGTACAGCATTAAGCTGGTTTGTGGCCACATTTAAAATCGGTATAAACTAGTGGCTGCCGAAGTAATTTTTTTATCATGTTTCCGGTTTCCTTGGGTTACATCTTAAAAAGTAAATCTTCATAATTTTTTTTAAATCGTATGTTAACGAGATATACAGTTAACTGGTGAAGCTTGAGTTGGAATGTGAGCACATGTTCATCACCACAAAAGAATTATTTGTTGTGTCAGAGTACCGTAAACCGGGTATACTTTGACCGATTTTCCGATTCAGATGTGATTACCATAACTGTTTTTTAACTTAAGTGCTATTTATGTTAGTGAACATAGCGGCTTACAGGAAAGGATTACATACGCATTAGTACAGTACATTTTCTAAAATTCAGAGGAAGTAATAGAAAAAACTGTAGGACGTCAAAGTTAGCGTGGATTTGGGGACCTTACACTACCACCACAACTGTCAGCTGTCATTCCATTTGTGGTCAACATTTCCAAAACACAATGAAAATTTGATCACCCAGAAATAAATACATCGATCTAAAGTTTTCTCATAAAGGAAAAAAAAATCCAGTATGGTACATAAATCAGTGTGGTAATTCATCAAAACTATAAATATATACACATGTACTAAGACGTAGTGCCACACACATAGCGCCAAATTTAGTTCCGCTGATAGATTCAGTTTCATCCACCTCAAGTCTATGATAAATCCTCGTTGTAAAACACCAGATACAGTTAGAACTAATATTGACTGTTCGTCATTTATCGAGTCAATATTGACGCTTGTGGCCAAACAAACATTATTCGTAGTTTCCGGAGATGTTTGAGGTTGCAAGTTGTATCTGAATCAATAACAGGCGCACAACTGTTTGCAATTTGAAATTTGTTTTCCTTAATTGTAGTCACAATAACAAGTACAAATCAGCCACCGTCTGTATACTGATGGTTAATGTTTGTAGGCCTCAGTTCATACTGTTCTTGGCGTCAACACGTTTAACAAATTGTGTATCTGAAATCCTGGGGTAGCAGTCACTAGTGACTAAAGTAACCCCGAAACAGAGAAATCATACCCATGACCTGAGAAATCGTAACATAATGACAGGTCATACATGTGAACAAAGAACTAATCAGTGGTCTGTTTTGAGAATTAGTAGAGTTACATACCTGATACACACTAAAGAGCGAAACAAACTGGTACACATGAGTAATATCGTGTAGGGCCTTCGAGAGGGTGCCGAAGTGCCCTAAAACGATGTGGCATGGACTCGACTAATGTCTGAAGAATTTCTGGAGTGAATTAACATCATGAACCCTCCAGGGCTGTCCGTAAATCGGTAAGAGTACGAGGGGTAGAAGATCTCTCCTGAACAGCACGTTGCAAATTGTCCCAGATACGCTGAATAACGTTCATGTCTGGAGAGTTTGGTGGCTAGCGGAAGTGTTTAAAGTTCGGAGAGCGTTCCTGGAGTCAACCTGTAGTAATAATTTTGGACGTGTAGGGTGTCGCATTGTCTTACTGGAATTGCACAAGTCCGCCGAAATGTAAAATGGACATGACTGGATGCGTGGGATCACACAGGATGCTTATGTACGAGTTACCTGTCAGAGTCGTGTCTATACGTATCAGGGGTCCATATCACAGGAGTAAAGCTTTGCGTCGTGCAATCATCAAGGGTACACGATTGGGCCTTCGGCCCCAAAAGCCCATATCGATGATGTTTGGTTGAATGGCTCGCTCGCTGACAGTTGCTGGTGGCCCAGAACTGAAATTTGCAGCAATTTGCGGACGGGTTACACTTCTGTCACGTTGAGCGATTGTCTTCAATCGTCTTTGGTCCCGTCCTACCAGGATCTTTTCCGGCCGCAGCGATATCGGAGATTTGATGCTTTACCGGATTCCTGATACTCATGGTACACTCGTGAGATGGTCGTACGGGAAAATTCACAGTTCATCGCTGCCTGGGAGATGCTGTGTCCCACCGCTCGTGAGCCGACTATGACACCACGTTCAGACTCACTTAAATCTTGATAACCTGCGATTGTAGCAGCACTAACCGATCTAGCAACTGCACCTGACACTTGTTGTCTATACAGGGTGGTCAATTTATAGTGACCGGACCAAATATCTCACGAAATAAGCATCAAACGAAAAACTACAAAGAACGATACTCGTCTAGCTTGAAAGGGGAAACCAGATGGTGCTATGGTTGGCCCGCTAGATGGCGCTGCCATAGGTCAAACGAATATCAACTGCGGTTTTTTAAATAGGAACCCCCATTTTTTGTTACATATTGTAGCACGTAAAGAAATATAAATGTTTTACTCGGACCACTTTTTTCGCTTTGTGATAAATGGCGCTGGTATCACGTAACATTCTGCCAGTGCGGACGGTATTTGCTTCGTGATACATTACCCGTGTTAAAATGAGCCGTTTATCAATTGCGGAAAAGGTCGATATCGTGTTGATGTTTGGCCATTGTGATCAAAATGCCCAAAGAGCGTGTTCTGTGTATGCTGCTCGGTATCCTGGACGTCATGGAAGAGTCCAGACCGTTCGCCGAATAGTTATGTTATTTAAGGAAACAGGAATTGTTGAGCCACATGTGAAACATCAACCACGACCTGCCACAAATGATAACGCCCAACTAGGTGTTTTAGCTGCTGTCGCGGCTAATCTGTACATCAGTAGCAGACAAATTCCACGAGAATCGGGAGTCTCAGAAACGACGGTGTTGAGAATGCTGCATCAACGTCGATTGCACCCGTACCATATTTCTATGCGCCAGGAATTGCATGGCGACGACTTTGAACGTCGTGTACAGTTCTGCCACTGGGCACAAGAGAAATTACGGGACGATGACAGTTTTTTTGCACGCGTTCTATTTAGCGATGAAGCGTCATTCACCAACAGCGGTAACGTAAACAGGCATAATATACACTATTGGGGAACGGAAAATCCACGATGGCGGCGACAAGTGGAACATCGGCGACCTTGGCGGGTTAATGTATGGTGCGGCATTATGGGAGGAAGGATAATTGGCCCCCATTATATCGATGGTAATGTAAATGGTGTAATGTATGCTGGTTTCCTACATAATGTTCTACCGATGTTACTACAAGATGTTTCACTGCATGACAAAATCGCGATGTACTTCCAACATGTTGGTTGTTCGGTACATAGCTCGAGTGCGCTTGAAGCGGTATTGAATAGCATATTTCATGACAGGTGGATTGGTCGTCGAATCACCATTCCATGGCCCGCACGTTCACCGGACCTGACGTCCCCGGATTTCTTTCTGTGGGGAAAGTTGGAGGATATTCGCTGTCGTGATCCACCGACAACGCCTGACAACATGCGTCAGCGCATTGTCAATGCATGTGCGAACATTACGGAAGGCGAACTACTCTCTGTTGAGAGGAATGTCGTTACACGTATTGCCATATGCATTGAGGTTGACGGACAGCATTTTGAGCATTTATTACAGTAATGTGATATTTACAGGTAATCATGCTGTAACATCATGCGTTCTCAGAAATGATAAGTTCACAAAGGTACATGTATCACACTGGAACAACCGAAATAAAATTTTCAATCGTACCTACGTTCTGTATTTTAACTTAAAAAACCTACCTGTTACCAACTGTTCGTGTAAAATAGTGAGCCATATGTTTGTGACTATTACAGCCCCATCTATCACAAAGCGAAAAAAGTGGTCCAACTAACACATTCGTATTTTTTTACGTACTACACGAAGATGTAATAAAAATGGGGCTTCCTATTTAAAAAAACGCAGTTGATATCCGTTTGACCAATGGCAGCGTCATCTAGCGGTCCAACCATAGTGCCATCTGGTTTCCCCTTGAAGCTAGACAAGTTTCGTTCTTTGCACTTTTTTCGTGTGACCCTTATTTCGTGAGATATTTGGCCCGGTCACGTTCAATGGACCACCCTGTATAGGAGCTGCCGACCGCAGCGCTGTATTCTGTCCGTTTGCATGTCTCTTTATTTGAATTCGCATGCCTTCACCAGCTTTTTGGCGCTTTAGTGTAGTTGAAAACACCAGCGGCTTTGCAGGTAAGTGGTATCGGTGGATATGGCACAATCAGATTTTAACACACTTTTTTGTACACAAATACGAGGGTCGCCCCAAAAGAAATGCATACTATTTATTTTAAATCCATCTTTTATTCTACATGTTTGAAAGTTTTACAGTGTGTGTATACATCCTTTAGAAACCATATTTTCAGTTCTCCACATAATATCCACCCCTCTCAACCGCCTTACGCCATCTTGGAACCGGCGCCTATATACCCGCATGGTAAAATTCTGGACCAACCTGTTGGAGCCACTGTTTGGCAGCGTGCACAAGGGTGTCATCATATTCAAAGCTTGTTCCACAAAGAGAGTCTTTCAGTTTCCCAGAGAGATGATAGTCATATGGAGCCAGGTCAGGACTGTAAGGCGGGTGTTTCAGTGTTGTCCATCGGAGTTTTGTGATCGCTTCCATGGTTTTTTGACTGACATGTGGACGTGCATTGTCGTGCAACAGCAAAACATCCTGCTTTTGCCGATGTGGTCGAACACGACTCAGTCGAGCTTGAAGTTTCTTCAGTGTCGTCACATATGCATCAGAATTTATGATCGTTCCACTTGGCATGATGGCCACAAGCAAGAGTCCTTCGGTATCGAAAACCACCGTAGCCATAACTTTTCCAGCAGAAGGTGTGGTTTTGAATTTTTTTTTCTTGGGTGAATTTGTATGATGCCACTCCACTGATCGCCTCTTCGTCTCCGGTGAAAAATGATGGAGCCATGTTTCATCACTTGTCACAATTCTTCCAAGAAATTCATCTCCACCACTCTCGTACTGTTTCAAAAGTTCGCTGCATACCGTTTTTCTTGTTTCTTTGTGATCCACTGTCAACATCCTGGGAACCCACCTGGCACAAACCTTTTTTAACGCCAACACTTTCAGTATTCTGTAAACACTTCCTTCCCCTATCTTAGCGTAGCGTGACAATTCGTTCACTGTGATGCGTCTGTCAGCAGTCACCAATTCGTTAACTCTCTGCACATTGTCTGGAGTGTGTGCAGTACGAGGCCTGCCGCTGCGAGGACAATCCTCAATATAGCCGTGCCCGCTTTCATCACGTAATCTGCTTGCCCACCGACTAACTGTACTGCGATCGACAGCAGCATCTCCATACACCTTTTTCAGCCTCTTGTCGATGTTTCCCACTGCCTCGTTTTCACAGCACGGGAATTCTATGACAGTACGTTGCTTGTGACGAACGTCAAGTGTAGCAGCCATCTTGATGACATGCTGTGACGGCGCCACTCACGGGAACAGGTAGAACTAAGTTTGAAAACAAGCGGGAAGGATGTAACTACACACTTTAAAACTTTCACACGTGCAGAATGAAAACTGTAGTTTTACAAAAATAGTGTGCATTTCATTTGGAGTGACCCTCGTAGAAGTGACTACGAGTTCGCCAATTTCTGCGCAAGAAAATCGGCTCTACGGCGCCATCTAGTATTTATTGATGGGATTTTACCTCGAAACAATATACTCTAAGCAGTCAAGTTAGAGCCAGCAAAGAGCTGTAAAACTGTCGGTGTGTCAGTGCTCGAAGTAACCAGGACGAGCCGGCCGGAGTGGTTGACGGTTCTAGGCGCTTCAGTCTGGAACCGCGTGACCACTACGGTCGCAGGTTCGAATCCTGCCTCGGGCATGGATGTGTATGATGTCCCTAGTTAGGTTTAAGTAGTTCTAAGTTCTAGGGGACTGATGATCTTAGATGTTAAGTCCCATAGTGCTCAGAGCCATTTGAACCATTTTTTAACCAGGACGATCAAAATATGCCCGGTTTACGGTATGTATTGTTATGAATAAATGTATCAGATGGTCATTCTGCACATTATTCACCCAGCCCTCGCTCTGCACACACCATGTGGTACAGTGTTTGCCTGTATTCAGTACTGAAGTAAGGGCTGACACTGCGCTTGAGACCCCGTCTTCTGATCTAGAAGCGAGCAGCTGCTCTCTGTTTGTCCACGACGGAGGGCTCTCTTCAGTATACGTTGATTGGACCGTGCGCCATTTGCCAGTTTCCGTGAACGGCGTACCAACAAAACGAAAGCATCGTATAATCGCGTTATTTCGCGAGAACGCCGCGTTCACCCTGCCACTCCGCCCTCAAGACAGCTGCAGACGGCGGCGCAGGCGCGCGGGTGCGATTTGAGCGGTGCTGCGGCCGGCATGCAAATCATAGTCGTGGGCGAACAAAGCGGTCGGACAATGGCCACGCGGGAACAAAAGGCAGGCAGGCGGGCGGGCAGGCGGCTGCTAAACAGGCGGCGGCCGTTACGTGCTCCCCAGGAATCAGTTTACGGCCCGGCGCTACCGGCGCCTCGCCGCCGCGACAACGCGCCGCCGCCGCCGCCGCCGCCCGGCGGGTGCCGCCTCCGCGCCGTCTCGCCCGCACAGTAAACCAACTCTCCCGTAACGCTGGCCCAAGTTTATAGCAACAGGTCCTCTTTTTATCCCCTCGACTCGGCTCGTGCCTTCAGCACTGTAATTAGCTTCTTTATGTTAGCCTAATAAAAGGTAGGAGTGCTGGGGAATGCTCCGACGCCGTCAGCGTGTGGAGGGTCCCACGCTGTTCTGTGTTGCGCAAGGCTTAACGTGAGCTCCGGAGCAGTTTTTCATTAACGAGTACTTACGTGGCGTCGCGGCTGGTAATTACTCGCTATGTTAGCGTACTGTTTATTATCATAACGTTATATTCCCAGAGACTAGGCTACTGTATTTTACTGCATCAAATTTTTGATACACTCGTACTTTCTGCTCCATCCACAAGTCTCATGTATGCTCTAAATCGAGTATTTGGGTAGCAAGTAACCCCACAGAAAATAAAATAAATCTACAAATGTCTGTGAAAATTTTATCGCATTTTTCGTGATCTTTATAACGCACCACCTCATGAAAACAGCAAAGTAATATTTTTCCTTACTGACTTCTGTGTAAATACTCCTGGTATCATTTCAGTTAGGATGTTTGAAGACTTATGGCAGCTACGCTAAATGAACAGTAAAAATCTATACTCATAAAAGGACAAACACTTTATAAAAATGAATTTCTGTTATAATTTAATATACATCTAAATCTACATGGATAATCTGCAAATCACATTTAAGTTCCTGGCAATAATTCCCTATTGTACAATCTGATAGAGCGCACGTAAAAAAACTAACAGGTGTATCTTTCCGAGCGAGCTCTGGTTTCCCTTATTTTATTATGGTAATCGTTTCTCCCTAATTTGTCAACAAAATATTTTCGCGTTCGGAGGAGAAAGTTGATGACTGAAATTTCGTGAGAAGATTCCGCAACAACGAAAACCGTCCCCATTTGACCGGGGCACAATACAGATGTAAGTGGGTACCTTGTAAAGTTTTGCCAGTAATAGTTTTTTCATTTTGTTTCAAAAAAGTGTTTTACTTTGGGAAATTTTATACCTTTCAGTTCTCCTTCACTAATAGTATGAAGCAAGAGATTTTTGGCCATTTGATTGAAGCTGAAATTACTTGCTTGGTGACGCAACGACTGAGAACCGTAAGTCATCTATCGCTGGGTATTTTATCTTTTGAAAGTCGAACCTGCATCTTTATGTGAAGTCCGATTCAGTTATTAAAAAGTAATTTCCTTAGTATGAATACTGACTACGTTCACGGGTATTCGTCACCAAGCGCACCGCTGACTAACAATGACAATTTTCGCCCGAATTTAATATTGATTTTTTTAGGCTGTAACTTCAAGAAGTCTGACTTTATTATGAACTGAAATAACCAGTGTTTAGAATTACTTTAAGTGTAGCTCGTAATAATTCTGTTTCTCCTATTTTACCGCTTTCGAAGTGGCTGCCATTTCTCTATGCCTTTGATACACACGAACACAAAATCTTAACAACTTATGTCTCGAGAACCACTTCATATTGTTGGAAACAGAAGTATCACAGCAACACTTTGTTAATATTTCTTTTTTTATGATTCATTTTTATGCATATCGTTTCTTAGTGGCAAACCCCTTCTAAAGTGCTCACTCATTAGTAAAGTGGCTCTCAGCACTATGAGACTTAACATCTGACGTCATCAGTCCCCTAGAACTTAGAACTACTTAAACCTAACTAACCTAAGGAAATCACACACATCCATGCCCGAGGCAGGATTCGAACCTGCGACCGTAGGTCACGCGGTTCCGGACTGAAGCGCCTAGAACTGCGCGGCCACCGCGGCCGGCTCGCTCATTAGTACAGGTAAGGTATCGAGCTGGAGTTTGGCATTCTGGCATTTACACAGGTGAATAACGGCGATACCATACACCACTTCCAGAGCTTCGCTGTACACATGAATGAGTGAACACTGGAAAATAGGCTGAAACAATTACAAAAAACTGTTTGAAGACTTAATTTATATAATTAGCTGTGGAGAATCTCAGAGATGAATCCATATTTAGGATTCTTCGGCAGCGAGAATATCTCCCATCTGATTACTCCTCTGGGGATGAGCATTTCGTCGAAGATGAAAATGTCTGAATGAACTTCATAATTATACACTGAAGAGTCAAAGGAACTGGCACAAGTGCCTAATATCGTGTAGTGCCGCCGCCAGCACGCAGAAGTGCCGCATCGCGACGTGACATGGACTCGACTAATGTGTGAAGTAGTGCTGGAGGGAATTGTCTCCTCGAATCCTGCAAGGCTGCAGGCTGTAAGAGTACGATGGGTGAAGATCTCTTCTGAACAGCACGTTGCAAGCCATCCCGGATAAGCTCAATCATGTCTGGGGAGTTTGGTGACCAGCGAAAGTGTTTGAACTCGGAAGAGTGCTACTGGAGCCGCTCTGTAGAAATTCCGGACGTGTGGGGTGTCGCATTATCCACCTGGCATTGCCCAAGTCCGCCAGAATACACAATGGACATGACTGGATGAGGTGATCACACACGATGCTTACGTATGTGTCACCTGTCAGAGTCGTATCTAAACGTATCATTGATCCTGTATCACTCCAACTGCATACGCCCCACATCATTACAGAGCCTTTACCAGCTAAAACAGTCCCCTGCTGACATGCAGCGTCCATAGATTCATGAGGTTATCTCCATACCCGTACACGTCCTTCCGCTAGATGCAATTTGAAGCGCGACTCGTCCGAACAGGCAACATGTTTCCAGTCATCAACAGTCCAGTGTCGGTGTTGAGAGGCCCAGATGAGGCGTAAACCTTTGTGTCGTGCAGCCATCAAGGATACACGAGCGGCCTTCTGCTCCGAAAGCCCATATCGATGTCTTTCCGTTGAGTGGTTCGTATGCTGACACTTAATGGTCCAGCATTGAAATCTGCAGTAATTTGTGGAAAGGTCGCGCTTCTGTCTCGTTGAACGATTCTCTTCAGTCGTTGTTGGTCCCGTTCTTGCAGAATCTTTTTCCGGCCGCAGCGATGTTGGAAATTTGATGTCTTACCGGATTCCTCATACGCACAGTACACTCGTGAAGTGGTCGAACGGGAAAATCTCCACTTCATCGCTATTTCGGTGACGCTGTGTCCAATCACTCGTGCGCCGACTATAACATCACGTTCAAACACAATCTTGAAAACCTGCCATTGTAGCAGCACTAACCGATCTAACAACTGCGCCAGGGACTTGGTGTCTTATACAGGGTGTTACAAAAAGGTACGGCCAAACTTCCAGGAAACATTCCTCACACACAAATAAAGAAAAGATGTTATGTGGACATGTGTCCGGAAACGCTTAATTTTCATGTTAGAGCTCATTTTAGTTTCGTCAGTATGTACTGTACTTCCTCGATTCACCGCCAGTTGGCCCAATTGAAGGAAGGTAATGTTGACTTCGGTGCTTGTGTTGACATGCGACTCATTGCTCGACAGTACTAGCATCAAGCACATCAGTACGTAGCATCAACAAGTTAGTGTTCATCACGAACGTGATTTTGCAGTCAGTTCAATGTTTACAAATGCGGAGTTGGCAGATGCCCATTTGATGTATGGATTAGCACGGGGCAATAGCCGTGACGCGGTACGTTTGTATCGAGACAGATTTCCAGAAAGAAGGTGTCCCGACAGGAAGACGTTCGAAGCAATTGATCGGCGTCTTAGGGAGCACGGAACATTCCAGCCTATGACTCGCGACTGGGGAAAACCTAGAACGACGAGGACACCTGCAATGGACGAGGCAATTCTTCGTGCAGTTGACGATAACCGTAATGTCAGCATAGAGAAGTTGCTGCTGTACAAGGTAACGTTGACCACGTCACTTTATGGAGAGTGCTACGGCAGAACCAGCTGTTTCCGTACCATGTACAGCGCGTGCAGGCACTATCAGCAGCTGATTGGCCTCCACGGGTACACTTCTGCGAATGGTTCATCCAACAATGTGTCAATCTTCATTTCAGTACAAATGTTCTCCTTACGAATGAGGCTTCATTCCAACGTGATCAAATTGTAAATTTTCACAATCAACATTTGTGGGCTGACGAGAATCCGCACGCAATTGTGCAATCACGTCATCAACACAGATTTTCTGTGAACGTTTGGGCAGGCATTGTTGGTGATTTCTTGATTGAGCCCCATGTTCTTCCACCTACGCTCAATGGAGCACGTTATCATGATTTCAGCCGGCCGCGGTGGTCTAGCGGTTCTAGGCGCTCAGTCCGGAACCGCGCGACTGCTACGGTCGCAGGTTCGAATCCTGCCTCGGGCATGGATGTGTGTGATGTTCTTAGGTTAGTTAGGTTTAGTAGTTCTAAGTTCTAGGGGACTGATGACCACAGCAGTTAAGTCCCATAGTACTCAGAGCCATTTGAACCATTTTTTTTTTCATGATTTCATACGGGCTACTCTACCTGTGCTGCTAGAACATGTGCCTTTACAAGTACGACACAACATGTGGTTCATGTACGATGGAGCTCCTGCACATTTCAGTCGAAGTGTTCGTACGCTTCTCAACAACAGATTCGGTGACCGATGGAATGGTAGAGGGGGACCAATTCCATGGCCTACACGCTCTCCTGACCTCAACGTTCTTGACTTTCATTTATGGGGGCATTTGAAAGCTCTTGTCTACGCAACCCCGGTACCAAATGTAGAGACTCTTCGTGCTCGTATTGTGGACGGCTGTGATACAATACGCCATTCTCCAGGGCTGTATCAGCGCATCAGGGATTCCATGCGACGGAAGGTGGATGCATGTATTCTCGCTAACGGAGGACATTTTCAACATTTCCTGTAACAAAGTGTTTGAAGTCACGCTGGTACGTTCTGTTGCTGTGTGTTTCCATTCCATGATTAATGTGATTTGAAGAGAAGTAATAAAATGAGCTCTAACATGGAAAGTAAGCGTTTCCGGACACATGTTCACATAACATATTTTCTTTCTTTGTGTGTGAGGAATGTTTCCTGAAAGTTTGGCCGTACCTTTTTATAATACCCTGTATAGGCGTTGCCGATCGCCGCGCCGTAATCTGCCTGTTTACATTTCTTTGTATTTGAATACGCATGCTTATACAATATTCTTGGGCGCTTTTGTGTATGAATAGTCACTCTTTTTATGTCGGTTCGTTAACAATAATTCTCCGGCCACTAAAGAAGATGTGAAGGTTTTTGGAAATTTTTAGTAAGACCTTATGGGACCAAACTGCTGAGGTCATCGGTCCCTAAGCTTAAACACAATGTAACTTACGCTAAGGACAATACACACACACACACACACACACACACACACACACACACACACACACACACACACATGCCGGAGGAAGGACTCGTACCTCCTACGCGAGGAGCCGCTCGAACTGTGGCAGGACGGCCGAGACCGCGTTGCTACCCCGCGCGGCTAAGGTTTGTGGCCCATACAATATGATGACATCCAAAATCGTAGTTCCACCGAAACCATGTAAAGAAGTTTAGGGTCTGCACGACTCTTCACATACGTGAAACTACCAGCACGGCACAACGACTCTGTTGTACAGATTATGTGGCATATAACGATGCCATTCAGATATTCGTCGACTGGGAGGTGTGAAACTATAGCACAATAACGAAAGGTTAATTAGCTGTCGTCCAGCAAGCATTTCAAATGAATGTCAATTAAACCTTTTTGTATTGTAGTAAACTGCTAAGAAACGGCTAGCCAACCAGTTTACAAAGCAGAAATAACCTAATAACATGGACAGGATTCACACAGATTATGCTCAATGTGCTTGAGTGGACGCTTATTTTGTCAGTTTAATGTTGAACATTATTCCGTGATGGATACAAGCTAGGAAGACACAATAATATTTAAATTACCATAATAAAAGACATGTGATTAAATTAAACAAAGTACCCACCTGTAGGCAGAGAAGAACTCAATAATTAAATTACTTCTTTCAAATAAAAAATTAATTACTGATCAAAGTCGTTTACAATTCAGTCAGTTCGTTAACTTATGCTCATGTACTATGAACCTGGTAGAGATAGACTTCTGCAACGCGATTTTATTTTTGTGAAGTTTCCTGTATGAAATTTTATACTGTGTCGTTGTTTATGGATTTCGGAAATTATGTGCCACTTTATATTCTAGAAGGTTTCATGTTCAGACTGGGAAAAAACAGGTTTTTGATCCTTCCCTTCAAAATGTTAAAATTAATCCTCCTAGCAATAAATGCTGATAGGTCACTTGAATATTTATTTAACTTTGAATTGTGACTTTAAGAAGGAACTAATTACATGAATGAACTTCGTATCATTAATGAAATTGACTTCAATTTTAGCCACACATATATCGAACGTCGGCGCAAATTCTATTAGAAAATTTTGTTACACCACTAACTGCATTATCGAAATATATGTGAGTTCATTTTAAGTTTAGATGAACATTAAGGAAAACACACAATTAATTTTGAAAACGACGTCTTTATTACCTCGTGAGTGCAAAAATTTGTACAATCCACTTCTGTAATATCGAGTGTGGGTCATTATGAACTGGAAATATATACACTGAGTGGCGCTCGCATCTTGACAGGCATGTGGCTGTTAAATTGTAAATACAACGCTAAAAATAAAAATGCATTATTGTATTGCACAATAATAGGTTATTCACATCGTTAATCGCATAATAATAACTATCTGAGTGCTAGAATATGGAATGTCTGAACCGACATGATGACAGCTGGAGATATAAGATTTGATAAAAATTTTATGGCGTATGACTTCCTACCTAATCTAGACTGACAACAACACGCTCACAATTTTTGTAGCCTGGAGTAAAGAGGTTTTCACTTAAGAAGACTGCAGGGATGGTAGCTCCTGTATTCCAAGTACAAAACTTGAATAAGGGAAACACAAATTATCACAACATTCATGCGATTCAAAAATAGATGTACTGTAAAAATAAGAATGAGAGACAAGGAACTGAATTTCGCGACAATGTTCAGAGCATTACTCACATTAACTGATTAGTAGGAGTAGAATGAGAAAGGTATCATCAGTGACCATGTAGAAGAAAACTGGGTATTAATTAGTTTTAATGATGTAGGGAATATGATTTTCTATTGTCCAAATTCATTGCTTCAATTTTTTTAAGTAACTGGCTTTCGTTCAACATGAATCATTCTCAGATCTACAGCAAACGTGAAATAACTATCAACAAATTACGAAATAAACCATCGAATGTATCAGAACTTTGCTGACTATATATGTTACAAGAGTAACTTGTCCAGCTTATCAGCAAAATACATATGCTGTGTCACAGGATAAAATTCTACTTTTGTGGAGCCCTCGTCATCACGACTGGTTGAAAGCTCAACATGCAGTTGGTCCGATGAAAGAACTCTGTGTGGGCTAACTCAGCTGGCAAACTTCCGTGACATGAGTTGGCTCTATGAACCGAGGTAAAAAGTACTCATAACATTGAGGCCAAAGGTGTAACTGCCAGCCTTAAGATACAAATCAGTGAGAGTTAGATGTGAACAGCATGATGCAACGTACCACCACCATCGGCACCCCTGGTGAAGACATTAAAGAAAGTAAAGAAGTCATTCTTTTCCACATCCATAGTGATGTGAATATTCGAGAGGATTGAACTGAGATATTCTAAAAAGTTGTGCAAATGGGTCATGTCCATGGGACAAAATAACAATACTACCACTTTCGCATACAGACAAACACGTATGTTACCATACTGCAGAATCCACAGGATATTGATTGAAATGTTCCATAAAACGATTGGTAACAACATGTGACAAAGGGCTCTCCAGGATATTTTCGTTACAACTACAAAAAATGTGTGTTTTTCTCGCCAGATGCGTTTCACTTTATTGATATATTGAATCATCAGTGATCTGTAGTTAAAGGCATTTACAATTTCATTTGTTTTTATGACTGAAAACACTTTTTCAACATTTTATTTTTTTTAACTTAAAGTGAGTACTGCTTGGTTTCTTGCCTACATCAGGAAATGCCATATGCTAGCACGTCTTTGGAGTCTTTCTTCATTAGACATTGACTTTCGTAGCCTAATTTTTCGCTGCTCAGCAGAATTATGTATTTATTACATTTTAAACAGCACACTTTTCATACAACACTGTTTACTGTTTATTATTATAATTCTAAGTTTGTATCACGTTTTGTAGTGTTGCCAGCATAAAATTGCCATTAGTTTGTTTCTGATCTATATTTTTTAGATAATTATATGTGTTATTCTGTTTAATAATATTGCCTGGTATTTATGTACTATGTACGAGTAATGAAGTAATAACGTGTTTTTAATGCGTGGACATTAGTACTTAGTAGCGTGATAGAGAGCTGGCAGAAGGAAAAGGTGAGGAGCAGGAAGTAAAATTTAACTGGGAGGTGGGGGTGGGGTGGGAGAGGGTGAAGGATAGAAAGGACTCTTTACTTTTCATATAACTTTCTTCAGTTTCTTAATATTGTGTTTGGCATCTAATATTTATTTGGTCATTGAGCAACTGTTTATTTAGTGTTAATGCATTCAGTATGCGAAAATTTTCTTGGAGGAGGTGTATGTCTTTACTTATTGTCTCGATATTCTTATCTTTTTCAATATTACTTGGTCCGTGGTATTCCTGTTTTAGATGATCTGAAGATGTTGAATGGTTTGTACTGTATCTCAGTGCTCTGATATGTCCTTTATACATTATGTTGATTGTTCAGCCAGTCATCTCAATGTACATTGTGTCACAATACTTGTAACTGAGCTGATAGATGCCAGATCGTTGGTACCTGTCTGGTCTGATTACATTTTTGGGATGTGCTTTTGCATTGAATTGTCTGTTCTGTAACTAATGTTTATGCCCTGTTTGATAAATATGTTACGTATTTTATTTGTGACTTTGTTACGACAAGTCATTTTACGCTATTTTTGTGGTAGTGCAGGCCGTGTATGTTTGTATCGTTTGTTAACGTTTTTCAGTATTTGTGTCTTTATTTTTCTTTTAGTGTACCTACCATTGCTTCTTTGTGTCCATTTTAAAGCTCTTTGTTTTGTAATGGCCATATGTATTTGGTAACATAAGCGTTTAATGGATCCCAGTCAGGCCATTGAACATGTTTCTGATTGTAACCTGTTTCTTATTCTGCAGGTACTTCAAGGTTGCATTTCAGATAGTGGTACTTGTTGTGACATTTGTGTATATGTCAAATATAATTTGATAATTTGAGACTGTTTTTTCTTAAGGTTATGTCTAGAAAGTTCAGTGTGTTTTCTTGTTCTTCTTCTATTGTGAACATTATGTTTTTTTGTACAGTTTTATGTCTATGTAGTTGCGCTATTCTATTTTTAGGTTTATCTACCAAGCACATTCTGTTATCCATGTACCTGTACCAGCAGATGTTCCTGAAATGGGTGAACCCATAGGTAATCCTTCTTCTTGTGGTGGGACCACAATCATTATGTGTTTATTTCTTGCATGTGACAACTATCTTTATGTGTCTCTTTCTACCTTACTCTCTATAGTTTTGTGTATTTCACTAATGTCCACACATACATGTTTATATGAACAGCTTTAGAGATTTCTGTAGGTCAATCTGTACACATAAAACAAATGTTTCTTGTCGTATTACTGTATACTGTTATACAAGACTTACTTGTCTAATGTTTTTGTACTTAATTATTGTAAAAATCATTATCCCACTACTTCTTGCTTTTTTTTTTAGATAAGAAATCACTCGTTACCAGTACACTGCAGGTGCTTTCCATATCCACAACTATGTGAAAGCGTATTGTACCTGTCTTAATTTAGGTATTTGTATATTGTAAATGTAACAAATTGTAACTGATTGACCATTCATCACAAATGATTGAGACTTGCCAAGGTAGAAGAAATACGTCTGTTAATTATATACTGAAATATAATCTGTTAAATGTTGGCATTCTTGACCAATACAAGCTGCAACTGAGTTTTATTTGGAACTCATCAATACTACAAGATAATTTTGGAGTTATCAACGGCTCTAGTCTGCTTCAAACAGATACTACCACTTATTTTACTGTTTGTGCATGTGTGAGATTGTCAACTGGTAACTGTGCTTAGTCTCACTAAGTCTGCTTCCACATAACTTCCCAAAACAGTGACATTACTGCAATGACCTAAGGGAAGTTTGGTTGTTTCCAACAAGGACACTCTTCTGCTTACTTTTATCATGAAAATAACTACTGCCATACGTGGCTGTGCTACAGAAATGTAGTCCTTGTGTGATATAGATTCTCTTAGTTCCCGTGTGCTACAAAAAATGGTGTAGATCACCAATACTACTGCAATACAATATGTGACATATAAACTTTCAAAATAGCCCTGCACAGTAAATTTGCATACACATTATGAAACATGATAATCTACCTGTGGTGAATTCTATTGATTAATCCTTCACTTGTTCTTGAATTTTGTAAATAGTTTTTACTTATAGTACATTGATCCATATTCTTGTAAAACTATTTCTCTATTTGTATTTGTAACATGTTTTGTATGTTCCTATCTGTAATATGTAGAATCTTGTCCTCATCCGATTCGTATCTGAAATGACCCTCATACAAAATTCTCCTAGGGGAAGGTGGATGGATGATACATAAGGTGGTCATATCATTCTAATTCTTGTATGCTATCAGTGTGCATGTCGGAGATAGAGCAAGTTATATTACTAGTAAACATTCTTTGGTCTTGTCATGGCATAGCCATTGCCTTTGCACAGTCTGATACATTGACTTGAAGTTTGCTGGGTGATGGACATATTGAATAGTGCTGTGTTGACTTTTGATTGTACCTGTTAGAAGAAGAAAGATTTATTGTACAGGACAGCAAGGATGAATATGATGTACATATTGGAGAGGGAATATAAATTTTAATAATATTGTTATTTCTGAAAAGAAGGAGGTTGAGGTAAGACTGCAGCACTACACAGCTAATGCTTTAGAGTAATTATTGTTAGCTAGTTAACTTGCTAAGAGATGAGGGGAAGACCACTCAACTTCCCTGACTCATGCATTAAGATATGAACTGATTACGCTGTTTGGTTTTTACAGAAATTCTCTATTAACATTGTGTCCTTTTCAAATCAGTGTTCACTTCATTGAGGATAGTATTGTTCACACCAGTGTTATGTGTGAACGGCATGTCCATTGTTACTCTGTCCTTTTGAATACATACTACATTCTCAAATCGTTGTCTTAGAATATCATTTCATAGGGAGAGTTACTCTCCCCACCACACTGTTTATCTTTAGACATTACCACATTCCACCACGTGATTTGCAACAGTTCAAATATTAATTTAGAAACATAAATATAGCGTAGTCAGTGCCAGCCTTCTGTTTACTGTTGTCCTTTTGAGAAATCTGCAACAATGTTATCACGACACAAAGTAAATGGAAATTTTGATTAGAGCCAGATAATTGTTTTTACTCAGTTATGCATTTAATATAAAGTCAGACTATATCAAGACCAATTACATACACTTCAGTTCAAATTAGGTTCTGTTCAATCGAAGGTAGCATAAGAGTTTAAGTCGGATAACGGTCTGTAAGTACATAGTTTTTATTGAGGGGGGAGGGGGGTAAATTTGGGCTAAATTTCATACAGAAACATATATTGGGAAGGTTACAAATGACCTGACATAAAAAATTCACTCACGCAATAAGTAACTTATTCAAAAAACAGTGCATATCGTTGCTTACAAAACATACAACTCTATACAAAAATACCTCCCAAAGCTATGATCAAAACCAGACTGATACCAACGATGTGGTATCTATCAGGTCAGTTGCAGAGATTGTGAACAATGTACATTGGAATGACTGGCAGGACATTAGACACAAGATATTTAGAACACATCAGAGCATGGAAACAAGGTAAAATCATTCAACAAAAGGGCAGATCATCTAAAACAGGAATATCACAGGTCAAGAAGTATCGAACATAATATAAACATCATAAGAATCAGTAAAGAAAGGCACGTCCTCCAAGAAAAGTTGCACAAAGCATAGCATTTACATAGTTTGCTCAATGAGCTAGTAAAATATTGGAAAGAAAACATTATATATAATGATTGAAAAAATCACAAAGAAAAGAGCCTCCAACCGCTATAACCCCTCTCCTTACCTTTTCATCCAACTCGCTCTCCAAACTTCTGTGCACTTACATCCACTCAAAAAAAAAAGTTGTTAACGAACTGTTTTCCGATCTTAAAAACAAATCAGATTGCAGATATCTCTAATTACAGACCAATGATGATGCTTTATTTCAATACAGCAAAATGCTTCAGGTGAGAAGAAGAACATGCATTTTCTTGTAGTTAAAACGACGGAACAAAAATGTCCTCAGGAACTGTAAAGCAACTGCAGACAGTATCGCCACACAAATGAAGAAAATTAATATATCAGACTGAATCAAACGCAATGTCTCTAATCGCTGCATGGAATTCTTAACGTAATGTATACACAACAATTAACCAAGTCTTTTTTTTAAATTTGGGTTGTTCACAGTCTCTATTATATATCTTTTATAAATAACTGTTTCTAAACTTAATACTAATTTAAATTAACTGACAAGTCAGAATCTGCATACAATTTTTAACCACCTTAAGATGTGAGCGGCTCTTTGCTGTCACGAAGACTTAAGGCAGTGTACATTCCACCAACAGTGTGCTTCGAAGTATATAGTTGTATTTCCCCACGTTATTTTCCTGATGGTGCGATTTGAATCCTCCAGTAGCTCTCGAATTCCTTGCAGTGTTCTTCTAATGTCGTTTTTGTATATGATCGAATACAGGAAGTTGGAAGATTCCTCCTGGTAATCAGTCCGAGCTTAGGAAAACGTTATTAGAATCTTCTATTACCGGATTTCGAAACGTGACCAGTATGTTAGGCATAGCGAAAAATAATTATTCTAGGCAAAAAAAGTTCACTTTTTGTATTAACATTAACAGGAAAGATTTTTGTACTATTGTTAACAGACTTTTTGTAAGGTGACAAGAATAGCCTAATATTGTTTTCTATTTGAATTCACTGGATACAAATAGCTCCCATTTTCCTCTACGCATAGCGGAGTGAGGTGCTCACTTGCAAGACACTGGACTCGCATTCGAAAGTACGATTGTTCAAATTCCTTTCTGGTTATCCAAATTCATTTTTTCTGTAGAAAAGTAGAGGATTCTTTATGTTTATACTAAAACTAGTCGCTTTAAATTCCTTGAAAAAAGTATATATACACTTCTGAAGTCTTCAAGATATGTTGACATCAAAAGGCCTAACATGTATAGCATTACGAAACACTACGTTACTGCACAAGTTTCTTTCTCCTCTAGCTGTCTATAACCATTACACACCTCTACTTTTATTCATCTAACTGTTCTTCAATGTTTGCGTAATACCACTTCACATCTGTTAGTCACTTGCATCTGCATGGAGCTCTAAGTACACACTCTCACAGAACACTACTGTGTTGTAAAGTTACCTCTAACCCAATTTAATCATTATTTTTGCCTTACGTACAAGGGGCACTCGAATGAAACCGAGACAGATGGAAGAAAGTGCATAAATTGTTTATTATTCCAAGAGTAATCCCCGTAACTGCTCATACATTTATCCCGCTGTTAAAGAAGACGGCCAATGCTTTCATGCAAAAATGTTTGCGGTTGCCTGCGGAACCGTGATTGTACCCTGGCGCGCATCTTTTCAGCGCAAGAAAAATCCAAGGTCACGAATGTTTTTCCTCAAGGCTCCAAAAATATTGAAACGCACGGGTAGAGGTCGGGAGTGCAAGAAGGATGAGTAAGGACTTCAACAACGACACTTCTGCGGCGTAGAAGAAACAACTTTGGCGACTTGTGGAGCACTTCGACTAGAGGCATAATGAGGTTGTGTGCAACGAGGCGGTTTCCCTGCGCATACTAAGACAGAGCAGAACACAGACATTACCTATTTTGCTTACATACTATTTTCCGGAACATAGGTTACAGTGACAGAACTATCTGCAGCGTAAGCCGAGGTGTTGGTTGCAGCCGGCCGAAGTGGCCGTGCGGTTAAAGGCGCTGCAGTCTGGAACCGCAAGACCGCTACGGTCGCAGGTTCGAATCCTGCCTCGGGCATGGATGTTTGTGATGTCCTTAGGTTAGTTAGGTTTAACTAGTTCTAAGTTCTACGGGACTAATGACCTCAGCAGTTGAGTCCCATAGTGCTCAGAGCCATTTGAACCATTTTGTTGGTTGCACGAATACCACTTTAAAAATTTGAGGTTGTTTTCCTGACAAACTGGTACGGTAAACATTCGTCTTAGGAGTTCCGTTAATTATTTTCAGGACGATGCAGGGAGTAAATAAACTGTAAACCTAAATTCATATTCATCAAGACTAAAGGAAACATACTATTAGCAATGAATTGTTGATGGAGACCTCATCGCACTATCCACAGTAACAGAACACACATTTCAAACGTGGACAGTAAATCTGCTAATCTCAGTCATGTGGAGTTGTTTGGAGGAAGGACTAGTAAATAACAGGGGTACATGTGAAACAGAACGTATCGCTCACACAAAAGTTGCGAAATGTGTAACTGTATCCCAGTATAGCCCACTTTAACCAAGGCAACATGCTTCAGTGCACAATGAAAGTGCCATAAGTAACTTAAATATATTGCGATTAATATGTAGCTAATAAGCAAAACACTCCCATGATGTTTTTAAAAATGAATAAAGGATGTTTTGAAACATTTACTGGCATTACAAAGCGAAAAGTTTGACCTTTAGGCACGTAGTTTAATATACAAAGGAAATGGCATTAGTTCCCTTTGCTAAATCTGCATCTACATATCAATTAGCAAAACACTCCCACGAGGTTGTAATCAATGAGTCAATACAGGTTGAAAACATTTAATGGTATTACAACGTGAATAGGCTAGCGTAGTTCACCGTACTAAGAAAGCAGCGTCAATTAGTGAATTATTGGCATCAGTTCGCTTAACTGTGCCGTGTGGAATGGCACAGTTAGTTTTCTGGCGCCAGGGATCATGGTGAGCGGTGTTGCGCTGTTGCCGCCAGGGGATGGATGGGGTGGACACGTGAGCACCACGAACGATGCCATGGCTGACGTGGAGGTGTGGACAGAAGGGGGCTGGCCCGTTGCTGGAGTGACAGGAAGAAGACGAAAACATCTCTGGGCGCAGAATAGTCCAGGGGCCGCAAGAGGTTGGTGTGCGAGACGGTTATTGGAAGAGCTACAGAAACATCGCTACAGTGCGGAAATGCTAGGGCTGTAACAAATATGGCTGAAAAGGACGCGCGCAGATCGCGGTTTTGTGGGAAGGTTGGGGGGGGGGGGAGGGGGGGAAGAGGACGTCTTGGTGCTTGGATCTTATTTGTGCAAAAACAAGGTATGAAAAGTTTTTGGCTTAACCTGGACATCCGACTGTTTGTATAGCTACCCGAACATCTCACTTACTGTAGCTATGTTACAGTGTATTGAGAAAGGTTTGACGGACGAACCGGGGTTGCTAGCCATTAAATTTTGCGAATTGACTAATTCCTTTTGCAAAAGATTTTAATTGGCCTGAAATTAATACTCAGCTAATGGCACCATTTTCATGTGCAAAAACAACCACTGTCATTCGGACTTTACTTGCAGACCCAGTCACTCTTAAAAAATTCCGGGCTGGAGACAGACTGATGGTTCAAGTTTGGTGCATCGGACGTTGATCTGACTTCTAACAGACTCAAAAAAATCTTGCTCAGTTTTTGCTAGGTTCTTGAGACGCGTCACTCTCGTAATTTAAACTTCTACCAAACGATTCAAACTTTTCACTGATGAGGATAAATGGATAAAGTCGAAACAATTTTTTGTATCCAGTAATCTGTATCCACTGTCAAGATACGATATTTTAAAATCGAACTAAATGTGGCTCGTAAAATTCGTTCTTATTTTATGGATGTCTATTGTACTGCATGGACGAGGGTCTTCAACTAATGATGTTTATGAGGAAAAGTACCATCTGAGCTGTGTCTTGAGATCGACATTATTGTCTCACGGGACTAGTTTCAGCGGTTTATTACCGTCATCCTCGGACCCACGACTGCAAAAAGAATATTAGATTTCCTTGATGCATTTATTGTGGAGTCCTTTTTACTAGTACACAAGGTGCCGAGTAGAGACTCCTGAGAAGAACTAGCCCATGTGTACTAGTAACAAGCAGTCCACAATAAACGAGCAAAGGAAATCTTATACTCTTTTGGCAGTGCTGCGGCCTCAAAATTATGATGACGTTTGGTTTATGGGAAACTCAGCGGCGCCGTCATCAGCGCCCGTACAAAGCCCAATTTTTACACAGTCCAATCTTTTTCATAGTCCAATCTAGACACTGTCACGAATTATGATGATGATGAAATGACGAGGACAACACAAACACCCAGCCCCCAGGCTGAGAAAATCCCCAACCCGTCCGCGAAGCGAACCCGGGACGCTAGCCACACTAGACCACGAGCGGCGGACCGGGGGGGTGAAGATTAAAGATGGCGGTAATGTGCCGCCGAAACTAGTCGTCTGAGATAATAGAATCATCCTCAAGATACAGTTGTGGTGGTACTTTTCCTCATATAATTCGTTCTTATGTGAACTGAATGGGCGGAAGTGGCAGTGAATTAAGTAAATAAAACCTGAATTTTTACTACAAAATTGAAAACTCTCTCGCAACAATATAGTTTTATTCGGATTTTATGCGCAAAGAAACTTTTTTTGTTTTGTTTTTTTTGTTTTCGTTTTAGTGTTTTTTTTTTTTTTTTTTTTTTGTTTTTTTTTTTTTTTTTTGTGCATCTGCCACTTCTAAGTTTCAAACTTGTGCGAATCGTTTCAAATTTTGTTTTTGTTAGAAGGTAGACAAGTACAGGTAATTCATGAACCTGTTATTTTGTTAATGCCTTATCTGTTGGCACGATATACGCAGCATGGTTCGAACGACAATTAAAATCCTACACCGGATCAGTCGCCCGAGTCGACAAAGATCTACATCGGTTGCCAAGCTATGGAGGTCTAACGTCAAAGTTGTGGAAGAGTGAAAGCTGGGAAGCAGAATGAAAAATTCTCCCATAGTAGCACAAGAAAAGGTGAACAGGTCCCTAGTAGGGCTAGGGATGTAAAATAGAGGAACCAGATTTCCGTCTCATCTGGCAGTATCAAAGATATTTTGAGACCGAACATCTTGACATATTTGCACTGTTTTACGAGTTAACCCTGCTTCCCCAGCACAGCGAGCTCTCTTACGTCCATCGCCTTTACTTGTATGGTGAGGGCTGAAGGAACAAATAAACACAAATTTAAGTGCTTCTAAAAGTGGGATGCATTTACACTAGCAAGTATCCGAGTGTAGAGATGCATCTATAAAGGGAAGTATCCCAGAGGGGAGATACACGCTTCCTAAACTTCAATGACGCGTTGTGTCATATTGCACGACATGACAAATGCCATGTTGGATGACATGATGGCACGTGTCATACAACAATACATCATGTGTCATGTTGCTTTGCTTGATACAATGTATGATATATTACACAAATTGGGTACTAATAGTAACAAGTAAAAAATCCAGACTATATCAAGGTATTTTTGATTTAAATGTCTTTGAAGCTTCCAGGTAAGCCGTGAAGCTAGTTCCCTTCTTTAACATCCCAAACTCTGTCCACGACGATTTCCCCTTTTTCGTTCTACGATAGGACCATTTTTCTTTCTGATAGATTTAATATTATTGTAAGTGAAATTGGGATTGTGAGGCGAAAGTGCAGGAGGTCAGGTCCATATGTAGGAGGATAAGAGTGGAGAAACTTCAGGATAAGGAAATCAGGCACAAGTACATAACAGCGATCTCAGAAAGGTACCAGTTAGTTGAATGTAGTCAATTACAGTCATTGGAAAAGGAATGGACAAGGTTCAGGGACACAGTACTAGAGTGGCTAAAGAATGTCTTGGAACAGTAGTGTGTAAAAGTAAGATGAAGCAAACAGCTTGGTGGAATGACACAGTCAAGGCAGCCTGTAAAAGGAAAAAGAAGGCGTATCAAAAATGGCTACATACTAGAACTCAGGTAGACAGAGAAAATTATGTTGAAGAAAGAAACAAAGCCAAACAGATAATTGCAGCATCCAAGAAGAAATCTTGAGAAGAATTTGGAAACAGGTTGGAGACTATGGGTCAATCTGCTGGAAAACCATTCTGGAGTGTAATTAGCAGTCTTCGAAAGGGAGGTAAGAAGGAAATGACAAGTATTTTGGACAGGTCAGGAAAACTGCTGGTTAATCCTGTGGATGCCCTGGGCAGATGGAGGGTATATTTTGAAGAGTTGCTCAATGTAGGACAAAATACGATCAGCAATGTTTCAGATTTCGAGGTAGAATGGGATAGGAATGAGGATGGAAATAGGATCAAATTTGAGGAAGTGGAGAAAATGGTCAATGGATTGCAGTGCAATAAAGCAGCTGGGGTGGATGAAATTAAGTCGGAGCTCATCAAATACAGTGGAATGTCAGGATAATTGAAATGGCCTGGGAGTCGGGACAGGTTCCATCAGACTGGACAAAAGCAGTAATCACACCAATCTTTAAACATGGAAACAGAAAAGATTGTAACAACTACAGAGGTATCTCTTTAATCAGCGTTGTGGGTAAAATCTTCTCAGGTATTGTTGAAAGGAAAGTGGGAGTATTAGTTGATGACCAATTGGATGAAAATCAGTGTGGGTTTAGGCCTCTTAGAGGTTGTCAGGACAAGATCTTTAGCTTACAGCAAATAATGGAGAAGTGTTATGAGTGGAACAGGGAATTGTATCTATGCTTGATAGATCTAGAACAGACATATGACCGGGTTCCTAGGAGGAAGTTGTCTGTTCTACGAGATTATGGAATAGGAGGCAAACTTTTGCAAGCAATTAAAGGTCTTTACAGGGATAGTCAGGCAGCAGTTACAGTTGACGGTAAATTGAGTTCATGGTTCAGAGTAGTTTCAGGGGTAAGACAAGGCTGCAACCTGTCTCCACTGTTGTTCATATTATTTATGGATCATATGCTGAAAACAATAGACTGGCTGGGTGAGATTAAGATATGTGAACACAAAATAAGCAGTCTTGCATATGCGGATGACTTAGTTGTGATGGCAGATTCGATTGAAAGTTTGCAGAGTAATATTTCAGAGCTAGATCAGATATGTAAGGACTATAGTATGAAGATTAGCATCTCCTAAACGAAAGTAATGTCAGTGGGAAAGAAATATAAACGGATTGAGTGCCAAATAGGAGAAACAAAGTTAGAACAGGTGGACGGTTTCAAGTACTTAGGATGCATATTCTCACAGGATGGCAACATAGTGAAAGAACTGGAAGCGAGGTGTAGCAAAGCTAATGCAGTGAGCGCTCAGCTACGATCTACTGTCTTCTGCAAGAAGGAAATCAGTACAACACTAAGTTATCTGTGCAACGTTCAATCTTTCGACCAACTTTGTTGTATGGGAGCGAAAGCTGGGTGGATTCAGGTTACCTTATCAACAAGGTTGAGGTTACGGATATGAAAGTAGCTAGGATGATTGCAGGTACTAGTAGATGGGAACAATGGCAGGAGGGTGTCCACAATGAGGAAATCAAAGAAAAACTGGGAATGAACTATATAGATGTAGCAGTCAGGGCGAACAGGCTTAGATGGTGGGGTCATGTTACACGCATGGGAGAAGCATGGTTACCCAAGAGACTCATGGGTTCAGCAGTAGAGGGTAGGAGGAGTCGGGGCAGACCAAGGAGAAGGTACCTGGATTCGGTTAAGAATGATTTTGAAGTAATAGGTTTAACATCAGACGAGGCACCAATGATAGCACTGAATAGGGGATCATGGAGGAATTTTATAAGGGTGCTATGCTCCAGACTGAACGCTGAAAGGCTTGGAGGCGGAATAAAATAACCGTTAAACTGAGCCTCACCAGCCCGAACCCCTCTCCACTAGTCAAAACGAAATTTGTATGAAATCGATGATCATAACACTTTCTCAATATTATAAGCAGTTAAATGCCACTTAGAAATGTATGTGAAGGGATTTATCAGCCCGTGACCTCGGACTGGCGTACTCTTGGGCGGACTAGCCTACCCCCGAATGCCGCCATAAAAGAAGTGCCCTTGGATCGTTAGCAGTCCCGCTCTCTCCTCTCTAGCGGTTTCCACTTCACAGGATTTTACCCTTACCTTGTTACTTCCAGCTCCGGCAGAAAAAGGCTCCCAAAGCTTCACAACCCTTTCAAGTCAAAGACTTGTGCATGCTATCACAAAATCAAAACTAAACTCCCCAGTTCCGTTTGAAATTTGGCGGGATTGCTGCAAGTCACTAAGATATGAACTTTGTAGCTGTTACCAGGTTGATGTTACGAAAGGTACGGAGAGCAAGTCTTCTGCTAAACGTTAGTCGTTTCTCCAACTATATGGAGCTTAATGAGGCTCGAATTATGAAACCTTAGCGCCTTAGTGACTGACACGTTGGAAGACTGCGTTGGGAGGTGGCAGTTTGCAAAGGCAACGAACGTGAATACGAAATGTTAGTTGAGGTGACATACTGTTCTGTGATCTGTAGCGAACGCCGACGTCGTGGCTAAGTTGAAAGGTGGTAATAGAGTGTGGCTGAATGCAACGAAGGTAATGTCATGAGAATAACTATAGTTCTTGTCGCTGCGCTCGTCTTGCGTATGTTGAATTTCCTAGAGTAGTTTAGTTTGGTGCTTTCGTTGGTTAAAGCATAAGAGTGTTGTTGGTAACTACAATATTTCCTTCTGTTGTGTGTGAGTAAGTCATGGAGTCACCGACATTTTCTATCACTGCGTTACTAAAAACTGACTGGCATAAAGTCACAGGAAAAGTCGTCTCATTTGAAGATGGGCCGTGTATTACATCCGAATGTTGTAAATAGTCGCGGCATTACTGCCTGAAAATAGGATATCTCAGGAGTATTGAAAATGGCCACACATCGTGAGTCAACCGGCTTTGAATGTGGCATAATAATCTGTGCAAGAGGTATGTTTCCCACCATACTGGAGATTACACAAGATTTCAGTGCTTAGGGTAGATCTTTAGTATTGCACCCTTAAGCCGCAGAGCATGCGACCGTTGGCGCAGTTATGACTGAGGTGATACGACACAGTCCGACTCACTGTACAGTGTAGAAGCAACCAGCACTGAAAGAGCGCACTGAAAGAGTACTGGGATGACAGCAATACAACAACCACTCGATTCTCTGTCAGATCGCTCGGTGCAACAGGGATGGCTGGTTGCTTCACGCAGCTGTGTCATACCATATGCAGGCAAGAAAATTTGAAACTATTATGTTCCTCAAAATTTTTTTTATGTAGTTGATGTAATGCTACACCCATTTTGTAGTTAGTTTCTCAGTAAGACTTCAGCTTTTTGAGAAACAATGAAAAACCGCTGTTTTTCAATCCGTACATGTTATCTGTTATGCAGGCTATCTTTTTCTATTTTGTGGGAACAGTTTGATAAAAACAGCGATTTTTTGTATCTTATACTGTGACAGCACAGCTTTCATAATTAACTGGTTTTCATTTCTCTATTGCCCATAGCTATTGTGATACTTCAGAATTAAGTAAAACACGTGCATATTGTGAAAAGTTAGCGGTAAAGAAATTATAGTCCATGGCCAGTTTACATTTGGTGCGTTTCACGTCATACACGGCTGCATTCCAAACGTAGCTAACAGGTCGAGATTGTTTTAACGCTGGAAGGACAGACGTACCTTCTTCCAGTCTGGAGCAAATACGTGGCTTATTTGCAAGTTGTACACGACAAGGCTGGCAATGGCGTGCCACATGTGAGGCTTTTGCCGGCTGCTGTGTTTTGTTACTTCTTGTATTGCAGGTGTGGCAACACGAATAACGTTTGGGCAACCGCAGTGTAGTGAAACATTTAATACAGTGTGTCGTATCACTGATCGTAGCGCCACGGTGAGAGCCGCACCTAAGTGTTTGATGAAAGAACGTCACGTACACTCTTCGGAACTAGACGAGGTGATGCATGGTCTACTGCGAGTCTCATCGGCACAGATATGAATGTGGAGCACCAAGAACTGATTTCCGTCAGAACTATACTGAGGTGAAATACCTCACGTAGGCTTAAGCAGCCTACAACAGACCTCATAACGTTTCGCCACTCGGTGCACATCGTAATTAGGAATGGTCTTACTACGCATCCTTGAGGCGCGCAATGCGATACTTTCTCTTCCGACCATGTTTCTATTAATAAAGTCCTGACTTTCCTTCTGCTAAAAGACGTACGCGTATCTGTGTGATATTCCGTAGATAAAACGTTATATTTACTAAGAGTTCGTGTGAAGAAGCATGGTACGCCCTTCAAGGAACTGAGGAACCTTGCAGCGCGGGGTAGCCGAATCTGAGGTGTCTTGTCATGCTCCGAGCGGCTACCCTCTCCCCTCCCCCTTCGGAGGTTCGAGTCGTCACTCGGGCATGGGTGTGTGTGCGTGTTGTCCTCAGCGTAAGTTGGATTGAGTAGGGCGTCAGCCTAGGGACCGATGACCTCAGCAGTTTGGTCCCATAGCCCTTACCACAAGTTTCCAAATTTTTGAGGAACCTTATCATCAACCTTAATAAATTCTTCCAGCATCAGTCGTATGCAAAGGAAAGAACGACGGCCGTCAAATGAATTATCTAAATGGGATGAATATCGGTACAAGTGATGTACATGTACAGCTAAACAAATAATTACATTTTCAGAATAATTGAACGATTTGTTTAAGAGAAAGATGGTCACACATCGAACAGCCAGTAATGCGTTGGTTCATCTCTGGCCCTTATGCAAGCAGTTATTCGGCTTGCCATTGATTGACAGAGGTGCCGCTTGTCCTCTTGAGGGACATCGCGCCAAATTCTGTACAGATGAAGTGTTATCTCGTCAAAATCCCGAAATGATTGGAGGGCTCTGCCCATAACGCTTCAAACGTTATCATCTGCGGAGAGATTGGGCGACTTTGCAGGCCAGGGTTTGGCAAGCACGAAGAGAAGCTGTAGCAACTATCCCTGTGTGCGAGCGGGCATTATCCTGCTGAAATGGAAGTCCAGGACGGCTTGCGTTAACGGCAAAAAATAGGGCGTAGAATATCGTCTACGTACTGCTGTGCTGCTGTAAGGGTGTCACCGACGACAACCAGAGGGGTCCTAATGTGAAAAAGAATGGCTCCCCAGGTCTTCACTCCTGGTTGTGGGGCCGTATGGCGGAAGACAGTCATGTTGGTATTCCATCTCTGGCCGGGGCGTCTCCAGATACGTCTTCGGCCTGGAATCTCATTGACTAGAGTAGAGTTGTCTTCAGTGACGAATCAACTTCGAAGTGAGCCCCAGTGGCCAGTGAAGACGTGTCTGGGGACGCCCTGGACAGGAGCGGCATACCAACCTGACTGTCTCTCGCCATATGGTCCGACAACCAGAAGTTATGGTCAGGGAAACCATATCTTTTCGTATCAGGACACTCATGGTTGTCATCCGTGACACCTTTACAGAACAGCGGTACGTCGACTAAACTCTACCCCTCGTTTTGTAGCCCTTCATGGCAAGCTGTCCTGGACTAACATTTCAGACAGATAATGCCCGCTCGCAGACGGCGAGTGTTTCTACTGTTTGTCTTCGTGCTTGCCAAACCCTACGTAGGCAAGAAAGATCACCAGGTCTCTCCCCAGTTCAGAATGTTTTGAGCATTATGATGTAAAGTTTATACCACATCTGACACCAAATGTAAAGTATACGGGCACCAATGGTAAATGTATATGATCCCACTTCCGGTCACCAATTGCAAATGTATACAGGGTTTGGAAAAGGTGGGAGGCGGGTGGGAGGCGCTTGTTACATATGCCTCATGACGACAGGGCGCAGGAGGTCGAGCGGTCAGGAGTAGAGAGTGGGCATCCAGGGCTGCCGTTAAACGACAAAACACAGAAATTAGGTACAATGAACAGGAGATATTTCGACATGCGAAGTACATAGGGCGCGCCTAGGGTCGGGAGTTACCAGGTTTAGGCCAGTCTAGTAGGTAGAACAATTAATTGAAATGGGCAATGGAAGTGGAAGCGGTTCATGTTAACTTACGATGGTGGCCGGGCGTGAAAAGCAGTGTCAGAGGCTCTGCCTTCCAGAAAGACGTCTGTTCTGCTCGAGGTCTGGATTACAAGAGCGAGAAGCAAGTGGGTTCTGCTCCGCAGAACATTCCAGGGTCCACGCACGTGATCGGTATCCCGTACACTCATCATCATCGCCTTTCAGCGTTCAGTCTGGAGCATAGCCCCCCTTATAAACTTCCTCCATGATCCCCTATTCAGTGCTAACATTGGTGTCTCTTCTGATGTTAAACCTATTACTTCAAAATCATTCTTAACCGAATCCAGGTACCTTCTCCTTGGTCTGCCCCGACTCCTCCTACCCTCTACTGCTGAACCCATGAGCCTCTTGGGCAACCTTGCTTCTCCCATGCGTGTAACATGACCCCACCATCTAAGCCTGTTCGCCCTGACTGCTACATCTATAGAGTTCATTCCCAGTTTTTCTTTGATTTCCTCATTGTGGACACCCTCCTGCCATTGTTCCCATCTACTAGTACCTGCTATCATCCTAGCTACTTTCATATCCGTAACCTCAACCTTATTCATAAGGTAACCTGAATCCACCCAGCTTTCGCTCCCATACAACAAAGTTGGTCGAATGATTGAACGGTGCACAGATAACTTAGTCTTGGTACTGACTTCCTTCTTGCAGAAGAGAGTAGATCGTAGCTGAGCGCTCGCTGCATTAGCCTTGCTACACCTCGCTTCCAGTTCTTTCACTATGTTGCCATCCTGTGAGAATATGCATCCTAAGTACTTGAAACCGTCCACCTGTTCTAACTTTGTTTCTCCTATTTGGCACTCAATCCGTTTATATTTCTTTCCCACTGACATTACTTTCGTTTTGGAGATGCTAATCTTCATACCATAGTCCTTACATATCTGATCTAGCTCTGAAATATTACTCTGCAAACTTTCAATCGAATCTGCCATCACAACTAAGTCATCCGCATATGCAAGACTGCTTATTTTGTGTTCACATATCTTAATCTCACCCAGCCAGTCTATTGTTTTCAGCATATGATCCATAAATAATATGAACAACAGTGGGGACAGGTTGCAGCCTTGTCTTACCCCTGAAACTACTCTGAACCATGAACTCAGTTTACCGTCAACTCTAACTGCTGCCTGACTATCCATGTAAAGACCTTCGATTGCTTGCAAAAGTTTGCCTCCTATTCCATAATCTCGTAGAACAGACAATAACTTCCTCCTAGGAACCCGGTCATATGCCTTTTCAAGATCTATAAAACATAGATACAATTCCCTGATCCACTCATAACACTTCCCCATTTATTGGTTAAAACCAGTGGTGTGAATTCGCCAGCAGTTTCAGCAGAGGGCTCAAGGCGTCTCTTGTCAGCAGCTTTAACTGGACAGAACTGCCTCGTTTGTCAAAGATGGTTCAAACGGCTCTCAAGCACTATGGGACTTAACATCTATGGTCATCAGTTCCCCTAGAACTTAGAACTACTTAAACCTAACTAACCTAAGGACATCACACACATCCATGCCCGAGGCAGGATTCGAACCTGCGACCGTAGCGGTCACGCGATTCCAGACTGAAGCGCCTAGAACCGCACGGCCACACCGGCCGGCGGTTCTCAAAGACAAGCAGCTTGTGTCACATAGGCACTTCCCAAGTTACTCTGGGAGAACACTTGTAAAGATTTGACTGGGCCTTTGAAATAAATTTTTGGAACTAATTCCTTAAAATATTCCTTGACTGGCTGCCACTATGTACAAGTAGGACTGTCCAATCGTCTCAGAATTTTGACGACTGGACAAAATTTGGCCCCATATCTCTCAGAAGGACGTATAAAAACTCATTCAATGACAAGCCGAATAACTGCATGCATAAGAACGAGAGGTGGACCAATGCGTTATTGACTTGCTGAATTTAGGAGGATCTTTCTCTTGAATAAATCAGCCAATGTTTTCGAAACCGTAAACATTTGGTTCGTTGTGCATATGCACCACATATACCGAATTCCGTCCCATTAGGATAACTCCTTCGTTGTGCGTCTTTTTTTGTTTTGTTTTTTAGTCCTAGAGCATTTTTTTAGATAAACCTGAATCAACATCACCGTACTGGGCATTATGCCAGTTCACCGCTGATTTGTGACGTTGAATATTGCAAAGAAGGAGACAGCAACCAGTTTCTGTTAATAATGCTTTTCATTTAAACATGTAGCTCAATTACCGGGTTTGAACCGGCAAAGTCACCTTCAGACAGCAGTTCACATTTACATTACAGCTGTCTTGTTCGTATTAGTTGCTTGGTATTTTTTCCCCATTGCGGCTGACGTTCATCGGGTGGGGATGCATTGCAGCAAAAACTGATGAGAGAACTGGCCTATTTGAGAATAACTGTACCCATTAATGAATTCAACAATCTACATAAATCTCTAAGGTAGAACTGCTATAGTTTTAGGTAACTCATGACGACGTTCCACCGTGATTATGTTATGTTGTGTACTATTTCCATTTACGAAATAGTAAAAGTATGTAAAATAGCTTTTTGATATACATTTCTAATGTTTTATATATTTCTCGCTATTTCTTCAGAAGCAGTCAACAGTGCAAGAGAATGAAGCGGGAATTTCGTGTAAGTATCCTAATACTATAACAGTTATATTTTAATCCCTTTTTATATTAAGTAATCCGTTCTTACGTACACTTGCAAAGAAACAGGCCACTTCTCACATCGTATATTGCTGTAGGGCACTACCACAGCAAGGAGTATTCGCCACAACCGGGAAAAATAGCCGACAGCTACTATAAATAACAACAACTGTAATATAGAGTGGCCGAGCGGTTCTAAGCACTGCAGTCTGGAACCGCGTGACCACTACGGTCGCAGGTTCTAATCCTGCCTCGGGCATGGATGTGTGTGATGTCCTTAGGTTAGTTAGCTTTAAGTAGTTCTAAGTTCAAGGGACTGATGACCTCAGAGAGTTGAGTCTCGTAGTGCTCAGAGCCATTTGAACCAAATATAGAAGTTAACAAAAAAATCAAATGGCTCCGAGCACTATGGGACTCAACATCTCAGATCATCAGTCCCCTAGAACCTACAACTACTTAAACCTAACCAACCTAAGGACATCACACTCATCCCTGCCCGAGGCAGCATTCGAACCTGCGACCGTAGCGGTCGCGCGGCTCCAGACTGAAGCGCAAAGAACCGCTCGGCCACACCGGCTGGCATAGAAGTTAACAGCCGCCAGAAGATGAACCTTTCTACAGCTAGTTGCTGTTATCGTCTTTGCAAGAATTTAATTCTATTTTGAACTCGGCCACGGTATTAAAATGTCAGTTTTCGGCAAAATAGCTTGTTTGTTATGTTTCCTGAGTTACGGGGGCATCGACAAATACATAATGTTTCCCGTCAGCGTTCCGTCTCTACCAATCAATTAGTAATCAGGAAACAATATCTGATTACGGACGGCATGCAGTGTTAAACAAACAGCAATCGTAACTGCACTGCGCAAGATCAAACGCCGCCATACTGCTCATTAGCCTGTAAAATAATTTACCTGTATTGTGCCGTGGATAATTATTCGTTAAATGATACTAATTTCCGCGGGCGTCCCCATTTCCTTATTTTTGTGCTTTTCTCTTGCCGCCGTCTCTACATTTCAAATTGCCAGCTGTCAATACGTACAATTCCCTGTTGTTCTCAAACTGTTGTTGCCAATTATCTACAAGTCCCTATGTGGCGAAACACGCATCTCCTCACTAAATATGCAAATTAAACAAGTAACATTTACCAATTAAAAACAGAATTTATCCGGCGCTATTGAAAAGCGTTGCGCGAACTGCGCCCCTGTGGCACAAATGGCATCGTTTGGCCGCAAATGCGCGCTGCAAACTGCGCGAGCGGAGCAAAGCGTCGACGCCCTGGCTGCTGCTCCAACTGCGCGGCCGAATTTTGCGAGGGCCGCTGTGCCATTAAATTTTATTCGAAAAAAGGTCTTCGTTAAGCGAGGGCGGTCTGTAAGGCAAGCTATCTGATTTTACAGTTCTGTGCGGCCGCTAATCCCTTCATAGGGTGCGGTCGGTCGCAGCGTAGGGCATGGAATTGGCGATGATTTTAACAGCGCTTCCATAATTGCGGGTACCAACAATCTGGAAAGTGAGGGACGCGAACATTACTGAAATTAGCAGATTGTCTTAACAGTCATTGTATAATTACACTCTCAACTACACTGTCCGCTACAAATGGCTCTGGTTCAAATGGCTCTGAGCACTATGGGACTTAACATCTATGGTCATCAGTCCCCTAGAACTTAGAACTACTTAAACCTAACTAACCTAAGGACAGCACACAACACCCAGCCATCACGAGGCAGAGAAAATCCCTGACCCCGCCGGGAATCGAACCCGGGGACCCGGGCGTGGGAAGCGAGAACGCTACCGTGTCCGCTACACCGACAGGGCAATTTTGTTGGTGTAACATACATACCACGATGTGATAATTTCATGTTTAGCAGAGGGGGTGTAATTCCTAATATTTTATTAGGAACAGAGCTATGTCGGATGTCGTGTTCTGTACACTGTGTCCAATACAAAATCTGTACCAGCATTTCATAAACGATGGAAAATATCTACAAAGCTAGTGATTTAAATAAAGGCGCCATAACTTGAACAACGCTGTGGTAGCCGTAACTTTTGAATCTGTAAACGTATCACGACGAGGACTCTTCGTTATTAAGACACTGAACGACGTACACTCCCGGGTTCCCGGGTTCGATTCCCGGCGGGGTCAGGGATTTTCTCTGCCTCGTGCTGGCTGGGTGTTGTGTGATGTCCTTAGGTTAGTTAGGTTTAAGTAGTTCTAAGTTCTAGGGGACTGATGACCATAGATGTTAAGTCCCATAGTGCTCAGAGCCATTTGAGCCGAGGTACACTGTGGCGCAAAAAACTGTAAATAATCAGTAATTCCCTGCTACATTGGTATACATAGAGTGATTCCTCTTTTATACACATTTGAGTCTCAAAGCACACATGATCAGAAGGGTGAACATATGAGGTTCAAGCGAGATTTGTGTTTGGGTTTGTGGGGAGGACCAGTATGTTGTTTTGAGTGGACAGTCATCGACACAGGTGTAAAGACTTCAGTTGGGCCCTAGGTATGTGTGTTTGCACCGTCACTGCTCATGTTATATAAAATGGTTCCAAAAATGTCCAAATGTGTGTGAAACCTATTGGGACATAACTGCTAAGGTCATCAGTCCCTAAGCTTACACACTACTTAACCTAAATTATCCTAAGGACAAACAGACACACCCATGCCTGAAGGAGGACGAGATCCACCGCCGGGATCAGCCGCACAGTTCATGGCTGCAACGCCTTAGACCGCTCGGGTAATCCCGCGCAGCTAAAATGGTTCAAATGGCTCTAAGCACTATGGAACTTAACATCTGAGGTAATCAGCCTCCTAGACTTAGAACCACTTAAATCTAACTAGCCTAAGAACATCACACACATCCATGCCCGAGGCAGGATTCGTACCTGCGACCGTATCAGCCGCGTGGTTCCGGACTCAAGCGTCTAGAACAGCTCGACCACAGCGGCAGGCATGTTATATATTAATGACCGTGCATACAGTATTAATAGTAACTTCAGACTTTTCACTGTTGATGCAGTTATTTATAATCAAGTACAGTCTGAGAAAGCTGCACAAATATTCAGATCTTAAGATTTCAAAGTGGTGCAAAGACTGGAAACTCGCCTTAAATTATCAGAAATGTAAAATGGTGCAGTTCACAAAATGAAAAAAAAGTTGTATTCTATGATTAGAATGTCAGAGAGTCGCTGACTGAATCAGTCAACTGACACAAATTCCGCCGGCCATTGTGGCCGAGCGGTTCTAGGCGCTTCAGTCTGGAACCGCACGACCGCTACGGTCGCAGGTTCGAATCCTCCCTCGGGCATGAATGTGTGTGATGTCCTTAGGTTAGTTAGGTTTAGGTAGTTCTAGGTTCTAGGGGTTCAAATGGCTCTGAGCACTATGTAACTTAACATCTGAGGTCATCAGTCCCCTAGAATTTAGAACTACTTAAACCTAACTAACCTAAGGACAACACACACATCCATGCCAGAGGCCGGATTCGAACCTGCGACCGTTGCGGTCGCACGCTTCCACTGGACTCGCATTCGGGAGGACGACGGTTCAATCCCGCGTCCGGCCATCCTGATTTAGGTTTTCCGTGATTTCCCTAAATCTTTCCAGGCAAATGCCGGGATGGTTCCTCTGAAAGGGCACGGCCGACTTCCTTCCCCATCCTTCCCTAATCCGATGAGACCGATGACCACGCTGTCTGGTCTCCTTCCCCAAAACAACCAACCAACCAACGCACGCTTCCAGACTGAAGCGCCTAGAACCGCTCGGCCACACCGGCCGGCGAGTTCTAGGGGCCTGATGACCTCAGATGTTAAGTCCCATAATGCTCATAGGCATTTGAACCATTTGACACAAATTCCTGTGTGTAGCAGTTCGTAGGGATAGGAGACTTACGGGGTTTGAGTACGTTGGTCGTAGGTACACGTTTGCTTACGCCACCGACCAAGGAGGGTGGTAGCAACAACAGCGCCGATTTTTCCACAAATACGACATTGCAGTTAGACTGTCGAGCGAGAAATAAGCATCATTTTATGTTTTATTGTTAATGAAAGGAAATTTTACTTGCTCAGTACACTTTGTTGTGTACTAGAAGTCAACGCTCCATAGACGAAGGATTATTTTCACACTGCATACAGCGGCAAATATTTAAAAAGTATTCGTAAACGAAATAAAATAATTAAATTATGGTGATAGGGTGAAATGACCCACATAAATAGCGGCACGATGGCCCAAGTGGCCAACGTGCATCACTACCACTTTCTGGGTAACTTTTGGTATGTAGTAGGTCCGACGTAATCGAAGTGCAGATCATATCCAAAGCAATATTTACGTATGCAAATTGTATCTTGCATTTATTTTAAATCGATAACATACATGCGACGTTGACGTTTGATACGTTTTTTTATTTATTTTTATTTTTTTACCGATGGCTTCGTACACAAGGAATAGACTTGACCCAAATGCTGCTGGTTGTGGTTTAATCGCTGAAACCGGCCCTTCAGCTGCCAAGAACACAGAAGCCCATGCCGTCAGTAACAACTCCCGCTGAGTTAAGCGCCACATCACCTGACGAAGCTTTCCAACACCTGGAAAAGACAGGCAATTTGAAAAATAACAACGAAGAGAAGTACATGGAACAATCGAAAAAGAACTGTCAGAAACTGACGCTTCGGTAAATTTTAGTTTCCTTTTGCAAAACGTTTCATACTGAATGGAACTGAGTGCGAGAAATATAGCACATATGGTGCGATGACAGAAATAATGAAATTATTCCTACACCTACATCTACGTGATAGCTCTGCTACTCACAATAAAGTGCCTGGCAGAGGGTCCATGAACCACCTTCATGCTGTTTCTATACCATTCCACTCTCGAACGGCACGCGGGAAAAACGAGCACTTAAATTTTTCTGTGCGAGCCCTGATTTCTTTTATTTTATGTGTGAAATCTTATGGGACTTATGTGCTGAGGTCATCAGTCCCTAAGCTTACACACTACTTAACCTAAATTATCCTAAGGACAAACACACACACCCATGCCCGAGGGAGGAGTCGAACCTCCGCCGGGACCAGCCGCACAGTCTCTTATTTTATAGTGATGTTCATTGCTCCCTATGTAGGTGGGTGCCAACAGAGTGTTTTCGCAATCAGAGGAGAAAACTGGTGATTGAAATTTGATGAGAAGATCCCGTCGCAACGAAAATCGCCTTTGTTTTAATGATTGCCACTCCAATTCACGTATCATGTCTGTGGCACTATCTCCCCTATCTCGCGATAATACAGACCGAGCTACACCCCTTTGTACTTTTTGGATGTCATCGGTCGGTCCCAACTGATGCGGATCCCACACCGCAGAGCAATACTCCAAAATAGGGCGGACAAGCGTAGTGTAAGCAGTCTCTTTGGTAGACCTGTTGCACCTTCTAAGTGTTCTGCCAATGATTCGCAGTCTCTGGTTTGCTCTACCCACAATATTATCTATGTGATTGTTCCAATTTAGGCTGTTTGTAATTCTAATCCCTAAGTATTTAGTGTGTCTAACACTCGCAAACCATATTTCAGAAACTGTCGTGGTGGGAAAAAAAGGAGCACGTATATAATAATATCAGCCAATAATTTCTTGTAATTTAGGTAGGATCTAAACGCGTCGAAAAACGTGATTGATATAAGCACTATGGTGAATGGAAGTGAGAAATTAGGTTTAGACGTTTTTACATAAAATGTAACGCTTTTCAATTTTTTGCCCTGTGCAAATCACTCAACCGGACGTGTTCAGAAGAAAGCGGTCACAAAGTTTCGCATCTATTGTAGCTTGTGTGCGCTGGAACATCCTGCTTAGATGCCAGGGCTGCTGCTGATGTTTCAGAAAACCATCCACCGCCCCTCCACCCCCTCCCAACGTCCCGTTAGCAGCGTCGGAAATTTCCGCGCTCCAGGCCAGTATCGGAAACAGCGACATATGCGCGCGGTAAGCATGTGACAGTTCTAAACACAGTTTCAGGAATGACGATACTACGTGAATATTGTAGCTGTTATTGACTGGAGGAAGTTCACTGTTGTTAGTAAATTAGAGCGCATCAAGCCTTCATTGAAAAGACACATCTGAAAAGTCACTGAAACTGTATTGGACAGTTGGGAGTCTTGTAATTGTGTTGTAACGGAATATGCACTTCGCTTACGAATTAGACACATCGAGGAAAATCTGGGTCTCTGGTAACTGATTAATCATCAGGAAGCTTGTGAAAGGGAAATTAGTTTCATGCCAGTGGAATGCAGAGACGCTTCTAGATGTCACAGCCCCGCTTTGAAGCCATTATGAAATTTTCTCCATTTCAAGAAATTTCTGAGTTCGAGAAATACCGCCGCAGAATATGAAGTTAGAAGATTTGTTTATTATTTTCGTTACTGCCATTACTTCCTTCATTCCGCTGCTGCTACATGTGTACTTGAAGGAAGCGTTTAATGCTTGTCGATCATTTTTACCAGCATCTAATAATTTAGTTAAGAAATTTCAGTTTTCCTATGTTGCTCAAATGTACGATGGTGTGTTCGAAGAAACTTTGCATCGTACTTCTGAGCATCACAGGAACTGCAATATCATACTTATCAGCCGATACTGGGCAAGCGACTTTCAGTTAAAATGTTTCCTCTCTACGGGAATACAGATAATGACTTTAGAAGTGCAGGTTGTCGACACCTCGTTGACGACGTATAGAAGTTTGGGCCTGGCCGTAAGTAGCGCACGGATAGCCTTATGATGGATTTACCGTGGCAAGTACCAGAAGTAATACCTGGATGGCGGCTGGTCCCTGCGGAAGTTCGCGTCCTCCCTCGGACATGGGTGTGTGTGTTTGTCCTTCGGATAATTTAGGTTAAGTAGTGTGTAGGCTTAGGGACTGATGACCTTAGCTGTTAAGTCCCTTAAGATTTCACACACATTTGAACATTTGAATACCTCGATGATTAACTTATGGGAAAGTTTCGTCGTTACCCTTGGCGCTGCGCTGCGGTATGTGCCCCCTTTTTATTTTTCGTCTTAATAGAGGAAGTATCCCCGGCTATTTTTGTTTCCTGTCCAGCGTGTAACGCAGTGATGTGGATTTCGACATTCGATTTTATTCCATAGCTTCCTAACCCACACACTTCACTCCCTTTTATTTTGGCAGAGACAGTCGCTATATATTATGTTCTCTCGTTCCCTCCACGCACTTAGCCTCCAATCTGATACAACACGTGAACTACTCAGTTTCTGGGTCTTAAAAAATAAATGCAGAAGAAGGCATAATTTTCATTTGATGAAGAAGACATTATTTTTTACTTTTTTTCGGAAAAATAAAAAATTATTAGACAAAATTATAAGGCGACCGTTCGCGTCAAACAGGAAATCCGCTTTCGAGTCCCGGTCCGACAAAAAATTTTGAGTGGCGTCATTCCCTTACACAGCTGATGGTTGTTCATATCCGCAAATGCGAATACTTTTCATCAATTATTTAGTTCTTTCAGTGCCTGATCAAAAGCTTCTCAAGTTAATATCGGACACCTCCAGTTATTCGTTGATTACAGTAAAAATAAATTATTTGGTGAAGACGTTACTTGATAGCAGAAATAGCGTCGCAGTTTACTACGGTTACTTGCTCTTAGTAACTAGACTTGTAATATGCTGAAGCTGGCAGTAAATGCCAATTCCAAAGTCAGTGGATGCTGATGTCTCCAGTTAAACTTCACTGTCAGTCGTTCCAGATGGCATGGTCGACGTCACCCATTTCGGATAACATAAGGAAGAGAATAGTACAGACGAGCAACAGTTTTCGTTGCAGTGAATCCACATTCTACATTTTCCGTGGTCCAAGTCCACACTTCCACTCAACTGGTTTAAATTTAATGTTCACTTCAGGAGCGTAGAAAAGTATTGCACAGTTGCAAAACTTACATCTGACGCATTGTGCTTACACTTAGTCGCAAAGTGGAAGGTCTAACTCTGTGGAACGCTAGTATCAGTAATCTTCTGCAGCGAAGGCAGTTGACTTATTCGACTCCATAGTTACGCCGTACAATTATTTTCGTATCCAAGCAGTGCATAAGGACTGCAGGATGTCATAGTGCCATGGCTTCCATGACTGTATGTGCCTGAGCTAAACTGTATTATTTCATGCCCCAGGTAGTGCAACGTAATACTGAAACAAGCAGTGTACACGTACTGCCAACTCTATTGTTCATTTCACTTGATTTTATTATCACTGAAATGAAATCTCATACCGACATGAGATATTCATTTCAGCCTTCCTTTCCTTCTGAAGAAGTTTTTTTGTCAGGTTTTTTTCCATCGAATAATGGGTATGCGGCAAACTGCGGCGCTTAATACACTACAGGCCATTAGAATTGCTACACCAAGAAGAAATGCAGATGATAGATGGTTATTCATTGGACAAATATATCATACTGCCACTGACATGTGATTACATTTTCACTCAATTTGGGTGCATAGATCCTGAGAAATCAGTACCCAGAACAGCCACCTCTGGCCGTAATAACGATCTTGATACGCCTGGGCATTGAGTCAAACAGAGCTTGGATGGCGTGTACAAGTACAGCTGCCCATGCGGCTTCAACGCGATACCACAGTTCATCAAGAGTAGTGTCTGGCGTATTGTGACGAGCCAGTTGCTCGGCTACCATTGACCAGACGTTTACAATTGGTGAGAGACCTGGAGAATGTGCTGGTCAGGGCTGCAGCCGAACATTTTCTGAATCCAGAAAGGCCCATACAGGACCTCCAACATGCGGTCGTGCATTATCCTGCTGAAATGTAGGGTTTCTAAGGGATCGAATGAAGGGTAGAGCCACGGGTCGTAACACATCTGAAATGTAACGTCCACTGTTGAAAGTGCCGTCAATGCGAACAAGAGGTGACTGAGACGTGTAACCAATGGCACCCCATACCATCACGCCGGATAATACGCCAGTATCGCGATGACGAATGCACGCTTCCAATGTGCGTTCACCACGATGTCGCCAAACAAAGATACGACCATCATGATGCTGTAAACAGAACCAGGATTCATCCGAAAAAATGACGTTTTGTCATTCGTGCACCCAGGTTGGTCGTTGAGTACACCATTACAGGCGTTCCTGTCTGTGACGCAGCGTCAAGGGTAACCGTAGCCATGGTCTCCGAGCTGATAGTGCATGCTGCTGCAAACTTCGTCCAACTGTTTGTGCAGATGGTTGTTGTCTTGCAAACGTCCCCATCTGTTGACTCAGGGATCGAACGTGGCTGCACGATTCGCTACAGCCATGCGGATAAGAAGCCTGTCATCTCGACTGATAGTGATACGAGGCCGTTGGGATGCAGCACGGCGTTCCGTATTACCCTCCTGAATCTACCGATTCCATATTCTGCTAACAGCCATTGGATCTCGACCAACGCGAGCAGCAATGTCGTGATACGATAAACCGCAATCGCGATAGGCTACAATCCCACCTTTATCAAAGTCGGAAACGTGATGGTATGCATTTCTCCTCCATACACGAGGCGTCACAACAACGTTTCACCATGCAACGGCGGTCAACTGCTGTTTGTGTATGAAAAATCGGTTGGAAACCTTCCTCATGTCAACATGTTGTAGCTCTCTCCACCGGCGCCAACCTTGTGTGAATGCTCTGGAAAGCCAATCATTTGCATATCACAGTATCTTATTTCTGTCGGCTAAATTTCGCGGCTGTGGCACGTCATCTTCATGTTGTAGCAGTTTTAATGACCAGCAGTGTAGATTCACAAACCGCTATTTAGTACTGTTAAGATTTCTTTTGTCATGAGTAAAGGCATTTAGTTTCCCCTTAAAACATCTTAAACAATAACGTTCCCGAATCTTCCGAATAAGATTTTTGCAGGTAGGCAGAAGTTTAAAAAGAAAGTCCGCACATTCTGGGCCAGGTCGATCATTTCGGTTGATAGCACTGCATAAGTATTTTGCCTGAGAGGCATCACAATCTGGGTTCCTGTAGCTGTGGAAATCATAAGCTAAATCCGAGCTGCTAAGAATACAAAATGATGCGAATGTTCATCAGAAATACAGATTTTAGTCGGGAGTGCCCCAGGAAGTGTTATAGGACCACCGTTGTTCTCTGTATACAGAAATGATTTGGCGGACAGGGTGGGCAGCAATATGAGGTTGTGTGCTAATAATGCTGTGGTGCACGGTAAGGTGTCGAAGTTGAGTGACTGTAGGGAGATACTAGACGGCTTAGAAAAAATTTTCAGTTGGTTGGATGAATGGCAGCTATCTCTAAATGTTGAAATATGTAAGTTAATGCGGATGAGTAGGAAGATCAAACCTGTAAGGTTTGGATACAGTATTACTAGTGTCCTGCTTGAGACAGTCGAGTCGTTTAAATATCTGGGCGCAGAAAAGCGATATGAACACGTGAGAACTATAGTAGGGAATGGGTCTCGTTGACTTTGGTTTATTGGGAGACTTTTAAGAAAGAGTGGTTCGCCTGTAAAGGAGACTGCATATAAGAGGCGCATGCGACCTATTCTTGAGGAATGCTCGAGAGTTTGGGATCCGTATGTAGCCGGATTGAAGAAGGGCGTCAAAGCAGTTCAGAGGCGGGCTGCCAGATTTGTTACCGGTAGGTTCTAACAACACGTAAGTGTGCTTCGGAAACTAAAATGGGAATTCCAGGGGGGGCCGGGGGAGGGGGATGGGGGGTGGGGGGTGGAAGGCGACGTTCTTTTCGAGAAAGTTTAGAGAACCGCAGTTTGAAGCTGACTGCCTAGCAATTCTACTGCCGCCAACATACATTTCGCGTAAGGGCTACGAAGTTAATATTCTAAAAGGACTTATACGGAGGCATATAGATAGTCGTTTTTCCGTCGCTCCATTTACGAGTGGAGCAGGAAAGCATATGAGTGGTAGTGGTACAGGGTAAATTCCGTCACGCACAGTACTGCGGCTTGCAAAGTATCTATGCAGATGTTGATGCAGGTTATCAACTGAAGCCTTAGGTCATCCCCAAACTGAAGCGTATTTATACACACACAAAAAAATGTTTTACATCACCCCAGTTCCCAGAACTCATGAAGCTAGACGTTACTGTGTAAACTGTATAACAGACATAGTCCATTTGACTGTTCAGAGATGTCACTAAACCCGTTTAAAGATGTTAACAATCATGCATGAGCAGTGTCTATTAGACGGAGGGGTCCGACGGCCGACCAGTTCCAGTCATTCCACCAGGAAGAAGGTACACGGCTCGTGTTGTCTGTAGTTCAACCATGCCTACACGGCCAATACCGCTGATCGAAAGCATCCGCATTTTTACTTTGTACCAGGAAGGGCTCTCAACAAGGGAAGTGCCAAGGCGTCTCGGAGCGAATCAGAGCGATATTGTGTGGACGTGGAGGAGATACAGAGAGACAGGAACTGCCGATGACATGCCTCACTCAGGCTATCCAAGGGCTACTACTGCAGTGGGTGACAGCTACCCACGGATAATGGCTCGGAAGAACCCTGACAGCAACGCCACCATATTGAATATTGCTTTTCGTGCAGCCACAGAAAGTCACCTTACGACTCAAAACGTGTGCAGTAAGCTGCATGATGCGAAACTTTACTATCGACGTCAATGGCGAGGTACATCTTTGCAACCACGACGCGATGCAGCGCGGTAGAGATGGGCCCAACAACATGCCGAATGGACCGCTCAGGGCTGGCATCACGTTTTCATTACCGCTGAGTGTTGCATATGCCTTCAACCAGACAATAGTCGGAGACTTGTTTGGAGGCAACCCGGTCAGGCTGAACGCCTTAGACACACAGTCCAGTGAGTGCAGCAAGGTGGAGGTTCCCTGCTGTTTTGGGCTGGCATTATATGGGGCCGACGTACGCCGCTGGTGGTCATGGAAGGCGTCTTAACGACTGTATGACAAGTGAATGGCATCCTACGACCAATAGTGCAACTATATCGGTAGCTTATTGGCGAGGCATTCGTCTCCATGGACGACAATTCTCGCCCCCATCGTGCACATTTTGTGAACGACTTCCTTCGATAACGACATCGCTCGACTAGAGTGGCCAGCATGTTCTCCAGACATGAACCCTATCGAAAATGCCTGGGTTACATTGAAAAGGGCTGTTTATGGAAGACGTGACCCACCAACCACTCTGAGGGATCTACGCCGAATCGCCGTTGAGGAGTGGAACAATCTGGACCAACAGTGTCTTGATGAACTTATGGATAGTATGACACGTCGATTACAGGCGTGCATCAATGCAAGAGGACGTGCTACTGGGTATTAGAGGTACCGGTGTGTACAGAAATCTCTACCACCACCTCTGAAGGTCTCACGGTTTGGTAGTGCAACATGCAATGTGTCTGTTTCTTGTGCAATAAAAAGGGCGGGGGTGATATTTATGTTGACCTCTATTCCGATTTTCAGTACAGATTCCGGAATTCTCGGAACCGAGGTGATGCTAAACTTTTAATGATGTGTGCAGGATGATTGTACTGATAAATAAATGAAAGAACTACAGTGGCTATTGGAAAAACCATTGCATAGAAAGTAAAAAATTGACGGTCATGAACCACATGAATTCCATAGAACTGATAAATGGCAATATTTACTAACCAACTACGTTTTTCGAAACCTTCTTTGAATTTTTCAAAATATATTTTAACGCTCTACACTTTTCTCGTAGGAACGTCCTCTTCAAATTTGCCAGTTCTCCGACGTAACAGATGCTTATCGAAAACTGAAGAACAATATTTCGTGATGGTCTATTGCAGATAGTTACAGATTCAACTGCGGTGCATATTTGAAATAATGAATATGAAGTGAAATTAAAGCTGTTCCACCACAATTGTTCACTGAGTGCTAAGCTTATAGTGACCTCAACCATAAAACAAACGGTGAGGCGATTTCCGACTGTACCGACTTGTGCCGACCAGGAAAAGAGGGAAATCTGACAATACAACGTTTATAAGCTGGAGTTGAAATGTGTCGGCCGGAGTCTTGCAGTATCTGGCCATTATCAACTTTATCGATCTAACATTTTTACAATACGCCTAATTTTATTTCGTGCTTATTACTATCAATAAACACCACGTTTCAACACAAATGCATTCTGCACTTTCACGAAGCCCTATGATTTTCATCTGTCATTTCCACCATGGCACTGAGAGGGTAGGTGTAGTGCCTAACGTGCTAGTTTCGCATTCGGGAGACCGGAGTTCAAACCGACAAGCGCGATCCAGATTAGAGTTTTAGGTGGCTTCGCAGTTCACCCTTGGCGAATGACCTTGAAATGGCCACGCCGCTTCCTTTAAATCCAGTATTGGAAAATGAGTGCAGTCCTCCATCTGCTAATGATTTTAGGTGTCGACGAGACATAAAACACTAAACTTGCTCCCTTATTTCAGCCACAATAGACGATCGACGGGGCTACGAAATGGAAACCGTGCTCTGAGCAAGGTAGAAAACCTTTTGCTTGACGTTCTGCTCTCTTCTGGCGGCCAACGTGTACTGCTACCCCCACTCAGTAACTAGTTACTGTTTGAAACTGTACGATTTGTTGCACAGACGTGGATTGCCGACATGTATGCGCAAATGTTCACTGCCATCTCTAAAAACAGTCTCTTGCCGACATATTGCAATATCGACAAAAGAATTTTACTGACTAATTTATGCTTAATGATAATTATTATGGTTTACCAGCTAAATTCTTTTTCTTAGTACCCACACTACATGTGCCGTTTTGTGTATTGTTACAATTCCACTTTATAACGATAACCATTTGTTGAAATCCACTACTCATATGCTTCCCCTATGCTGTGCAGCGTGGGCACAGTTAGATTACCCCCCCCCCCCCCCCCCCCCGCCCCACCCGCTACACCCGCCAAATTGACAACCATCACAAAGTCGGCCTGCGTGGCCGAGCGGTTCTAGGCGCTTCAGTATGGAACCGCGCGACCGCTATGGTCGCAGGTTCGAATCCTGCGTCGGATGTGTGAGATGTCCTTAGATTAGTTAGGTTTAAGTAGTTCTAAGTTCTATGGGACTGATGACCTCAGATTTGAAGTCCCATAGTGCTCAGAGCCATTTTTGACCAACACAAGCCTCTAAACTTGAATAAATAACATGAACAACAGTTCCTTAGAGGAGTTTTCTAGCGATATGAAATATGTAGAGCTGCTTGTGAGAGACACTGCACAGTTACCGATGGAGGTCTATGAGCCTGAGCCCTCTGAATCACAACATAATTGGTTTCAAGTGTTCTCCCACCTTGTTCAGCACCTTTAAGAAATGACATAACATAAGAAATCGCAAAGCAACGAAGTTTACTGCAAGTAAAAGTGCAGAGCAGATGACATTAATCCGAAGTTGATGTGAAGACAAAGTTTGCTGTCATCCCTGCGTCTAATGCCGATCAGTCAGCTTTCGTGAAAGACGTTTGCACAAATCGCACTTTTATCATTACGGGGCGAGTGAAACCGATCAACGCACTGGCATATTCATACACAACATGACAGAGTTAATTATGAGTTAATTACTGTTTCTGTAGCTTCGTATCTTTCTTCACCAATCTCAATGCATATTGGGACCAAAAATAAAAAGAGGAATGTTTAGTAGCAAAAATCGTACAATCGAACTTTCAAAACGTGAAAAAGTAGGAAAGAATAATTTTTAACATTTCATTTTAAAAACTGTTTCTAATCAGATGCAGAAATTAATTCATTGCTTCTTTTGGGCTGTAGTGCTGGACATAACGATGCCTCTGTACTTCAGGAGGACGATGAAAAGACTGTTAATATAATACAGATTTCACAAGGAAAAACCAGTGTGGCTCTCGATAAAGAACATTTTCGACTGTGGAAAGTATTGTTAAAGAAATTGTGGGACAGTAGAATTTCCGACAGCCCCGTGTCGTTTGGGGTTTACCTGAAAGCAGTATTCTTAAATTTCAATCATTTGTGCATTATCAGTTTACTTTGGTACATTTTACGAATTTCTAAGTAAGCTCGGTATGCAGTTCAGTAAGCAGAGCAACGGCCAGTACCATTTCTTACTCCACTACAACTTTGTCTAAATAAAACTGATGATTGTAGTTGTAGACACGAATGACGGCGATCCAATTTAGGCTTGTTCTGAACACCTACGTCACACATTCTCTGACTGCCAGTGAGCGTTCAGGAGTGTTCTGAGCACTCTCCTCTGAATGCCGTAGTTAATGTGAGCATTAAAAGTAATCGTAGCGATTTGTTAGTGAATTTTATTTCATTTGTTGCGAATTATCATTGCTGATGGAGGTGGTAAGTGATACATTCCTCATAAGCAAGAGTGGGGCTTGAAGGACATACGCTTTCTTCAAGCGGAAAGCAAGCGCATGTGCCTACCGCAATTGTCGCTTAGAATCGTCAACAATGCTATCCTCGTCCGTGCCTCGGCATTCGCGAACCGCCATCGTTCTTGAATCTGACTATAATGTGAGATGCCTGAAAGCATTAACTTTTCTTTCTTCTGCTGAACCTGGCGTAAGGAAAATATTTGTTTTCGTCATTCAAACGACACGTCGCTTTACTGTGACAACTAAGGAGGAATAAACTAGGAACGCTTTTATTATTACTAAAATATACATTATTCAAAAATTATCGTAAGAACCGTGCTACAGGAAGTGCAATAAAATGATGTATATACAAAGGTTAAATGTATTTCACTTCAATACATTAAAGTCATAATTGATGGATGTCTTCTGAAAGTAACATCAAGCGCTGCCTTGATTTATTTTCCTCTGCTAGTCACCATTCTAAGAAATACATATGAAGCAATTTAGCTGTTGATCCGAACTACCGCACCTTTTATTCAAAACATTAATGACAATTGAAATTTTTATATGATTTAAATACTTCAAATTCGTTTGTGTCAATCCGGTCATTAACACCACGCTGCGCTATGCTCTCTCGTCACGGCCGATCGAGTGTTATGCAAGAAGGGTTGTACAAACCGTTATCATAAACGGTTCTTAGTAGTACAAAAACGAATATCTTCAACAATACTTGTAGTGCGTTCGAGCAGGTAAATTTTTGACAGTGAATTTCTTTTGTTACATTCTACCTCCATAAAAAGTTTCAGGGTGGGTTTCGAGACGTCAGGTTGGACCATTCGCTTGTGAGTCAAATGTTTTTCAGATATCGAGAAATACAGCGTCTGCATGACTGTCTTCAACGAAAGCTTTCAGGATGTCATATGAAAAAAGCTGTAAACTTTGTTTCACATGGTCAGTGTTTTCGGAGTCTATACTGTTTGGCATGGAGGAGATGTACTACTTTTTAGCTCAGAATATGCTGTACGACTCTGCAACAAATGGATATCATGGATGATGCACGTTAGTTTTCTTGTTCACTTCTGATACTCTTCTTGTACATGCCCACGACTGTGCTTTCTTCCATCCATGAGGCATCCCTTTTTCTTCGATGTATCTATGATAGATTATGGTAAAGGGGGGGGCTTACAGACGGATAAGATCTAATATGGATTCCATCGAGAACAACTTTGTTAAATTTTATTTCTTTCAGGTGTTTCTCAAAACCACTAACAAAAAATCTGTCACTGCTCTGTGGAGTGGTGCGACAGTTATGTAGGAGCAATGCGCCTGGATAATTCTGAATATCATTGTTGTTATAGCGAGGTGGAAGACACATGAACATTATAAAATTGTATATTAAGTAAGAGAAACTTTAGAAGAACAGAGTGTTTATCGCAATTTACGTAACATTATAACTCACGAACAAAAAGAAAAAAAAATTCAAGGTGACAAAGCATAAAGCATTATCATATCTGGAGAGAGTATGCATGTTGATATTACCGATGATAGTGCCACTAAAGAGGAGTTACAATATACGGTTTTCCGAAAGTTCTTCACCACAGAAGTAAATACTCCAGAATTAGAATCGGTAACTGTTGCCAATACGAATAACTTAGATGGATGTATTCTCGGTGTGGCGAAAGAACACAAGTGACTAAATAAAGATAGGTCTTCTGATCCAGAATGTATACCAATTAGGTTTCTTTCAGAGTACGCTGATGTAATACTTCCGCATTTTGCAATCATATACAACAGCACGTTCGACGAAAGATTCGTACGTAAGAGTGGGAAGTTGCGGAGGTCACAGCAGTACCTACCAAATGAAAGATGAGTAATCTGCTGAATTACAGACTTTTACCACTGACGTCGATTTGTAGCAGAAGTTTGGAACATACCCTGCGTTCGAACATTATGTATTGCCTATAAGAAAATGATTTATTGACACAAAATCAGCACGGATTCTGAATCGTCGTCCTTGTGAATTAGCACTCTGTTCTCGTTGAGCAGTGAGTGCTATCGAAAGGATCTCAAATTGACTCCATATTTCCAGAAAGCCTTTCATACTCTCCCTCATAAGTGAAACCTAGTCAAATTATGTCCCTATGGAATATCGTCTCAATTGTGCGACTGCATTCATGATCAGGAAGATCACAGGTCACAGTAAATGACATAGAGTTTTCGAGAAAAACAGAAATGGTATCTAAAGCTCCCAAAGTAGAGTATACAAATGACTTAGGAGACAATTTGAGTAGACAACTGAGATTTTTGCACATCATGCGGTCATTTGTCATCTAGGATCAGAAGATCAAAAGCAATTGCAAAGTGATTAAGACAAAATATCTATATGGTGCGAAAAGTTACAGCGGTGGGTCTAAATAATGAAACGTGTGACGTGATTCACGTGAGTTCTAAAAGGTATTCCTTAAAAATCTGTTACACGATAAATGACACAAATCTGAAGGTTTTCAGTTTAACTAAATATCTAGGACAAGAGTTACGAACAACATTCATTTGAACGACCATAGAAGATAATATGAAGAAAGCGATCCAAAGGCTGCGTTTTATTGTCAGTACTCTTCATAGATACAGCAAATCAAGTAAAGAGGCTGTCTACAATACGCGTGTCTATCCTCCGCTAGAATTTTGCCGTGCTGCATGGGATTCTTACCAGCTAGGATTGACTGCGAACATCGAGGAAGTTCGAAGAAAGGTGTTTTGTTTTGAATAATAGGGAAATACGGGAGAGTGTGTCACGGATACGATATGTGATTGGGGCAATCACTAAAACAATGATGTTCTTAACTGCTGCGAGAACTTTTCAACTCATTTCAATCTCTGGCGCTCACCACCGATTGTGAAAATAGTTTATTGACGCTCACCTACATATGTAGAAATGAGCATAGTAAATAAAAAAAATGAGATCTCGCACAAAAAGATTTGAGTGTTTAACAAAGAATTATCTTGTAGACTTAGAGAAAGCTTTTGACAACGTTGACTGGAATACACTCTTGCAAAGTCTGAAGGTGGTAGGAGTAAAAAACAGGGAGCGAAAAGGTATTTACAATTTGTACAGAAACCAGATGGCAGTTGTAAGAGTCGAGGAGCATGAAAGGGAAGTAGTGTTAGGGAAGGGAGTGCGACAGGGTTGTAGCCTACCCCCAATGTTATTCAGTCTGTATATTGAGCAAGCAGTAAAGGAAACAAAAGAAAAATTCGGAGTAGGAATTAAAATCCACGAAGAAGAAATAAAAACTTGGTTCGCCGGTGACATCGTAATTCTGTAAGAGACAGCAAAGGACCTGGAAGAGCAGCTGAACAGAATGGACAGCGTCTTGAAAGGAGAATATAAGAAGAACATCAACAAAAGCAAAACGAGGATAATGGAATGTAGTCGAATTAAATCCGGTGATGCTGCGGGAATTAGATTAGGAAATGAGACGCTTAAAGTAGTAAATGACTTTTGCTATTTGGGGAGCAAATTAACTGATGACGGTCGAAGTAGAGAGGATATAAAACGTAGACTGATAATGGCAAGGAAAGCGTTTCTGAAAAAGAGAAATTTGTTACCATCGAGTATAGATTTCAGTGTCAGGAAGTCGTTTCTGAAAGTATTTGTGTGGAGTGTAGCGATGTATGGAAGTAAAACGTGGATGATAAATAGTTTAGACAAGAAGAGAATAGAAATTTTCGGAATGTGATGCTACAGAAGAATGCTGAAGATTAGATGGGTAGATCACATAACTAATGAGGAGGTATTGAATAGAATTGGAGAGAAGAGAAATTTGTTGCACAACTTGACTAGAAGAAGGGATCGGTTGGTAGGACATATTCTGAGGCATCAAGGGATCACCAATTTAGTATTGGAAGGCAGCGTGGAGGGGAAAATCGTAGAGGGAGACAAAGAGGTGAATACACTAAACAGATTGAGAAGGATGTAGGTCGCAGTAGGCACTGGGAGATGAAGAAGCTTGCACAGGATAGAGTAGCATGGAGAGCTGCATCAAACCAGTCTCTGGACTGAAGACCACAACAACAACAAAGAAATTCGCCAAACAGCCGTGCAGGTTGAGAAGTTATTTTATTTTTGCTACCAGTTAACGAAATTCAATGAGTCATCTTCAGGCCCCATGTGCACTCTAAAAAATTATCGATTTGCCATACTGGGGCATCTGTTTCTGGATGTCGTGAATTCTCACGTCTGCTCTTCGAAGGCCTCTGTACGCCGAACTCCGAACTCCGTCTGAACAGGCATCGAAAGACCGTAACGGTACTGACCGACCGCCGTGCCATCCTCAGCCTATAGTCGTTGCTGGTAGCGGATATGGCGGGGCGTGTAGTCAGCACACCGCTCTCCCGCCTGTTGTCCGTTTTCGTGACCGGAGCGTCTACTTCGTAATCAATTAGCTCCTCAATTTTTCTCAAAAGGGATGATCGCACCATGCTTGCCAACAGCGCTTGGCAGACCGAACGGTCACCCATCCAAGTTCTAGCCAAGCCCAACAGTGTTCGGTGATCTGACGGGAGCCGGTGTTACCACTGCGGCAAGGCCGTTGGCTCCCCGTACGCCAATATCATAATTTTTTAGACGTGCACATTGGGCCTGAAGATCGCACATTGAATTGCCGAAACTGGTAGCGAAACTAAAATAAAATAACTTCACAATCTGCACGACTGTTTGGTGAATTTCTTTGTTAAATATTTGTTCAGCGACTGTTCCACGTCCTAAATGGATCAACAGAGACGAAAAGATTTAAGGGTTCGTATTTTCCGCTCACAGTTCGATATTGAAACGGTAGAGAAATAATGTGAACATGAGTCTATGAACAAACGGACAGGTACTTAAGTATGAACTGCAAATCAGTCATGTAGATGTAGGTAAGCATCAAAAAAGAAGAAAACGTACGACAAAAAGGTGAAAGGCAAGTCTTACTAGTGCCACATGTAGGTAAGATCTTCTGGATTATTAGGCCGCGTCATAATTCTACTAAAATGATGGACGTTTCGACCTTTCTGCTGGGATCTTCCTCAGGATCTTGTGGTGTCTACTACTGCTAGAACACTGTGAGAGACGAGTGTCACGTCCTCTTATAAAGGGGAGTTTTCTCGCGTTCGTGCTGGAGAAGTGATGGTATTGGTTGAAATTCATATGGCTGCCATTGGTGGGCCATAGTCATAGGCTAATATTCCCGCTCTGATGCAGACGAAGGGCACAGGCGGCTAAAACAAAGCGCAAAACCAGCAGTAGCGGAACATCACGAGAACTATGGCTCTGACATGGATTTTAATAGTGTAAATTTATAGAAGGAAAGTCCGAGAAGTGGTTGAAATTTCCAAGAATGCATGTAATTTCAATAGAGTGGACGGCTATAGGCTTCCGGCATCGTGGCTCCCCGCCATCAAGGAAGTGAATACGCGGCCGCGGTGTCGAGCGACATAAACAAGGCGCCGCAAGTCACCTCGGCGGACAATAATATTTTTGGTAAACATTCCCCCTCATGCGCTGTCCGTTTCGAATCTAGCCAATGATGACGACCAACAAATAGCAGTAGCAGGAATTTCAGCCAATACTTCTTCTACATTGTAAGTGTGGAATACTGCCTTTCTAAACAATTACGATCGGCCGCCACAGGAGATTAGCCAACAACGCCCCTTCTTCTGCATCAGAGTGGTAATATTAGCCTATGACTATGGCTCACCAATGGTAGCCATATGAATTTCAACCAATACCATCACTTCTTCAGCACGAACGCGAGAAAACTCCGACAGTGTTCTAGCAGTAGTGGACACCAGAAGATTCTGAGGAAGATCCCAGCAGAGGGGTCGAAACGTCGATCATTTTAGTAGAACTACGATGCGGCCTAATAACCCAGAAGATTTTACCTACAGTCACAACGGCCACGAGAGCCTCCAGAATTACATAGTACCACATGCTTACGTAAAAGGGAATACCGTAGAAGTTTGTGTGGGTAATTGCTGGCGCTCTAGCTCTTTTTTCAGGCGGTGCGATATTTTTTTCACGTTTAGCATTTACGTGGCGGCGTCGCCGCGACTCCGACAGTGTCGCACAAAATCCCACAGCGGACGTAGGAAGTGAATAAATGAGGACTCGGCGTGCAGGAAGGTTGTGACATAATGATGAGGTAGTTTCCACGAATATTGGGTGCAGATTTTCCAGATTTCTGGTCGGCTGCAAATTTTTCTGGGTATGGTCGACCAGTGCAGCACGGTCGGGTGAGCTACGGCTAGGTTAAGCAACTCACTCGTATTTCCCGGGATCTCCCGTATTATAACAACACTTTCTTAAATCCTATCGGTTTTCTTATTATATACCTGTATCTCCCGTATATTCCGTCTGTGTTCACTGTTGTAAATATTAATTCTGAGAAGTAATGTCGATAGTTCCAGTTTCGCGACGAACAAATCACAAAACGTTTTTTGTAGTCCTCGATACTATTGAAGACATGTAGTCTCTTTTCTGTTTGTGCTTCCGTGGAAAGAAGGCGATTTGGCTCGAGGAGAAGCGAGGAGCGGAGAAGGATGACGCAGTCTACACTCCTAGATGGGTAGTGGGAGGGGAGTGTTGTTTACTCGTACCTCGGTCAGTACTGAGAACCAACGGATGCGCTCATCTCGATCTAGACAGCAGCTGTGGTACAAATAACACACGGAAGTAACAAGGACTCTCGAAAGAGGAGTATGGAGATGTTATTTATTTCTCAACTCACACACCACCACATTTCGCAACGCTCTGAAAGAGTTACTTTTTGCAGAAGGTGGATCGATCAGAGAAACAACAGCAGCTTATTACTAACTGGAAGCTTATGACTGAAATCAATTTTGATTAACATTGCGAAGAAATTTGCGCGCGAAGATAAGAAATTACAAAACTCTGCTGCTTCTGTACATAAGTACACTTGTGTACAGAAAAAAACGGGACACTTTGAACGACAATAGACAGACAAAACATATACATTAGTATGTTCAGACACTTCGGTTTAGCATGCGTCCTATTGCTTAGTAGGCACCGGGTCCGCCATGAGCCCTGATATCTTGTTCCATGCGTGGTGGCATCGACGCATATTAGGCGCGAATGCAGTCCTGTATTATAGCCATTCATTGTGCATTCACCTCGTTCCAAAGTTCATCTGTGAAGCTTGATACTGGTACACAGAACTGCATCCATCGTTTCACCATACCCCACACATTTTCGATCGGCGATAAGTCTAGTGATATGGTGGGCCACGGCAAAAGGCTGACATCCTGTAATACCAAGAAGGCATGTTTTCGTGCAGCAAAGTGTGGTCGTGCATTGTCTTGCTGAAAGACGGCGTCTGGACAGCTGTGCAGTAAGGGTATGGCGACGGGTCGTCGGATATCATACAACTCTATCACACTGATCACAGTGCCCGGGACATGTACCAACTGCGATATGTGGTTGTACCCAGTAGCATCCAACTCTGTAAGGCCTTGAGTTGGTGCGGTATGTCTTGTGCGAATGCAGTCACTCTGATGCCGTTCCCCTTGTCATTAGCTAACCAAAATGAGGCCATTGTATCCAAACAAACAGAACTTGGATTCGTCCGAAGACACTGTCTGATGCCATTCCTGTCCCGCCACGTTGTACCATACACCATTGCCGTCTAGCATGATTCTGAACATTCCTCATGGGTAGGTGGAGAGGTAGACGACGCGCACGCAACCCATGCCGTGATAAACGGCGACGGACTGTCACCCCTCGAGGTATACGAAGTGTTCCATTGTTCCACTGTTGCCCCAGGGCCGAGGAAGATGCTGATCTGTTCTGCAATGCCATTCGGATGAGGTGTCGATCTTGTCAGGGGGTGGTCTGGGTGGTGCGACCTGACCCATATCGTCGTATTCTGTGGCCTTCCGTGAACTATTCTGTACAGACCGGTTGCACTGCCGAAACAATTCGTCCTACAAGAGCAGCAATTTCCTGGATGGATGCATCACATTCTCTCATGCTAATAATGCGCCCTCTTTCAAATTCACTTATCTGTCGGTACGGCTTGCGTTTACGTCTGTGATGCACCGTGCACGTCTGCTCAAGTCACTCTGATCCATTTCTTCAGGTTATGGCGACAACGAGAGCCGCAGTCACATATTGCCGATAGGTGCTGTTGCGCCACGATATCGATGTTGACCTGTAACCATTGGGCGACATGGTTCAAATGCTAATCATTTGTGCATAAGCTATAAATGTCCACGTGCTGTGAATATGAACGTCCTAACTCTACTTGTTCGTGGTGTCCTGTTTTTCTGAACATGAGTGTACTTGTAGAATACACATAGATTATATAAGCACATTAGTTAAGTTTTATTGGGATTATATCTGTATGTTGTATTCGATGAACAAATAAAATTGTTTTGTTTAGATTAGATTTATTTTTAATTCTATAGACCCAAAAACGAGGTGATTCTCGTAGTTGTGGAACATGTCACAGAACGTAATATAACGTATTTAGAACGCTTGACCGTAATACTCACTTCTGAATGTACATAGCCGGCCGTTGTGACCGAGCGGTTATAGGAGCTTCAGTCCGGAACCGCGCTGCTCCTACGCTCGAAGGTTCGAATCCTGCCACGGGCATGGGTGTGTGTGATGTCCTTACGTTAGGTAGGTTTAAGTAGTTCTAAGTCTATAGGACTGATGTCCTCAGATGTTAAGTCCCATAGTGCTCAGAGCCATTTTAACCATTTTTTAAATGTACATAACAAATGAGTCGTATTACACGCTTTTGTACTTTAAAAACTTTCTCTTGGTTTGCGGAGCTACGCCAAAATATGATACCGTATGACGTAATAGAGTAAAGTTAAGCAAATTACACCACTTTTTTAGTTATGTCTCCATTGTCATCCATTCCCAGCAAATAAGACGTAGTTGTACTGTTGAAATTTATTGCAACCAAATCTCCCCTAACATCCTTTAAAATCGTCGTCATGTTTTGGTCTCCCTAGCTAGGCCCAACTGTCTGACTGCTGAAGCTTCACCTGTTTGCCCATCCCTGTCCAACTTTGTCTGCGGGTACAAGACTGCCCAACAGTCAACACTCAAGTAGGAGCAGTTTGTCCTATGTGACTGTTTGATGGCTACCAACATGCTGATCACGGGGAGGGCGAGGGATCGCGGACGAAATGAACATCCCTCCGAACCAATGAAATGGATATAATTATTTAGAAAATAATTAGTAAAGATGAACTGCTGAAACAGTGGTCAGACGTAATTTACACATAATAAACAGACAGAATTTGGAAAACATTCCCACCATTGCTCATGGAAGGCACAGCCGTTAATTCTGTTCCACTAACAACTTTTCAGTAGGGTTTGGAGATTAATTACAAAATTTATTTGTACGTTATGCTGTGCCTGCAATTATTATTATCGTAGTTACCTACGCCCATACTAAAAGAACTTTTCATTTACAGCTCACAAAATCTGATATTATCTGTGGATGCAACTGTGCAACTCTACTTTTCATATGTTTCTTTATATTTGTCACTATTTGTCAGTACGTGTGGGTGTGTCTGTAAGTTTTGAGACTCTGACACATAACGTAGCAGTGTTAGCATGTCCTTCAAACCTAAGCGCACGTTTCATTAAAGAACCAAACAGAAAGGCCGGCCGCTGTGGCCGAGCGGTTCTAGGCGCTTCAGTCTGGAACCGCGCGACCGCTACGGCCGCAGTTTCGAATCCTGCTTCGAGCATGGATGTGTGTGATGTGTTTAGGTTAGTTAGGTTTCAGTAGTTCTAAATTCTAGGGGACTGATGACGTCAGAAGTTAAGTCCCATAATGTTCAGAGCCATTTGAAACAAAAAGAGAGATATGTCTGTTTACTTTCTGTTAAATATTAGCAGGCACTCTCATTGTAGTTACTCAGACGACGTTGTCGAAAAAAATTTCCATTCGTGTTATACAAAACAGTCTGACGATTACGCCAGCCCAGAATCTTGCACAAAAGATTCTACAGTAGCATTTGGAGCGATCTGCCCTATTCGTGTTGCTGTAAAGAGGAGGCATCAATGCATGAGATTGTCGGAAACATTGTTTCCGCCCATACCTCGCCGAGGTGTCTGTGATCAACAATATATCTTGCAGAGCCAGTACATCGTGCCAGATTAGTAAAGGTAAAACGCCTTTCTGCAATAAATCATCTACGTGGCAGGTAGGATCGTTACGCAAGTCTGCGAAACGATGCGTTACGAAGTGATAGTGTGTCAAGGCATATTCACACTGCATGTACAAAGAACTAACTAAAAATGGCAAAGAAAAGTAGCTATATGCAATGTTCCTATTTTATTATTAAATGAATTATATATTTGTTGTGTCAAACACTTCCCGATTAATGGAGACTTTACTTCTAAAAAGAAAAGAAGCATCTTAACTTCTTGTTATGAGGTAACTTTATGTGCTCCAATGCCTCCTACACGTAATTACATTTGCATTGTTTGGGTACTCGCAGGACACAGGCTAAGTATCGTTTTAGTATTGCTCAGCGCTGATTCTCTCGAAGTCTGCGATCGAACTTGGGCCGAACAGTGATGGGCGGGTGGTTGAGCATTGACAGGGGGCGCTGAACTCTGTCTTGCTGGACGTATGGCGCTGACCGCTCTTTCCATTGGGACGCACCTTCTCAATGCGCTTTCGCAGCGCTGCACACTGGTCGGTGTGCAGTCGGTGCTCCCCCCAAAATGCCGCACTGTTGTGTAGGTAGCCATCTTGTGTCAACGAGGGGATGGAGGTGGGGTGGTGGAGTTATAAGCAGGAAGGTGGGTGCCGTGAGAAACCGGTAGCGGCAGCTGGGACCCATGCCGAGCTCCGGGTCACACCTAGGGTGACCAGATGTCAGGATTAATCCGGACATGTCTTCCATTTTAGCTCTTAGTCCGGGGTCGAGGCAGATTTTTACAGTGTCCGGATTTTTCGCGTAGTTCAGCGTAATACAGTTAAATTTACAATTCGTCCTGTTCTCTTGCTCTTTTCTTCAATTTTTTAACTATTGGCACGGCCTTCGTGACAAACAGGCACAAAGGCGGTGTCAGTAGGTGGCACCAGGATCGTCGATGTTATCGCTGAGCTACCTATAAGCGAATGCAAATATCGATTATTTAAAATTTTCATTTCTTATTTTCGCTTTGTATTGGCTTGGCTTCCTGTAGTGCACGTGTGATTTGTGAGTATAATGTTTAACCGAGTGAGTTACGTAAAATATTTGGCTATGCCTAAACGACAGTATACATTTTGTGATGTCCTTTCCTGCAAATATCCGGCTTTAAGAAAGGGAGAGATGAATTTGAAGCGGAATGTAAGATATGTGGAGCTGGAACGTATGTCTCAGTGGCCAATAAAGGTAAAAAATAACTCGACAGATTAACTGTCATGGTTTTATTTCATTGTTTCATAGTCATTCAATTTATTTGTATTCGGAAGGTTAAAAAAGTGCAGTTTACATGTCGTCAGCTGCTGCTTGAATTGTAGATTTTGGTAGCGGTGCGTCGAATGAAGGGAGGTGAATGCTATCTACGTTTTTCGCTTTGTAAACAATTCCGTGTTGTTGACATAAAAAAACAATTGACGCCATACTGTCACCACAATCAATGTTTTTAATTTTTTTATATTGCATCAGTAACAATTAACTACTAATTTTACCGGTAATTCCCGGTCGTCACGTGACTTGACCAAAGCTGACGGGTGGTATCCTCATCTGCAGTTGACCCGTTTCATGTGTCCTCTGTTTTTCTTCCTTTGTCCTCCTTTTTGAAGCTGTTTGTCCTCCTTTTTGAACAATTGCATCTGGTCACCCTAGTCACACCCCAACATCCGTCCTGCACTCTGAGGGCAACGTCGGACGGGTAACCCGCGAAATGGCGCGCACCCTCTTCCTGAGCCGGTCCGGCAAAAAAAGGGAGAGGGCGGTGATGGCGATGGAGGCAGCGATGACGTCGACGGTGGCAGCGGCGCCAGGTCTACACAAAGCCTTCTAGATACAAGGCCTACGCACAGCGGCCATATTGGCACGTGACGTCACAAACTGTTGGCCATCTTATCTTCAGTCGGCAGTCCTGTTGGCGTGTATGTTGTGTTGAAAGTGTGTGACAGATGAGACTGATATGTATTTATTACAGTATTCGCCTACAGTTGTTCGAAGTATGGGATACAAGTGCTGTGTTTCCTTTTGCCAGGGAAATTATAAATCCCAAAAAGCCATGAAAGTGCACTTGTTTCGATTTCCCAAATGTGTGAAGTTGAGAAATCGCTGGATTGCAGCTATTTCCTGACAGGAATTTGTGTCTACGTATGATTCAAGCGTAAGTAAATGACAAAAAATTTGTAGCGTGTTATTTGCTTCCATTCACCACATTTGGCAATTGTTTTTAAAAGCAGTTATGTATCATGTATCAGTATCGTTTGTTTCTTAATTCTGGACCATTGCTGCGAGGTTAATACGAAGCTGACTGTGAAATGTCTCATATTTGCAACTATTGTCGCACAGAATAGTTATATTAATTAGTGTGACTCGAAAATGTTTAGTATTCGTTATCATTCCTACCAGCTTATTGAGTTTCCAGTACTTTCATTTGGAAGAGCTACAGAATGATTTTGTTGAGTTTTACATATACAGCTATTCGGAAATAATTTCAGTTTGAGTAAACTACCTTAGAAAATTGCTTTAATGAATTCTGTGTTCGACAGATTACCACAAGAACTATAGAAAGCAGAATATCGAGCTAAGTGCATTATGATTAAATTAACAGCACTCTGAGACACGAATTGTCAATCAAGGATATAGGGGAAAAAATCGTTTCATGTTTAAGGTTCTAAAGTTCTGGAGAAACCGGGAAATAAAATATTTTTTTCCGGTTTTTTGATTTATTAAACATTATTTCAGGAAGTGCTTCATTGCGTCGAATGATTTGAATGTCGTATGAGGTCAGCAAATTTTGAAGTGGAAAGGAAAATTTACGAAAATAACCAGGGAAACAAATTCTTAAATTCTGTAGGAGCTTCAGTTGCTTTATTTAAAACCGGAAACGTCTGCTTGTTGTTGCAAAAAAAAAAAAAAAAAAAATAGCTCTGAGCACTATGGGACTTAACTACTGAGGCCATCAGTCCCCTAGAACTTGGAACTACTTAAACCTAACTAACCTAAGGACATCACACACATCCATGCCCGAGGCAGGATTCGAACCTGCGACCGTAGCGGTCACGCGGTTCCAAACTGACGCGCTTAGAACCGCACGGCCACACCGGCCGGCTTTGTTGTTGCATATTGCCGATTTTTTATTGCAAGAAAGCGTAGCTCCTGAGGTAAAAGACATAATTTAAAAATACAGGTTGTATTTAATACTAGAATCGCGTATTTAAGCAAATCGTCAAAATAATTTTGCATCTTGAAATAATATATGGCAGTTTTGTTCAGTTACTTTACGCAATGATATAAAATGCCATACTTTCATTACAAGGCCATGCAGCAGTGGAAAGCACGAGAATCCCTGTGCGGTCTCAGCTCTAAAAACTCGTGAAGTTCGTATAGCTGCAGAGTGCTTAAGAGGAGCGTTCCGATACAGACCCGGCCATCAGTATGTGACGTCACAAGTGTGCGCGCAGGCCTGTAGTCTAGGTGGTGTTGGTCTACAGCGGGCTCCGTGACGTGCGGCAGGAAGCCTGCTGCAGCATCAAAAGCGATGACTCCAGCTCCATCGACTCCGCAGGCGGTGCTGAACAGGCTCCCGGAGTCGGCAAGATAAAAGGAGGAGGCGCATCTGGGGACAGAAATTCTGCGGAAGTATTTCGCAATCGACAAGCACGAATTCGGATCTTGAATTGAATACACAAAAGCGCCCAAACTGCAAAGAAGCGTTCCTAGTGCGACCCAAAACTCTGAAAAGAACAGAATCATTAAGCGGGAAGCGGTACTTGTGGAATGGGCGGAGGCACCGTGCGCTGCAGTGGATGCAGCAACTGGAGCAGCGTGCGGTAGCGCCGACCATGTAGAAGCACCACCGGTGACGGACTGGCGAGGGGCTGGGAGCGGTACGTTGCGAGGAAGACCAGCAGCGCCTGTTCCCGTGTGTGGCAGGCATGTAGTTTGATCACGCACAAATCGTTCAGCTGCACCGTTCGACTGAGAAAGAAACGGAGGACTGGTAATTTCAGTAATACCATTAGCTGTAGAAAACTCGTTGTCTGTAACCAACACTTCAGGCAAACCTTCCAAGCAAAAATTAGACAAAGCCTGAACAGTATTATGCGACATAGTCGAGTTCATGGGCACTGCTGAAACGTCCCCTTTGAACAATTATACACGACTGTGCTTAAACTGACACACAATATTTTGTTAGGGCAACGCAATCTGACTTTCAAAATTCCCTACAAAAGAATGGCCCTGACTAACATTAAACTATACCTTTCACAAATCACTTACCTCACAAAAATCTTCGCTGCTCAAGCTACTGCAATACAGCGAGCGCCCCTACTGCCAGCTAAATAAAAGATTCACACTATGGAAGGCACTAACTACTGCTAGAGATAGTTAGCAAATGAAAGATATTAATAGAGAACAAACAATGTATTTACCTTGATATCATCATACATAAATATAGCAGTTCATGACAAATTTCAAAACTCCGCCATCTCTCTCCCCACATCCACCACTGCTGGCGGCTCACCTCCAACTGCGCAACGCTACGCGCTGTTCACAGCCAGCTGCCTAACACTACAATGGCGAGTATTACAACAATGCAAAGCAGACACAGGCTGCCCACAGCACAGCCAGTGATTTTCATACAGTGGTGGCGTTACCAATAAAAAAACCTAAACAGCCTACTTACATAGCCCCCATGCTCCCCACAAAAAATTTTACAAATTGGATTGGGCAGTGGCCAATAGAGATTTGAAAAAAAAATTTCATAATTACAATAACAAAGAAATCAAATGCACACACTTATTGATACAATGCTGGTCAAAAGCTAAAAATTTCTCACAGTCCATAAAGACAGTCAAGATTGTTCATCACAGTAAGAATGCAGAGTTTTTCTCAAAGTCTGCACAGTAAAAGAAAATGCACACAGAAGTAGTGGATTTCCATGCAGTCTTGAAGAAGTAGTGTCCTTCCATCGGAAAGACAGTGCTGACTCTTGACATGCTGACAGGTAATGGGCCACAACATAGCAAACCCACAGCAGAGTTCATTCGACGTTTTGAAGAATATTGTAGGTGGGTCATCACAGAGCAGACCCACTGTAGTCCTGGTAGAGATTGTGGTATTGGTGGGCCACCAGAGGTGCAGACCCACTGCAGTCCTTGTAGAAATAATGGTATTGATGGATCATCAAAGATGTAGACCCACTGTAGTCCTTGTAGAGATGACCAGCAGCCATCTGTTGTGATTGTGCAGGTGCACAATCACCAGTGAAGAGTCTTGCAGTTAATATAGCAAGTCCATAACCACCACTTGTGCACTCACAAAGTTTTTTGGAATTGTCCTTAGAACGAGCAATGCTGTTATGCAGTCCCTTACTGAATTATCAACACACGTGCAAACACTAACAGTCCCTACTTCTCACATATTGTCCATATACTATGACCAACAGAAACGTGTGCAGTGAAATGTAACTTACAAGTTAATAATAGGATGAACTGGTGTCAATTACAATTTTATAACATGAGAATACAATTACAAAGGTACAAAATACATCATTAAAGTACATAACAATACAGATAACATTTGTAGTACAGGCTTTACAAAAGAATAGAAATAAACATATACATCAGTGTTACAGGAATTATGACATGAGTACATACATAAAAGATCAGAATAACTTTCGAAACATCAACTTCACACATGAGCATTAAAACAAAACAGAATAAATAATGTGTAAGCATATTTATAAGGTAAATAACATATTATTAATGCCAATTATATTTGAGGATAACAGTATTCCTCATCATAGTGAATGTAGCTTAATATTAAAAGAAGAAAAAATTCTATGAAACTACACAGACACAGGAAGAAAACAAATACACAAGGGTACACAAACACATAGTGGGATAACACCAATAGGAAAGGACAGGGTTCGTTTTCAGTGTAACATGTGGTACTGCAGTCCAACCCAAAACTTCATATATCTTTCCTCTTATTTCATCCTTTGTTTCCACCAAAAAAATTCTATCTAAGCATGCTTTCTGTATTTAGATGTTCACACATTTCTTACCTCAACATTTATTTCCAAGAAAATCCTACCTAAACGTGTTTTCTGTACTTTTTTTTCGTATAACTTCTGAATGCATTTCTTCCAATTCATTGCTACTCATTCTCTTAGAGGCTACCCCCTCTTAAGCTAACTTAAATCTACTGAGCTCAGATGCTAAACTAAGGGACGAGGCAATGCAGCAGCACATAAAACAATTAATATAAACAGCAATGAAAAAAAAACGCAGATTTGCGAAGCAAGCAGAATTAAGAAATTAGCAAAGCAATTGTAATATTACAACTAATCTAAGGCAATGTGCAGCAAACAATAAAAATAAATCATTAGTAAAACTGGCTTAACAGAATAATGTAAAGTCAAATTCAATAACACTATGCCTGGCAAACAGCAGCAACTTATATCTAAACATGACATAGCTCAAGCAGAAAAAATATTATGGTAAAAACAACAATGCAGATAAGGGAAATGTATATTCACATCTTAATGTCTATGTAATTAAAGTGGTGCACCACAACAACTTATTGTAAAAGAAATATTACCATGTACTTGAAAAGAAAATTATGTGTCCAGTTACTGTTACTAGTCCCTTCTTATTGATTTTTCCTTTCCAAGTGCTCCTTTTTTTAAAGAATGTGGATTACAAAATTATCATTTAATAGATCTGTTGACAGAAAGTGTTCACATTAGCAAATGCATCTAAGTTTATTTTATAAAACTAATGCTGTAACACAGCTGGAAAACAGGTATCAAATGAAATAAGCAATTACGCAAACCAAAGCATACAAATATCATTCAATAGTCATGTGACATTTCATAAGTTAGTAGAAATTCTCTCAACTCTCGTAGAAAGACGCTTGTCGTAATCAGGTGTGCAGATGTAAAAATATTTCTCGTCATTTCATTAGGCATTTCAGTAAATATCATAAATTACGAGCTCCACAGTATGCTTTCAACAAGGAAATGTCAATAGCGAGGATAATGGCCTCCCCTTTTTTTTCTACCTGTGCCGCTGAAAGGCTAATGGCTTTTTTTCGGGCGGCTGTCGCACAGGTGGGTGCCCGCGACGCATTACGTGCAGGTGGTCACTTAACTTTCTTACGGAAATATTTACGACAGCAGTTTCCGCTACAGTGACAGTCTCACATAAAAATATTTCATAGGTCAAGAATTAGTGTTGCAAATCTGTAGAAAGAAAATCCTATAAATATAAGTGTCCAAATAAAATATTCGTCAGCATTGTGATACAGTCACGCATTTACGCACATTTCATAACTCTTAAAGCACGATTCTTGGTTTCCAACATACTTCCTATTCCTCATATACGGTAGCGTCATCTTATTGATCATAAACATATCTCAACAGCATAGTTCACATTGTCGTCGTAATAATAACATCATAACACCTCAGTCAAATCTCAAAAACGTCGTAGCTTTCTGCAATAATTTCAAAACCTAAAAAAAATTCTCTGCTCATTTCAATAGTGTCATCTACCTCAAACGTACTTTAAAATCATGCTCCCTTACCAAATACATCATTCAAAGCTCTCATAGTATCACAATGATTCCGAAAAAATATGAACAGTTTACAAAGTACAGACAAAATACAGTTTCATAAGTGTGAAGTTACCCAACTGTGTAATTACGTAAACATCTGTCACTGATGCAGTAAAAAAATGTTTATCTCTCAGTTAAATGATCAGATAGCTGTCTAATTTGTGTGTTAGAGAAATATGGTACCGACGTGTAAAGTTGTATAAGCAAATACCATATTAGCTAGGGTTCCTTGTGGTTGCCACACACATGGTACACAAAGTAAGCGTGTACCCCCCTGAGGATTAATGTAATTATACCCTCAGGTGTTACAGATTACAGCAATGGAATGAAATGTATCACGGAAAACTTTCTTTGTAATGCAAAAATCTTTAAAAATAAATGTTTTAAGTACAAAATTAATCACTCAAATACGTGTACTGTAGCGCTAAATGTGCGTCTTGTTGCAACATAATCTGTGTGGAAGTGTTGTAGTTATCGTCCTCCAAAAGCTAAGTTCTGCAGAAGTCAATGTACTTACCTCATAATACACAAAAGTGAAATGCTTTGCGTATAAATGTCTTAGTTATTACGCTTATTGCCGTGATGAGGAAAGTACTGTGCTGTAACGTATTGTTGTACTACGGAAAAGGCAGTCTCATTGTAGCTATACCACAAAAGTTACTGCTAAAACCTCTTTTATTTTCCAGAACAAAACAGAAAACTGTGCAGATATAAAACAGAACACTGCAAAAGCAACATTGTAAATTGTCACTCATTAGTAGCGTCGTGATAAAATCGTGTAGCTGTCACATAAACTAACCACTGTGCCATCTGGTATCTCACTGAAAGTACTTTAAATCCAGAATATATTTTCGAGTAAACCAAAATGTTGCATTAACATCTCATTAGCAGTACTGGTAAATGTTCTAAGTATGTAAGCCTTATAGTCGTTCCATAATCGTGCAACTAACAAGCAAGAATGTACACACACAATAACACTGTGACGTCTGTTCACTATAACAATGCATTCGTCATTTCTGTTTCAATACGTTCTCTTGGTTCTTGAATGGATATTTAACTTCAAACATTGTTGCATGTTAACAGATTCTAAGTCTGACAAGCATACTAGTAATGTAAAGTGAAAAGTTTTATGGCAAAGGCAAAGTTAAAAAGCAGATTATCTTTCGATAAACGGTTTTACATGTGAAATGTGGTGTAAACCTTTACTCTTCCTGGTACGCAGACTTTTAACTGCGAAGCAATTGTCATGTTTTACACGTCGGCAAGGAATGCTAAATCTTTTCTCAAGGTTCGCGTCTTTGTTATTTTTCTCTGAGCCAGCCGGCGCACGCGGCTGCCTGCGGTGCGAGTCATTGTCTGTTCCTTTGTTGGTGCGCGTCGTTATTGGGATTAGGAGACCTAACTTCTACAAATTCGCCTTGCCGAGAGGGCCCAGCTCTGTTACAATCCCGCCAGTTCTGATGAAATTCACGTCTATCGTTATGATTATATCGTCTGTCGTCATGTCGGTAGTTCCTGTAGTTTCTTTCTTGTCGGTCATGTGGTGGAGAATTTCTCCCTGAATCATAACTGCGCGCTGGTCCATTGCGTCTAAAGTTATTCTGTCTCCCTTGATAGTATTTATTTTGGTTCCCATATTGTCTGTTTCTCTTATTGTCTCTGTGATAGTCATTACCACGGAGAGGTGATCTTTCCCTGTAGTTATTACTACTCTGCCAACGGTTGTCATACGGGTGGTGTCTGTTTTGGTCACGATTTGTGTTGTGAGAATAGCCTTGTCGTGTCAAGTTATTACTTCTTTCATCGCGGAATTGCGACGGATGTGACCTGTAATTTTTGTGTTCCTGGTTTCGCGTTCCGCGATTGTCAGTGTCAATTTCTAATTCTTGTAAGAGCTCCTGAAATGCTTCAATGTCGTCTTTGCAACGTCCTGCCAAAATAATATGTCGTAAATGTTCAGGCAGTTTGATTAAGCAAATGCGGATGAGTTCTGAGGGGCTGTATGGGTTTGAAAGATACTGGTTCTTATGCAACATGTCTTCAAAATATTTCATAAGACTGGAAAATTCAGATTGTTCGAAACGTTTCATCATTATGATGCTATGTTTTACTCGGTCTTGTGTGGCTTGAGACCAATATGGTGAGAGGAAGGCATGGTAAAACTCTCCTTCACTGTGGCAATCGTGAATGACCGATCGCATTCTTACAGCTGGTTCATTCTCTAAGTAGCCACACATAAATTCTAATCTGTGCTCTAATGACCAGTTGGGCGGAAAACAATGAGAGAATTGATGGAGCCACGCTTGTGGATGAATGTCGTTGCCAGAATTCTTAAATGTTTTGAATTTACGTGTAGTAATGAGCAGCTTATAGTCAAAATCATCATGTCGCGAGTCGCATATCGGTCATTGTTAGGTCGTGTCGGCCGTTCCATCTCAAAATTCGGTGCACATTGCCAATTTCTTTCATAACGTCCGAAATGCCCTGTGTTATTATTTTGTGGCTGTTCCGTATTTCTGTGTCCCTCTTCCCGTATTGGGGCGCGAGTATCCTCTGAAATACGTAATTCTTGTATTAACTGTGTCAGCTGATCTTGTACTTCCCGGATTTCTCTTTGGTGTTGCGTATTAATCTGATTCTGATTTTGTTTGAATTTCCTAATTTGTTTGCACTCTTCTGTGTCATTCAGATTATCATCTACCTTCGTAGATAGATTAGTGACCTGATCCGAAAGTTCGGCTACTTTCTCCGATAGTGTATTTATTTCCTCAGTGTGTTTTTCTGAACCAAGTTTCAGAGTGTCCATTTGTGTTGAAATCGTATCTACAGTGTCCTTTAAGTTTTCTTGAGTTTTTGCAAGTTGCGTAACCGAATCGGTAGATGCAACTGAGTCAATTTTAGCTTGCAAGGTGTTGTGATTTTCATGAACAATAGTTTGCAGTTCTTTTATGGCTGCTTCATGATTCTGTAATGCATTTTCATGACGCGAAAAAATAGGTTGGAAATGCTCACAAATTTGTGTTTTTACGTCATTACAGACTTTTTGACATTTCGATTCGATGTTATGTAACTCAGTAGTTAAATCTTCACGTGTTTGTTCAAGCGTGGTGTGAAGATTTTGTTCCATTGCGTCTAACTGTTGCTGTGTTTGTCTCTGGTGTTGTTCCATTGTGTCTAACTTTTGAAGCTTTTGCTGTGTTTGTCTCTGATTTTGTTCCATTTGTTGCATTAATTGCAATAATAATGTATTAGTGTCTGGAATCTGTTTCTCTACGCTTTTCGGCAGTGCATTTGCACCGGCAACATTCACATTTTGACAAGCAGAAAATGTGTCTTGACTTATTTGAGAAAACGGTGATGACCCAAAACCCGAATCTACAGTATTTGCGAAATTGTGTCCTGTCATTTCGGATTCCTGAGGCGAGCTGTTGCCGAGCGATCGATCGATAATGCTTCCCTGTTCACTACCTGTTTCACTGTCTACGCCATTGTTTGCAGCCCGCTCCATTTCCATATGCACAATTACCAAATTACTACTTTGAACATCAGTTAATTCATTACTCGGTGGCGCTAACACACTGTTTACATTTTCACTGTCATTTCTCAGTTTACTTTGGAGCCTAGTATTACGTTTTTCACACGCCATTATTGTCACAGTATTTCACACGACAACACAGAAAAACACAATTTGAAGATCAAAAATAAGAGAACACATTAACATAGCACTGAAAATAATATCTAGTTAATTGCAGCTGCGAAATACTTGGTGCAAATCTACATGCATGCCACAACTGTTTTACTGTACAGCAATGAAAGAAGGAGATTTTCTCTACAATTGTGCGCTAGCAATAAACAAAGGCTACACTAATTACACAAACTACAAGAAAAAATCAGAAGATTCCAGTGGGGTATCCTCGGCTAGGGGTCGACATGTGAAACGTCCCCTTTGAACAATTATACATGACTGTGCTTAAACTGACACACAATATTTTGTTAGCGCAACGCAATCTGACTTTCAAAATTCCCTACAAAAGAATGGCCCTGACTAACATTAAACTATACCTTTCACAAATCACTTACCTCACAAAAATCTTCGCTGCTCAAGCTACTGCAATACAGCGAGCGCCACTACTGCCAGCTAAATAAAAGATTCAAACTATGGAAGGCACTAACTACTGCTAGGGATAGTTAGCAAATGAAAGATATTAATAGAGAACAAACAATGTATTTACCTTGATATCATCATATATAAATATAGCAGTTCATGACAAATTTCAAAACTCCGCCATCTCTCTCCCCACATCCACCACTGCTGGCGGCTCACCTCCAACTGCGCAACGCTACGCGCTGTTCACAGCCAGCTGCCTAACACTACAATGGCGAGTATTACAACAATGCAAAGCAGACACAGACTGCCCACAGCACAGCCAGTGATTTTCATACAGAGGTGGCGTTACCAATAAAAAAACCTAAACAGCCTACTTACACTGCAAACAGATAACTGCTAAAAGAGTCCACAACAATAAGCCAACGAGCGTTCCAAAAGGGGCCATCAAAGTCAATATACACTCGTTGTCACGGCGATTGAGACTTTCACCAAGCTGAACACGTTCGCAATGTCCATGCCCGGCCAAGTACAGTGCAGATGCGCCATCTGCTTTGTGCGTAAAATTCCCCAGTGCCCTGGAGCAATCTCAACACAGGTTTTTGCCACTCTTTAGGGACAAGCACACGTGATTGTCCCGAGTCATTTTGCAATAAAACCACACTGTGCTTGACGGTGAGGCTATGCCGACGAGCAAAATATCAACCCACAAAACATTCTGAATGTTTTTCATTGAATGGGGCCAAGCAGTGCGGATATAGTGCAACGAAAGGTTTCAAGTCAGTGTCGGTTTCTGTGGCTTGTGCACTTTCCTATAACACAGTGGAAAAGTCAGTAAAAGTTCAGTGTCTAAGCGTCGATTTGACAAAAAGATGTGCCAGTGTCATCAAATTCAGAATCAGGACCTATATGAAAGTGAGGAAGGACGTCAGCGTTTGCATGCTTCTACGTGGGCTGGTAGTCTACAATATTTCGTACTGAAACTGTGATGATAACAAAACCCAACTTTGCAGCTTCTGAACCGTGCGAGGAGGGATGAAACAAAGTCTGAAGTGGCGTAATGTCTGTCACTACTTATAACTTCCAAAGTAGCAGAGAACGGTGACACTTTGTCCCGCCATAGATAATAGCGAGCGCTTCCTTCTCGAGATTGGTTTGGGGTATAAAGGGATCAAACTACAGGGTCATCAGTCCCTTTGGGGAATAGTTACATTGAGTCCATAACTTGAAAGAAACCGGTCTGTCCTGTGAACCAAATCTTTTCGAGAACACGGCTCCGATTCCCTACGAAGAAGCGTCCACTGCCAAAACCACACGCTTAGCAGAATCGAAATGGAAAAGGCGTCTTTCACTCAATAAGGCATTTTTAAATGTATGGAATGCATCCTGATACTCTTTGGTCCAAGGGAAAGGTACATTCTTCCGGCGCATACGATGCAACGGAGCCGCGATCTGGTATAAACGGAATATAATACATCTTCCCGAGAAGTGACTGCAACGCCGTCAAGTTCGACGGGGAAGGAATGTCTCGGATGGCTAGCAAATGTGAATAAGGAGGATAGACACCTTGGCTACTAAGCACATGGCATAAGTACTGTATTTCAGTCTGAAAAATTGCACGTGTGTCAAGGCGACACTTCAAACTGTAAGTAGGCTGCTTAGGTTTTTATGTTGGTAACGCCACGTAGCGTTCGGTATGAAAATCACTGACTATGCTGTGTGCAGTCTGTGACTGGTTTTGTTGGAACATTTGCTATTGTAGTGTTGGGCAGTTGGATGTGAACAGCGCGTAGCGTTGAGCAGTTGGAGGTGAGCCGCCAGCAGTGGTGGATGTGGAGAGAGAGATGCCAGAGTTTTGAGAGCGGACGATCTGGACGTGTGTCCGCCAGAAAAAGGACATTCGTAAGACTGGATGTCATGAACTGATATATATATATATATATATATATATATATATATATATATATATATATATATATATATATGATGACTTTTGAACACTATTAAGGTAAATACATTGTTTGTTCTCTATCAAAATCTTTCATTTGCTAACTATGCCTATCAGTTGTTAGTGCCTTCAGTAGTTTGAATCTTTTATTTAGCTGGCAGTATTGGCGCTCGCTGTGTTGCAGTAGTTCGAGTAACGAAGAATTTTGTAAGTGATTCTTGTAAGGTATTGGTTATTGTTAGTCATGGCCATTCTTTTGTAGAGATTATTGAAAGTCAGATTGCGTTGCGCTAATAATATTGTGTGTCAGTTTATTGATGATCAGAATACGTAAAGAGAGAAATGTCTGAGCACGTTCAATTTTGCTCAGCTGTTTGAAAATCAAATAATGTAAAAGGTTTACCAGCACAGCAATTTATAATTTTCCAAAGGGGACGTTTCAAAACATACAGCTGAAAATATTTGAAAAAGCATACCAAGGTTACTGATACGTTCCTTTCGTGTACGTCCTGACGCCACAACATCATCCAAGTAATTTGAACAGAATGTGACATCTGATGTAAGTTGGTGAAAGTAGCGTTGGAATATGGCAGGCGAGGAAGTGCTGCCAAAAAATAAGCACAAAATTTTGAAGCCTAAATGTGTGTTGACTACATACACTTTGTGAGACTCGCCATTTAGTGGAATTTGCCAATACGCATCATGTAAGTCAATTAAAAAAAATTGCGGCCTGCACCAACACTGTCGATTAATTCCTCAGGACGAGATAACAGCTGGTTCAAATGGCTCTGAGCACTATGAGACTTAACATTTGTGGTCATCAGTCCCCTAGAACTTAGAACTACTTAAACCTAACTAACCTAAGGACATCACACACATCCATGCCCGAGGCAGGATTCGAACCTGCGACCGTAGCGGTCACGCGGTTCTAGACTGAAGCGCCTTTAACCGCACGGCCACACCGGCCGGCGGACGAGATAACGGATAAGTATGAGTTAAACTGTGTTGATTAAAGTCAACATAAAAACGAAGTCCTGCAGAAAACTTTGGTAAGATTACAAAGGGAGAAAGTCCATTGACTAACCTGGATAGAAGCAATAACACCATTGTCTTGCCATTCTTTAAGTTCACTTGCAACTTTGTGTCCAAGTGCATGAGGGACAGGACGAGCCCGAAAAGCTTAGGTTGCGGATTGTTCTTCATTATAACGTGCAACAAGAATTTATTTGCTCTGCCAAGTCCTTGAGAAAATAAAAGACCAAACAAATAAAAATATTTTCATAGTCACGCGAACACAAAATGTCAGTGCTCTGCGGTGAGAGTGAAATATTGCAGGCGAACTACATGTACCAAGCACTGGAATGTCCTGACTGTGATACGCAGTGAGCTGTGCCCAAGATTTTGTCAACAGTGGCGAGTCCAACTGGTCATAAGTGGCATGATTAAGCAATGCAACGGAAGGGCCAGTGTCTAACTGAAGCTGCACACAGGGACCGGCAGTTCACTAACAGTTTGTCTGACTGTCGTGGCACAGCACTTGAGCAATGTGAATTCACATCCTGAATTTGGTCATTGCTAATACCGACAGCCGGTTTAGAAAAAACTACATTCACTGAATGAGAAGGTGCTGCACGAGAGCGAACGTGGGGAGAGTTCTTTTCCGTTGCAAGCACAGACTGTACATGACCTGGCTTCCCACAAGCAAAGCAGTCGCGTTCCGTGGAGGGAAATTTTGTCTTTAATGCGTGGAAGAGCGACACCGACATGATTTCACAGCATACATACGCGTTGACGCTCGTTAGTTTTGTCCACGGCGCTGTGGTGTGTTTGCGTGCAGGGGTCGGTCGCAATGACGTGCCTGTACGTCACTTCGGGTTACACTGTTAATGGAAGACGTTTTCCACGGTAGTATCATAAGAGTACTGACATTCAATAGTTTGTAACATTTGTTTCACAGTAGGATAAGAATGTTTGATAATTTGTTTTCGAGCCCTTCTGCCTGGCACATTGTACGTAATTGCATGACGAATCATTGCGTCACTGTAGTACTATCAACAGTCACACTGAAAGACACTATCGTGTCAAATCCTGAAGTTCATTGACCAATTGACGGTGTCTCTGATCTGGCTTTTACCGCAGTCGGAAGAACGAGCTGCAGCAGCCTGTACCTGACCCCCGCAACACTTGCTGAGGGCTCAAACTACACTGCTGGCCACCGTAAATGCAACACACTGAAGGAAGCATCCGAATCAAGTGAAATTTACACGATGGGTTTGCAGCGATGAGATATGCAACTGATTAGAATTTCAGCGCAGACGCACATCACACGCGCCTGTGGCGCCACCTCATGGCGCCATTTAAGGCTTGGCGATTTCGACGAGTGTACGTTCGGCACGTGTGTTTACCTTGTGGTTGTTTCACAAGACGATCAGTTATGCCTCGTAGACAACAGCGAACATCGTTTGATCAAGTATCCGAGTTCGGCAGAGGAAGGATAGTGGCTTACCGAGATTGTGGATTATCATACAGAGAAATCGCTAGTCGTGTTGGACGAAACCAAGCAACTGTAATGCGGATATGTGACCGTTGGATGCAGGAGGGTACGACGGACCGACGTGGTCGATCGCATTCACCTCGGTGCACCACTGCACGTGCTGATAGGCAAATTGTGCGCATGGCAGTGACGGATCGCTCAGTGACATCCCGAACCATAGCACAGCACATTGCGTCTGTGACGCATCATCCAGTGTCTGCGCGTACCATTCGACGCCGTTTACAGCAGAGTGGTCTGTCCGCAATACGTCCATTGCTTCGTCTACCATTGACGCAGAACCACAGACGTCTCCGTCGCCAATGGTGTGGACGGCAGAATGGAATGACGTTGTCTTTACTGACGAGGCACGCTTCTGTCTGCAGCACCACGATGGTCGGCTTCGAGTGTGGAGACACCGTGGAGAGAGGATGCTGGACAGCTGCATTATGCACCGCCACACTGGTCTTGCACCGGGTATTATGGTATGGGGCGGTATTGGATATTACTCTCGCACGCCTCTAGTACGCATTGCCGGTACTTTAAATAGCCGGCGCTACATATCCGAGGTGCTGGAGCCAGTTGTCCTTCCTTACCTCCAGGGCTCGGCCACAGCCATATTTCAACAGGATAATGCGCGACCACACGTAGCACGCATTGTCCAAAGGTTCTTCGTCAATAACCAGATTGAAGTGCTTCCCTGGCCGGCTCGCTCTCCGGATCTTTCGCCGATAGAAAACATGTGGTCCATGGTTGCTCAACGAGTGACCCAGATTACATCCCCAGCTGCCACACCAGATGATCTTTGGAAACGTGTGGAAGCTGCTTGGGCTGCTGTACCCCAGGAACACATCCAACGTCTCTTTGATTCAATGCCGAGACGTGTGGCAGCGGTGATCTCCAACAATGCCGGTTACTCTGGCTACTGATTCTGGTAGGAACCACATGTCACAGACGTCTGTAAACGTAATCATTTGATACTTGGTCAACATGTTATCTACAAAATAAATTTTGTTGTGCTACCTCTTGTCTTTCTTGGTGTTGCATTTACGGTGGCCAGCAGTGCAAATCTTCAAAAAGTAGCAACTCCGGCATACTAGTCGGGAATAATTTCTGAGCGAGGCGGTAACCTGCTGACAAGAAATAAAAAAAGTTTCACAGTACCTTGCATTTATTGTGTAGCATAATGAGCGTCGAACTGAGTACAGTACTCGTTCCATTCCTCTTGTTCTTCATTGAAAGCTCGGAATTGTGGAACGCAGGGAGGCAGTGACATGGATGTGGCTGGCTGTTGTGACGGAGTTGACGCAGCAGCGTCTTGTACATTAACGAGCTGCTGGACTGCCGTCATCAGCTGCGACACTTTGTGGTTCTGAAACAGAATAAACTGCATTAGATGAAAGCCAGCAGCAACTGGAGGTGTAGGAGCTGGTGGTGTAGGAGGCGGGTTAGGGGTCACTTTAATAAGAGGAGCCGCAACCAGTAACAATAAGCAATGCAAATACACACATAGCGGAAGCGTTGCGGCTAGTCTACAAGAAAGAACGCAATTAGTCGCAATGTGTTATATTGCTAGAGAAGGCCGAAATGCAAGCTATAAGCTCACGCAGGATGGCGTGAGGTCTGAAACAGGATACGTAATGAATGCTATAAAGAAAAGTACGTAGTTTCTGGAATACTTAACTTTAATCCATCATTTGTATACATCGTTCTTGATGAGACATGCTTCATAAGATAACTATCAATTGCTATGGCGCCTTGCTAGGTAGTAGCCATTGACTTAGCTGAAGGCTATTCTAACTATCTTCTCTGCAAATAAACGAGGCTTCGTCAGTGTTGCAACGCTAGCTAAGTCGTCCGTAAAACTGGGGCGAGTGCTAGTAAGTCTCTCTAGACCTGCCGTGTGGTGGCGCTCGGTCTGCAATCACTGGTAGTGGCGACACGCGGGTCCGACGTATACTAATGTACCGCGGCCGATTTAAAGCTACCACCTAGCAAGTGTGGTGTCTGGCGGTGACACCACACAATGTTCCTCTGAAAGAAAAATATATAAATTTTAGTGACGCGGTGTGTCGGAGCGGTGAAGAGCGAAGGTACCGTTAATTGTGTAACCCGCGGCGCAACATGTATCGATTAACTGTGGGAGTCAGCACCGACACAAAAATGGAAGGAGAAAAGTTGCGATGGCTAGTGGCAGGAATCCAAAACGATCTGTACATAACACTTTCAAATTAATGGAAGACTTTATTTCTAAAAAGTATAGAAAGGTAACCTAACTCCTTGTTACGAGGTGGCCTGATGTACTCCTGTGCCTCCGGCGTGACACTTACACCCTATTACTACACGCAGAACGCAGGCTGAGTATCGTCTTCCTGTTATTCGGTACTGGTGCTCACGAAGTCTGTGACCTAACTGGGGCTTACCAGCGATGGACAGCTGGTTGTCGGCGTTAACAGAGGGAGCTGTCTTTCTGCAGGCGTGGCGCCGCCCTCTCTTTCCATTGTGTCGGGGTCTGCGCCTTCTTGATGCCATTTCGCAGCGCTGCGCAAGTCGGAGTGCAGTCGATGCTTTAGGAGTGCACAGCATGAAATTGTTACATTTATCTATTTTTTAATTGTTATTTATGTGCTGTTTTATTTTTAATGCTATTGAAAATTATTATCTTAAATAATATTATATACCGTTAATATTAATAATTGTGTACTGTTAATATTAATTATATTCGTGATTATTCTATTGTAATGGTAATATTTATTTTATTACCATAAATAGTAATGTGTCTACTATTATATATAGTATTATATTGAAATTATTATATTGCAGTGAAATTATTATTTATTTATTATTTATTGTAATATTACTGCTTTATGTATAATAATATAGTAATAATAATAAAAATTTTGTACTATTATTAATAGTATTTATTATTAAGGCTAAAAAAAGCAGATAAACTTGCTTAGTGTCCATGTCGGCTAGCTTGTCAGATACATCAAATTTTTATTTCGTTTATAATGTTTCACACTGAAACTCTCATGCACTGTTCAAGTGCACAAATCGAAAAAATTTTTCATCACCCAAGTTCCCAGAACTCCTAAAGCTAGACGTTGACTGTGGATATTGTATCACAGACACAGTCCCTTTGAGCCGGCCGGTGTGGCCGAGCGCTTCTAGGCGCGTCAGTCTGGAACCGCGCGACCGCTACGGTCGCAGGTTCGAATCCTGCCTCGGGCATGGATGTGTGCGATGTCCTTAGGTTAGTTAGGTTTAAGTAGTTCTAAGTTATAGGGGACTAATAACCTCAGATGGTAAGGCCCACAGTGCTCAGAACCATTTGAACCACAGTCCCTTTGACCGTTCAGAGATGTCACTAAACCTGTCCAAAGATGTAAACAACCATGCATGAGCAGCTACTATTAGACGGAGGGGGTCCGACAAAAGATAAGTTACAGTCATTCCACCAGGAAGAAGGAACACGGCTCGTGTTGTCTGTAGTTCAACCATGCCTAGACGGTCACTACCGTGGTTCGATCGCGTCCGCATTGTTACTTTGTGCCAGGAAGAGCTTTCAACAAGGGAAGTGTCCAGGCGTTTCGGAGTAATCGAAAGCGATGTTGTCTGGATTTGGAGGAAATACAGAGAGACAGGAACTGTAGATGATATGCCTCGCTCAGGCCGCCCAAGGCCTAATAGTGCAGTGGAAGATCGTTACCTACAGATTACGGCTCAGAGGAACCCTGACAGCAAGGCCATTGTGTTGAATAATGCTTTTCGTGCAGTCACAGGACGTCGTGTTACGACTCAAACTGTGCGCAATAGGCTGCATGATGCGCAACTTCGCTCCCGACGTCCATGGCGAGATCCATCTTTGCAACCACGACACCATGCAGCGCGGTACGGATGGGCCCAACAATACGCCGTATCGACCGCTCAGGATTGGCATCACGTTCTCTTCACCGATGAGTGTCGCATATGCTTTCAACCAGACATTAATCGGAAACGTGTTTGGAGGCAACCTGGTGAGGCTGAATGCCTTAGACACACTGTCCAGCGAGTGAAGCAAGGCGAAGGTTCCCTGCTCTTTTGGTGTGGCACTATGTGGGACCGACGTACGTCGATGGTGGTCGTGGAAGTCACCGCAACCGCTGTACGAAACGTGAATGCTATCCTATGACCGATAGTGCAACCATATCGACAATTCGCGCCCCCATCGTGCACATCTTGTGAATGACTTCCTTCAGGATAACTTAGACGTGACCCACTAACCACTCTGAGGGATCTACGCCGAATCGCCGTTGAGGAGGGAGACTGGACAAAAGTGCCTAGATGAACCCGTGGATAGTATGCCACGACGAATACAGACATGCATCAGCGCAAGCGGACGTGCTACGGTATTAAAGTTACCGGTGTGTACGGCAATGTGGACCACCACCCTTGAAGGTCTCGCTGTATAATGGTAGAACATGCAAAGTGTGGTTTTCACGAGCTATAAAAAGGGCAGATATGATGTTTATGTTGACCTTTGTTCCACTTTTCTATACACGTTCCGTAACTCTCGGAACCGTGGTGATGCTAAACTTTTTTTGATGTGTGCATAATTTGTTGTCGCCTACACGCCGAGAAGGATCGCCGCTTCGGAAGTGGTTGACAAATAAGGCCTGTTTTGACAAACAGAGCTAGTATGAACTGCTGTTGGTAGCCAATAGGGAATGTGAAAGAGAAATCATGTGTCAGTTTCTGGCCGCGTCTTGGGATGTCGTATACTGGCTGTAGTCACTCTCCCTGGCACTGGATTTCAGCTAGAAATAATGTGATTCCTCTTTCACTCTCCATTTTTCTCAGTCACCGAATATAACATCTTCTCGTGATCCCTATTAGTAGCAAACAGCCACAAAGACTGACCTGGGAGTGCCTATATGTATCCATTAGAGAAGACACTGTACTTTTAATTTTTAATCAACTCTTTCCTTGCAAAACTGCCTTCAGACATCCACAGCCGTGCCCATCCTGACCACATGTATATTAGTTTTGACTGTGACAAAATCAAATTTCACTCACTACCTCTCACCACAGACAACGCAATGGTCGACGGCCTTCACTTAGTCCGAGAGGAGTTGATTTTGTGTAGAATTATCAGGGCTGAAAGGGAAGCAACACAGCGTGAAAAAACCGCAGCAATCAATATGAGACGTGCGATGTCAGAAAGTGCTCCGAGAGTTTGCGTTAATGGGCTGTGGCAGCAGTCGACTGACACGAGTGCCTTTGCTAACAGTACGACATCGCCTGAAGCGTCCCTCCTGGTCTCGCGACCATACAAGCTGGACAGTAGACGTCTGGAAAACCGTGGCCTCGTCAGATGAGTTACAATTTCATTTGATAAGAGCTGATGGTAGGGTTCGAATGTGGCACAGACCCCGCGAAGCCATGAACCTAACTTATCAACAAGGCGTTGTGCAAGCTGGTGGAGGCTCCATAATGGTGTGGGCTGTGTTTATGTGGGAATGACTGGGTTCTCTGATCCATATAAACCACTCGTCGGCTTGAAATAGCTATGTCCGGCTACTTGGCTGCCATTTGAGCCTTCCTATTTCCAATCAACGAGGAAATTATTATGGATGACAAGGCGGAATGTCGCCGGACCACAATTGTTCCCCATTAGTTTGAAGAACATTCTGGACGGTTCGAGCGAATGATCTGGGCAACCAAATCGCCCGGCATGAATCTTGTTAAAATTTATGGGACATAATCGAGTGGTCACTTCGTGCACAACATCCTGCGCCGGCAACACTTTCTCAATTTTGTACGGCTATAGGGGCAGCGTGACTTAATATTTGTGCAGGGGCTCCCCAGACTTGTTTAGTCCATGCATGAAGCCTGACAAAAGGTGGTCTGACACGATATTAGGAGGTATCTTATGACGTGTGTCACCTCAGTGTACATACTTAACGGGACTGGTGTTAAGAATAAATGGTAAGAATAAACTTCCTGGCAAGAAATTGGCATACTTTTCGAATCGGATCGTAAGCTCAGTAACCGGTATTGCGTAAATGTCAATGGCTAGGTTAACGGCCCATAGGGCAGCGACGTTAAGCCGGCCTGCCGCTGCGATAATGGCCAGCGCGGAGCGTAGCGCCGGAACAGTCGCAGTCGTACTGGCAGGCGCTACAGCAGCTGCTCCAGGGCTCGCAGTCGCCTATGCAAATGGACCGCATTTCGCCGCGGGTCTTTACCTGTATTACAGTTGCACGACCTGGCGCGGCCGGCAGTTAGGCGCGCTGCCCCACACTGTACACTCCTCGACTGCGCAGTGCTGCCCTCTGGAACCCACCCACACCCCACTCTCCAACGCCCACAGCGCCACGCCACGCCCCTGTGTAGGCAGTCCACTGTGCGGGACCAGCTGCGAGCTGTCTGCCTGGAAGAAATGCAATTAAAGCAGAGACGCTTCAATTAAAGGAAGGCCTTTCCCCGGCACGTTGACCGGAGAGAGAGTCCCTACCCTGTAGTAAGGCTGATGGCCCACAAAAAAGGGAACGAAACAGCCGGCGGCAAATACCTTTGCAGCGCGTTGTTCGAATTCTTGTACCACCGGGCGCAGCTGTCTCTTTATTAACTTCCCTGATGGATGTAGCGGGGATCTTCTCTCTCTCTCTCTACTAGTCTCAACTTCCGTACCATAATATATGTCAGCTACACAATGTGAGTAATGCCAGTCAAATATTTTGGGAAGAATTTTTTTTTTGTAATGTTCCGCTTTGTACTTGAACTAGAGTGCATCAGATATAATGGCGTAAATGCATACCTGTGGATATGCAGAAAGCCGGCCGCGGTGGCTGTGCGGTTCTAGGCGCTCCAGTCTGGAGTCGCGCTGCTGCTACGGTCGCAGGTTCGAATTCTGCCTCGGGCATGGGTGTGTGTGATGTCCTTAGGTTAGTTAGGTTTAAGTAGTTCTAAGGGACTGATGACCACAGCAGTTGAGTCCCATAGTGCTCAGAGCCATTTGAACCATTTGATATACAGAATGCTGGAAGCAAAAAGTCTGAGTAAACATAGCTCCGCAAGAGAAACCGTGACTTTGTGGTTCTCAGCCACCTGAATACGTCATCCCAGTGAAGAAAAGATACTATACAACTTTAAGACAAGTTATTAGAGACATTTTGGTAGACGTGCCGGTTTTGTCAGTGGTCACAGCAACAGTTACATGACTGTACTCCTAGTTGAAGAAAGGTGTTCGAAGTCTCGTCAATATACCTGGATGCCGACCTAGACCCGTCGCCGCTATGAGTTTTGAATTCTTTCAGACCTGTCTGCGTCATTCCAAAGTTCCTTATAATCAATGACAATTTTCTGTCCCAGTTCTTCAACTGTATTAACTGGAGTGGCGTACGTAAGATGCTAGAGGTAGCCCCAATCACATAAATCCAAGGAGTTCAAATCAGGTGACCTTGGAGGTCACGGTACGGGTCCTCCACGTCCTATCCATCTCAGGTACCTCGGAGCGTTAGATGTCGTCTCATAATAGCTGCAAAATGTGCCAGTGTTCTATCAAGCATGTACCTCATCATCTGGCGTTGCTCTAAGGGAACATCCTCAAGCAGTTCTGCAAGATGATGGTGCAGAAACCGAAGGTAACTCCGCCCATTGAGTTTGTTTGGCCAGTTTCTCGGATCCGTTGGAGTAGCCTTGTAAAGCTAGACTCTCACGTGCCACTGGTTGGAAGTGTGCAGTCTCACGTGCATTGTCGTTAGCCCTATCATACATGAAATGCATATCCTCATATTCCTCGTTATTGTAACGTTCCAGCCGGCCGCGGTGGCCGAGCGGTTCTAGGCCCTTCAGTCCGGAACCGCGCGACTTCTACGGTCGCAGGTTCGAATCCTGCCTCGGGCATGGATGTGTGTGATGTTCTTAGGTTAGTTAGGTTTCAGTAGTTCTAAGTTATAGGGGACTGATGACCTCAGATGTTAAGTCCCATAGTGCTCAGAGTCTTTTCTAACGTTCCATATTACCTCCAAAACTCGTACAACAAAACGTACTCTCCGCAAACAGCTGACATGAGTGACACCCTGACTGTATGCTGTAATGTTGTAATTCTGTTTACAACTTCACGTCCGGAAAATGTAAACGAAGAGCAAACCACCGAATGGCATGATGTGTTTACACAGAATCACGTCTTCAGTGCCTGGTAACCACACGATCACAACTAACACTTACACTATGTGATCAAATGTATCCGGACAACCCCAAAAACATACGTTTTCATAGTAGGTGCATTGTGCTGCCACCTACTGGTAGGTACGCCATATCAGTGACCTCAGTGGTCATTAGACATCCTGAGAGAGCAGAATGGGGCGCTCCGTAGAACTCACGGACTTCGAACGAGTGAAACGGAACTTGCTGTCCCGTTCCATATTTTTCTCAATAAATTCTGGTACAGGAGAATTATAAGGAGAGTGTGTTTACTCTGTGGGTAACAAGCGGGAGAGAATGGACCAAGTGGTGTTTATTCATTTATAGATTGATTTTATTTCGTGTGTGCCACGTTTCCCTGCATCCTTTCGCTTATGCGACCTGGACCGTATGAATGAGATATTATGAGAGTAGCAGAAAGCTTTAGTCAGAGATTGTAGCATTTCATGAGTAGAGTGGTTGTATGGTAGGATAGTACCAACCCCTAAACGCAGAAACGTAGGCGTGGAAAAGACGAGGAATACCGTGACTTCGAAGAGAGACTCTGTAATCTGAGAGGAAATTCGGCGCCAACTGCACGGACGGTACGAAATCCGATAGTGACGAGGAATAATGCAGAAGACATTTTGTCTCAGAATAATCTTACTCTCTTTTACCAGACCCGCATCACGACATAGCACCTTCGATGTGGTTAAACTAATTTGAGCACTCGCTACGACACTCATGGGGAGATATGCTCAGAATAAAATTCGCGTGCAGTTACCTGAGAGGTGCAACGGCTTTCCGAATGCAAATAGTGCTTAAGGACTGTCGAACGTACGAGGATTTTAAAGCGGCTTTCTTCATCGAGTTCTGGTCTCCGAGCATGCAAGAACGGCTAAAGTTAAGCATCTTTATGCGAGAAAACTATATTTACAATACAGGGTTATTACAAATGATTGAAGCGATTTCACAGCTCTACAATAACTTTATTATTTGAGATATTTTCACAATGCTTTGCACACACATACAAAAACTCAAAAAGTTTTTTTAGGCATTCACAAATGTTCGATATGTGCCTCTTTAGTGATTCGGCAGACATCAAGCCGATAATCAAGTTCCTCCCACACTCGGTGCAGCATGTCCCCATCAATGAGTTCGAAAGCATCGTTGATGCGAGCTCGCAGTTCTGGCACGTTTCTTGGTAGAGGAGGTTTAAACACTGAATCTTTCACATAACCCCACAGAAAGAAATCGCATGGGGTTAAGTCGGGAGAGCGTGGAGGCCATGACATGAATTGCTGATCACGATCTCCTCCACGACCGATCCATCAGTTTTCCAATCTCCTGTTTAAGAAATGCCGAACATCATGATGGAAGCGCGATGGAGCACCATCCTGTTGAAAGATGAAGTCGGCGCTGTCGGTCTCCAGTTGTGGCATGAGCCAATTTTCCAGCATGTCCAGATACACATGTCCCGTAACGTTTATTTTCGCAGAAGAAAAAGGGTCCGTAAACTTTAAACCGTGAGATTGCACAAAACACGTTAACTTTTGGTGAATTGCAAATTTGCTGCACGAATGCGTGAGGATTCTCTACCGCCCAGATTCGCACATTGTGTCTGTTCACTTCACCATTAAGAAAAAATGTTGCTTCATCACTGAAAACAAGTTTCGCACTGAACGCATCCTCTTCCATGAGCTGTTGCAACCGCGCCGAAAATTCAAAGCGTTTGACTTCGTCATCAGGTGTTAGGGCTTGTAGCAATTGTAAACGGTAAGGCTTCTGCTTTAGCCTTTTCCGCAAGATTTTCCAAACCGTCGGCTGCTTGCTTTATTCGTCGACTTCCGCGGGCTACGCGTGAAACTTGCCCGCACGCGTTCAACCGTTTCTTCGCTCACTGCAGGCCAACCCGTTGATTTCCCCTTACAGAGGCATCCAGAAGCTTTAAACTGCGCATACCATCGCCGAATGGAGTTAGCAGTTGGTGGATCTTTGTTGAACTTCGTCCTGAAGTGTCGTTGCACTGTTATGACTGACTGATGTGAGTGCATTTCAAGCACGACATACGCTTCCTCGGCTCCTGTCGCCATTTTGTCTCACTGCGCTCTCGGGCGCTCTGGCGGCAGAAGCCTGAAGTGCGGCTTCAGCCGAACAAAACTTTATGAGTTTTTCTACGTATCTGTAGTGTGTCGTGACCATATGTCAATGAATGGAGCTACAGTGAATTTATGAAATCGCTTCAATCATTTGTAATGTACATGGAAACACCTAGTGGAATTTTACAAAGAACTTGTCAAAAGTAATCAGTATCTTAATGCTCCGTATGATCCCAAGGATCTTAACAGAATTTCTCTGACTAAGCTTCCGAATAAAGTGCGCAAAGATATTACAATTCGGGAAGAGATATGGATGACGTTAGTGGTTTTCAGAACCTGCTGCAAGAATTAGAATTTGAAAGAAATATAAATGAGCAGCAAAACGTAGTTAGGTTCGAAGGTAATCATGATGGAAATTGCGGGCAGAGGCGCAAACAGATTTGGAGGCCTCAGTTTGCTCGCAATAACAATCATGATCGTGGTAATGACAGGCGTGGCCATGGACCTTGCAGCCCACGGAGAAGCATTAGGTGCTGGAGACGCTTCAGGGAAGATCGGCCAAGGCCCGATAACGGAAAAGTGTTGCGCACAATGGAAGGGAGGTCACTGGAGCCACATGATAATTCTCAAGGCAACAATATAAATGAAAGTATGGACGTGTGGTTAGCAGTGATAGGAGCGAGCACATCTGCGATGCGGGATGATGAAGCTTACGATGTCAACGCAATGTGCTTAGAATTCGAAGATATCCGGGACGTGTTACTGTGGTGTCACCGCGAGACACCACACTTGCTAGGTGGTAGCCTTTAAATCGGCCGCGGTCCGTTAGTATACGTCGGACCCGCGTGTCGCCACTGTCAGGATTGCAGACCGAGCGCCGCCAAAACGGCAGGTCTAGAGAGACTTCCTAGCACTCAGCCCAGTTGTACAGCCGACTTTGCTAGCGATGGTTCACTGACAAAATACGCTCTCATTTGCTGAGACGATAGTTAGCATAGCCTTCAGCTACGTCATTTGCTACGACCTAGCAAGGCGCCATTATCAGTTGCTATTGATCTTGTTAATCATGTACCGTCAGACCGACGTTCACCATTAATGGATTAAAGTTAAGTATTCCACCAGCTACGTCCGTTTTTTTCTAAAGTCTAAATTCCTTGTCCTGTTCCAGACCTCACGCCAGCCTGCGTGAGCTGAAACGCGTGTCTTTCGGCTTCCTCTTGTATCCCGGTGTTGGCTCTCCTGCCAACCCACAACAGTTACTATATGAAACAGCAGTAGTAAACTCACTCAAATGCCCTACAATCAACATAACTATTAACGGAATGACGATTCCCTATTTGACTCAGGAAGCGAGGCATCGGTGATGAGAGAAGATGTGTTCTCGTAGTGCAGCGTGAAGAGTCTGTGGCCGACGCTTCCTTTGCAGAAAACAAGAGTGCTTGGTGCCGTAGGGAATAAGAGCGTAGAGACAAAGCAGCAGGCGTACATACATTTCACTTGTCAATCGTACGATCTTACTGCGGTGTTCCTGATAGTGCCGTCACTAGCAATTGAGACAGTGCTTGGCCTGGACTTTCTGAGACATTATAATGCCGTTCTAGATTTTAAAGATATGTGCGTCCATTTGCGCGATCATAAATCAAAGTGTTGCTTTCGATGAGGGACGCGCAGAAGAAGGAGTCGGGTGAGCTTCCCTAGGTATGCGCGTGATCGGCGAGGATGATGACGTAGAAGTGTACATATGCATGCTAGATACAGAGGTAGGAGACCGGGATAGCGAGAAACCAATAGAGGAGGTAACACGCTAGGAAACGCGGTATTTGGGGTCGACAGAGATAAGGGAACAACTGCGTGGAATTCACTGAAGGTACCATACCGTTTTCTCAGAGTCCCCTGGGCCCACAGAAAGTTTCAAAAAGAAAGCGCAACAAAAGGGAAGTTCAAGACAATTAATAGGAGATAAAGTCCTCGTTAAAACTCATAGATTGTCCAAAAGACACCAGCAAATTTTTCAATGTGTATTCTGGACAATCTCGGGTGAGACGCGTCGCTCATCAGAACCCGTTTGAAATACAAACTATCAGGTCTCGTGAGCCTAGAGGTTTGCATCATATTTCTAATGTCAAGAAATAGATCGAGTAAGAATCAGCAGAAGAAGTCTCATCTCTTGTAAACAACAAATTGGAAATGGAAATGAAATGAAGTCCCATGCTTCTTTACAGAGCGTAGGGGAACGATGCGGGAGACCCGCACCGCCTTACTAGGCAAGGTCCTAATGGAGGTGGTTTGCCGTTGCCTTCCTCCGACCGTAATGGGGATGAATGATGATGATGAAGACAACACAACAACACCCAGTCATTTCGAGGCAGGAAAAATCCCTGACCCCGCCGCGAATCGAACCCGGGACCCTGTGCTCGGGAAGTGAGAACGCTACCGCGAGACCACGAAGACGGACAAACAACAAATAAGCACAGTATAAAAACAGTGGTCTGCAACATCATATGTGACGGATTTTACACTTTTTACTGTCTTTACCTGGTCATCTGCTAGGTATGAATTGTAATAACAAGTATCGAAGGAAGATATTCGTACGTTATGGTCGTGATTTGCTTTGGAGGAGCGAGGATCATTTGCAGGGGAAACAAGAAGAAGCTACGTTAGGAAAGGTAAACCTTTCGCAAAGTATAATGGTGGGGAAACGCACCGCAGATGCGCTTATGTGGAGTAAAGGCTCGCGCCGAAGTAGCGATGAGACCAAGTGTTGGATGCACCGAATATTGTGTGTTGTTGTACTTATAGTGATGCGCAGAGACGCAGCGCTATGAAGTTTTACTCACTTAGCCAGTGACGATTTCGAGAGACCCCGAGGGAGAACAGAACTCTTTAAGAGTGCATGACAGAACATAGCGAGGAAAATCAGATGGAGGCTAGTTAAGCATCCTGGAGGTACACCATCGAGAGGAATGAAGGCAGGACTAACTAAAGAGGAAGCCCATAGAGGTAACAGAAGAGATTGCTGGTTGTAGTATTGAATGTCATCTATTTGGCGAAAGATGATGATACTTGTAGAATAAGAAGTAAATGTAAATTGTGCTTCAAACTAGTAGTATGTGGTATGAAGTATCTGTGCTTGATTTTTATTCACAGGGATTAAAAGGCACTAATGAGGACGAGATGCTGATGAGATTAGATCGAGATGAATTGCGAATAACAAGAATTGGTGCAATGACTGAAGTGGAGGTGTAATGTTTCTATGAGATTTTAAGTGAGCAACGCCGTAGTGGTTTCCTTAGCGAACTAAACTTGATAGAAAGGAGAGCAAAACGTCCGAACTGAGTAATGTATGAGTGTGGTCTAACTCCAGGTGATATCGTTCAAATGAGTTTTGATTTTGTATATTATTCTCTTGTACTGTGTAATTGTCTGCTTAGCATTTGATGGTGTGTTATCCTGGTCATACCCTCATAGATGAGCAGATACGTCACCTGTTTTGGCTGTGTATGTGTGTGTGTGTGTGTGTGTGTGTGTGTGTGTGTGTGTGTATGTGTGTGTGTGTGTATGTATGTGTGTGGTTAGGGAATAGTAATAAAACATCTAACCTGTTTTGGAGGTAGATTAGAGGAAAGGGTTCAAAATGGTTCAAATGGCTCTGAGCACTATGGGACTTAACATCTGAGGTCATCAGTCCCCTAGAACTTAGAACTACTTAAACCTAACTAAACTAAGGACATCACACACATCCATACCTCAGGCAGGATTCGAATCTGCGACCGTAGCAGTCGTGTGGTTCCGGACTGAAGCGCCTAGAACCGCTCGTCCACCGCGGCTGGCGAGGAAAGTGTGATAGTAGAAAAGAATATGTTAGACCATACTGTGATTTGTAAATGTTTTGGGCCATCTGCATGTAAATCTATGAAAGGTGAGCATGCAGAATCTAGGAAATAGAGATGTATATAGTCTTGGTGGTGTAGTGAATTGCATACCAATCCCCACAACCCATGACAACTGTCCTGACTGACTCCACAATTTGCGCCTTTATGGGTAATCAACCACATTTAAATAAGAAATGGGCTAGTTATTGTTGGATGTCTCCGACATTGTCAAGACATCTCGAAACGTATTTTCTTTATTTGTCATTCAGGGATCAAAAGACCTGTATTGTTAATTCATTTAGTAAGTTTAAAGTGCCTGACAGATGAGAATGGACATTTTAGAGGCCTGTGTTTGAAAGCAACAGGACTGTTTTATTTTTATTAATAATTATTCTCCAATAATGGTAAACCTCTGGCGAAATCTGTAGATAATTAAGTTTTGATGTACAGTAGGATAAGTGAAAAATTGTACTTGGTACGAGCAACAGAGGAATTGAGGAACTCTGAAGTTTAAGGGAGTGACAACTGTTCTGTTATTTGTTGCAAGGTGACGGCGAGGTGAAAAGGGCAGCCTGTCGGCTCCGGACGTCAAGGACACTGGAGGACCCGTCCCTGTCAAACAGCTGATCCCGTGGATGCGAGCGGCAGACCGGGACTTAATGAATGGAGTCTGGCGCTACACTCCCCCCTCTTCCAGGCGGCAGTGGCGGCGGCTGAAAAGGCAACAACAGCCGAGGTGGCGCGCTCACGCACGGCCCCGAGCTACGGCACAAGGCGACTCTGGACGGTTACCTGCGAAAGGGTCACGAAAGGGTCACGGCCAGTCAGACTGACTAAACTGTTTCCGCTACAAAGGAGACCCCTGTTTCCAGAATGAGATTTTCACTCTGCAGCGGAGTGTGCGCTGATATGAAACTTCCTGGCAGATTAAAACTGTGTGCCCGACCGAGACTCGAACTCGGGACCTTTGCCTTTCACGGGCAAGTGCTCTACCATCTGAGCTACCGAAGCACGACTCACGCCCGGTCAGCGCACACTCCGCTGCAGAGTGAAAATCTCATTCTGGAAACATCCCCCAGGCTGTGGCTAAGCCATGTCTCCGCAATATCCTTTCTTTCAGGAGTGCTAGTTCTGCAAGGTTCGCAGGAGAGCTTCTGTAAAGTTTGGAAGGTAGGAGACGAGGTACTGGCAGAAGTAAAGCTGTGAGTACCGGGCGTGAGTCGTGCTTCGGTAGCTCAGTTGGTAGAGCACTTGTCGGCGAAAGGCAAAGGTTCCGAGTTCGAGACTCGGTCAGGCACACAGTTTTAATCTGCCAGGAAGTTTCTAGACCGCTGTTGTTATCGCTACGAGGAGATCCCGATTTCGGTCCACCGGGACGCAGGAGGCGGCGACTTGACAGAGGTAGTTAGCATTACTGAACCTGTTAGTTGGTGACGAAGAACACTGTCGCTTTTGCAAAGGTCAAGGGATAAAGGACAAAACACTAAGGACTAAGGTCTCATTAGTAACCATTGTTGGATGCGTGAACACTGAGAATAGGTAGAACATGTCGTCGGACTTGCAACGCAAAGACAGCTGGCTTCGAACATAGAAATAGGGGATATATAAGTCGATATTATTTGAGTAAAGTGTGTGTGTATTCATGAGGAATTTCACTTATGTTTTCGTGATCCATGACGGTGAGGGGTAGGCAGAGACAGCAGTGCCAGACTGGAAACGGTTCATCACAGAAATTAGGCCCGTAATTCATTGCAAATTCCTGTTAAAGGATTCGGAAGTAGACTGAGGACAGCAAAATAGGTCAACAACTTAGAGACACGTACATGCAGTGTAGTTGTTTGACATACAGCTTTATTTGGATTACTGGAACTGGTGTACCATTATTGCAATCCATTCTACAAGTCGGGTTGCCCTAAGGCTAATACAAAAAGGGGAACTGGTTTCTGACAGTGTGTTCAAATGGACAACTAGTTTGCCCCCATAATTCTGCAGAAAGAAATTGTCTAAGGTACAATAAATTTAGGGAAACAGCATGGGATAAAGGAGAGTCGGCTGAGTGTAATAGGTTACCTCCAAGTTCGTTTGGAAGAAAGCCCTCCCCGACGATTACCCTAGATAGTGTGCGTGTGACTTCATAGTGTCGTCTGACTACTTAAACGTAGGGCGTACGAAACAATAACTGAACTTGCGTGAGAGCTGGTTCTTTGATCATGCGCATAATGTTGATCTTCGTCATGATATCCTCATATTAATGTCCTGTGTTTTTGTTTATGACTTACTTAAACATGTTGAGTAGGATATGAAATGTTGTTTGTCTTAGGTTAGTCACTTCATGAGGGTTTCCTTTCTTTGCTGAAATTTGCAACAGAACAGTACCTTGTTTACTGAGTAACAATTTTGAGCAGAGAGGAACGAGGGAATGTTTTGCTTTAACGTAAAGAGTAACCTCCAATCTTAGAAGCGCGATCGATGGTATGTTGTTTTCTGTCAGTTATCAGCCTGAAAATGGGCCAGTGAGAGGAGCAAAAGTTTGCTGGCCCAAGCCAAAATCTTGTCGAATAACTCAATCAGAAAGTAGGTCGACAGTGTTCCCTCAACCCTGTCTGACCAGAACTAAATTTGTGCATTGAAAAAGACGCCATAAGCCTAATGATAGCAGATATAACGTAGTCAAGTGTTATCTGATCATAAAATGTTTAAAGGGACTCTCGCTCTGTGAGTTAACTAGATAAAGATAATTCATTACATTGCTTTCATGACGTACATAACTTGATTACTAGTCGGTAAGTAACAAATTACATAGAAAAAGTGTAGTGTCAAAATACAAAGTTGCTTTTCGATGAAATTTGTGAGCTACCTAATGTACCACTGTATAATTTTGTGCTAGTTTAATTTGCGAGTTGGAGTTACTCAAAGATTATTTTATTAGGAGTTTCATTATGAGTAAATAGTGTCCAGTAGGATCTGTTTCAATTATGTACTTTCTTTATCAGAGTTATTATTAGTGGCTAGGTAATACCCATAAAAGTAAATGTTTATGGAGCCATTGAAGGTCGGGTGTTTTGTATGATTAATTGCATTGAAGGTTTACTGATTTTTTGGTGTTTCGCATGTGATATCAACGTTCGATACCACACTTGTTAGGGGTTGCAGTTAGCGACCGCGGTCCCTATCAGTATCGTTGGACCCGCGAGTCGCGACCTGCGCAGCTCCGCGGCTTGTATCAAGTTTCTAGCGACCTCTCGTCCACTCTTGCTCGGGACGTCAAGTAGTGAAGTAGCATAGTCTTCAGCTGATAGGAAGCACCCTCAAGCGAGGCCTCAATAGCTAACTGTTTATAATTATACGTGTGCAGCCAAGAAGAATTATGCACAACCATTTAAGTACAATATATATTATTTTTTATCAACGATTATTTTAGTCCTTGCAGATCCAGACCGTGCAGCGAGCACATTAGCGATGTTACTGACAAACCTTGCTGAGATTTATATGTTTCGATTTAGCATTGGCCACCAGTCAACATTGGCGACGACTCGTTCGTAATAATTGTCCCATAATTGTTGAATAGGTAATCGGTATAACAGAAAATGTTTTGAAGCCATTGTGTGCTGAGTGTTTTATATTATTGACTGCATTGAGTGTTAACTCATTTTTCGATGCTTTTTGTAGAACATACTGTGCTTTTGTTGAAATACACTAACAGTCACCCTTGTTATCAGTATTTGATTCTGATAGGATAATTTACTGTGTTTACGTAATGAGTACCAAACTGTATTGGATGTAAGTATGATTAATTGCTTAAGATGATTTCATTTATAGAGTTTTGGTAATGTTATGAATATTTACATAATGAGCAGCAACCTTTATTGCATATAAATGTGATTAATAGCTTAAGATGATTTCATTTATAGAGTTTTTGTAATGTAATGAATATTTGTGGCAATGGCCACTATGTCAATGGTATTACGTTGTGTGTTCTAGGATAGTTAGCTATTTCAGATGTACTTTGGTCCTTGCGAAGCATAACAAGAAAGATAATAATAATAGTAATAGTAATAACGGATTGGTATTGCGTGGAGATTAGGGTCTGCTCCTTGTGGCATCCACTGAAAAATGTCCTGGACTGTCGTTCCGTCGGAAAGACAGCCCTGAGTCCATTTTCTTCGAATATATCCAAGAGTGATGAAGCGGAACTTGTTGCCCCGTTCCATATTTTTCTCAATAAATTCCGGTACTGGAGAATTATAGCGAGAGTGTTTTCACTATGCAGAAGTAACAGGCAGGAGAGAATGGACCAACCTGTGTTTCTTCGTTTATGGATTGATTTTATTTCGCGTGCTCCGCATTTCCCTACATCCTTTCCCTTATGGGACCTGGACGGTATAAATGAGATCCTATGAGAAGTACCAGAAAGCTTTAGTTAGGGGTTGTAGCATTGCATGAGTAGAGTGGTTCTGTGGTGGGGTAGTACCAACCGCTAAATGCGATCGAGTTTGGCTAGGAAGGTGAGCAAGTAAAGTCAGAGAGGTCCAGAAGGAACAAGTATTGGCTCTGTCAGGTTGGCGAACCATCCGCTCCACCACCTTTTGAACGAACAATGGTTAGGCGATGTGTCCGCAGGTCTACTTGCTCCTGCGTAGCGGCGCTGGACAGATGTGAAGACGCAGCTCTCGATTTTGGTAATGTTAAGAAAGTTATTACATTGTTTCAAATCTGCTCGTTAATAAGGTCCAGATGTTGAAATCAGGTGTGAGATTACCACTAAACCTCCATAAGGGAAGATAATTTCATAATTTAGTCAAATTTCGGTTACAACTTGGCGTTTGTGCCTTGCTCGGGCCACACACAATAGTCCTTAAACTCACAGTCGTATTATTGCTCTGTGCTTAACGGAAGTTAACTCGTTCAATGTATTTTAATGTGGTCTTTCTTTTACAGTAATATTTTGGGGGATATTTTTCATTTTTCTTATGTTTCCGCCACGTGGTTGGTGGGAGCAACCGCCACATTGGTAAAGTGCTGTCTCGGTTCAAATGGTTCAAATGGCTCTGAGCACTTTGGGACTTAACATCTGAGGTCACCAGTCCCCTAGAACTTAGAACTACTTAAAACTAACTAACCTAAGGACGTCACACACATCCATGCCCGAGGCAGCATTATAACTTGCGACCGTAGCGGTCGCGCGACTACAGACTGAAGCGCCTGAAACCGCTCGTCCACAGTGGCCGGCTGCTGTTTCGGTCTGACAATGTATAGTAGACGAGTGAATAACCATACAGTAATTGGTGTGTGTAAGATAAGGAAGGAATAATTTTCTGAGTCCGTATTTTTAGTATTTCTGTTGGCTACAGCAACTTGGCCATGTGTGTGGAATAGTATTAATGTGATAATTAGTTAATGTTTCTCGTGCCCCCCATAACTATTTGATTTGATGGCAATGCTTCACGTTACGAAATATATACGGACTAAACTCTTGTATCGAGGGGATTTCAGATTTTAATGCTAACTGATCGGATAAATACTTGCCAAATTTTCCCGCCATATGATAGTAAATGACTTTCCCCCAGCTCAGTAACGTGGTGTTGTTTCTGAACGCAGGATTAGGCCAAACTAGGTAGTCATACTCAAGTGCACTACTTGCTACCCCCTCTTCAGCGTACGTTTTAACGAAAATTTAAATATTTAGGAAAATATTCTTCCGCCCTGACCGAGTTCGCTTCTAGTGTGTTTGCTGAACTTGTTCGGCGTGACCTATAGCAATTAAACGTAATAAGCTTAGGTTTAGGTATAATTGTGTGCCTGCATAAAATTCCATTGAAGCCAGTCTGTGTTCTCCTCTCCCTTTCCATAATTACGTGGCGAAAGTGAATTATGTTTACTAGTTGTGACACAAGTTGTGATGATGTATGTTCCAACAGATACGCGGCTAGTAGTTGAAATGCCATCGGTATTGTATAAATATCAGTTAATCTATACCCTCGACTGATTATTTCCTCCCTTCATCGTAAAGAATAGGTGAAAGTTAGTCACTATCACAGTCGAATGCTGGGTCGACAAATGAAAGTAAATAAAAGCTCTATGCTGCCAATTAAGCCCTGCACAGGTGCCTTCTGTAGTGGTTCTAAAAAATGTTACGTTATCCGTTGCGTTCAAATTTTTACCGCGGATTAAACCCACCCTTCAGTAACTCTCAGGGACCTGTAATTTCGTGGACCACGCGAATTGGTTAACCCATTACTACAGAGGGTAGCTTGCAGGAGCTGTATGACATGATAAGCGACGGTTATCTTCCTACCAGGTCGAGTTTTAATATTAACTATACCACCGGTAGTAAAATATTAGCCGGCCGCGGTGGTCTAGCGGTTCTAGGCGCTCAGTCCGGAACCGCGGGACTGCTGCGGTCGCAGGTTCGAATCCTGCCTCGGGCATGGACGTGTGTGATGTCCTTAGGTTAGTTAGGTTTAAGTAGTTCTAAGTTCTAGGGGACTGATGACCACAGATGTTAAGTCCCATAGTGCTCAGAGCCATTTGAACCAATTTTTTTTAAATATTACGTTGGACGAGGTCAGGTGATTGGGTATCAACACCCCTAGGCCCACTGTTTCCGATGTGATAATGAAGTGGAAATGTGAGGGGACAACACACAACACGAAACCGTACAGGCTGACCTCGTCTGTTGACTGACAGAGAGAGCCGACAGTTGAAGAGGTCGTAATGTGTAATAGGCAAACATCTATCCAGACCTTCACACAGGAATTCCAAACTGCATCAGGATCCACTACAAGTACTATCACAGTTAGGCGGGAGGTGAGAAAACTTGGATTTCATGGTCGAGCGGCTGCTCATAAGCCACACAGCAGGCCGGTAAATGCCAAACGACGCCTCCCTTGGTGCAAGGTGTGTAAACGTTGGACGATTGAACAGTGGAGAAACGTTGTGTGGATTGACGAATCACGGTACACAATGTGGCGATCCGATGTCAGGGAGTGGGTATGGTTAACATCATCTGCCAGCGTGTGTAGTGCCAACAGCTAAATTCGGAGGCGGTGGTGATATGGTGTGGTGTTTTTCATGGAGGGGGCTTGCTCCCCTTATTGTTTTGCGTGGCACTATCATAGCAGAGGCCTACACTGATGTTTTAAACACCTTCTTGCGACCCACTGTTGAGGAGCAATTCGGGGATGGCGATTGCATCTTTCAACACGATCGAGCACCTGTTTATCATGCAAGGCCTGTGGCGGTGTAGTTACACGACAATAACGTCCCTGTAATGGACTGCCCTGCACAAAGTCCTGACCTGAATCTATAGAACATCTTTGGGATGACTTGGAACGCCGACTTCGTGCCAGGCCTCACCAACCGACATCGCTACCTTTCCTCAGTGCAGCACTCCGTGAAGAATGGTCTGCCGCTCCCCAAGAAACCTTTCCAGCACCTGATTGAGCGTCTGCCTGCGAGAGTGGAAGCTGTCATCAAGGCTAAGGGTGGGCCAACACCATATTGAATTTCAGCATTACCGATGGAGGGCGCCAAGAACTTGTAACTTATTTTCAGCCATGTGTGCGGATACTTTTGATCACATAGTGTGCGTTCGTGGGACTTTTTTGCTTCTAGTATCGTGTACTTTCAACTGTATGCGTTTACGAATTTACGATACAATCTACACACTGTGTTTTTCAAAAATATTAACCTTCTTTCATAAAACTATATATTTTAGACGGATAAAGACAGAACTTCAGGTAACTTTTAACTTAAGCATAAAAAATTAGAAGTTACCTTGGTGCCAGGCGTAAGGTATTTGTCGGTAGGGACTCCCTGATGGAGCCAGCTCGCTCGCTTACCAGCTTAACTGACTCTTTTCATAATGGCAAGTTCATGCTGAAAAATCCATTTTCAACATGAAGGGCTACCAACGCAGTGGTCCCTGTATATGAGAACAGTTGTTAACAATGAGCTGCCTTAATGATGCTCTGCACTATTAGCCTCCATGGTCGCCTGATATCACGATGTGTGTTTTTGCGTGCGAGTTTGTGAAATACTCTATCTACGTGGTTCTTATTCAAGAAACTTTGAAAGGGCTGAGACGACAACAGCAGCAGCAACGAATGGTGTAGCCCCAGGTAGTGAACTAGTTTGACTGACGTCTGGACGTTTGTCGTGTGTCTAGTATTTACACTGAACATTTGTGGATGATAAATGAAAACTATGATCCTAAACTAATTTGCTAAAACATCCATTGTTTGTAAGTGCATGCTTATAAAAGATATACTCTTGTAAATTCAGACGGTTCTTTTCAGTATAAAAACTTTATTGCTGTCTGTAATTGCAGACTCACCTCATGTTTCTGTCTTCATTTATGTAGATGATTGAAAATGGATGTTTGATTAGAAGCAGGCGGTCAGACACGATCTCCTTGCAAGATCTGACCGTAAAATTAATCTATAAGGCAGCAAGATCAGCCGGCGTTTTTTATGAGAAACACCACAACATCCCAATTCTTTCACCCTCAAAAATTATAGCACAGTAGATATGGCACCCGTCTCATGCATTTCTCAAAATTAATACACTGCCATCATAACACTTGCTGGCTTTCCTTGATTCCTCGTTTCACATTTTGGCATCTCTCCAATCAAAATATTATGCTAACTCCTGTCTTTATTGGTATGATGTATGGTATATGAGGAATGTCTCCTCCGTTCAACTTCTGCACGTCTGCTTCTTATTATGATACCATGCCGCAAAAATGTGATACTAGCACACTTTGATCTTCATTGGAAATTTTCGATATGAAGGTTTCACATTTTATTTGAGATCGATATTTGAAAGAGCAATGGAGTTTGTACTCCTTAAGTACGGACGATTTGTCCCATTTGCGTATGAATCTATACAACTGTGAGGATCAGAAACGGTCCAGTAGCTAAGAACAGAGGCCACTTATAGTATAGTCTATGATCGGGGTCGAACGATGTGGCAGTGGTCGAGGTTCCACCTGGTATTTGGGAGAGACACCGTCGAAATCCCTGGCGGATTTTCTCCTGATATTGTAGCGTGGTATAATTAGTTTGGTTTTAAAACATTCTCTTACAAAACTGTGGTACATAAACTCAATATTTAATACTTAACAAGTGTTCTTTATGTCAATGATAGATGTTCTGATAAAGAGCGATGCGACTAATGCTGCAGAGTCTTCGTTACATTGCGCCTTGTCTTGGGTCGTGAGGATAATTATGGCAAATACTGATAGGCTTGCAACACACGTGGCATGGACAGATTTTTGATTGAAACATGCAACCAATCAGTAACCAAGCCATGTTTTCAAAAAATTTAAAGTGTGTCTCATTTCAAGAACGGCAACATGACATTTAAATAGTAATAGCACAATTTACGTAATGACATCTTTGTTTCGACTAATTCCTTAAGTAAACTAAATACAAAAGGTGCGTGTGGTGCTGTTGGATTTTAATAATACGTAACAAAAGGAATGTTAAACTTGGTATCGAATGTTTGAAACGTTGTGGAAGGAGAAAAGGAATTTAATGGCATGGAGAAAAATTGTGAGTTGTGCCAAACGCGGTTCAGTTTCGGTTCACATATATCAGTGGACTTCCAGTGTGCAGTCGTCAAGAAGAGTGGGTATTCTTTGTAGGCGACGTTATAATTAGTCCAGTTAGACGTTAGTACAAGAAACTGATAGTAAATTACATAGAATCATTACGTGGTCCCCTGACGATGAATTCGCCCTCAATTCTGAGAAAACGAAGTGTATTCATTTCTGTACAGTAACACAACTATCATAAAAAGAAAAAAAAGCACACATATCACAATTGGTGGTAATGCTATAACGTTGCAGATTGATGACTGTCCCTAGTGATTAAAATTTGAAATTGGAAAATGAAATTGTAGAGCTTTGCTAACAGTTGAGGTTCAACAATATTTTTCTTCGCTCAATTGCAATTTCTGTAAACAGTAAACAAAAATTATGACATGTGTTACGTATTTACAATAATTAATATATTAAGAAATAATTTTCTTGAGTAACTCCACAATTAGAAAGAAAGTATCAATAACACAAAATCGAACAGTGACGTTTATCCATAGTGAGCTTGTAGCCACCTACTCAAGGAGTGAGGAAGTCGAGGTACATCTTCAATATATATAACTAAAAAGAAATTTCTCATTCGTTACTCATGACTTAGTTTTCAGCATCACTGAGAGAAATTCAACTAGATACAAATATATTTTATCGGCAATAAATTGCTGACAAATGTTCTCAGTCTATACTCATATCGTATTTCTTGGACAACTTATTCCATTTTGGAGATGAATTTATGTCTCCTGTGCTACACAAGATACTACTAGTTGGCAAAGATTCTATTTTTACTTTGCTGTTATGACTCTCTTGCCCTTGCAGTGGAAACTGCTCCTAAAAGGCGGAGGAATCGGCTATGATCAGTGATATGAGTATGCAGAAGGCAATGGAAATCACTGCTTTAGAGACACGTAATGTTTATCCACAGTACATGTGGCCGGGAAATGAAAAAACATCGAGATGATCTCTCCATTGGCAAAAGATTCCGGACTAGATCCCTTTTGTGAACTGCCAATGGGAAGATGACCGTGAGGAAAAGATCGAATAATGAGCGAATCAACCAAATGGTAACGTTCTATTAGTCAAGGCGTGGAACGTAAGAAGTTTGAACGTTGTAGGGAAGCTAGAGAATCTGAGAAGACATGAAATACTACACAGAGAATAGTCACAACATTATCACTTTCAGCTTTCCCACTTCAATTAATATTTATCCCAGTTTCACACGACACTGCCCCACTTCATAATTCCACTTTCCTACTATGAACTCTGGAGATATATGCACGTCTTCCTGTGCAATGCAAGTCAAGTGGCGTTGCTGGGTAGACGGCCGACTCACCTTGCTTCTCTCTCAGAGTTTGAATCTAGCGACACACGGAATCATATCACGCAAAGTAATATTAAGAACGAATTCATCACACACGCGAGTCCTCAACTGATATCATGGACGAGTACTTCTCTTTATCTTTTGTCTCATACATAGTTTGAGACTCACACAGTACTCACCACGTGGAAGTACTCGTCTCTAATTTCAAGTCCTGCCTACGCCATTTCTTAAATATTTCAACTTATGGTACACACGCTATTTCTTAAATATTTCAACTTATTGTACACACGCTAGTAATTCAGCTTAACTTAAGCCGGCCGAAGTGGCCGTGCGGTTAAAGGCGCTGCAGTCTGGAACCGCAAGACCGCTACGGTCGCAGGTTCGAATCCTGCCTCGGGCATGGATGTTTGTGATGTCCTTAGGTTAGTTAGGTTTAAGTAGTTCTAAGTTCTAGGGGACTAATGACCTCAGCAGTTGAGTCCCATAGTGCTCAGAGCCATTTGAACCAGCTTAACTTAAGCACACGGAAGTATTTCAACTTATTGCTACACGTGGTTTCATTGTGACCGTTGGTCACTTCCGAAGATTACTACACTCTCATTAATATTACCTGCCTGACATTTAGTTCTCCCCACAAAAGTTCCTGAAATAGAGAAATTAATATTTCAAACTACTCTTAAATATTCCACATGCATACCATGTCTCCACTCTTTCGTCATTACGGAGCACAACTAAAACAGGTCTTAACAGCACAAGATCCAGCGGCAGAGTGCTGAAACATGGCCATTCTCTAGGTCCTCTCACACCTCTGTCGAAGTGGGGAGGCACCTTGCTACTGTATTGGTCAGCCACGTTTCAGGAGCTCAAAGCTCAGGTAAATTTCATCTCTTTGGTCCCACCAATGGTGGCCAAAGGATCGTCTCAAAGATGATCATATACTCACATTCATCATCTGCGGTTAGCAGACGACCATACATTCATTCATTTCACAGATCTCACCAAACTGGATGTAGGGATTTACTTTGTGGGAGTGCACATGTGATCAATTAAATAAATAAATTGTCATTCTTTCCCACACTGGTATCCGGCTTCGCTGTATTAATTGAAATTGAGTTATTTTACAAAAAAAATGTGTTATTCTGACAAAAATAATGAAGTATGTTGTACCTATTTTCAATGTCGGGCGGTACTGTACCCTTTCAAGGTATACTTACTGAACTCGCAACCTGAAGATGAAGAGATCGGGTAATTCAGTACGTAAATGGATACGAAAACCTAATTGTCTTGTGGACTGGAATGCAGTTGTAGGGAAACGAGTAGAAGGAAGGGGGAATGGGAGAATATGGGCTTCGTGCTAGGAATGAGAGAGGAGAAAGCCTAATTGAGTTCTGCAATACATTTCATCTAGTAAAAGGGAATACTTTGTTTAAGAATCACAAGAGGTGGAGGTATCCTCGGTCTGGCCGAGTTACGGGAGGTGGTCAGTTAGATTACATCATAGTCAGACAGAGATCCTGTTATCAGATATAGCGCTGTAACGCGTACCTAGGAGCAGATATTGACTCAGGTAAGAATTTAGTAATGATGAAGAGTAGCATGAAGTTTAGGAGACTAGATATGAAGAAACATTGAGCAAAGAAATGGGTTACGAGAATACTAAGGAATGAAGAAAAGCGCTTGAAATTCTCTGAGGCTATAGATACTGCGATAATGAGAGCTCGGTAGGCAGTTCAGATGAAGAGGAATGGACATGTCTAAAACGGGGCTATGACAAAACCTGTAACGAAAAACTTGGGTACAAGAAGGCAAGTGGGTAGAAACCATGGGTAACAGAAGAAATACTTCTGCTGTTCGACGTAAGAAGAAAGTCCAAATATGTTCAGGGAAATTCAGAAATACAGAGGACATGAAATAAAGGGAAGCTAAAGCGAAAAGCCAGCATGAAAAATATGAACGAATCGAAAAAGAAATGATTGTTGCATGGACCTACTCAGCATGAAGGAACGTCAAAACAAATCTTCGGTAACATTAAGAGTACAATGCGAATTTCGTTGTTAAACACGGAGGAGAGAGTGGATAGGTGCAAAAAGTAGACTGGACGTCTCTATGACAAGAGTAGATAGGGAAGCGATAGGGGATCCAGTACTAAATTTGAAAGAAATTTTTAAGAATTTAAAATCAGATAAGGCCGAAGGGATTGATAATACTCCATCGGAATTTCTAAGATCATTGGGAGAAGCGACAACAAAACCATTGTTTACGTTGGCGTGTAAATGTACGAGACTGGTGGTATAACATATGACTTTCGGAAAGCGTCATCCACACAGTTCTGAAGATTGCAAGAGTCGACAACTGTGGGAATTATCGCGCAATCAACAACTCATGCATTCATGTTGCTGATGAGAATATCATACAGAAGAACGGAAAAGAAAACTGAAGATGTATTAGATGACGATCAGTTTGACTTTATGAAAAGTAAAGGCGACAGAGGCAGTTGTGATGTTCAGTCTGATAATGGAAGCAAGATTAAGGAAAAATCAAGACACATTCATTGGATTTGTCGACCCGAGAAAAGCTTTCGACGAAGTCAAATGGTGTAAAATGTTCGAAATTCTGGGAAAAATCTATAAGGAAAGATGGGTACTATACAATATTCACAAGAGCCAAGAGGGAACAGAACGAAATACTCGGATTAAAAAGAGAGTAAGACGGGGATGTGATCTTTCGTTCTTACTATTCAATCTATACATCGAAGAAGCAATGACGGAAATAAAGGAAATGTTGAAGAGTGCAACTAAAATACAAGGTGAAAGCATATCAATGATAAGATTCTCTGGTGTCATTGCTGTCCTCATTGAAAATGAAAGAGAATTTCAGGATCTGTTGAATGGAATGGAATGGCTACAGAATACGGATTGAGAGTAAATCGAAGAAAAACGAAACTAATGAGAAGCAGAGGAAATGAGAACGGCGAGTAACTTAACATCGGAACTGAGGATCACGCAGTAGACGAAGTCAAGGGATTGTCCTACCTGGGCAGCTAAATAACCCATGACGGACAGTGAAAGAAGGAAAAGAAAAGCAGTCTAGCATTGACAAAAAGGGAATTCCTGGTCAAGAAAAGTCTACTAGGATCAGAAATCTATTAGCATCATACATAGGCCTTAAATTGAGAAGTAAATTTCTGAGAATGTAAGTTTGGAGCATCTCATTGTTTGGTAGTGAAACTTGGACTGTGGGAGACCCGGAACTGAAGATAATCGAAGCATTGGAGGTGTGGTGCTACAGAAGAATATTGAAAATTAGGTGGACTGATAAGGTAAGGAATTAGGTTCTCCACATAATCGGCGACGAAAGGAATATGTGGAAAACAATGACAAGACGAAGAGACACGTTGACAGGACACCTGTTTAGACATTACAGAATAACTTCCATTGTGCTAGAGCAAGCTGTAAAGGGTACAGATTGTAGTAGAAGACTTGAATATATCCAGCAAATAACTGAGGGCGTAGGTGGTTGCAGCCGGCAGAATACTGATTACCCAAAGAAAAAAAAAAAAAAAAACAGCAACATGACTAATTCATAAAATCAAGTCTTCCAGGTTTCATTAAATTCAGCGGACTATGCTATTTTGACAGCAAATAGTCATTGTTGCTGTGGTGCTTCAATTCAAAGACTGACTTGATCCTTTGCAAGCCTGTCTTCTCTGCAAAACTACCGCAACGTACATAAATTTCAGCCTATTTGCTGTATTCAAACCCGTATCTCCCTCTAAATTTTTACCCTTTACAATTTCCTCCATTGTGTGTCCTATTAACAGACCCCTCCATGTAGTCAAGTTCTGTCTCAAAACATCATATTTCAGGAGCTTGAATTCTCTTCTTGCCTGAAATGATTATCGTGCGTACGAGGCTACAGTCCATATAAATACCTTTAGAATATACATCTTAATGCTTAAATTTAAATTCGATGTTAAAAAATTTCTTTTATTTGGTGTTTCCAATCAGCATTTTGTATCGTCTCTACTTTGGGCATCTACAGTTATTTTGTTGCTCAAAGATCAAAGCTAATCGATTGCTTTTAGTGTTTCTTTCCCTCATCTAACTGTATCACAATCAATGTGATATAATTCAATACCTTTCAATACTTTTGTTGATCATCTTATAAACGCTTTCCAAGACAGTATCCGTTCCGTTTAACTGCCCTAGGAATTTTTTTGCTGCCTCTGACAGTATTATAACATCAGCAGAACTCAATGGCTTTTTCTCCTACCTAAACTTCATCTCAGTTACCAAATTTCTCTTTGGTTTCCTCTACTGCTTGCTTAATGTACGTGACATTGGCGAGGATCAGTCAATCCAGAAAAAGCGTTCAATAATGTAAAATTGTACATGATGATCGGATTCTGAGAAGCAAGGGTGTAAACTGAGTGAGGGGTAATCAGTATATGTTACGGAAGTAAGTGTACAATATGCGTGGCACTAAAACTGAGAAATGAGTCCCGGTACGATCAAGGGAGTTATATGTTGCGATAGCCCTCTATCCCCCGTCGATGAAAAGGTTCCTGTTTTTACCTGAAGAACGTGCTTTTTAAGATATAAGTTTCGCCCTTTAGAAATTTCTAGAACGTTCTAGAACATTATAGACTATTCGAGAGCTTTTGAGAGTATTCCAGAATGTTTTGGAATGTTCAGGAATTCTCTGGAACATTCGGTAAGATTTCAGAATGTTCGGGTACGTTCCAGAATATCCCAGATCATTGTGGAATATTCCAAAACACTCTAGAATATTGTGGAATATTCTGAAACATTGTGGACCATTCCAAGCCTTTTTGGTATGTTCTGGAATTCACCACTGGTGGGGCTAGCCTTTCCCAACGAGAAAGAACGTGCACCTCGAGAAGCAGAGAAACAGAAGAAGAACGAAATTAACGGATTGGAGAATCAAGAAAGACGACACAATCTTATAATAAGGGACTGTGAACTGAAGTCAGCCATGAAAACATCCCGCAACGAAAAACGCGGACGTGAACAAGTAAACAGTACAACCTAACAAATGAAGCATTCTACTACGGCCTGAGGGAACAATATAACGAACACAAACACAAACACGTCGTAATCTGCAAAATTGATAACATCTGCCAATTTTGCAACGCGAAAAAATTCAGAAGAGAAACACCAGTATTCTGTTGCCTGAATGAAAAAATTCGACTACCATGACTTGGAGCAACTGCCTAGAAATTTTTATTGTACATTACATGACCGGGGATACTCCATAATCACTACACTTTCTTCAAAATATAAAAGCGTACAAAGGCTGCTTTCCAATGACTTCGTTCGGTGTCACTTCGATCGACATTAACAGAGATGAAATCGATTTTTTTTCATCCCGGGACAGATGTACCACAACATGGAATCATTACTAGCACTGCACAACGAAGACCATAAATTTCTGCTAGTAGTTTTTATCGGAAATGAGGAAACAGAAATAGATCAACGATGCACAGATATCAATGGTTTGAGCAGAGAAGTAGTCCGAGATGTATACGAATACAATCACCTGATACACCTATTCAAAACAGCACTAGACCGAATGATTTCTGATGACTATAAAGTTATAATTAGAGCAAAGAAAAGGCCGCATGGAGAACACGAACGTCAAATTAAAGCACTCAAATTAAAGCACCTCGGGAAGACGAAGTCGCCATCGTAGTTGTGGACATTGAAAACACACGCCGAAAACAATTGTGAGACGAAGAACTACCACACAATCTCTGATCAACTCCCTGAGCAATGCCGGGTACCGCATGTAGTGTACAATATGTAGAAGAACCAAGGACAAAAACGAAGTGACCAAGTTTAAAAAGTTGTAAGCCAGGGACGCAATCTTTCACCCCTACTGTTCAAATTATACCACGGAAAAGTAATTACGGAAATCAACGAATTTTTCAAGAGTGGAATAATATTCAGGGTGAAATAATATAGCACATTCGCTGATGGGATTGCTATCCTCAGTGAAACTGTAGAAGAACTGCAAGATCTGTTGAAAGCAACGAACAGGAACGTGGACTGAGACTAAACCGAAGAAAGTCGAAAATAATGAGAATTAGCAATAACGTCGTGTGACTAGGGCCTCCCGTCGGGTAGACCGTTCGCCTGGCGCAAGTCTTTCGCTTTGACGCCACGTCGGCAGCTTGCGCGTCGATGGGTATGAAATGATGATTATTAGGACAACACAACACCCAGTCCCTGAGCGGAGAAAATCTCCGACCCAGCCGGGAATCGAACCCGGGACCTTAGGACTGACATTCTGTCGCGCTGACCACTCAGCTACCGGGAGCGGACATGAGAATTAGCAGAAATGAGGTTAATGCCGATCTTAACATCGATATTAGTGACGATAGTGTAGATGTTGTCAAGGAATTCCACTATCTTGAAATAGCTTTGGGATGCTGTGCTTTAGAAGGATGTTGAAAATTTGGTGGAAGGATAATGAATGAGCAATTTCTCTGCAGAACCTGCGAAGAAAGACAAATACGAAAAACACTTACCATTAGAGAGGACTGAATGACAGGAAATTTGTTAAGACATCGGGGGGGGGGGGGGGGGGGTAACTTCCATGACACTAAAAAAAATGGTTCAAATGGCTCTGGGACTTAACATCTGAGGTCATCAGTCCCCTAGAACTAAGAAATACTTAAACCTAACAAACCTAAGGACAAAACACTCATCCATGCCCGAGGCAGGATTTGAACCTGCGACCGTAGCGGTCGCGCGGCTCCAGACTGAAGCGCTTAGAACCACTCGGCCACTCTGGCCGGCTCCATGACACTAAAACGAACTGCAGAAGATTAAAAGTTTGGGAGGGGGGGGGGGGGGGGTAGGGAGATATTGGAATATTCGAAACAAATAACTGACGACGTTGCTTCGATGAAACGAAGAGTTTGACACGTGAGAAGAATCGTGGCAGGCCGCGTCAAACCAGCCCTGAGTGGGCTGCAACTATGGCATGGTTGTGAAACTCGGAAGATGTGCTGATGTGTTAATGCGGAACCGATTTACATTAAAGAAAAGTAGTTCCAATTTTGGCCACGCGATGCAGATCAGGCGCTGTGAATGTAAGAAATACGTATAGAAAAGCTTCCTTATGTAATGGATAAGCAACATGACGTGAGCAGAAGAGGTATAAAACACTGAGAATGGCATAATGTTGATTTTGTTATTAACTGCCGCTTGGACAGTTTGTTCAGTATGAGCACTGGAGGCCTCGACGAGATGCCGCGTGCGTAAAACTGTGGAATGTGAGCAGCATGCTCCTTCAGATCAGGTAGAGACCGAACGTGTGCCTGTTAAACGAGTTCTCTTATATATCCCAGACCCGAAAGTCCGTTGGATACAGATCAGGTAATCTCGCAGGCCACGCATCTGGGAAACCGCAAGACGTAACACGTTCGTGGAAGACTGCATTTCGCATATATTTCACTGGGCGAGAGACTTGAGGTGTAGCCTTATTTTGCATTAAAACAGAAGTTTCGATAGCAGGAGTCACATGCTGTACAATGAGGTCTCGATAACGTACAGACGTCCCTGTACATATGACAACCTCTCTTTTCAATGAAGGACGGACCCAGAATAAAGGTAGCTTCTGAATCCACACCACATACTCACATATGGCGAGTTCAGTGGTTCTTTGTGCACAACATGCGGTTAAACAAAACTCCAGATGCTGCAGCTCTGTGTATTCACTGCACCCTGCAGTCTACAATGTGGCTAGTCACTCCATAGAATATTGCCCAGCCACCCGTCATCATCTTCGATCCCTGCCAGAAAGCGAAGAGCAAGTCCAGAACGTTGCGCATATCATGACGTTACAGTTGGTGTACCGTCTGGATCTCGTACGATTATCAGTGTAATATAAGCCGCAAAACTTTCCGTGCTGTTGATCATGGGACGGACAATTCTCGCGACGCTCCACGACCACTAGTACTGCTCGGGGAACGTGTTGCGTGGTCAGCTACTGCAACAGCAAGCTCGTCAGTAACTTCCACCGCGACGGAATGGCTTCCTGTTTCAGGCGCCACACCAAGCTTACCCTTGTTTTCAGATTTGATTAATATCTTCTTTAAACTGTTTAATGAAAGCAGGACACTCCTAAGGCCTTTCAGTCTGCGATACTCTCTCAATGTAGAACTGTAATTACTGCCGTTCAAAAAAAATTATACTAACGGCGCACGGCCTGTCTTCTCGATAGCCATACAGTTCACTTACGTTATCGCTTGTCATATGACAGTATGGATGTCATATCGTCATAAAATAAATGTGCGTGAAATCTTGTGGGATTTAACTGCTAAGGTCATCAGTCCCTAAGCTTACACACTACTTAGCCAAAATTATCCTAAGGACAAACACACACACCCATGCCCGAGGGAGGACTCGAACCTCCGCCGGGACCAGCCGCACAGTCCATGACTGCAGCGCCTTAGCATATCGTATACAAGCAGAGTACAGCACTAAATTTGCCCAATTAGAACCGATTCTTTTCCAGCGTAAATAGATTCCGCGTTAACGGATTAGCATATCTACAAAGTTTCTCTGCCATTCGATAATTACAGCTCACACTAGACCTCCGTGGGTAGCTGCACTAGCTGCACTTTAGTTACAGCTATGAAGTACTTTGTTCTAAGAACTAACCTACATTCTTACACCGCCACCGCTACCCAGATACAGGTACTGTGAAACTCGCTCTATGCTTGTGCCATTGACGTACAGATTCACACCTCGAATGTTCTTCCTGCTCATCAGCAGGAAGAAGATTCTAGGTGTGAATCTGTACGTCAATGGCACAAGCATAGAGCGAGTTTCACAGTACCCGTTTCTGGGCACCATCATTAACGAAGCGTGGGACAACTCGAAGGGGTGAAGTGTCGCATCCGAAAGGCGAGGAGTGTCTCCAGCTCGATGAGCTCAGCCTTTAAGAGTCACAATCTTACCATGAACTCAAAAATGCGGCTCATCAGGTGCTATGTGTCCTCAGTTCTCTTTTACTGTGTGGAAACATGGACCATTACAAAGCCAACCACTGCCAGACTCCAAGCATTTGACTATACAGAAGAATGTTAAGAATATCATGGACCCAAAAAGTTACAAACGTGGAGGTTCTACGTCGAGTTAACAAAAGCCCAGAGCATATCAACATCATCAAGTGTCGCAAATTACAACACCTTGGCCACTTCACGATACGAGCTGCTTCAACGTAACCTACAAGGAAAAATCGAGGGAACGAAGAAGAAATTCCTCGCTCCAATACCTTAGATCTTCATTTAATATTAGCTCTGAAGGACTGTTTCGCATTGCAACTGATAAAGACGGAATAGCCAAGATGATCGCCTACGCCCGAAGCGGACAGTCACGCCAAGAAGAAGAACCGTCTCGCCATTCTAGTTTCCGAGAAGCTAGAAAGAAACAATAAAAGGGTAGTCAGGCAAACTCTGTGATCATTCCGTGAATGTTACAGGCCAGAGAAGAATTCTGCTCAGTATTAACCTTTTTATTTTTTTACGAAGCAAAGTGTTTCGCAGAGGAGCTGAGCGCCTGTAATTTGAATTGGAACGACGTCGTCATGGGCGGAGGAGGGATCGAAGGGAGGTGGCGGTAACAGAACAAACAGCGGGGAGAGGCGGAGGGAACCCTGCATTTCAGACAACAGCCCTCGACGTTTGCCCATTTATTAGCAGCAGCCGACTACAGGCTGGCGGTGGCCGACTCCAGGGGAGACTACAGGCTGGCGGAGGGCGACTCCAGGGCAAGGTAAACGGCTGGAGGGACGATGATGAGAGGCGGCTAGCGAGCAGCAGCAGCTATCTCCGCGGGGGAGAGGCTGGAGGCAGAGGGCGGAGAGAACACGTACACACACACACACACACACATACACACACAGCAGGAATCCGTAAAGCGGCGCACGCGCGGCGAATGCTCGCCGCGGGCGATGAAAGACCGGGTGATTCGCCAGAAACACTGGCCGCGGTTCGTTAGCCGCCTTTTCACCGGAAACAAACGGTGCGGCGCGGCGCGGCGAGGCTGCAATGGCGCAGCGGTTCTCCCTGTGTTTGTCGCCGGCAGCTGCCTGACGTCAGACCCTCCCTCAGGCGATGCCTCTTGTAGTACGCGGTCTCGAATGGTTGTGCGTCCACCAGACTATCTACTCTACCCTATTGTTCAATTGCGCTGGTAGAGTATAGTGAACTAGCCACTATGCGGACAACCACAAGATCATCCTCATTACCATATTACACAATAACATAGCCTTTTTCTATGACAAGATATATGCTACAGTCGATTTTTAACATTATTATATTAGGAAGACGCGTTTCGGCAGCAGGCTGCTATCATTGGATGCAATTAAAATTACTTTTACATTGTAATTAAAATAAAGATAAGTTAGTTTCCATTGCTGTGTGTGCCAGTGAGTTATATGTCTAAAAAGACGCATTTTTGTTGGTAAATTCCTAACCTCACTTGATTTTAATTACAATGTGAAAATAATTGTAAATGCACCTGATGATGGCAGCATGGTGCCGAAACGCGTTCTGCTAGTAAAATATTGGTAACAAGTGAGTGTTGCAGTATATATCATTTCGCAAAAATCTTACAGTACAGTTGCAGAACTCAAACAATATCCATATGATTTGAATAAATTTAAGGAGGGATGTCGATGATGATGATGATCATTATCATCCTTTAAGACTGGTTATGCCTTTCAGCGTTCAGTCCGGAGCATAGTGCCCCTTATAAAATTCCTCCATGGTCCCCTATTCACTACTAACATTGGTGCCTCTTCTGATGTTAAGCCTATTACTTCAAAATCATTCTTAACCGAATTCAGGTACCTTCTCCTTGGTCTACCCCGACTCCTCCTACCCTCTGCTGTTGCACCCATGAGTCTCTCAGGTAACCTTGCTTCTCCCATGCGTGTAACATGACCCCACCATCTAAGCCTGTTCGCCCTGACTGCTACATCTATATAGTTCATTCCCAGTTTTTCTGTGAAGTTCCTCATTGTGGACACCCTCCTGCCATTGTTCCCATCTACTAGTACCTGGGATCATCCTAGCTACTTTCATATGCGTAACCTCAACCTTATTGATAAGGTAACCTGAATCCACCCAGCTTTTGCTCCCATACAACAAAGTTGGTCGAAAGATTGAACAGTGCACAGATAACTTAGTCTTGGTACTGACTTCCTTCTTGCAGAAGAGAGTAGATCGTAGCTGAGCGCACACTGCATTAGCTTTGCTACACTTCGCTTCCAGTTCTTTCACAATGTTGCCATTCTGTGAATATATGCATCCTAAGTACTTGAAACCGTCTCCCAGTTCTAACTTTGTTCCTCCTATTTGGCACTCAATCCGTTTATATCTCTTTCCCACTGACATTACTTTCGTTTTGGAGATGCTAATCTTCATACCATAGTCCTTACATTTCTGATCTAGCTCTGAAATATTACTTTGCAAACTTTCAATCGAATCTGCCATCACAACTAAGTCATCCGCATATGCGAGACTGCTTATTTTGTGTTCACGTATCTTAATCTCACCCAGGCAGTCATTGTTTTCAACATATGATCCATAAATAATATGGTGGTTCATGGTGTGGGTTCCTGTTGTCATGTCTTAATTCATGAACCAAGGGCAACGTATGAGTGCCCAAGTAAGTTGTCCTGACAGTCGGGATACCTGTTTCTTTGGAATAAGGCTGGGCATCTCGGACATATTCTGAGTCGTGGTCACCTTTTTGCTCAGACTGCAAAGACTACCTAATCCACCGGTTAGTCCCTCAACCGTTAGGGGTAAAACTCAATAGGACCCGGTGCAAGTAAGGCTAGCAACCTGCTTCCCTGGTACTTTAAATATGATGCTAGCAACAATCAGAGCAAATGCCTCGGACGTTGATGAAATTGACCAAAAACGTCAATTTTCGAATTATTTTTTATTTGTTATTACAACTCATGGACAATAAGTTCCCAAAGTTTCAATGTTGAAATCGCATCCGAAGTGCCTGAAAATTAATTAAAAGTGTGCCGCGGCCTCCCTGCCACGCCCACGTTTTGAAGCAGCACTTCACTACCAGCTCAGTGAACAACGATTCTGTGGATTGCTTTCAACCAAACGTGTGCGGGATACATCTAGAAGGCCGTGATACATACACTTGGAGAAGAGCAGAACCAGAATTCATCGTAGAACAATATGCAACCACCGGTTCATGCCTCGCGTGCGCAGATTGTAGGCACATTCGAGTTACGATAAGGATCTTTGGCTTGCGGCTGTGGAGCAAGCTGTAGGCCGTTGCGGAAGCGCTGGTGAGCGTACAATGAGAGGCCAGCATGTTCTGAGCCAGGGAGCAGCGCGGCTCCACTAGCACTTGTAATGTGGGTTCGGGTGAGCACAGGCGATTTCAGGGAGTGTATTACAGATGTGCCCGGCTTCTTTATACGACTCCGGGACTCGGTGGTTGAGCCGTATTATGTCGGAGCCTGCCCTGCCGACCAGTACTGACTGAAGTAGATTTAACTACGACACCATGGTGAATTACATCGGCACATCTAAATTTCCAGAAGGGGGGTTGTTTGTTTATGGAGCCACGGCAGTACGAGTAATATTAAATTTATGGGTAAGTGTCCTCTGAAACTTAAAAAACTTGGCTTAGTTAAATTAAACTCGAGTGCTGTCGTACCCAGTTCTTGATTTCAGCAAAGGCAGTGGAAGTTACTTGGCGACTTCTACCTTTCTGTTAAACAAGTTATTGAAACAGGGCTCAGAGGTGGTGCCTCCACTGTGACAACAGCAGTCATTTATCTAATTAGTCAGACATTGGGATTTAATTATGAACATCTTGGCTCTGTGTGTAGTTGGCATTAATAAAAAAAGTCGTCAAGTCTATTATTATAAATTTGAAAGTTTGTTGTAGTTAGTACCTGAAAAACGTGTAAAACTTCTAAGGTGGCTATAATTTCGGACCTTACAAGCACTCATCTGGGAAACGATCTTGCCGCAGTGGATACACCGGTTACCGTGGGATCACCGAAGTGAAGCACTGTCGGGCGTGGTCGGCACTTGGATGGGTGACCATCCGGGCCGCCATGCGCTGTTGCCATTTCTCGGGGTGCACTCAGCCTCGTGATGCCAATTGCGGAGCTACTCGACCGAATAGTAGCGGCATCGGTAGAGAATACCATCATAATGACTGGGAGAGCGGTGTGCTGACCCCACACCCTTCCTACCCGCATCCTCCACTGAGGATGATACGGCGGTCGGATGGTCCCGGTAGGCCACTCGTGGCCTGAAGACGGAGTACAAGCACTCACCTACATACTTTGCCGTGACCTACAACCACAATTCGGTATCGATTGATAGGTTGTACATCGTATATATGAATATTTAAACGAGACTGACATTGTCACGTACGCCTTGTACATAATTGTTAACGCTTTTGCATGAAAGATGATGAAGTGTCTTTATTATCCGAACAGTGTAATGAATGATTGCCTATACTAGTAGAGGTTGGAACGCCAGTCGAGATGAAACGGTAGGCAGATTCAAGCCCTGGGTGGAAAAAGCGCCGGCCTATGTGACCGAGCGGTTCTAGGCTCTTCAGTCTTGAACCGTGCGACTGCTACAGTCGCAGGTTCGAATCCTGCCTCGGGCCTGGATGTGTGTAATGTTCTTAGGTTACTTAGCTTTAAGTAGTTCTAAGTTCTAGGGGACTGATGACCTAAGATGTTAAGTCCCATAGTGCTCAGAACCATCTGAACCATCTGGAAAAAGGCCGCACAGGTGTGTTGGTCCTGCCTGGCATAGGAAGTGCTAAGACGGACAGTCTGGACGCCTGGACGCGGAAATACAATACAGTGCGGCTGGCCGGTGTTGTAGCTAGGCCAGAAGGATAACCGGGAACTCTGCAAATTTTGGACGCAGCTGAGAAGAACGAGGAAGCGTCACCTCACAAATCACGGAGGCTGGGTTACTTCCAAGAATTTTCTCAGAACAATACCATTGTACTTTCCGCACTGCGCGACAAAAGACTAAAATATGGTTGGCCAGCGTTCGGAAGAACCTGTAGAGAGGGAGAATATTAAGAGGTTTCGAGAAGATGATTCGTTTTCTGAGTTACGAGGGTGGGGAGCCAAGCCTTGCTAGGGAGCCGGCGGTGGAGGGAAGGGTATCTTCTGTATTTGAGCGCCCATGTGTGACGGTCGCTCAGTAACAGCTTTGTTGGTACAGGCGGACTTTCTGCCTTTGCTCTCAGGAGAGTTTATAGTTATTACGGTTTATCACTGTACTGTTGCGACCATATAAGATTCTGGATTTCGCATCCGGGTTGGTAGTCGTCGTTGAGTACACAGCGTTCAGTGACTGAGAGCACTTCTTCTGCACTTTGAGACGTTATTTGAACTCCGTCCTTGTGGCTAAGAGTTCTCCTCTCTGTAGAACACAGACAGGAGAAGACTGTTACAGTATATTAGTCAGAGGACAGCCTTGCGCCATCCTAGTGATTGAAAGAGTTTTATTTTGTGGCTGGAGTTCTTTCATCGTCACAGTCGTGTACGAGACCCATCACTCCAACGAACCGGATGCAGTACATACGGTGATATTGCTAATTGCTTCAGCTTATTAGGGCTGTAAAGTTTAACAACTGTGATCACGTTAGTTTATTTTCAATATGGTTAAACACCACCTTAGGTAATCTTTAAAAGAAGTGTCTTGTAGTGTTTGGTTCATAGATGACGTCAGTCATTTCGCGTTATTTATCTTAGATCGCGTGGCCATAAAAAGGGCCATAGTTGGGCAATTGATGAGCAATTTTTAGTCTGGAAATATAGAGAAATGTAATGTAAGGGGTTGTTTTTTTTAATCAGCAGTAAATGCATAATAGGAAATAACGTAATCGTTTAGTAGTATTAGTTGCCTTAATCATTCATGATGTTAGGTTACGAATTTCGTAAGTCAGACGCGAAAAATATGTGCGAAATAGTGGGAAAGATGATAACGTAAACTTGCCAAATAATCCGAGAAAAACGTTTTTAACGTTTTAGAAACAGCATAACTTTTTTCCTCCATCGTTTTCAAGCATATCACTTCATCAAAGAGGCACATTCGCAAACACATGCTTGTAAACACTTCACAGATGTTTTGTACATGCTGTGGTCAAAGATGAATTTTTCATAGTGCAGAAGATATTAAACAATTGACATATGAAGGAAGCAATTGACACATGTAAGAAAAAAAACTTAAGAACAGATCTTTAAATTTACTGAAATAGCTGTGTCATGCAAAATCTGTTTGTTAATTTAACATAGCTTCCGATTTTTTTCTTTTCTAGAGTTAGTAGTAGTAGCTTTATTTATTCGTAGATCTCTTTTTACAAGGATATAGGACATGTAAAAGTATTTACAAGTTTAGACCAATTTAAAGTAAGGTAATTCATATACACATATATGTAAAGACTTCTTGTTAAACATATTCATTAGATTTACTCCTTTTATACAATACTTTTTTTTACAAATAATTTATTAAATAATGTAAGGCCTCACCGTTCACTCATATCTCACTATCAGTCACCGCACACACTATACACACATTGTTTCAGAACACTTCACTAGTGAAACAAATACACAACTACACACACACACACACACACACACACACACACACACACACACACAAACACAAACACACGCACAGACACACACACACACACACACACACACAATGGTGATCTCTGGGCCATTTTCTGCACTAATACTTCCCATTTGCTGTCCAGAAAAACTAAGTTAGCATCCCTCCACAATGAGTGAGATGTTGAGTTCAGAGAGAGGAAGTGGTGTTAGTATTGTGCTAGGCACAGCTTGGGGGTGAGTGTTTCTAGAAGGGAAAAAAGAAGGGAAAAAACATAAAGCGAAGGTGTTATGTGGAATGTTGGACGTTTTATAATCATTATTATTATTATTATTATTATTATTAATTATTTCTACAACATTTTTTTATCAAACTCCTAATCTGTTTTATCTAACTAATCCTTCAATATATAAAATGTATTGCTGTATTGCATAACAGGTACTTCTTAGCTGCCTTTTTAAATAAGTGTATTTTTGCAATTTCCTTAATCTCTTTTGGTAATGTATTGTTCAGTTTTATGCCTTGGTTGAAATTGCTGTTTTGAGTCTTATGTTTATTTTTTCTTGGTAAATGTGAGTTGAGTCTATCTCATGTTGCATGGTCATGGACAGAGCTGTTTGTGCAGTAATTACCAATGTTATTTTTGATGTGTATAACTCAGTGGTAAATGTATTCACATGGAGCAGTTAAAATCACCATTGTTTATGAACAGACCTTTACAATGAGCTCGACTAGTATTTTTGATTATTATTCTTATGGCTTTTTTCTGGAGTTTGAAAATTGTGTTCATATTTTGTGCGTTTGTTCCCCAAAAAATAATGCCATAGCTAAGAATTGTGTGCACATATAAATAATCAAGTTTCCTGGCGGACATATTTGTCAATCATGTGGAAAGTAAGTTCTTTAAAGAAAACAATAGATTCGAAAGTAATATAATATATTACTGGAGATATGTTGATGATACCTTGCTTCTATTTAATGGAACGAAAGATGAGAGCGAAGAGCAGGTAGCAGATTTCAACTCTTTCCACAAAAGCATAAATTTCGCAGTCGAACATGAGGACAACAAAAGCATAAATTTCCTGGATCTTAAAATCACCAACCCTCTACAAAAACACCAGTTCATCATACACAGAAAACTCACATACACAGACGTAACACTGGACAACACACAGAAACGTGCTGCATTTAGGTCCATGCTACACAGAGATTTAGGAGGAAACACCCTCAAGAATGAGATAGATATAATAAATAGCATTGCCATAAGCAATGGCTACACGGCCAAAACAATTGTTATTTTAGACAGACAAATACACAATAGCATGACAACACTGTGAAAGAAGAGAAAATATAAAAAAGTACGCAAACATACAACTGCAGTGGAGTGTACAAAGTATCATGCCCGAGTTGTCCTGCCTACTATGTAGCGAAAACAGGCAGAAACTTTAAAACCAGTTCTCAGGAACATGCAAATGCTTTCAGTCTCAACCAATTTGAAAAATCAGTCATTGCACAACATATGTTGGAAACGAAACATGTCAGCAACAACCTATAAAAATATTTGGTGGTAATACATAATGAAGCCAATGGTAAGACCCTGAATCTGTTGGAACAAATGGAGATATACCTCCACAAAATCAAAAAACCAGAATCGATGTTAAACGAACAAACAGATTTTGCAAGCCACAGCTATTTCAGTAATTTTAAAGATCTGTTCTAAAGTTATTTCCTACATGTGTCAATTGCTTCCTGGGTATGTCAATTGTTTAATAATTATATCTTTAGCACTATGAAAAATTCATCTTTGACCACATCATGTACAAAAACATCTATGAAGTTATGTGCTTGAAAATGATGGAGAAAAACACTTACGCTGTTACTAAAACGTTAAAAACGCTTTTCTGGGATTATTTGATAGGTTTATACTATTCATCTTTTCCTCTATTTCGCACATATTTTCTGCGTTTGACTTAAGGAATTCGGAACCTAACATCAAACTTTTCGTGACAGGAACATGCATTTCATCTCATCCAAGAGAACAAATAAATCATGTATTAAGACGAATTACACCTGAAGATGGACCCACAGGGTCCGAATTGTATCGTGTACTGAATGAAAGACGAAAAATTGTGACTTAATTCCTTTTTTTTATTCATACCTCTAGTGAAGTAATCTTGAAGTGTTACATACAGACCATTCTCGATTTCTGTTACTGGCCATATCTCCCACAGTAACCGACATAAACAAAACTCTGTGAAAGTATAAGTTTGAACGGAAATATGTGGCGCTCTCGCTGCACGATGCGAAATCTGCACTAGCCGGTACATCAAGCAATTAGTCTGCGAGAAAGCAATCCGTTTTTAATGAAAGTTACATATGCCATCTGGCTGATGATTTTCCCAAATCTTCTCAGGCAAATGCTGGGATGGTTTCTTTTAAAGTGCTTGGTCGATTTCATTCCCCGATGACCTCGCTATCTGGTCCCCTCCCTCCAATCAGCCCACCAACCAACCTCTGACTACAAAACAAATTGGCTCAGATTAAAATGTTGGCTCAGAATATTGCTAATCTTTCTCTTTACTCTTGCAAATAATCACCGTATCAGAACTGTTATTATAATTACACAGTAAATGAACATAAAAATTATCGCATCTCACTTTATAATAAAATTGCTTGAAAATTCACAAGATACATGTAGCACTTTATTGATATCTTCTACTGGTATTAAGCCTCTTGACTGATATGATGTTATATGCACAAATACACTCTGACAGTCAATGTGCCTTACAGTGAACGTGAACTTTGACGGCAATTAAATTTGTTTGCCTACCTGTGCGCACAGAACGCTCGTCTAACTTTTAACTTGTTGCTGTTAGGAATAGTGATGTGACTGTGAAAAATCAAATTTCATTTGCCGTACTTGCGATGTGCAGTGCAAGGCAGTATCTTACCAATTTTCATAAAATGCTTCTCAGTACACAACTGACGATATACACTGCGAGTGTGCAGACAGTCTTGAAGGTAAAAATGAAAATGGGGCACTAATCTTGACGACTGGTAAATGAGAAAAAGGACTCCAAGGTTAACTACGCTTCATTAATCCATGACAACAATACACTTTTTCATAGAGTTCTCACACCTAGACAAGTTCGAAAAATGCTTCTTAAGAATTCTGTGTTCAGTTGCCTTCGTTGACACTTGTTTCAACTATAAGACAAGACCACTGCACTTCAAACATACGCAATGTTCTAACAATAAGAAGCTACACAGTTGCAAATATTAAAAAAAAACTAGATTCCCTTCAAAGTTGACTTTTACCATTCTTCCATTAATACAAACTCATTTGCTCAATATCTTTCCTCAAAACATATTACGACAAGATCCTTTTTAAATACAGTGCTGCCTTTACTACACAGCAGGCCCTTCCATCCTTTTCAAATCATGTAGGGGAAGGCGGGGCAAGATGGGGAAGCCAACTTTAAACGCTTACAAAAGGGACAAAAATAAACAAATTCAAGTAGGTTTGATTATCACTTGTTAGTCTCTATTGGATTCCTTTCATGTTAATTTCTTAAAGATATTGTCATTTACGGCATAAATTACTCTTCTAAATTTACTGTGGTGTTTCTGACTATCTGGGAGGAGACTGAGCAGTGAAACGTGTTACTTTTACACATAAACAAGAACGATCTGTCACACTACTACACTTTAAAACACAGTTTATATGTAATTCATGTCACACAGTCCCATACGGAACCTACATCCGCTTTCTTTGATATACTGTACATGATAAGATACTGTCATCTCCCTTCCCTTCTGTGTGAGAGGATGAATGAGCAAATGTATTTCTAGTTGCATGCTTGAGGGTAGCAGACAAGCCTGTCTGCTAGAGAACCGTAGGACCAACGTCGGAACAGGTAGCTACGCTTTCTAAAAGCAGAGAGGTTTCTATTCTTAGTATGGTCCTGTCCGTCCCTTGTCATGTTGGTATAGGAAGCTGCCTCTCTGGTCACTTCCGTTTGTATCTGGGAAGCACGCTCGGTAGGAGCGCAGGTCAGTCTGTCCGCGGCGAGCGTCTGAAGTGGTAAGATCTCCGGCTAAGCGCGTGTCTGCTAAGTCCGTAGGACAATGGATTTCTTAAGTTCAGCCTAACTGAAAATTTAATCACCTTTTCAGGTTTAGGTCTAAAATATCTAATGTTATTTTAAATTGCAACGTAGTGTATTTCGAGTGTGAAGTTCAGAATATCTTCCAGTAGTTGCTATGTCACTACCTTGTGAGTAAAGTGGAACCACGTGTTGATCAGTAACTCTAACTAAGGTCATCAATCTTAAATACGAATGTGTGTGAGATTATAACGTCTCGTCTTGACAATATTTTTCAATATAGCAACGTTTCTTTATGTTCAACCCACGTGGGGTGTACTTTGTGAGACCAGCACCACGTGCTTATACAATTGTTTGATCCATCAGGTTAATAGTAAGACGATAGTAACCAGTTCGAGGTTTTTCTCTTGTAAATTGCTTTTCGATCTAATTTATTTTAATTATCAAAATTATTGTGGAGTTACACTCGTTGTGTAAACCAATTTGACCACGTGAAGCATGTGGTGTAATCATCAAAGTAGCCCTCAGCTATTCTTTTCGGGAAGATTTCACAGAGAGTTAGTATGAATTTAGTATACCAGTGTGTGGTAATTACATGATGGACAGGATTGTGCTAAGAATGTAACTTCTTTGGGTGAAAATTGAATCGGTTGGTTGTGGTTAATTTCCTCTTGCATATGTTTCAACGTTATTCGTGTGTTATTTTATGAATGCAGTGTTGTATGCAGTCTCCGAATCTTGGCTCCATATTTGATGTGTTCCGTAAGATTACAATCTCACATTTTCACAATCCTAAATAAGGAACCAGTTTACTTATGAATCAAGTTTAATATACTGAAATTTCAATGTTCAATGTTAAAATAAATTTCCAAATATAAACTGATTTATCTCTTTTTATTTAAATCCTCTTTGTATATACATATACATACATATATATATATATATATATATATATATATATATATATATATATATATATATATATCACCGGTTGTCGTATGACTACTAAAAGGTGATAATTGGGAATTTGGTAAGCTAGACTGGATACCTGGTGAAACAGTTGTCCAGTAATGCAAGGTTAACTTCCCCAGACAGCTCACAGCTTTTAACCCGCTTTTATTGTCTATCAGCACCGCTTTCATAGCAAATTAAAGTAACAACGTTACAAACCATTGAATTACAATAGCATGCAAAGAAACATGCAAACTCGTTACATTTAGTTACAAATATCTCGATTTGAAACATAAACTACCAATTCCCCGTCTTGCCCCATATGTGGGGTAAGATGGGGAACTAGCATGAATTCATCTCTAAAGCTTAAATAAGGATTGGAATAACGAAATTATGTGACGATAAGCTTTCGAAACATGGTTCTGCGAATTGTAGAATCACGTATTACGTTCTATTTTGGCCTCTTGCTTTCACATAGTACACAAGTGTGGACAGCCTCGTCATCATCACTTTCTGTCCCTGCACAAGTGTCGTGGGCACCCCGACGCTGAAACACAGATTTCTGTGGCACGTTGAACTGTCGAGCAGCCCTGAAAGAACCCATATGATCCTCCATGACAGCATTTACAGCGCCTTCCGTTGACTCCAACGACCAACCTTGCCTAGACGTTTGTCGCCGATACTTGCGAACCATCTGAAATAAAACAAGTGGAACGTACTATTGAGTCAGATCATTCCTGATAATCTATATTATACAGTAAATACCATATTTCCAATAGCCAGTCGTTAAACCATAGCAAGAATACTGACTTTGCACGTTTTGTGTATTTTTATTCACCATATAGCCTAAGGCATACTTTGTAATTAATTACGAAACGTTGGAATAACGAATACCATTCTATTTACAATTGTATTCAACGTTTAATGTACGTGTTCAAAACCCGCAGCGAGGTAAACACACGAGACGATAAGAACGTAATGGTTGGACAAATAGTAGGGGCAAGACGGGGAAGCTCCCCATCTTGCCCCACCCCGTCTCGCCCCCTACCACTCTGTCAGGTTATATTACGCCTACATGAACACTATGTAGTGAACATTGACTACTGACACAGCAGTTTACTGTTAATAAGACGTACTATTCAGTGCTATATATACAGTCTGGACAAATGTTCACGAAACACATGTTTTAGGACCTCGAAAGGTGTAAAACATTGCAAATCAGTATAACAATTGTACGTACCTTGCAAAGCTCACAGAAACCGCCGCGAAACTAAGGTTCAGCAATGTCAACGCACTGGGACCTGATGATGTTGACGTAGCTATGCGTAGATGGCTACCTGTAGCTTATAGCCCTTCCCCGTCTTACCCCACCTCCCCGTCTTGCCCCGCCTTCCCCTACATTGCAAGACCGTCCAACACAGAAACTCCAAGTGCTACTCTGTCAGTTACCCTGGCAAACATCTCTGGTCTCAAACACAGTCATACAAAGAATTAGGTTATGTAGATAGTACAGACGTTGAGTACATTTATCAAATTCGCAACTTCATCTTTATGGTCCGAACTTCCTGAAAATCTTTATGGAAAATACTACCACCACCTTTCAAGTTTAACTTTGATGTTTACTGCAGTCATTGACGACAGTATTTTAAAAATGTTTGGTAATTGTTACTGTTTAAATATTATGATTCCTTTTTACCGGGTGACGAGTTCCTTTAGGAGATAAGTGCAATTGCTTTCGGCAGTCGCTTCGTGTGGTATAATTTTAAATTGTTCTTTTCTCCGGTTTTTTACAAATTTAATTTTCCTAGTGAGAGTTATACACCCTATTATGCGTAATATTATCATTGAAGAACTTGTCGAAAATTTATTGCTGTAAAATGGAGAGCCATTTTGAGGGCCACAGGCTTAGTATATTTAATGTCGTGGCACTGCCTAACGGAATATGACTGGCAAATGCCCATATTTGTACGATAGCGATTGTAATGACTGTTTGGTGAATGCTGCTATTTATTATTTTTCAGATGAGCACAGTTATTGTGTTTTATAATTTGTTATGAGTGCCATACGGAAATTATGCATTGAATCTTGTATCCTGTGGACGCATTCTATCTAAGAAGTACACAACGCCTTTTGCTGTAGTCTAATGCTGCTTTCGTTGGGTCGATGAACCTGTTTTCTAAAAATAACTTCATTAACTAATCGTATTTTCTGTAATTATCAAATTTTAGCTCATACTTAAAATCATTTTCCTAAAGGATTTTGTCTTTTCATTCATAGATTCTTTTATTAACTTACATACAATTTTCTTTAAACTGTAATATTTTTCTCCCATTACTTGCGAGGTAAACTTCATTGAAAGAGATTATTTTGTTCGTCAGATCGGTGTTTCTAATTAATATATGTTTGAAGTAGTCTTTCTGCACGTTATTCACCGAGACCGCGCAGCGCATAAAGCAGTAGTACACACGGTATCGCTCCACTCCAAATGCAGACGTTCATGTTGTGGACTAAACGGAAGTCTACACATGGTGCGACAATTAACTTAATGCTTCCAGTTACACGATGAGAAGATGTCCAGCGTGAGATGTCGGACCCGCCACCGTTTCGCAAGCAAAAGCGCCGACTAACCAGCACCGACCACCCGGCGCGCGGCAAAACGACGAGGACTCTGAGGCCCAGGCACAGCGGATAGAGACGAGGGCCGGCCTCCGAAACATGTTACCTCGTACAACGACGACCGGAGAGAGCCCTCGGCCACACGCCAAGTCGGAAAACCAAAGGCGGTGCAGTCAGAGATACAAGAACAGACGAGTGTCGATATCAGCGACGCAAGTGGAGCTTAACTAGCACCAGTCGCCACGGCTCATAAGTGTTCCAAACTTGATCAGCATGTGCTTAACTAAAATAATATTAACACTGTAAAGTCTCAGAATGATCAAATGAATACGTTAGGCAAAATATATGATCTTAAGAAAAAAAGGGGCGCAGAATGATAAAACTAGAAAGCTAAAAATTGTGAGAATGTTTAAATGTACCTGACAGTTTAAAGTTACAAGTCTGAACTTGACCAGAGCAATATTTTGGCAAAAATCGGCGTTTCTACGAAAAATTGAAGCCACTACATATAAAAATTCCGAAAATTCGTATGTAGCCTCAGTATAATGTAACAATATTGCATATGTGACACCAATAACCTACCTATATAAGTTTTCAAGTTATTTACTAAGAACCAATTTGGAACGGAAACGTCCTTATTCATGTTAGATTAAGTATCATGTGTAATTGTAATAGAAAGTTCTCATTAAAGCATTCGATTAAATTCCTGAAATAATGCAGCGGTGCCAAGTGTCAAAACTGTATTTTACACAACTATGGCTACAAGGAAACTTAAATAAGAAGTTCAGATTTCATGTTCTACCGTCTGTTCCTGTCTAAAAATTCTGGCCGGCGAAGTTTGAATACAGTCGAGACAAAATCTTTTCAGTAACTAACACAAACACAATTTTTTCGGATAAAAATTAAAACGATTGTAGATTGTTAAACGACAATTCTATTACGTAATACTTCCAAGGCGAGCAATTAAGTCTTGGTGATCAGAGGTCACTCCGATATACCATTTTAGTTGGAACTGCCCGTAGAGGTCACCTCTGAGCCGTTAACATCGCTGCTTCCGGTAGGAATATTAGTTACAATGCCAGAACACATGTTTTGTGTGACGATATTGCAGTGCAAGTGTCATTCCCATTTACGATGCAATTACATAGCTGCTTGTCCGAAGGAACAGACACTGTGGCGACTAGAGCCGTCATGAAACACATAAAATGTATTTGCAATTGCGAATAGGGACTATCATCAGCTGTATAACGGAATGACGACAAAGAAAATTTGTGCTTGGCCGGGACTCGAAGCCGGATTTCCCGTTTATCTCGTGCAGTTATTTTACCATTTGGCTACCTGAGCATTACTCACTGCCAGACCCAAATTTCCATATCTTGTCAGCGATGTGTCTGCATCCTGTACTCGTTCATCAATTAAGTATATTCCCATACAGGGGAGACATTTTACTTGAAAGTCACTTGCCCAATGCCTATGTTATTTCTGATTTATGATGCAAAATTCCTTTGGACGTGCATAGATTTGCATGGAAGAAACAGTATGTGTGCTGCCCACAATTGTGACAAAATGGATGGGCAAGTGGCGAGATTATATTGCTCTTTTAAGACAAGGAAATAACTTTTGGTGGTTAGAACTCATGGCGATAAACTACTTCACGTGGAACTGCCTGTAGAGGTTGCCTCTGAACGGTTAATAGTGCTGTTTCCGATAGGGATACTTGCTACAATGCTAAGACTTATAATTTTTGGGCGTGAGCTTTTCCAGAATATATCAACCAGTGAAAACTCAAAACTTTTATTTATAGTCATAGTTACTGATTCCTCGCAGTAAATAGCAAGTAGCAACATTTTCCTTCGGGCTCTTGTTGACGGCGAAGGTAGGTGGAAAGGACACGCAGACCATGCGAGACTCTTGTCATACTGACGTCATGAAGCATCGACCATTTCATTATTACACGCTGCCTGACAATATCTCTGCAGTGTTTCATCGGATTTTCTTTGTGGTTTCCAGTTTGCGCCTGATCGAACCTTACTTTCCGAAGAGCTCTTGTATTTTCATACGTAAATACATAAGCAGATGCATCCCTCTTCTTTAAACTGTATTGTCCTCAGGAATTTAAGAGACACTTAAGAGACAAGCTGATGTATCATGATCCGCTTCAGGTAGTCACACAGCAATCTCAAATACAGTACAGCTAGAAATAAACGTAACAGCAGTCTCTCCTGGCCAGGCAGCCCAAGTTCGTGATTCCATTGATGTGTTTGTCCGCAGAGTAAAAGTGAATTTCGAAACCAGAGGTAGAAGGTGTGAGTAAGCCTTTTAACTTGGGACACAGATCGCTGTGAGGTACCTGATACGCAACGCAAGAGCAATAGACACAGATCTGAACAGCAGCGGGTTTGGACAGCCGAGGACAATCGTTGACACGCGATCCAGGCCGGCCGGCCCGCCGGGTGCATGTCGGCGTCACGGCTCAAAGCCGTCCCGGCCCGCCTGTTGTACTGGCGACTTTGAAACGCGATGCGCCCACCCACATAAATCGCCGGATGGGGGCCCCTCCCTCGCTGTCGGTGGTGGCTACTGAAACCCTTCTGCCGTCATCGGCACATCGCGCGCAATGAGTCAAGCGATGCCTACAACGTCCGCCATATTGCCCAACAGCGCTCCTAGCGGGCGGAGTGAGAGGGAGAGAGAAACAGAGACAGCTGGCGGGAGCGCACGACGGCAGTATTTTGTTCGCGGATAAAATGGATCGCTTCGGCGGTGGAAATAAATGGACTGACCGGCGTTGCCTTTCCAATTTCGATTGTCACTGGGATATATATTATCAGGGTGACTCTACAGCTTCATTATTTCGGCGGCGCGGCGCGGACTGCCCCCTTTCGTGGCCGGTCGGCATTATGCTTCGCGAGAAACAGAAGCCGGTCACGGCGCGGCGCTGCACCAGCCCGCTCGCGTTTTGCTCTGCATTTGCGGCGCTGCGTCCCCTATCCCTACTCACCTCCCTTCACACTCCCCTCGGTGCACAGAAAGAGGGTGCAAACTGCAGTAGCGTCCGCATGCGCCGCCGTTCACTCGGCGGCCGTTTTTATTGCCGCTCCGTAGCCATTCCGGGCGGCGCGAACGGTTAATGCTATTAGCGCTACACCGATTGGCGCTGTACTGCGCTTTGTTTTCGGCAAACGGCGCTCGATCGTATCGATCCCGCTGTTTAATGCGGAAACACTGGCGCGAACGGCGCGCGAAAAAGCGCGACCAGAGAGCAGAAATCAGTTTCGGTTTTATTCTGTTTGCCCTGTAGCGAGGAAATTTGTTGAGAGGCGTCATTCCCCCCCTCCCGGTCTTGTTGACTATTGACCCCTTACAAACGACCAGAACGGAATTGCAAGACGGACGTATTCCATTATTCGGACGTGAAGAAATTTCTACACACGATTTTTTACGGTTGTCAGAGAGTACGTTGTATCTTTTCCATGCTACAAGCCGCGAATAAAAAAAAAAAAAACAGTTCTTTCTTCTACAAAATTCACACTCTTTTATGAGACTTTCGGCTGCTTTGATCTTCCACCTCTGCTTACCTAGCCCCTAGTTCTCTCCATCACATTTCTGTAATGTATACTACGGGTTGTCGTCTGTGAGATGCCTATATTAAAATGAGATTTACCGCGACGAATCACTTGAAAATTTTCACTTCAGTTATATAAAATTTATTTTACAATTATTTCAATGTTATCTAAATACTTGCCTGCCGTTGTGGCAGTACGGTTCTAGGTGCTACAGTCTGGAGCCAAGCGACCGCTACGGTCGCAGGTTCGAATCCTGCCTCGGGCATGGATGTATGTGATGTCCTTAGGTTAGTTATGTTTAATTAGTTCTAAGTTCTAGGTGACTGATGACCTCAGAAATAAAGTCGCATAATGCTCCAAAAAAAAAAAAAAAAAAAAAAAAAAGTTCAAATGTGTGTGAAATCTTATGGGACTTAACTGCTAAGGTCATCAGTCCCTGAGCTTGCACACTACTTGACCTGAATTATCCTAAGGACAAACACACAGACCCATGCCCGAGGGAGGACTCGAACCTCCGCCGGGACCAGCCGCACAGGCCACGACTGCAGCGCCTAGACCGCACGGTTAATCCCGTGCGGTCGCATAGTGCTCAGAGCCATTTTTGTATATACTTTTCATTGATTTGGTTGCACTAACTAACGCCCGTATAAAATTACATACGTTTGTGCCATTTTTACACAGTACTGTAACCTTCCCACTATAGATTTCTCAACGAAATTTAGGCCAGCTTTACCTCCCACTCCGTAAGTTTACGTGTCACCAAAACTATGTGGTCACAAACTGATGTCCAACTTAAACTCGATTGCTAACCTTTGACTGAACAGCTCCTAGTTGGAACTGAACTGTAACTGGTCTCAAAACAAATTACCTTTACACGAAATGCGCAACTGAAGTAAAACAATTGTCTGGCTCTAATCAAAATTTCCACTAACCTCGCGTCTTGCTAACATTGTCGCAGATTTCTCGAAAGCACAACAGTAAACAGCAAGCAGGCAGCGTCTAAGAAATGGTTCAAATGGCCCTAAGCACTATGGGACTTAACATCTGAGGTCATCAGTACCCTAGACCTAGAACTACGTAAACCTAAATAACCTAAGGACATCACACACATCCATGACCGAGGCAGGATTCGAACCTGCGACCGCAGCAGTCGCGCTGTTTCGGACCAGCGTCTAAGCTAGATTTCTATTTCTAAATAAATATTCCAACAATTGCATACCACAGAGTGCAATGTGATAACGCGTAATGGGGTAGAGTAACAATTTCTATGAAATGATATTCCAAGACAACGATTTTAGAACGAAGTATGTATTCAAAAGGACAGATTAAAATTTCGAGTGATCTACAAACATAACAGTGGTCTGAACAACACTATTCTTAACAAAGTGAACGACAATTTCAAAAGCGTACGATGTTAACAAAAAAATTCTATAAACATTAAACGGCTTAATCAGTTGATATCTTAATACGTGACTCAGGAAAGTGGGGCGGTCTTTCTCTCGGCTCTGAGTACGTCAACTAGCTAACAGTAATTGTTCTAAGAAATTAGGTGCGGATTGCTGCAATCTTACCTCAACTTTCTTCTCTTCACAAATAACATTATTCAAAAGTCATATTCTCTTCGGTTTGCAACACGTGCATAATATTCATCATTGCTGTCGTATACAATAAATCCTTCCGTATCTAACAGATACAACCACAAGTCAACACGTCCATCACCTGCAACACTTCAACAAAGAATTTGTCAGACTGCCAAAAGGCAACGACTGTGCCATAACAAGATCAAATATTGGGTAACAGTAACATAATTTTCTCTCTCTGACGTCCACACACATAACTTGCAAAAACCAAAATAAAATGTCTACTTTACAGTACACGTAAACGAATTGTTAGGCAACTGAATTTTAAATCTAAAAAAATGCTCTCCCCCCTCCCCGATTCGCCATTGCTGTTTGTCAATTACGGAGTTCTTTTATTCGATTTGCACGTCACGTAGCTGTCTTACATCTTAGTAACATCAATCTTTCCTCCTCTCGTCACATGAGTCACCTTCGAAAGACTCCGCTGAAAACAGTCTCTGGGGTAAGTAAACAGTGTGAAGATGTACATTTGATTTAATAGCAAGTGACAGCTCTATCATACATTGTAGTGGTATAATTATACTATTTCTTACTGTAATAATTTAAGAGTCTCTATGAATTTACAGTTCAACGCTATGAAGAAGTTTCCCAACGGAAGATTCCGTAATTCACTCTTAACGTGCACTGTATTAGCCGCAGAAAGATTAATTTACTGGGCAGCTTGTTGAATACATGTGAGCCCATATCTGGCAATGCTTCCTGTGCTGATGTTGAATTTCTTATTTAATTTTGTAGGTTGTTTTCAGTCGTAGAGTACAGTGACGCATTTTCATATTCCTCGACAATAGAGAAGTATTGATAATATTACAAAGAATTCGTAAAAACCGTTATTTTGTATAAATTTGCAAAGCACCAAGTTTTCAGGAGATACCTCTGCAGTCTGTTGAAGAACTAACAACATAAATAATTCCTATAACACACATCTGCATCCTAGTAATGATATTCAAACTGTCAAGTTAAAAAAGAATTTCTCTCCAGTGATTAGAAACACACAGGATAAAGCAACTAGTTTCTTCGTTTAACATCAAGTATGATATGGATGGTAACCAGGCATAGTAAACATGTCGCTAAATTCACATGTTGTATTAAATCTAGTTTGTGGCTTTTTCATTGCATCTTGCGAAATTTAAAGTGTAGAATGAATACCTTGTACCTCTTCTATTTCCTTGTTCCTGTGATGTACAATGTAAGATTATGTCATTGTGTGAGTAGTACTGAATTCAAACTGCTAACACTTCGTAACATTTTTCCTGAATCACAGTTATTTTATTCGACGATAGAGTCGGTTACAGCCAATACCTGCCAATGGTAAATGTTTATTCTTTATCGATATCGAACATACATTTCCATTTGTAAAAAGAGTAAATGTTTAATAGCTTCTGAAAAGGGACGACTTATAAACCAGTAAAAAAATAAATATTCCCATTTTCCAATGCAGGATATACCTGACTCCTTCGTAGAATTAAAAACATACTACAAGACTTACAGTAGGCACGAGAAAAAGTTGGGTCACCGGATAGCATTTTTAAGCATACTGAACAAGTGTGTTTCCGTTTTTAAGCCGGTGTATAGTTTTTGAGATATTTCGTTGTCTCAAGATAAAAAACTCACCCTTTTACACAGAGTGAATTCGCTAAATGGGGACAAACTGCAGGGAACCATATTTGAGGTGATAAAGAGAGAAAAAAGTAATACACACATCATAAGACCGGAAATCCATAGAGCGTCCTCTACAGAGTATGTGTTAGTTTATCGTGGCTGCACGGTACAGTGCAGCACAAAACACGAAAACGTCGTTAGACAAAGTGTTTAAAATGGCCCCCGAGAGCTTCTACGCATGCACGAACGGGGTACAGCAAAAACAGTCACACGCATTCAAATGTATCCTTTAACACTTGGTTCAAGAATCATAAAAGAAGGTTGTATACATGGAAGAATACTAGCGATACTAAAAGGTATCAGATAGATTATATAATGGTAAGACAGAGATTTAGGAACCAGATATAAACTGTAAGACATTTCCAGGGGCAGATGTGGACTCTGACCGCAATCTATTGGTTATGAACTGTAGATTAAAACTGAAGAAATTGCAAAAAGGTGGGAATTTAAGGAGATGGGACCTGGATAAACTGACTAAACCAGAGGTTGTACAGTGTTTCAGGGAGAGCATAAGGGAACAATTGACAGGAATGGGGAAAGAAATACAGTAGAAGAAGAATGGGTAGTTCTGAGGGATGGAGTTGTGAAGGCAGCAGAGGATCAAGTAGGTAAAAAGACGAGGGCTAGTAGAAATCCTTGGGTAACAGAAGAAATATTGAATTTAATTGATGAAAGGAGAAAAAATAAAAATGCAGTAAATGAAGTAGGCAAAAAGGAATGCAAATGTCTCAAAAATGAGATCGACAGGAAGTGAAAAATGGCTAAGCAGGCAAGGCTAGAGGACGAATGTAAGGATGTAGAGGCTTATCTCACTAGGGGTAAGATAGATACTGCCTACAGAAAAATTATAAAGATCTTTGGAGAAAAGTGAACCACTTCTATTGAAAGGGTACAGTACCGCCCGACATTCTTCGTTATTCTTGTCAGAACAACATAGTTTTTTTGTAATAATAACTCAATTTCACTTAATACACCGAAGCCAGATACCAGCGTAGGAAAGAACGACAATTTATTTATTTAATTGACCACATGTGCACTCCCATAAAATAAATCCCTACATCCAATTTGGTGAGATCTGTGAAATGAATGAATGTACAGTCGTCTACTAACTGCAGATAGTGAATGTACAGTAGATGATTATCTTTGAGACGATCCTTTGGTAACCTTTGGTGGAACCAAAGAGATGAAATTTACCTGACCTTTGAGCGCCTGAAATGTGACTGACCAATACGGTAACATGGTGCGCCCCCACCTTGACGGAGGTGCGAGCTGACCTGAAGAACGGCCATGTTTTCAGCACTCTGCCGCTGGATCTTGTGTTAGTAAGACCTGTCTTAGGTGTGCTCCGTAAAGACAAAAGAGTGGAGACATGGTATGCATGTGAAATACTTAAGAGTAGTTTTGGAATAATAATTTGTCTATTTCAGGAACTTTTGTGGTGATAATTAAATGTCAGGCAGGTAATATTAAGGGGATCGTAGTAATCTTCGGAAGTGACCAACGGTCACAATGAAACCACGTGTAGCAATAAGTTGAAGTACTTCCGAGTGCTTACGTTAAGCTGAATTACTGGCGTGTGTACTGTAAGTTGGAAATATTTAAGAAATGGCGTGTGCAGGACTTGAAATTAGAGACGAGTACTTCCACGTGGTGAGTACTGTGTGAGTCTCAATGTGTGTATGAGACAAAGTGTGGTGTCACCGCCAGACACCACAATTGCTAGGTGGTAGCCTTTAAATCGGCCGCGGTCCATTAGTATACGTCGGACCCGCGTGTCGCCACTGTCAGTGATAGCAGACCGAACGCCACCACACAGCAGGTCTAGAGAGACGTACTGGCACTCGCCCCAGTTGTACAGCCGACTTTGCAAGGAAAGGTTCACTGACAAATACGCTCTCATTTGCCGAGACGATAGTTAGCACAGCCTTCAGCTACATTTACTACGACCTAGCAAGGCGCCGTATTCAATTGATAATTGTTATGTGAAGCATGCATCATCAAGAGCGATGTTCTACAATTGTGGATTAAAGTTAAGTATTATATCAACTACTTACTTTATTTGCAATTCTCAAGATATTGTCCTGTTCCAGACCTCACGCCAGTCAGCGCGTAATTAAACGCGTGCATTTCGGCCTCCTCTAGAAAAACAGTGTTGGCTCTTCTGCCAACACTACACAAAGGATAAAGAGAAGTACTCGTCCATGGTATCAGTTGAGGACTCGCGTGTGTGATGAATATGTTCTCAATATTACTTTGCGTGTTATGTTTCCGTGTGACGCTTGATTCAAAGTATAATACTCTGAGAGAGAAGCAAGGTGAGTCAGCCGTCTATCCAGCAACGCCACTTGGCTTGCATTGTACAGGAAGAGGTGCATATATCCTCCAGAGTTCATAGTAGGAAAGAAAAGTTACGAAGTGGGGCAGTGTCGTGTGAAACTGGGATAAATACTAATTGAAGTGGGAAACCTGAAAGTGATGTGATTATAACGTTGCGGCTATTCTTTGTATTGTATGTTGCCAGGGTGATGTATTTCATGAAATTTAAGTATGTGTGGTTGGCATGGGAGAGTAACAAGATAGTTTCAGAGGCAGTGGGTTATGCATGTTCCTTTTTGTACCACTCGGTCTGGAGGAAATTTTCGTGATGATGGGTGTGAGAGTCGAAGTGTGAGATATAGCAAAGGGCAGCGTGGAGGGTAAAAATTGTAGAGGGAGACCAAGAGATGAATGCACTAAGCAGATTCAGAAGGATGTAGATTGTAGTAGGTACTGGGAGATGAAGAAGCTTGCACAGGATAGAGTAGCATGGAGCGCTGCATCAAACCAGTCTCAGGACTGAAGACCACAACAACAACAAATAAGATAGTGGAAAGAGAAAGACTGGTGGCCTTTTCCTTCGAATAGTATGTTGTCATGATACCCAGAATTTATAATGTGTGCGCCATTCATATTCAGTGCGATGGCCACGTGTTGATCAAATCCGTTAAATAAGAAAGAAAATGTAGTATTGCCAGTGCGTAGTGAACAGTCAGAGTTGTGTAAATTACTAATAGTGAGATGTGCGTTTTCGTTCCTGTTGCGTAATGTTCAAACATGAGAATAATTTGTAGCTTAATTGTGAGTACTAGAGCTCATAATCAGTCATTGAGAAACATGAATAAATCCACTCGCTTGGCAGACCACTCCTCTTGCAGGCCTGACTGCTTGATGCCACAGTATGAGCAAGGCATGTGGGTACCTCTCATAATTTCGACCCTGCCGGGATTGTGCTGTTAGGGTTTGCTGCTAAGATATTTTTTTGATGGAAGTTGTCAATATTTTTACTAATATTGTGATAGCGCTAAGAAGTAAAATTTTTTGTTTGCAATTTCTTTCTGGGTTGGTGAGGATCTTTTATTTTTTTATGTAATTGGAGGTTACGTCGTCCAAGGCTGTAAGATCGTTGTATAATTTTATTTTTTGCGTAATGTCCGTAGTGACTAGATCGCAGTCGAAATTGTAGTCACCATGGAGGAGAGTGATTATGGGGTGAACGCAGCAGGCAGCATAGTGGAGCAGGAAGTTATTTCGACCTAGTGTTAATGAGCGAGAATTCAGAAGGGGCTGAATTGGTAAGCGGACCGTAGGCGATCCGTTAGGCGGCGGGCTTTGTTCACAATCGGGGGCTTTTCCCGACGACGCGGGCGAGCCGGGACTAGGTCAGGTATGCAATGAAAGTGTGGCTACCCTTAGCGAAGCTACGGTTTCTCAGGCGAACGAGGTGAGCGCACCGAAAGTAGCAAATGACAATGTGCTACTGCAGTTTGTACAGAGGATGGATAGAGATAATAAAGAAAGATTGGAAGCGATGGATAAAGATAATAAGGAAAGATTGGAAGCGAATAACGAAAGATTGGAAGCGATGGATAAATATAGTAAGGAAAGATTGGAGGCAATGGATAAGGGAAATAAACGGGCAATGAGGAAGCTACTTTCAGTTATCGATGAGCGTCTGTCCGCAGTTAATAATCAGTTAGATGTGGGGGAGAAGAATCTGGGTGCGTTGAAGCCAGCATGTGACGCCGTGAAAGAAAAAGCCAATAATTTGGAGGTACGAATAATTGCAATAGAGAGTGATATTACAGAACGTAGGGACGTGTTGCCGGATGAGCGAATCAAAGAGGTAGTGGAGGACTTTCTTGCAGATAAACAAGGGGCATTAGACAGCGTGGAAGCTCAAGTCACCCGGCAGGAAGTGTCGCTGAATAGACACAGGGATGAAGTTGCGGAGGTAGTGGTCAGAAAGAATAAGATTAGTGCAGACGTAGAAAAGATCAGTATAAGAGGCGAGACAGGTTCTGACTGTACGCAGCGAGAGGTTTATGCCGACCAGGAGGAGATACAATCACTATTACAGTTTAAAGAGGCACAATTAGAAATAAATAGGAAACATAAGGGAGAGCTAGCACAATTGCAAATAACGTGCAGTAGCGAGGGTGACACACCACCAGGTAGATTGCAGACGGAGAGTGAGATAAATTCAAAAAAGGAAAATAGGCAGAAAGAGGAAGACGAATTCAGAGAGTCAGAAGAACGGTTGAGTCGGATAAAACAGGTGGCAAACCCAACTGGGAATAGTCCAAGGCTGTCTGAATTTCAATAATCATTACCTTCATCATGGGGACCGCTCCTCAAAATGAAGTTTGTGTATAATCATTTGAGGGACAAGGCTAGAACGAAAATGCAGGAAGTTATTAAAGACTGTAGTAGCTACAACATATTTTGTGACAAGTTTGTAAATGAATTCTGGTCGAAAAGTAGGCAGAACCAGGTTAAACGAAGCATATTGATGATGCCAAATTGTAACGAAGGTGGTGTAAGAGATCTAGTGGCGTGCTATCAGGAAACGCTGAGACGAAATAGGTATTTGGATGTGCCATGCGAACCTGGGGAGCTCATTAGGATCTGTATATCGAAGTTGCCAGTGAAATTGCGCAGAGATATAGCGATAGCAGGCAGAGGCTTAGACGATTCTGCGTCATTTCAGCACTTGTTACAGGAACTGGGTAATGAGAGCAACATTGTGAACGAAGATACGACTCATAGGTCAGACAGAGTCGAGGATAGGAACGGCAGAAACTATCAGAATGACAGGAGAGCATGGAATCCTGGCATTTCATTCTTGTCATAATGGATTGAAGGATAGGAGAAACTAATCCAACATATCAGCCCTTAGCATCTTGCCTTAAAACACATGCTGCTGGCACTGAAAATTGTCTATGTAGCAGACATACACTACTGATATGTTGGAATGCAAGTACCATACTTCTGATCATAGAATAAAACACCAGTAATGACATCTGTTAAGCTGGTCTCTCAGAGCAAAATTTGAAAATTTTTATTTAGAACACTAAAGGAAAAGGACTGTTTCATCAAAAAATGAAAAAAAACCAGTTGCTAAAAATGTTATGTAATAACGCCAATGAGTCCAGTTTAATAGTGCGATTTGACTATTGCAGGTACTTAACACGTAATGTAAAAAGTAAACATTGTGATCTGTATGGCATGGGGTACATTTATACTGCTGTTACAGGTAACATCAGTAATGTGATCGAAGTTTTTAAATTAGATTCCATCTGATCTATAGTATGTCATTGTCGTGGTGACAGTTATAATGAGGTGCTGCGCATGGTTGTTCGGAATCTGGTGTTAGGGGAAGAGGCCACTAGCACCAAAGTTTCTAAGACTTGTGCTGTCCCTTTCTCCCAGCTTGTATATTCTCCGCACACATTTAATTTTCATGTAAGCACAGATTCCTAACTAGCAAATTCTTTACTGTGTATAGTGGACCATTCAGAGTGAGGCGGATTGTCCATGAAAGTGCTTTACTGATTGAGACGATCAAGGGAAAACAATTGCGTGGGGTTCATCACATTTCTAACATCAAATTATGGAAAAGTTAAGGACAGATCGAAAGTAGGCAAGTTATGGTAGATAGTCAGTGATTTATTTGTGGCGTGTAACGTTGTGCAGGGTAAAATCGAACATAAGAATTTTCAGGCGGGATGCCAGGAAGTATGACGGAATAGACTGGTCGAATGAATCATGAACAGGAGTCGACAGAGTGGTGTATGTACGTATTTTTTGTCGAATGCCGGACATTTGCCACACCGGACATTTGCCACACCGGACATTTGCCACACTTGCCCCTTCGCCAGGTAGCTTGAGTAGCGATCCCTCAGGTAAGGGACGCCCTTCCCCGCACTATCTCTGTCCGCTTTCAAACCGCCGTCTCCACATCTTACTCGATACAACCACTACGTAAGGGACCTTCTTCTTCGACATCTTGGCCAAATACAGAGCTTCTTTTCCGAAATCGAAATATTTATAACTTTTGGGAAACGAAAGCAATACCGACGATTATGTCAGTATGTAATTAGTTCTGCCAAGTATACATGTAGATTCCTCTGTCTATACGGTAGCTTCCTTTCACGATGAAACGAGAATGCGAATGTACGCTAATCATTTCTTTCTGATCACTGCACTTCTGCCTACTTTAATTAGTACAACTGCATACCCAAAAGACAATAGGGAAAGAATAAATGGGTTTGTGAATGTTTGAAAAGAAGAACGACGTACTCCATATTAATTTACTCTCTAAAAACATTAGTTAATGAAGTGTAGGGGGACAATGTTCAAAAAGTAACTGAAAACACGTTCACTAAATAGAGATAAGAACATCTATGATTGACATGTCATCTAAAGTCGACTTACAATTTTAAAATGTTAGAAATAAGGAAATGAAGTAATAGAGAATGCTATGCTTGTAACGTATATTGTTGTTCTACATTGTTTAGCTCTGGTATTCACAGGGTCACAGAGAAAGCATCTTAGGTTCTGGAGGGAAAAGCCGTGATTGTAATTATCTGCACTACAACAGAAACAATAAGGACAACTTAAGGAAAAATAATGTAAGCTCACAATCGATTTTGAAGCAGATAGTTCCTGTGACTTAGTATAGGCAGAGGTTATATTCGACAAACGGAATAAATTAATAACTGGCTCCTTTTACCGACCCACTGTCTCACATGAAACACTTGCTGAACAGTTCAAAGAAAGGAAAACTTGAGTCTCATCACAAATAGGTACCCTACTCATACAATTATAGTTGCAGTTACTTCAATCTACCTTCCGCATGTTGACAAAGATACAAAATGGCTCTGAGCACTATGGGACTTAACATCTATGGTCATCAGTCCCCTAGAACTTAGAACTACTTAAACCTAACTAACCTAAGGACATCACACAACACCCAGTCATCACGAGGCAGAGAAAATCCCTGACCCCGCCGGGATTCGAATCCGTGAACCCGGGCGCGGGAAGCGAGAACGCTACCGCACGACCACGAGCTGCGGACCGACAAAAATACATTTTCATACCCTATTGTAAATAGAAAACAACTTCCGTAATTGTTCTAAATGTTTTTTTAAAATTATTTTTAACAATTAGTTGACGAGGCCATTCAAATTGTAAATGGTTACGCCGGCGGCAGTGGTCTCGCGGTTCTAGGCGCTCAGTCCGGAACCGCGCGACTGCTACGGTCGCAGGTTCGAATCCTGCCTCGGGCATGATGTGTGTGATGTCCTTAGGTTAGTTAGGTTTAAGTAATTCTAAGCTCTAGGGGACTGATGACCACAGATGTTAAGTCCCATAGTGCTCAGAGCCATTTGAACCATTTGTAAATGGTTACGAAAACATACTTGAACAGGAATTAGTGAACACGCAGTCGTAGCGAGGCTCACTTCCGTAACAAAAAAATTCACCAAAACTAAAAGCGAAATATATCTATTTACAAAAGCAGCTAAACCTTCGGGTGACGTCTTTCCAAGAGGTAGTCTCCAATCCTTCGAAACTATGTAAATTAAGACCATATGTGGCTTAAGTTCGAATAAATAGTATCAACAGCACTCGAGATATTCATACCAAATAAATTAATAAGAGACGGAACTGATCCCCCATGGTACACAAAACACGACAGAAAGCTGTTGCAGGAGCACCGCAAAAGGTAGGTATAATTTAGACGAACGCAAAATCTCCAAGATTGGTGAAGTTTTACTGAGGCTCGAGATTTGGTGCGGATTTCAATGCGAGATGCATTTAATAGCTTCCACAACGAAACTCGCTCTAGAAATGTGGCGGAAAATCCAAAGAGATACTGGTCCCATGTTAAGTAAACCAGCGGAAAGGCTCAGTAAGTACCTTTACTGCGCAACAGCGATGGTAATGTTACTGTAGACAGTGCCACTAAAGTGGAGTTAGTAAATGCATTTTCCGAAATCCCTTCACCAAAGAAGACGAAGTAAATATTCCAGAATTCGAAATGAGAACAGCTGGAAACATAATTTAGGAGTGGATATCCCTGGTGTTGCAAAGCAACTGAAATTACACTGTCAGTGACAGAGGAAATGATCAAATATCTTTTCAAAAAGTCTGTAATGTGTAAGAAAAGTAGGTCTAATACATTTGATTCTGATGTTCTTTCGTAACAATTAATTTTCAGTATTAAGCTCCTTACTTATCTGACCTGTTTAAAGATAATCAACAATTTAGTAAGAAATTTTAATTTTTAAAGGACTATATTTAAATGTACTTAAGTAGATTTACATCTGCTATAAATGTTTGCAGTTAAACATAAATAAAAAAATATTTGAGGTGCCAAAATTGTCAACCTTAGGGTCAGATCAGTTTTGGGATGTCAATTTTAGGTGCAATTCAAAGGTTAAGTTCCCATTTTCTTTCACAAAAGCGTATACTATCAGTTTAACAAACCATGATATTTTAGGTGATAGTTGCGATTCTGAAGCTTCAGAAAATTATTTTAGAACTCACAATTATTTAATAGTATGGCCATAATATTGGAAGGTAGAAAAAGTTATCTTAACGTGACAACAATAGGGATACTTTTGTGAGGCTTGAAACACTTTTTAATTTTTACATTAAAGGCTGATTCGCATCACACTTTGCACAGGCTTTGAAGCGTGAAAATGATAAATGATCATCTACCATTCTGGCGTGTGTAAAATCAGCCTAAACACGCTGAACTAATGTACACTCTATTTACAATTACAACTTAATATTAGCTCCGATAATGCTGCTTCAATGTTTTAATAATTTAATCTTAGTAATCTGCGAGGACTCAGTGGTCTTCATAGCTTTTAATACATTTTTAACATATTTTAGTCCAGTTTCTGAATATGGGCAATGGCTTTCAAGCAAGGCCTAATGTTGTCAGTATCTTCATAATTCTTTACGATTCTCTCTATCCTGTCGTCCAGCTCCAAGTACTTCTTCTTCCTCTTCTTACCTTCAAGATTCATTTCCAATTTCATGTACATGCTGTTTGTGAGCTCTGCTTCCTTTTTCAAGCACTCCACCAAATAGTTGATTCTAGGGTGAGGGTTTCCGATAATACTATTTATTTTGTTTTGCCACCCTTCAACAGCATTCGTCGTTCGGTGCGTTTTTCCGTAACAGTCCCACATTTCTATGGCGATATCCTCGTTCTATAGCCAGTTATCCACAAAGTAGTCAAGAAAATGAGAGAACCTTCCGTTATCAGGTGCTTCTGCATGAATCTCAATCCATCCATTGCTTACCTCCTCCTGTTTTACAACTGCCAGCGCTGCACACACGCTGACGTGAAGTCTTAAATCCTCGTTCTAGCGGTACTCCTCAGTTAGACCGAGAACTTTAATTCTTCTCCATAAACTCTTCTTCATATGACAATAGAATCCATATATTTCAGTTGTGGGAAAGACTTGACGAATGGTCGATATCGCAGCTGCCTCAAAGTCCACCTTTACTTGTTTAGGACACCACTCAGACAATGCCTGTTTTATCAGACGAAACAGACGAACATATGTGTCTTTCTTCTTATTAGGGAGCAGTGCAAATACAATAGGAAGAATGTTTGTTTCTTTAATCGGGCTTCCTAAGTCTACGTGTATGGTGAAGGTCTGTACAAAATATTATTTTTGCCATATTGCAAATGTTATGGTAAGAATTAGGTTTACAATTATATTTATATCCATAAAAAATGGGCACATGTTTTTAAAATTCCTTTTCCTTTGCTTCCACCAAAAATCATTATTCTCGCCGCTAATCGATCGTCTTCCAGAAGAAAACTACTGCCATCACCCATTTTTAATAGATCTTCATGAAGATCAATTTCATAAGAGTTCTTAGGCTGTTGTTGGTTCCCCCGCTCTTGACTCCGTCGACGACTCATGGTTCTCTTCATAGATTCTGAATTAGGCATCACTGTAACAAAGCCACAAACTGTATTATGTAGATTTCCCATTTCATCCGCGTATATCTCCGATAACTGTGTAGTTTCTTCTCGAGACCTTCTCTCCGCCCTTTCCACTTGATTTCTCACTTTCAGAGCTGCGTCGTCAGGTGGTCCACAGAGATGTTCTAATACGCTTAACGCTTCTGCGTTCCTCGAAAGCAGCTTTCCCGTGCAATGATCCGCTTTTCGGGGTAAACACATCCATGTAACAACACCTTCTTTAGATTCCCTCTGTTTAAGACACGTGTAACCTTTGTAATGAGCAGGAGGCCTGCCCTTGTTTGTTGTAATATCGTCCATACTGATGTCACGTTCGGAACTTCGAAAGCAAACTGGGCGGCCGGGTGAGGAGGAGGAGGAGGAGGAGGAGGAGGAGGGGGTGGGTGGGGACAAGGGACCCGACTCTTCGGAGCAGGTAAAACCGTGGCAAATATCCGGTGTGGCAAATGTCCGGACACCTTTTTTGTCATATGAATAAGGATCAAGCAGAAACGACGTGATGATTAATGAGTGGATAAAGATGGTAGATATTGAGAGAAGCGACGTGATAAATAGTAGTTGATAAAGGTGATATTTAAGGAGAGAAGCGACGTGAAGCAGTGTGATTAATAACGAGAAATTCGACGTGAGGAACCAGTGGTAAATAAAGGTGAGTAGACTTAATAATGTGCAGATGTCTTAGATGTATGTTACAGAGAGGCCTGTGTATGCTGCAATAGAGATTGATGCGAATGGCGAAGGAAGACCAGGAAATGATAGAGTAATGGACGGACGGAGAGCCGAAATACGAATGAAGAGAGGAGGACAACTGCACAACGTGAAAGGACATAAACGGAGTATGAGATCCAGATGGTGAACGTTGTGGAATACTAACGTAAGATGTAATATAATTGTAAACCTAATTCTTACCATAACATTTGCAATATGGCAAAAATAATATTTTTTGTTGTTGGTGAAGCCTGGTACCAGTATAACTAATCAAAACGGTACCAAGAATGTGTACAGTTATTTTGCAGGATGAATAATTTGTGTATTTTTTGTTCTTAGATGAAATGTCGCAATTCTAAGTTGATATTTAGCAGGATGAATAATCGGTAAAGTGAACGCAGAGGTAAGCCGATGGAGAGAGGTGCTAGAGTGAAAGGACGAATTCAGAGACTGGAATACTATCTCCGAAACAACTTCATGTGTTATGTGGTTGAGTATAAGGGAGCAAAGGTATGGTATGTTGTCGTGAGTGTGGTGGTGTTAAGGTAAGCTGACTTCTAGACCTATTCTGTTGGTGTATTAATGGAATGATTGAAAAGGAAAATGTGATGTCTGGTGAGTGAGAGTCATAGAGTCGTGTGATCAATGCGCACACTCCTGTAAAGGGGATGCTACCGATCCATAACTAAAACATTATTGTGCTTTATCGTTTGATTTGGATGAACCTCGATGGCAGGTCAGGATATGACGTCATGTGGGTGGTACATACATGTCCTAGAAATGTTGTAATATATAATAAAAGGTAAAATATGTAAAGAGATACTAATTTCTGTCTGTCACAAGCACAAAGGTGCATTGTATGTTGTAAATTTAGAGTCATCAGTTTCCAAAATGCTTATTGTGTTAGGATGTTAAAGTAGTTTACTATTTAACATTATGTGGTAGGAATCGTGAGCTGCATAGATTGTTTCTTATTTTTTGTTAGAACACTTTCAAGGGGTATTAATTTCAGTCTGTCACAAGCACAGAGGTGTGTTGTATATTGTAGTTTTAGAATCAACAGTTTCTAATATGTTCACTGTGATAGGATGTTAAAGTAGTCTACTGTTTGATATCGTATTTATGAGCTGTATAGATTGTTTCTTATTCCTTTTTTTTAACACTTTCATGTTTTGTATAAGGGACGACAGGTACAATCAGTAGCACAAGTGTGGACTGTATATAGAAAAGGGAGAAATGTTGATGTTGTATGTGTAGAAAAATAGGGTGTATGACTTTATGTTTTTTAACAAAGATTCTTTTATTACCAATGTATCTAATAGATCATACAGGTAATCAATGAGTATTTAAATACTGTAAGAATATCCTTTTGTCTGTAATGTGCAAGATGCATGGAAGGGTCTGACTAATTGGGTGTTGCTGCGCTAAGGTGCCCACGCAGAACGCGCCCGTGCCTACATAAAAATGAAGGAGGCCAAGCTGACGTCACCATGGGAGAGGCGACAGAGCCGCGGCGCTCCCCACTCCACTGTCGGTCGGGGTACACTCCACGGGCCCACTACAACAGGTCAACGGCCTGGGGCGACACGCACCAAACACTGGCCATTCATAAGTTCCGCCACACTTACGACTGGGGACAGTATCCCGCGGAGGCAACAGCGGGCGGCTTTTCTCCTCAATGGCTCGCGCAGCGGCGGCGCGACGGCAGAATGATGTTGGCGGGCATTTTATAACCGCAACTATTAACTAGTACAGGGCTGTGGAGCTGTGAAACAAGATGACTGCTCATATGTATCAATAAGTTGGAAAGTGAAGGACTGGTGTTTCCACGTTGTGAGTGGTGGAAAAGATTTTGTCTTTAGCAGACAGGACGATTGTTTTGTTTTGTCTTGACCACTGAATGGTGGGATCCATAAACTTTTGGCAGTGACTTGTTAAGTGTGATTTGTGAATTGCATGTGGTACACTTGGTATACTTAAAGAGGACAGTGGTCGTTTGGTGACTAATTATTGTATGAATGCAAGAAACTAAAGTGGGACATTGACATTTGCATTAGTAGTAGGAGACATTTCTTTAATTGGTGTGGGAATATGTGCTGTTTGTTGGAACTTAAGACTTAATTACCCCATGAACTGAAAGGGCAGGACCGTGGATAATAGTAGTTGCAGGGCCATTTCTGGACGACCAGATTAGTGTGGATGGTACTCTGAAATTGACTATGACATTTGTCTTTAATGTGAGATACACTTTACTGTTCGGTGCATGTTCAAAATACCAATTTGAGTGACCTAAAGACTTTCGCCCGGGTAACCATGGGAGAGCTTTGACACCGAGACAGTGTTTCTAGGAAAACTATCAGCAACTTTTTGACCCCAAGAAAATCAGAGAATGAAATGATACCGTGTGACTCGCAAGACAGGGAATAATGTATTTGTATTTGAAACTGTGTACATTTTTTTATATGTTTTATTCCAGAAGGGACAAGAAGTGTAATTGTATTTCATTAACGTGTGTGTTTAGAATAGTTAGTGTTTTTTTTTTGGTCTGGGTTATAAAGTTCACGTAGCATGGTTATAAGAATATTTGGTACAAGGATGCTTTAATTATTAGCCAGTGGCATAATACTAACGTAGCGGATCTTGTTGCATTGGTCAGTAAGGTTGTCACAGGGGACAAGAGTTTGCATTGCACAACAAATATCGGAATTAACTGATGCATTTTGATGTCGTGGACATTAATAACCTTGTTGGTGTGTTGACTGAAGTCACTTACTTTCATTATCACAGTGGTGATATTTCACATTGAAGTGTAACGGAGCCTAGTCGAAATGCAAGTTCTTGTTGTCAAAATATGTAACAACACAGAAATGAGCAGTAGAGTAAAATACGAAAGTTACTGGTGGACACAAGCACTTATTGCTAACTATTTACTGCGTGTATAGATCAAAGTTGATGGACTGACTAGCTCAGCAGCAGGTATTTGGTCTGGTGGACAAGGATAAGGTTAAACTCACAGTCGAGTAGTGGTGGTAATTGCTTAAGTGATGATAGTTAATGAGGTATGACATGATTTCTTTGACAGACTATATTACGTAACCAGTATGTAACTTGTGGTATATTTCATTGCTTTTTTTCTCAGTTTAATTTCTCGGTAGGTTTGACGTACATTTTAGAGTAATGATATGGAGCCTGACATCCTACATGTAACTAGTGTACGCAATTTTTTTTCTTTTGTTGATTTTGTTTTGTATTTAGACATTGCCGTGTAAGGATTATTACAACGCAATTTATGAATGTCAGATTACTTGTTCCGTGCTTGGACGGTGACCTATTTAAAATTTTATGAGTACAATTAGTATTTTTTTTATTTGTTATAGAATTAGTGAAGTTGGGATTACCCCTAAAAATAACGGAGATCCCAGTAACTAAGCAAATTTTTATTACACCATTATTTTTTATTTGTGTGATGTAATGTTTTATTTGTCATTTTGATAGTTGTAAATTTGTATGAGTACGTTACTCCGGATTGTGGAGAGTACAATAATGCAACAACTGTGTCAATAATTTGGTAAAGTAACAGCATTTGGTCGTCTATTTGAGGTCACCAGGGGCTAAGGTCTCCTCCTGGTTATTATGATGACTTGCTACGTTTGTTCGAGTACAGTCTTGTTAAAAAAATGTTCGGAACTACCCTCGCATTGCAAGGATAGTACTGTGCCATTTTTTTCTGCATGGGTAGCCGGTGGAGAAAGGGTACAGTACCGCCCGACGTTGAAGATAGGTACAACGTTCTTTGTTATTCTTGTCAGAACAACATAGTTTTGTTGTAATAATAACTCAATTTCTCTTAATACACCGAAGCCGGATACCAGTGTAGGAAAGAATGATAATTTATTTATTTAATTGATCACATGTGCACTCCCACAAAATAAATCCCTACACCCAATTTGGTGAGATCTGTGAAATGAATGAATGTATGGTTGTCTGCTAACCGCAGATAGTGAATGTGCAGTAGATGATCATCTTTGAGACGATCCTTTGGTCACCTTTGGTGGAACCAAAGAGATGAAATTTACCTGACCTTTGAGCGCCTGAAATGTGACTCACCAATACGGTAACATGGTGCGCCCCCACCTTGACGGAGGTGCGAGCAGACCTGAAGAACGGCCATGTTTTCAGCACTCTGCCGCTGGATCTTGTGTTGGTAACAACTGTCTTAGGTGTACTCCGTAAAGACAAAAGAGTGGAGACATGGTATGCATGTGAAATACTTAAGAGTAGTTTGCAATAATAATTTGTCTATTTCAGGAACTTTTGTGGGGAGAATTAAATGTCAGGCAGGTAATATTAAGGGGATCGTAGTAATCTTCGGAAGTGACCGACGGTCACAATGAAACCACGTGTAGCAATAAGTTGAAGTACTTCCGAGTGCTTAAGTTAAGCTGAATTACTGGCGTGTGTACTATAAGTTGGAAATATTTAAGAAATGGCGTGTGCAGGACTTGAAATTAGAGACGAGTACTTCCACGTGGTGAGTACTGTGTGAGTCTCAATCTGTGTATGAGACAAAGTGTGGTGTCACCGCCAGACACCACACTTGCTAGGTGGTAGCCTTTAAATCGGCCGCGGTCCATTAGTATACGTCGGAACGGCGTGTCGCCACTGTCAGTGATAGCAGACCGAGCGCCACCACACGGCAGGTCTAGAGAGACGTACTGGCCCTCGCCCCAGTTGTACAGCCGACTTTGCAAGGAAAGGTTCACTGACAAATACGCTCTCATTTGCCGAGACGATAGTTAGCACAGCCTTCAGCTACATTTGCTACGACCAAGCAAGGCGCCGTATTCAATTGATAATTGTTATGTGAAGCATGCATCATCAAGAGCGATGTTCTACAATTGTGGATTAAAGTTAAGTATTATATCAACTACTTACTTTATTTGCAATTCTCAAGATATTGTCCTGTTCCAGACCTCACGCCAGTCAGCGTGTAATTAAACGCGTGCATTTCGGCCTCCTCTAGAAAAACAGTGTTGGCTCTTCTGCCAACACTACACAAAGGATAAAGAGAAGTACTCGTCCATGGTATCAGTTGAGGACTCGCGTGTGTGATGAATATGTTCTTAATATTACTTTGCGTGTTCTGTTTCCGTGTGACGCTTGATTCAAAGTATAATACTCTGAGAGAGAAGCAAGGTGAGTCAGCCGTCTATCCAGCAACGCCACTTGGCTTGCATTGCACAGGAAGACGTGCATATATCCTCCAGAGTTCATAGTAGGAAAGAAAAGTTACGAAGTGGGGCCGTGTCGTGTGAAACTGGGATAAATACTAATTGAAGTGGGAAAGCTGAAAGTGATGTGATTATAACGTTGCGACTATTCTTTGAATTGTATGTTGCCAGTGTGATGTATTTCATGAAATTTAAGTATGTGTGGTTGGCATGGGAGAGTAACAAGATAGTTTCAGAGGCAGTGGGTTATGCATGTTCCTTTTTGTACCACTCGGTCTGGAGAAAATTTTCGTGATGATGGGTGTGAGAGTCGAAGTGTGAGATATAGCAAAAGATCCACCATCCTATACAGAAAGTGCACTGTAGCGTTAAATAATTACGAGACCATAAGATAGAGAATCACCAATGTAAAGCCATGCCCACTGGGCGGAATTTCTCATGTATTATTGTATTAGGTTATAGAATTTGTGTGTTTAGGTTATATAATTTATCGGAATAAATAAGATAGTGGAAAGAGAAAGATTGTTGGCCTTTTCCTTCGAATAGTATGTTGTCATGATACCCAGAATTTATAATGTGTGCGCCATTCATATTCAGTGGATGGCCACGTGTTGATCAAAGCCGTTAAATAATAAAGAAAATGTAGTATGGCCAGTGGGTAGTGAACAGTCAGAGTTGTGTAAATTACTAATAGTCAGTTTGCGTTTCCGTTTCCGTTTAGTGATGTTCAAACATGAGAATAATTTGTAGCTTAATTGTGAGTACTAGAGCTCATAATCAGTCATTGAGAAATATGAATAAATCCACTAGCTTGGCAGACCACTCATCTTGCAGACCTGACTGCTTGATGCCACAGTATGAGCAAGACATGTGGGTGCCTCTCAGTATGAATATCAAGAGCTCAGATGGAAACCCAGTTCTAAGCAAAGAAGGGAAAGCGGAAAGGTGGAAGGAGTATATAGAGGGTCTATACAAGAGCGATGTACTTGAGGACAATATTATGGAAATGGAAGAGCATGTAGATGAAGATGAAATGGGAGATATGATACTGGGTGAAGTGTTTGACTGAGCACTGAAAGACCTGAGTCGAAACAAGGCCCCGGGAGTAGACAAAATTCCATTAGAACTACTGACAGCCTTAGGAGAGCCAGTCCTGACAAAACTCTACCATCTGGTGAGCAAGATGTATGAGACAGGTGAAATACCCTCAGACTTCAAGAAGAATATAGTAATTCCAATCCCAAAGAAAGCAGGTGTTGAAAGTGGGGAAAATTACCGAACCATCAGTTTAATAAGTCACCGCTGCAAAATACTAACCCGAATTCTTTACAGACGAATGGAAAAACTAGTAGAAGCCGGCCTCGGGGAAGATCAGTTTGGATTCCGTAGAAATGTTGGAACACGTGAGGCAATAGTGACCTTACGACTTATATTAGAAGAAAGATTAAAGAAAGGCAAACCTACGTTTCTAGTATCTGTAGACTTAGAGAACGCTTTTGACAATGTTGACTGGAATACTCTCTTTCAAATGCTACAGGTGTCAGGGGTAAAACACAGGGAGCGAAAGGCTATTTACAATTTGTACAGAAATCAGATGGCAGTTATAAGAGTCGAGGGGCATGAAAGGGAAGCAGTGGTTGGGAAGGGAGTGAGACAGGGTGTAGCCGCTCCCCGATGTTATTTAATCTGTATATTGAGCAAGCAGTAAAGGAAACAAAAGAAAAATTTGGCGTAGTTATTAAAATCCAGGGAGAAAAAATGAAAACTTTGAGGTTCGCCGATGACATTGTAATTCTGTCAGAGACAGCAAAGGACTTGGAAGAGCAGTTGAACGGAATGAACAGTGTCTTGAAAGGAGGATATAAGATGAGAATCAACAAAAGCAAAACGAGGAGAATGGAATGCAGTCGAATTAAATCGGATGATGCTGAGGGAATTAGATTAGGAAATAAGTCACTTAAAGTAGTAAAGGAGTTTTGCTACTTGGGGAGCAAAATCACTGATGATAGTCGAAGTAGAGAGGATATAAAATGTAGACTGGCAATGGCAAGGAAAGCGTTTCTGAAGAAGAGAAATTTGTTAACATCCAGTATACATTTAAGTGGTAGGAAGTCGTTTCTGCAAGTATTTATAAGGAAGGAGTGTAGCCATGTATGGAAGTGAAACATGGACGATAAATAGTTTGGGCAAGAAGTGAATAGAAGCTTTCGAAATGTGATGCTACAGAAGAATGTTGAAGATCAGGTGGGTAGATCACGTAACTAATGAGGAGGTACTGAACAAGATTGGGGAGAAGTTTGTGGCACAACTTGACTTGAAGAAGGGATCAGTTGGTAGGACATGTTCTGAGGCATCAAGGGACCAGAAGTTTAGCATTGGAGGGCAGCTTGGAGGGTAAAAATCGTAGAGGGAGACCAAGAGATGAATACACTAAGCAGGTTCAGAATGATGTAGGTTGCAGTAGGTACTGGGAGATGAAGAAACTTGCACAGGATAGAGTAACATAGAGAGCTGCATCAAATCAGTCTGAGGACTGAAGACCACAGCAACGACAACATCCTTTAACCATATGGTGTCGCAGGCAGTAAAAATACATTGTTCCAGTGCCCGCAGGACGTTCAGATATCCTGGCGTGAGAAGCTTCGTGGAAGGCTGACTGGTACCAAAGGTGGTGCCAGATAATACTCCACCCACACATTGAGGCAGAACTGGTGCTGACAGCAGATCTCGGTATTTTTAAAAAATATCGAGAATCCGACTTATCGATATCTGTAAATTGTCACTGCGTCCTTCGATACATCGAACGTTGTATCAGTATATCGATGTACCGAAGGGAAAAATATCGACGTACTGGCCTATAAAAATGTCGGCTGCCCACTGTAAATACACCGCCGCCTTTAGAACTATACATTTAAGAACTGATTTATTATTAGATATTCCGTACATCAACAAGCTAGCGGTCTGTTTATTCCCCTTAGAGCAAGAATTGAAACGCAAACGATGCACGTTCACGCCTGGCGATAACCACTTAGCAATGGTAAGTGCGTGTAAATGGCACAATAAAAGGTGTCCGATGGATCCGACGTTAGGTTTCGTCACACAAATCGGATTGTCCTGTACACTTCATGTTGATTTCCATGGTTTTTTTTCAGCAAACGCCAGCGACCTAGCAGCCGTATTGTCAAAATACCGTGATGAAGTTAAACGTTACAATTTTTGATGGTAGCGCAAAAGCGCCGATTACGGCAGCATTTCCTCTCACACGTATTTGCCCACGGCGAAGGCCGACCTTGTTATTTAGATTTTTGTTCATTATTTTCAACAACTGTTTTTGAAGAATGCCGAAGTATGGAGTAGCACACTGGTGGCATTAATTTCTTTTTTTGCTCAAGTGGTGTGCTATTTCCTCACATAGTAAATCTTGTTACCCCATTCACCGCCCCCGCCTCCCCACCTGCCACCTCCCCCCTTCTTCCCCGTGCAAACGGTCTTCTTTTGTGCCATGTATGTTTGCTATACGCAGACAAAGAGAAAGACTGGATGTGCGAAAAGATAAAATACTAGTGAGACTCCTTCACATAGTGAAATTAAAATTTTGTTCTATTACAATTTCATACATTTATCGAAAATTGCGAGAAAATATAGTATGAAATAATAATATTGGCTCCCGATATTGCCATTTCGATAGCGATCTATAGGTTTAAAATATATCGCTGGTATATATGGATACTACATGGAAAAGTATCGTTATATCGATATATCGAAATTTTATCTACTGCCGTACTCGGTAACGCACAGGTAGGTGTTGAGAAAATTGACGTCACCACATCCCCTAAAGATAGCCCCATCTCTAAATAGGATGGACGAAACAAAACTCAGCACCGAGATGGTCTGTGCGACGAACCCGAACCAAAAGGGTCGTCGCGTAGGCACGTCCATAGGTGACAAGGCCTGCAGGCGGTGTATGCGATACGAAGAGTGATAGTTGTATACTGTTGTGTCCCATGGTGTCGTCTGGCTTACCCTTTGCTAGCAGGCCTGGTGCTGACAATAGGATCATATTGCACAGCGTTCCTCCAAGGCTTGTGTAGTGTATGCACCGGCTGGAACGCGCCTTTCAAGGCTACCGATTTCCGTCGACGAGCATGTCTGTCACAAACGACGAGACATTGACAGAAACCTTTAATATCAAGGTTACCGCCGCCCGTTTATTGCCATTAGCCCATCGGTCCTCAAACGTCTCACTACCTAGCTTTGACTCTGAGGTGAGCGTTCAGCTTTTCGCGTGACTACTACAATTCCTCTAGTACATTTATGATTCGACGAAGCCAACACTTGAACACGGGAGTATTTATTTTTTACTGATCTATAAGTTATACTTTTTCATACTCTATTAGCACCTGTCACTAATGGAAATGATTTTCGATTCAGGTAAAGAACGAATACTTACCACTGGAAAGTGTTGGCTGTACCTGACTCATTCGTGGAATAAAATTGTTGTGTAGTTGCTGATATTGATCAGCAATGTATGTGATATTAACACAGTCCAATATAGGGAACAGGAGTTTGAATTTGTCTGTTAGTTGCAAGATTCATATTACGAGAAAATAGGCTTAGAATCGCGGGCCTTAAGAATACGTAATTCGGGCTCGGGCGCTGCAGTTCGACAACCAGTGCCTTATAACACGTGTGTAAAGTCCACGTCTGCCGGTTCCTGGTTCGTGTGCCGGGCCATCGTCTCTCAGCGCTGCACTACGCGACACACGTCCACAGCAGAGTGAGTGGGCAACAGCAGCAGTACCCACCCCCATGTGAAAGCACTGCCGCCAGGGGTAACATTACTGTCCTCATGAGACTGGACCTAACTTCGAAGTGCAGACAGGACATTCCCATTTGCCTGACGTGTTCTCACGTGTGCTTTCAGTCACTGAAACCTACACAGTCAAATATCTTTTATCTCCATCTGCAAGTGGGTGCATCACATGGATCGTATTTCCGGCCATTTGTACATATCACATTCTTTGCTCTTTTACTGTCACTGATCGTTACCTGCAGTTGTTTACCAGTTAGAAAAATCACCCTGATTACACGCAGGTACGAGAAGTTGTCGTTCGTGGTCTTGCTGAAGGGATCATCCTACCATTTGCCTGAAGGGATTTAGCAAAGCCACAGAAAAAAATCAGGATAGCAAAATACCTGATCAGGTGAACATCTGTAACTGAGGAACATAGTTGTGGAATAAAAAACTGCTTCATTTGCTGGTAATTTCCTTCATTTAAACGGGTAGTGGAATAAATTAAGAAAATTACTGGCAATTAAAGGGATAAGGTGTAGATGCACAGGGGATATTCAATAGTCAGCGTCTCAACAACTGCACTGTCACATACGGCTGCGAGAAATGATTACGATGGCAGAGAGTATGGATTTAAAAAAAAAAAATTATTTGTCGGTTTAGTAAATTACACGTATCTTCAGATGCTATAATAGAATTACTTAATGAGAAATTATGAGTATATTTTATGACCAAGCCAAGCTTCTTGATTGTATGAACCATTATATCCCCACCTAAAATTGTAAACAAACCACATTCAGCTTCATCCTATCCACATGACAGAAAACGGTTTTCAACAGCTACATGTAGATCACACAGGCATTCAGAATCTGAAGAAACCATATAAGCAGTAAAAGAGAATTAGATTTAGGACACGTTATTGTTAGAAGTAAAACGTACCGATCAGCTTTCACTCTCTTAGATGTAAATTTCTTCCGTTTTTGGGTTCAGTGTCACAATCAGTAAAAATGAAACTCTCATGTCATAGCCCTATTGTCCATCTGTCTGTCCGACTGCTAAAAACAGTTTCTGTCAGGAGCGGGTAGACGCACCAAACTGAGATTTGTCACAAACTAAGGTCTATGGTCCATTGGCGTTGTAATAAATTTAAACTTCTACGTCAATGCATGCAAAAGCTAATTCCATTTAGTTGCATATTCGATACTCGCAAACCCATTCATCATAACCTATGTAGTACTTCCTATTGGTCTAGAATCATGAAATTTGGCAAGAAAGAAGGTTTCACGATACAGGATAAAATCCGAAAATTGTTAATTTGTAATTATATCTTTATATATGTCTTTTTATACACACTAAGTGATCAAAAATATCCGGACACCCACAAAAACATACATTTTTCATATCAGGTGCATTGTGCTGCCAGTTACTGCCAGGTACTCCGTATCAGCGACCTTAGTAGTCATTAGACATCGTGACAAAGCAGACTCGGGCGCTCCGCAAAACTTACATCTTCGACTGTGGTCAGGTGATTGGGTATCACTTGTGTCATACGTCTGTAAGCGAGATTTTCACACTGCTAAACATACCTAGGTCCACTGTTTCCGATATGATAGTGAAGTAGAAACGTGAAGGGACACGCATAGCACAAATGCGTACAAGCCGACCTCGTGTGTTGACTGACGGAGACTGCTGACAGTTGAAGAGGGTCGTAATGTGTAATAGGCAGTCATCTATCCAGACCATCACACAGGAATTCCAAACTGCATCACGATCCATTGCAAGTACTATCACAGTTAGGCGGGAGGTGGGAAAACTTGGATATCATGGACATCACGCCAGTAAATGCCAAACGATGCCTCGGTGTAAGGAGCGTAAACATTGGACGATTGAACTGTGGAAAATCGTTGTGTAGAGTGACGAATCACGGTACACAGTGTGGCGATCCGATGGCAGGGCGTGGGTATGGTGAATGCCCGGTGAACGTCATCTGCCAGCTTGTGTGGTGTCAACAGTAAATTTTGAAGGCGGTGGTCTTATGGTGTGGTCTTTTTTTCTGATGGAGGACGTTGCACCCCTTGTTGTTTTGCGTGGCACTATTACAGCACAGGTCTTCATTGATGTTTTAAGCATCTTCTTGCTTCCCACTTTTTAAAAGCAATTCGGGGATGACGATTGCATGTGTCAACACGCTCGAGCACCTGTTCATAATGCACGGCCTGTGGCGGTGTGGTTACACGAGAATAACATCCCTTTAATGGACTGGCCTGCGCAGAGTCCCGATCTGAGTCCTGTAGAACACCTTTGAGATGTTTTGGAACGCCTACTTCGTGCCAGGCCTCACCGACCGACATCGATACCTCTCCTCAGTGCAGCATTGCGTGAAGAATGTGCTGCCATTCCCCAAGAGACCTTCCGGCACCTGATTGAACGTATGGCTGCGATAGTGAAAGCTTTCATCAAGGCTAAGGATGGGCCTACACCATATTGAATTCCAGAATTGCCGATGGACGGTGCCACGAACTTCTAAGTAACTTTCAGCCAGACGTCCGGATATTTTTGATCGCATAGTGTACATTTCTCTTGTCGTTTTTCATCTAACATCAGAATTTAAATTAAAACAATCAGTAGTTCTGCATTCAGTCTGACTGGATCACTATGTTAAAGGCAAACATCAGACAAGGTACGACTTCATTGCTCGTATGACGCGTTTTCGAATTTATCCATCATCAGATACACAGTAGTAATAGTCTGCGAATGTTTGTTTCAAATAAAACTGGAAACTCCATATCAATGTGCACTGATCGATGCCGGATCCGATTTTGGATAAATTCCGAAAACAAATTCATATGAGCAGTAAAGTCATTCACTGCCTGATGTTTGACTTTCAACACTGCGATCCAGTGAATGCAGAACAGGCGAATATTGTAACAATGGCCTTCTGACTCCTGCGTGGTTTTATGTCACATCTGTATTATCGAAATTCAAACATTCTCGAAAATCTTGTAATCCCTGTTACTGATGGCTTGTCAGTATCAACATCGACAGACAAAAATGGTCGAGGTTCTCGATTCCCAGAATTGACAGACTGACTATTAAGTTTCTACGGAACAATAAGAGCGCGAGTTCTACTCGCATTTAGCCATTTTTTTAATATGATGTAAGCAGAGAAAATGCAATACGCCTCTTATTGAATAATGAAACGATTACTATATCAACAATATGGTTGAATTTCACCGCTCCCCTCCCCGCCCCACGTCCCGAGGGAGGAATATGAGATGTTAAACATTAATATCTCACATTTATTATAGACTCTGATTCTACAGGAAAAATTCGTCACTATCGTATGTAATAATTTTGTCGCTGAACGATAGATGGTGCTATAAAATCCAGACCTGTGTGGCAAATGACTACGTTTTGTAGTTTTCTCCATGTACCTATTTGTAAACATTCATTAACTAATTATTTGACTTGATTGCATTGTGTGTGCGTTGTCGTTCATCTCTTTAATACGTTACTTCATAACCTGAGTGCATCCATCCTCGAGCAGCTGTTGTAAAAGACTTGCTAGGCTACACCTACATTACCGTCCTTGCTTAGACAGATAGGGTTATTCAACAAGGCTTCCCATCAGTACCTGTTCGTGTTTAGTTTATTTGTGTCTTCGAAACTTCTTCTGTTTGTTAGATTGTGCGTTCATCGCCACCTCACTTTGTGGATCAGCGTGACTGTTGTCGCCTCCATGTCGCCGCCGTTTCGTTGCCGCTGCCCCTACTGCCAAGGGCTCCGGTGCCATTGCCGTTGCCGTCACTGTCGTTGTCACGGCAACCAATCATCACCCATCAACTGGTAACTTCCCCACCTGTCTTCCAGCGACCGTATCTTCGTATCTCCACGTCCCAATGCCTCCTCCCACGACCGCAAATGCTAACACTTGGGCCTCTCATTCACCTTCAATAGACACATGGAGCTCTCCCATATTCCGCCAGACCTACACCCTCTCCCTGTCTCCTCCTCTCCAAGCATGCCACCCTCAGCAGCAGCGCCTTCAGATCCAGCACCTCCATCACAAGGACCAGCATCATAGAGCGCAACAACGCCTGAACTGCCTCCGTATGTCGATCCACTTGCGTCATCTCCACCAACAGATGACTTGTGTGCGCCGGTGAAGTTTCGAACCGTTCTGGCAGATGGCAGACCCGTAGTACAGCGTCAAAATGGCGTCTACATACGACTCACATTACAAGCAGCGTGCTATTATTGAATTCTTGTGTTCAGAAAAAGAAACTGCGGTGAACATCTACAAATGTTTGTGTGCAGTGTATGGCGATGCTGCAGTTGATAGAAGTACAGTTGGGCAATGGATAGTTACAGCCTCAGGAAATGCTGAGACAGAGCTCCATGATCTGCCAGCATGGAATACATGCTCTTCCTCAACGTTGGCGTACGACCCTAGAACGTAATGGAGACTACGTAAGAAAATAAGACATGGGCAAGACATGTTGATGTACATTGTCACCAAATTCTGACTCCTAACAATAAATATGCTCTGAGAAAAAAACGGGGGCATTACTTATTGAACGACCCTTGTGTTATTCTTGTTGGCAACTTGGATGTATTAGCAGTTATTCTGATTGTGCGATAATCCTCGCACTTGTCGGCTCTTGCAGTCTTCAGAACTGTGTGGATGATACGTTTTCGGAATTCGGATGGTATGGCTCAGCACTCATACATTCTACACACCAACGTCAACAATCGTTTTGTTATCATTTCACCCAACGATCATATAAATACTGATGGAATGTTGTCTATCTCTTCTGCCTTATTGGATCGCAAGTCTTCCAACGCTCTTTCAAATTCTTATTTGAATAGTGGATCCCCTATCTCTTCTATATTGACTCCTGTTTCTTCTTGTTTCACGTCATCAGGCAAGTTTTCCCTCTTACAGAAGCCTTCAACGTACTCTTTCGACCTGTGTGCTCTCTCTTCTGCATTTAGCAGTAGAATTCCCGTTGTTCACTTAATGTTACCTTCCTTTTATTTTCACCGAAGGTTCTTTCCACTTTTCTCTGTATCGAGTCATTCCTTAAGACAATACTTTCTTTTTCGATTTTCTGCATTTTTCTTGCAGCCATTTCGCCTTACCTACCCTGCACTTCCTATTTACTTTATTCCGAATCCACATATATTTCTGCATTCGTGAGTTTCCCTGAACATTTTTGTACTTTCTTTTTTTGTCGATCAACTGAGTAATTCTTGTGTTATCCATAGTTTCTTTGCAGTTGCCTTCTTTGTGCCAATGTTTTCTCTCCAACTTCTGTGATTTCACTTTTCAGAGATGTCCGTTCCTCATCAACTTAACTACCTACTGAGCTATCCCTTATCGCAGTGTCTATAGCCTCAGAGAACATCAAGCCTTTACCCTCACTCCTTTGTACTTCTTTATCCCGCTTCTTTGTACACTGATTTTTCGAGACTAATTTAGGAAGGTGGTCATGTCACTTTGATTTTTGTTTGTCATCGATGTGCACGTCAGACATAGAGCAAGTTAATTTACTGTTAAACAACCTTTGCTCTTGTCTTGGCACAGTCTTTTCCTCTTCACAGTCTGATACATTCTTAGTTTAAGAGTAGTAGTTGGTGGACGTATTTAGTAGTGCTGTGTGGATTTGTTATTGTATCCATTACACGAAGAAAGAACAGCAAGGATGGGTTTGACGAATACATTGAAAGGTGAAAGGAATGTAAATTTTGAATGAGGTCATTATTTTGGAGGAGTAGACGTTTGAGGTAATACTGCAGTATTTTGTAGAAATTCTCTGTTATCTTTGTACCCCTTTTAAACGATAGTTAATCTCAGTGTTGTTCAGACCAATGTTTGTTCAATGTTATTTGTGAAGATCATACGAACTTTTGCTCTGTCTTTTTGAACATATTCTTCAATCTAAAATCGTTGTCCTGGAATATAATCATTCCTAGCTGCGCAATGCTGCAGTATCGAAATGATTGAAAAAGGTTTTATACTTGTTTTTTTTCTCAGTTTTATTGAAATAGTTACTTTACGTTATTTCTTGGACAGAAGGTCCCAATAACCAAGTTCACACACTAGGTAGAATAGTTATTTACGTTACGTACTTTCAATGCATTCTACAATTCTCCACATTTACTTTAATTGCTGCACTTGAGTGATAATTTAAATTTACTTTAAAAGGAAATGCACAGTAGCGCAATAATGTTTCACACCAATGAATTCTCGGTTTCTTTCTCTTGAGTATAGGAAAGAATCCCTACTTGGAACACTTCAGATTAAATGAGTCATTTTGTGTTTAAAAAACAGTTAATTATTGAATAAAACCCATAAAAACTATCCAGCACAGCTCGTTTGCAGAAGTACGGACGGTTAATTTCAGTATTGCCGTCGTGAGCACAGTTGCTGGAGATTTAGGTGCTCAGAAGGCAAGTACCGTTTTGCAGCGACGGAGATTATTACCTGTCTTCGTGGCATCGGATTATGCGATTTATACCAGCGCAATTATGAGTTTGGCTTTCCTGGCAATCTGCGCCGGTCTAAGCAATGGATGCCTTAGACCTATCCCATTCAGGAACCAACACTTGTTGCAGACGTAATTTTATATCTCCTCTAAAGTGTTGCATACATGTACTTTAGCAGTTCCCCTTCACTCACGTCTATTAAGCAGTTAAAATTTACCTTCGTTTAAACAATACTGCAGAGTAAAGCGCATATCAGCTTTCGTCGTCTGCCTCCACAGTGTCTTGCGCCTGTCTGACCTGTTTCGCTTCTCCCCTCTCCTACCTGCTTCCCCTTAGCACCTTTCCCGAGCTTCCAGAACATCGGGAGACCCCTACTGGTTTTCACCTACATTTAACTTTAGCCCTGAGCTGGTGTTGACTTCACTTTACAAACAATATTACATAGTCAAATAAAAGATAGCTATTGCTACTTACATAACATTATAAACATTTTTATTTACATATAAACATTAAACTTCACATTCTCAAAGAATATTGTCTTCCGCCGACACCCTTCTACACTACATACTGTACAAATCTCATTCTTTGCTTCATTAGTGCCAAGTCTCTCGACTCTCAAAAGGTCTATAGTTATAAAGTGTGATGAAAGTTAGTGAAGTGACCTTTTTTATTCATACCTTTAATGTGAACTATTTTTTAAATGTTATATGTAACATTAGTGTATTTTACATTATGTATTTAAACCCTCCAGTCTCATACATTTGCTTACTCTTCCTTCTATATTATCTCGTCTTTCATTTTCAGGAATTGGTCTGGCTACGTTCATTCGACAGAAAAGTGTTTTGCAGGCTTTGAAAATACAACATGAAGAAATCAAATCGTGGATGTACACACCATCCCGATTCATTTTGTCATATATGTGGTGAATTTACGACAAGGAAACAAAGACGACCAATTTCTAACTTACTAAAGACGTCGTATCATTTATACTTCATATGCCAACAGGAAGATCAGGATAAATTTTGGGCACCTCACATAACTTTCGCTAGGTGCAATTGTAAACTAACACAATGACTGAATGAAAAAAAAAGAGCACTCACCATTTGGCTTACCAATGATCTGGCGCGTGCCTCAAAAAATGTTGAGGATTGCTACTTCTGTTTGACTAATGTAACTGGCTTATCACCAAAGAATAAGAAGAATATAAAGCACCTTAACCAACCCTCAGCAATTAGACCTGTTCCCAACGGTGAAGACCTGCCAGTTCCAACTCATACACTAGTATGGGAAGAAGCTGCGAATTCCGATCATGAATCTACAAACGCTGAGGAAGCACAATGTCAATCAAGTGAAGAGGAGCACTTTCCAGAACGAAAACCACATTTAATTACACATGAAGACTTGAATGACCTAGTTCGTGATTTATACCTACCCATGGAGCATGCAGAAATTTTATCTTCACATCTTATGGTATGGAACTCGCTTTATGAAGAAACAAGAATTACTCACTTTAGGCAAAGTAATAAAGATCTGATGACATATTACCGTATGGTGGGCAACTTTTGTGCTTCTACTGATACAGTAGGATTAATGAAACAGTTAAACATACCATAAGATACTAGCTTGTTTATTGACGCTTCCAAGACAAGTCTGAAGGCTGTACTATTGCATAATGATAATTCATTTCTATCTATACCTATAGAATTCTCTGTAACTATGAAAGATAACTACAAATGGTTTCAATCATCTACGTGAAGTGTTCCCTAAAGTAAGTGACGTCAAATTGATAGAGGGGATTTTTCATCGGGCCACAAATTAAGAAGTTAATGCATGATATGAACTTCGAAGAAAAGTTAAGTCAGTTAGAACTTGCAGCCTGGCATTCTTTTAAGGATGTCGTTGAAGGTTTCCTAGGGAATATAGGAGTAGATAACAGCGACGTATTAGTGGGAACTCCTTTAGACTACTATAAAAATCTTGGATGCGGAATGTCAGTAAAAATGCACTTCCTTCATTCTAATTTATATTTCTTCCCTACCAGTTTGGGAGCGGTTAGTGACGAACATGGAGAAAGATTCCAACAGGACATTTTGCGAATGGAAAGCCACTATAAAGGTAGATGGTACCCTTCAATGTTAAGTGACTACTCTTGGTCTTTGAAGTGTGAAGGATATATATCCCACAGAAGGAAGTTGTCATCAAAAAGACTCAACCCTCCACCATAAACATCACCATCGAGCAAATGAATGTTGCAATTTTTCTTGTAAAATTATACATTACGCCCAGGACATTAGAATAAGATAGTTTTATGGCATTAAGTATATATATGGTCTAAATTTAGTGTAGACCACCCTAGCCTCTGTTTTTAGATATAGAAATTTAAATACCTCGGTACCAAAAAATTGGAGGGTGATGGCGAAAATGTAACTACACTTTCAGATTCAGTCAATCCAAATTAGTTAGGTCCAGCGTGTTTCATCTCCGTTCCTGAAAAAAAGTTTTTTTGTTGTATAGTGATATCATTTCATAGCAATAGTTACTCTCATCATCTCACAGTTTGTCATTACGCATTACCACAAGATACAGTCGATCATGTATTTAGAAATAAAAATCCAGCCGAGCCGCTACCTGCTTGCTGTTTACTGTAGTGCTTTCGAGAGATCTGCAACAACGTCGTGAAGACGAGAGGAAACTGGAAATTTTTATTAGGGCCAAGTAATTGTTTTACTTCAGTTGCACATTTAACATAAAGACAAGTTGCATTCAGATCACTTACAGTTCTGTTCCAATTAGGTTCTGATTAGTCAAAAGTTAGCATACCAGTGTATGTTGTATAACAGGTTGCAAGTACATAGTTTTGGTAATACGTATACTTATACGAGAGTGAGTCAAATGAAAACCATAAATTTGTAATAACAAATCGAAATTTCGCGGCGTTATCCTGCAAGTTGGTAAGCATGCTACAAACAGCGCGTAGAATGGCCTGTAGGTGGCAGCATAGTGCAGATACAAACATACCGTCACAGTGTCACTATAAAGATGGCCGCCCCACTTGCGACTTGCACCAGGGAAGAACAGCGTTCTGTTATTCGGTTTTTGTGTAGTGAAGGTGTGAAACCTATTGAAATTCATCGATGAATGAAGGTTCAGTAAGGTGATGCATGTTTGTCACAGCAGAAAGTCTACGAATGGAGTAGGAAGTTCGCAAATGGTGTGATTTCAGTCGAAGATGCTCCTCGTCCAGGTCAGGCACAACGAGTTGTGACTCCACAGAACATTGCAGCAGTGGAAGCCATAGTGAAGGAAAACCGCCGAGTGACGCTGAATGACATAGCAGCATGTTTACAGATTAGTTCTGATGAAGAGGTACGCCACGCGGTTCATGAGTGGTTGCACGGACTACCAAAAGAATTTTTTTCTAAAGGAATTTATGCACTTTGTAAGCGCTGGAGGGCTTGCATTGAGCGTGGGGCAGATTATGTTAAAAAGTGATACAGCTTTGTACCACTTCTGCACAATAAATAATATTTTTAAAAAATTAAGGTTTTCATTTGACTCACACTCGTAGAGTGGGAGGTAAACCTGGGCTAAATTTCCTACAGAAACTTATAGTGGGAAACTAACAGTACTACTTAAAATGGCACAAAAGTATGTAATTTTATACAGGCTTTATTTAGCACAATAAAATAAACAAGGAGTATTTAAATAGCACTGAAATGGTGATCTAGGTGTAAATGTGCAGTCGGGTATGCGTTACAATCCAGTATCTACGAGGGCAGTTCAATAAGTAATGCAACACATTTTTTTTCTCGGCTAATTTTGGTTGAAAAAACCGAAAATTTCTTGTGGAATATTTTCAAACATTCCCGCTCCGTTTCGTATAGTTTCATTGACTTCCGACAGGTGGCAGCGCTGTACGGAGCTGTTAAAATGGCGTCTGTAACGGATGTGCGTTGCAAACAATGGGCAGTGATGGAGTTTCTTTTGGCGGAAAACCAGGGCATCTCAGATATTCATAGACGCTTGCAGAATGTCGGTGATCTGGCAGTGGACAAAAGCACGGTGAGTCGTTGGGCAACGCGTGTGTCATCATCGCCGCAAGGTCAAGCAAGACTGTCTGATCTCCCGCGTGTGGGCCGGCCGTGCACAGCTGTGACTCCTGCAATGGCGGAGCGTGCGAACACACTCGTTCGAGATGATCGACGGATCAACATCAAACAACTCAGTGCTCAACTTGACATCTCTGTTGGTAGTGCTGTCACAATTGTTCACCAGTTGGGATATTCAAAGGTTTGTTCCCGCTGGGTCCCTCGTTGTCTAACCGAACACCATAAAGAGCAAAGGAGAACCATCTGTGCGGAATTGCTTGCTCGTCATGTGGCTGAGGGTGACAATTTCTTGTCAAAGATTGTTACAGGCGATGAAACATGGGTTCATCACTTCGAACCTGAAAAAAACGGCAATCAATGGAGTGGCGCCACACCCACGCCCCTACCAAGAAAAAGTTTAAAGCCATACCCTCAGCTGGTAAAGTCATGGTTACAGTCTTCTGGGACGCTGAAGGGGTTATTCTGTTCGATGTCCTTCCCCATGGTCAAACGATCAACTCTGAAGTGTATTGTGCTACTCTTCAGAAATTGAAGAAACGACGTCAGCGTGTTCGTAGGCACAAAAATCTGAACGAACTTCTCCTTCTTCATGACAACGCAAGACCTCACACAAGTCTTCGCACCCGATAGGAGCTCACAAAACTTCAGTGGACTGTTCTTCCTCATGCAACCTACAGCCCCGATCTCGCACCGTCGGATTTCCATATGTTTGGCCCAATGAAGGACGCAATCCGTGGGAGGCACTACGCGGATGATGAAGAAGTTATTGATGCAGTACGACGTTGGCTCCGACATCGACTATTGGAATGGTACCGTTCAGGCATACAGGCCCTCATTTCAAGGTGGCGTAAGGCCGTAGCATTGAATGGAGATTACGTTGAAAAATAGTGTTGTGTAGCTAAAAGATTGGGGAATAACCTGGTGAATTTCAATGCTGAATAAAACAACCCCTGTTTCAGGAAAAAAATGTGTTGCATTACTTATTGAACTGCCCTCGTATATTCAGAATCTCTGTCTAATCATGATGTAATCGAACTGCAATCTTTATGTATTTCCCGACCTCTTCCAAGTATACTTCCAGTTCCTGTGATTCTTGAACAGAGCACTCGTTATTACTAGCTGAAATTTATTGCAGAAGTCAATTAATCTTTCTCCTCTTTCTTTACTAGCATCAAACCCGTCTCTTTCGCAGAATTTTCTTCTAGTTTTTCCCCTGACATTCTAGTCTTTCCCCTTTCCTTCTGACATGTTCCACACACCCACGAGAATCAACTCATTTTTCGGTCTGTGGAACGAAAACTGAATCTAATCTAATCTAATCTAATAATTACAAACCCATTTCAATCCCCCATGACTTCATCTTCAGCTTGCGACGTCGGTATGTATACCTCAACTATCGCTGTCGGTGTTGGCTTGCCGTCGATTGTGATGAGAACAACCCTGTCACTGAACTGCTCACAGTAACTCACTGTCTGCCCTACCTTCCTATTCAACGAATCATGACCCCGTTACATAATTTCGTGCTGGTTTTGATATTCTCTTATACTTATCTGTCCAGAAAACGTTTTATTCTTTCCATTTCACCTCACTGACCCCCACTTTAATATCATGGAGTCTCAACATTTCCCTTTTCAGATTTTCTAGCTTACCTACCACATACAAACTTCTGGCGTTCCACGCTCTGGCTCGTAGAACATTACCCTCTCGTTGATTATTCAGTCTTTTTCTCCTGGTCACCTACCATTTGGCAACCCTCCCCCCCCCCCCCCCTGAAGATACAAACGAGGGACTACTCCAGAATCCTTTGCCTGTGGAGAAATCATCATGACACTTTTTCAACAACACCCCAATTGTCCTGCAGATACACGTATGCGTCTTTAATTCAGTGGTTTCCATGGCCTTCTGCATCCTCATGCCGTTAATCGTTGTTGATTCTTCCGCCTTTAGGGGCAGTTTCCCATCCCAAGGGCGAGAGAGTGTCCTGAACCTCTACCCGCTCCTCCGCGATCTTTGACGAGTCCGTTGGCAGAAGTTCGTATCCCGGAAGCCTTCGTGCGCCACTGTTGACGATTTTTACTCAAAATTTAAGAGATGATGGGGTTCGTAGGTGGATCCGAGGACGTTATGGTTAGAAATAAAAGACGCTAGCCTTATGCCAAGGGTGCTGAGTACTGCGCCACCTTACAAAATTTCCAGCCCTACCCTTTCATCTTCAGCACCTCCCAGTATCCTGCGCTAACCACAAATCCGAAACCATAGCCACCCCCTACTTTTCGCCCTGCTCTCAGATCCTGTTACTCAGCTGCACCTGTACCACCACATCCCCGCACAAACTACATCTCCTCACTGTCCACGTCCTCTCCCAATGAAACCAAACTCACCCTCCCTTAACTGGCTATGACATCCACCATAATATATACCTGTTCTACCAGATCCAGAAGATCCCACCCATCCTCCCCAAGTCAAGGCTCTCCTCCCCACCACTCCTCTCTATCTACATCCTACAGCTTGGTTCGAAACTGCACCCCTCTTCACTCTCCTAAATCCCACCTTCAAACATCCTCCCATATAAACCCCTCCTACGCTCTACCCCAGAAGTTGCAGTCCCGTCGTATCCGTATCCCTGGCAGTTTACACACTCTCATTACTTCACAAAACAGCATTTTAACTTTCAACATGTGCTACAGAGCACCTGTCTTTTATATTGTGGAAAACATTCATTTTCCATTTATTTACGCGTGTATTGGCAACGGCCTTGCCGTAGTGGATACACCGGTTCCCATCAGATCACGGAAGTCAAGCGCTGTCGGGCGTGGCCGGCACTTGGATGGGTGACGATCCGGGCCGCCATGATCTGTTGCCATTTTTCGGGGTGCACTCAGCCTCATTATGCCAATTGAGGAGCTACTCGACCGAATAGTAGCGGCTCCGGTCAAAGAAAACCATCACAACTACCGGGAGAGCGGTGTGCTGACCCCACGCCCCTCCTATCCGCATCCTCCTCTGAGGATCACACGGCGGTCGGATGGTCCCGATGGGCCACTTGTGGCCTGAAGACGGAGTGCTATTCATGTATTGTAAACAATCAACAAATCAGCTTTTTCTCTTTTGACTTACGCATCTGACCATCTGTCTTCCCATTGCGTAAAACATTTTCTCCTACTTCAATGTACAGTTTTAATATGTTTTAAAAGTTTTATGACTGTATGGATGAAGAGTCGACGAATATACCTGCTGAAAGCCCTATGCCCTACCACACCCACCTGAGGTGGGGGGAAATATGAAATAACAAAAAAGGAAAAAAAAACTGAGGGCGTTAGTATTCAGATGGCAGGCTGTTACGATAGAAGATAAAATTGAAATGCTTTACGTTCATGGAGAATGTGGCAGGAATGTCGATAATGCTGTAACCTGTTTCCAGATTGGGTGCGATCACGCGCTTCTTTATGTTGGGCTGTTGGACAATTATCCAGCGAGGGAACTGTACAGCCAGGAAAAGGAACCGTTAAAGAACAGTTCCTAGAGACAATAGTGAATCTTGGGGATTAGCTACAGTAAGTCATCGCCCCCACACTAACACTCCGCAGCTAAGCTGTTATTCGGGAATTAGTCAGATTACTGTTCGTCGAATTTTGGAACGCAGAAAATATCATTCGTTTCATACTTTCCTCCACCAGGAACTTCATACATCGAAGTGTGTGACCAGATTTTTGAACCCTTACTGTGACTAAACCAGAGGTTGTACAGAGTTTCAGGGAGAGCATAAGGGAACAATTGACAGCAGTGGGGGAAAGAAGTACAGTAGAAGAAGAATGGGTAGCTCTGAGGGATGAAGTAATGAAGGCAGCAGAGGATCAAGTAGGTAAAGAGACGAGGGCTAGTAGAAATCCTTGGGTAACAGAAGAAATATTGAATTTAATTGATGAAAGGAGAAAATATAAAAATGCAGTAAATGACGCAGCCAAAAACGAATACAAACGTCTCAAAAATGACATCGACAGGAAGTGCAAAATGGCTAAGCAGGGATGGATAGAGGACAAATGTAAAGATGTAGAGGCCTATCTCACTAGGGGTAAGATAGATACTTCCTACAGGAAAATGAAAGAGACCTTTGGAGAAAAGAGAACCCCTTGTATGAATATCAAGAGCTCAGACGGAAACCCAGTTCTAACAAAAAAAAAAGGGAAGGCAGAAAGATGGAAGGAGTATATAGAGGGTCTATACAAGGGCGATGTACTTGAGGACAATATTATAGAAATGGAAGAGAATGCAGATGAAGATGAAATGGAAGATGCGATACTGTGTGAAGAGTTTGACAGAGCATTGAAAGACCTGAGCCGAAACAAGGCCCCGGGAGTAGACAACATTCCATTAGAACTACTGACGGCCTTGGGAGAGCCAGTCCTGACAAAACTCTACCATCTGGTGAGGAAGATGTATGATACAGGCGAAGTACCCTCAGACTTCAAGAAGAATATAATAATTCCAATCCCAAAGAAAGCAGGTGTTGACAGATGTGAAAATTACCGAACTATCAATTTAATAAGTCACTGCTGCAAAATACTAACGTGAATTTTTTACAGATGAATGGAAAAACTGGTAGAAGCGGACCTCGGGGAAGATCAGTTTGGATTCCGTAGAAATATTGGAACACGTGAGGCGATACTGACCTTACGACTTATCTTAGAAGAAAGATTAAGGAAAGGCAAACCTACGTTTCTAGCATTTGTAGACTTTGAGAAAGCTTTCGACAATGTTGACTGGAATATTCTCTTCCAAATTCTAAAGGTGGCAGGGGTAAATACAGAGAGCGAAAGGCTGTTTACAATTTGTACAGAAACCAGATGGCAGTTATAAGAGTCGAGGGACATGAAAGGGAAGCAGTGGTTGGGAAGGGAGTGAGACAGGGTTGTTAGCCTCTCCCCAATGTTATTCAATCTGTATATTGAGCAAGCAGTAAAGGAAACAAAAGAAAAATTCAGAGTAGGTATTAAAATCCATGGAGAAGAAATAAAAACGTTGAGGTTCGCCAATGACATTGTAATTCTGTCAGAGACAGCAAAGGACTTGGAAGAGCAGTTGAACGGAATGGACATTGTCTTGAAAGGAGGATATAAGATGAACATGAACAAAAGCAAAACGAGGATAATGGAATTTCGTCGAATTAAGTCGGGTGATGCTGAGGGAATTAGATTAGGAAATGAGACACTTAAAATAGTATAGGAGTTTTGCTATTTGGGGAGCAAAATAACTGATGATGGTCGAAGGAGACAGGATATAAAATGTAGACTGGCAATGGCAAGGAAAGCGTTTCTGAAGAATAGAAATTTGTTAACATCGAGTATAGATTTAAGTGTCAGGAAGTCGTTTCTGAAAATATTTGTATGGAGTGTAGCCATGTATGGAAGTGAAACATAGACGATAAATAGTTTGAACAGGAAGAGAATAGAAGCTTTCGAAATGTGGTGCTACAGAAGAATGCTGAAGATTAGATTGGTAGATCACATAACTAATGAGGAGGTATTGAATAGAATTGGGGAGAAGAAGAGTTTGTGGCACAACTTGACGAGAAGAAGGGACCGGTTGGTAGGACAAGTTCTGAGGCATCAAGGGATCACAAATTTAGCATTGGAGGGCAACGTGGAGGGTAAAATTCGTAGAGGGAGACCAAGAGATGAATACACTAAGCAGATTCAGAAGGATGTAGGTTGCAGTAGGTACTGGGAGGTAAAGAAACTTGCACAGGATAGGGTAGCATGGAGAGCTGCATCAAACCAGTCTCAGGACTGAAGACCACAACAACAACACTGTGAAATAATTCTTAGAAGCGAACACACTGTCGATGAGAGGTGAGAGGACAAATCTCAGTCAGTTTACTTTCATGAGTATTGAAAACGTCAGGTATTCTTTTATTTATCCACTTCATTTTCTCGACATAATACTGTTTTCGAACTCAACTGTGTGGTTTGTTGATTACATTTATCGCGCAACGATAAAAGTGTTAAGCACTTAAATTACTTATATTTTCCCTTAGAATCGGAATGTACAATGAAAATGTGATGTTCCTATCTAGGTTTTCAAAGTTGCCCCCTCTCCACCCGCAACCTGTCCCCTGGGTATGAGGCAGCGGGGTCAACAATGGTATCGGCGGGTAGCATTTTCAAACATATTGAAAACATATTTTCCGAGTTTTTTAGTTCAATGCATATTTTATGAGATATTTGGTTGCCCCTAGGTAAAAAACTCATCCTGCATGCACTATGTATGCCGTCTAAGAGCGGTCATGCGCTGTTCTGGGGTTTCGGGAGACATTTCCTATTTCGTTTTTGCATTGTGTGACTAGAGTAATCTTAAAAAAAACTTCTCATCACGTTATTAATGGGATGCTCACTGTCAATAGAAAGCACCGGTTTGTTTCCCGCTAAAAGTCAAATGATGTTTACAGCGGAGTTTTACGTACCCAGTCGATGTAGCGGCCACAATTTAGAAATAGTGCGGTATTCGTTTTATAGTTATGTGTTTACAGAGACAGCAAAACCCGAAGAATAACCAGTACTCCACCAGAGACTTAGCAGTGCTGCTGCATATCGGTCCCGGGCGGTGCTGAAGTGCTGCGTGTTCTTCCTGTCTTTCAGTTGAGCTGCAAAGGCGGAAAACAGCATCCCTGTCTTACATCCCGTTCTCGATACACATTTACGATTCATCAGACAACTGAGGGTGGTCTAACGATGCTGTTGGCTTCAATAAATTGTCTGTATTGCCCTACAACAGTTTAATCAGGCTGAAGGCCCAAGCAATCTAACACTTGACAAGCAAGGAATTTTAATTTTAAAGCGGCTGAAGGCCCATGACTTAAAACACCACTAAAAACAATTCAACTTTAATTCAAAACCATCGTCAATGAGACATACAAATACACACAACAGAAAATATCAAAAGGCAGTGCAGCTAACGGCACTCAGAAGTTTCGGGTGTCGGCCAGCACTTGAAATACTAACGATCGCTTAGGTGAGGCAGGCAGTCGGCCCAACCATTCTTGATCCGACGACAATCCAACCAACAGACAGTCAATGGACCCACCGACAAGGTAACTTGCACTCCACTCGACCAGCACACAACCGGGAGTTGAATGCAAAATGTAGAAGGCACGGACGCCCAAAACCACAATTAAGCTGTCAAACTACACACCACTGAGGAATGGACATTGCCTCATTCAACATCAACGGCCAGGGAAGGTAACCAGAAAGTTAACGGCCACGAGGCAAAAAATTCCGCTGGTGCACTTCAATTGCAAATACCCAAATACAGTTAGACTTCACCAGACCGCGGCTAAACCTTTGCCAACTCGAACACACACATTATTGCTCCCAAAAGCCAACAACGAGAACCAGAAGGCATAGTGAGAATAGTCTTGACTTGCTGATAAATTAAATCGAAACTCAACTTCCGTGTCTAGGGTCGGTTAGCCACTGACCTAGTAGCAATGGGAACAGCTTCTGGTAAACCTTCCGGGATGTAAGGTCGTGGTCCATGAAACTCTTCAGCTCCTAACGTTCCGTCCAGAGCTGCGCTGGACATCTTCAGAGGGCCAAATGGTTTTTGTGGAATTTTTGGGCCAAATGGTTTTTGTGGAATCGAATGATAAAGAGTGTCAAAGCAGTCGGAACACAATGTGTCTGCACAGGCGAGCAGTGCAGTGACAAAATCTCCCACAGCGCGGAATGCAGGGAGCACGTCTTTGTAGCAGCGAAGGGGTTAATGCGGCCGTGGTGGCTTTACTTCATGAACTGCGCGCTCCCCCCTAAACGTAAGCTTGCGAACTATGCTATACCGTGGCGCTGCTTCTCTTGGCGCGTGCGTCGTGTGCAACTGGCAACGCAGCAGTCTCCCGCGTCCAGGCGGGCATGCGCGGGCCGCCAAGATAAAAGAATTGAACTATAGACAATACTAACAGCAGTGACTGTGCAATAACAAGGACGAATCACGAGTCGCCACACGCAGGCAACCCATAAGCGATCGCCGGCCAACATACACGTCGTCCGTCGAGACGACCGACCGACGACCAACCAAGGTGGTCCGCACTCGAGTGATATGTATCGGCAACTGTCGGGCGAGAAATGGCTCTCCGGATCTCACTGCAGCCGCGCCCCGACTGAACTTCTCCCGCGTCCTAAGTCAAACACTGCCAGGTCCGAAATGCACTGCTAGCGCCTCCCAACTCTCTGGCAGATCCGAAATAACTCCCAACTGGGAAGTAATACCAGTCAGCGAAGATAATACCGCAGGGCTATATCGATAAGCGCCTCTGCTGCCGCTCACGGGCAGGCAAGGCGGCAACTCTGTGACACCAGGAACCGAAATTAACATATCGAGGTGGCAGGATGTCAAATTAGATATGGCACGAACACGAGCCACGCACGACTCACTGGGAATGTGCATTGCATTGAATGTGTAATGGAAATATCTAGTGCTACCGTTTATGTGATACTGTTCCAGCGCATGGCATTCTTTCAAGCGGCAGTGACAGCAAACGTTGCAATTCAGAAACGCCCTGGTAGAATGTTTGTAGCTCCGTACAGCTCGTACTTAAGCGTAACAGACATGCCGAGGTGACTAAAATGGTAATATTTGGAAGAAAGGTGAAATAGATTTCTAGAAACGACGTTGAAAAAAGTTAGAAAACAGTCTGCCGAGCAAGATGTGACTGTCCAGCTTCCTCCGTGTTACATTTCACGTAGCTATCATCAGTATATAATAAAAGAGCTAGGTTGGATGTAGATACCAAAGCCGAATGATTTGTAACGGAAAACGTAGATTTATTTATAAAGGGAACACATTTGTTGAATTTATCTGCAATTGTTGCGGATCTATAATGGAAAATGTAGACTTGTTAATAAACAAAATACATTTCCTGAATGGGTCTGCGATCGGTGTGGATATTTTGTGGATAAAGCCATTTAAATCGCTTAATATATTTCTTTATTTATTACGCCATTTTGGCCACTGCCGATATGAAACAAAAACTTGTAAATGAACATACAGCCTTAGTTTGTATAAAGTATTTCATAATTGGTGATACTGAACGTCATTTTACAAGATCTAATTTTTACCGTGGACTATAAGTATCGTCTTCGATTATTAATCAAAAAGTCCGCGGTCTCAGGTTCGAATCCCTCCCCCGCTTACATTCTGAATAACTATCATCAACAATTGCAACGAAGACTTCTGCATAATAAGTCATCTTCATCCCGAAAACGATCTTGTCAAAGAGGGCGATTGAGTGGACAGAGGTTCAGGTCACTCTGGTGGCGTTGGGGTGGGATGCTACCTCTGAGGGCCAAAGAATCGACACGTGAGGATGCAGGAGGCAATAGAAACCACTACATTAAAGACACATAATGTTTATCCACATGATGTGTGACCTGCAATTGAAAAAGCATCATCATGGTCTCACCATTGCCAGAAGATTCCGGACTAGTCCCGTATTCGGATCTCCTGGAGGGGACTACCAACAAGGAGACGACCTTGAGAAAAAGACTGCACAACCAAAGAAAGGATAACGTTCTACGAGTAGGAGCGTGAAATATCAGAAGCTTGAATGTGGTAGGAAAGCAAGAAAAACTGAAAAGGGTAAGTGAAGTGAAATGGGAAAAAGACAGGGATTTCTGGACAGATGAGTACATCGCTATAGCAACAGCAGCAGAAAATAGTATAAAGTAGGTAGGATTCGTTATGAGTAGGAAGGTAGGACAGAAAGGGAGATACTGTGAACAGTTCAGTGATACGGTTGTGCTCAACATAATTGACGACAAACCAACATTGACAGCAACTGCTCAGGTATACATGCCGACGTGCAGTCTAAAGATGAAGAGATAGAGAAAGTATATGACGACATTGAACAGGTATTTCAGTACGTAAAGGGGGATGAAAAACGTAATTGTCATCGGGGATTGGAATGCGGTTGTAAGGGAAGGAGTAGAAGAAAGGACTACTGGAGAGTGTAGGCTTGGTAGTAGGAATGAGAGAGGAGAAAGGCTAACAGCAATAAAAGTCAGCTTTTAACAGCGAATACTCTATTCAAGATTCACTAGAGGAGGAAGAATACAGGAGGATTTAACTTAGATTACATCAGGTCAGGCGGAGATTCCGAAATACTGTATTTTAAGGCGTACCCAGTTGCAGATATACACTCAGATCACATTTTAGTGGTGATGAAGAGTAGGCTGAGATTTAAGAGACTGGTCAGGAAGACTAAACGCGCGTAGAAGTGAGATACGGAAGTAATAAGGAATGGGGAAGATATGTTTGAAGTTTCCTAGCGCTGTAGATACTGTGGTAACGAAAAGCTCAATAGGCAGTTCAGTTGAAGAGGAATGTACATCTCTAAAAAGGGCAGTCATAGAAGCTGGAGTGAAATAGAGGTACAAGGAAGATAAGAGCGACGAAACAATTGGTAACAGGAGAAATACTTCAGCTGATCGATGAAAGAACGAAGTAAAAAAATGTTCAGGGAAATTCAGGAACACAGAAATACAAGTCACTTAGCTAGCAAATAAATAGGAAGTGCAGTGAAGCAAAGGCGAAATGGCTCTATGAAAAATGTGAAGAAATCGGAAAAGAAATGATTGTCAGAAGGAGAGACTAAGCATAAAGAAAAGTCTAACCAGCATTCGGTGAAATTAAGAGCAAGGGCGGTAACATTAAGAGTGCAGTGGGAATTCCAGTTTTAAATTCAGAGATAGGAAAGCAAGAAAAACTGAAAAGGGAAATGCAAATGTCGAATCTAGATATAAAAGGGGTAAGTGAAGTGAAATGGGAAAAAGACAGGTGGGAAGAATACACTGAAGGCCACTATGAGGGAGAAGAGTTATGACGAGATAGAAGAAGAAGCGGGAGTCAATATAGAAGAGATACGGGATCCAGTATTATAATCACAATTTAAAAGAACTGAGGGGTAATTCTGACGATGCGGCTGATAATGGAAGACAAACAAAAGTAGAATCAAGACACATTTATACAATTTGTCGACCTAAAACAAGCGTTGATCAATGTAAAATGGTGCAAGATATTCGGAATTCTGAAAAAAGTGGGGGTGAACTATAGGAAAAAATGGGTAATTTGCAATATGTACAAGAACCAAGAGGGAACAATAACAGTGGAAGACCAAGAAGGAAGTGCTCGGATTAAAAAGGGTGTAAGACAGGGATGTAGCCTACGCCCCCTATTTCAATGTATACGGCGAACGAGCAATTGCGGAAACGAAATAAAGGTTCAAAAGTGGCATTAAAATTGAAGATGAAAGGATATCAGTGATTAGGTTCGCTGTATCCTCAGAGAGAGTAAAGAAGGATCACATGACGGACAGATCATGGGGGACATAAAAGGCTGACTAGTGCTGGAATAAAAGTACATTCTTGAATAAGAGAAGTCTACTAGTATCAAACATAGGCCTTATTTTAAGAAAGAAATTTCTGATGATGGATGTTTCGAGCACAGCATTGTACGGTAGTGAAACACGGACTGTGGCAGAAAAGAAAATGAAGAGAATCCGAGCATTCGAGATGCGATCCTACAGAAAAATGTTGAAAATTAGGTGAACCGATAAGGTAAGGAATGAGGAGGTTCTCCGCAGAATCTGCGACGAGAGGAATACATGGAAAACACTGAGAAAAATAAGGGGCAAGATGATAGGACACCTGTTACGACATCGCAGAATACCTTCTATTGGCGGCCAGTGTGGCCGTGCGGTTCCAGGCGCTTCAATCTGGAACCGCGTGACTGCTACGGTCGCAGGTTCGAATCCTGCCTCGGGCATGGATGTGTGTGATGTCGTTAGGTTAGTTAGGTTTAAGTAGTTCTAAGTTCTTTGGGACTGATTACCTCAAATGTTAAGTCCCATAGTGCTCAGAGCCAATTGAACCAAGCCAATACCTTCTATTATAATAGAAGAGCTAAATAGGGTAGAAACTGTAGAAGAAAACAGAGATTGGAATACACCCAGGAAATAACTGAGGAGGCAGGTTGCAGAAGCTACTCTGAGCTGAGATGAAGAGGTTTGCCCAAGAGAGGTATTCTTGGCGGGCCGCATCAAACCGCTCAGAAGACTGATGATGATAGAGAGAGAGAGAAAACACAGTAATATCTTTTATTGTAGAAACTTCATCCAAGAACAGAATCCTGCGGTGGCAGAAAAAGTGAATAGTGGTGACATCGGTGTGTACGTAGAACGAAGTTATCGACAAATTTGAGTGCCATACACTTGCGAAAGAGTGTTAGCAGAAAAAGAAACGAGAAAAGTTGTCATGAACCGTTTGGGTTTTGGTGCTTGAGAATGTCTCCTTCTACCGACTCTCATTGATTTCGTAAAAGTCATTATTCGTGCTGAGATGGTACTGTCATGTGACTGATGATGGAGTAAAAGCTTTGTAGAGGCAATGGCTATGAAGGTGGAAGAACCTTGGATGGTGTTAACCGACCCAGCAAAGCGTACAACGCGTGATTTGATCCATTGTAAATGGTTTGTGGAAGCCCTAGATTGTGAAAACAACGAGACTGTTTATGCACAACGTTTGTGCTAGTAGCCACGACTTTCTTTCATTCATATTTTACACTACGCGTTTCAGCAAATATTTCTTTATTTGGAAGTATGATGACTTTATTGCCAAATGAAGTGCAATTCTAGTGTAATGTACTGTCTTTTTCCTATTAAAACACAGCTAAGTCTTCTAATATAAGGTTCTCTAGAAAGGTGTGTTAATGAGCGCGGCTATCTACTCGAGTCGGATAAAACTTCAGTCATTGTAAACATTCAGTACCATTCGTGCTACGTCACTGCAAGCCTCAGGGTTTTCTCGTGCAACTTCCCACATTTTAACCTTATAGAAAGTAAATTCATGCAGAGTGCATGTTTAAGTTTTGTACACTTACTGTGACATATGTCACACTTCAGTCCTGCATATTAATTACCTTTTTCCTGCCTTAATGCATGATATTACGCTATTGTACATAATAGAGCATTTTTCTCAGTTTTGCTCCACAAAATAAGGAATTTCCATAAATAACGATAAACCATTTTCTTCCACAACTATCTCGGAATTTTCACGAAGCACATATATAATCTCGTCACTTTCGAGTGCTGTATTTTGGCGAACTATGAAGCAATCATGGTCTAATCTCCCTTCACCCTCGGAGGTTATTTTACATTCTTTTTTCTTCCAGTCTCGATTTGAGCTGAGGCAGTGATAAGGAAAGAAAGAAAGCGAATTTTTTGGGACGCTACGATTATTACAGCCAGCGTTGTGGGAGTAAATACATATGATATTGTTGCCTTGGACAGACATTTTTGGTGGCGAAAATACAAGGGATCTGGTATTATTCGATCTTGCACATTCCCAAATTTTCTCATTTAAACACTCACCTCTCACTTCTTGCAACGGAGAAAGATCATTTTCTGCAGATAAATGCATCAGCCTAAACGCACAGAATTTAGATTATAGTTTACCAGCGGAAAATCCTCCTATCTGTACACAAAAAAGGTTAATATGGTGCTCTTTAAAAGACTCTGACTGGGTGTCAGCTGCATCATCCTACCGTCCTCAGCACCTCTAAAAATTTCTCTTTTGGGCATGCGAACATAATCGCTCTCTTTTTAACATCTTCGTACCTCTCACTCCCACGAACTCTTCCAACTGTAACTCGTTCACACACACTCGTCTATCGTTCAACGATCGCTCATACTCATCCACAGTCACTTTACATTCTCACTCAATCATTCGGCCCCACTCATTATCTCTTTGTGTCTTCTCCCTGTCATTGCCGTCCTCTTGCTTTCTCTTAATGCTGTTACCTCATTTATTCCTTACCACTGCTGCTCCTCTCTCTCTCTCTTCCTGTTGGTCACTGTCGTAGACTCCGTCTCTCATTAGTACTGTCCCTCATCCATTTCATCTTTCTCTGTATCTTTCAAATGTTCAAATGTGTGTGTGAATTCCTAAGGGACCAAACTGCTGAGGTGATCGGTCCCTACATTACACACTATATAAACTAACTTATGCTAAGAACAATACACACACCTATGCTCGAGGGAGGACTCGATCCCTCGGCGGGAGGGGCCGCGCAATCCGTGACATGGCGCCATAAACGACGCGGCCACTTCACGTGGCCCGTATCTTTATTCCTCTCACAGAGGCACTGTCTCCTTTACTATTTTCCTAGCACTGTTCTGTCACTGCCGCTGTGTCCCTCTCCTCTCACACTGCCAACGTCTACCTCATACTTTTTATTCTACAACTACTGTCTACATCGTCCAGTATTTATTACTTTTCCCTATCCCGCTGCCAGATTCTCCTTCTCTCTGAGCATAAAAATGCGCGAATATGTTCGCAAGACACACCCTTGGGATAAATTTTAGCCGCTGAAGGCAGAACGAGGAAGCTGGTTACCAGCTTTTCAGTCAGTCTCTTTTAAACGAGAGAACATTCGCCATTTTTTGCTCTCAAAGAAGCATTTTTCCGCTGGTTTCCTTCTTTTCCCTGCTACAGCAGAACTGCATGGGTGAGTAAAATTTTGATAGCTTACTTACAAGAAATTGAATCAACGCAAAACTAATTTTACTCATCAGATCGGATTTTACGTGCACAAAAATTTTGCATATGCATCAGTACTACAACATGGCGGTTCCAGAAACATTCTGATGATAACGGAGACACTCAACAGCAAATTTCTCCGTGCTACGTCACTTTATAAACTACATTTTCGCCTCAGGCCTGATTTTACGTGCGTATTTTGTGTCTACAAGTACGATAACTTTGAACCTCTGTATCTCGGAAATGGATATAAAGATCAGTAAAATTTTCAAAGATGTTCGAGATCGGGGTCTTAGGAATAGATAGCAAAAATTCCAGCCTGTTGGTGTACATAGTCGTCTTCGAATCCGCGACATGGTTTTGGCACAAAAAATGGCAAAAACCCATTTTTTTGGGTTTTCTAAGGAACCATCCGTGAACTAAAGGGGCCTCCGTAAGACCATTAAGGCTCACTGTGGACCACATGGAATGCAAAGAGAACCACACTGTGTGCTCCATTTTGCTAAGTACGAGTGAGTGTGTAATATTCATATTTTGTTCCCGTACTGCAGAATAGCGACTCTAAGACATTCCTTCTGTTAGGTATGCAAATGGTGTCTAGCCCAGGGGCTATCGAAAACATTTGACCCTAACGTTCTGTTATCAATAGAGCCCGAGATATGAGCCACGGAAAAATCCTATTTTTATGCACAGAGTTTTGGGACATATTAAGTTGCACATGCTGTCGCATGCGTACCGATTTATGGTGTGGCTTTTAATTCTGGGAGTCTCCGTTGATAAATTCTGTTCTTTTCATTTAAGCAGTGAGGCTGCATCCTTAAGAGAATTGGACTTTGGCAGGCTAGGAAGGATTTCGGAATTTGTGTGGCCTAACCAACACCGGCATTCGTCTAAACTGAAAATGCGAAATCACAGAAACCCATTCTCAATGTTCCTGGCTGGTGGATTTGAACGCCACGCCTCCCGAATCCAGGGTTTGCTAGCTCAGCAACTCAATGCGCATATCTACGCCGGTAGTTAAGAATTTTGAAAACCTGGTTGTATCACATTGTTTTTAAATAAAATAAAATGCATCACAACAAAAGAAGAAATTCTGATACTGCGTGCTTTTCCTTTAATTGGGCTAGGACGGTCATTTGATAGCGCATATTTTAAGATTTAACTCTGCATGGAATTCCTAGCTTCATTTCCTACACCATTACAAGCACGTTAACTAATTGTGGTCGAAAAGGGGGGGGGCGGATGGAGAACACAGTCATCTTGGACGAATTCGAGCAGCCCACTGAAGTAATCTTTCAGAAGGTAACTATGAACGGTGCTATCATCACATATCCCTTCCGCTCTCCGGAAACCCTTCGCCGTCTTTCTGCATCGGAACTGATTTTCGAGACAGGCAAATCCAAGTATATTTTTGAGCTCTAATTTTAATGCAATGTTGTTTGTACTGTTGTTTATCGTTCCAATGCTTTCTGAAATACTGAGTTACTTCAACCCCAACGCTCTACCTGTCTCTAAAACGACTCCAGTGCTAATATTAAAAAGCTGTAGATAGGTAATTATGCCGCTATGGTAGTGAGTACGTATTTTTAACTTATCGTAAGGCTGCTGGACAAATCAAAATTGGTTTTCCTCTTGTTTCTTGTAACAAACTTATCCATAATTAGGAACTATCATAACAGCACGCAACACAGAAATAATAAATAGAAGTAGTTAAATTAAGTTCAACTGCAAATATGAACTGAAGTAAATAACAAAACAACAGCTGAGCTCAGGTATGGTCAACAATATCATGTAGCTGGAATTGGTTAAATGAGGGATGGGCGATTCCCAATAGTACTATCGATATATCAATAGTTAGTATATGACCTCATCGGCTATCGAGAGATCATATGCATCTTTATTCATATGACTGAAAATCAAAATATCTTTCAATTACACTACATGGCAACTAGATACCGTGGAACTTCGTTTAGAAGATATGGGGAGGAGGTTCCGGACCCCCGTCCCCTGACCCGCCCTTTGGCTTCATCCTTGGTCTATGGTAAATCCATACCATGGAAAATGGCAAATTGACAAAACAGCATTGAGGAATATTTAATTAGTTGTAATGAAGGACAAAGAGTAGAATATGTAACGTGTATTGTAGGAGATACTGTTTGAGAAGTGTACTATGGTACATGAAAAGATCGAGAGCAGTATCAAATCAGGTGGCTTTAAAAATGTCTTGGCGACGTCAAAATATAAACTTGTGCGAGACTTGCCAGCTGAGTGAGTGCTCTGATAAACGAGATGTCGGCGGACGTTAGTTTTCCTCGTTCCTCCACTACTTATAGTTTCAAATTAATTTCCGTGTCAGTGTGAGTTAAAATTAATAAAAGGTCTTACGTAAATTAATTACTTTCGAAGTTATAATTAAAGGGTTAACATTTCGGATACTTTCATAGAAGGGATGGGAACTGTTAAAAGCAGCCAACTTCCAGAGCATAAAAAGCACGAAGAAATACACAGAATTTCATTACGCTTCAAAGCTAATAGGCTTTCCGCCGTATTGCAATGAGAAGTTGAATTACTGCACACAGATTTTTTTTTCCGACGGTCCCCTGCCGATGTATTATATTCTGCCTGATCTTCCACTATAAGTAACAGCACACGTCTAAAATGTTGTTGAAGAAGTATAATCGGTGGCTGAAATCTCTTCGTCTGCACACAGCGTTCTCGAATTAATTTCAGCAGATATCGAAAGCCTTCCTCACGTAGAGCTGAAGTACTGTGTGTACTTATGTCACTTATTAAGTTTCAGAATACAATTTCCTTTTTTATGTATTTAATATGTTTTACTTACAAGTGGGTTTCAGTTTGCACAAGTATAAGAATTACTCTAAAAGGTATGCGATATTTGAGCAGACAGTGAGGCTGTCCAATATGTAAAGCGAAACAACTAAAAGTATTCCGCAAGTTTCAAAGTTTCAGAAGAGGGAATATTTCTCCATAGTTGGGAAGGACATGTTCCTTTTAATGGCGAAAGTATGAAACAGAATTTTGCAGCTGATAGTTCCATTTTAGAACAACTGTTTGCCCTGGTTATTTTTAACGATAGTTACAGAATACCATACTTAAGGCCCATATGTGTAGATATTTATGTATTTACTAAGTGAATACTCGGCGTTGCCCGGGTATGTGTTTATTCAACTTTTCTTTTAGTCCACATCCTCCTCCCTCTCTTCATTTTCTCCTCCTCCGTCCTCTCACTGTCTGTTTCCTACTAGCATCTCTCTCTGTCCATCTCCTCCCCTGCCCTTTCTCTGTCCATCTCCTCTCCCCAATCTCTGTCCATTCCCTTCTATTTCCTTTCTCTGTCCATCTCCTCCTCTCCTTTCTTTCCGTGCATCTTCTCCTCTTACTTTTCTCCGCCCGTTTCCACCCCTCCCACTCTCTTCGCCCACGTCCTCAACCCGCCGCTCTCTGTCCATTCCTTCCTTGTCCCCTCTCACTCTCCATCTCTTCCTCTTCCCATTCTCTGTCAATTTTCCCTCCCCTCTATCTCTTCGTCCCCTGTAAGTGTGTCCGTCTGCTCTTTCCACCTCCTGTTTGTCCGTCTCCTCATTCCCCGGTCTCTCCCCACATTATCAGCCCACCGCAATAGGAGGTTGCTTATCCTTACCCTAACAATTTGTTTCCACGTGGTATATAATATGTATACTATATAATATGTATACCAAGTTTGGTTCAAATCGATTCAGGGATTTAAGCCTCACGGGATAGCCGTGAGGTTTGAAGCGCCTTGTTTCGACCCGAGCGGGTCCTCACGTCGGAGGGTTCGAGTCCTCCCTCGGGCACGGGTGTGTGTGTTGTCCTTAGCGTAAGTTAGTTTAAGTTAGATTAAGTAGTGCGTAAGCAGTTTTTTCGCATAAGACCTTACCAAAAATTCCCAAACTTCCAGGGATTTAAGAGAAGCTTTGATCACGAACGCACACGTCACATACATATAACACATTTCATACATATTTGATCTGTAAACATATTTCACTTGCGTCTCTAGCGAGTTTCTCCACGTAGTTTCGTTTTCATGTAGCTCAGTCATTTATGACGTCATGTCTTTTGATCTGTGCATGATAGAATGATATACGCTGATCAACTAGTATGTTATGACCACCTACGTAATAGCCGGTGCGACCACCTTGACGCGGATAACGAGGGCGACGCGTCGTGCCATGGAAGCAATGAGGCCTTTGTAGACCGCTGGAGGGAGTTGGCACCACGTCTCCACATGCAAGTCACGTAATTCCCGCAAATCACAGATGTGTTCGATCGGTTTGAGATCTGGCGAGTTGGGGGAATTAGCACATCAATTTGAACTCGCCACTGTGTTTCTGGAACCAATCCATCACACTCGTGCCCTCATTGAAAAATGCCACTACCGTCGGGAAATATGGTCGTCATGAAGGGGTCTGCAACCAGTGTACGCTACTCCTTGGCCATCATGGGGCCTTGCACGAACTTCACTGGATCCACAGATGCCCACGTGAATGTTCTCCAGAGAATATCCAGAGAATAACGGAGCCACCGCCAGCTTGACTCCGTCCCAACATACAGGCGTCAAGGAACTGTTGCCCTGGAAGATGACGGATTCGCGCCGTCCCATTGGCGTTATGAAGAACGTACTGGGTTCATCAGACCATGCAAATCTCTGCCACTACACCAACGTCCAGTGCCGATGGTCACGTGCCCATTTCGCCCGTAATAGCCACTGGCGTGGTGTTAACATTGGCACATGCATGGGTCGCCGGCTGCAGAGGCCCATCGTGGTGTACGGTGCACCGTATGTTCATGCGCATTTGTACTCTGCCCAGCGTTAAAGTCTGGAGTTATATCCGCCACAGTTCGCCACGTGCCCTGTGTTACCAGTCTGCCCAGCGAATGACGTCCAATATCTGTAATGGGGGCAGTCGCCCAACGCCACGACGTCTGGACCTTCGTTTCGCCTCGTATTCAAGATAATCGCCACAACACCACTAGATTGGTGCGTGCAGTTTCCGAAATGCTCGTGCTGAAACTCCCAGCCGTCATAACGTGCCTTCGGTCAAATTCAGATAAATCGCGTACCTTCTCCATTCTACGCACGGACTTCACGCTCACTGATACTACATCCACTGTGCCTATGTTTGGCTAGCGATAATTCTCGCCAGGTGATGCTGCTTTCGCCTGGAAGGGTTTATATCGATACTAGGTTGGTGGTCATAATGTTTTGGATGATCATTTTAATTTTTCTGGAACTTCCACTGATACATGCGGATACTGTACATGAAATGTGTTGCAAATAGAGTCAGTTGTAAATAAGTGATAGACTGAAAGGTCATACTTGAAGCGGAAGTTCTACTGCATGAACAGCGAAAATTTAGCAAGTTATGAACTTTTCTCCTTGTTTCATTTTGTTCGGGGTGTCCGCGAGTAAAAGTCTTGAAAATGTTTGAATCATGTGTAAAGTTGGTGGAAAGTCATTAAATACCCTCATTCTCAAGTCTGTATGAATATACTTAGAGCATTTGTGGGTCGTGAACTACGCTACTTTTTCACCTCCACCCTCACTTCTTTCAGAAGTAGATGATTCGTGCTCCAGATAGTAAGTGATACCTGCACGAAGTTTGGTCCAAAATGTTGCAGTGGTTTAGGCGGAGATATGGAAGATACGTACGTACATACACTTTTACAATATATATTATTATTATTATTATGTGCGATTGGACCCATACGGATCACGCAAAGCTTTTCCGATTCAATTTTTTAATTCTCCAAACTTCTCTCATTCTTTCCCCATGAATTCTCTTTCTTTCCTCTGTCCATTTTGTCCCCTGTCTCTTGCAAACTTCATTCTCGGGTTGTACTTTCCAACTATTGATTTTTTGCCTGTATACATTTCTGTTTATAACTTCTGAAGAATTTATTTGTGCATTTGCTAGATCTGTTTTGGTTTCTTGTATCCAGGGTATGGTTTTCAATTTTTCAATGCATATTAAAATTTTGTGCGAGAGTCTGGGTGTTGGGAGTCTGTGGATATGACCGTAAAATTTTAGTCTTCTTTTCCGGATGTCTGCGGCGAGGTTAGATAATTTTTCTGTAGTTTTCCGAGACTGTAACCTGTATCCATCTTCCGTTCTTTTTGGGCCAAGAATCTTTCTGAAAATTTTGCGTTCCTCTTTCAGGATGCCTTCCAGGTCGCCTTTTCTATGGAGTGTGAGTGTTTCGCTGGCATATAGTGCTTCGGGCTTGATTACTGTATTGTAGTGTAGTATTTTTGAGTGAATGGAGAGACACTTTTTATTGTAGATGTTGTGGGTTTTCCAGTATGCTCTTTTCAGTTTTTGCAGTCGAACTTTTTGTGCAGTTTTCTCTCCCCCTGTGGGTTCTAGGACCTCGCCTAAGTATTTAAAGAATGGAACTCTCTCAATTTGTCCATATTTTGTAGTCAATTTTTGAGTTTCAAATTTTGAGCAGATGAATTTGGTTTTTTGGAAGGAAATTTGTAGCCCAACTTTTTCGGCGCATTCTTTGAGAATGTCTATCTGTTTAATTGCTGTGGTCTCGTTTTCTGCTAGAATGGCCACGTTATCTGCAAATGCCAAGCATGAAATTTTAATACCATCTTTAGATCTTCCTAGTTGTATAGGCTTCCAGTAATTTTGATTCTTCAGTTCTTTTTCCCATTCTCGGATGACTTTGTCTAAGACAAGGTTGAAGAGGAGTGGAGACAAGCCGTCACCTTGTCTGACGCCGGTTTTGATCAGGAAGGGCTCTGATATTTCACCCAGGAATTTTATCTTAGAAGTTGTGTTTGTGAGCGTTTCTTTGATAAGGTTTAGGGTTTTCGGATCGAGTCCTAGCTCCTCAAGGATAATAAAGAGAGATTGCCTATTGATTGAATCATAAGCCTTTGCGAAATCAACAAAGGAACAAATGATCGGACTGTTTCTGACTGCTTTGTATTTTAGTGTTGTCTTCAAATTGAAAATTTGTTCTGCACAGGATCGGTGAGGGCGAAAGCCAGCTTGGTATTCACCAATACTGTGTTCGAGTTGTTCTTGTGTTGGTTGAAGAAGACAAGCTGAGAGGATTTTATAAGTGACTTGGAGAAGGGAGATTCCTCGATAGTTGTTTATATCTGCCATGTCTCCCTTTTTATGCAGTGGATGAATTAGGGCGCATTTCCAATCTTCTGGTAGTTTTTCTGTCTGCCAAATGTCTGTGATGATTTGAGTGAGTTCTTTGAGGGAATTTGGTCCAAGATTTTTAAGTAGATCTGCAGTGATATTATCTTCTCCGGATGCCTTGTTGTTTTTCAGTCTATGAATATGTCTTTGGATCTCCTCTAGTGTAGGTGGTGATTCTGGATTCGTGTAGATAGCAGTTTCTTGAGGGAATCTTGAAGAAGGTTCAGGGCAATTGAGGAGTCCGGAAAAGTATCTTGCCATCTCCTCACAATTTTTCCGATTTGTGAGCGCTAGTTTTCCATCTGGTTTTCTGAAACATAGATTTCGTGAGCCGTATCCATTGATTCTCCCAGCAAAGGTCTTATAGAAGTCTCGTACATTATAGTTACGGAAATTTTCTTCAATATACTCACACTGTTCCTTGAGGTACTTCCTCTTGACTTGTCTGATTGTTTTTGCCACTTGTCTTCTGGTGTTGTGGAAGTGATCTAGATTTTCTGGGGATTTTTTACTGTTATACTTCAGAAAGGCTTTCTTTCTTTCTTCCAGCGCTTTTTCACATCCAGAGTCCCACCAGGGGTGTTTTGTGTTCTTTTTCAATGGGATCAGTTCTTTTGCCTTCTTTGTAATTTTTGTTCGAAATTTTTCCCAAGAGTCAGCTGGTTCCTTTTCCCACTCCTCCTTCAGATTGGTTTCTTTGATTGTTCGTGTGTCAAATTTCATCATGTGTGTTTTCTTCGGATAGAATTTTTTTGGGGTGAATTTCACTTTAATGCGCGTTAAGTAGTGGTCTGAGTCAATGTTCGCCCCTCTGCGGACTTGGACATCATGGATCTCTTTCTGTACGAAATAGGAGATGGCAATGTGGTCAATTTGATATTCGCCGATCTCTTGTATGGGGGACCTCCAGGTCTTTTGTTTTCTAGGTTTTTTTTCTCAAAGATGTAGACATTATTTTTAGATTATTTTGTTGGCATAGTTCAATAAATCTTAGTCCGTTTCTGTTGGTGAATCTGTGTGCAGGATATTTTCCTACAGTTTTTTGGTGTTCTTTCTCTCTGCCAATTTGTGCATTGAAATCTCCCATTAAGATTTTGATATCATCCCGGGGAATTTTGGCCATGACATCTTCAAGTTTAGTCCAGAATTTTTCAGTTTGTAGTTGGCGTTTTATGTTATCTATGTTTGTGGGTGCATGAACATTTATCAATGTGTATTTCTTGTTGGCGCACTGGATACGCATGGTCATGAGGCGATTATTTATGGAAGAGACCTCTCTAATTGAGCCTAATATATTTCTGTGCACCGCAAATGCCATGCCCAGGAGTGGCGTACCATTGGCAATTCGTTTGTCAGTCTTGCTCTTGAAGATGCGATAGTTTCCATAGTCTATTGTATTTTCATCCGTGAATCTAGTTTCTTGTAACGCTAAGATCTTAATTTTTTGTTGGTCTAGCTCTGTTACTAAGTTGTGTAATTTTCCAGGTTGAATTAGGGTCTGAATGTTAAAGGTACCAATGTACATGGGAACCTTGGGACGAAGTTTGCTTGAGAACTCTGATCGTGATGGCCCGGGTTCCCCAGAATCCGAAAACCCAGTTGTCGTCTGTCGACGAGTGGATTGGTTACCACCTGGGGTAATTCTGTCATTACTCTCACGAATCATGATAGCTTGTAAGTTTTGGTCCAGTGTTTCCACTGGGTGTTTAGAACCAGGGATTGTCAGTTCCTGGAGCATATAATACAGCCGCACCTACTAGATGGACAGACGCTGACCTCGCTGCCGCTCGACTCGAGTACAGACGCATTGAGGATTTGGAATGTGAGATTTTTTTTCATGGTTTTCTCCTATAGATCCGCCGTGTTCTGCGTTAACAGGGTCACCTCGTGTAGGATGTGGCTCTTCACCACGCACGGACGGTCTTGGACGTAGCTTCCTCAGAGGCAAAGGTCTTGCATACCTCCTCAGCTCATCCCTGGGGTGGTGAGGACCAGTACTGAGTCAACCCCAAGCAAAGGTGCTACCTCTACCAACCACCTTGACAATATATATATATATATATATATATATATATATATATATATATATATATATATATATAATGATTGCCCAAAGCGTAAATATCATAAGCTTGGGGAGGCTACGAGTATACTCGTCTGAAATTAAAACATTGCCCTATGCAGATGGTGTGTTTCACTTACTTCTCGAGGCATCGATCATAAAGGGATATCAACATCGTAAAATAGATTTTGTTTGTTATTTTTCCATTTCGGTTTCTGTATTTCAACCGTCTTCATCAGTTCAAAACAAGATTAAGATACCAAATACGCTCTTGGAACTCCAACATAGATTTTACGATAGTTCATCAGCAATTTCAAGCATTTTCCAATAAATTTTCCAAAAGTCACTTATGAACATAGGCTCAAATGGTTCAAATGGCTCTGAGCACTATGGAACTTAACTTCTGAGGTCATCAGTCCCCTAGAACGTAGAACTACTTAAACCTAACTAACCTGAGGACACCACATACATCCATGCCCGAGGCAGGATTCGAAACTGCGACCGTAGCGGTCGCGCTGTTCCAGACTGAAGTGCCTAGAACCGCTCGGCCACATCGGCCGGCCATGAACGTAGGTGGACATCTTTACTGTCAAGGAAGCATGTTGCATGTGCAGCTCAGTGTTACTTTGTGAGAACAGTACTAGCCATGATGAGACCTATTTTTTACCTCGCTTACTCACCTTTCTCCTGCAAATTTCTGTCTCGAGCCATCCTCATCAACAAAATTGTGAGCGTGTTATGTTAGGGATTTTGACTGCCAGATAATGATACTACAGTTATCAGTCATTTGGATAATATAAGAGCTGCTGAAACGTTGCCTCACACATAGGAGAAAGAAGAGGAACTTCACTGCATTGTATGTGATTGGTGGGACATAACAGGTGTTTCAAAAAGGACTGTACAACTTTGAAAATTCAATTCATAGTACCTACAGATATGACTGCAGTGTCAGTCTGTTGGGAAACACATCAAGTTTTGTCTCGCGTAGTTGGCTGGTGCCGAATCGCACCGTAGGAGCGCTAGCGGCAGTTGTGTTAAAGATGCCTGCCTTCATTGGACCCGAGCATGCTCGCCGTGTGTTCTGGTTTGAAGAATCGAAGTCAGCGACAACAGTCCCAGCCACGCAACAGTACCAACTACGCTGAAGATACTCCTAGTAGGCCTACATTTTATTAATGGCATAAATGTTTTGTAGAAACATGGTACTCGGTAAGACATCAGGTCATCCAAGCACATCTGACGGCGTCTTTGAGCGAGTGAGACAACGTTTTGTCAACAAACTTACGAAATTGACCTGGAGTGCATCTCACAAACTGCAAATCCCACATACGACTGTTTGGCATGTGTTGAGAATCCGCTTGCATTTGAAACCGCACAGATTGACTATCATACAGGCAATAAAAGACACTGTTAAAATTGCTCGCAAGAACTTCTGTTGCAGATATGTGAAATCGATTACATGAGGATGAAAATCTCTTGGACAAATTTACTGACGAGTCGACTTTTCAATTAAGTGGCAAGGTTAACACACGTAACTATAGGATTTGAGGCAGTGAAAAATCCTCATCAAACTTTGCAACATGTTCGTGATAGCCCTAAACTGAACGTTATTTTTGCATTGGGCAAGAACAATGTTTACGGCCCCTTTTTTTCCGTAAGAGAACCATCAACGGGATAGTGTACCGGGATATGTTACAACAATATTTGATAACACAGATCGATGAGGATGGCATAGAACGAAACTTTTACTTCGTGCAATATGGTGCACCACCCCACTACCTGGCTGACGTCCGGGAATTCCTCAGTGATCGCTTTCCAAGTCAATGGATAAGCCGTGATGTGCCAATTACATGTTCACCACGTTCCGCAGACCTGATTGCACTCGATATTTTAAAATGGGGTTCATCAAGGATATCCTGTTGTACATCCTGTGCTGGCTTCTCTACCTGAACTTAGAGCAAGTTACACCTGCAATGCCACAGCGGGTTTGAGAAGAAACTGAATTCAGATGGGATGTGTGCAGTGTAACCAACGGAAGCCACATACAACACCTTTAGATTTAGGTAAAAAAAAAAAGCTTGATGTCTTTTCCTACAAAATAACACTCAACCAAGCTCTATATCTTCATTCAATAAAATCTTATGAATTTTTAAAGTTGTAAAGTCAGTTTTCAAACATCCTGTGTTGTTGCCTTTTTATGTAAGTAATTGGATCCTGTTATTAGATATTCCATAACAACGCATTCTTTAAAATACGACCAACCATATCACACTACAGTATCATAGAAAAACGAATTTGTTCCCTGTTTCCACAGTTAAATGTATGTTATACTACAACTGTCGTTGGTCATAGATTTAATCTTGTGTGAAGGTCGCTTAATCAGTAAATTGTATTAACAGAAAGAGATGACATAAAACTGGTATGTGTCCCATGTGAAGGTGTAGCACAAACCTCAGCTTAAATGGGTGTAAGCCTTATTAATTCACGTAATTTTTGCCATAGTAATGTTCGCGAAATATCTAGGTCTGCAGAAATTCGATACATGCTTCATGTGGGACTACTATTAATGATGTTTAATAGATATTACTCTTATTGGTCATTATTTGAAAGCCTTGTTGAAATAAATCAGACACACTGTGTGACAAAGACGGTTGACACAACCAGCCTTCTTTGTATGAACACTTGTTGTTGTTGTGGTCTTCAGTCCTCAGATTGGTTTGATGCAGCTCTCCATGCTACTCTATCCTGTGCAAGCTGCTTCATCTCCCAGTACGTACTGCAGTCTACATCCTTCTGAATCTGCTTAGTGTATTCATCTCTTGGTCTCCCTCTACAATTTTTACCCTCCACGCTGCCCTCCAATACTAAACTTGTGATCCCTTGATGCCTCAGAACATGTCCTACCAACCGATCCCTCCTTCTAGCCATGTTGTGCCACAAACTGCTCGTCTCCCCGATTCTATTCAATACCTCCTCATTAGTTATTTGATCTACCCATCTAATCATCAGCATCCTTCGGGAGCACCACGTTTCAAAAGCTTCTATTCTCTTCTTGTCCAAACTATTTATCGTCCATGTGTCACCTCCATACATGGCTACACTCCTTCCTTACAAATACTTTCAGAAATGACTTCCTAACACTAAAATCTGTACTGGATGTTAACAAATTTCTCTTCTTCAGAAACGCTTTTCTTGCCATTGCCAGTCTACATTTTATATCCTCTCTACTTCGACCATCATCAGTTATTTTGCTCCTCAAATAGCAAAACTCCTTTACTTCTTTAAGTGTCTCATTTTTTAATCTAATTCCCTCAGCACCACCCAACTTAATTCGACGAAATTCCACTATCCTCGTTTTGCTTTTGTTGATGTTCATCCTATATCCTCCTTTCAAGATACTGTCTATTCCGTTCAACTATTCTTCCAAGTCCTTTGCTGTCTCTGACAGAATTACAATGTCATGGGCGAACCTTAAAGTTTTTATTTCTTCTCCATGGATTTTAATACCTACTCCGAATTTTTCTTTTGTTTCCTTTACTGATTGCTCAATATACACATTGAATAACATTGGGGAGAGGCTACAACCCTGTCTCACTCCCTTCCCAACCGTTGCTTCCCTTTCATGCCCCTCGATCCTTATAACTGCCATCTGGTTTCTGTACAAATTGTAAATAGCCTTTCGCTCCCTGTATTATACCCCTGACACCTTCAGAATTTGAAAGAGAGTATTCCAGTCAACATTGTCAAAAGCTTTCTCTAGTCTACAAATGCTAGAAACGTAGGTTTGCCTTTTCTTAATCTAGCTTCTACGTAGAGTCAGTATTGCCTCTCGTGTTCCAATATTTCTACGAAATCCAAACTGATCTTTCCCGCGGCCGGCTTCTATCAGTTTTCCCATTCATCTGTAAAGAATTCCCGTTAGTATGAACACTTATTTCATGTATTAGAGTCCATATACAATTTTTACTAACTTTGTTTTCAAAATTCCAATGTAAAATATCCTATATTAAGTACACAGTAGGCATATTATCAAAGTGGTAGAATCAAATTACACACAAAACTTTATTATTCAGATCACATAGTTTGTTCTCCTAGTTGCAATAAGCTAGTTAATTTCGTCAGAAACGATGGCAACTAAAAGTTACTGCAATTATAAAATTTCTATCATTTACGCATAGGGACAATCTAATGAGCTAACAGATAAATTCGGAAAGAAAGCCCATTTCCAAACTAAAGAGCTGTTTTTCCTCATTTTAATGATTTACATTAACCCAAACTCTGTTAGTTAAAAAGATATTTTTAGTTAAAGATTTCGCTTGGTCCAAACTTCCAGTGCCAGTTACAGCCAAACTACAGTAAATTTCCCGGATCTCCTAATACACTTTTGATCTCCTGACTCTTTACATATATTGACAATCTTAATATACTGTTAAGCCAAACCATTATGACCGCTGCCCAACCCTAGCCTGAATGCCGCCCGGTGGTGTTGCTCGCGCACGACGCTCTAACAAAAGTATTTCAGCCCAGCAGACACTGACAGGAGATCACTTGAGCCAAGATACGGGCTGCAAATGGGGAAATCCATTGGGGCAAACGACTTTAACGAAGGCAGATTATTATTAAGCGGAGCCTGTAAACCAGTATCTTGAAAGTGGCGAAACTGATCGAATGTTCACGTGCTACTACGGAAAGGGGTAGGACAGTGAAACTACCACTAGGCGCTAAATGGTTGGACGTCCACGACTTTTCACAGTACGTTGGGTTTGGCGGCCTGTCTGCTCTGTAAAATAGGGCAGCATCTCTGCCAAAGAGCACAATGCTGGTGCAAGCATAAGTGTTTTGAAGAACACCGTTCATCGTACATTGTTGAAAATGAAGCTCTGCAGCAGGCAATCCCTACACGTTCACATATTGACCCAACGACATCATTAGTTGTGACTACGAAGTCTTTCGCGACGGAGTCCTTGCATAAAAAGTTCTCGGTTTACTTGCCGCGTCAAATTTGGATAAAATCCCAAGCTTTCGATGACTACCTCCGTCATCTTCGTCAGGGGTAAAACTGACTGTCGTGGACCGGTGAGGCTTCCGCTTTTATAAGCAGTGGACGGCTTCTCATTGGCTGGATGACGTCACGGTGAAACCGATGCGTACTGAGGTGGCGGCCTCTATATCCATAGATTTTGTTTGCGCGCTTTATCCAGCGTTGCTTGCAGCGCCATCCATTGCAGCAGGCGGAGAACTGCGAGGAATGTAAGAAGTCTCCCTCTGTGCTCTTTCTATATCAATTGCGCGCTTCCATGCATTGCTGAGTGCATAACCGGAATCTCTGTTGAAATTATTTTCACAGAGTCTAATTTCAACTGCTTCCCTGATGACAGAGTCCCAATAGTTTGAAGTGTGAGCAAGTAGTCTTGTTTCATCAAATAAAATCTTATGTTTATTTAACAAACTGTGCTCAGCCACCGCTGATTTCTCTAGATACCTGTATTTCAGGTGACGCTGATGTTCCACACAGCGATCGGCAGTAGTTCGTATAGACTGGCCCACATAACTTTTGCCACACTCGCAAGGAATGCTGTAAATTCCCGGTACTCTCAGGCCAAGATTATCTTTCACGGGTCGCAGCATTTCCTTAATCTTCCTGGGTGGCCGGAAGACTGGTCTGATTCCCTGCCGGCTCAGGACTCTGCCGATCTTGCTGGTCGTTGCACCGCACAATGGTAGCCGCGCAATGTGTTGGTCCTCTTGATCTGTTCGAACAGCGTCCTTTCTTGGTTTCTTCGCCAGAGTAGATCTGATATCACGAACAGAATAACCATTTTTTATGAATACCGTCGTCAGATGGTTAATCTCGGAGCCGAGATGATCCTTGTCCGAAATAGTCCTTGCTCTGTGTACCAAGGTGTTCAGCATAGCTCTCTTCTGAGCTGGGTGGTGAAAACTACGCGCGTTTAGATATAAATCTGTATGCGTCGGTTTTCTGTGCACAGAATGTCCGAGACGTCCATCTGATTTTCGCTCCACCAGTACATCTAAGAAGGGTAACTTTCCATCCTTCTCTACCTCCACTGTAAATCTTATGTTCTGATGTATACCATTCAAATGTTCAACAAACTGCTGCAGTGCCTCATTGCCATGTGGCCAGATTAAAAATCTATCGTCAACATACCTGAAGAAGCAGGATGGACGTAAGGGAGCACTGTTCAACAGAGGGAGACTTCTTACATTCCTCGCAGTTCTCCGCCTGCTGCAATGGATGGCGCTGCAAGCAACGCTGGATAAAGCGCGCAAACAAAATCTATGGATATAGAGGCCGCCACCTCAGTACGCATCGGTTTCACCGTGACGTCATCCAGCCAATGAGAAGCCGTCCACTGCTTATAAAAGCGGAAGCCTCACCGGTCCACGACAGTCAGTTTTACCCCTGACGAAGATGACGGAGGTAGTCATCGAAAGCTTGGGATTTTATCCAAATTTGACGCGGCAAGTAAACCGAGAACTTTTTATGCATCATTAGTTGTGATTGTAGTGAGCATGGCACCATCGGGATTCGAACGTTGATCAAAACAAAAGTGCCGGCACTTCTGGAATCAAATTTTTGCTACACTAGGTCTATGGTCGTCTCCACAAACGAGGTGAATGTCGGCTCTAAACATGCAGCGCGCTATGGACGCAGGCTGGTGGGAGCAATGTTATGTTAAGGGAGTCATACTCCTACGCTTGCGTTGGACCTGTGGGAGTAATCGAAGACACGCCGACAGCTGTGAACCACATGCATCCCTCCATGCTGTCTTCCCTGACAGGGATTAAATCTTTCAGAAGTATGATTGGCCTCGTCTCCGAGCCAGAATATTTGCTACGGTGTTTTGAGGAGCATGATAGTGAACTCACATTGACTTCTCGGAGGCCAAATTCGTCTGATGCAAATCCTATGGAACCATCGGGGTCGCTACATTCGAACTCTGTGCAGTGGGGATCGACGCCTCTTAATGTACTCACAATACTAAACTTTAAGAGAGTACAACTAGTAGCAATTCGACTTAATGTTAGCTGAATGACGTTATACAATGAAAAAATTTTAATATGCGTAAGCCAGCAGCCAATGCTATCCGTGTCGAGGTAACACTATGTAATTTAGCTTCTCTAACATGAACAAATACATTATAGGGAATCAGGCATAAAATTTCTGGAAGAACAAGCTGTCGTTAAGACCAGCTATACAGGAGGAAATGAGCACGCATAAAAATTGTGTAGGTGTTGTAGTGTCACTGCCTAATTTCAAAAGAACTTGGAATGACTTCTTCTGAGGAGCCAACGTATAGCATTGCATCAAGTTGCTGCTGGAAGCTACGCAACTGGGTGTGGGGATTTAGGGCAATAAGTGCGAACTGGGGCCGTATAAGTTGTAGTGGGTATTGAGGCGCTTGCATTCAGAATCCTGCAGCACCACCACGACGCCAGGACCACGCCAGACTACCCCCGATGACTGAGCTGTCTACTGCACCAAGAGTTCAAGTCCGGGACAGGCCAGCAACTCCTGCGCTGAGCCTCCTTGTAGTACGTGGAGTCAGAGCACCGGTGACCTGGCGTCCGCGCCTGTCGCAGACTGAATCATGCCAGGGGGCAACAGGTGGCGTGCCATGCACGGCAGTCTCGCTTCCAATTCGTGGTGGACGTCGCCGAGCTGGAGCTGCCTAAGCGCGAGCATCCTTCACCGTGGAACGCCATCGGAGCACAACGTGGAGCTCCGCTGACATCAAGCTCATAGATCACTGTCAGGCCAAGCTATCGGGCGTCGCTCTGCCTGATGTCAGCATCGCAGCGTCGTCACAGTGTTCCTTCTTGCTACCGGACAAGCCGCCGTCTATAACCCTTTATCGGCCTGGGTCACTGGAGTGGGTCGTGTCTTCCGTAATGTTAATGACGTAATGTGTACCTGAAGCTAATGAAGTATTGTTTCTCCGCCATCAGTGTAACTACGGGGCCCCATTGGTCTGTCACCACCACCACACGAACTAAAGTTAGGAGTTCCAGGAAAGGGTGACGCCGCCACAGTAAACATCAAATAGTGTACCATGCCACCTGTATCATCCGAAACGCAGCCAACGATATCTTGTTGCCTTTTCAACAGATGTGGAGGAACATAGAGGACAATGTTCAGGATGTTACGAACTGCACCTCGAACACTGAGTACGGAAAAATATAACTTTGTGTCGCAAGAAATAAATTATTTGGATCACCTAATTAGTAACGATACAAGATCGACACAGCTGATGCTTTTCCAGTAGTAGGTATGAGCCAGATGTTGTGGTCTTTACTGGACTTCACGAATTATTAACGGAAGTTCGTGAGAGGATTTGAGGGTAAAGCACAGCTGCTTATGCAATTTTTAAAGACAAGTATCAAGTTTGTGGGGTCTGAAGAGTGTCAGAGAGCGACGTCGAATGAAAGGGGTTACTAACGTCGGGCCCAGTGTTGGTATCCACAGATTTTAATTAGGATTTTATATTATCGTGTTGTGCATCCATTCATACTGCCGGGTGAGTTTTGAACTTGGAGGACGATGGAAAAGAGATCCTATTAGTTTTTTTGTGAAGATAATTTAATGGAACAGAGAGAACTTACTCTACCTAAGAGAGAGAGAGAGAGAGATATGCTTAGACTGGTGTACAGATTAGCATTCTTCTGGTGTTACCTGTACAGAAAGAAGGTCAGAGCAGTGGACACAATTCTGGTTATTATGTTTGAAGGACCGATCCAGTAGACTGACTGGTTGGGCATTAAAGCTCAGAAAATTTGAGAATGAAGTAATCCAGAAACAACGGAAGAAGCACAGAAATGCAGTAGTGCTAAGCAGGAACATAGCAGTGGTACAACGCTTGGCCAAGACCTTTATGCGTGAGAAGTAACACAGAAGGCTGGCGGAGAGTGTAAGCAGTATAGCAGTAGCAGTGGTTTGCCTGTGAGGGTATTGTATAGGGAGACGAAATTAGAGCAATTCGTGGCTGCACCAGGAAAGCTGACGGGTGAAGTACTGACAGAAAAGGATCATCACGTTTTATCTGGCATGGAGGGTGCCTAATGACGAATCAGGGGTGGAAAAGTACTTATGCAGAGGACTGAAAAATGAGGTAATTAAGTTCGTCAGGAACTGTGTACAGTGTGCAGAGTATGTGAATTTAAATCAGAATAGATACTGTAGCAAGGGTTGTCAAAAGCAAAGGAGCCCTTTAGCTTTTTAGGGGCAGCGGTGTTAGGACTGCTCAGCCCAACGCCAGCAGGAAACCGTTTTGTATTAAACATCATAGAACCAGCAGACAATCGCAGTCGTGCATCCGTTGGTGAATAGATGAGTGTTGATGTTTGGAGTGCCAGAAAAAATAATAACTGATGAAGGATCGAATCTCATGTCAGACCTGAAGAAGGGATTGCGTCTGTTGTTGAGGAAATTAAGGAGCAGTCCACTTCATCCTCAGTCAGATGGATTTGCAGAGATGGTTTGGACGACGCTTAGTTATTACGTGAACTATCACCATACAATACAAGAAACGTATTTATCTTTTCTGGGGAGTGCATTTAACTCGGAAGTACACACTTGTATAGAACTATTGCTAGTGTGTTGTAAGATGATACTGATACCATTCGATATGACTAAGCAGAAAGGGAGCAGGAATGGAACGTCAGTAGACAAATTTGCATCATCTTTCAGAAAGTTTTAGAAGAAGGTTCAACAGGGGAACAGCAATGCATTGGAAATGCAAGGGGAGGGCTTTCCATCTCAGTACAATGTGGGCTAACGGGTGATGTAGTCAAGTCCCTATACTCCAAAAGGAAAGGCAAAGGATTTTGTGACACGATACCAAGGCCTGTACCAAGTGACTGAAACCATGTCACCTGCAAATGATAAGCTACAGTCGACAACGAAGTCAACAGCTGTATATGGTGGGCGACTACAACCTTAAAAAAGATGTGCCAGAAGTAATGTCAGAGGAAATAACAGTGAAACCAAAGTAGTAAGAGAGAAAAAAGGAGCGGAATAATGAATAACGGGAGGAAGAGAGCCATGTACCTAAAATGCCATGTGTTTTAAGGTCGAGGAAGTAGTTATTATGTGTTATGTTTTGTTATGATTCTTGCGACTTTGTTTATTTTGTTTTTGTGTGTTGTAGATTGTTAGCATAGTTGCAAGTAGAGCTATGTTTACGTGTCAGGGTAGGAATTATGTCTAGTAATTGTATGAACAATCCTGGTCAGAGACGGCAGGGTTCCAGGGAAGGGGAGATGAAGAGGTTCCCTGTCTTCAGGTTGCCAGCTAGTGCAAGCGAGGAACAAAAGGATGATACTTCTGGCAATGCTGTACATCTTCGCCTGGGATGAAGTATCGGTACTGCAGAACCGTCACCTTGACAAAGAAGTTTCGTTCACTAGGCAGCAAGATGTAATATTATCCAACCAAAAATGGAAATTAATTATAGTGTTTAATGTATGACATAAAGAGGTTGGAAGAAGTGTTAACAGAGTTGCAACAGTGTCAGAGTGGGAAAATAACCATATACACTCCTGGAAATTGAAATAGGAACACCGTGAATTCATTGTCCCAGGAAGGGGAAACTTTATTGACACATTCCTGGGGTCAGATACATCACATGATCACACTGACAGAACCACAGGCACATAGACACAGGCAACAGAGCATGCACAATGTCGGCACTAGTACAGTGTATATCCACCTTTCGCACCAATGCAGGCTGCTATTCTCCCATGGAGACGATCGTAGAGATGCTGGATGTAGTCCTGTGGAACGGCTTGCCATGCCATTTCCACCTGGCGCCTCAGTTGGACCAGCGTTCGTGCTGGACGTGCAGACCGCGTGAGACGACGCTTCATCCAGTCCCAAACATGCTCAATGGGGGACAGATCCGGAGATCTTGCTGGCCAGGGTAGTTGACTTACACCTTCTAGAGCACGTTGGGTGGCACGGGATACATGCGGACGTGCATTCTCCTGTTGGAACAGCAAGTTCCCTTGCCGGTCTAGGAATGGTAGAACGATGGGTTCGATGACAGTTTGGATGTACCGTGCACTATTCAGTGTCCCCTCGACGATCACCAGTGGTGTACGGCCAGTGTAGGAGATCGCTCCCCACACCATGATGCCGGGTGTTGGCACTGTGTGCCTCGGTCGTATGCAGTCCTGATTGTGGCGCTCACCTGCACGGCGCCAAACACGCATACGACCATCATTGGCACCAAGGCAGAAGCGACTCTCATCGCTGAAGACGACACGTCTCCATTCGTCCCTCCATTCACGCCTGTCGCGACACCACTGGAGGCGGGCTGCACGATGTTGGGGCGTGAGCGGAAGACGGCCTAACGGTGTGCGGGACCGTAGCCCAGCTTCATAGAGACGGTTCCGAATGGTCCTCGCCGATACCCCAGGAGCAACAGTGTCCCTAATTTGCTGGGAAGTGGCGGTGCGGTCCCCTACGGCACTGCGTAGGATCCTACGGTCTTGGCGCGCATCCGTGCGTCGCTGCGGTCCGGTCCCAGGTCGACGGGCACGTGCACCTTCCGCCGACCACTGGCGACAACATCGATGTACTGTGGAGACCTCACGCCCCACGTGTTGAGCAATTCGGCGGTACGTCCACCCGGCCTCCCGCATGCCCACTATACGCCCTCGCTCAAAGTCCGTCAACTGCACATACGGTTCACGTCCACGCTGTCGCGGCATGCTACCAGTGTTAAAGACTGCGATGGAGCTCCGTATGCCACGGCAAACTGGCTGACACTGACGGCGGCGGTGCACAAATGCTGCGCAGCCAGCGCCATTCGACGGCCAACACCGCGGTTCCTGGTGTGTCCGCTGTGCCGTGCGTGTGATCATTGCTTGTACAGCCCTCTCGCAGTGTCCGGAGCAAGTATGGTGGGTCTGACACACCGGTGTCAATGTGTTCTTTTTTCCATTTCCAGGAGTGTATTATTCCTGCGAAATTGAGACAGGAGGAAGTACTTGTGCTATGCACAACCAAACCGTGCTTGCAGCGAGCAGGTGTACTTTGATTGTATTCAATGTATTTCGACATAGTAACAGTTGCGAGTTGCGAGTTGCTATGAGCAGGGGAAGCTCGTGGGAGCCAGATACACAGAATTAAGAGGCAGTGGGTTGTTAATACACTCCTGGAAATTGAAATAAGAACACCGTGAATTCATTGTCCCAGGAAGGGGAAACTTTATTGACACATTCCTGGGGTCAGATACATCACATGATCACACTGACAGAACCACAGGCACATAGACACAGCCAACAGAGCATGCACAATGTCGGCACTAGTACAGTGTATATCCACCTTTCGCAGCAATGCAGGCTGCTATTCTCCCATGGAGACGATCGTAGAGATGCTGGATGTAGTCCTGTGGAACGGCTTGCCATGCCATTTCCACCTGGCGCCTCAGTTGGACCAGCGTTCGTGCTGGACGTGCAGATCGCGTGAGACGACGCTTCATCCAGTCCCAAACATGCTCAATGGGGGACAGATCCGGAGATCTTGCTGGCCAGGGTAGTTGACTTACACCTTCTAGAGCACGTTGGGTGGCACGGGATAGATGCGGACGTGCATTGTCCTGTTGGAACAGCAAGTTCCCTTGCCGGTCTAGGAATGGTAGAACGATGGGTTCGATGACGGTTTGGATGTACCGTGCACTATTCAGTGTCCCCTCGACGATCACCAGTGGTGTACGGCCAGTGTAGGAGATCGCCCCCCACACCATGATGCCGGGTGTTGGCCCTGTGTGGCTCGGTCATATGCAGTCCTGATTGTGGCGCTCACCTGCACGGCGCCAAACACGCATACGACCATCATTGGCACCAAGGCAGAAGCGACTCTCATCGCCGAAGACGACACGTCTCCATTCGTCCCTCCATTCACGCCTGTCGCGACACCACTGGAGGCGGGCTGCACGATGTTGGGGCGTGAGCGGAAGACGGCCTAACGGTGTGCGGGGCCGTAGCCCAGCTTCATGGAGACGGTTGCGAATGGTCCTCGCCGATACCCCAGGAGCAACAGTGTCCCTAATTTTCTGGGAAGTGGCGGTGCGGTCCCCTACGGAACTGCGTAGGATCCTACGGTCTTGGCGTGCATCCGTGCGTCGCTGCGGTCCGGTCCCAGGTCGACGGGCACGTGCACCTTCCGCCGACCACTGGCGACAACATCGATGTACTGTGGAGACCTCACGCCCCACGTGTTGAGCAATTCGGCGGTACGTCCACCCGGCCTCCCGCATGCCCACTATACGCCCTCGCTCAAAGTCCGTCAACTGCACATACCGTTCACGTCCACGCTGTCGCGGCATGCTACCAGTGTTAAAGACTGCGATGGAGCTCCGTATGCCACGGCAAACTGGCTGACACTGACGGCGGCGGTGCACAAATGCTGCGCAGCTAGCGCCATTCGACGGCCAACACCGCGGTTCCTGGTGTGTCCGCTGTGCCGTGCGTGTGATCATTGCTTGTACAGCCCTCTCGCAGTGTCCGGAGCAAGTATGGTGGGTCTGACACACCGGTGTCAATGTGTTCTTTTTTCCATTTCCAGGAGTGTAAATGGAACAATGTGTGACATTTTATGGCCAGTTTTCATTTGCCACCTACAATGACAGGAGTTAGGGCTACACCGATAAATATAACATAACTGCAACTGTATTCTCCAAACGATCCCTTAGGAATATCTCCTAAGCAAAACCTTATCGTTTCGAACAGTACCTGGGAAACAAGCCTAGTTCATTCACTAAGACACTTGGCAGCCACACAGGAGGGATGGATCACTGCAGAGCATTTAATGCAGCACATGAAGCAGTATCTGGATAGTAGTAGCTGTGGCCTTGAGTGCCGCATTTCCAAACGTCATGGTGACGAGTTTTGCTCAGCATAGCTTTTGTTTATCTGAGACGACGAGGCTACAGAAATCTGATCCAGGGGTAATCTGGGTTCCAGAAGGCTGGATACCAAGAGCATAAGATGGAGAGCAAATATGTAGAGTAGGAGGTTTTATAGCAATCTGTAGTGTCGGAAGTTGATACCTTAGTAGAGACGTGGAAGTGGTCACGGAGGAGAATTGGTCCTAACCTAGATCTGAGGGGGCAGGTCTGCCCAATGGAGTGAGATTGTTTAGTGTGACTACCTAGTCTTAGTAGAACCAGGAATTAGTTGTAAGGAGCCACAATGTAGCTTTGGGGTAAGTGGCATAATATGGGGCATAGCAACATGTACAGCAAAGACTGAGAGACGGGCTTGCTTTAGTCAGCGGAAAACTGTACCATGCAGTGGTAATAACCAAAGCAGAAAGGATGGCGTCACCACAATGGTACAAAAGTCTTATTACGATTTACTTGACTGGGGCCGGCCGAAGTGGCCGTGCGGTTAAAGGCGCTGCAGTCTGGAACCGCAAGACCGCTACGGTCGCAGGTTCGAATCCTGCCTCGGGCATGGATGTTTGTGATGTCCTTAGGTTAGTTCGGTTTAACTAGTTCTAAGTTCTAGGGGACTAATGACCTCAGCAGTTGAGTCCCATAGTGCTCAGAGCCAACTTGACTGGGTGTGGGGTTTTAGTGTAATAAATGCGCACCAGAGCCGTATAAATAGTAGAGAATTTTGAGGTAGATGCATTCGGTGTCCAGCAATACCACCATGATTCCAGGGCCACTCCAGACGACCAGATGACTGCGCATCGCCAGCTGCAGCCATGTTTTCGGGACTGGGTCAGGTCAACCGCCTGTGCTGAGTCTCCTCGTTGGACATGGTGCCACAGCAGTGCTGACCCGTTCTCCGCGCCTACCGTCAACCAGCTTCTGCCATGAGGCTGCGTGTTGTGTGCCACGCCGGCCAGTATTTCTTCGCCTTAACGGTGTACTTCGCTGGGTCTGAGCCACCAAAGTGCGGATGTCCAGCACTAGAGAACGCTGTCACATCTCAACACAAAGGGCCGCTGACGTCATGACCATGGCTGTCGGGGCAACTGCCATTGACTGCCGTGACCGTTTTTGGGTACTCATGCTGTTCCTACTTTCCAGAGCGGAAACGACAGGCTGCAAGCCTCTTCTGGCATGGAGTAGTGCACGTCTGCCTCACACTGCTAACGACATATAATCTGAAGCTAGTAAAATATTGTTTCTCGGAGTATCTACTGGCTCCCAAAATCCCTGATAGCCAGTACTCACTCTACCTAGTGACACCAGTTCTCTTCATTATTGTTACAAATAGGGGTTGGTAAACTGAACCATCTGCAGCAGTTAGAGAAAATGCAGAGATGTGGTCACGTAATGGGGGCAGAAGAGAGTGCGTCACTATATATTTAAATATTCAACAACAGAATTAGGATCATGAAAATGATAAGTACCATGTTCAACTACATTATATAATTGGTTCTAAATCAAGTGAACATAATGCACAAGCCATTTGGGATCGAAAAGACAGAAACAAAAGTCGGAATGGTGGTTATCACAAAAGTTATACGAATGACTTCAAGAAAACCACAGAATAAACAGTTTAAGAGGAGAGTGAGTGGATTGACTGCATGATGTTTCAGGTTAAACAACACGAATTTGATTATGTAACCACTATCGTTGCGTACCTTGCATGTATTAGTGGAAGAAGACTTTGTGTTTGTCAGCTATTGCACTTGTAATATTTTTGTGCATCTCTGTTGTTTTGTGTCTTAACCTGACGGAGTCCGTCATTGTTCATGTTCATCCTCGACACATTATAACATGCAGAAGCCTATGAAGACCAATGGGTGTAGATTTGGAAGTAGTAAGGGTAGGAATGAGAGACCTAGATTGATGGAGCCATCTGGTTCTACTGATGGCTACTAAAGATGATCATGTACAAGTACTTTCAGAAAAATTTTAGCTGCTGTTGGCTAGTGAAGGAGAGGGCATTGAGAGTAGGTGTGTTGATTTTGTATGTCAATAATTGACTGCTAATACTACGGTATCGACTAATTAAAGGGAGAGAGTTGGAAGCTATACTTCAGATGTTGTGCCTCAGGTGATAAGTGATGTTGTCATGACTGTGAGTTAGGTAACTTTGGGTTAGTGCTCCCACCCGAACAAAGTAGTAGTGGAAGTGTTTTTACAGATAATTCTGCAGCTCTAGCTACTTGTCATATTCAAGCTGAACATCAGGGTGCCACTGTAATCTCAGCAACTCTCTGTGATCATAATATGAATAGTTTATTACTGGAATTGTTGAGGGAGTTTAAAGAACACAATACTGAATTCAAGGAACAAATAGCGACTAATATAAAGGCAATCAGGGCAAGTGCTACAGAAAAGAAAGCTTTGTTTAGGGAAGAAAAGATGAGTACATGAGTTTCACGATGAAGGCGTATTCCAGGGAACGGTGTTGATGTATTGGAAGCTCAAATACAAAATTTAGAACAGAAATTTGAATCAATTGAAGAAATTTGAGGGGGATTTGATGTACCTACTACTCAGTTAAGAAAAGAATTGCATTCTAAAGTCGATGGGGTGATTTCCACAGTGGATAACATACACGTTATAATAGAGGAGAGTCATGTTAAGGAAGATGGTAGATGAACAGCGTAAGCTATGGAGAGAGGAGTATGAGAAAAATAAAGAGATATGTCAGAAACGTTGGATACTGTCCCAAATCAGGAAGTTGTAACTAAGATAGAACAGTGACTATCCGATGATGAGTCCTTAGCGAGACTGTGATTGATGGCTTACTGACGCACCCGCCAACTGGCCCAGCGACCTCGAAGAATTAACTGGGTCAACTCAGGCCGAACTGCCGATATATAGGGTGTTAATTTTTACTGAAGACATTGAAATATCTCGAAAACTACACACTAGATCAAAAAAGTTAAAATCACAATTTCTTTGTCTCCAAGGAGGACATCCAGTGATACCATACTCGATCCCCCACCTTACCCCGTGCGCGAGTGTCGGGGGGCAACTATGAATTCTTCAATGGGAACTTTCAGTTTTTATTGTAGATTACGATTCTACATCCAAATCTACAAACGCTTTGTCTGAAGCATTTTCTTTGTTCCACCACAGATGGCGCTGTAATCGGAGGAATGGAAACGGGTACACAATCGTAATTTACGACGTGCTGCTCAATGTCCCTTGAATATCGAATGGATCGTGAGACCCCATCTCCATGCTACGAGGGTAGTACAGAGTAGTATCTCATAAATTCTTATTGGAAACCCCATTCAAAATGTTGTATTCCTCCGACATATCGAACAGGGGACTACTCGACGTGCCACTGTGGCTGTGGCTCGAGGCGAAAGCTACTCTATTTCCTCAATTACAATAAATGTTCGCCACAGTTAGTGATCCGATTTTCAAATGATAGTACACAGGACAGAAGCATATCTGCGAGAATGTCAGCACAGGCGTTTCTAATGCCGTCTTCATGGCCTATTGGCACTTGCTGGTACACCTTATCTCTTGAACATCCCGACAGAAGGAAATCCGCCGACGTCCAATCCGGAGACCTAGCGTGCCAGTTAACAGGACCAACTCTCCCAATGTGTAAACACTGTCTAATACCTCCTGTGCTCCAATTGCGTAATTCGCTGAACAACCGTCATGCTGAAAATACGATAGTCCAGGATAACATCCTGCAATACTACCCGTAGTTTCTGTTCAAAAAACGTTCGATACTTGGGTACATTCAAAATGCCATCGATAAAATAAGGACCAATGAGTTTATCCTTCATCATCTCACAAGATACGTTAACCGACCAAGGACATTTATGGTCAGCCTTCTTTAACCAGTGGGGATTGTCTACACTCCAGCAATGTATATTATGCCGGTTAATGGTTCGTGAACGTGGACTCATTGGAAAATAGTAACCCGACAAAGGAAGTGGGGGTCGTTTTCATTTGTTAGCGTGCCCATTCACAAAACACTACGCGTTTATGGAAGTCGAAGCCATGAAGTTACTGGTACAGTGGCACGTGGTATGAACAAAACTTATTACGATCAAGTATAGTGACAATACTACCTACGGACATACCAGATTCGCGGAATAATTGCCTTGCTCGAATCCGTGGGTTGTGGTGCACTGCCACTAGTACAGCTATCTCATTAGCTTCTCCAGTAACACGTTAGCTTTGTTTCCTTTTGCCGGTCTTTACTCTGCCATCAGACATAAAGGCGTTCACAACCTTATAAAAGATCGAACGAGAGCGTACTTTCTCTGAAAACCGCTAGGCGTACAAAGTAACAGGAGCCTCAACATTTCTCCTACATTCTCGGTAAATCAGGATTATTTAAGTTTTTTCTTCTGTAGTTGCAGCATTCATCGTCCACTTGCACGTCTGTTCTCCAAATTATAGGTAGGTGTGCAGGTAATAAAATCTGCACTAGCAATGCTTAGAGCCGTTATCTGTTCTACGTCTGCGCGATACGTGATCTCCGATCGCAGTGTACTGTCTCTTGTGATACGTCGTAGTTCTCTAGACAGCTACGGTGGCACATCGAGTAGTCTCCTGTTCAATATGTGAGAAGCATACAACGTTACGAATGTGCTTTCATATGAGAAGCTATCAAATATTGTCCGGTACTACCCTCGCATCATGGAGGTAGGATCTCACGTGCCATTGGATATTCAAGGGCCATTGAGTAGTATGTCGGAAATTACGGTTATGTACCTATTTCTATTCCTTCTATTACAGTGCCGTCTGTGGTGAAACGAAGAAAACGCTACAGACAAAGAGCTTGTTGATTTTTGCCGTAGAATCGCAACCTGCAACAAAATACGGGGGTTCCCGTTGAAGATTCCCAAGTTGCTCCCGGCCCCCCTTCACACGGCGTGGGACGATGGGTGGAGTGTGATATCGTTGGATGTCCCCCTCAGTGATAAGAAAATTGGAATAACAACTTTACTTGATACGGTGTGTAGTTTTCGAGGCATTTCATTGTCTTCAGTTAAAATGAAAATGAACACCTTGCTCATACACAGGGTGAGTCACGTAACACTAACACTCCTTTTATTTCGTGAATGGTTACAAACATCGAAACGCCGTTTACGGTAAATGTTAGGGCGTCGAGAGGAGTGTATTTTTTTATTTTTGTTTGGTTAATGTTTTTAGCGTTGGTATCAACGGAGATATTCAAGTATGTAGGTTTTTTTAAATGGAACCGTATATTTTTTATTTCTGCGTTCGATAGCTCTTGAGAAGACAGTTACAGTGATTTATATTTTTAAATTGCTGACTCTGAAACATATCGAAAAAAAAATTCTAGAAATTGCCAGAAACACCACCAAGCAGAGCTGTCGTGTTGCGCTGTGTCAGAATGTCAACACATTTGCCTGTTTACTTCTCAGCACTGCAGGCGGCTCATTTCTGTTTCAGCATTTGTTGCATGCGGACATGTAAACCAATGAGGAGAAATTGGATATACTACTTTTATATGCTGACTATAAAAAAAAATTCCATAGAAACAGAACAGCGGTGTAGAGTGTCTGTCCGGATCACCAGTTCAAAATGGTTCAAATGGCTCTGAGCACTATGCGACGTAACTTCTGAGGTCATCAGTCGCCTAGAACTTAGAACTAATTAAACCTAACTAACCTAAGGACATCACACACACCCATGCCCGAGGCAGGATTCGAACCTGCGACCGTAGCGGTCTCTCGGTTCCAGACTGTAGCGCCTAGAACCGCACGGCCACTCCGGCCGGCGGATCACCAGTGTCCGACGCTCTAGCTAACTGCACGAATTATTAAGATGGTAGTGCTGACAGTCTGCTTGCATGTTAAAAAGAGGACTAGAAAGACGACTGCAACTGACAGAGAACACGAAGAAGCTGCTCTGGCTTCGACGCTAACGAATCCACTCAGTGTTGCGTGACATATTGCAATGGTATGTGGAATTAGCCAGGCGAGTGTCATTCGCATCCTGCATCTATAGAATTTCCATTCCTATCTTCTGTCACTACATCAGGCACTCGACGACCGTGATTTCGAACGTCGTACAGAATTTTGCCGGTTTTCCCTTCAGCAACTGAGAGACGACCCTACGTTTTTCCAGCGTGTGCTCTTAATCGGTGAAGTAACGTATTCTAACGACGTTAATGTAAGTTTGCATATCACGGGTTACTGGGCAGCCGAAAATTCACACTGTCTTCGTCAGCGGGAACTTCAACGACCGTGAAGCGTAAACGTATGGTGCGGCATCATTGGAAATTATATTGTGGGATCTTACTTCACCTCAGGACTTCTAAATGGACATTCATACGCACACTTTCTGACGACGTTCTGCCGACTCTTCTAGAAGAGGAACCACTGGATGTTCGACAGTGTATGTGGCTGCAACACGACGGTTGTCCAGGTCACTCGTCTCTTGTTGCACCGCAAATACTGAATGAGAACTTTTCTGGACGTTGGATAGGACGAAATTCTATTGTCAAAGGCCTGCGAGGTCTTCCGATTTGATTGCTGTTGATTTCTTTCTTTGGGGAGCGCTCAAAGATGCAGTCTATGGCGTGGCTTGAACTACGTCAGATGACATATGTCGTCGAATCACCAGTGCATGCTCTACCGAATCATCCACTGTAATTACATCTGTTCATCGTTTCTTCGAACGGCGACTGGAAATGTACCTTTCAGTCCATGGTCAAGAGTTTAAACGCATGCTTAAATAAAGGATAAAGTTATTATTTTTTTTTAAAGACAAAGTTAATGTTGTGTGATTTGGGTGGTTACCAGTTCATTGTTAATAAATTCTTTATTTCATTTACGTATGTACAAAATTGCATTGCAATGTCAAATAATTTGACAGCCATGCATTGGTCGTAGTTGGTAACACTGTCACTAGGCACTTACGTTCAGCGTGAAACGATGTTTCGTTAAGAGAAATATTTATTTTTTGGTGTACAGGTGGCAACCAAAGTATTATTAATAACATTGTTGGTTCAACGAATGTACCCCATATGATATAATATATAAGAGTGTAGGTAGAGACAGTTGTCCGGCAGCATATATTTTACCTCTATGAAGTACACACCTACGTACAGGGAAAGATTGGTCAAATCTTCCTTTTGACATTTAGATATTTAATAGAGTAGTTGCTTTTTGCAGCTCATAAGGCCAGTCTTATTTTTCAGGACTGAACAATTGGTTTCTCTGCTTAAATAGCTTTCATAAGACCTTTATGACACGCTACATCCTGGCCTATGTCGTATTTCCATCTACAACATTCGTAGATGAACCTGCATCTAGGTCCTAAGTTGGTTCAAGGGGATATAAGGCTTTCTGATTGTCATTGTTTGCACCGCAAATGCTGTTTCCGGCCACTGTGCTCTCACATTCTACGACTTTTCTCGACTTTTTTACGACAGGTTCCAACGCGAACATTAACAAACGCTGTAACACTGTAATTGTCTTCTATCGAATACGGTTATAAAAAGTATACTGTTCCATTGAAAAAATTACATACGTTCATAAGTATCTTCGCTGATACCAGAGCTAAAAGCCGGCCGTTGTGGCCAAGCGGTTTTAGGCGCTTCAGCCCGGAACCGCGCTGCTGCTACGGTCGCAGGTTCGAATCCTGCCTCGGGAATGGATGTGCATGATGTCCTTAGGTTAGCTAGGCTTAAGTAGATCTAAGTCTAGGGGACTGATGACCTCAGATGTTAAGTCCCATAGTGCTCAGAGCCATTTTGAACCAGAGCTAAAAACATTAACCAAACAAGAACATACCTACCCCTCGACGCTCTATCTTTTGCCGAAGACTGAGTTTCGATATGTGTAACCATTCATAAAATAAAAGGGATCCTGTGTCTTATGTGATGGGCATGACTTAGGTTGAAGACTATTCCGACTTCAAAGTGTAAGTTGGCGAGATACAGGGAATCACTTTATTGATGTACTCTTGGGGTCAACTTGTCAGGGCTCATACGTAGACCCGCAAGACAACTCGAACCGATGGAATGGTGTTGTATTGCTATAGTATCAGAAACTTGGAACTTTATACTTGTGCCATGGATGAAGAACACTGCAGCCTAAAGTCTCGCAGGACATCAGTCTTATGGCGCTTCCACGACAGTGTCCAGACGAACCTTTCCTGTAGGTCGGCGATGCGAGCGTACCGACTGGCACTCAGTATCAACCTAAGGACCTGATTTTGGAGAATCAGCAGGTGGCTGCTTTGAATAGTACTAGCTAACCTCCAGACCGAGCTGCCATTTAGTATCGTCGATAGTACCGTTATTATGTATAGCCGAAGTTTGGCTCTGGTGCTAAATTCAGTACTCGTACAAAATAGGACGAGCTGTTTGCCCATACCACACGCCTTATTCCAGAGTGCCTCAATATGTTTTGGAGAAAAGAATTGTTTATACAGGGTAACTCCAGACACTTCATCGTGGTCCTCCAAGCGATATTTTGTCTCTCAAATTAGCAGTAAGTAAAGGCCGTTTCCCATTACAGTAATTAAAGACAGTCTTCTATTAAAGTAGACAGCCGCCGTCTTAGACTGCTTTCGGCGGTAGGGGGCTCCAAAAGCCGGGCGAGTATGACCTTCTCAAACGTTTTACCCAAGCCGCTAAGAAAACTGATAGATCAACAGTTGGTAGCACGTGTTAAATCCTTAGGCCGTTTGGGGATCAGGACCACCTTGGAAATCTTCTAAGCAAACGGATAATACTTTGCAAGAAGACAGCCATTATGAAGCCTCGTGAGGAGCACCAAGTGTTTACGATGTAAGTGCTTTAGGTGTTCTGTTATTAAAACTCACATTGTAAGAGGTCCATGACTAAGGAATTTATTGCTAGCGCACTCGAGCAGATGTAATTTCGATTGATTTCTCACCGCTGCCTGCGATATGTAAGCTATAAGAGAATCTCAGATCAGAGAACAGTGTTGGCTGCAGTATGAACTGTGTGGCAGTAGGAGTAAGTAGTAGCTAGCTGTCGTGTGTATGGAGTTGGCTGGGTCGGTCGTAATATAAGGCAAAAGCAGCCTCGTGCATATGTACTATTATTATATCAAGTCCCATGTAAATGTTTTTCAAAAAATCTCTTGATAATAAGCTTTCTTATAAAAAGTAACTTTTGACAATCATTCATCTCAATTTAAAGAATTTGCTAATTTCTCCAATCCATTATCATCCCGATAATTGTAAAGAAAAATCAGTTGTTTCTTTTTATACATGACAAATCTATCGGCCAGTATTGCACTGGGCTGTGCCAGAAAAATTTCTTATAGGAGCATATATATACGCGTTATGCGGCGACCTTATTGAGGTAAGAATTTTCAATTTATTCAGTATGATCTTTCAGGGCCATGACACAGCACTGCTGACGTCCAAATTTACCAGTTTAGATTCATAGTCAGTTAATTATTGAAAGGTTATAAGTGAGCCGCAATTTTATTGAGAGGTTAGTCACATTTTATTATGTATATAACTTCACTGTGCGTCATTAAAGGCGGTTGCAGATGCTCGTCCGCCTTGATGATCCTTTCGACGAGTTTGAAGATAGTAATTCATATTCCCTCCGTGCAACAATGGTTCTTGCAAGAGCGTTGTCTGTTGTTCGAAGGCTGTAACAATCGTTTCCGGCATAGTGAGACGGTAGTTTGAGATCTGTGGTTTAGTGACGGCCGAAACACTGTCTTAACTCATGAATGCAGTGCGAGCTGCTGGCGGGCACACGACAGGTTGCAGGATAACAGTGTCTGCGATCGCAGCGCTGTGGTCGTAGATGAGCTGGCAGCGTACTTGGCGTCACTCGAGGCGACTGCCAGAGACTGTGGACAACAAATCGCTATGTTGCTGTTGTTTTTGATGTTGTTTCCTGAAACATTGACCATCATAAGGTCGAACCTGTATCAGTGATTGGCTACTAGGCGCTTGAGTGTATTTTGTGAAACGTTGCCTGAAGCGTGGCCATCCGCGGGCGGCAAGTGTGTTGCAGGGTTGCAGTTTCCTGTCTTCTTGGAGGGACACAGCTGTATGTGCATCTCCAGTGTGGTGTTTTGAATTCGGTGAGTCGGATTGCCTGCGCATTCCATGGTCCAAGCCTATTTCAGGCGTTGCGTAGCGTCCTCTGCGTATAACAGCGTGTTTCATTTTGCTTTCTTAATATCGATGTCGTTGCTTTTAATTGCTGGAAAAGTAATTTTCACTTTTCAGCGCGCTGAATCTGTCCTGACTTCTTCGATTTCTTCATTTTCCTCATGGAGCCAGTTTACATCAACTGCCTAGTATTGCCTATTGATTTCGTTACTAAGTGGCTTATGTTTCTGAATTCTCTGATTTCCCGAACATTTTTGTATATTTTACATCCCTCGATTAACTGAAATATTTCCCCTGATACCTTGGCTTCCACATACACTCCTGGAAATTGAAATAAGAACACCGTGAATTCATTGTCCCAGGAAGGGGAAACTTTATTGACACATTCCTGGGGTCAGATACATCACATGATCACACTGACAGAACCACAGGCACATAGACACAGGCAACAGAGCATGCACAATGTCGGCACTAGTACAGTGTATATCCACCTTTCGCAGCAATGCAGGCTGCTATTCTCCCATGGAGACGATCGTAGAGATGCTTGATGCAGTCCTGTGGAACGGCTTGCCATGCCATTTCCACCTGGCGCCTCAGTTGGACCAGCGTTCGTGCTGGACGTGCAGACCGCGTGAGACGACGCTTCATCCAGTCCCAAACATGCTCAATGGGGGACAGATCCGGAGATCTTGCTGGCCAGGGTAGTTCACTTACACCTTCTAGAGCACGTTGGGTGGCACGGGATACATGCGGACGCGCATTGTCCTGTTGGAACAGCAAGTTCCCTTGCCGGTCTAGGAATGGTAGAACGATGGGTTCGATGACGGTTTGGATGTACCGTGCACTATTCAGTGTCCCCTCGACGATCACCAGTGGTGTACGGCCAGTGTAGGAGATCGCTCCCCACACCATGATGCCGGGTGTTGGCCCTGTGTGCCTCGGTCGTATGCAGTCCTGATTGTGGCGCTCACCTGCACGGCGCCAAACACGCATACGACCATCATTGGCACCAAGGCAGAAGCGACTCTCATCGCTGAAGACGACACGTCTCCATTCGTCCCTCCATTCACGCCTGTCGCGACACCACTGGAGGCGGGCTGCACGATGTTGGGGCGTGAGCGGAAGACGGCCTAACGGTGTGCGGGACCGTAGGCCAGCTTCATGGAGACGGTTGCGAATGGTCCTCGCCGATACCCCAGGGGCAACAGTGTCCCTAATTTGCTGGGAAGTGGTGGTGCGGTCCCCTACGGCACTGCGTAGGATCCTACGGTCTTGGCGTGCATCCGTGCGTCGATGCGGTCCGGTCCCAGGTCGACGGGCACGTGCACCTTCCGCCGACCACTGGCGACAACATCGATGTACTGTGGAGACCTCACGCCCCACGTGTTGAGCAATTCGGCGGTATGTCCACCCGGCCTCCCGCATGCCCACTATACGCCCTCGCTCAAAGTCCGTCAACTGCACATACGGTTCACGTCCACGCTGTCGCGGCATGCTACCAGTGTTAAAGACTGCGATGGAGCTCCGTATGCCACGGCAAACTGGCTGACACTGACGGCGGCGGTGCACAAATGCTGCGCAGCTAGCGCCATTCGACGGCCAACACCGCGGTTCCTGGTGTGTCCGCTGTGCCGTGCGTGTGATCATTGCTTGTACAACCCTCTCGCAGTGTCCGGAGCAAGTATGGTGGGTCTGACACACCGGTGTCGATGTGTTCTTTTTTCCATTTCCAGGAGTGTATTTATCTGTCTTATAGAATTACTTTTTTGTCCAACTTTCCTGACTGCACTGTCGAGATATATCTATTCTTCCTGAACAAAACTGTCTACTGCAGTATTAATTATCGCCGTATCTACAGGCTCAGATCCTCAAATTCACGTAATCATTCCTCACTATTTCAGTAACCTACTTCCATACGGACTGTTTCTGTCTATTCTCTTGGACACCATCTTACTCGTCATTTTCACTAAATTGCAATCCAAGGCTATCTCTACCTTGGGTATGCCTTACAATGTGATTTTCAAAATTCTGTCTATCCATGATCTCTTCAAGAAGCTGTCTTTCCGTGTCTCCAGAGTTTTCCCAAGTACACCTCCTCTTCTTCTAATTGTTGAACAGTGTATTTGCTACTATTAGCTGAAAATTATTAAATAACACAAGGCGATTTTCTGAACTCTCGTTATTATTACTGAGCCTGGGTTCACTTGTAACGAAGCCTCTATTCTTTGCTCTATTATAACGCCTCAAATCTTCATGCTCATTAGTTTTTCGTCTTTCTTTACGTACTTATTTTCCTATTCAGTGTTCTCATCTATTTTATTTCTTAATATTCCGCTTGTGAAGAGAACAAGTGAACCTCATTTACTGTTGATGGCATTGGTTTGCTTTCGATTCTGATGAGGATGCTCCTACTGCTGAACTGTTCACAGTAATTCTTTCTCTGCCCTTCTATCTTATACGAGACAAATCCTACTGCTCTTGTACCAGCCTACGTTGCTATTGATATTACCCTACATCATACGACCAGAAATGTTCATCCGCTTTGCATTTCACGTCAGTGGCCCGTAATACATCCATATTCAGATTCTGAATTGACCTTTTCAGATTTTCTAGCTTCCCTATCGTATTCGATATCTCACACTGCGATTAGTAAAACGTTGCCATTTCCGAACGGTTATTATTATCCAATGTTGTTGCAAATGAAGAGACCATCACGACCCGTTTCGAGTTGCAGACCACATTTCTAGTGGATATGCGTTTTGTGCTTTTAATGCAGTGCTTTCCATTGACTTCTGCTTCCTCAAGGCTTTGAAATTTGCTGATTATTCCTCCGTAAGGTGTTTGGGCCCACCACAGGCGTGGCCTCTTGAAAATTTTTTGATGTTGCTGATCTTACTGCAGGGTAATCGGACGAACGCAGTAAATTTTACACAAAAAAGTAATTACTTCAATTTCCGTCCACTTGCTTGTACAGCCAGAAGAAGCAGAGAGAGAGAGAGACAAGTATTTTTATTTGGCAGAAGTAGGGCTAACCCCTACCGAACAAACATTATTGGATGTTCAAAGAGTACCAAAACCGGTAGTAACGACACTGTTTGATGAACACAAGTGTGGCGTCACCGCTAGACACCACACTTGCTAGGTGGTAGCTTTAAATCGGCCGCGGTCCATAGTACATGTCGGACCCGCGTGTCGCCGCTGTCAGGGATCGCAGACCGAGCGCCACCACAAGGCAGGTCTCGAGATGCGGACTAGCACTCGCCCCAGTTGTACGACGACTTTGCTAGCGACTACACTGACGAAGCCGTTCTCTCATTTGCCGAGAGACAGTTAGAATAGCCTTCAGCTAAGTCAATGGCTACGACCTAGCAAGGCGCCATTAACCATTTTAAGATAGAGTCTCACTTGTATCATCAAGGAATGCTGTATACAAATGATGGATTAAAAGTTAAGTATTATAGCAGCTACGTACTTTTCTTGCTACCATTCATTACGTATCCTGTTTCAGACCTCTCTCTAGCCTACGTGAGATTAACGCGTGCCTTTCGGCTACTTCAGTGTGGCGTAGCTGTCTTGTTACGCCACAACAACAAGATCATTACGAAGAAAAAACCTCCCAAATTGCTCGAAGTCATTATAAAGATTGTGCCGTGAATCAAGATAAGTTGCGCTCTTAAAGTATATTAAACTTTAAAATGTACCCAGCGAACGTGTTATTCTGTCAAGCCATAGACAAAAGTTCATATTTAATCTTTCTTCAGCATTCTGTCAGTGAATGGAACAGAAATACAGGAAGATGAACGGTAAACTGCATATACTCAACCGCAGACGACACATATTCTTATATCATCTCTTTAAAGAAGAAGTCTTTCAGGCGATCTGCAACCATGTTGGCACTAATAACTCTGCACTCATCATGGGCGCCTAAATTTCTTTATTTTTAACTTCTAGTGACACTTTTCAGGTTGCAGAAAAGAAATAAAAATCCGCCAAGACCAGTGCATAAATTTTATATTTGTTAAAGTAGGCAAAATTCTGTGAAAAGTAGCAGGGGGGAATTTGTACAATGTACATCGCTGGGTAAGCAAGTGCGGTGATAAAGTTGATGCGTTGTCTAATATGGAGGACCATGTGCGTTGCAACTCACTTGTTTATCGCCTTGGTACCGTCTGAAATAAAAGAACAGACAGCTTCGTTAAGTTTGCGTGATGGAATGAGATTTCCTGTTATTAGTCACATCACGTCTTCCTCAGAACTTATAGAGATACTATGTGGAGAAGAATGTACGAAGGTAGCAGACTGTAGAATTTTGTACCAATCTCAAGTGCTCTGTGAAGTAAGACTTTTGGGTATGGCAAAAGCATGTTACCATTAATTCTTTACCTACGACCTCCTCAACTGTACACAAATATAAACTCTGAAACAGTCTGTAATTAAGAAAGAGCAAACCGCAGGAACTGAAGAACGCCCTAACATTAATTTCACCCTCCCGACGCGCACCACTGGCGTGGGCAAACAGAGGGAGCATCACCCGGTGTTTGATTTGTCTCTCCAAACAGCCATCTTCAAGATATTTGCTTTTAATTTTGGCTGCTCGTAATTTGCTTAAAGGCCGTATTCACGCATGCGTGAATTATCTACTACGTCTTTTCATATAAAGTAGTATCAAATAATCAGAGTTATTTCGGGTGCTGTATTTTTAACCTGAACATATTTCGAATTCGAGGTACGTCTATTTTCGAACTCTCATACTATCAGGAGTTATCCAGGTGCATTTTTTCCATGAATCTCTACATCGCCACTGACTTAAAACTGTACAATAAACAGCAAGTGGGTCGTCCATTCATCTTCCGTAAAGCTGAGGTATCTATATTCTCGTAATGACATTGATTTGTAATATGGGAGTCTCAGGTTAGAACATACATTCAGTAGAACTTACGACATAGCCATGCCGGAACAGTTTAGTCTACGTATCTGTAATCGGGAACGTCGAATGTACGTATGTACACGAATATGTTGAAACAATTGTAAGTCTGTGGCAACCAAGGATTCGAACCCGAACATCTCGCTTATTGGAGGAATTCCCATTAACTACGAGGGGCGTTCAATAAGTAAAACAACTCACTTACCTTTTTGAAAGTATGTTGGTTATATCCAGGATTCCAATACGCTATCGTATTCCCCACTCCTTTGGCTACAAAACTCTAGTTTTCAACATAATCTCCGTTCATTGCGACGGCTTTTGGCCACCTTATTAGCAGGGTCTGTCTGCCAGTATGCACCACTCTACTGGTCGACGTCGGAGTCAATGTCTTGCTGCATCAGTAACTTTCCCATCATCCACGTACTGATTGCCGCGACGTGCATCCTTCATTGGGCCAAACGGACGGAAGTCGGAAGGTGTGAGATCTGTGTTGTAGGTCGGAAGAGAAAGAACAGTCCAACGAAGTTTTGTGATCCCCTCTCGGATGCGCCGACTTGTGTGGGACCTTGAGTGAAGTGGAAGTCCGTTCGCATTTTTGTGGCAACGAACACGCTGAAGTCGTTTCTTCAATTTCCTCAGGGTTCCTCACTACATTTAAGAGATGATCGTTACACCATGAGGGAGGACGTCAAATAGAAGATCGTCGCCATTACTTTACCGGCTGAAGATGCGATACTGAACTTCTTCAGAGGAGGAGAGGTGGTGTGGCGCCACTCCATAGATCGCCATTTTGTTTCCGGTTCAAAGTGATGAACCCATGTTTCATAACCTGTGACGATGTTCGATAGAAAATTGTTGCGGTCACCGTCGTAGTGCGTAAGGAATTTCACAGAGAAGGACCTATGTTGCTCTTTAGAGTCTTGTTGGGTGGCGAGGAACCAGCGGGCACGGACCTTTGAGTACTCCACTGGTGGACGAATCTGCCAGCACTACCAACAGAAACGTCCAGGTATGCAGCGAGGTGACTGAATCCGTCGATCACATCGAATGAGAGTGTCCGCACGTTCCAACACTGCAGGACTCACAACTGTGTGCGGCCGGCCGGCACGTGGATGATCCGTCAGGCTTGCGCGACCTTATTGGGTTGATAACAGACCCCTCACCCAACGGCTCGCCGTGCTTTTGTTCACATTCTGCAAGCGACTATGAGTATCTGCGATGCTCTGCTTTCCGCCAAAAGAAACACAATGACAGCTGTCTACCTGGAACGCACCTCCCATAGAGTCGTCATTTTGAAGGCAATGTGTATCGCCACCACCTATCCGAACTTTATGAAACTATAGGGACTGAAAGGAGGATATTCTGCAATATGCCACAGAAAATTCCGCATTTTTCAACTCATAATTGACCAAGAAAAGAAGTATCTTTAATTACGTGTTGAACGCCCTTAGTAGTTATTCCGTCTAAGGATGCCTCCGACTCACTACATATCGCTCCCATTATTTCTCATTACTACTACCAGAAATTCTCCCACAGGTTAATGGGAACAGCACAACTGAGGATCAGTTCTGCCCGATGACTGTGACTAACCCTGCGATAATAGTGCAGTTTTTAAAGAAGTATCGTTTTTACTAACGGCCACTGCAATGACTAACTGGGGGCGTGATAATACAGTCCCCTTTATGAGTTGTCTAGCTAAAGGCTTCCGTGAGCAAAGAAAAATTTGATTTTCAACATATTTTAGTATAACTACCAACCGAGTTTAAAAACTTAAAATGCTGTAGATTACTCATGTGTTAGTGATGGGAACGATCAGACGAGTTATTCGAAAGAAGTGTCTTCTTTTGCCAAGATCTCTAAATATTATTTATTTCATGATGAGAGGTTTCGACAGAAGCTTCTTGTCATCATCTGATCTTTCGATGTTCACACGATGACAGCTAGCTTCTGTTGAAACGTGTTATCGTGAAGTAAATAATTGACTGAATGAAAAAAAATGCAACACCAGGAAGGAGTTGTATGACGTAAATGTAAGTTGGTAGCCGCATTCCACATTTGAAAGATGATGTCTGTTCAAGTTTCAGGATTCAAAATCAGATTTGCCGTAAAAACACGCTGTAACGGTCACGAGCGTTAGTTGCCTTTGAGAGTGGACGTGGTGAGTTGATGTTACTCAAAAACGCCTTTCCAGGCGACAAAGCCTCCACTATCAACACCTCAATGACTTTCAAATAGTTCAAATGGCTCTGAGCACTATGGGACAGCTAAGGTCATCAGTCCCCTAGAACTTAGAACTTCTTAAACCTAACTAACCTAAGGACATCACACACATCTATGCCCAGGCAGGATTCGAACCTGCGACCGTAGAGGTCGCGCGCTTCCAGACTCAAGTGCCTAGAACCGTTCGGCCACCCCGGCCGGCTCACTGACTTTGCTCGAAGTCGTGTGATAGAGCTACGAGAAGCCGGATGTCCCTTCTGCGATATTACAGAAAGAATGTGGCCAGTGTACGCAAGTGCTGGCAGTGATGGTACAGGGAATCTATAGTCGCAAGAAGAAGAGGCTCCGACCGGCCACGTGGCACTACCGAGAGGGAAGATAATCGTATTCTGCGTATGGCTGTGCAGCATCGTATGCATCTGCAGCAGCAACCTGAGCAACAGTTGGCACCACGTGGACAAAATGGTTAGATAAGGGTCACTTCATGGAAAGATCCGAGCTACACTCTCTGTAGTGTACATTCCACTGACCCCAAACCATCACCATTTGCGACTTCAGTGCTGTAAGGCGAGAGTTCAATGGAGGGCAAAAGGTGGAGGTCTGCTGTGTTTTCTGTTGAAAACTGGTTCTGCATCGGTGCCAGCGTTGCCCGTGTGCTTGTTAGAAGGAGGTCAGTTGAGGGCCTGCAACCAATCTGCCTGCCTGCTAGATACAGGGGCCCTGCCCCTGGAGTTGTGGTCTGCGAGCGATTTGGTATGATAGCAGGAACACTCTCGTCATTACGTGCTTGCATTCCACATTCTAGTGGTTATTAATGTACTAGCAAATTGCAATAGCTTGTCTCGTGCTTACATTAACCTGTGATCTTATAAAGCTAATCACTTAAATACATCACCCAAGCAAATGTATTCCAGGAATTTAATTTCCCTACATTACTTATTTTTGGTGCTGCTATGTTTTCCGTCAGTGTATCTAGTGATCTTGGGATCAGGAGGAATTTCTTTCCAATTTGAGATGCTATCTAGCTATCATAATGTACTGATTCAAAGGTATGATTTTATCTTACACGTTTAACATAAGTGTTACAGTTAGAAAAGGTGTATATGTCGTGAGGCAAACGTATCACACTGCGCGCAAATACTCTGACTACATTCACCCAGTGTTGGACCACGGGAGCACTTACCGACTTCCAGAAAACTTTAAAAACAGTTAAAAAACCTTTGAAAAAGTTTCTCGCTGTCACCCCAAAAAATGACACAAAAAGAAAAGTTAATGCTTACTACATTATCGATGTTCAAGCACTCATGATGTTATAATTTATGACGTTTTTACTACTAACACTATTCTCAACACATTTTGCAGACATTACCCGCATAACTTTCTGGCAGATTAAAGCTATGTGCCTGACCGAGACTCCAACTCAAGACCTCTGCCCTTTTGCAAAAGGCAATAGTCCCGGATTCGAGTCTTGGTTCGGCACACAGTTTAATCTATCAGAAAGTTTCATATCAGAGCACACTCGACTGCAGAGTTAAAATTTCATTCTGAAAACATCCCCCCGGCCTTAGCTAAGCCATGTCTGCGGAACATACTTTCTTCCAGGAGTAATGAACTTGGAAATTTCTCAGGAGAGTTTCAGTGGAGTTTGGTACGTAGGAGACAAGGTACTGGCGGAAGTAAAGCTGTGTGCAAGAGTCGTCAGTCGTGTTTGCGTAGCTCTGTCGGAGAGCGAGATTCTACTCCGAAGACATTGCTCCGTTTTTCTCAGGGTGTTATGCTAGTTGTATATTTGCAGGCGACTTCGACTGTGTCTTGCAGCAGTAGGATATGTCGCCTCACTTTAAAGCCTCTCAAGAACTCTGCGTGATCGTGCAAGCGACACGTGAGAACAGAGTTTTGGCAATTCCAGTGGCACCACCTATGAAACAAGCCAGTCGGAAATTTGCCTTGATAGAAATTACGTCTCCAAGGAGCTAGCGTCTGACATCCAAGAGGCTGAATTGTGGCCGCTGGTTTTCTCAGACCACAGTGCACACATCTGCACGATTCTCCTCAAATCTCAACATACGCCATGGAAAATGAAAATCACACATTACTAGGAGATAGAATGTTAACGACTTGTAACACACACTTGAACAACTTGCGAACGACGACTACTCACAGTGTAAGGGTGTTAGGGTGTGCCAAGCCCTCCTTACAGCAAATCCTGATGCGGTATGGGAAAGACACGGAGGATTGGCGCCGACACACAACTACCAGTAGTATGCCATCCTCCGAGACATAGTCACCCCAGGTATCGACCCGACCATCCTGAGGCGGCCGCAGCAGATTAAGAAGCGAATAGTAACGATCTACATCTACATTGATACTCCGCAAGCCACCCAACGGTGTGTGGCGGAGGGCACTTTACGTGCCACTGTCATTACCTCCCTTTCCTGTTCCAGTCGCGTATGGTTCGCGGAAAGAACGACTGTCTGAAAGTCTCCGTGCGCGCTCTAATCTCTCTAATTTTACATTCGTGATCTCCTCGGGAAGTATAAGTAGGGGGAAGCAATATATTCGATACCTCATCCAGAAACGCACCCTCTCGAAACCTGGCGAGCAAGCTACACCGCGATGCAGAGCGCCTCTCTTGCAGAGTCTGCCACTTGAGTATATTAAACATCTCCGTAACGCTATCACGGTTACCAAATAACCCAGTGACGAAACGCGCCGCTCTTCTTTGGATCTTCTCTATCTCCTCCGTCAACCCGACCTGGTACGGATCCCACACTGATGAGCAATACTCAAGTATAGGTCAAACGAGTGTTTTGTAAGCCACCTCCTTTGTTGATGGACTACATTTTCTAAGCACTCTCCCAATGAATCTCAACCTGGTACCCGCCTTACCAACAATTAGTTTTATATGATCATTCCACTTCAAATCGTTCCGTACGCATACTCCCAGATATTTTACAGAAGTAACTGCTACCAGTGTTTGTTCCGCTATCATATAATCATACAATAAAGGATCCTTCTTTCTATGTATTCGCAATACATTACATACATACATGTCGTCAGCAGAGAGTGCTCTTTAGAACGCGTGTACGGGACTCACTGACTAGGAGACACCTACCATGCATCACATCACAACCAGCAGTCGAAGACGATGACTGTAGTTCATGAGGAAACCCGTCACGCCACAGGCACAGACTATACCCAACAATCTGAAATAGTCATGGCCTTCACCGATCACTATCGGAACATTTATGGTGCTGGAAATGCCGTCGCAACAGTGACTGGTCAGGTCTTTTCTTACGTCACACGCACCATCCCCGAGGGAGACAATACCCAAGTGATGGAATTGATCACCAGGGATGAAGTGGCAACTGTCGTGGACAAGTGGGCCAATAACAAATCTCCCGGTATGGCTGGTCTGCTTACAGAGTTCTAGCGTGCCTTCCGGATGTTAGTGACCTCGAGATGGACCAGCATGTTTCAAGAACTTTTCAAGCCAGGCCATGCTATCCCTCCCAGCTTTGTCACACGCATCATCATTTCTATGAGTACGACAAGCTGCAGGACTGTGACCACCGACTACCCTCCTTATGCCCGAATTCTGGCGCACGGCTTTGTCCCTTTCTTCCAAGCATCCTTTCATAGGAACAGGTGACCAAAAGTGGTCATTCTGGGCAGCTATATTCGCAGTCGAGTTCGACAGCGCATTCGACAAAAAACATTACGGTTTCCTATTCTCTTCGATGGTTCGGAAGGGTTTCAGAGCCTACTCTCGTAACATTGTAGTGGCATTTATGACAGCCCTAGCAGTCGCTTCGAGAACTCAGTTCCAATCGGCGATCTGTCCGCTATCGACCCTGCTACACGCCTTCGATCTGGAAACCCTCATTGGGACGCTCAAGTCAACGCTCAATGGATTCACGCTACGAGTGCACTCCTCCCGCTGTGGAGCATACGCCGACGATCTGCTCCTCTTGGCTCATTCGGTAGCGCAAACACGACAGACCGTTGAAGCAGTGATGCGTACGGCGCAGTGGCAGGCAGCTCTACGAATGTGAATAAATCTGCAGAGTTGTCAATAGGAGGCGGCCTCCTCGATGCCAAACTAACGCCCTTCCCACGGGTGCAGACTGTCAAGTACCTAGTCACTGTCTCCAGCTCCCATACATCCCGTGCGACGGCTACTAATTTTCGGCGCGCGTTGCAGAGCGTTCGCGGCGAGATCAACAACAATCTACTCCGGAATCTTGATTCTCTTCAGCAGGTGTACTGTCTCTATCGCCATGTTGTTACGAAACTGGCTGATGTTACGCAAGTCCTATCCTTACGTCACACGATTGGACCACATTTGCAAGTGGCCTTCGGCTACTATCTGACAGCGGGAACAATTTTTAAGTCAAGTATGAAATGCCTACCCAACGTCCGCGTGGGGAAGAACTTGGTCTATTCAATGTATAGTACAGGGGTGAGGCTCTCTATGTACGAAAAATGGACGTCCTTACGCCGGCATCAATCCTTCCACCAGTGCCTCATTGTCACATATTGCCGCCTTTATTGTGGCCTATACTTAAGTGTATTCCACGCTCCCGACCACGTGTCCTCCTATGTCCAAAGACATCTATCTCAACCTGTTCCGACGAGTGTCAATCAAAACTGTCGAACTGAAGTGGTCTGCGATCCGATGGTCAAATGTAGGGTGCCATACCCACCAAGTTTACCTCCTCACATCTGTTACAGCAACATGTCGTACTTAGTTACCAAAGACAAAATTGTGACACCCCAGGAGTTACATCCAATTAGATTAGCTGACATTCCATTTATTGCCGTCTGCCAACACATCGGCGACGATATCCACTGCCTCATATGCCCATCAAACCGTAAAGTGTTGGTAAGCTGCAGGATGGGCGCCTGCCTTCCGTACATTTCTCTGACTGTGGTTGAACCTAAGACATATATCTTTTCTGAGGACATATGTTTCCCAACTGCCCAAACCGACGCCATACTCTGGACAAAAGGTTGTACGCTCAGCAACCTCAGTGGCAACGGCAAAAATCGGGCCTCTGCTTTTGGAGCAGGTTACAGAATGCCCGCGCTGACTTTGAAGCGATGACCCGACTACTTGCATGGCGTATTCATGTCCTCCCCCCCCCCCCCCCCCCGCCCTCCCTGGTTAGGGCGTAATTGGTCTTATCCCCACTCCCCCCCCCCCCCCCCCAATGATATCTTATTCCACTCTTCTCGGTGGATGTACGTATTTCGTCCCCGCCTTCTAAGGACGTCAAAATGGCGAGCTCATCTTTCGCTGCACACAGCAGTCCACATAAAGCAGCAACATGACACTTTACCCTCTACTCCCATGTCATGTGGACTGAGATTAAATAAATAAATGGAAATCTCCCGTATCCCAACCTAATTTCCGCATGCACTCCCCTCCTAAGCGTCCGACGATGGAGTGGTTTGGGAGCACCCTAGGCCTCAATTACGACCCCTGTCGTCTGTCTCCGCTTATGGACGGACAGATGTATAGCTCCGATTGTTTCTCCTCTCCCCTCCCGTTTCCCTACTGCTCCTCTTTGATTCTTTCTAATAAAATTGTATACAAACAGAAGAAAATCGGTAGAGCACTTGCCCGGGAAAGGCAAATGTCCCGAGTTCGAGTCTCGTTCTGACACAGTTTTAATCTACCAGTAAGTTACATGTCAGCGTAAGCAACGCTGCAAAGCGAAAAGTTATGTCTGGATTATCCACATGTACCACTGAATGCACTTACAAAATTATATCACTGTATGACACATAATGCGGGAAGCATGATTTCATATACACTGAGATGCGTGAAAAATTAGATTTTGCTTCAAAGGTAGCGCAATTTACCCAGATTATACTCAACCAGCGTCTGATAATGACGGCACATAGCGGCTTCCAACAAACCTTAGATATAATTTCGAACCTTTTCCAAACTTATTGTCGCTTTCGCACTTAAAATAAAATAATGAACATGTTAACTCAGTTATAAGGTAAGAAGAAGTTTCTAGCTGTTTCATACATGAGACATTGATTCTTTAAAGAATCGGAGGTTCACTGGTATATGGTAACGGAAGAACTCCTTAATTTTTATGCTTATGTAGTATGACTCATTTGGTTAAAAATTCTGCGGAGAATGAAACACACGCAGTCATTCCTTTCTCGTGTACAAAATGCACGCGACCATTCGGCCTCCGGCTTAAAATTGATGCAAAAAGAAAGGAAAAAGTACTGTTTCATCCTCATCTAATAAGTGCCACTGAGATTCAGGAAGTGTTCTTTTGAAATTATTCGCAGACACTGAAACTATCAGCATATGTCTTCTGACTGGGTGTCAAGACCGCTGACTAATAAACATAAAAGTATTCGAGTTGCCAGTCATTTGAATGCCCTTAAGAAGTACAGGTATACAGCTGATGGATTTTTAAAAAGATTCGCATTGATTGTGGAAACGTAACATGACATCAGAATCGAAACAACAATGCACGCAATGAATGGGTGCAGCGCAATATTCCAGTTGTGGATTTAGTGCCTCGGGTTTATAAATCAGTTCTAAGACCCACTACCAGACTTAAACTGGTTATGAAGTGCAAGAAAATAAGTGGCAAGATGAGACAAGGCACTTTTTTGCTTGATGTCGATGTCCGTCTGCATACTGCTGAACGAATACAGGACAGCATGGTGTCACGCGGCTCGAACAATTTTTTGCCTTCTTTAAAGCTCTCATCTAAAGTGACTACAATTTTTTTCACTTTAACTTGAAAGTGATACATAAATGACGATGACATAAAAAAAACCAGCAGAGATTGGTGAACCTGGTCGCAGATTTTTACGAGGATGATATGTAAATGTTGGTTGTTAATCCTGATACGAACGTTAATGTTGGTGAAAATTACATTAAAAAATAAACTGAGGCATGTACTTTCATGTAACAATTATTTTTAATGTGCTTTTATTTTCTTGATACAGATAAGGTACTTACTTTTTCTTAAAAAAAAAGGTGTCATCCATATATTAAATTCCGTGAAATTTAATACGTAAGTGGATTCGATGGGGTGAAGTCAGTGAAATTCAATATCAGCGACCTTCACTGATATTGAATTTCGCGTACTTCACCCTCATCGGATCCACTTAGGTATACAGTGCCTGTGAAGTAGTGAATTTGTATGGCAAATGAAAATTTGTGCTAAATTGGGATTCGCATCTTTCCTCCTTCTTATCGTTTGTAATACCTTAATTAATTAGGTAATTTGAAAACGTTTACATCAGTGAACAATACTCATAAACGCTACTGTCAAACATTAACTCCTGGGTCTGTGGAAATCGCATCACTATAGGAAACTGCGAGCCATGTTCAGAAAGCAAGTGAATTTAATTTTTATGTTTTTTTGGATAATTTGTATTTGAAAAAAATACAGGGTATAGTTGGTAGACTTTTTGACTATTTTGCCACGTAATCACCATCCCGTTCAATGGATGTGGCCCGAGCTTCCTTGTACAATCCTCGAAGAATTCTCGGGCGAGCTCCTTCTACCATTCAGAACCTTTTTTTGCACCTGCTCGTCGGCTGAAAATTTAATTCCGCTCATGTGTGTCTTGAGGGAGGTGAGAAGATAATAATCTGACGGCACCAGGTGAGTCGAATACGGAGTGGAGCTTTCAAAACATACCAGCCAAACAAGTCCAAGAGTGCCTTCATGGTTAAGGCTGTGCGAGGACGGGCATTGTAGTGCTACCAGAACACTCCTGTCGCAAACAAACTCCTTCTTTTGTTTCGAATGCTTGAGTCTTTTTAGGGTCTCACAATATCGGCAAGCACTGATGGTCTCCCCCTGAGACAGAAATTTGACTAAAGTTTTGCCTTTTCGGTCCCAAAATGGATTATGAATTTTTTTACACGAGATTATGGTTTTGAATTTTATGTCGGATGGGGAATTGGTATTATTACACCTTGACGACTGTATTTTTGTCTCAAGCATGTAATGAGCTAGCCACGTTTCATCTCCAGTGACAATAGTGCTCAGAAAATCCAGTTCGTCTCTCAGTTCAAGTGTCTCAAGAAACCTGCAGGCGTTACCGAGCCGATTTTTCTTGTCCTGTTCTGTCAGACCAATCTTGCGCACAGTTTCCGGATACCCGTGTATCTGTGGGTCTCACAGAAGAGAGATCTGGAGAGTTGTGGAACCATCGCAGAAATTTCATCCACTGTCAATCACCGATTTCAAGCACAGTTTGCTCGATATTTTGCACCAACTTTTCACTCAAAACGGAAGGTTTTGAACATTAGTTCTGGCTCCACTAAACTCCACACACCTCTGTTCATAACATGTTCACCGTAAACCGTTTTGATTCGTGAAAAAAATTCTGTAGATGTTATTCCTTCCGCGAGTAGGAAGTGGATTACACCACGTGACTCGCACTTGGCGGGATTTCTTACCGACATCTTTGACACAACTGGACACCTCAACATGAGTTTAAACAATACCTTATTCCTGCGATTCTCGCTCTGGTCAGGGGATTCCTCTCTACCACTGCTGCCAATCCTCAACAAATAAAAGAGCTCAGGCCTTAACCGGTCAGAGTACACTTAATTTCGGAACTTGCGTCTTATATAATGGGTTCTACATCAATTGAATTGAATGCATTGAACTAGGATGGCACTGAAGCGCTGAAATGAGGATAACACCAGCGAAATGCAGCGATATGAAATGATATCATCGAAATGTGTTCGGCGGTAAGCATCAGTGGTATAAGCATCAGTGGTGTTCCGGAGGAGTCGCCAGGTAGCCTAAGAAAAGGCAGGCACTCGTGGGAAGCAGACTATCCAGTTCTGAGCCCAGGTGAGACGCGGGTATCCGTTTTTTGAAACTTGTTCACTGAGTTCTAGGTGTTACACTGACATTAGTTCATTCGTATTAGTTCATGCCCTTGAATGTAATTGATTTCCCCCATTCTCGTTCAATTTACTTCAGTTTAATTAATTTTAAATCTGATCTCCATTCATTCTAAATACTTATTGTATGAAATTTTGACTCGCAGCTGGCTATGTATCCTTAGGTGTCACTACTGACTTTGTTTAGAAATTTTGGTAATAATTGCAGAACCTGTATACAGCAACAGAATATGAAACAGTCAGAAACGCATTGAGTGCAATCAGTTATGTAGCAGGTAATATAACCTAATACTTACCAAAGTTCATATATCATTTACTGACCATGTCACGCCAACTGAATACTGCGGTGATAATAATACAGCCTCATCAGAACTGCTGAACACCAAAATATATATTATAATTACTATATAATTATAATTACTAAAGGCATGGTGTGTCAGACGTGAATGTACAGCTATAACTAATCATCAGCAAGTTCTTAACAAATGAAGGAGTAAACTACCATAGACATGCGTTACAAAAAGGAAGTAAAAGTGAAGATGTGGTCGGCATCGGTTCTTGTATTTGACACTGAAAGTTTCTAAAATATGTTACAAAAATAACCTCTAGACATCGACATAGGATAAATCTATACTATAAAAGTACATGTAGTTGCACAGGAGTGTAACGAAAAACGGAAAAAGATAACATCTTAGACCCAGTAGTTTAAATCCATAAAGTGTGTGATACACATTCTTGTACAACTGATGTTTCCTTTTATGGTACATATTTATCTCATTTCTGTGTCGATTTTTGCTAACAGACGATTGTAAACAAATCAAAGTATGAGCGTCCATAAGCGAGTGATCTGAAAAGCAGACCAATAAAAATAAGTATTAGAGCTGCTTCATGCATTCAGTGCCTAAAGTTATTAACACAGTTTAAAAGATCGATTCTAGGAATAGAAATAGGATAAAAATATGCTATGAAAGTGAATATCAGCTTACAAGATTATTAAGAAGAAATCAAAACTGATATGTCAGATTCAAGATGTAATAATGTAGATAGTTTGATAGACACTCTTTTACAACTGTGTTATACTTTTGTGGTATATATTTATGCTATTTCTATGACTATGGATTTTTTTATACAGATGACTAGTGTAAATCATACATAATGCATTTCTCGTGAAACTCAATAAATTTTATCTGTTACTGTGACACAACTGCTTGAATTTCACAGTATATCTATGAACAGTATACCACTGCATCTCAAGGAAAAACATTTACGCTATAAACTCAGTCAATAAATTAACTTGTCAATGCCCATATGTTTTCAAGAGAAATATTGGAAGAAAAGACAGTGTTGTGCTACGTTTCCGAAAACTTATAGATAGTAATTTTATATACGTCCTGATCCTCAGACTCCCTTGGCTTCTGTCGCTCAGTGGTTACACGATTGACTTGGTTATTTCAGCTGCCTAGCGTATCTCTGGGAGTTACCAAGTCCTGTCAGGGATACATATAATTTACCGACTGTGCGAAACGTGGCCTTCGTTGAATAGCATAGGCTGAAACGCACCCGGGTGGGTTAGAGAAGAGGTAAGGGAGGGATTGGGTGGGGGTGAGGGGGGGGGGGGACGAGGGATAATTAAAACGGTCGTAGTTGGCAATGAATACGTTATTACCCTCATCAGCATTGTAGGTTTTATTCTGTCGAGTTGGAGAATGTATTCTGAGGCTTTCACAGATGTAACATGACTCACTGGTCACTGAGATAGAGGGGTGAGACCAGCAGTCGCTTTCATATTTATAATATCAAGTACTGCATCTAGGGTCAGGCGAAGCCACACCACCAGTAAGACACAGTAGATAGCAAAGTCGAGTATAATTATATTGAGCAATACTGCTGGTCTGCGTAAAACTTGTAGATTCTCAACCACCCAAAATCGTGCACTGTTTATAGGGCCTAACGATCACTAGTTACTCAGTCGATCTGCTTTAATAACGTTGAATTAAACCGTAACCAGCGCTCAGTCGGGATGTGGAAGGCTCGTGGATATAATAAACCCGCAGGTAATAGAACAAATTGCACAATTTTGTTTAACAGTAAAGTACCATAAATCTGTAAATTACAAAAACATACACCGTTTGGTGGTTCGGAAAATTAACAACAAACTCACGTTAGGCTAATGCTGTAGATAGAAGGGATGACAGCTTTCACAAGTATATGATGCCTTATGGCGTTCTTTGCAGGTGTTTTGGCAAACGCATTGACAGTACAAGGCTGAGGGAAAGAATGAAACACACATATAAAATAATGAAACACATAACATCAAGAAACTATCAGTAACGCCCAAGTTTACAACAAGGAAACTGTGTTACAAAATTAGACATGTTCAGCCAATGTTGCCTTATTTAAGGAAACTTCAATCAATAGAACTTAGCACTGATTAAAAGAACCATATAATTTTACTGAAAGAACTGCAGCTAAAAGAGCCGTAGTCCTTTAGAAGAAATTAAAATTCTTTATCTAGACAAATTCTAAAGAAGATGTTAAAAATCTCAGCCAATCAGCTGCGGGCCAAAGGTTTATTTAGGCCTTCACCTATGTTTCAATATTTATAAAGAGATCTTCTTCAGAAGGATTGGGCCTTAAAATGTACTTAAAGGGTTACAAACTATTTTTACATACATAACAAATTATTAATAACAGAAAAATATCTGTGAGGTAAGCGTACTCAATTGTTACGTCATATGGTGGTAAATTACATCAGATGAAGCCGAGCAGCTCTTGTCGTGCATAAAATTGATATAAAAACCTGAAACATCACATACCATGACTTAAGACAGGACCCAGATTACACTCACCGTACATCAGAGTATATACACAAATGTAATCGTCCACTGGCAGAGACTCTTGTGTAGACAAAATTACGACAGGAGCACAAATAATAAAATATTTACATAACACAAGTATTCACCAAGCCAGAGACAAAGACCAGCTGTTCTACGGTACAGGCACAAGCGATATGAAAATGTTGGGATACAGAGGGCGCTAAGTACATGCGCATAAGGTCTATGCAATGCTTTTCTTAAGTTACAGCATTTTACTTTAAAGTAAAAATGGAAATTCCTTCTACTAGGTTAATAATAATTCAATGAATTCACAGATATACATTACATATAAAATCTGTAATACATTTGCTGACAGAGTAATACTGTTGGTAAATTCAGCGTGCAGAAGCCAGAGTTGTATTTACAAAGGACCATTGTTACAAATACATCCGGAAAGAGGAGCACGTATAAGCTAAACCAACGTTACTAGAAAAGAAAAACTTCCGTTTAACCCTACGGAAGCTTAAACAATAAGTAAAAATTGGAATGCAGTGGGCGCTATGCACGTAAAAATAGTTTTTATCCGTTTATATACATTTTTATGGCCTGCTCCTTCTGAAGTAATACTTTTATAAATACGAGTACCTAAACTTAGATCAAGGTCTAAATAAACCGTTGATTTGCAACTGATAGGCTGATTTCTTCAACCTCTTCAAATTTACACAGTTGCTGAATAGCAGCCATGTTTAATAGATAGAATTCTAAAGAGCTTGCCGTTAAATAAAATTAGATAACTAATGTTAAGCAAATTTAAAACACAATAGCTCTGATTCTCAGATCATTATACCACTCGATGGATATCAGTCAAATCTATTTAAATCCTATCTTCCTGTAGGGGGTTACAAGAAAAATTAAATTTTATCCAGGATAAGTCAGCCAGCACATTAACAACTTAACATATTGCGCTAAGCAAGCCTAATTATTATCTAGAAAAATTGATAAAAATGCAGGTGCATTTAGTCCTGGAATATAGAAAACGTAAATGGGAAAGTCTTCTGGCACAATTTCATTCACAACTTCATGCACTTAAGTGTTAGTAATTTTCCACCATTACAATCCATCAGCTATGGGTCGGGAAGCATCCACAATGCCCAAGTGCAAGGGTACATTCGAAAGTGCCAATGAATGATCTTTCTGAAATATGGCGGGTGTGGAAAATGGCAACACAATCCAATACAAATTTTTACCCAAAAAGCTGTTCCACATCGAAAGCCGTATCCATCTCAAGACTGTACCTGTGCCCTGTGGGGTGAAGTTCCTTGTCCTTGGGTACGATGGTCGACAAGGTTTCAGTCGCACCGACCGAGCTCTTTTTGGAGCCCCAAATGTCATTGTGACAGTATAGACATCTGATAAAAAAACGTCTGACCTGGTTCAAAGATATCTGAAAGACGTTTTCTTTCCCCGTGAGGGAGAGAAATGTGTATTACTTTTAGATTCATGAGGCTGTCAGTCTTAAAGAACCGTACAGACCGTCGTACATGAGGATAAGGAGCTTTTAGTGAGAATATTTTAAGATCTATTTTTACTGAATGATTTTAATGTCGATCTCATCTTGAAAAACAATATATTTGAATGCAGTTACTAGCACATAATCAATTCTCTTTGGCAAGGCTCACCAATGTACTGCAATGTGCCTGATACAAATCAGTGTTTTTTGAAGGGTCACTCGTGATAATTTCAAGTTACGCTGAATTGTGTTTTATGTTGTGTTCTCTGTCGTCTATATTATGTGAAGACGTGTTCATTTTATGTGCATGGTGTAAGGAAACGTTACGTTTTAAGCATTTATTTAGTGATTATCATACTGAAATGATTTCGTATCATAATAATGACTTACTTACTATTCTGAATTAACAAAATACACAAATGTGAAACAGTAAACTAAAGAAAAAAAAGGAAATGGAGACTCTAATAACAGTTTAAAACATAAAACAAGTACAAATAAAGTAAATAACTGGACTAATCATGAATTTTTAGATATTTTAATTAGGTTGTTGTTGTTGTGGTCTTCAGTCCAGAGACTGGTTTGATGCAGATCTCCTTGCTACTCTATCCTGTGCAAGCTACTTCATCTCCCAGTAACTACTGCAACCTACATCCTTCTGAATCTGTTTAGTGTATTCATCTCTTGGTCTCGCTCTACGATTTTTACCCTCGACGCTGCCTTCCAATACTAAATTGGTGATCCCTTGATGCCTCAGAATATGTCCTACCAAGCGGTCCCTTCTTCTTGTCAAGTTCTCCCCAATTCTGTTCAATACCTCCTCATTAGTTATGTGATCTACCCATGTAATCTTCAGTATTCTCCTGTAGCACTACATTTCGAAAGCTTCTATTCTATTCTTGTCTAAAGTATTTATCGCCCACGTTTCACTTCCATACATGACTACACTCCATACAATTACAATTTTAATTAGGTATACTGAAAATACTCTAACATCACACTGTGTACAGGTTATTTTCCAAAAATAATATTTCTGGAAACAACTTTATTACACATGGATATGTCATATATTGATTATTCCTTGCTACTGTAGTGTTATCTTGAAGCTGTGAGAACGAAGGACAGTCGTCCCAAGGCGCGGAAGCAGAGACGATGCCGAGGGCAGACGAAAGTAGGAGAGATATTGTTACATGAAGTAAACAGTAAGGGGAGAGCCTTGCGAAAATGCAGACGGCCCCAGATGCGGTCCCAGGGCGTTAGTTACTCTTCAAGGAATTAACATGTAACTTCATATGTCGTGTAGACGCTGTAGTAGGTTGTCACCGTAGAACCAACAGGCACGTACTAGTGTATAAAGCCACCTTGATACCAGCCCTGAGAACAGCAACGTCAGTAGACTCACAAGAGTTAGAAAGAGAGCGAAAACGCCAAAAACTGTTGACCCAGAATTCCCTACTCCGGGGAGCCCGAGGGGCGGGACTAAAGAACGTATAACAATAATGTTGCAAGCCTTATTTGGCAGAGCAGTTACGTCTAGCTTTCAGCTGAACAATGTTGATACCAAATACGGACTTAGTTAGTGCAACTGCATTAACATCCCCTCCTTAGGAGCAATAGAGGGGACCTAACTAAACCATGATTGGCAGGCACCTGCATGAGACTTCGGGATTGGCTCGGTGGCTTTAAGTGGGACAAACAGTGCCCCCACGCGACTCTTTAAAACGCCTAGATTCCGCATTTTGGCAGAGTTCTCAGTCAGACGATCTGGACACCGAATCCGCGTCCGTCGACTCCAGCCACGGTCCAGCTACACGTAAGTATGCTCTCTCTCACATGGAATGCCTCAGTGAACAGTGTCACATTCACTATGTTTTGTTTTGCAACTACGTTGTTGCCTTAAGATGCTGCTAGTGTTTGCTACTGTGGTTAGCATCCACTCCTGGGAGTTATGCACTGGCTTCTGTTGTAACAGTGTTATTCATTCATAACCATAGAAGTAGCCTCCAGTGTATTAGTTAGTTCCGTCTGGAACAAACTACTATTTCAAAACCCTATTTGTCCAAGAGACTCCACAACTTCCCCACCGAGTCTCACCACCTGCATTTCTAGTAAATGCCTGTACCAGTGTTGGCTCAGATATAAGAAAACAATTAAATGCCTTCACTGTGAATTGTCCTTCTGCCGTCTGCTCTGTACCGCTCCGGAGCGCAGACTGATCAACAACCCCTTTTTCCCTCTCCCACCTATGTCAGGACACGACAGATGGAGGTAGCTTGAAAACTGCTTTCACGTATGTTGTAATAAAAGTTTTCGTTTTTCAAAGCTAATTAATGATCGTGGGGTATTTTGCAAAAATTTGAAATTATTAAGAAATTTTATTATACAGTTTTCGCAGACGATAACTACGCACCAAATTATGTACGATAAAATTTTGTTTATGAGTCACTGTTTCGATGATATTATCTCTGGCATGTTTGTACTCCGGTCGCTACGCATTTACTTATCATTTGTAGTATTTTCGATATTGAAGTTGTGCAGGAATTATCACAATGGAATTTATCAAATGTTATTGTTGCTGTATACTTTGCAGAGTGTTGCGGTTGAACGTAACAAAATGCACACTTCGCGGTGACAAGTGTTTATTATATGAACCAAACAACGAACACCTCTGAGAGTGGATATCTTCGCAACGTGATAACAGAAAATCATCTATCCTGGACAACACCTCTAGGAGCAGGGAATAGAGCTCAGATCGGTGCTACTAGGCGAGGTGCTCGTAGGCAGCCACTGGTAACCACGGTAAAGCGGTGACCCTCGGGAGCGCAACAGAGGTGTGCCACACGTCGAAGATGGCACGACATCCTGGCGGGCAGCGAGAGATCCAGCGGCTGCGGCGGGCGGGGTCTGTCGTGAATACTTGGAGTGGTTCTTGATCCAATGGATCCCGGAACGTGACTGCCTCCAGACGTAGAGCGCTGACCTAAGTAACGCCGGCGGGAGGATACATCTGCGGTGTCTCGCGTACACGTGACATCGCGGACGTGAGTCGTAGTAGCGTGTGCTATTCGCGTCGCCAGCACGCGACTGTGGTGTGCGAGTGAGAGCGCTAATACGGTTCGCGAACGCTATGAATTCGCAGAGTAATCTTCGGCTACTTCCATGAAAGGGGCGCGGACAGCGGAGGGAGCGCGCCGCGGGCGGAGGGTATCTAAATCGGCCGCCTCCGCGACCGAACCCAGTTGCCTCTGAGCTGTCATAGCGTACGGATCTCCATGCCTGCACGTTCACAGGAGCTCGGTCCGTCAGTTCACCTGATGATGGCGACGTGTATGGTAGCCGAAATATTGTGCCCGTTGGAAACTGTAGACCGGCAGTACACCGGTGGACATTTTGATTAAAAGATTATTTATTCGTCACATCATCGGTTTCGGATTTTGTACCCATCCTCACGAGTTTATACATTCATGTGCATGTTTATATTGCTGGAGATCACTGTATAAATACAAAAAAATATATTTTCTGGTGACTAAACAGATACAAATGCAACAACAATAAGTGGCAAGGTAGCATTTGCCGACAGTGTATCTGTAATTACATAAAGATGCAGCATCATTATTATAATTTCGCTGTGATGACAATTTTTCCGCTTAGTTGCACTTTCGTTGTCATTTTCACGTCCATATTTCACTTTTATAAAGTATAGCTCATATTTCACTATTACGATGTGCACTCGTGAAATACACTATGTTGACATACAAACATGTAGGCTATGGTCAAAGAGTCGAATTAAGTCGGATGATGCTGAGGGAATTAGATTAGGAAATGAAACACTTAGAGTAGTAAAAGAGTTTTGCTATTTGGGGAGCAAAATAACTGATGATGGTCGAAGTAGAGAGGATATTAAATGTAGACTCGCAATGGCTAGGAAAGCGTTTCTGAAGAAGAGAAATTTGTTAACATCGAGTATTGATTTAAGTGTCAGCAAGTCGTTTCTGAAATTATTTGTATGGAATGTAGCCATATATGAAAGTGAAACATGGACGATAAATAGTTTGGACAAGAAGAGAATAGAAGCTTTAGAAATGTGGTGCTACAGAAAAATACTGAAGATGAGGTGGAGGAGGTATTGAATAGAATTGGAGAGAAGAGGAGTTTGTGACACAACTTGACTAGAAGAAGGGATCGGTTGGTACGACATGTTCGGAGGCATTAAGGGATCACCAATTCGGTATTGGAGGGCAGCGTGGAGGGTAAAAATCGTAGAGGGAGACCAAGAGATGAATACACTAAGCAGATTCAGAATGATGTAGGTTGCAGTAGGTACTGAGCAATGAAGAAGCTTGCACAGGATAGAGTAGCATGGAGAGCTGCATCAAACCAGTGTCTGGACTGAAGACCACAACAACAACAATAATGGTCAAAGAACTTAGGCATAGGTGTTAAGATGTTTCTTATACAGAAACGTGTAGGTTATGGTCAAAGAACTCTGCCATAGGAAGTGCAAGGATGTTGCACATATATACTCGTAAACTTAAAAAGCTCTTATAAACTGAAATTTTTTGAACAACATTTTTGCCGGCGATCTAGGCAGTGTAATGATGTTATACATATAAAATTACGAAAAGCTATTGCAAATTCAAAAATTACAGAATTCTTTTGAGCCACACTGTTGTCAGAGAACTTACATCTAGGAAGTAGAATGATGTTTTACACAAGAAATTTTGAAAGATTTACAAATTACGGAAATGACAGTTAAAGCTTATGTTTACAATATGACTTTTACAAATTACGATAATGACGCTTGCATTGTTGTGTGATTGCTACATCGGACTTCCATAGAATATTACTTTGTTATTATACCAGAAGATAATGAGTTTTTTTTTAGAATATTTCATGAAATATGTGGAGATAAGATTTGTTTGCAAGCTCCACTTCTTCGCTGAGAATAAGGTGTGGTGATTTAGAACTACGTACATTTCTAGCTCTTAGTGCAGATTCATTTTCTTTCATTTGTTGACAGTGTGTAGAATTTGTCGGTTGTCTGTAATGGCTGTGGCTGAGTGACCATGGTCTTTTCGAAAAGGTGGACCTATCAAAGTTATAAGGCATCCATATGCTCACTGTATCTCATTCTGAATGTACGTGAACGCCTGCCAGGCCCAATAGTACCGCTGTGTTGTCTCGAAGCCGTGTAGGTAGTGTCTTGCTTCCTTAGCCGCTTGTCTAGGCCATGTGACTGTTGCCCGTCCGTGAGTGAGCGCCGCTTGATACCGAGTGAGTGAAGTCCCAGCCGCTTGCTTCCGCGTGCTCCTGTGCGCGTGCATAGCGAGTGATGTATACTAGCGCTATTCACGCGGATTCGCCACACGGCTGCAGGGTTCCAGTGAGGAGGCTCCCCCGATCGTAGCGCTGTCTAATGCTACTAGTGGCGGCTGCAGGAGGCTTAACTGTGCATACTACCTTGACTTCTATTTACAGAAAACTTCGCAGGTGAGGCAGGGGCCGTACCTGATCCGCGAAACGTGCACGTAAGTTTGGTGGTCGAGATGTATAGGGGCAGCGCTGCATACACCAGAGTTGTGAGTGTAATTTGTTTTCTAATTCTGCTGTGTCATTTAACCTTATGAATACCGATTTTTTTCAGAGACGTTAATCTATGGACACTTTATTTAACGTCGTAGTCAAAAGTAAAAATATGAAAGAAATATTGCCCGGCGTTGCATGTTACAGCTTAGGAGGGGTATAACGTACATGGTTATTCATAAGTACCTCGGAGCTTCAGAAGACGACTGCACAAAAACTAGAAGACGTACAGAAAAGAGATACAGAATCTCTCAAAGTTCTAATTCATGTTACAAGTGCACAATATGGGTTTTATTTGTGATATGAACATGCAATTTGTTGACACGTTGTGTCTAGGGAGTTATCACGGCAGCCCGTTTTGAGAATATGCTAACTGGGTCTCCTATCTACAGGCGCGAAGTAATTCGACGCCGGAATATGGAGACAGAGGTTAACAGTGAAACTCGAAGACAGAAGGACTTACAGAGGCAGTCTGTAATTATAAGGGGCAACGGCCTTGCCGCAGTGTATACCCCGGATCCCGTCAGATCACAGAAGTTAAGTGCTGTTGTGTGTGGCCGGCACTTAGATGGTTGACCGTACGGGCCGCCATGCGCTGTTGCCCTTTTTCGGGATGCACTCAGCCTCGTGATGCCAATTGAGGAGCTACTCGACCGAATAGTAGCGTCTTCGGTCACAGAAAACCATCATAACGACCTGGAGAGCGGTGTGCTGACCACACGCCCCTCCTGTCCACATCCTCAGCTGAGGATGATACGGCGGTCGGATGGTCCAGATGGGCCACTTCTGGCCTGAAGATAGAGTGCTGTAATTATAAGAGTGCTGCAAACCATTAGCTCGATTCCCTTTAACAATCTGATGAGGATACATAGCAATAACATGCAGCAAATTCCCACTGTTTTTCTGATAACCTACTCTGAGACACGTACATCCCGATGGCAGGCGAGGGATCGAGCATACTGTACATATTTACGAACACAGAGTATACTGACATCGATTTTGTGTAGGTTTTTTGTAATGGAAATACTGCTGTTGCTGCTGCTAGTAGAGAATACGTTTGACTATTACCTAATCGCCGGCCGGAGTGGCCGAGCGGTTCTAGGCGCTACAGTCTGGAACCGCGCGACCGCTACGGTCTCAAGTTCGAATCCTGCCTCGGGCATGGATGTGTGTGATGTCCTTAGATTAGTTAGGTTTAAGTAGTTCAAAGTTCTAGGGCACTGATGACCTGAGAAGTTAAGTCCCATAGCGCTCAGAGCCATATTACCTAATCACGGAGTACTAAAATGAAGAATGTTTACCCGTGTTTTCACTAAAATGCCTAACAAAAGTACAGTGCCTGGCAGTGTTGTCTCACATGAACAGAATGTGTATGAAGTAGAAAATATTATTCAATCATCAGAACTGTCGTAGCCGTTCAACAAGTACTCGCTGAATTTCTACGCTTGTCTATATTCAACATAGAATATGACAAACGTTTCGGATGCATGGCCTTTACCGGTGTCATTTACCATGGATGCTCTGTAAATGTCTGGTGTGACATTTCGGCAATCACTTGACGTGGCCAGTTTTCTTAGTGCATCATCTTAAAGGGCCCCGTTATCTAGATTTTCACGTAAGCGAGCTTCAAGCATTACTGGAAGTGGTTCCTTTGCGTGCAAAGATGAGTATGTTCTTCCAACACGACTGATTCCTCCTCAATCTAATCGTCAAGTGACGCCTCATCTAAACCCAACATCACCCTGGTTCAAATGGTTCAAATGGCTCTGAGCACTATGGGACTTAACATCTATGGTCATCAGTTCCCTAGAACTTAGAACTACTTAAACCTAACTAACCTAAGGACAGCACACAACACCCAGTCATCACGAGGCAGAGAAAATCCCTGACCCCGCAGGGAATCGAACCCGGGAACCCGGGCGTGAGAAGCGAGAACGCTACCGCACGACCACTAGCTGCGGACCATCACCCTGAAAATAGTTCGATAAAACGGCATATTTGTTGGCCACCTTTGACGCTAGATCTTACTCCTTTATATTTCTACCCATGGGAATGTTAAAAGGCGAAGTCTACTAAGAACAGGGGCGAGATATGAACTGATCGGTTTACTAATAGTGCTGTCGTCACAGAAGAAGGACAAAACGACCTCAAAAGAGCTGTGCGTGGTGTTAGCCAGAGAATTCGAAGGTGCATTGAGGTCTAAGATGGAATTTATGACAATCAACTTTGAACTTAATCATTTGCCTTTGCTTAACACCCTGTGTGAGTATTTGTTCGGGTTACATTCTAAAGATGTATTTTTGCAAACAACAAAAAGTGGGTACATGTTACCTACCATCCCCTAGAAAGATTTATATTTCTCCCGTACATCCGTCATATATAGACAGTCATAGTATCCTGAAGTGAATCAGTTGCTACTCTCGCCTTCCACGATGCCTCTTCTTGTTCTCTCGGAAGGCGTTAATCGCATATCTTATCTGATAGTCCGTTTCGACGTATTTAATTCACAGCTTGTGATCTAGTGGCTGGAGTTGATGCCTCTGTATTACGGGTCCCGTGTTCGATTTCCTTCCGGGATGGGGATTTTCTCTGCCGGGGACTGGGTGTTTGTGTTGTCCTCATCATTTCATTATCATCATTCGCAACAGTGGCTAGATTGAACTGTGAAAAAAATTGGACAAGAAAAAAATGGGACTTTGTACGGGCGCTAATGATCGCACAGTTGAGCACCCCACGTACCAAACATCATCATCATCGACGTATTTAGTTAGAAATCCGATTGTGTGATATAGCGTTAAGTGCTTTCTAGAAGTCAAGATACACGACATGACACTGAAGTACATCATATTCTGTCACTTGAGTTACACGTATTAATTGAGAAAGCAAGAATTCATAAGTATATTGATTTTGTACTCAAACCTTCTTTTAAAGGGAACGACCTACACCTTTCTCCTGACACGTAATAAGTTTGTTGCTCAGTGACCTACGATTCCATGTTTCTAAACGAGGATTGTACTTCAGCATATTCAGTATAAAATTTGTCTGACAGCCCATCAGATCCACCGGAGTGACATCTACTGAGTGGCGTGATCTGTCTTTCAGTCCTTGATCGCTTATGTCTACATCTCACATTTTTATATTTGCGAGACACTCAGCATTAAGGACAGTCCACTGAAGTGTCGTAGCCGTTGCTGGATGGAATTCTATGTGTGAATATAAATGGTATTTAAATTATTAGTCATGTTTGTGAGTTACTTATATTTCCAATGTTACTGTTATAGAAGTAAACATGAAAACACAAGAAGAAGAAGAAACATATAAGAGATCCTCAAAAAACAGCATAAACGAAATTTTTCTTCGTTGTTTAGTTGTCCTCAGTAAACTGAAAGATATCTTGTTGTTCCTGCAACAACACATTTTTTGTTGTTAGAGCGTCATACATGATTATATATAAAAATAGAGAAATGCTAGTAGCTCACAGAACGTAGGATAGATAGCCTCACAAGATCTTATAGAAAACGAGAAAAAAATATTGGAAACCTAGATACTGAGAAAGCACCTGAGCCTCGTGCAAAGAACAACTCATTGAAAGAGTCTACCATAGAGGTTCTGCTGCTCGACCCCGATATTCGAACTGGTGTATATGCCCTGTCCTTCTTTCCTTTCTCTATCGTCAAACAGCATTTTCAACTTCAGAGAGCAACATCAATTTCTTACTGCCTGCTGTATGCAGTTTTCATCAAATGTCTCTAATATTTAATGCCCTGACGTATTCACTCCGTTTCTGAAGACATGTGCAACTTATACGGCAACTTAACTGCAGCGAAACTCTGAAGAAGTCTCTCCGAACTTAACGTATGTTACCATAAGTCAGTTTATACAGACTGAAACTATCTAAAATCACCCAGTCATTTTCAGCATCCCATGATGCTTGTGCTACCTGGAGCCAAGACATTTCCTAACAGGTTGACTCAAATAGCCACTGAAAACATTTTTAAATTTTATTTATTGTACAAACTTGGCACAAAACCTACATCACTTTTCAACACAATTGCCCGAAGGATATAAAGAGCTTCAATTCTCGCACAAAGGAATTTATTAGAATGTCCGCAAAAGTGTAGTGTGTTGTACCACCTTTTTGAGTACAACAAACAAGGCCATGGGAAGGTGTGGTGCTAATGGTGGGTGAGAAATACTAACTCCATGGCGGCAACCGTGTGGAGCGACTAAGTGACAAGTTTACTGGTAATCAGGAGGACAGTGGTCCAGATCCTCGTCCGGCCATCGTGGTTTAGGTTCTTCAGCTTCTTCCAAATCACTCGTGGCTTCAACCATCTGCGATCAGTTCTGGAGCTCCGCCTCCAATGACCTCAGCAATAAGTTATATTACCATGACATACCCCAAAAGAACATTGCATGGCCCTATTTACAAATATACAATCACATCAACAGCTTCAAACAGCTTGAACCACTTGTTTGGTTGAAACTAACGGCATAAATTTTATATCTCCCTGCATATTTTAAAGCGTAACCAATGTATTATTCTAGCCTTTACTTAATTATTGGATGTGACAGGTATAATCTTAAGAACAGCCCCCCCTCCCATTCTTGATAAGTTTGCTCTCCTCCACTCACTCCTTCCACCCTCTCACTGAATCACTTTCTTTCCCCCTCCCACCGCTCTCTCTCTCTCTGACTCCATCTTGTAACCTCCCCGCAAAAATGAATGATAATACTCAAATGTAAATGGACATAGAGCTAAGTGTAACCTCCTCAGAGAAATTTAAAAGATAATATTTTAAATGCGAATAGACATAGAGCTAAATGTAACCTCCCCGCAAATATTTGAAAAAGGCAAAAATTTAAATGTTAACGACAATACAACCTATTGTAACATCCCAGCAAAAAAAAAATGATTTATTGACAATGGCAATTAAATAAAAATTAGCAATCTGACCCAGGTATAAGCTGCCCACAAAAATGTAAGTCAATTCAATAAAAAAATGAAATCTCAGTGACAATGAAAACGCAAATAGACCGAAATGTCGATCTTAGGCCCTGATTAAACTCAAATTCTTACCTCAGTAAAACTGCATCTGCTCTTATTTTTCGCCATAGCTTGGAGGAAATGCATCGCAAAATGCTTTTTTTTTTAAGTTAAAGGGAACTTTTCTTTATGGAAATGTAAGGCAAATATTCTTTCAAAAAAGGATTCTTTGTTAAAAATGGTTGGTTTAAAAACAAAATTATTATTGGGGCGATTCTTGAACAAATTAGTTACAGTTAATTTACATTATATTATCAAATGCGCGCAATGCTGCTTCATTACCTTATTTAAAAATATACCTCGTCCCGAATCTTGACCAGAGTGCCATGTCGACGCCCGCCGACTCCTCACACACAACTGTGACTATCTCTCGCGCGCTACTACCACAGACTATGTCATCTCGCATGCGCTACTACTCTCGAACTCCAACTCGCAACTCAACTGCACTCTCGCAACTGAACTGAACTCTCACGCGGTCAAGCGCAGACTAGGAACGACAAATAGCTCTCTGGTCAGAGACTCTGCAATGTCTCGCCATCGTCGCCACACAACATACGTGTTTCATAACCCTCCACTGGGGGGGGGCAAAAATTTGGCAGCGATGGTGAGTCATTTGGACTTGCCAAGCGCGGCAAATTTTTTTTTTTAATTAATCAACTTTTACAATTTACAGAATATTCAGATGTAGTACATGAATTAAATGTGGCGTACATGCACCGCGTGCAAAACATTTCAGACAAAGACAAAATATAAGTACAAAACATATCAGGAAAATGTATATACAAACATATTAACACATAACATAAGTGTAGATGCACTGGAAAACTCTTTAGCATTTTCATAACGAATAAATGCAAACGTAAAAAATCATTTTGACAAGTGACATAAGTGTACAGGCAGTGCAGTTGAGAATATATCATCAAATTAGAAAATATATTAATAAACGGCAAAAATACACACGCACTGTAGTACAGAACATATCAGAAAACCACAAAATATATACGTAATGAGTACAAATGGCATAAAGTGCACACGCACTGAAAAACTCTCTAATAATTTTACGACAAATAAACCTAATGAGTACAAATCATATTGACAAATGACAAAAGTGCACACTGGCTGTAGTACTCTCTAGTATTTTTCTACAACAAACAAACAAATCAAGGATTGTAATAAAGTGCGCATGCACTATAGAAGTCTTTAGTAATTTCAGGATAACTGATCTTATTAACATAAGAAAGGAAGTGCATACGCACTGTATATGACTTTTTCATTTTACAAGAATTAGGGAAGGAATAGGAAGGATTGCGTCATGGTTGTAGCACTTAGGTTGCACGCAGCTGCACTGAAAGTCCATACCTTTCCACAGAAGTACAACACCAAGTGAGACAATTTGCAGTTCTTTTCCAGAAGTATTTATCAGCGTATCCAAGACACTGAATGTCGTAGTAATATTCCCTGTTATCATTTTGGCAGTACATCAGGTACATCAAACAGTGGGACCATAATAACGTCTTCATCGCTCACGGTGGTGGACAGCATGTCGTGTCAACACCACGCTCTTACAAGGCACACCAACGTAGAATTAGTGCAAAAACCAAATATAGTGCTCCATGATCATGAGGATGGACAGGACAAATGGATATTACAGTAATTCCAGGTAGTTAGGTCAGAAGGTGAAGGACATTAAGTCACAGACTAGTCTTGATTACATTAGTAGTTTGCGGCATTCATAGCCCAGTTATTGAACATTTCTGTACCATGTATCTAGTATTACAGAATAATGATCATAAAATTAAATTATTGGCATCATGGGTAATCGTATTACAATAAACAGTGGCAGTCCTTGGCCAGTTACAAAGCATATTTAGTATGACAGAATAATGTTCATTAGAAGTCATCATTGAGAAGGAGAGTCAATTATTGGCATAGCATTAACACAATTCATTGAGTTATACAAATTAGTGGCACTCATTGGCCAGTTACCAAAACATGAAAAGTCATCATTGGAAACAGGAGCTAATGAATGGCATAGTATTAACATAATTCATCTAGGTATACTAATTATTGGCACTAATTGCCCAGTTACTGACATCAAAAGTCATCATTGGAAACAGGAGCTAATGAATGGCATAATATTAACATAATTGATCTAGGTATACTAATTATTGGCACTAATTGGCCAGTTACTGACATCAAAAGCCATCATTGAAAACAGGAGCTAATGAATGGCATAGTATTAACATAATTCATCTAGTTATACAAATTATTGGCACTAATAGGCCAGCAAGTATTGATTAGTACACAACATTTTTAATTCTTCCAGTGACATATACGGTATTCAAAATGTAACACACTGTAATTATTACTCAACGTCTGTGACTAAAAAAAAAATCATACAGTATTACTCAGAACTCTCTTAAATGGGTAGCATTAGTTGTTAGCAATGCATTGCTTGGGTAATTATAAGGGAAAGCAAGAAGAGAAAAAGAAAAAATTTGCTTCTAGGTTGTTCCTGTAAATGAAAAATGTGTAACGTCATTCGTCATGAGTCAGCTGTAGCAAGGTTGTGACACAACTGGGTAAAAAAATGCAAGTACTAGTATTGGTTTAATAAGTAACAAGTTTAGTAAGTATCATGAAAGGCTTCTCCTGGAAAAAATACAAAATGGATTATTGAGCTGAAAGAAGAACGCATACTATGCTGAAAAGTAGTGAACTTCGAATTAACAGGTAGTGAAATGTGTATAAAAAATGTGTTCCATAGCTGTCCTTTCCAAAACCTTCAGTCATCATACCATACGATATAAAACATACTGTCAAAACAAACTGCAACAAATACTTAAATAACTACATAGCATAAATACATAAACTTCAACATCATCCTCATCTGTAAAGAAAAAACTTCATTATCCATCACTTCATTATCCATATTATCATAACTTCATTATTATCATCACCTGTAAAGAAAAACTTCATTATTCATAGTAGCATATTCTTCATTATTATTCATCAGTATTCATTATCATCTGCAAAAAAAAATCACTTCATTACTCATTACACAACTATTCCTTATCTCTAGCATATTTCATCACTAAAACTAAGATGTGTAATTCTGTCTGACAGCCTGCATCAATCGCCCTGTATTCTGAAAGAAAAAAATTAGTTAAGACTGCTATTCTACGATGTATATAGTATATTCTTGTTAATGCTTGTTAATCCTCATCCATTTACTCTTCCTCATAAGGTTTTTATATCTTCTTTCGTCTATGCCGTAGTTGAAATTCCCATTTCTGTTTAATTTATTTCCTTTACGCATCATTTCTTTCTGAAATTGATGAACAAAGATTAATGTCTTGCATTTAAATAATATACCCACTAAATAATGACTGGTTTATGGTGACATAATTAAGCATACAGCATAACATGACAGGAAACGTAATATGTCAAAGACATTGACAGTGTTCAGATGCAAAAATGTACACAGAATATCACAATGCAGCAGCAAAAAAAAGAAAAAAAAATGTAAAAGTCACGATGTTGAGATATCATAGGGCAAAAAAATGTCAAAGTCAACTGGTGTGTGTTATACCTTAACTATTTCACAGTGCATACAAACAAAACAATGAAAACAATCGTACATACATAAGAAAGACAAAATGTGACGTTCGTTGTGTTCAGCTTGTATGTAGTGTAGTTAATAGAGGCGAGAATTAAAGACTTTAATGGAGAGAGAATTTGATAAAATTAATACGTCACTACATAGAATTGCATAATTATTCATAAAATACGTAAGTTTGTCTGGAAAAATATGCACGGTCTGATGTGTAACGACAAGAAGAGCGACCTGCTAACCTTACCTTGCCGGCCACTTGCCAAGAAAAAATACGATAATCATCAATAAGTAGTCACATAAATATAATTGCATAATTGATCATAAAAATTAGTAAATAGCATTACAGTGTGATAAATCATAAAGTATGTTCACTCAATAAAGGGTTTTATGTTGGATAAGTGGTGGTTTCCTTTCGATTTTCTGCTTCTCAGAGTTTCGACGTGTACAACATTGGGGTGAGGAATACTGCGAATACGATATGGTCCTGCGTATAGGAGTTCAAATTTACTGCACTTACCTTTTATTTTGCTGGATAAATAGTATGTACGTACTAATATCTTCTGTCCCACGTGAAAGTCTCGGCGTGTACAAACCTGTTTTTGCTGTATTCTCCGGCGCTCTGCCGCACGTTTGATGTTGTTCAGCGCAATGTTAATGATTTCATGGTGTCGTAGTCGAAGAGATATAGGAAAGTTTACTAATTCTTTAATTTTGTTTGGTGGTTCAACGTTTTTCAGTATAACAGACGGAGATAGCATAGTAGATTCATTTGGTATGGAATTAATTACATCTTGGAATGAGAATATGTGTGTGTCCCAATCAATATGTCTTTTGTGGCAGTATATTCTACACAGTTTACCAATTTCTTTCATTAATCGTTCACAGGGGTTCGAAGAAGCATGGTACTTGGATATATAGATCGGAGAAATGTTTCTAGCTCGTAACATGCGTGTCCATATAGCAGAACGAAATTGTGGTCCATTGTCAGAAATTACTTTCAACACATGCGCTACATGAAATAGAAAATGTTTTACAAAAGCTTTCGTGACAGTTTTAGCAGTAGCTTTCCATAACGGAGTGAAAGTAACAAATTTTGAAGTGAGTTCAACAGCGACAAAGATGTAGCAAAAACCTCTATTAGTTCTCGGAATTGGACGAAAAATGTCTACTGCTGCCATATGTCTTAATTTAACAGGTATAATGGGATGTAATGGAGGAATGTGTGAAGTGGTGTCTGACTTAGCTTTCTGGCAAATTTTACATGACGCTAAAACTCTTCGTATACGTATTTCCATGTTTGTAAAATAACAGTTCTGTCTCAGTATAAGAAAACATTTTCTGGCTCTGTAATGTGCGTAGCTTAAATGAGTGTACCAGATTAATTTGTTAACCAGTTCGTCAGGAATGCATAATTACCAATTGTTGCTGTCTGGATGAGAGCGGCGAAACAGAATGTCATTGCGTACAGTGTAGTGGTTCCTAATCGTAACATTATTCTTATCTTGCCAAAGGTGTTTAATTTCTTTCCACACATTGTCTTTACTTTGCTCTTGTGCTATGTCCTGTAATGACGATGAAATAAAATTTTCAAATGCAACTTGCTGAATGTACATAACGCTGAAATTTACTTTGCAGAAGTTGGTTGCTACGTCTTGCTGATTGTTGCTGAGAGAACGCGATAGTGCGTCTGCTATAACATTTTGTGTGCCGGGAATGTGAACTATCGTAAAATTAAATTCCTGTAAATAAAGTTTCCATCTACTTAATCTGTCGTGTGTAATTTTAGCTGAATGTAAAAGTTGTATCGCTCTGTGGTCTGTGTAAACGGTGGTATGTCTGCCATAAAGAAAGTGCCGAAATCTCGTAAAAGCCCATACAACACATAACGTTTCCAATTCTGTGACGGAATAATTTCGTTCAGCAGGTGACAAAATGCGACTTGCAAATGCGATGTTTTTAATTGCTGTTGAGCCATCTTCTTCAATTTCCTGAAAAATGTGTACGCCTAAAGCGGTGTTGGAACTGTCGGTGGCAATGGAAAAATTTCTAGTAAGATCTGGGTGCGATAAAAGTGGAGCATTCGACAAAGCATGTTTCAGGTTCACGAATTCAGAATGTGCTTGCTTATCCCAAGACCAAATAGTATTTTTACCTGTTAATTGGCATAATCTAGGTGTGTCTAAAGCAGAGTGATGAATAAATTTGCGAAAAAAGTTAATAAAGCCCAAAAAACTACGTAATTGTTTCTTCGTTGTAGGAACAGTAATGTCACGTAGAGCTTGAAGTTTTTCCGGATCAGGCGCAATGCCTTCTGCTGAAATGATGTGTCCAAGAAATTTTATAGAAGTTTTACCAAAATGCGATTTACTGAGATTAACTGTGAGTCCTTGTGCATGAAAAGTTTGTAACAGACGTTCAAGAATCATATTGTGTTCAGACCAGTTAGCTTCTGCAATAAGAATATCATCTACGTACGTCGTAATTCTGTCCTTAAGTTCTGTCGGAAGTATTGTGTTCAAACCGCGAATAAAAGCTGCAGAAGAAATAGTTAAGCCGAATGGTAATTTGCAAAATTGATAACAGTCGCCGAAACAGAGAAAAGCTATGTACTTTCTGCAATTCGGATGAAGTTGAATTTGCCAAAATCCTGATTTCAAATCTAATGTAGAATAAATAGCCGTACCATGAAATTTCTGTAGAAGTTCCTCTGTGGTCGATCTGTTTCATTAATAATAATGTCATTAATGTGACGTGAATCAAGTACGAGGCGAAGTGAGCCATCTTTTTTCTTAACAATATGTAGCGGGTTTATGTACGGACTAACTGCTGTTCTATAATTCCTTGGTCAAGCATATCCTGCAATTCTTTCTTAATGTTCTCTATGGATATACGAAATGGGATAATGTTTAGCTTTAAATGTATCGTGCTGTTTGACCTGAAATTCATACATAAAACCGGACATAGTACCAGGAATGTTGTCAAACACTGGAGCTTGCTGTAAAAGAATTTTGTGTAATTGCGTTCGTTCGTCGTCTGCATTTGCACTACTTTGTTTAACTTTATCAGAAATCATCTGCATTACGTCGTAGTCAGCTTCGTCTGGAGTATTATCGTTATTTACATACGTATCCGTGAACAATGTAGGATTACCGTCTATGTTACGTGATACGGAAATGACCTCTGTGCGATTAATTGTTTGTTCTTCCGCAGATAAAGAGTGCTGAACTTCTAAAGCCAATTGTACATTTTCATCCTTCAACATTAAATAGGAATTCTGAAAATCAACCACTGCGTCGTGTTGTACGAGAAAATGTGTACCTAAAATAACGTCTGTTGTCAATAAGGGAACAATCGAAAAATTTGAGTGAAATGTGTGACCTGCAATACAAAATGGTAAATGCGTCTGTAATTTAACGTCTACTCCTTTACTCGATACTGCTCCTTTCACTTTCGTTTTGCCTAATGGTAATGTGGGATAGGTATTCTCTTTGTTACACTCGTTAAAAGTTTCTTCATTTATAACTGACATAGGTGATCCGGTATCGATTACTGCTGAAAATTTCGATGAACCAATTTTAATTTCGATGACAGGATGTGAAATAGTTTTCCGAACAACTGGTCTTTCCTGCAAGAGAGTGTCTCTGATATCGTCAAAGGTAATTACATTTTCGTGAACAACATTCTGAGTGTCTAAAGCAGTGCTTGTGTTACTGGAAGATGCGATCTTTACTGTATCTAGTCAAATTCTATCTGACGTGTTATTATTTTCAGGAGGATGCTGTGGCATTTTTACTATTTGAACAGTTCTATTATTTTTTCCAGACGTGTTACGCTCTGGATGATACCTACTGTCAGGTTCATTCATGAGAATATGTTCTTGCGGATGATTTTGCTGTTGGTAAGACCGACTATTATTATATGTACGCTGATAATTGTGCTCATCGTTTTTACGTCTGTCGTGATAGTCATTCCTATACGGTGCATTGTGACAGGAATTGAAGTAGTGTGTTTTCTGTACGTAGTTGTTTCTCTGCTGCCGTGCGTTACTGTTTGTTGTACCAGGGACTATACGTTCACGCGGCGAAACATTAAAGTTTGGTTGGCCTTGTGCATTACATTGTTGGTCATGTATTCCAACCGGCTGACTTTGATGCTGTTGTGGTGGAAAACGTCTATTGTTACCAAAATATGAATCCTGTTGCTCAAAATTTTGACGATATTGATAATTAGAATTTTGTCTGTTATTAAACTTTGGTGGTTGTCACTCCTAAAGCGTCTGTTACCTTTCCTATTAAAATTACGTGTCTGATCATAATTGCTGTACGTCTGTTGGCCTTGGTTGTTATATGAAAAATTTTTGTTTACGAAAGAATAATCTGATTGCTGCACTTCTAAAAGCTGCAGCAGATCCCTGAATGCCGAAATATTTTCTTTTCGCTGACCTGTTAAAAGTGACACTCTTAATAAACGTGGTAATTTAGAGATACATAATTGAATGAGAGCAGATTCACTGTAGGGTTCACTTAAATACTGGTTTTGTTGCACCATATGCTCAAAAAATTGCGTGACACTGGGAAAATTGGAGTTCTCATAATTTGGCAAACTAATTAGTTGATCTTTAATTCCGCGCTGTGTCGTCTTCGACCAGTACGCTGATAGAAAAGCATTCTGAAACTCTTCTACCGAATAGCATTGTCTCGCGATCGGTCTCATACGAGTTGCCGGTTCGCCTTCCAAGAAACTGCAAATAAATTCGAGTTTATGCGTAACGGGCCAAGTCGGTGGAAAAGCAAAGCTAAATTGTTGAATCCAATCCAGTGGGTGAATCTGTGTTCTATCGTTTTTAAATACTTTAAACTTTCTCACTGACAGAAAATGTTTGTAATCGAAATTATCATCTCTGTATGATGGAACAGGTTCAGGATTGTAAGAGAATCTGTTGAACTGTGGTTGTTCGGAATCTAAGTCCCGTACTCTCTGTAGATTACCCAAATTATACGCGTTGCGCGAGTCTGACAAATGTTCGCAAAGTGGCGTCTGCTGTGATGTGTTATTAACTGAGATACTTTTCATCTCTGTTACTTCTTGTTGTAAACTTGACAACTTTCTACGCAACGTGTTATTAGACGAATCGATCTCATTAATTGTCTGCTGTAAATTTTGAAATTCAGGTGTTTGATTAAATGAAACCAGTGAAGTATCGTCTGATCTGCTGTCATTATTACTTTCAATGATGTCAATACGACAGGCCAGTTCATCACATTTTTCAGTCAGTATTTTTACCTGATCATCGGTTATAGTGTCAGTGGCATTAATCTGTTTTTGCAATTTAAGTGTAGTTTCGTTCAGTTTTTTAACGTCAGCTTTGACGACATCGGAATCCTGTGTTAGTTCTACTTGTTCGAGTCTGTCGGTCACTGTTTGAAAATAGGTTGTGTATGTGTCTGTTTTCGATTTAAGATCCGAAATTTCGTCACGTAATTCTGCGTTCGACTGTTTGATGGTATTAATTTCGTCGGACACTGTGGCAATATTATTGTCTACATACGTTTTTGCCTTCGGAAACATTTTACGTTTGTCTTCTTGTCTCTGAGCAGTGATTGTTTCCATGACTTGACGTTTGACTTTATTTTGATCCTGAATAAATTTGCGGAAACGCGTTTCACTGTTTTGTATGTGAAGACTAAGACGTTCGTTAATTAGAGTGTTCTGTTGTTCGAATTTCGCGTCAATCTTTTCATCCATTGTGCGCGAAAGTTCTGCTGTCATTGCTTTAAACTCGTCGAGTAATTGTGTAGCTTTTTCAGAGCATTGTTTAGCGACTCCGCTAATTTCGTCTCTGAGTGTTTCTGTTGCAGCTGTTTGCAATTCCCTTAATTCCTGAGCAACAGACTTAATTTCTTCGCTACTTTTTCTTGAACAATCCTCTATTTCCTCGCGTAACTGTTCCTTGGTATCATGACACTACGCGGCAACGTCTCTAATTTGTTCACTAAGCTGTCTGGAATTGTTGTCTAATTTTTCATTTAATTGTTTCGAATTGTTGTCTAATTTTTCATTTAAGTGTTGTTTGAGTTTTTCGTTATCTTGTTTGACCTGTTCATTAAGTTGTTTGAAATCTTCACTCTGTTGTCTGACCTGTTCACTAAGTTTGTCTTGTTTTTCATCTGACCGTATTGAATTGCTGTCTATTTTCTCACTAAGTTCTTTGAAATTTTGTAGCAACAATGCTATAATTGGATCCGATACAGAATTAGCATTTCTATTCTCTGTGCTGTTTGATTGCGTATCTTCAATTGTCGCGTTTTGTGTGACCATTTGGTCATTCTGTAATTTACAAAAACGTTTATCAGGCGGATGTACACTGTCAGACACTTTTTCGGAATTAAACAAATCCGTCGTACTTTCAGTACACTGTCCATTTTCATTAGAAAAATTTGCCTGTACGTTACTTGAATTTTCCAAACCGGGTGTGTTAAGCTGGGCAGCGCTCATTACAATAGTGCGCCCCGCGTCATCAATTGTCGTAAAATTAACAGAGGAGACAATTAGGTTCGCTTGTTCATCAGTAAGGTAAAAATCATCACTAGTGGTTGGAACGCATTGATTGTCAGTGAACTCAGGATTGTCACCATTACACTGCGTGTCACAAGTACTATCGGTAAAGTTGTTTAAGTCGGCAGTTTCATTCATCATACTTCGCGATACACTATTCACAGTCTTTCGCGGCATTTTTACAATAGTCAAAATTATTCACAAAACAAATAAGCACAAATGCAAAAAGCAACAAACACAAATACAACAGAGCAACGAATTGCCGATGATCTGAGGAAAGAAATTCACAAATTATTAAAAGCGTTGCGCCAAATGCTAATTATATTTAAACAAATAAGAGCAGATATCTGGCTACGTTTCAGAAGGTTCTCAACGAATTACGATCCTGGACTGGATGTCGCCAAGTGTAACCTCCCCGCAAAAATGAATGATAATACTCAAATGTAAATGGACATAGAGCTAAGTGTAACCTCCCCAGAGAAATTTAAAAGATAATATTTTAAATGTGAATAGACATAGAGCTAAATGTAACCTCCCCGCAAATATTTGAAAAAGGCAAAAATTTAAATGTTAACGACAATACAACCTAGTGTAACCTCCCAGCAAAATAAAATGATTTATTGACAATGGTAATTAAATAAAAATTAGCAATCTGACCCAGGTATAAGCTGCCCACAAAAATGTAAGTCAATTCAATAAAAAAATGAAATCTCAGTGACAATGAAAACGCAAACAGACCGAAATGTCGATCTTAGGCCCTGATTAAACTCAAATTCTTACCTCAGTAAAACTGCATCTGCTCTTATTTTTCGCCATAGCTTGGAGGAAATGCATCGCTAAATATCTTTTTTTTTTTTTTTTGAAGTTAAAGGGAACTTTTCTTTATGGAAATGTAAGGCAAATATTCTTTCAAAAAAGGATTCTTTGTTAAAAATGGTTGGTTTAAAAACAAAATTATTATTGGGGCGATTCTTGAACAAATTAGTTACAGTTAATTTACATTATATTATCAAATGCGCGCAATGCTGCTTCATTACCTTATTTAAAAATATACCTCGTCCCGAATCTTGACCAGAGTGCCATGTCGACGCCCGCCGACTCCTCACACACAACTGTGACTATCTCTCGCGCGCTACTACCACAGACTAAGTCATCCCGCATGCGCTACTACTCTCGAACTCTAACTCGCAACTCAACTGCACTCTCGCAACTGAACTGAACTTTCACGTGGTCAAGCGCAGACTAGGAACGACAAATAGCTCTCTGGTCAGAGACTCTGCAATGCCTCGCCATCATCGCCACACAACATACGTGTTTCAATCTTTTCGTTCTTATCTCTCAATCCCAGGCAAAACTTTTATTTATGTATAATTTTACCACTTTTGGCAACACAATTATTTTGCATATGGTTTGCTACATTTCACCTGATTACATAAACGAGTATGGTATTTAAGCTATATAAATTTGACAGAAAAGGACTTGTATGCCACTTGCATACCTTATTCCAACGCATGTATTTAGCAACTCAGACTAAGATTTAAGTAATCCTTTAAAAATAAATCAGAAACAGTCATGTTGTTATGATATATATTTTTTGTACTTCCAGATAAGGATCTATTTTGTTATGCGTCCTTTTCAATTAGTTGTCCGCCTTCTTAACTGAGTGGCTACGTGCGAGCCTCCCATTCAGCGGGCCAGGGTTCGATTCCTGGATGGGGCATCCCGGCCGCCGATGCCATATGACCATTTCATTTCATTTTGCACTTTGTAGTTTCCATACACCGTCTTAGATTACAAAATGTGGCAGTTTACATGTGCTGTATTAATACAGAGGAAGGAGCCCGTGACCACTGGAAGTACACAGGGGCTAGGCAAAATAATGTGAACAGTGGTAGTAATGGGATGCTTTTGTTTGATTGTCAGCAACGTTGGTAAGACACGTGTGGAATGTACGTGTTGCGTGCGGACTAGGCACCAGTGCCGGTAGTTCACGAGTCGTGCACACTTCGTATTTGCATTCAGAGGCCGGAGTCGACTTGCAATGAATCTGAGGGCAGATTTTAGGGGTCCGATTAGCTGAAGCATCAGTAACCAAGACAGCCAACTTACTGAATGTTTTAAGAGCAACTGTTTCAACGGTCATGACAGACTACATAAAACATGGAAAAACATCATCGTGTAACGTAATAGTGTGCGCAAATCAAAATTAAATGACAGATCGTCGTATGCTAACACGAATTGTGTCAAATCAACACAAGGAAAAAATTGTAAATTTGTGCTAAGTTCCTATGGAACCCAACTGCTGAGGTCATCGGTCCCTAGGCTTATACTTAATCTAACTTAAAATAGCTTACGCTAAAGACAAAACACACACACACACACACACACACACACACACACACACACACACATACACACACACATCCACACACACACACACACATGCCCGAGGGAACACTCGAACCTCTGACGGGGGGAGTCACGCGTACCTTGATGAGGTGCCGTAGAAAGCGCGGCTACAACACATAACTACGGCGGCTAAAGTGACTGTAGAGCTCAATAGCCATCTGCGAAACACCATATCTTTCAACACTGTCCGCCGAGATCTCCATAAAGCGAATATTCGTGGACGAGCTGCTGTACCGAAACTGTTAGTGACGACACCCAAAGCAAAGAAGCGTAAAATATGGTGTCAGGAGCATAATCGTGGATGGCTGATCGGTGGAAACTCGTCATATGGTCCGACGAGTCAATGTTTTCGTTATTTCCAACATCGGGCTAAGTTTACGTCTGGAGAACCCCTAAGGAAGCCAACGATCCTGATTGCTGGATTCCAGTGGTTAAGAATGGAGGTGGAAGTGTGATGGTGTGGGCAGCCATATCATTGTATGCTGCTGGTCCCATCATTACTCTCAAAGGCCGTGTTACAGCCAACGATTATGTGAACACTTTAGGCAATCAAGTGCACCCCATGATACTCCGACAATCATGCCATCTTCCTGGACGATAATGCGCCAATTCAAACAGCCAGGGCAGTACAATCAGTGCACGAGGAGCATGCAACTGAACTGCAGAGTCTTCCCTGACCAGCACAGTCCCCGGTCTTGAACATTATCCAACCCTTGTGGGCGGTATTGAAGCGCGGACTCCGGAACAGATTTCCGCATCCCTCGTCACTACAGGAGCTAGAAGTGGCTCTGATTGAAGAGTGGTATACCATTCCACTGGAGACTATACAATCATTACATGCCAGTATTCCAAAAAGAATCGCAGGTGTATTACGGGCAAATGGGGGTCCTACCACCTGTTAATGAACCATTCCCAAGTAAACACAGGCGTTCACATTAATTTGCTTCTCCCCTGTACTACTTTAGTTGTTTTATTTTCACCTTTAGATGTACGTTTAGTTTTTAGTGTAAGATCTCCCACAAACCATGTGCTGAAACAGTATTCTTGTTTCTCCACTAGACAGTGCCACAAGTTACCCCAAAATCATAACACAACAAACACGTATGTCATACTAAAAATCGTAAATTCACCTGATGAGGGAGGTTTAAACTTTGAAAGGCGTTGTATATACAAATAAACTGTGACTGGTAACAATAAACTTACTGTTTCATTTGATCTCGACGTCGATGGAGAAATATATCTTATAAAAGATATTTCCTTTTTCTTTTTATTATTATTACGAACAAATCGTCAATGCGGAAGAAACCCACGTTGCAAAATGTGCATATAACACCAAAGCTTAGAGAAAGAATATTATTAAAAAATGGTTCAAATGGCTCTGAGCACTATGGGACTTAACATCTGTGGTCATCAGTCCCCTAGAACTTAGAACTACTTAAACCTAACTAATCTAAGGACATCACACACATCCATACCCGAGGCAGGATTCGAACCTGCGACCGTAACGGTCACGCGGTTCCAGACTGAAGCACCTAGAACCGCACGGCCACACCTGCCGGCGATTAATTATAATTCACAGACATGTGTATAATAAATGTTAAAGAAATTCTGTAGTAAAATTAAATTTTTTCAAAAGCAAAAGATTCAGAAGCGGGGGCTTGACCTTTTTGTGAAACCGTAGATTCAAGTATTTCTTTCATTTTGCTCTCTACCAGACAGGAAAGATATGTTACAATGTAAAGCTACACCCTAATATTCCTTCCTTCTTCCTACCTCCACTGTAACTGTTGGAACTGCTACAATGATGGGTGGGATCGAGCGTGACCATTGCCATGTTGCAATAAACATCACTCTACATCGTCCTTTGTCCTCTTTGAAAATCGGTACATTGGGTTACCTGTCTGCAGGCGAGGACTAAGTGGATGCGACAATACGGATCGCATGCTTTGCCTCCATGTTCTGTCATATGTGTTCCCTAACGGTGTGTTCCCCTACTACACCACGATATTTCATACCGGAACATGAGGAGATGTTCTGCACAATGGTATGTGTCATCTTCCCGTACGTCATGTAGTTTTCGTGAAGTCATCTACAGGAACCCCATAGTAACCCAGTACATACGAAGCAGATACTGCACTATTCTTTCTTTTCTTCTTCCCTTGTCTTTTTTTGTTATTCAGAATTAGTAACATCCAAATAGCTTTTGAAGCTCTATTTCGACGGAGATCATAATCTTTGGAGTCCCTCATTAACATTCGTCATGATATTTCCGATGAGTATTATTTACGTTTTATGAGATGTACCATATTTGTTGTCAGGTGAATCACGGTGCTACTTTTGACACCAGCATGAAATTTTTCTTCTGGCTTTAACATATCCTGTATCTACATGTTGCATTAATTTGTTCTTTGTATTATAAATAACCTATTTTGAGTTCATAACCAAGCAAAGAAAGGAAAGCTGAAAGTTGAAGGAGTATATAAAGGGTCTGTATAAGGGAGATGAACTTGAAGGCAACATTATAAAAATGGAGGAGGACGTAGATGAAGGTGAGTTGGGAAATACGATACTACTAGAAGAACTTCACAGATCACTGAAAGATCTTAGTCGAAACAAGGCCTCGGGAATAGACGAAGCTCCGTCAGAACTACTGATAGCCCTGCGAGAACCAGCTATGACAAAACTCTCCCATCTGGTGTGCAAGGTGTATAAGACATGCGAAATACCCTCAGACATCAAGAAGATTCTAATAATTCCAGTTCCAAAGAAAGCAGCCACTGACAGGTGCGAATATTATCGAACTGTCAGTTTAATAAGTCATGGTTGGAAAATAGTAACACAAATTCTTTACACAAGGATGGAAAACTTGCAGGAGTTGTCCTTCGGGAAGTTCAGTCTCGATTCCGGAGAAATGTAGGAACATGCGAGACAATACTGACCTTTGACTTACCTTAGAAGGTAGGTTAAGGAAAGGCAAACCTACATTTATAGCAACTGTAGACATACAAAAAGCTTTTGACGATACTGACTACAGCACCCTCTTCGAAATTCTGAGGATAGAAATGGTAAAACACAGGGAGCGAAAGGCTATTTATGACTCGTGCAGAAACCAGATGAAAGTTGTAAGAGGCGAGGGTCATGAAGACGTGCAGGATTGCGGAAGAAGTAAGACAGGGTTACAGCTTCTCGCCGATGTTATTCAATCTGTACACTGAACGAGCAGTAAAGGAAGCAAAAGAAAAATTTGGAGTGGGTATTGAACTTTAGGGAGAAGAAATAAAAACTTTGAGGTTTGCCGATGATATTGCAATAGATTTGAGAGACCAGCTGTACGGCATAGACAATTTCTTGAAAGGAGGACATAAGAGGAACATCAGCAAAAGCTAAGTAATGAAAATTGAATGTAGCTGAATTAAATAAGAGAATTAGAGTGGGAAATGAGACACATATAGTAGTAGATGTATTTTGCTATTTGGGGAGCAAAGTAACTGACGTCGGTCGAAATAGAGAGGATATAAAATGGAGACTGGCAATGACAGAAAGGCATTTCTGCATAAGAGAAATTTGTTAACATCGAATATAGACTTACAGGGTGACAACGATTGAGCTATATGGGAAAAGGTAAACTATGGTGTGCACACACTTTATTCAATATGTAAAGGCCACTACAGATTTTCTGATGTAGGTTATGACATTTCGATGTGTCTGCCGTCACTAGTGATGATGTGGTGCAGACAAATAGCGAAATTCTGCATGACCCGCTGAAGTGTCGGAACATCGATGCTGTCTATGACCCCCTGAATGGCTGTTTTCAGCTCGGTACTGCTTTTTGGGGTTATTGCTGTATACCTCATCTTTAATATAGTCCCATAAAAAGTTGTTGTATGCTTTCAGATCCGGAGAACGTGGCGGCCAATCGAGACCCATGCCAATGACCTCTGGGTACCCCAGAGCAAGAATGCGGTCCCCAAAATGCTCCTCCAAGACATCAGACACTCTTCCGCTTCGGTAGGATCGACCTTCGTCTTGCAGGAACCACTTCTTGTCGAAATCAGGGTCACTTTAGATAACAGGGATGAAATCATCTTCCAAAACCGTCACATACCGTTCGGTAGTCACCGTGCCATCAAGGAATATCGCACCGATCTGCTAGATACAGCGTCCCAGGAAGAATAGTCAGTATCCAGCAACATGGCAGGAACGATAATTCAGATCAATAAACTCTAGCAAATGTGGCCCTAAAATGCATATCTTAAGAGCGATGAGCACTTCATTTTTGACGCTGCGAGAGAAATGTCTTCTACTTCAAGTTCTTTAATTTTCCTATTTTTGGAGAAGGTAGTTTTTCGTAGTAGCGAAGATGAACAAGTGCGCTAAGGCATGCATTTTAGAGTCCGTGTTTACTAGATAGTTTTTCTCGTTTTGCTTCACACTAAAACCTCACAGAATATGGAAAGTAAAGAGCCAGCAGTAGATGAGATTTATCTCACAGTCCTGAAGATGAAGAAGTGCTCATAGCTCCTAAGGTACGCATTTTGAAGTTCATGTTTACTGGACTTTTATGGTTCGAATGATCGTTCCTGTCATATCTCTAAATATTAAGCAATCCTTTCGAGACGCTCTGACACCACGGACACATTCCTTCAGTTACTGTTTCACATAATCACCTTACTTTGTCATGTAAAAGGTTTTCTATCAGTAGCCTGTTTATCACACGAACATATTTAATTCCGGTTTGAAGTAGGGATTTGATCGCCGCATACTGTCTTACTATAGACGCACATTTAGCCACATGAAATTATATTAGTTAATAAATATGAACATATTTTTATACCAATGCTAGACCCTAATGTTACCACATCACTAGCGCTCTCTACCGGCTATAGATCGTGTTGCATCACAATCGCTATGACTTGTTCATACCTGCATGTACAAAGCATTTGAAGTTGTTACTCGTATCAGAATAGGTACTCTAAAAATATGTTATCGCTGCTAGCCAAGTTACTTATAATTTTTTTCTGACGGCTTGACCTAAAGCCAATTTAATCTATCACTGTTATATTAAGGTTTTTTATATTTTGTTCTAATAGGTTTGATTATGCTAGCAAGTCGAAATCAGATACATTGACAATTACGGAATTATCGATGATCAATACGGAGAATTATGAATAAACTCATGCAAAGGTTTTGTTTCAAACAAAAGTAACGTGTAACTACTCACTGGCAGCTGACCAAATTATAAATAATAGTAATAAAGATCAAACAGATAACCTGGCACTCTGTTTGTATATGGGAAAGAATAACTTGGTTCTTGTTTTCGTCTGCTGTCTTCAGTCCGAAGACTGGTTTTGTACTGCTAACCACGCTACTATATTCTGTGTAAGACTCTTCATCTCCGTGTAAGTACTGCAACTTACATCCATCAGAACCTCCTTAGTGAATTCATCTCTTGGTCGCCCTTTACAATTGTTGCCTTCCACAATTCCCTCAAATATTAAATTGGTTATCCCATAATGTCTCAGAATGTGTCCTATCAACCGATCCCATCTTTTAGTCAAGTTGTGCCACAAATTTCATTTCTTTCCAATTATGTTCTAACCTTCAATATTCTTCTATAGCACCACGTTTCAAAAGCTTCTATTATCATCTTGTCTTAACTGTTTGTCGTTCATTTTTCACTTCCCACATGGCTACACTCCATAAAAATACCTTCAGGAAAGACTTCATAACACTTACAGGTTGACAATTATTGAAATATATGAAATAAAATTTTCTTGACACATGAATGGTTGGTGTTGGGATGTTCAAACTGAACGGTTGGCCCCGTGATATGGTGGAAATTAACATGCGCCTTACTGCTTACTGCGACGAAGCCCATTTTCATGTAAGTGGCTTCTTCAATTAGCAAAATTGGCCCATTTGAGGTTCTGAGAATCCGCATTTCGCGATCAAGAAGCCTCTGAACCCTCAACAAGTGACTGTATGATGGGCAATGACCAGTCACTGAATAATCGGATGTCGGTGAGTGGAATGTTTAGTGAAGGTGCTGACAGGAAGAGGTTCAGTCTCCACATTGCCAGTGAGCAGTGTACGCGGTCCGTACGTCGAGCTGCTGCCGCCAGCGGCTGTGTCCACACTAGTAAGTTCCAGAAGACATTGATATAGGCAGTCAAGTTAAACTCACTCTGGGTAATTGAGAGATAACTTCTGTTTCCGGTTTCTATCAACGTACTTCTCTAGTACACTATGTAATCATGAGTATCCGGACACCCGGCTGAAAATGACTTAAATGTCCGTGGCGCCCTCTATCGGTAATGCTGGAATTCAATATGGTGTTGGCCCACTCTTTGCCTTGATGACAGTCTTCTTGCCCATCACAATCTTCTTCCCCATCACATACCTGCATTCTAGAAAAAAAAAAATGTTCAAATGTGTGTGAAATCTTATGGGACTTAACTGCTAAGGCCATCATTCCCTAAGTTTACGCACTACTTAACCTAAATTATCCTAAGGACAAACACACACACCCATGCCCGAGGGAGGACTCGAACCTCCGCCGGGACCAGCCGCATAGTCCATGACTGCAGCGCCTGAGACCGCTCGGCAAATCCCGCGCGGCCTGCATTCTAGGTTTTACATTGAATGCTCTATGAATTTGTTGCGGACAAAATCCATTCGATTTAACAATGCTCTTGACGTATGTGAGCTCTCCTTGCAGATTGTCTTTATCAGATATACAGTGGGCCCTATGCACTAAGGTCTTAAGGACACCTATGGTCTATGAAGGGTGATGGCAGCTAATGGAATGAAGATATAGATTAGTGTGTTGGTTTCCGATATACGGCATGTCCTAAAGTGCCATCACCTTCACGGCGAACGACAATACCCAAAAACGAGAGGCAGCCGTCTTATTCTAGTAAATAGTAAATTTGACGCTAGCATGGATGGAATTCAAATGCTCAAGAAATCGATGTAACTCATCCATTCCATGCGACCATACCAGAAATGTGTAGTCCACGTACCACCATAAGACCGTTGGTTTAAAACTTCCACTGGACTCAGCAAGTTTTTAAACGAACTGTCTTCTGGAGGTTGCTCAAGAGCATTTTTAATTCGAATGAATTTTCACCGCAAGAAATTCGTAGAGCATTCAATGCAAAACCTAGAATGCAGGTATGTGATGGGGAAGAAGATAGTAATTTCCTCAGATCCAGTGCGTTTTTGCCCTATGTCGGTGCTCTTTCCTCGAAGGTAGGCCGTATTCTTGAGAAACACTGTGCTAAGGTGATCTTCCGCCCCCCCTCCCGCCTCCCCCCCCCCCCCTCACCAAGATTGCAGCTTTACTCGGCTCTGTGAAGGACGATTTACAGTTTCCTAAAGCGGATATGTATCAGATTCCTTGCGGAAATTGTGAGAAGTCGTACATAGGTCAAACAACACGCACAGTGCATGAGAGATGTGTGGAGCATCCAATATACACACGCTTATTACAGCCAGACAAGTCAGCTGTGGCCAAACATTGTATAGATAGACGGTATTCCATGAATTACAGTGATGTGAAGATTTTAACATCCACTTCTTCCTTTTGGGAATCTGTCTTCAAGGAAGCTATAGAGATTAGATTAGCTAATAATTTAATTAATATAGATAGTGGTTTTAATTTGGAAAAAGCATGGAACCGGCTCTTGGGGTAATTAAACTGCAGACATGTCGTCATGGTGTCACTACCGCCGATCATACAACGGTAAGCGTATCGAATGTCTGTACGCCTCCGCCACAGGCGGCGCGTGTGTAAGCGCATTTCTCTGCCGCCGACCAGCATCTGTGACCGCCACGGTGGAGCATATAAGGCCGCACTTGGCATCTTGTCGTCAGTCTTGTGACTCACTCTGAGGAGCCGGCATGGTAGCTCAGAGTGTTCGGTGAGAGGGCTGCTCGCCTCTGTAATAAAAGAAAACTGAGTAAAGGAATCAATTATCAAATTGAACGGATGTCTTGTGTCGTCCGCCCAGACCGAACTCAACGAAAAAAAAGGGTGGCTGGAAGATACGAGACCGAAATATCAGTGGAGAAAATTTTATTTGCGCGGCTGCATGCTCGAAATTTAATGGACTAATCGGATCTTACTTTCCGAGCAACCCGCATACGTTCAGCACCTCAGCTTTGTCCTTTCGGTCGAGCGGCAGTTTTAACATCGTGTCATCATGTCTGTAAAATATGCGCGTGTATGCTTACAGGGTGACGAGATTTCGCATTTACGATCATGTCAGCAGGTGTCGGCTTCCTAAATATCCATTTTAGTTGACTTGATATTCAAAAATAATATTCTTTCCTCCCCTACACTTACACCATAAACTAAAAAAATTTACGAAACAGTTACCTTGTGGATGATGAACTTGGGTAGTATCAGAAATAACAATTACTTTCTCTGATGGTGTGTAGATGAAACTGCTTTCACCTGTCATCCAAGACTTAGTTATACTTTCATCTTCCTCAGATACTTCGAGTATTGCCTTTTGTATTATCCTCCTTCAATTTTTCGACTTGACCTTTGTGTTAATAACCTTAGTTCCGATGCCACATAGTCTCCAACACCTGATGTTTATCAACAAGTTTGTGCATCGCTTCTATTGCCTTGCTTAGAATAGTGCCTGAATTTTCGTCCGTATTTCTTTTTCTTTTCAAAATTCTTCTTTCCTGTGCATTTTCCTGGACTGTATCTGTCTCACACTTATTATCATCCCTGGAGTTTTCTGATCCCTAAAGTAAACATTGTAATGTAATATTTATCTTCAAAGGGTTAAATTTCAGATACAATTTTTGTTTTCTATAATTTTTGGTACCTTAAACAGAAGAAGAATGGTTACAAATCGCTACTGATTTTGAGAATAGATGGGATTTTCCAAACTGAATTTGCGCTACGGATGGAAAACATATAGTCATACAGGCCCCCAAGAAAGAAGGCAGTGTGTACTTTAATTATAAAGGGAACCACACTATTGTGCTATTGGCACTGTTTGGACCTGACTACAGAGTTATATACTTCAATGTGGTCAGTAATGGTAGAATATCTGATGGTGTAGTTTTTAATAATTGTAGACTGTTAGAATGTCTTGAGCCTAATTCTTCGAATGTACCAGTCCCTCGAAATTTACCTGGTAGAATTGTGCAGATACCTTACGACATTGTTGCTGATGATGCATTTCCTCTAAAAAATTGTATCATGAAGCCCTACCCTTCTAGAGACCAACCAGTGCAAAATCGTGTGTTGAACTATCGGCTCTCTAGAGTAAGAAATGTGGCTGAAAACTTTTTTGGCAAATTTGATTCTCAAGATTTACAGACGCAAGGAGAATGGTAAAAAGACATATAGACAGAAACGAATATACCGCTGGAACCAATAAACATACATAATTGACCACAGATGGCCAAGGAAGTCAGAAATGAATTCACAAACTACTTTGTTTCACTAGAAGGGGAAGTAGCCTGGCAATACAGACGCCTTTAAATGTCAATTGATTTCTGATGAGAGTGTAAACATAAATACATCTGTAATAAAAGTAATAAATACTATAAGTAGAATATTAAATTTGTTTCACTTGCGATATTATCTTCAGTTTCTTTTGGTGTGTAGGAACGAAATATTATTTCATGGAATCAAAGAATTCTCATTTACTTTTATATAAGTCGTCTGAACTTTCTCATCTTTTTCTTTTCTTCGATTTGTTTGGATCTTGATTACACTGCGTATGCAAATTGTGGATTTTTCCGTATTTCTGGCTCTGTAGTGGCGAATTCTGAAAGCAATTATTTCCAATGCGTCTTGTTTTTTTAACTTGTTTTTACAGTCCATGTGTTGTGTGTCCCACAACACTGGAAAACACTCCAATCGCTAAATAAGCCATTGTGTGTTTTCACTCGTCCACGCGAACTTCAAGACTGACATTCCGTACTGTATGGACTTCTGCAAGTTCCGAAAAAAACTTTCCGCAACTGGTAAGTCCAGCAAGTAATTGCAGAAAGCTACGGAGAACCGTTTACACTAGCTTGCGGAAGCTACTTCTCCAAATTGACGAAACTTGCGGAAGTCAACTTGCTGCGGGTGTTTCCACATGAAAAGAACTTGCAGAAATTGCTTCAGCAAGGGACTTGCGGAATTTTACTTGCTAGTGGACACGCGCGTTAACAGATGTACTATCATCCTGTCTGTTCTTCTGGTCAGTAGTGCACACTATGGCGATCCACCCTTATGGTATGATACGGAGAATTTCTTCGCTACCTTTTCAGTCCAGATGATTTTCAACATTCTCCTGTAGCACCACATATCAAATGCCTCGATTCTCTTCTGTTCCTGTTTTCCCACAGTCCATATCTCAATAAAACACAATGCTGTGCTCCATACGTACATTTTCAGAAATTTCTTTGTCACATTAAGATCTTTATTTCATACCAGCAGACTTACCATGACCGGGACTGCCCTTTTTTCCAGGGCTAGTCCGCTTTTCATCCCTTCTTCGTCTGTCATGGGTTGTTTTGCAACCTAGGTAGCAGAATTCCTTAACTTCATCTGCTTCGCGATCACCAGTAATTATGTTAAGTTTCTCTCTGCTCTCGTCGCTGCTACTTCTCATTACTTTCGTCTTTCTTCGATTTACTCTCAGTCCACATTCTGTACTCATTGAACTGTTTATTCCATTAAACAGATCTTGTAATTCTTCATCAGTTTCAGTGATGATAGCAATGTCATCAGTGAACCGTATCACTGATGACCTTTCACCTTGAATTTTAATCCCACTCTTGTACCAGACACAATGCAATCTGTAATAGATACCCTTCTTACACGCGTTAGGTTTCCGCTGTAGAAACCCATTCTCCAGTTGTCCATCCTTGTAATAGATGGGTACCAGTACTTCTGATGTTCAATATGAAACAGCTGCAGCCGTCTCTTTTCCATTTTATTTATTTATGGAACCATTTCCGGTGTACTATTACAAGGGCTTTAGGCCCCTTGACCAACGTACTCATAACACACGTCTGCAAAAAAAAATTTTTTTTGCCAGCTGCATGAGATAGTTTTCTGAATTATATGTTTTAGGATGGCTCAAAATGGTTCAAATGGCTCTGAGCACTATGGGACATAACAGCTATGGTCATCAGTCCCCTAGAACTTAGAACTACTTAAACCTGACTAACCTAAGGACATCACACAACACCCAGTCATCACGAGGCAGAGAAAATCCCTGACCCCGGCGGGAATCGAGCCCGGGAACCCGGGAGCGGGAAGCGAGAACGCTACCGCGCGACCACGAGCTGCGGACTGTTTTAGGATGCACTGATTTCATAAGTGATGTCCTCACATGAGGTCTTTTTGGAAATTCAATCAAAAAAAATTGGTAAAAGCACTCGTTATCAAACATAATATTTTTTTTTACAACCAATGAAACATTATTTTCAGACCTATAGTAACAATATTATACTTATTCATGTTTTTTATGAAGCCATTCCTTCTTTTCCTTGATACTTCGCCCCAGTCCTTTTCCCATATCCACGTTTAGTTTCCCGTCTTTAGTTTCCCGCTTAAGCATCCATCAGTAGTCAGCAAGCATAGTGACATCCCATCTTCCTTGGTACCGTCTCGCGATATGACGGACGTCCTGGTGAAACCGCTCCCCCTGTTCTTCACTGTAGGCTCCCAGGTTTTCAGGAAAACTGTCTATGTGGGAGTGTAAAAAATGGACCTTCGAGCTCATCTTGCAGCCTTGAGCTTCGTATGCTGCTAGCATCCGTTAAACAAAGGTTTTTTAGTCAGGAGCCTGATAAACAAAGTATGAGACTATGGAATATCAGACCAGCTGTGTGGCTGGATTGAAGAGTTTTTAGCAAACAGAACACAGCATGTTGTTCTCAATGGAGAGACGTCTACAGACGTTAAAGTAACCTCTGGCGTGCCACAGGGGAGTGTTATTGGACCATTGCTTTTGACAATATATAATAATGACCTAGTAGATAGTGTCGGAAGTTCCATACAGCTTTTCGCGGATGATGCTGTAGTATACAGAGAAGTTGCAGCATTAGAAAATTGTAGCGAAATGCAGGAAGATCTGCAGCGGATATGCACTTGGTGCAGGGAGTGGCAACTGATCCTTAACATAGACAAATGTAATGTATTGCGAATACATAGAAAGAAGGATCCTTTCTTGTATGATTATATGATAGCGGAACAAACACTGGTAGCAGTTACTTCTGTAAAATATCTGGGAGTATGCATGTGGAACGATTTGAAGTGGAGTGATCATATAAAATTCGTTCTTGGTAAGGCGGGTGCCAGGTTGAGATTCATTGGGAGAGTCCTTAGAAAATGTAGTCCATCAACAAAGGAGGTGGCTTAAAAAACACTCGTTCGACCTATACTTGAGTATTACTCATCAGTGTGGGATCCGTACTAGGTCGGGTTGACAGAGGAGATAGAGAATATCCAAAGAAGAGCGGCGCGTTTCGTCACAGGGTTATTTGGTAAGCGTGATAGCGTTACGGAGATGTTTAGCAAACTCAAGTGGCAGAATCTGCAAAAGAGGCGCTCTGCATCGAAGTGTAGCTTGCTGTCCAAGTTTCGAAGTTTCGAGAGGATACGTTTCTGGATGAGGTATCGAATATATTGCTTGCCCTACTTATACCTCCCGAGAAGATCACTAATGTAAAATTAGAGAGATTCGAGCGCGCACGGAGGCTTTCCGCCAGTCGTTCTTCCCGCGAACCATACGCGACTGGAACAGGAAAGGGAGGTAATGACAGCGGCACTTAATGTGCCCTCCGCCACACACCGTTGAGTGGCTTGCGGAGGATAAATGTAGATGCAGATGTAGATCCTTAGTATTTCCCAAAAACTCCAGGTTTTAAAGTTTATCGGGGTGGCCAATCACTTCTAGTCAAATGGTTCAAAGGCCTCTGAGCACTATCGGACTTAACTTTTGGGGTCATTAGTCCCCTAGGACTTAGGACTACTTAAACCTAACTAACCTAGGGACATCACACACATCCATGACCGAGGCAGGATCCGAACCTGCGACCGCAGCGGTCGCACATTTCCAGACTGTAGCGCCTACAATCGCTCGGCCACCCCGGCCGGCCACTTCTAGTCCAGTGCTGTTCTCTGGCTCTGCTATCCCACAAGCATAAGAGGCATGGGTATTTAATATAGCGTGCCTGCTGACGCAACAGCATCGTAAGTATTTTGAAGTCCCCACAATCCATCCACTGATGGTCTTGATATTTGATTTTTTCCAGGATAATGGCCAAATCGTTATAGTTTTGGTCCATATGCACAGAATGTCCCATCGGAAGCGATGCAAATTTATTTCCACTGTGCAATAATACTACTTTAAGACTAGTTTTGGATGAATCAATGAATAGGCGTCATTCAGATGAGCCATACTGCATATCAAATCAATGCAAGCGTCCTTCAACATCATTGCAAAAAACTGAATTTTCTTCTTTTGAGAAAATCTAGGTAAATTCTTTTTCTCGGTGTCTGTACCATGAAAATGAGGTGCCAGATGATAAAAAGTTTTTATTTTTTAATCTGTAACCCAACAGTTCGGCTGTATCTTTTGAAAGACCTAAATCTCTTACTAGATCATTGAGCTCACTTTGAGAAAATAGTTGAGGCCTTTCATCTTCGTCTGAAGAAAAGTATGAGCTTGATTCACCCTGAGGAGCTAATGTAACTTTGTCCTCCAACTCACTCTGGTATTCATCCAAACTGGAAGGTCGCTGTGGGATAGGTATTTCAGAGCTATGGGGCACTGGAAGCGTAACTGAGTCAAGCTTATTGTAATTTTTTTAAATTTAAGTTTATTTTATCAATTATAATTGATATAATATTTAATAATTATTAAAGTAAAAAACCACAAAGGGTTATCAGTAATGAATATAAATACTCCAATATACATAAAAACCTATGTAATAGAATTTTTTTAAATTTTCCTGTTTTTGGGAGGTCAGAATCTAAAAGAAAATGTTAAAAAATCCTATGCAGCTTTTTAGTCGTCGACCTGTGTAATCTGACGAATCCAGTCTCGTTTGCAGTTATAACAGGAACTGATGTTAAATAATCGGTGTCAAAAAATGTCTGGTTTATACGATACTATCTCTTTACTGACTGTCGTGCAAACCAGAGATCTACAGACACCGGTTATTTAATGTTGACTCCTGTTAGGGTTGTACAAGATATTGGATTCCTCCCAATTTACGTTGTTCATAGGACCTGAAGACGGTCTTATGGAACAGTGAGACTGGTTGCATAAATGAATTAAAAAAAAAATGGTTCAAATGGCTCTGAGCACTATGGGACTTAACATCTGTGGTCATCAGTCCCCTAGAACTTAGAACTACTTAAACATAACTAACCTAAGGGCATCAGACACATCCATGCCCGAGGCAGGAATCGAACCTGCGACCGTAGCAGTCCCGCAGTTCCGGACTGAGCGCCTGAACCGCTAGACCACCGCGGCCGGCTAAATGAATTAAATGTAAATGAGGCGGCTGCATGTATTTTAATTTTCATTTCATGTTTTCTAGCTCGTCTGTGAAGATTGCTACTAAAATGCCTACCGAACTGTTGCCCATCGCGACTCAGGCCCTTTAATAACAGTATCTTATGGTTGAAGTGTAGGATGCTTATCAACAATGATTAAAGCTATGTACCACGTAACGAGACGTTGCAAGCAGTGGGCAGTGCAGATCCCTGTTGGAAGGAAAGCGACATGTATGAGAGCAGAGCCACGTCATCGGGTGGTGCCGGGCCGGCTGCCTACGTCACAGGAGGCAGAGGGCGGCGGCAATACGAGACGACGTGGCGCCCACAAAGGCGTGGCCGGCACTGCCGAACTCTGCCGGCCCTCAGGTTGCACATACGAGCGGCGCTCTGCGGACTGTGGACAGTCCGCGTCGGCTCGCCGATCTGCCACAGGTACAGTAGCTGGGAACGACGCTACCTCTGGGCTCTGCAAAGAATTTCGTCAGACACGGTGAACTCACATGGGAGGCTTCTCCCACAACAAAATACGTGGAGGATAAAACGTATGTCCTGATAGATTTTCCTCTGGTTTTTCGAGTTTAAGTTTCACAAAAGATTTTCATTATAGACAGTAAAGCGGGTTGTTTTAGATTTCGCCCCGTGCAGGAGAGTGTTTCTTTCTTTCTTTATTTACACACATCAAAAAACGTTTTGCATCACCTCGGTCTCTAGAGTTCCGGAACCTGTACAGAAAATTGGAATAGAGATGGCAATAAACATCACTTCCGGCGTTTTTATTGCTCGTGAAAATCACACATTGCATGTTGTACCACCATACAGTGAGACCTTCAGAGGTGGTAGTGCGGACTGCTGTACGCACCGGTACCTCCAATGCCCAGTAGCGCTTCCGCTTGCGTTGATGCATGTCTGTATTCGTCGTGTCATACTATCCACAAGTTCGTCAAGGCGCTGTTAGTCCAGACTGTGCCACTCCTCAACGGCGATTCGGTGTCGATCCCTCAGAGTGATTGGCGGGTCACGTCTTCCATAAACAGCCGTTTTGAGTCCATTCCAGGCATGTTCGATACGATTCATGTCTTAACATGCTGGCCACTCTACTCGAGCGATGTCGTTACCCTGAAGGAAGTCATTCACAAGAAGTGCGCAAGGGGTGCGCGAATTGTCGTTCATGAACACGAATGCTTCGGCAATATGCTGCAGATATGGTTGCACTATCGGTCAGAGGATGGCATTCACGTATCGTATACGGTTACGATGCCTTCCATGACTACCAGCACCGTACGTAGGCCCCACATAACGTCACACCAAAACAGTAGGGAATCTCCACTTTGCTGCACTCGCTGGACAGTGTGTCTAAGGCGTTCAGCCTGACCGAGTTGCCTCTAAACACCTCTCCGACGATTGCCTGGTGGAAGGCATATGCGACACTCATCGATGAAGAGAACGTGATGCGAATCCTGAGCGGCCCAATCGGCACGTTGTTTGGCCCATCTGTACCGCGATCCATGGTGTCGTGGCTGCAAAGATGGACCCCGCCATGGGGTCGGGAGTGAAGCTGCGCATCATGCAGTCTATTGCGCACAGTTTGAGTCGCAACGCGACGCCCTATGGCTGCACGAAAAGAATTATTCAACATGGTGGCGTAGCTTTCAGGGTTCCTCCAAGCCATAACCCGTAGGTAGCAGTCATCCACTGCAGTAGTAGCCCTTGGGCAGCCAGAGCGAGACATGTCTCTCTGTATCTCCTCCATGTCCGAGCAACATCGCCTGGGCACTTACCTTGTTTAGAGCCCTTCCTGGCACAGAGTAACAAGGTGGTCGCGATCGAACCGCCGTATTGACCGTATAGGCATGGCTGAACTACAGACAACCCGAGCCGTGTACCTCCCTTCTTGTTCGAATGACGGGAACTGATCGGCTATCTGACCCTCCATGTAACAGGCGCTGCTCATGCATGGTTGTTCACATCTTCGGGTGGGTTTAGTGACATCTCTGAACAGTCAAAGGGACTGTGTCTGTGATACAATATCCACAGTCAACGTCAATCTTCAGGAGTTCTGGGAACTGGGGTGATGCAAAAATTTTATTGGTGGTGTATTTTTTTCAATTTTTTTAATCCACGTAACTAGAAGGTGATGGTGGGGCATGATGAATTCCAATTTGTCATTCTCTTGAAACAGAAACCATGTGAAAATCATCGTCGTAACTAGACATTGGAATAATTTTATTTGTGTCACAATGTTCTCTATTATCCTGGACCGAAATCACGATTTTTGTATATGTTTGTACGCCCGCACTTATGTGTGAGTGTATATTGTGGTGAAAAAAGCATGGGATACATCCTAAGATGGTGTCGGATCTCCTTTTGCTCGGCGTACTGCGCCAACTCGACGTTGCATGGACTCAACAAGTCGTAGGAAGTCCCTTACAGAAATATTGAGCCCTGCTGCCTCTATAGCTGTCCATAACTGCAAAGCTGTTTCAGGTGCATGATTTTGCGCAGGAACTGATCTATGAATCAATTCCCCTAAATGTTCGACTGGATTGCTCGAATTACACCAATCGTGAACAATTGCGACCCGGTGAGTTAACACATTGTCATCCACAAAAAAACTGTCCATGAATGATTGCAAATGGTATCTGAGTAGCCGAACACAAGCCTTCCCCGTCAGTGATCGCTTTAGTTTGACCAGAGAACTCAGACCATTCTGTAGTCACCACAAACTTGCACAGTTCCTTGTTGACAACGTGGCTCCATGGCTTCGTGGGGTCTGTGCCACACTTGAACCCTCCCATCAGCTCTTACCAACTGATACCGATGCTCATATGCCAGGCCACGGTTTTGCCAGTCTTCTAAGGTCCAAGAAATATGGTCAAAAGGCGCTGCAAGACGTGTCGTGCTGCTGGAAAAGACACTCGCGTCGACCGTCTATTGCCATAGCCCACTGACGTCCAGTTTCACCGCACAGTCCTAGCGGATACGTTCGGCATACGTCCCACATTGATTTCTGTGGTTATTTCATGGAGTGTTACTTGTCCTTTAGCACTGACAGTTCTACGACAACTCTACGCAGACGCCGCTACTCCCGGCCGTTAAATGAAGTCTGTCGGCGACTGCACTGCCCGTGGTGAGAGGTAATGCCTGAAATCTGGTATTCTCGGCACACTCTTGACACTGTGGAACTCGAAATATGGAGTTCCTTAACGATTTCCGAAATGGAATATCCCATTTGTCTACCTCCAACTATCATTCCGCGTTCGAAGTCTGTTAATTCCCATCGTTCGCCCACAATCAAGTCGGAAACCTTTTCACACATGAATCACAAGAGGACAAATGATAACACCGCTAATGCATGGCCGCTTTACACCATGAATACGTGACACTAACGTCAACTGTATCTGTGCACATCGCTATCCCATGACCTCTGTAAGTGTGTTTTTTGCGTGTATGTATACTGATTAGTCGAAAAATTATGAGTACCTGCTTCTTAGTCTATTCATCCACATCTGGCGGGTTTCTGAAAGTATTAAACTACTGATTTCACAACTCCCGTAAATCACGGGCGGGTCGGTGTGCGCTCGGAGCTTGTGCCCGATAACATTCCACATTCGTTCCATCGGTTACAGGTCGGGTGGCTGTCGTGACTAACACACGAAAGTGAGTTCACTCACTGTGACACGATAATGGCCTTCTGACGCTGTGCTGCGTCGAGACTGAAAGTGCCATAGCTGTTGCGGAAGATATCAAGCATCAAAAGATGCAGGTGGTTCGGAATAGCTTTCATGTAGGCCAGAGCTGAGCTAGTACATTCGATTACTATGAAAGATCCCATGGAAGCGAAGCTGAATGTCCCTTATAACAGAAAACTGCCACCGACGCTGTGAGCCTAAGGCGTGACTCACGTTTCGAGCAGCAGTTCGCCTATATCACGGCATAACAGGACACTACGATCGACCTGATGGAACAGGAAACGACTGTTATCCGACAGGCGAATGCTTTCATTTTTCTAATGTCCCATCTCGATCATCCTATTTCCAGCGCAAATGTAACTGACGATATCAATATATGTGGTTACTGTTGTTTGGGACACCATTTTCATCAAACACCCACTATGAATAAAGATGCAAAGGAATTAAATATATTAGCTGCCAGTGGCCATTGATTTATGTCAATGGGGCAAGCTGAAAATTTGTGATGGACCGGGATTTGAACCTGGATCTTCTGGTTACAAAGCAGATCCACTGACTACTACGCCATCCGGACACAGTCCTCACCAGAACAACATAGACTACACTAACATACCTCTCATCAGAACCAAATTCGCAACTCATACCACACACCCTGCTCATTAACTTCATTATTCGTGGCATCTCGCTCACTCCCATAGCTCCAAAGAACAGACAACACATATATAATTACGACAGTGACAGCCAATGGAGATGCACACCAACCTCGAACTCTTACGGGAATTTGTGAGATATCTCTAGTAATGATGCTAAAGAGGAGTGGCACTAAATCAGTCGCATGTGATATAAGTTAATTTCGGTCTGAAGGCAGGCATGTTAGGGCAGTCCGTGCGTTATGGTGACCACTGCGTTCTGATGGTGTAGTGGTCAGTACAGCTGCCTATCAAGCAGGTGACTCGACTTCGAACCCAGTCTGGCACAAACTTTCAACTTCCCCTATTGATATACAACGTTGCTCACTGGCAGCTAATGTTTTTCATTCCTTTGTGTCGTAATTGACAAGGTTGTTTTGTCAATTTCTGAACATGCAAGAGTCGTCTGCAATGGAGGCCAGTGTTTAAAAAAATGCGCTGAATAGTATTCTCCGAAACACTTGTATCAACTCCATCAGTCAACTCTGTGGTCCCATCTGCCACATACCATTGCCTCTCACACTGTACAGATTGAGTAAGCTCCTGATCACGTTCAATCACGAGGCATGGACTTCGGACAATTGTCTTGAGGTTTCACCCTCCGTCAAGCATTTTCCATATATAGTCACAGCGGTAGCTTGTGAACAGTCGACCAGAAGTGCCGTTTCCGAAACTCTCTCTCCCAAGTGATAGGCCTTAACGATGTGCCCTCTGTCAAGATCTCTTGCTTTACGTCGCCTTTTTTTTCTTTGACTCCTCAGTCTTCTCACCGGTTGTATGCTGCCCACCATGAATTCCTCTCCTGTGATACTTTGCGAATATCCTTATCTCTGAATGTCACTTGCAGCATACATCCTCAATCATTTGTTGGAATATTCCAGTTTCTGTTGTCTATCCTCTACAGCTCCCTCTAGTACCATGGATGTTATTCCCTGACGTCTTAAAAGATGTCCTTCAATCCTGTCCCTTCTTCTTGTCAGTATTTTCCTTTCATTCCTTTCCTCGCTCATTCTGTTGAAGGCTTCCTCATAGCTGACCTTGTCCACCTATTTAACTACACATATCAAATGCTTCGATTCTCTTGTGTTCCATTTTCCCACAGTCAACGTTTCACTGCCATACAATGCTGTGCTCTAAACGTACGTTATCAGAAATTTCTACCTGGACATAAGACCAATGTTTGACACTAGTAGACTTCTCATGGTCAGGGATGCCTTTTTTTCCAATGATAATCCGCTTTTAATGTCCTCCTTGTTCCACCCGTCGTGGATTACTTTGCTACCTAGGCAGCAGAATTCCTTAACTTAGTCTTCTTCGTGATCACCAGTCCGGATGTTACGTTTGTCGGTGTTCTCATTTCTGCTACTTCTCACTACTTTCGCCATTCTTCGATTTACTATCAGTCCGTATTCTGTACTCATTAGACAGTCCATTCTATTAAGCAAATCCTGTAATTCTTCTTCATCTTCAATGAGGATAGCTATGCCATTAACGTATCTTTTTAATGTTATCCTTTCACCTTGAATTTTAATTCCACTCTTCAACCTTTCTTCTAATCTTGTGATTGCTTCTTCGATGTATAGATTGAAGAGCAGGGACGAAAGACTACATCCATGTCTTACATCAGTTTTAATCGCAGCACTTCGTTCTTGGTTTCCACTCTTATTGTTTCCTCTCAGTTCCTGTATATTTTGTGTATTATGCGTCTTTTACTGTAGCTTGTGTATGTGTATCTGTGCGTATTGAACATGGAACCTAGAAACGACGGAGAGGCTTCGTCCCGCCGGAGCACTCAGTGGTCCACAAGAGGCCACAGCAGTCCACCCACCCCACACCGAACCCAGGGTTATTGTGCGGTTCGGCCTCCAATGGACCCTCACCCCCTGCCCCGGGAACGTCTCACGCCAGACGAGTGTAAACGCAAATGTTTGCGCGGTAGAGTAATTATGGTTTACGCCTACATGGAGACAGTGTGCGCGCAGCAGTCGCCGACATAGTGTAACTGAGGCCGAATAAGGGGAACTAGCCCGCATTCGCCGAGGCAGATGGAAAACTACATTAAAAACAACCCACAGGCTGGCCGGAACACCGGATGTCGACACAAATTCTCCGGGCGGATTCATGCTGGGGAACGGCACGCCTTCCCGCTAGGGAAGCAGCACGTTAGATCATGCGACTAGCTTGGCGGGCGTTTTACTATAGCGTACTCTTATTTTCCTCAGAATTTCGAACATTTTGCACCATTTGGCATTATCAGATGCTTTTTTCAGGTTGACTAATTCTGTGGATGTATCCTGATTTTTCTTAAAACTTGCTTCTACTATCAACCGGGACGTCATAACTGCCTGTCTCCTGCCTTTCCTAAAGCCAAACAGGTCGTCATAAAACCAGCACTGTATTATCTTTTCTACTGTTCTGTGTTTTATTCCTGTAAGCAACTTGGATGCATAGCCTGTTGAGCTGCTTGTGTGATAACTCTCGCACTTGTCAGCCCTTTCAGTGGTCGGAATTGTGGAAATAATGTTTTCCAGAACGTCAAATCCTACATCGCCAGAATCTTACATTCCAGACACCAAATTAAATAGTCCTTTTGCTTCCGCTTCCCCCAACTGTTCTAAAATTCCAGTGGAATATTATCAATCCCTACTGCCTTATCCGATGTTAAATCTTCCAATACTCTTTTAAACTGTAATTGTAAGTTGGATTCCCTATCTCTTCCATATCGACTCGTATTTCTTGTTCTATCGCGTCATTAGATAAGTATTCCCCTTCACAGAGGCCTTCAATGAACTCTTTCCATCTATCTGCTCTCTTCTTTGCATTTAACAGTGGAATTCCGACTGCATTCTCAATGATAACACATTTGCTTTTAATTGATTTGTCTTTTCTGTATGCTTCGTCAGTCATTCCGACAGTCGTTTATTTTACGATGTTTTTACATTTTTCACGGAGAAATTTCGCCTTAGCTTCCCTGCACTCAGAATTTGATGTCTGTGGTACTGAAAAACCCAACCTCGGATTTGTTGGTAGATCTACGTCGTCCATTAAATAAGGGTTGTTGAGATTACATTACATACATTCTCCGTTGCACAGACACAGTAATGGAGAAAAACGCATCAGGTAAACGATATTCAGAGGAGTTCTTTTTGACATAGATATGTGTGTAAAAAGGAAATGTAAGCTACACAGTGCCACAGACAATAACGCTGCTGGCGGGTTTCATGGCTGCCATAAGTAGATACTGATCCGAGGGATCCTATCCAAGGCTTCTTGTTTCTCTGTACGTTGATGCTGTTGATGATGACGATGATTGTCTGGGACAGATGTCCGGGAATCACCAGCTGAGGAATTTCGGCCACCGAGTTGTAAGTCTTCTAGGATGACTCCACACTGGCCAACTTGCATGTCACTGATGATGATGATAACACAACAAAATGGTTCAAATGGCTCTGAGCACTATGGGACTTAACATCTGTGGTCATCAGTCCCATAGAACTTAGAGATACTTACACCGAACTAACCTGAGGACATCACACACATCCATGCGCGAGGCAGGATTCGAACCTGCGACCGTAGCGGTCGCGCGGTTCCCGACTGAGCGCCTAGAACCGCTAGACCACCGCGGCCGGCGATAACACAACACCCAATCCCCAAATGGAGAAAATCTCTGTCCCAGTCGGGAATCAAACCTGGATTCTCTGAATGCCAGTCAGACGCGCTGGCTCCTCACCTAAAGGTACAGACTGTACATGGACGTAAGGTGCAATGGCGGGACGTTACAAACTAATAACCTAAGAGAACATGTGGTCTTGCGGGAATTTATTTATTGTGTTCCTTATTGACTTAACCTGATCAAATTACGGTCTGTGCACCCACTATCATTTCTTATCAGTGTTTTACCCAAGCAATACACACGGTAACATAAGGAAGATAATCACTTTAGTATGATATACAGTAATGGGATATATATGTAGTAATTGAGAACGGAACGAGATAGGACGCTAGCCTAGCCCAGTGTTACAGAAGTTATGCATCGAGCAAGCAGTGAAGGTAACCAAACAGAAATTAGGCAAGGGAAATATAATTCAAGGAGCAGAAATAATTTTTTTTACGTTTGCTGAGTTTACTGCAATTCTGTCAGAGACATTGTATGATGAGGAATAACTGCTAAACGGAATGGGTTTTGTCTTATAAAGAGGTTGTAAGATAAACATCAGCAAATGTAAAAGAAAGATATTGGAATCTAGTGAGATTAAATGAGGCGATACTGAGGGATTTAGATCAGAAAATAAGACACTAGAGGTAGTTGAAGAGTTTTGCTACCTGGACAGCAAAATTGCTGATGATGATCGAAGAAAAGAGGATACAAATTCAGGCTGCCTATAACACGAAACGAATTTCTGAAAAAGAAGATACATAGATTTAAGTGTCTGGAGATCTTTTCTGGATGTATTTAGTAGGGGTGTAGCAGTGTGTGGAAGTGAACCGTCGATGATATGATGTCAGACTAGAAGAGAATAGAACGTTTGAAATTTGACGTTACGGAAGAATGCTGAGGATTGAATAGGTGACTGATACGCAAGTACTGATTTCAACAGCAGAAAAAGTTCCACAGCAGAAAAAGTTCAACAGCAGAAACAGAATATTTGTACTTTAACTTCATTAAAAGAAAGGTAATAGGTAGAACATGTACTAAAGCGTCAAGGAATCGACAGTTTGCTAATTTGTGTGCTTGTGTGTGTGTGTGTGTGTGTGTGTGTGCGTGTGTGTGTGTGTGTGTGTATGTGTGTAGGATGTGGGAGAGGGCGAGAATGGTAGAGGAAGATTATGTGATGAACACAGCAACCAGGTTGCACTAATTGTTTGGATATGTACCAGTCCTTGGGCTGAAGCTTACAACAACAACATAAGATAATGAAATTATAGCAATATAATTAAACAATTCTTGTAACAGAATTTGGATATGTCTCATCCCTTTGAAAGTAACAGAAATGACGAATAACTAATGGGGATAAAACTAGTTGTTTCTTATTACTCCAGATATTAATGATAACAACAGAGACAGTAAAAGACAAAACATATATTAATTTGAGTAGGTAAACAAAGTAGTGTTCAATGCTACGTAAGAATGGTATTAGAGGGGAATGTTCTTGCTAAGTGTGCATTTCCTTAATCATGGGAAAAGAGAACGTTAAGGGAAAGCAATGAAATTTGCTAACAAGTAATAGTGTTTGAGGAATGAAGAATCCGAGCAGAAAAATCAGATGTCTGAACACAGTAACAGCACTTTTCACAGAATTCTCCCACGAGGCACACTTAGCTGGTGATCCTCGTAGTAAGACCTCAACTACTGCCTGAAGAACATTCAGTACTCTTCTCGCGAGCGCAGCAGGAGAAGTAACTGCTGATAATGCTAGAGGCTGACTGACACCTTCACCAAACTATGCTGTTCGCTGAATCCTGTATCCAACCACTACTCCAATTGCCAGTATGCCAGCCAAGCATCATTTGGTAACACTACAATACCCAAGTAAAACTCTTGCCAGTGCAATGATGTCGTGCTATTCTCTCAAAGTAATAAGCTGAGACTCGGCACTTTGAAAGTCTCGACAAAAGAAATATAAGATTTTAAGTACTGAATCATGGAAGTTAGCTAGTTAGAAACCCGTGTCAGCAAAGTAGTAAACTATGAAAAATGAAGTCGTGAGAACAGCTTGTACATCGAACTATAGGTATAAGAGAAATTCCCAGTTTAATCCTATGGGCGTATCAGAATTACGGCGGCGATATGAGGAGCAAGTGGCGACCGATGACATGCCAACGGCCCAGCGTGGGGAGAAACTCCCAGCGTTGAAAGTCAACATGACAGCAGGTAACAGCGGGGATCGTAGCTGGTGGAGAGGCACTCACGAATACCGAAGGAGGCCTAAAGTAGGACGTTACGACACAGTTCTAGAGGTAGGACCCCCATCAATTGGCTTTGGACGGACGAGTCCATGAGGTATCATATTTTGGGGGAAAAGTAGTCCCCTGTAAGATTTGCTGTGGCAGGAGGTGGGAGATTAGCTACCTTTATTAAAATTCTGTTTCATATTATGCTCTATGTGCCTTTGTAACAGAGAAGGTCAGAACTGCAAGTATATTTGATATTTAGTAAATGAGGGTGGCTTACGTCACTCACAGCGCGCAGAGGTGGGAAGAGAGATGCGCCGCCATTGTTAGACGAGACGCGGTGGATCGCTCGACTGGGGCAGACACGTGGAAATGGCTCTCTGTCAAAAAGACAGAACTCGCTTTGTTGTTGCTCGTCCCTTGCGAGTAGCGTTTTCTGAGCTACATTCTCGTGGGGTGTGACTTTGAATACATGCAGTAAGTATATTCATGAAGATGCAAAGCTATTTCTTGTTGCTGATGGGGATACAAGTGTAGTAATCACACCCAAGAAGCAAGAATCAGCTGAGTAAATTGCAAATAATGTCTTTCACAAAATTATTAAGTGGTTCTCTGCAAATGAACTGTCACTAAATTTTCAGAAAACACAGTTTATACAACTCTGTACAGTAAATGGCGTAACGCCACTGATAAATATAGACTATGAACGGAAGTCTGTAGATAAGGCAGAATACTGAAAATTTCTGGGTGTGTGCATTGATTAGAAGTTGAATTGGAAGAAACACATCTATGATCTCCTGAAAAATGTTTGGTTCACCTACTTATGCTATTAGGATTACTGCAAATTTTGGTGATAAACATTTCAGTAAATAAGCCTACTATGCCTGTTTTCATTCACTGCTTCCATGTGGCATCATATTTTGGGGCAATTCGTCACTAAGAGAGAAGGTATTCATTGCACAAAAGCGTGTAATCAGAATAGTAGTAGCTGGAGCCCACCTTGCAGACGTTTGTTTAAGGAACTCGGGATATTCACAGTACCTTCGCAATACATATATTCACTTACGAAATTTGTCTTTAATAACCGATCCGAAATCAAAAATAACAGCGAAGTGCATAGCTACAGCACTAGAAGAAAGGGTGATACTCACTATCCTGGATTAAATTTCACTTTGGCACATAAAGGATTGAATTATGCTGCCACAAAAGTCTTTGGTCCTTTGCCAAATAGTTTTAAAAGTCTGACAGGTAGCCAAACAATATTTAAAAGCAAATTAAAAGAATTTTTGAATGATAATAGATGAATTCTTAGATATGAACTGTAAAAAAAATTAATTAATTATTTTTTGTAAAGAAAACTTACGTTAAAGTGACGCGTTTCACGTCATTACGAAATGTCGTATTCATGATCTTTGGAGCAAGGATTAACGTATGTATGTATGTACAAACTGAAGAGGTTAGACGCAAACAGTCAAAGAGCCAAGCGGATGTTTGTTACGTCACACCACGGCTGAGGATGCAAGGCAAGTGGTTTGCGGTTTCCTTGGAGGCTGTGCATTACTGAAGTGTTATGTTGTGAACGTTGAAGAAATTCTGATTACGACTCGTCGATTACGGTAGTGGCATCGGTTAGGGGAATAATTAGCTGTTGCTTTCAGCTATCGAAAATATCCCGACCAGATTTCACAAGTTCCGAGTGGCAAGGCAAGGCAGGGCAAGGCAAGGCTGAAAGTGCTAACGAAGATTCCCGACATATATCGACGGTGTCGTAGAATTTAAATACTTACATGGCTGAGGGATCATGCAATACATTGTTCTGTTGGTAGCGCCCCTCTCTCAGCAGTGTCTGCTTCTTGAAGTCTGATACTAGCCATTTTGAACGGTGTGTTGTTGTAAGGAAGACTGTACACTCGCTGATTCTAGGACACCAGGCCTCCATAACATAGCTCACTTCTACCAGGATTATGAACCTTTTTGTTTGGTAGTGGTGGACCTATTCCTAAGTGTGGTTGTATGTAAATAGGTAACAGTAGAATATAGGTGTTGGAGTGGAGCATTCAGAGTACGAAAGGGAGGTCAATTGAGCATGACAGATGGATGACGTGTGGTAGACCTTATAAACAAGCAGCGCTGACAGGTAGGTGACTGGACCAAGAGTGCCATGCACCCCTGTGTTATACCAACTACTACGACACATAGTTGTATTTTAAGGTGCACTGTCGAGTAGAATTTTTCACTACCAGCCTTGCATCAGTTCACATCGATGCAGAACATGACAGAAATTGGTTTCATCCTGGTTGCAGGATTGTGTAATGTTACAAAGTAATACCCAGAGAAATGGCTCTGAGATAATCAATAACAAAATGGTCCCACTGTTTCTTCTTTTTTAATGGAATTGCGTGGTGAAAACACATCGTTTGTGTAAAATTAAGATTTCCACAGATTAACAATAATCAATCTAGTTGTGTTCCGCCTGAGAACATTTTTTTAAAAAGTAAAACACTGTAATTTACTACATTTCTTTCAGATGATAACTATTTATTTCATTTGTTGTATATTACAAACATTCCCTAGGAGGAACTGTTTTACAATTAATATCTATTATTAAAAATAGCTTCACAAAGTGGGTCCTTAAGGGGGGTAGGACGTGAAACGGAGCGACTTGGAGCAGGAGAGGCACCACAGGACATTTTAATTTACACTAACTATACTTTTACAAATTAATTCATAAAACTTTGTCAGCATGACCAGGAAGGATCCAGGATTTACACTCAAAGCAGAGGAAGTTCAAAAACATAACAAAACAAATTTTTTACATGGGAAATTTCATCATTTTTTCACTTTGTATTGGCTGCATTTGTTGCTGTAGGTACACTATTCGTCATAAGTAAGAGAGATTCTTCGATTAATTTTGCACAGCATACAAACCATACTTACCGTTGTATAAAAGTCTAGAATTTCCTAAATCTGTTAATAACTGTGGTAAAAATTGAGATAATTAATTATAAAATTCGGGTTTTCTCTAAACACGAAGTTTAAAACGTAACAGCCCATTCATTTTTCCATAGATTAAATAAATTCTAGAGTTTTATACACCTGTAAGTATGGTTTGTAAGCTGTGCAAAATTCATCGAAGAATCTCTCCTACTTATGAAGAAAAGTGTACCTATAGCAACAGATGCAGCCAACAGTAAGTGAAAAAAATCATGAAATTTCACATTTAAAAAATATTATTTTTTCGTGTTTTTGAACTTCCACTGCTATGAGTGTGAATTCTGAATCCTTACTGGTCATGCTGACAAAGTTTTATGAATTTATTTGTAAAAGTATAGACAGTGCAAACTAAAATGTCCTGTGGTGCCTCTCCTTCTCGAAGTCGGCCCGTTTGACGTCCTACCCCCCTGAAACTGAGTTTCACCACAAAACGGTACCCAATCTAGGTATAAATCAAATCCGACACTACACGAACAGCCTACAGAAACGTTTCCTAGAGGACGAGAAAAACTCAGGTAATAGTATTTCTGTCACAATTTTTCAGTCTACGGATCCCATAGATGTAGTGACCCAGAAAGATGATGAACGAACAAAATAGCTGATGAGAGTTTATTTAAACATATAAATACTTGCATAGAAAACTGTATACAGTATTTCCTAGAGTACTGTAGCCAGGAATTGCAAACGACAACGATGTTCAGTATTTGCTTGTAGTGACCACATTAATGCAAATATATGTTACACGGAACTCATGTCTGATACTATCAGAAATATGTTACATCTTTCGTAGTAAGTGCTCATATGTAGAATTTGTAGTGGGGTTATCACGCGTTGTGGGGAGTCGTTAACACGGGAAAATGTACTGGAAAACACACCCACCCACCCACCCACCCACCCACACACACACACACACACCCACCCACCCACACACACACACACACAAACACAGGAGAGAAATGGAGACATTAAAGACATTGGGCGCTAGAATAAAGTAAAAGCCGGCCGGTGAGGCCGAGTGGTTCTAGGCGCTTCAGTCTGGAACCGCGCGGCCGCTACGGTCGCAGGTTCGAATCCTGACTCGGGCATGGATGTGTGTGATGTCCTTAGGTTGGTTAGGTTTAAGTAGTTCTAAGTTCTAGGGGACTGATGACCTAATATGTTAAGTCCCATAGTGCTCAGAGCCATTTGAACCAAGAAAGTAAAAAGTTGTGGAGCAAAGTAGGGCTGCAGCAGAAATACGTCAGAGTTTCCAATAAACACTGTGTCGCTACTCGAAAAAGTGTAATAAGTGGCCTTTGCAGAAGTAGAGGAGAGTAAGATGCACTAGGTTCTAGAAATAAAGTCAGCGAACTGCGGAATTGAAATAAATCAATTTCATACTCCATTCTAAGCAACTTGGATATGCCTGAAGTTCAGTTTTTGGTGTGGGATAACGGATGATTCTATGAATAACGAAAGAGATATGCTGCTTTATCTCCTATTTAGTATGAAGTGTTTAGGGGACTCGTGGCCCAGAAAAAAGAAACAGAAAGTACGATGACGTGCTTTGAAGCTCACAAAATTCAGTGGAAGTATGCTGTTAATGCATTATTGAAAGCACTCTTGAATACAAATAGTTTTACACTGATGTGCACACGTCAAAACAGAATCATGACTGTTGCGCATTATGGCGACTAATGCAGTGAGAAGACAGTGAATAACTGCGCCACCAGTTTCTCGGGAGTAGAGCTACGGAGAGTTTCAGTGTTCTTTTCACGACTGTTGGAGGAAGAAAGGGTATCGACGGGTTGCGAGAACTACTGTATTTTACAAATACAGATGGTGCTTTCGGCTCCCGATAACTCCCGCAGTCCTCTTAGTCTGATCAAGAATTTATTCAACCGCCGATTGCAGTTTCTTTCAAAGACTGGTAAGTAATGAGATTGGGAACGAATCGCGAACGAGCGGTGCGCGAATAACTCGGAACCCCGGAGCGTTATGACCCTCCGGGCGGCGCCGAGCCGGAGAAATGCCCGCCCTAGAGTTCTCCACGGCCGTCGGCGGTTCCCACAGAGATCTCAAATTCTGCGTTTCTTTCATCTGTGCTCGTGTGGGGAGCACGCTGTTGTATGTCATCTGCGTGAGTCTTGTTATGCGTTCTTGTCGGGAAAAAGCTCTCCACAACACAGGCTCCGCGACTTCGTAGGGCGTCTTACGTTTTCTCTATTCGAGATATGTATTTTGCGTCACGGTTTCGGTGCACTCAGCTCTTCTTCGCTCGTCCGTATCATAGCGCTGTGCTCCAACATTTTCACTCCGTATTCGTTGCATTTTCTTTCGAGGCGGTTTATGAAGTCGATTTTTGAAATTCGATTGAATGCCTGTAGAGCCGACTCGGAAACGTGTTATATAAACTGATGAGTGTTGGCTACAAGCTATGTGTTGAAGGTCTGCTACGAAAATGCTTCACAGGCAGTTACAATATGGTGAATAATCCCAGAGATTCTTACTCAGGTGGTACTTATTTTCGTCATGTAGATACGATCAAATGCTTTCCGCCTCAGTTAGGCCTAAAATCGAAACTAATAAGAAACTATGACAGCCACGCAGTAACGTCAGTTATACTTTTCTAGCGCAGAAGGTTATGCATTATCATTACCTGTCCGAAAATGATTTTCGTGAAATAAACTTCTACTGAAAACGATAATAAAATCGTGAGGTGAGGATATTTTTTGTACTCATCGTTCCTTGAAAATTATTTCAAAAACATACGCTGCCCCACAACACAGAAAAAACCACCATCAAAATTCATAGCGTTTTTCTTGGCTTATACTGATTTGTTGGCGTAAAACTGTAGTATATACTAAGAAAACAAACTGTTTTACATTTTACTCACAAGTATAGATATATCATAACCGAAATAGGTTATCTACATCTCTGTGGATAAGGTTGCAACTTCAATTTTTTTCTCTCAAAAAACGTTAAAATACAAAACAAATCCACCATGTGTTTGTGACACCTACCGAGTTATAGCACATACGTTTAGGTACACATTGTTCGTATTTGGTATATCGAATACAGAGTCTCGAAAATAAACCAAGAGCATCATCTCGAAACTGCTGATATCAAATCTTTTCAACTCTGTAGGCTTCAAAACCCCAAAATAAAAGCAACTAAAGGGAATATCGACAAATACAGTATGTGATCAAAAGTATCCGGACACCTGGCTGAAAATGATTTACAAGTTCGTGGCGCCCTCCATCGGTAATACTGGAACTCAGTGTGATGTTGGCCCACCCTCAGCCTTGATGACAGCTTCCACTCTCCCAGGCATGTTGAATCAGGTGCTGGAAGGTTCTTGGGGACTGGCAGCCCATTCTTCAAGGAGTGTTGCACTGAGGAGAGTTATCGATGTCGGTCGGTGAGGCCTGTCACGAAGTCGGCTTTCCAAAACATCCCAAAGGTGTTCTTTAGGATTCAACTCAGGAGTCTGTGCAGGCCCGTCCATTACAGGGATGTTATTGTCGTGTAACCACTCCGCCACAGGCCGTGCATTATGAACAGGTGCTCGATCGTGTTAAAAGATACAATCGCCATCCCCGAATTGATCTTCAACAGTGGGAAGCAAGAAGTCGTTGAAACGTCAATGTAGGCCCGTGCTGTGATAGTGCCAAGCAAAGCAATAAGGGGTGCAAGCCCCCTCCATGAAAAACACCACCAAACTATAACACCATCGCCTCCGAATTTTACTGCTGGCACTACACAAGCTGGCAGATGATGTTCACCGGGCATTCGCCATACCCACACCCAGCCATCGGATCGCCACATTCTGTACCGTGATTGTCACTCCACTCAACGTTTTTTCACTGTTCAATTGTCCAATGTTTACGCTCCTTACACCGAGCGAGGCGTCGTTTGGCATTTACCAGCGTGGTGTATGGCTTATGAGCAACCCCTCGACCATGAAATCAATGTTTTCTTACCCCCTGCCTAACTGTCGTAGTACTTGCAGTGCATCCTGATGCAGATGGGAATTCCTGTGTGATGGTATGGATAGATGTCTGCCTTTTACACATTACGACCCTCTTGAACTGTCGGCGGTCTCTGTCAGTCAACAGACAAGGTCGGCCTGTACGCTTTTGTGCTGCACGTGTCCCTTCACGTTTCCACTCCACTATCACATCGGGAAGAGTGGACCTTGGGAGGTTTAGGAGTGTGGAAATCTCTAGTACAGACGTGTAACACAAGTGACATCCATTCACCAGACCACATTCGAAGGCCGCGAGTAATGCGGAGCTGAGCTCCCATTCTGCTCTCTCACGATGACTAATGACTACTGAAGTCGCTGATATGGAGTACCTGGCAATAGGTGGCAGCACAATGCACCTAAAATGAGAAACGTATGTTTTTGGGGGTGTCCGGATACTTTTGATCGCATAGTGTAACTGGCAAGAAACAATTCCACTTTTATCTGGTGTAGAAAATTATGCGTCCACCTGCTAAATGGAAAGCAGATAGTCTATTAGTTTACAATAATATCCCCTCGAAGTGCTTGTAGTATAATGTTTCAGCTTTCCAGGCCCGAAAACCTCACATTCGAGACAGACAAAAGGGGAATATCAACTAGTAATAGCCCGAAAAGAACAATTAAAATTTTTTCTGTTGTAGAAAAGTATGCTTTATCATCTGCTGGAGGTTGGTGATGTGAACAATTACTGAAAAATTTCTGGAAAAAGTCAGTCGATCAGACGAAATTTTTTGGACTACCGGTAGAACATAACCTCAACTAGGCCTAAAACGGAAACTAATACAGAGCTGTCTTAGCCAGTCAACAACGTCGCCTATATTTATAGGGTGCACAATATTATGTATTATCGTCACCTCCCTTAAAATGGTGATTGGTTTAGTGAACTATTCCTGAAAAAATTTTGAAAATCATGGAAGCTGTACCCAGTTTTGCTTGACCATTATTTGCCATAATAAATGCTCTCTCCCACTCCGCAGACGACATTGCCACAATAATCGGTGCCTTAGAAATATAGACTTATTAGCACAAAACGGTAAAACACAGGATGAGGTTTTTATCTTAAGGCAACGAATTATCTAAGAAACTACACATTGAATTAAAAAACGGAAAAATACATGTGCCATATTTGTAAAATTCTATCTGGTGATACACCAGGGTGCTGAGCGGGTGAAACTTTTGACATGTTACAGTAAAGGTGAATATCCCATTTTTATTGCAGATTCAGATTTTATGGAGAAAAATATATAACTTTTGTATGTAACCCTTAACTTTTGTATGTAACACATAACTTTTGTATTTATCACCTTTATCGTTGCGTGATAGATGAAGGTGCAATCGAAATAAAAAGAGAAAAAGAGGATTGAGTTCAAAAGCGACATTATTTCGAGAGAAATGCATTGGATCGAGAAACGAAAACCAGACGTGTTCAGTAATTGTGAAAAATGCTTGTTTCAAGTGAGTGCTCTCCCCTCACACCATTGCGGTGTTCGTTTCAGGTGTGTCCTATTACTAATGAGGTGCTTGTTTATAAGAATTATTTCAATGTAAGTGCTCAAACGTGCAACCACCCACTTTGATGCACTTATTTATCCACACATGGATTGATTCAACGCAGCTGAGAAGTGTTCCAGATATAATCATCTGACATGCATTGGTGACGCGCTGAATCACGTTATTGCGCGTTGTTGGCACTTCATTATAAACTTCTCTCTTCAGATAATCCCAAAAACAGACGAAGTAAGACCTGGCGATGTTACTGGCCAAGACATTGGACTACCTTCTCCGATCCACCAACGATTATACACACGATTTTATTTCCATGCTGCTACAGAATAACGTGCTGAACAACCATCACGTTGAAACCACATTGCCGCAAGTCCAAGGCAAGGAAGTACTGGAAGATCGTCCTCCAAGAATGTTCGACATTTGTTACAGTTTAAAGGGTCTTCGTTAAAGAATGGACCAATGAGTTGACGCCAATTATTGCATACCACACATTCACGTTTTACTAACGTGGATGTTCATCTTGGCGTGAACAATGTGAGCTGTCCACATTACAATAATCCATGTTGTGTTAATTAATTGTACCGTGTTTCGTGAAGGTCGACTGATCACAGAGCAATACTCGAGCAAAAAAGTTGGGATCTCTCTGAATTTGCCGAAGCGACCATTGGCAAAATGTTACTCGGCTCTGGAAATCATTACCATTAAGTTCCTGATGGAGGGAAATGGGAAAAGATTCAAAATTCGGCAAATAGTTGTCTGACTAATTCCCCATTTATGGATTAATTGATGAGTGCTAATGTGGTGGTTACAGTTCACAGGAGGTAATATTGCAGTATCATTATTGCCATCAGCAACTGTTCTTCGACGGTTCCTTTTTCATGGTTGTGCAGTCCCCTCGGCAGAGAACTGTCGAACAGCCCGATAGAAAAAAGAGCGTGATCGCATCCTTTTTGGAAAAAGTCGAGCACAAAGGAGTACAGCATTACCGACATTCCTGCTATTTTCCCCTAAGTGTAAATGATTTCACTTGCCTCTTCTCTCGTTGTAGCTTGCTTCCTAAGTAATAACGCAGTCACGTTAAGAACGAACGACCAACTTGCAACGACGTAAAGTCAAATAGTGAATGAATGTTAAAACAGCTAGACGGAGAAAGCTGCACAACACTGAGTCGTTTTCCACATATGTCTGTGTTTATGTTTCTGAACTTATTTCCTCCAGATATCACTGTGTTGTAAATCAATTGTGTTATGTTTCGATTACAGCGCCTGTGTCACGAAACGATAAAAGTGTTACATACATACGCTACGTATTTCTACATCTACATGGATACTCTACAAATCACATTTAAGTGCCTGGCAGAGGGTTCATCGAACCACCTTCTCAATTCTCTATTATTCCAATCTCGTATAGCGCACTGAAAGAAGGAACACCTATATCTTTCCGCACGAGCTGTGATTCCCCTGATTTTATCGTGGTGATCGTTTCTCCCTATGTAAGTCGGTGTCAAAAAAAAATATTTTCGCATTCGGAAGAGAAAGTTGGTGATTGGAATTTCGTGAGAAGATTCCGTCGCAACGAAAAACGCCTTTCTTTTAACGATTTACAGCCCAAATCCTGTATCATTTCTGTGACACTCTCTCCCATTCTTCTCGATAATATAAAACGTGCTGCCTTTCTTTGAATTTTTTCGATGTACTCCGTCAGTCCTATCTGGTAGGGATCCCACACCGCGCAGCAGTATTCTAATAGAGGGCGAACGAGCGTAGTTTAGGCAGTCCCCTTAGTAGGTCTGTTACAGTTTCTAAGTGTCCTGCCAATAAAACGGTCTTTGATTAGCCTTCCCCACAACATTTTCTATGTGTTCCTTCCAATTTAAGTTGTTTGTAATTTCTTCACATAGAATTCAGTTCTATGATAAATATGGGATATCCCAGTTTAAGATTTCAAAGTTTCCCCCGCTCCACCACCAGGGGTTTAAAACAATGGTATCGCTAGATATGGTTTTTAAAAGTAATGAACACTTATCTTCCCTTTTTTTAATACGATGCATAGTTTGAGATATTTCGTTGTCTCAAGGCAAGAGACTGACTCTTTATAATAAGTGAAAAGATCATTTTACATTTGTATCCGCAAATACTTAGACTCCCTTTCAAACAAAGAATAACCTCAAAAGCTGTTGATTTGCCTCCGGAGATGAATCTGATTTCAAGCTTCTTTTTCTCAGTAAACGTCAAAATGCGAAATAAAGGCAAGTAGAGGATTAGGGTTGCACCTGTTCGCAGCAAACACGAGGTTAATACACTTACGTTTTGCTACATACTACACACAGTAGCTACGTAGAAAACAGAAAATTTAGCAAAGTAAGCCAATAATATCGTCTTATAGTATAATGTTACACAATTTTAGGTGTCGGGGTGCAGAAAACGAGCTAACGTTCCCAATGACACGAATCTGTCCAACGCCATACAGGCATTTTGCAATTGCTGTTACCAATGGACGAGAATGATGTTCAGCGCCGCCCCTTGTTACCATAGCAGTTCCCTGATAGGCATATTTCCAAGAAATTAAACAAAATACGGGGAAGAAGCATGGTTTAAGAAGGAGTTATGAAAATTAGTCCGCAGCTCGTGGTATTGCAGTAGCGTTCTCGCTTCCCGCCCACGGGGTCCCGGGTTCGATTCCCGGCTGGGTCAGGGATTTTCCCTGCCTCGAAATGACTGGGTGTTGTGTCGTCATCATCATCATCCATCCCCATTACGGTCGGAGGAATGCAATGGCAAACCACCTCCGCTAGGACCTTGCCTAGTCGACAGTGCGGGTCTCCCACGTCGTTCCCTACGCTCCTCGGAGTATGGGACATCGTCATCATCATCAAACAGAAGTACGAGCACAAAACGCAAACGGACATAACTGTTTCCTTGATAATTTGATGGATTTGTGTCATCCTCCCCGATGCGCTGTGTTGTTTATCATCTCTCTTCAGCTACCCCAAACTAAAAACAAATTGCGTGATATATTCCAACACGGCAAAGTTGGTGAAAGCTAGAGTCGGCTATGATTGCTTGTGTGCAACTTACACCATCTTAAACAGGAAGAAACTCAGCAATCACTTGCGATTCAATTTGTATTTCACTGCAAAATTTAGACTTCAGCTGCAGGATAGTTATCGTTAGTGTTTATGAAGTGACTCATATAACCTTAACAGCCTTGAAAATTGCGCATGTTATTATACGGCTGTATTTTCTTACCTTAATTCAAGAGCTAGCGCAATGGCTGTAGGTAGGGATTTAAAAAGTATTGGTTCGAGCTGCTCGCTGTAAGTCAAACATTTCTGTAGTCGATGCAAAGTGACGCTTGATGTGACGCAATGAGCGGTGCCACTAGACAATGGATGGCTGGAAACGAGTGAATTGGAGTGATAAGCTACTCTGTACCCTGTGAAAATCCGACGAAAGCGCTTGCCCTCGGAACGTTACCTGTGGAATAGCCAACAGGGAAGTATGATACGTGAGCGTTTCTCATGGTAAGGTGTAGCCGCCTTAATGCGCTTACTAAAACGCTGAAAGTAGAAGGATATGAAAGTATTTTACACCCCTGTGCATTGTTTACAGAGGACGAACAAGAGAGGATGGTTTCATGAACATGATAATGTTCCCTGTCATACAGCAGCGTCGATGAGGCAATTGCTTGAGGGCAATTACATTTGTGAGATTGACTGGGCTGCCCAGAGTCCCGACTTAAACCCAATGGAACGCCTTGTGGATGGGCTAGAACGTGGACTTCACTCCAAACTCCAGCATCGAACATAGCTACTTGTATTAGTTTGGACTATTGAGGAAAAAGAGGCTGCCATTGCTCCACACACATTTAGAAACCTTACTGAATGTATCGCCAGCAGAAGTGAAGCAATCACGAAGGTGAAGCATGGACGCACCTAATATTAATCAGTGTCTGGATACTTTTGATCCGAAAGTGTATATTGAAAATATTCCTAGACGAGCTAAACTAGACGCGATGGTATTTCCTCTTCGGTTTGTTTGCCACTCGTGACCTCAAAAAACAGGTCATAATTCCTGTCATTGTTCCATAACTGTAATAGGAGATCAGATACATATTCCATCTTGATTGTACCTGTTTCGTAACACCAAATCTTTCCCCATCTCCTCCATTTCAGTGACGCTAGCTGCCATGCAATTGCCTCTTATCCGATAACACTGTGGTTTCAAGACGAGATTAAATATTTGTCTGTCATCGTATAAGAGGCTTCCCTTTGGTTATGTTCCAGCTTTGATCCGTCTTTCGAGCAGCGAACCAGCTCCTCTGTCACATACTCTTCCTTACCTGTTTCTGTTTTCATCTTTCTACCTTATTTGCAGGTTTAACTCCATTATTTCTCGTACTTCTTTGTAGTTTTCAACTTCTGCGTGACTGCTTCTTTTTTGTACTAAGACCATTCATTTATGCACTATATCATTACTCAGATCGGAGAGATGTTAACGAGAAAATTGCTTAACGTTGATAAGACTGGTACTTCTAGCGACTTTGTGAGGACGCGACTGGTAAGGAAAGAATATAAGCGGACCGCAGACGCATGTAAACTCAACCTAGCGACGATACGGATCCAAAAAGGAGAAATCCACTGAAGTAAGTGACTTTGGCTAAGGGCAGGTTACTATTATTATTACTATTGTCTTGTCGTTGCAAACCGATGAGTCAAAAGGTTACGACCACTGTCAGCTGCAAGATTCAGTGCCATTTAGTGGTGTGTAGGCACAGCGGAGAAGAGAAAAATGGGGATTCATTGTAGCAGCAGTGCGGGCAGCGAATCGGTAGGAATACAGGAACCTTGATACAAGGTAGACCGTTATATTATTATCGCTCGGTGAGTAGGCGACATGAGTTCGGGTGTCCACAACCTATCACACAACGCTGAGGTCATTCTGATCAATGAGATAGGACCCGGGATCAACGGAAACGAGACGCCGGGTCAGATAAATCACGTTTCTTGTTACACCATGTAACTCCCTGATATATATGTTTCTGTGTGTGAATAGATTGTAAGTGCATGACACTAATCATAGAAAATGAACAGCGATGATTTTTATGACGTCACCGTGGACAGTTTCCAACAGCTCAAAAATGCATCAACGTAAAATCATTAAAAATTACACACGACTAAATTTTGTGTATATAAATTATCGAAATTAATTTAATAAAAGTCCACTGCTGATTTACGTAGCTAACGTGCAAAAAAAAAAAAAAAAAAAAAAAAACTCAAAATACGAAAACTGTTTCAACACGGATATATCACAACCAGAAAAATTTCTCTCGGAATTGGATCACTGCAAGCAGCGCCGCCGCAAAGCTAAATTAAAATGGTAAGCGGATAATGATATTCACAAACGTGTGCACCGCCACGTGCAATACGGACACAAGCAACATAATATTTCTTGCATGGGAATTATTCTGGAGGCTAATGTTCTACAAATTATTTTTCTAAAACAGCTTTGTAGCAGATAATTACTTTACAATTTCACTTTCATGATCTTCAAAAATATTGACTTTATACAAAAATGACTGGTTTTAGTAACAGCTCTAATAGGTTTATGACCCAAGGCTGGCACGTGTTATGCTTTGCATTAAACCTTGGTTGCTTTCTGTGATTTGTCTCCCGCAGTTATCGCGATTATGCTGTTATCCTCTCTCTGAGCGAGTGGCAGCAGCAGCGCGTATCGATATTCACACCCTTGTACTATCTTTGGCCTCGCACTTATAGCTTCCGGCTGTGCCGGGTGGGGGCAGTTGGTCGGTTGGCGTGGAGCGGCGAGGAAGTCTCCGTGGCGCGTGTCTGGCTGGGCCCACTGGCGGCGTCCTCGCGCTGTCGGAGTCTTTACTTAATCTAACAGCCAGCCCCAACTGTTAATATTGTGTCTTTTGAATTTCGTTGTGAGCTGTTGGGACATTCCCGCGAGCAAAAACGGGTGTTTTCAAGTTGGCGAAATTCTAGCCGCCCTCCTGTGGAGTTTAACTTAACTGGTTTTCATTTAATTGAAGTGCACCAGCGGAATCTTCTGCCAGTAGCCGTTACCGTTGCGGTTACCTGCCCTGGCTGTTGATGTAACTTCAGGCAGTGTATTTTCCTCGTTGTGTTGTGGCTGTCCAGCACGGCTTGTAGTTTGACAGGTGAATGTGTAATTCGTTGTGGGCACCGATACCTTTTGCGTTGTTCCATTGAACTCCCTGTTGTGTGCTGGTCGGATGGAGTAGAAGTTATCCTGTCACTTAGTTCGCTGACTGTCTGTCGGTTAGGTTGCCGTCGGATTCAGAATTGTTGGACCGACTGACTGTCTCACCTAAGCGAGCGTTTGTGTTTGAATTCCAGGCCGACCCTTGGAAACTTCCGAGCGCCGTTTGATGCGCTGCCTTTTCTTATATGCAAATGATTAGCTTTGCAGAGCATTCACACAAGGTTGGCGCCGGCGGCGACACCTACAACGTGCTAACATGTTTATGTATGGCTTCTAGCCGATTTTTAATTAAAGTTGTTTTGCCCTTAAGGCGTGAGATTGTTTGGGCCTTCAGCCTAATTTAGAGAAATGTTTTAAGATAAGGTCTTCTGCCTTTTAAATTCAAATTTCTGTTTTTGAGTCTTAAGTTATTTGCCTTCAGCCGATTTTAAATTAAAGTTGTTTTGCCCTTGAGACGTGAGACTGAAAGGCGCATTTAGCCGGGAATTAATTTCTAAAATTAATGTTCAGCTTGCTCTGTTTTTAATGTTTTCTTTACTCTTGTAATGCCTGTCAAATGAATAAAGTAGTATGTTCAAGTGCAACTGACAGCCTCTCATTTAGGCCCCTCTCCACAAATTAAACTATCTGTCCTCTCCTGTGGGTATAGCAGGGGATCTCAGTTAATCTGTCCAAAACGACTTCTATTCTATCATAAAATGTACATGTGGGGGAGAGAACTAACTTCCCTATCTGTGAGCAATCCATGAGTTATTTCAACCAAATTTCGGTCATTCGGTGGGGCTGATTTTCAACAGAGTACTAAGCAAGCAAAGCTGCCAATTTACCTTACATCAGTTCCAAGCAAAACTCTTTTCAAAATCCGTAAATACTCTCATGACTGTCTTATTCAACCGTTTACAACAAAAGCTGTATTCAGTATTTAGCAGCTGAATTTTAGATAAGAATTTCCTGACGATTCAGATCCACGTCTGCTTTCCAACACACCTCGACTAGTGATAACGCTCTTTTTGTGAGCATCCTCACGAAGAGCCGCGCGGGGTAGCAGCCCGGTGTGAGGCGAGTTTCACGCAAAGTGTGGCTCCCCCCGTCGGAGGTTCGAGTCCTCCCTCGGGTATGTGTGTTTGCGTTGCACCCCCCCCCCCCCTCCCCACCCTCGTCGGAAGTTCGAGTCCTCCCGCGGGCATGTGTGTTCATGTTGTCACTATCGTTAGTTTAAGTTAGATTAAGTAGCGTGTAAGTCTAGGGACCGATGACCTCAGTACTTTGGTCCCATAGAAGCTTACCACAAATTTCCAAATTTTCTGCACTCATAGGCCGACTGACATCACAACGGATGATAGCGTATCAACATGGTTTTCTCTCAAATGTGTGCATACCGACATACGAAGGTAAGAAGTTAACAATTCTGCAATAATCAAGATGGCACGCACACCTCACAACCAGATCGGTTGTCAGTTCCGCGTACAAGGCCATCCAGGCCACCGGCTGTTTTAAACATATAAAGCAACATAGGTGCAGGCCAGAAAGGACAGATATACATTATAAAGGACACTCACCTGCGGCAGTAACGAAGGCATAACTACAGTTCTGGTCTATGTGTATACCTTCTTTCTGGATGTGTTCCCCGACAGCGATTACAGGGTACATTTCAGTGTTACAGGGAAAGAATTACACTATGGTGGTTTACGGAAAATGACAGTGAATTCACGTAAACATTTTGGCCGCCTAATTCACCTGATGTGAACCCGACGGAACACATCGAGCGCCAGCTACGCTCCCACAAAACACCGGTTCCTAATATACGATAATTGCGTGACCTCTTCTTAAACATCTAGTACCACTTACCTCCAGAAAACTACGAAAAACTTGTAGAATCGCTGATATACTGAATCGCTGTTGTAATGGTTTCCGTAAGTGGACGAAAATGCTATTAAACTGGTGGTTATGGTGTTTATTCAATCATTTCAACTGATTTGAATAGGCCCATCATGCACTTTCTTTCACCGGACTAGGATTTCACAGACACAGTACTTTACATCAAAATTACCTAAGAAATAATTTTAACATGAAAACTAGTATTAAAGTGATCTGAGTGGCTCAGGTTTCAGTGTGAGTAAATTTTACTTCATGTGATCTAATAGTACTGGCAGTACTTGTACTCCTTCAGTTTCTGTCATTAATAGTTATAATACCAATAGCCGGCCGGAGTGGCCGTGTGGTCCTAGGCGCTACAGTCTGGAACCGAGCGACCGCTACGGTCGCAGATTCGAATCCTGCCACGGGCATGGATGTGTGTGATGTCCTTAGGTTAGTTAGGTTGAATTAGTTCTAAGTTCTAGGCGACTGATGACCTCAGAAGTTAAGTCGCATAGTGCTCAAAGCCATTTTTAATAATACCAGTAACAATAATAATAATAAGAATGACATTAATAACAATAATAATAGAGGCAGATATAAGAAAAATTGATAGTTGTACAAAAAGGTGTTTTCTGATATAGCGAGTTATGGGGAAAGGAAATCTGACTGCAGCCGCTACGACTGAGGTAGCTCAAGTTGGAAAGAGGGACGCACAAAGGTAACGAATGTGTACAGGGAGAATGGTAATCCTCACTGTTGCTTTAGTAGATAGTCATTAACTGCCTTCTGAAGCTGCAGATGTTATTCAGTTCCCTAGTATAATACGAGAGGTTATTCTAGAGTCGGTTATCTGCTGTTGAGAAGGAACTGGAGAAAGTGGCTAATCGGTGGAGTGAAACACAAGTAATCTTACTCTGATGGAGTCGGTCTTTCTGTGATGTTGTTCAGACAAGACATTAAGGTCAAGGAACGAAATGAGGGTCAGTGTTCATTGATAAGACAATACAGAACACAGAGGATACAGAAACCTCTGCACTTGTCTGAACGATAACTATGAATGTGATGGTGAAATGTGATTTGTGGTCAGAGTCGAGCGTCACAAATATAACGAACACAGGCATTCGTAATCAGTTCCAGGCGCCTTGGGCTTTCCTGAGGAAGGCCTTGCAGGGTAACATTGCTGTAATCAATAATTAGATGTATAAGTGTCTGTAGATTACCCTTCTTTAACAGAGAAGAGCTATTTATATTTTTGTGGGGCATGGAAAGATGCTGAAACCGTCTTGCACATTGCTGTTATGTGCTCAGTCCAATTTAGATTTCCATCTACTATTACACTTCAGTTTTGGCTCATCAGTGTTCATGCATAATCTGTTGTTGGCTCAGTGTAAATGTCCGATTAGATGTAAGAGAGGTCTTGAAGGTTTCATCTTGACCAGTCGAAATGAACGGATAAATGAATAAAATAAATAAATATTAATAAATAACAGAACTGTGATGCTGGCCATGATACTTATATGATTAATACACTACTGGCCATTAAAATTGATACACCACGAAGATGACGTGCTACAGACGCGAAATTTAACCGACAGGAAGAAGATGCTGTGATATGCAAATGATTAGCTTTGCAGAGCATTCACACAAGGCTGGCGCCGGCGGCGACACCTACAACGTGCTAACATGAGGAAAGTTTCCAACCGATTTCTCATACACAAACAGCAGTTGACCGGCGTTGCCTGGTCAAACGTTGTTCTGATGCCTCGTGTAAGGAGGAGAAATGCGTACCATCACGTTTCCGACTTTGATAAAGGTCGGATTGTAGCCTATCGCGATTGTGGTTTATCGTATCGCGACATTGCTGCTAGCGTTGGTCGAGATCCAATGACCGTTAGCAGATTATGGAATCGGTGGTTTCAGGAGGGTAATACGGAACGCCGTGCTGGATCCCAACGGCCTCGTATTACTAGCAGTCCAGATGACAGGCATGTCATCCGCATGGCGTAATGGATCGTGCTGCGACATCTCGAACCCTGAGTCAACAGATGGGGACGTTAGCAAGACAACAACCATCTGCACGAACAGTTGGACGACGTTTGCAGCAGCGTGGACTATCAGCTCGGAGATCATGGCTGCGGCTACCATGGACGCTGCATCACAGACAGGAGCGCCTGCGATGGTGTACTCAACGACGAACCTGGGTGCGTGAATGGCAAAACGTCATTTTTGGGGATGAATCCAGGTTCTGTTTACAACATCATGATGGTCGCATCCGTGTTTGGCGACATCGCGGTGAACGCACATTGGAAGCGTGTATTCGTCATCGCCATACTGCCGTATCACCCGGCGTGATGGTATAGGGTGCAATTGGTTAAACGTCTTGGTCACCTCTTGTTCGCATTGATGGCACTTTGTACAGTGGACGTTACATTTCAGATGTGTTACGACCCGTGGCTCTACCCTTCATTCAATCCCTGCGAAACCCTACATTTCAGCAGGATAATACACGACCGCATGTTGCAGATCCTGTAAAGGCAATTCTAGAAACAGAAAATGTTCGACTGCTGCCCTGGCCAACACATTCTCCAGATCTGTCACCAATTGAAAACGTCTGGTCAATGGTGGCCGAGCAACTGGCTCGTTACAATACGCCGGTCACTACTCTTGATGAACTGTGGTATCGTGTTGAAGCTGCATGGGCAGCTGCACCTGTAAACTCCATCTAAGCTCTGTTTGACTCAATGCCCAGGCGTATCAAGGCCATTGTTCCGGCCAGAAGTGGTTGTTCTGGGTACTGATTTCTCAGGATCTATGCACCCAAATTGCATGATAATGTAATCACATGTCAGTTCTAGTATTATACACTCCTGGAAATTGAAATGAGAACACCGTGAATTCATTGTCCCAGGAAGGGGAAACTTTATTGACACATTCCTGGGGTCAGATACATCACATGATCACACTGACAGAACCACAGGCACATAGACGCAGGCAACAGAGCATGCACAATGTCGGCACTAGTACAGTGTATATCCACCTTTCGCAGCAATGCAGGCTGCTATTCTCCCATGGAGACGATCGTAGAGATGCTGGATGTAGTCCTGTGGAACGGCTTGCCATGCCATTTCCACCTGGCGCCTCAGTTGGACCAGCGTTCGTGCTGGACGTGCAGACCGCGTGAGACGACGCTTCATCCAGTCCCAAACATGCTCAATGGGGGACAGATCCGGAGATCTTGCAGGCCAGGGTAGTTGACTTACACCTTCTAGAGCACGTTGGGTGGCACGGGATACATGCGGACGTGCATTGTCCTGTTGGAATAGCAAGTTCCCTTGTCGGTCTAGGAATGGTAGAACGATGGGTTCGATGACGGTTTGGATGTACCGTGCACTATTCAGTGTCCCCTCGACGATCACCAGTGGTGTACGGCCAGTGTAGGAGATCGCTCCCCACACCATGATGCCGGGTGTTGGCCCTGTGTGCCTCGGTCGTATGCAGTCCTGATTGTGGCGCTCACCTGCACGGCGCCAATCACGCATACGACCATCATTGGCACCAAGGCAGAAGCGACTCTCATCGCTGAAGACGACACGTCTCCATTCGTCCCTCCATTCACGCCTGTCGCGACACCACTGGAGGCGGGCTGCACGATGTTGGGGCGTGAGCGGAAGACGGCATAACGGTGTGCGGGACCGTAGCCCAGCTTCATGGAGACGGTTGCGAATGGTCCTCGCCGATACCCCAGGAGCAACAGTGTCCCTAATTTGCTGGGAAGTGGCGGTGCGGTCCCCTACGGCACTGCGTAGGATCCTACGGTCTTGGCGTGCATCCGTGCGTCGCTGCGGTCCGGTCCCAGGCCGACGGGCACGTGCACCTTCCGCCGACCACTGGCGACAACATCGATGTACTGTGGAGACCTCACGCCCCACGTGTTGATCAATTCGGCGGTACGTCCACCCGGCCTCCCGCGTGCCCACTATACGCCCTCGATCAAAGTCCGTCAACTGCACATACGGTTCACGTCCACGCTGTCGCGGCATGCTACCAGTGTTAAAGACTGCGATGGAGCTCCGTATGCCACGGCAAACTGGCTGACACTGACGGCAGCGGTGCACAAATGCTGCGCAGCTAGCGCCATTCGACGGCCAACACCGCGGTTCCTGGTGTGTCCGCTGTGCCGTGCGTGTGATCATTGCTTGTACAGCCCTTTCGTAGTGTCCGGAGCAAGTATGGTGGGTCTGACAAACCGGTGTCAATGTGTTCTTTTTTCCATTTCCAGGAGTGTATATTTGTCCAATGAATATCCGTTTGACATCTACATTTCTTCTGGGTGTAGCAATTTTAATGGTCAGTAGTGTATAACCAGGCGAAAGTACTCAATGCTACGCTCGTTCGTTTGCAGTCACGAGCAGACAGATCAAGTTGTGCAGGCGGCATCAGCCCTGGCCGCGGAGCGCCATCTGGCGCAGCGCCCCGGTCCGGCAGCAGCGGAAGCGCGGGCAGCGGCGCGTGCGACCGCAGCCAGCCAGCGGCGCCCAGCACCCGGCAGGCAGCAGGCAGCGCCGGCACCGCCCGGGTAGGCAACACGCCGGCCACCAGCGCGCCGCGGCCGGCCGTGTTTGTCTGTGCAGGCGCGGCGCGGCGCGGCGCGGCGCAGCGCGGCGTGGCAGCTGGCAGCTGGCAGCTGCGCTCATTACGCGCCAGCTGCGCGCGCCCGCACCCGCAGAAGCGCCTAATTACGGCCGCATATCATTACCACAGCCCGGCCGCCACCGCAGCGTTTGACGCCCGCGTGCTTCCGCCCGGAAGCGGAAACACGCAGTGTCGCCGACAGCCCGGACACCGCTCATTCTCTGCAAGAAGCTGGCCGCTCTACACCAGCTCAGTACCGTATCCGTGGTCTCGCGGCTGACCGTATTTCTTACTTTGCCTGGTCGTTGGGCAACGTATTACTTCCACACTCGTTTTACGAAATGATCACAACTGAAACAGAAAAATTACATCTGATACGGAGCTTTGCAAACAGGCATTTTCCCCACACGCCATTCGTGAATGAAAACTGAAAGCGGGGGATGTTAGTGTGGTGTCACCGCCAGACACCACAGTTGCTAGGTGGTAGCCTTTAAATCGGCCGCGGTCCATTAGTACACGTCGGACCTGCGTGTCGCCACTATCAGTGATTGCAGACCGAGCGCCGCCACACGGCAGGTCTAGTCTAGAGAGACTCCCTAGCACTCGCCCCAGTTGGACAGCCGCCTTTGCTAGCGATGGTTCACTGTCTACATACGCTCTCATTTGCAGAGACGCCAGTTTAGCATAGCCTTGAGCTACGTCATTTGCTACGACCTAGCAAGGCGCCATATTCAGTTACTATAATTACTACCTTCAAGAACGTGTTCTGAACAGATAATATTGTGAATCATGTACCGTCAAGAGCGACGTTCATCATTAATGGATTAAAGTTAAGTATGAAACTAATACATCTTCTTTCTGAATTCTCATTCCTTGTCATGTTCCAGACCTCACGTCAGTATAGTTCTTCCCTCCTCACTCCAGCCTGCGACAGCTAAAACGCGTGCATTTCGGCCTCCACGCGCAACACGGTGTTGGCTATTCTGCTAACACAAAAGTTAGTATCTTCCGTCCCAGATCATAAGGTAGCTTACCTAGAATATATGCAGATGCTGGTATAGATCTAATTACTCCCCCCATATTTTTCACCACAAATAAAATGTCGTGTGACTAGGGCTCCCGTCGGGTAGACCGTTCGCCTGGTGCAAGTCTATCGATTTGACGCCACTTGGGCGACTTGCCAGTTGATGAGGATGAAATGATGATGATTAGGACAACACAACACCCAGTCCCTGAGCGGAGAAATTCTCCGACTCAGCTGGGAATCAAACCCGGGTCCTTAGGAATGACAATCTGTCGCGCTGACCCCTCAGCTAGCGGGGGCGAACACCACAAATAACAACAGTTTACTTGTTTAAACTTTGTACTTGTTTCGGGCATGGCCCATCATCAGATAAAAAGACTCAAGACCAAATATCATGACACACCATTTTGATTACTCATATGTTAAGACTGAATCACGTGGCATGATACTACGTATTAAGTGCTTTTGTCGGAGGTTCTGATGATAGGCTATGCACGAAACATTGAAATGGTTAACAACATGAGGACTGTTGATACTTCCTGGCAGATTAAAACTGTGTGCCGGACCGAGACTCGAACTCGGGACCTTTACCTTTCGCGGGCAAGTGGTCTACCATCTGAGCTACCCAAGCACGACTCCCCTCCCCCCCCCCCCCCCTCCGTCAGCCAGTACCTCGTCTCCTAACTTCCAAACTTAATCGAAGCTCTTCTGCGAACCTTGCAGAACTAGCACTCCTGAAAGAAAGGATATTGCGGAGACATGGCTTAGACACAGCCTGGGAGATGTTTCTAGAATGATATTTTCACTCTGCAGCGGAGTGTGCGCTGATATGAAACTTCCTGGCAGATTAAAACTGTGTGCCGGACCGAGACTCGAACTCGGGACCTTTGCCTTTCGCGGGCAAATGCTCTACCATCCAAGAGGACTGTTGTTATCACCGGACAAAATGCGTTGAGAAAGATGTGCTCAGTGTTCATATACAGGTCGTAGGCCTCCGGCGCGACTGTGCGTGGCAACCTAAGCGGGTGTAGGCAGTCAGCTCTAACCCTGGTTGTGGAAGAAATTTTCAATGTCAGTATTTCGATGGCAAGCGAAGGGGAGGTGATGCCACAGAGTTTCAGATCACCAGACTTTGCAAGAGTGTCCTGAATTAAATTCCGAACCTCTACGTAATATCCAATGAAGTGAGGACATGTGACACTACTGACGTTCCGTTTGTTGGTTGGGGACGTTAAACTTGGCCGTCGACTTGATGTTATTCGAAAGTAGTCGGCTATATACCGCCACTGGGTTAATTCTCTATCTTCCCTTCACCTTCAACCATACAGACCAAACATCAAACATTACCCTGCACAAGCACTTCACGCAGCCGTCGACAAGACAGAAATACGTACTTGACAATTACAGACTGTTGGAAGACGACAGCAGAGCAATTTCACTAGAGGACTGCTCAAGACGGCAGTGCGGGATTCCATCTATATGACTCCAACGCTCATTTCCTGTGTATGCGAATGACTTAGCAAAGTTAGAATGCCATGGTGTAACACTACAAAGGTGCAACTCTCCCTAGTATAACGTCTTTGGTTACAGTACCGACAACCTATGAAAGAGAGTTGCGTACCTTACAACTTCATGCGTAAAGAGCTATGGGATACATCCGTTACGCAGTTTGGCAGCTGTGTAAGGTAAGGCTCATTTTGTAACGTCTGTTTTTTTGCATTCTCATGAGATAATTCAGAACAATAATTGCGAACTTGGAAGGGACGGATTAACATGTTCTTTTTCCCGCATTGTTTTGTGGCTCACCTGATGCAGTATGTAAAATATAATTTTTGGTAGTATGAACCTTGCTAGTAACTAAAATTTGCAAAGCGATACTGTGAAATAAAGTGTTCGATTCGAAATAAAAGTGCAGCTTATAATGACACAGTAAACTAAGGACATTTACCAGATTTAATTTTTGTTTCATTTCGTTATAAATTGATTTAATAGAGTACTTCGGTAGTGTATTTCGGTATACGTGTCAACAATTTACAAAATAAGAAGCAATGGAACATGTTATTGTCGTGTGGGACTGTTTCAGGTTCTGTGTTCTGTGTACAAAGTTGTATTTTTCAAATTATGTTTCTGAGATACTTTTTCGATTACATTGTTAACGGAATAAATATTTCGAAAGTAGGATGTGCAGTGTATATGACAATATTCATTTACAAACAATTTTGTTAACATTTGAAAGAGAGAGAGAGAGAGAGAAGCACTGCGTAAGTCAAAGATTGTGTGTGTGTTCAACAAGTAGATAACAGAGAGGAGCTATGAGTAGTCAGTGGTTGGAGTTGGCAGTATGTGTGCAAGTCCGAGTTCGTAAACGAGGGTGAATGGTTCGAACAGTGATTTTTACGCAGGAAGCCACTACATTACAAGGAGAGCCAGTATTTATTGAGTATGCAGTCAGAGAATTGTTTATAACTAAGCCAGCACAAACGCCGTAGTGGACATAGACAATGCACAAACTACAATTAAGTAATTAACATTTTCTAATGCCAGCTCGATCTCGCAATTTCGATTAGCCTACAAATGAATACATTACAATTGTTGGCATGAAATTTATTTTTGAAGAATTACTGTTTTTACATCACAGAAGTTTCTTGGCACTAGATTTACTACAAAAATATCTTAATTATTGTAATTCTTACGAACTTACAATTTTTAAATTTCTAGTGCAAGTGTTTATATGAATTCCCGAAAGACTTTCAATGTTTTATTACGTAAGGTACTATGCTAATGAAGTGTTGTTAAGTCTCAATGATATCGTTTATCTCACCGCCATCAACCTCGAATCATATTTTACGATTTGAACCGTTTATTTTAAAACACGCTTTAAAGTAGAGTGCTTTTTACTATGTGTAATTGCATTTATGTGAGTTGTAAGAGGACGCCGGGTGTCCGATAGGTGTCCAGTCTACATAGCAGATAGCATAGCGGGGACGGAACATCTATATAGAAAATACAAAAGAATAAGTAAAGATAAAAAACATGTGCGTGAAATCTTATGGGACTTAACTGCTAAGGTCATCAGTCCCTAAGCTTACACACTACTTAAGCTAAATTATCCTAAGGACACACACACATCCGTGCCCGAGGGAGGACTGGAACCTCCGCCGGGACCAGCCGCACAGTAAAGATAAAAAGACAGGATTGTGTTGACACTTTGAATTAAAAAACAGGTCTGCTTACAGACATAAAAAGGAAAAAGGGCTGAGACTATTTTCATCAAAGGGAATTGAATATATCAGTAATGGGTGTACAACGTGAAATTAAAGCAAAAACAGAATCGAGAACGAGTCAAACCTGTTAAATCAGCGAACTAATAAAACCAATACTAGCAATCAGCAGTAAACTGATGGGCAAAAGTACGAAATGAGATGATCGAAGAATCATTTTTTTATATCTGTTAGCCAGAAAGATGGAAGTGCTATATGATGAAATAGGTACGTTGAATGAAAGTACGAATATATAAGTGAAAAAACGTCTGACTCAATGCAGGACAAAGACCATCGCGAAATAAAAGTCGTAGATGACAACTTAGAGCTAATAAAGCCGCGCTTGATTAGTCAGTAAACAAACTTAGGAACAGATAGAGCTAGCGGAATGTAATATAAAGAGAAAATTCAGAGTTTAGAGAAAGAAGTTGATGAAATGCTGGACAAAGATGTGTGAGTAGTTGTATCAGATCTTTGTAGAAGAAATAAATCATTGGAGGCCATCAAAATGCATCTTACTGTAATGGAATTCAAAAACGTAGGAAAACTTTGAACCATTACTTCAAAAATTTCCGACAAAGTAGAGAGTTTAGAAAATTTTCATGATGTGATCACTATCTTTCTGTCTAAGGACGTTTGTTACGGGAATATTCGAATCGATAATAAAAATTATGATCCCTAGGAACCCTCCAGGCAGTAATTTTCGCTGATTGGTGGAATAAATGATGGAGTAGGAAAACTCCGAAACTGGCAAAATAAGAATTGCAGAACAGAGGCTTACAGAAGACACACGACACTGGGCGATCAGAGATGTTGTATGATGCATCAATTTAGAAGAATTTTTAAAGAAAGTCTTAGAAAAATATTTGTAACAGAGTAGACAGATGTAGCCGTATAATAAATTCTTAGAAGCACCTGCACATAGATCTGGAGTCAATAAATACATGAAAGTGTAGTGTAATAATCTACAAAATTAGAGCACGGTAATGTGCCAATCACTGCAGAACATTTGTTAATGACAATGTACCGAAAATCTCCTCCGCGTCCAATCCAACGATTTCGGAATTGTCTCTGCATCTCATTTCTAGCAATCAGCGAAAAATGTGCCGGACACTCATCGTGTTGATACCACATTCTGTCCGTCGTTCCTAAAGGTATTTCTTCCAGTGTCAGACCTAGTGTTTGTTGCAGGAATGTGGTGTACTTCCTACCATTAAGATTTCCTTCGATGAAATAGGGGCCTATAATTCAGTCCTCCAAAGTCCCACACCATACATTCACCGACCACGGTTTTTGGTTGTGCAACTTGCCGCAGCCAACATGGATTTTCAGTTGCCCAATTATGCATGTTATGAAATTAACATTTCCATGGTTCGTGAACGTAGCCTTGTCAGTAAATAAAATCAAATTAATAAATGCGTCATCCCTCTGAATCTGAAGTTTAGCCCATCAGCTGAATTCAATGCGACGCATACAATCCCTACCAGTTAATTCTTGGTGAAGACTGATATGGTAAGGATGATATTTATGAGGATGCAGAACACGAACAACCGCTATTCTGGCTCATGCCAGATTCCCTTGCGATTTGATGTGAACTAACACACGGATCTATAACCACAGTGGCAAGAGTACCAATTTACGTTTCCTCGTTAGTGACTTTCCTTTGCCGAATATGTTTCAGATGCGTTAAAGATCAAGTTGTTCTCAGTTTATCATACACATTTATAAATGTGCGACTTGAAAGGTGAGTACGTTAAGGATATCTTTCAGCTTTTAAGTCTCTAGCTCTCTCTGAATTTCGTTGGCATTTTCCGTAAATGAGAAGCATATCGACTTTTCCTCGGAGAAATACGAGTGCATCATTCACATTCGCTTGATTCGACGATACTAGTCTTACCGTTCCTATTAGTGTATTATTGTATTGCGAAACCGTCGAATGGTGTTTACATGTCAATGCCACGTTAGATAGATACGACGTATTCGTCAAATATTTACTATTTGCACAATATACGAGAGAGAATTGTCAGAGCATGTGCTTCGATACGTGCCGAAGTGATAAGAAATACCCTTCACTCCATGTTGAGAAGACTGCAAAACTGCACTGATACCAATGGTCATCACTGCGAACACCCTCTGTAAATGGACGTTCTTGCTACCTTTTGGACCTACGTTGACCTTCAAAGACCTTACTGTTACACAAGATTGGATTTGTCTCGATAGCCGCTATCAGAAAATAGGTACCAAACTATAGCATGCCATTTCAAAAGACAAAGTTGACCTTCATATCTCTGACGCAACCCCACTCAGCAACAAAAAACCAACGTCATATTATGGTCCCCATTGTCCCATGCGACAGTTGTCTCACAAACATTTCAGCTACCATCATACTTTCGGAGTTATTCTAGGAGGCTAGTGACTCATCATGTTTAAGTGTAGAAGACGGTATTTGTAAACCTTTTTGAGAAATGTGGAGGAAACAGACAGCTGGAATCTTAGTGCCTATAGAAATATTCATGATAATTCTGGATAGCATAACGAAGGGAATCTTAACTCAGAGTATGTTGTACAAGCTGTTTCTGTAGCTAAGGTTTAGGAATGGTAAGGCACCAGAGAGGCAGTTTTGATGGTGCGGTTGATAGTGGAAGCATGACTGAGGAATAATCAGGACACGTTCATAAGATTTTTCGACCTGGAAAAAGCATTCGAGAATGTAAAATAGGGCAAGATATTCGAAATCCTGAGAAAAATAGGAGTAAAACATAGGGAAATACGAGTAATACATAAAATGTACAAGAACCAGGGAGAAACAACAAGAGCGGAAGAAGAAGAACGAAGCGCTAAGATTAAAAAGGGTAGAATCCTATGAACAGTCTAACGAGTACAGAATATGGACCGATAGTAAATCGAAGAAAGACGAAAGTAATTAGAAGAAGCAGAAATTAGAACAGGAATAGGTGATCACTAAGTAAATGAAGTTACAGAGTTCTACTACCTAGGGAGCAACTGAGAATGTACGTTTGGAGCACTGCAGTGTATAGCAGTGGACATGGGCTGTGGGAAAGCTGGAGCAGAAGAGAATCAAAGCATTTAAGATGTGGTGCTACAGGAGAATGTTGATAATTAGGTGGACTGATGAGGTAAGGGATGAGGTTCTCATCAGAATCGGTGGGAAAAGTACTATAAGGAAAACACTGACAAGAAGAAGAGACGGGACGATGGGATACGTGTTAAGACATCAGGGAGTAACTTGCATGGTAGTAGAGAGGGCTATAGAGGGTAAAAATTGTAGAGGAAGACAGGGTTTGGGGCAAGTCCACCAAATATTGGAGCATGTAGACTACAAGTGCTACTCTGAGATGAAAAGGTTGCCACAGGAGTGGAATTCGTGGCAGGCCATATCAGACCATTCAGAAGACTGATTAGACAAAAGAAAAAAAGAAACTAAGAGGTCAACGTGTTTGACGGGTATACAGATCTCTGTTCCCAGTTTTGCCACTGATGTTCCCTGGGAGGGAGGACTGAAAAGGACTTCATCCAGCAACTTGACCGAGTAGTAGGAGCTTCTGGTCTACAAACCCAACAATGGGCAAGGTGTGTGGGGTGCTGACCACTGCACCTCCATATCGCTTTCAAGTGACGCCTTTGTCAGAGGATGGCATAATGGACAATCAGTACTCAATAGATGACAGGTTCAATAGATGAGTTTTATATGGGCTGAAATTAGCAGAAGGAGATAGGGAAAGGAGAGGAGGAAGTGTCAAGAGGATCTACAATTGCAGAGATCGACAACTGTATTACACATGTGGTGAGAAAAACACCGAGCCGCAGCAGTGAAGGATCCGAATGCTGAGGGTTGAGAGCACAGTTAAAATGATTACAGGTGCAGACACATAATTTGTCACAGTGAAACATATCAAATAAATAACAATTATACCTTAACAGTGAGAAAAGAGATAAAGGTCGTGACTTCTGGTGTAGTAATAAGAAGAATACGTGGAATAAAGAACAAAGAAATTGTAACAGATTATGTGAGGTTAAAAGGGGCTGTCAGTTTAATGAGAAGCATGGTCTGTAGGGGGGCAGTAATAAGGAGAAAGGATTGGCCTCTAACACCAGAAAAACTATGGATAAATTTGCAATCACATGTGTTCTATGTGAAATAAATATCGTAATATAAATGCGTTTAGTACTAATGCAGATCCTTCTTCTTTCAATTCAAGAAATGGGGTTAAGGGATGGCCTCAAGTTGCACGCAGAAGAAATTTGGGAAGTAACCAAGGAGAGATTTAGAATAACTGTAGTGAATAATGGTGAAGAAAGTGAACATGATCGCCGGCCACTGTAACCGAGCGGTTCTAAGCGCTTGTCCGGAACCGCGCTGTTGCTACCGTCGCATGTTCGAATCCTGCCTCGAGGATGGATGTGTGTGATGTCCTTAGGTTAGTTAGGTTTGAGTAGTTCTAAGTCTAGGGGACTGATAACCTCAGATGTTAAATCCCATAGTGCTTGGAGCCATTTGAACCATTTTCGAAGATGATGAAAAATTTATTAGTGAGGATAGTGAATTAAGTGATAATGGGGAGGTATTGCAAGATGGTACTGATGAGGAAGATAATCAAGTAGATGGTTGTGTTGACACTGGTGACAAAAGTGAAGGATGTATGACATTCAATACAGAAAAGTTCCAAGCAACTAATAATGAACAGGAAAATGAGATCAGTGTATTATGGGCAATACAGAGGACAGATCAGCTGAAAGTAAACTTTATGTGTTTAGCATATATTGAAAACGAGGAAGAAAGATAACAACCGAAACTGTGAGAAAATAAAGATATGTCCGAGAGAAATATAAATACCAATGTGGAAGTTAATAGTTCAATGCAATCTGTTTGGGTGGGATGGGCTAACGAACATGATTTGCTGTAGGAAGGAAGCAGATGAGAATTATGCAAGAAGTGGCCACGGGGAAGTCACTGATGACAGTGCCACTAAAGCAGAGTTATTAAACACGGTTTTCCGAAATTCCTTCACCAAAGAAGACGAAATAAATATTCCTGAATTCCAGTCAAAAACAACTGCCAAGATGAGAAACGTAGAAGCAGATATCATCGGTGTAACAAACCAGCTTAAATCACTTAATAAAGGCAAGGCCTCCGGTCCAGATTGTATACCAGTCAGGTTCTTCTCAGAGTATGCTAATAAAATAGCTCCATGTTTAGCAATTATACATAACCACTCTCTCACTGAAAGATCCGTACCTAAAGACTGGAAAATTGCTCAAGTCACACCAATACCCAAAAAGGGGAAGTAGGAGTAATCCGCTGAATTACAGGCCTATATCACTAACGTCGATTTGCAGTAGGGTTTAGAACATATACTGTATTCGAGGATTATGAAGTACCTCGAAGAAATCGATTTATTGACGTATAGTCAGCACGGATTCAGAAAATATCGTTCTTGTGAAACACAACTAGCTCTTTATACTCATGAAGTAATAAGTGCTATCGACAGGGGATGTCAAATTGATTCCATATTTTTAGATTTCCAGAAGGCTTTCGACACCGTTCCTCCCAAGCGTCTTCTAACCAAACTGCGTGCCTACCAAGTATCGCCTCAGTTGTGCGACTAGATTCGTGATTTACTCTCAGAAAGGTCACAGTTCGCAGTAATAGACGGAAAGTCATCGAGTAAAGCAGAAGTAATATCCTGCGTTCCCCAAGGACGTTTATAGTCCCTCTATTGTTTCTGATCTACACTCCTGGAAATTGAAATAAGAACACCGTGAATTCATTGTCCCACGAAGGGGAAACTTTATTGACACATTCCTGGGGTCAGGTACATCACATGATCACACTGACAGAACCACAGGCACATAGACACAGGCAACAGAGCATGCACAATGTCGGCACTAGTACAGTGTATATCCACCTTTCGCAGCAATGCAGGCTGCTATTCTCCCATGGAGACGATCGCAGAGATGCTGGATGTAGTCCTGTGGAACGGCTTGCCATGCCATTTCCACCTGGCGCCTCAGTTGGACCAGCGTTCGCGCTGGACGTGCAGACCGCGTGAGACGACGCTTTATCCAGTTCCAAACATGCTCAATTTGGGACAGATCCGGAGATCTTGCTGGCCAGGGTAGTTGACTTACACCTTCTAGAGCACGTTGGGTGGCACGGGATACATGCGGACGTGCATTGTCCTGTTGGAACAGCAAGTTCCCTTGCCGGTCTACGAATGGTAGAACGATGGGTTCGATGACGGTTTGGATGTACCGTGCACTATTCAGTGTCCCCTCGACGATCACCAGTGGTGTACGGCCAGTGTAGGAGATCGCTCCCCACACCATGATGCCGGGTGTTGGCCCTGTGTGCCTCGGTCGTATGCAGTCCTGATTGTGGCGCTCACCTGCACGGCGCCAAACACGCATACGACCATCATTGGCACCAAGGCAGAAGCGACTCTCATCGCTGAAGACGACACGTCTCCATTCGTCCCTCCATTCACGCCTGTCGCGACACCACTGGAGGCGGGCTGCACGATGTTGGGGCGTGAGCGGAAGACGGCCTAACGGTGTGCGGGACCGTAGCCCAGCTTCATGGAGACGGTTGCGAATGGTCCTCGCCGATACCCCAGGAGCAACAGTGTCCCTAATTTGCTGGGAAGTGGCGGTGCGGTCCCCTACGGCACTGCGTAGGATCCTACGGTCTTGGCGTGCATCCGTGCGTCGCTGCGGTCCGGTCCCAGGTCGACGGGCACGTGCACCTTCCGCCAACCACTGGCGACAACATCGATGTACTGTGGAGACCTCACGCCCCACTTGTTGAGCTATTCGGCGGTACGTCCACCCGGCCTCCCGCATGCCCACTATACGCCCTCGCTCAAAGTCCGTCAACTGCACATACGGTTCACGTCCACGCTGTCGCGGCATGCTACCAGTGTTATAGACTGCGATGGAGCTCCGTATGCCACGGCAAACTGGCTGACACTGACGGCGGCGGTGCACAAATGCTGCGCAGCTAGCGCCATTCGACGGCCAACACCGCGGTTCCTGGTGTGTCCGCTGTGCCGTGCGTGTGATCATTGCTTGTACAGCCCTCTCGCAGTGTCCGGAGCAAGTATGGTGGGTCTGACACACCGGTGTCAATGTGTTCTTTTTTCCATTTCCAGGAGTGTATATTAACGACATAGGAGACAATCTGAGTAGCCGTCTCAGATTGTTTGCAGATGATGCTGTCACTTACGTCTTGTTAAGTCAGATGATCAAACCGACTTGCAAAATGATTTAGATAAGGTATCTGCGTGGTGCGAAAAGTGGTAATTGATACTGAATAAAGAAAAGTGTGAAGTTATTCAGATGAGTACTAAAAGAAATCAGCTAAATTTCGATTACACGATGAGTCACACAAATATGAGGGCGGTAAATTCAACTAAATACTTAGGGATTACAATTACAAATAACCAATAATGAACGATCACATAGATAATATTGTGAGTTGAGTAAACCAAAGACTGCGATTCATTGGCAGAACACTTAGAAGGTGCCACAGGTCTACCAAAGAGACTGCTTACACTACCCTTGTCCGCCCTATTCTGGAGTATTGCTGTGCTGTGTGGGATCCGCATCAGGTTGGACTGACGGATGGCATAGTAGAAGTACAAATAGGTGAGATAGTGTCACAGACATGATACGTGAATTGGAGTGGCAATTATTAAAACAAAGGTGTTATTCGTTGAGACGGCAACTTCTCATGAAATTTGAATCACCAGTTATCTCCTCCGATTGCGAAAACATTCTGTTGGCATCGACCTACATAAAGAGAAATGATCATCACGATAAAATAAGAGAAATCAGGGCTCACACTGATAAATTTAAGTGCTCGTTTTTCTCGCGTGGCGTTCGAGAGTGGAACGGTAGAGAGACAGCATGAAGGTATTTCATTGAATCCTTTGCCAGGCACTTTATTGTGAATAGCAGAGTAATCACGTAGATGTAGATGTAGATCAGTTAACATTTATTACTTGCTGGTCACGAGGAGTGGAATCTGTGCTCTATCAGCAGAAGTACAGAAAAATTTAAAGAAAGCAAACAAAATGTAATGATACCAGTATCCAGAGTAGGGGTGATAAGTGCTACAGGTAAATCGAGAAAAGCAATATAAAGACTAATTTAACTGACATGTCAGACTGAGTGATATAAATTGGAGCATGATTCCTGACATGTATAATGGTGGTTTTAGGAATGGATTTTATGGATAAATTCAATGTAAAAATAGATTTTAGAAAGGAGGTTATTATAGTTTCAATAATGAGGCTGCAATATCACTTGGGTTCAGTCAACAAATAATGGTTAAAAGTAATAAAATATTATTCTTGAGGATAAATAAATTGCCATTAGGTACCTGTAGTGATAATTAGGAATCAGAAATCTATGAAAACTGTATGTACTCAAACACAGAAAAACAGAGAGAATTATTCAAGGATAGTGTAAATAAAATTCTAACTGTTCTTGAAACGCTGAGGGCTCAGTATGTAGTGTAATGTTTAAGAATGACAAATTGTTTTCCCACGAACCTAGGAGAGTGTACAATTTTGAATGTAAACACAAAATAGAATGATAAAATTCGTTTTTATACGGTCTTGCCAATACCTTCAACTAGAAGTAAAGCTCTGACAGAATACTAGGGCTTGAATGGAAAAGCAAGGAACAGTCGAAAGCTGCTTTTAGTGATTACTAGATTGTGTCGCACTAATTCGAACCATTCTTTTCATAGGGCACTGGTAGCGGTGAGTAGGCTTACTGTATCAGAATACTGTTCTTCTAACTGACTGGGAATGAAAATGGAAAGGAGCAAAAAACAGCTGGTTTTCCAAGGATGACATTGAATAAATGTGAAAAATTCTTATAGTACTTCAGAAAAACGCCACTTGCGGTAGGATGGGAGGTTCCAAAACTTCCTTAATTTTCTTTGGGGATAAAAGGTAATTATTTTTATATACCATAAGGCTTTCACTTTTCTTGCTAATTATGTACCAGAAGGAGTCTGAAATTGTGAATAAGTTTAAATTTTTACTAAATTCTGAGTGATGAACTGTAGGTTGACATTTGGGTACTTTACTTACAGTAATTTCACTTTGAAATTTGATGTATAAAACCGAAGTAGAAAATAGTATCGGATGCAATGTCTAGACCTTCTTTCCTCAACCCCTGCGTCACGACACACTGGTGTGTTGTGAATATATTGCAGGTGTGTCGCGAGATTTGTTTAGTCTTCCTACCTCGTGCAAATAAATAAATAAATAAATAAAAATAAATTGTCTTGTATGTACAGTATGTGTTTGTCTTTTGCATCTAGGAAGAAATCGGATGTAGGAGTGTCGCAAAAATTTGAAACGTACTTTGGTGTGCCCAACAGGAAAAAAGATTGAGAAATACAGGTCTAGACTACCTGCAGAAATGAAGGAGAATTATGGAAAAAACTAAAAATGCTCTTACTGTAGTGGGAGTTTTGGTGCCAGGTTCGAGAAGTTCAAGAGGTGTGCAACAACATTCCAAAAATTACATTTTTATATATATCAGCACAAAGACATGAATTTAAAATCAGGACAGAAACCCCCCAGCTGCAATATAATTGCCATAATATGTAAGAATCTCAACCTTCACAATTTTTAAAACAGTGTCAGATAACATCATATGTATGACTGAACAAAAACTTAACAATTTTTTAATAAGGTCAAACAGCAAGAAAATAATTAACTGAAGTACCACAGTCATGGCTAATCCATAGCCCGCAAAGCATAACAACGGGTCTTCTAATGTTAATTAATCATGAATTATAAGTTTCTGTAGCAAATACATTCATCTTGTTTGATTAGACAACAATGCCTATAGCCCTGTGAAGCTTGGCGCGACACAGGCTTGAGGATTCATTGCTGGGTCTCATATCTTGTCAAGTCGACACGTGTAGCAAACTGTGACCAACCAGTGAAGTTTGTCTCTCTTATGTTGTCTTATTGACCACTAGACTGGAACTGAGGCCGGTTCAGAAAGTAGAACAGGTGGTGCCGCAATGGAGCACTCTCTCAGCAATTGGGTATGAACTCGACATTACTCCGGCGATGCGTACTGTCAGCACATGGGCTGTTACTCGGGCATTCAAATATTATCGTGGACTTGACGTAACTCAAAAATCACCCTCTAAGGCCCCAAGAACACATACATACTCATCTACATTCAGTCATAGGGTTACAGCATGGTGATATCATATATAAAATACTCCAAATTACTGTATAACAGATAACCACAGGACAATGCTGATGGTTGATGCTAGCCCATCCTGGTCATTCAATTAGCATTCGCCGGCCGGTGTGGCCGTGCTGTTAAAGGAGCTTCAGTCTGGAACCGCGTGACCGCTACGGTCGCAGGTTCGAATCCTGCCTCGGGCATGGATGTGTGTGATGTCCTTAGGTTAGTTAGATTTAATTCGTTCTAAGTTCTAGGCGACTGATGACCTCAGAAGTCGCATAGCGCTCAGAGCCAAGCCAAGGAGCATTCCACATATAATTTACAACAAATCATACTAGTTACATCCAACACATTAAGGTGATTAAATAACAATTCAGAATAGACTGCCTTCTATGCAACACTAAATAACTTCATATTTACTGGGACGCATCACCTTCTTGGAAGGGTTTTGTTTGAGAAATGCGAACCCCAAAAATTTTTCATGGTCTAAGGATTTTTGACAAGCAAGGGCACAGGCGTCATTAACCGAAGGACCAGCACTGGGCCCACAGATCTCGAAAAGAGTTTCCTGGTCACCTTGTCTTCCCCAGAGGCTCCCTACTGCAAAATTCTGAATCCAAATCCAGTCATCATGCCATAACGCGATTGGCCACCTCCTACTATAATAGAGGCATTCTAGCTTCTCACGGGCGGTCTTCAAATTACTCTTCGTGTGCTTCGAATGAGCCCAAATTTGGACATCGTTAGCTATTTCAGGAAGAAGGTCGTTGAGCATACAGTAGATCAAACAAGAGGCCGTTTGGCCTAAAAGCGAACATAAGATCTGGCAATGTTTGTTTGTGAGTCTTGTGTATGGCTGTGTTGAAAGCATACCCCAACCACGGTAGTGCGCTACCCAATGGGTACGATCTGTGTGACGGAATGTGATAAGGGCCACGTGAAAATTCTGGTTCACTCGCTTATAAGAGAACAGATTAGGGTAATACGCAGTTGTGCTGTGACTAACACCAGTTGCAAAACAGAAATTTCGAAAATCTGCAGCGACAAATCTCAGAGCATCATCAGCAATCAACACCCCACATGGCGCAAAGGTCCTAGACATAGAATGAAGGCATTTCATTGCAGTCTGAGAAGTAGTGCCACACATGGGTATCATCAAGCACAAATGTGTAAACACGTAAATGCACACCAGGGTTTACCCGTTCCCCTCTCGTGAATGTGCGAAAAGCCCGACATAATCAAGATACATTCTCTCCTTGGCCTGATTAGCTACCTCCGATGCCAAGAATCTTAGGCGACTATTCAGTGCTGGCTTACTTAATTGCACACGCCTTACAGCTCGATATGACACCCCTTATCTGTTCGTCCTTGGGCTTCCCAAAAAAAAAATGCTCCCTAATCTTCATTCTGGTAACGAAGACCCCCAGATGAACACCCACATGGGTTTCGTTGTAGTACTTGAAGACGAGAGCTAGCTGATTCTTGGGCAAAACTATTTTATCCCCAAGTTGCTTCATCTCGCTTAGTTCCGGGTCAGAGTACTGTTGTTTCACGATATCTTGAAAAAGGAGTCGACATCTACTCTATATTGGACAAGCTACGAGTGTAGTCTGAGGCATCCCACTTACTGAGTTCACAGGCTTCTTCGTCCGGGTGGTGGTCTTGTTCCTCGTCAAGAATCGTGTTTTGGCCGTCTCTAATAATATTTTGACCACCACATATGCATTTAACCCATAACTGAAAGGAAGAAATTTTGACGCTCCACCTCACGATATGTCCGGCACATATCAGTTTTTTCTAGTATCCAGCTGTGACCCTGGTTATCCGGTTATAACAAGAAAGCACGGTGTTGTAAATGGATTTTAAACTTCTCAAATGTGAATAATACCATATGGGCCTGTAGCTCCTACATTGAATATTTGGCTTCAAGTGAGGGGAGGGGTTCGTGAATCGTAAGCAGTAGGCCGTCACCTTCCTGTAAAAGGACAGCTGAAACACGCACCATAGATGCATTGGTTTGGGCTATAAGCTCCTTATTGTAGTTAGACATGGCCAGCAATGCGTCAATCGCCAGAGTCTCCTTCAAGGCCTGAATGTTCGTTCTTGGGATTGTGTCACTCCAATTTACTCCCCTTTTTCCTCCGGTCATTAGAGTGTGCCGCAAACTGAGCAAAGTTGGAAATAAACAGTATAAAAAAACTAATCATGCCATTGAAACACAGCGCCCGCCTCATATTCATTGCGGGTGGGAACGACTGACTTGCTTCACCGCAGGTCGGGTCTACTCTGACGCCATGAGCTGAGGTTAGGTGTCCAAAAAGAGAAGTCTCGTGCTTCATGAACAGTGAATCTGGCATTGTGTGTGGTGATGATGTTTGGTTTGTTGGGCGCTCAACTGCGCGGTTATCAGCGCCCGTGCTATTTCCTAACCTTTGCTCAGTCCAATCTCGACAGTTTCATGAATGATGGTGAAATGATGAGGACGACACAAACACCCAGTCATCTCGAGGCAGGTGAAAAATTCCTGACCCCGTCGGGAATCGAACCGGGGACTCCGTGCTCGAGAAGCGAGAACGTGTCCGAGAGACCACGAGCTGCAGACATCTGGCGTTTTGAGGACGCAGGAGAACTTCTCTAACGTGCTCGTGAGGTTATCTAAACTTTCACCGTAAACTACAATTTCATCAGGGTAGTGGGAAAATACACCAAAACTTCGGACCCGAAAAAACATTTCCAAAATTCTGGAGAGAACTGCAGTCATTGTAGACAGCACAAACAGAATTGTGTTGTGCTCATAAAGATTCCAGTTTTGATTATTTGGCTAACGTAATCTGGCAATAGACCTGTTTAAAGGCAAGGCTATTGTCTTTGCCTTCTAAGACCAGCCAAACCACGTATGGAGGACAGCTCAGGTAATGGCATTGACCAAAGAGTAACTTTTTTGTTTAAACCTGGCTAACCCAAAATGTGCCATAGCCTCCCCTTGGGCACAGCAGATGTGAGGGAAGAATAGGATGAGCCAGATGGCCTAATAATTCCGTCTCTCATCGATGGTGAAATTAATCTGCTTAATACAAGCTGGAGAGAGCCGATATTGCGATTGCCTTGGAGATATATTTTCTGTAATCTCGGTTTTTTATCTTTCCCTTTCACTTCACGCAAGTGTGGCCACCTGGCAGAACCGACGACCTTGCCCAGGGAATAAATGACTAACATCATAATCATCTTTCTTAACCGCCTTATATGCTTCTTGGCCTCTCCTCCCTACCAATTCTTACAGAAGTCATAGGAGAGTGCCGTACCGAATCCAAACGTCCAATTGCCTCTTCTCCCACCCGGAATTAGGTCCACATAGAATCCGTCCCCAGAAAGCGAGAACCGACTATTTCTGGGGAACCATGACTTTAATCACCCAGATAAAATGTCGCATCTTAACGGGAACTTTACCCAAGAGTTGCATTTCCGCGCAGTTTGCTGCTCTATGTCGCCAGAAATCTCAGAAAATTTGCATATTGCATGGCTTGCCAGACACCAATCTTCGTTAAGCAGGCTCGGAGAACTCCAGGAATCCAAAAGTGCACATACTGGATCTCTGTTAAATTTCCCACCACGAATGGCACCCTTGAACTAGGCGTTACCATGATCCTTTTATAAAACGGGATGTTGAGCGAGATGCACTGCCCTTGTTGTCATGTATCTGCCTTGTTCCTCGGCTGTGGACAGTTCCTTACCAAGTGACCCTTAACCTGGCACCTATATTATCTGAAATCAGACAGGGGCGATCTGTTACCTATTACTGGGTGTTGTGTGATGTCCTTAGGGTAGTTAGGTTTAAGTAGTTCTAAGTTCTAGAGGACTGATGACCATAGATGTTAAGTCCCATAGTGCTCAGAGCCATTTTTGTTAGCTATTACCCGTACTCACACAGCTGCGGACTCCTTACCCTGCTCCCTACACGAGTATCGTCACCATGGTCCCCTGTCTCTGCCTCTGAAAGTAATCGAGCCAACTGTTGAAAGCTCCTGGCATGTTCACTTAAGGTGGCTCTAGACCTGTTACTGGGTCACATTCCCTCTAAAATACTATAACTATTCTCACGCGCCTGAAAACCTAAGCAGCTTCTTCTAACATGTTCTTTACTCTCTCTGTGTACTTCTCCAATAGCTAATTTTGCCAGTGCTCACCAACATATTTCTTATCTATCAACTGGTAGCACATCCGTGCACATAAACAGTTCCTACAAATTGACCTCCTAAATTCCGAGAAGGCCAAATTATTCGGCGTCCCATTCTTCGAAAATTGTCCCAGACGCCCCGTGACCGTCGGACACAAACTTTGGTAACACTGCACATCACTCAAGCCAAGCATGTCACCAAGATCCAATATTTCCAACTTCCTCACAGTGAGTCACTGACAATACTCTCCAGCAGTGGTCTCGCTACCGGATTCCACGGTTTAGTCTATAGCCCGGAGAAAAGCACACATTTTTAGGCTAATTCGTTCACCATGCACTCTTGAGACCATCTCGTCAACCAGCTCCTGTACTGTTAGCAGCACGTGCCCTCCGGGTTTACGTCATACAAATCCGGAACCCTGTTAGCGTAATGCACCACACGTGCCTTAATTCTTATCATTAGCAAAAATGGAGTCTCAGCCATTTCATAAAATAATGCTAATGAAGCAAGGTTCCCTAGCGCACACTGAGTACTAGCGACGGCCTCATCCAATTTCGGAAGGCTTACAACAATGTGGAAATTCCGGTTTAGGAAGCAGGTACATTTTCTCCAATTTTTGATGACCCTATTACGTAAAGAAACAAATTTACCTCATCGTTATAAGTAGTGTTAATGTACTTTTCTGTGTATTCGTGGTTGGAGTTTCAGTGAAATATAAACTAATACCAGAAAAAATTTCAAATGCTGATTAGTAGTGAAATAAAATAAAGCGAGATAAAATAAATCGAAATAAAAAAATCATTTCATAAGTTGATGGAAACACTATTTTCTTGCAACTGGTGGGAACTTATTACTGTTGCTTAAATTTGCGTATCAGTCTTATGAACAACTAGATACATAGTTGAATAATACAAAGGGTGCTACAGACTTTTAAAGTCCACACAAGTGTGTATAATTTAGGTATCAGCAGTTTACAGAGTCACGATTTTTATTAATTTCTTCTCAAAAGTTGAAGTTATACAATGGAGATCAAAGAAAACAGAAGTTACAGTTGTGATGTAAATGTAAGACAACACAGTGTCCTTGCCAAATGGCAGGACTCTTTTCACTCCACAACTCAGGCTCCTGTATCACATTTTTAAGAAAGTCATGAAGTGAGGACTCTTATGAGAAAAGCGGTCAGTTCAGAAATACAGTATATTAAGGCAATATTAAGTGTCTCGATTTGATGTGCATAAACATGAGTACCTATTGTGAATTTCGAAGTGAACCGCGATAATAAGATTCTGTTTCTTGTGCCCTAGTGACGTGGGCCATGTACAAAAATTATTTGTACAAGAAACGGCATGTCAGAATGACGCTTTTTGCCATTGTCGAGTATGCGAGCGACAGGGGGGATTCCTGTAAATAAACATGACCTACTTGGGATTCACGCCGTTTGAAGAAGTGGCGCCTAAAATTCAGAGCAGCAGGCCCTCTGCGCCAGGAAGGAACACATTTTTGCTAAGGTGGGCTTTCACTTTGGTGCGCCCCGTACATATATATACTATACACACCACAAACGGTTCTAACGTTAAAGGAGAGCATTTGCAAGTAAAATGGGCGCGCCAGAAGCCGGCGGGAGACTCCACCCTGGCTTGTCTGCCAGCGCTGTGGGGAAGGAGTGGGGGTAGTGGGGGGGTGGCTGGCTTGGAGAAGGGGTGGAAGGGCTACGGGATCAGTGGCGGGGCGGCGCGCGGCTGACTGATGTAGACATAAGACGATCGCGACGGCCTCCCCCCTATAAATCCACGTCGCAGCATCGCGGGCGACTGTCGTCTAGCAACCCCTCCCACCCCCCCCCCCCCACCCCCCCCGTCCCCCGGCCGTTTGGCGACCCATCGCTCTTCTGAACACTTAGGCGCCACACTGTGTCTTTAGCCTACGGAGTATTCAGTTGGTGAATTAATAATACTGCGCAGATGAAATTAAGCACGGCATCCAAAAATTCTGCGTCGTAGATTTTCCATGAAAACATAGGGATAAAATCATAGCAAATGTGTCGTATCAATATGTCATCTATGAGGGTTGGAACTTGAATAGTGGGAACTATTTATTTACAGCTCGAACAAATTTGATAAGTGTTTCAAAGTTTTACTGACTTTCAAAGTAGTCGCCAGCTTTGTGTACAACCCGTTGCCAGCGATGTGGAAATCGTAGGGTACCCTTAGCAGCGCCAGTTGTGTTGACAATTCGAGCGGCGCATGCTACTGCCTAACGAATTTGTAGCGGTTCTGAAGCGAATACCTGAAGTGTTTCCTTCATTCTAGAAATCGAATTGAACTCACGAGGGCTTAAGTCAGGGTAGTGCAGTAGGTGGTATAGCACTTAGCAGCCCCATCAGTCAAACAAATCAGTATCAGCTTATACTGTACGTGCTTGAGCACTGTCCTGCAAAATGATGGTGAGGTCCTGCAGAAAGTGTCATCACTTCTGTCTCTAAGCTGGTCGTAGGTTGTGTTCCAAAACCGAACAGCATCGAGGCAAAAGTGGCGACACTTTCTGCAGGACGTGACCATCATTTTGCAGGACAATGCTTAACCACGTACTTCGCAAGCTGTTCCTGATTTGTTTGACTAATGGGGCTGCTAAGTTCTATACCACCTATTGCACTCCCCTGACTTAAGCCCTCGTAAGTTCAATTGCTAAACTGAAGGAACGCTTCACGGCATTTGCTTCAGAACTGCTAAAACTTCGTCGGGCAATGGACCACGCCGCTCGAACTGTCAACACAACTGGCACTGCTAAGAGTATCTTACGACTTCCACATCGCTGGCAGCGGGTTATACACAATGCTGGTGACTACTCTGAAGGTCAGTAAAACTTTGAAACACGTATCTATTTTGTGCAAGATGTAATAAGTAGTTGCCACTATTGAAGCTCCAACCCTCGTGATTAGCGATCACTTTAACACAACAGTTACACACAGTAATATAATGCTTACAAAATCGATAAGTTACAAGTATAGATTGTCACCGGCCGCTGTATTCTCGATCGGCATCGGTTTTTTCATTTCTTTTTAGACGCTGCGGTCCCTCGCATTCGTGGCTTTTTCAATTCGTTTCCTCACGTCATTTCCTACGACTTGCGATTTCTATAATTCCGAGCGCATTTTCCAGTATATATTCAGCTCCGTACAACAAATAGACTCAGACCAACGACTGACGTAGCCCACTAACAGGAGTCAGAAAATAAGGCACGATGCTCCAAATATTTGGTTGCATATATTACAGGAAACCTGAACTGGAAGAAGCATATTACTGAGCTTCTCAAACAAGTAAGTTGAGCTACGTTCGCTCTTGGTATAGTTGCTAGCCTAGGAAATAAACGAATTAGCCTCCTGGTATATTTTGCGTATTTCCTCTTTTTTTTGTCATCAGTCTGCTGACTGGTTTGATGCAGCCCGCCACGAATTCCTTTCCTGTGCTAACCTCTTCACCTCAGAGTAGCACTTGCAACCTACGTCTTCAATTATTTGATTGATGTATTCCAATCTCTGTCTTCCTCTACAGTTTTTGCCCTCTACAGCTCCCTCTAGTACCATGGAAGTCATTCCCTCATGTCTTAGCAGATGTCCTATCATCCTGTCCTTTCTCCTTACCAGTGTTTTCCACATATTCCTTTCCTCTCCGATTCTGCGTAGAACATCCTCATTCCTTACCTTATCAGTCCACCTAATTTTCAACATTCGTCTATAGCACCACATCTCAAATGCTTAGATTCTCTTCTGTTCCGGTTTTCCTACAATCCATGTTTCACTACCATACAATTCTGTACTCCAGACGTACATCCTAAGAAATTTCTTCCTCAAATTAAGGCCGGTATTTAATATTAGTAGACTTCTCTTGACCAGAAATGCTTTTTTGCCATAGCGAGTCTGCTTTTTATGGCCTCCTTGCTCCGTCCGTCATTGGTTATTTTACTGCCTAGGTAGCAGAATTCCTTAACTTCATTGACTTCGTGACCATCAATCCTGATGTTAAGTTTCTCGCTGTTCTCATTTCTACTACTTCTCATTACCTTCGTCTTTCTCCGATTTACTCTCAACCCATACTGTGTACTCATTAGACTGTTCATTCCGTTCAGCAGAACATTTAATTCTTCTTCACTTTCACTCCGGATAGCAATGTCATCAGCGAATCGTATCATTAATATCCTTTCACCTTGTATTTTAATTCCACTCCTGAACCTTTCTTTTACTTCCATCATTGCTTCCTCGATGTACAGATTGAAGAGTAGGGGCGAACGGCTACAGCCTTGTCTTACACCCTTCTTAATACGAGCACTTCGTTCTTGATCGTCCACTCTTATTATTCCCTCTTGGCTGTTGTACATATTGTATATGACCCGTCTTTCCCTATAGCTTACCCCTACTTTTTTCAGAATCTCGAACAGCTTGCACCATTTTATATTGTCGAACGCTTTTTCCAGGTCGACTAAACCTATGAACGTGTCTTGTTTTTTTTTTTTTTTAGCCTTGCTTCCATTATTAGCCGTAACGTCAGAATTGCCTCTCGCGTCCCTATACTTTTCCTAAAGATTTCCTCTTAATATGTCTTATAGAATGAATTTCTGAGGTAACCAACCACTCAGATATAAAAGTATCGATTGCATAAAAACGTGAAGTAAAAATATAATGCAGCGTTCTCCCTCGGTCGCCATGTAGTCAGCCCTTCAAGGAGTTAGGCATTTTAACTGCAGCGTCGCAATACGTATGTTCGCTGATGAACTTTCTCATTAATGCTCCATCACAATTTGGGAAGAACAGTAATACCTACGCCTACAACACTGGAGGACAAAATGAGCTTTATTTCCTAGTATTAAGGCTATTAGTGACTTAGAAGGGAATGGAATATGCCGCGACAAAAAAATTTTTTTGAGCATTTCTCCAGTAACATAAATACTTGGCAGATAGAGAAACAAGTTTTAAACCCAGCCTAACGTCATTTCTCCTGGAAACTCCTTGTATACAGTGGGTGAATTTCTATTAAAAATAAATAAATAAATAAAGCACTTTGTTTTGAAGTGTAGTTGCATCAGTAGCAGTTAAAAGTAGTGTGTTCATTAATAATGTTACCCTAATCACATAGACATATCCAGTAAATTAACACATTCGACATTTCCTTAATACAGTCGTTCAAATGATCTGTGGAGTATACCAAACTACCTACCTACACAAGAGACGCAGTCATTCATTGTTTTTTTAATTTTCAGTTTATTACAGATTTTCGCTTATTATCCGGCGTATCTTTTTACGCTCTCACTTTGGGTTCTGGTAGTGCTCCGCAAAGTTTTTACAGCGACTCTAGAATTACTGTCCCAGATAACTGTGTTCGGCGTTACATCTGTTTATATGCAGGGTGTCCCAGCTATCTTGTCCACCCAAAATGTCTCTGGAACAATAACAGCTATTGGAAAACGACTTTCACCGGTATCAATGTAGGGCTGGGGCCCATGAATGTACGTATTTGGAGACATTCTAAAACGAAAGCGTATGTGTTTTTAACACAAACTTATGTTTTTTTAAATGGACCTCCTATATTTTTTCTTCAGCAATCCATAGCATGACAAAGCACGTACACAATGGCGTTGATTGCATCGCAATATTCCCATTACATCCCGAGATATTGAGACGCGAAGTTGACGCTTGAAACACCCGACATGCGCTGCTAGCGCACGTCCTGAGGCTCAGGGGTGAACCCCATGCTGCCCGTAATCGCGATGTGATTGACATGCGTAATCACACTTCCATACTTATCAAGAGGTCCGAAACGAATAATACGGTCTGCTGCCGTCCTGCATTAACGTCGTACATTCCAGCAGGTATTTATCCCATAGGGTAGGGGTGACGCGGTTCTGTAACATATCTGTGTACCGCAACGTTAATCACAAACTTCGCTTGTCGTTAATCCGTTATTAAAAAGGTAATGCCGTTCAACGTTAAAACTTTACTTTACTGTAGATCTAGTGCAAATGACAGTTAATCATTCACTCGTAATAGTAAAATTCATGTTGATGGTTTTAGTGAAACGAGCAAGTGGACTAAAAGTTTTACTGTTGTTTAGGTAAAAATGTTTTGATTTGGGAAGTTCAGGTAGGACATAGAAGATGAATGTAAACATGTTTAACCAATTAGTTTTATTATCACTTAATTATCAATGTTATATTTATCTAATGCGTTAAATGACAAATTGTTGCAAACAAATGTTTCTTAACATCACTGGGTAAAATGGCCCTTTGTAGAAACTTCCACTGTGATACCAGCACTACAAACTAAACATAGCGTTCACATCTCATTCTCAAAGTGATGCCCATTGGCTTGCATACATAGGGTCACTCTGCGGATGAAGGATGCCCTACTTCGTGCTACTGTTTCCTCTTTGATGGCTGTACAAGCATCAATAATGCGTTGCTTCATGTCCTCTGGTGTTGTTGGTTCATGTTGGTAAACAGCATCCTTCACTGCTCCCCAAATAAAATAATCCAGCGGTGTAAGGTCCGGAGATCGGGCAGGCCACCTAACTGGGCCACCTCGTGCAATCCACCTACCAGGGAACTTACGGTTCAGAAGTCGTCGTGCTCGTAAGGCGTTATGTGCAGGGCATCCGTCATGCTGATACCACATGACCATTCTCCGGTTCAGAGGTATGGTGTCCAAAAGAACAGGAAGATTGTGTCGTATAAATCTGGAGTATTGTCTGCCATTTTGGATGCCATTTATAAAGAAAGGTCCGATAATGGTATCTCCAATAATCCCACACCAAACATTAACTTTCCACGGACGTTGATGCTCTACCTGACGGAGCCATTTTGGATTGTCTGCGGACCAATAACGCATATTCCTCATATTGACAATTCCTTTGTTGGAGAATGATTCCTCGTCGGTAAAGAGCACATCTGCAAAAGAATTTGGATTAGTCAGAAGTTTTTTCTGAGCCCACCGACAAAATGTTACCCTATTGCGGAAGTCATTTCCATGAAGATCCTGGTGTAAATGAACATGGTAAGGATGCAATTTATGACGTTTAAGAATACGCTGTGCACTTGATTTCGACACACCAACTTCACGTTCAATTTGACGTGTGCTGATTTGAGGATTCACAGCTACGGTAGCGAGCACAGCAACTTCAGCACGTTCATCTGTACGTGTTCTAGGACGATGTCGAGGTCTTGGATTTAAGCTTCCCGTTTCACGTAGACTAGATGTGAGACGACCAAACATCCGGCGCGAAGGCGATGGCTTGTCAGGGAATCGTCTTCTGTACAGTCGTTCTGCCTGAACAGCATTTCGTCCACCTACAACAGGGTACAGTACAGGTATGTAGAGTAGGGTAGAAAACAGTCATATTAACTTAATAATCATAATGTTCGCTAACAGTACCATCAACAAACAAGCAGTCTCATAACGTATTTCCCGTCAACGTACATTCTCCATAGATTAGCAGCATTTCTACCATATCTTCATGTGTGTACATTATACTGTACAGTATAAGTTCCACAACACAACGTTTATTCACAATGTGTACTACCTCCGTGCCGTCACTAGATTATTCTGATGCACGCCGACACTGGCAAGCGGTGTACTGCACGCCAAAGCAACAACAAATGGGATGCTCGGAGGGTGGTGGAGTACAGGAGTTTGCATGGGTCGCAAATCATAAACAAGGCGAAGTGGTAACTGTGGCAGTTGTGGGTACTACGTTGGACACTTGACTAGGTAGAGCCAGGCCCTGCGCGACAGGCACAATGGGTCATATAACGCATTAGATAAACCTTATTTTGGGTGTGCAGGATAAATAAGACAACCTGACGGGTGTACACCGATCGGTACTGGTTCATACTGTGTACGTAGGTACGTAGAACGTGCAAGAGGGAAACCGTTATGTGCTTATGAGAGTTGATGGCAGCAGACCGTATTATTCGTTTCGGACCTCTTGATAAGTATGGAGGTGTGATTACACATGTCCATCACATCGCGATTACGGGCAGCATGGGGTTCACGCCTGAGCCTCAGGACGTGCGCTAGCAGCGCATGTCGGGTATTTCAAGCGTCAACTTCGCGTCTTAATATCTCGGGATGTAATGGGAGTATTGCGATGCAATCAACGCCATTGTGTATGTGCTTTGTCATGCTATGGATTGCTGAAGAAAAAATATAGGAGGTTCATTTAAAAAACATAAGTTTGTGTTAAAAAACACATATGCTTTCGTTTTAGAATGTTTAAAAATATGTTCATTCATGGGCCCCAGCCCTACATTGACACCGGTGAAAGTCGTTTTCCGATAACTGTTATTGTTCCAGAGATATTTTGGGTGGACAAGATAGCAGGGACACCCTGTATTTACGTAAAAGTAATTCCATCTTTGACTATATGTTTTATTTGTTTACTTTGTTCACTTCATGAAGACTGGCATGTTTGCTAACCTTCCAGACTGTATATATTACGATACTGCTCGTAATAATTGATAGGTATCACGTAAATTTTTCATAAATATGCATACTTTCTCATTTTAGCTCAATCTGAAGATGATCATAAGGACTGAAACCGGCAACTGAACAAACAAATTTGTTTGATTAGTGACAGTAGTGATATTTTAAACATATCAAAGCTAATTCATAAGAACTAAGCGCATACGCCGCCAGTGTACGAAGATGTTATAGGCACAACAAAAACTATTTACTCCTTTCTGTGGCGCATTATCCGGCAATATAAGACGATTTATCCGTAAACACGAAGTGATTACAGTCTTCCGCCCACGAGCAAAAGCACGGGCCCAGATTGGTAGTGTCAAAGACGACCTCTGACTATGGAAATCTGGGATTCATCACATTTTCTGTTCCAGCCGGGGTGGCCGAGCGGTTCTAGGCGCTTCAGTCTCGAACCGCGCGACCGCTATGGCCGCAGGTGCGAATCCTGCCTTGGGCATGGATGTGTGTGATGTCCCCAGGTTAGTTAGGTTTAAGTAGTTCTAAGTTCTGGGGGACTGATGACCTCAGAAGTTAAGTCCCATATTGCTCAGAGCCATTTTTGAACATTTTCTGCCAATGTGGCAAGACAGATTTAAGCCAGACAGTGTATACCGTCGAAGATTGTTGCCCAGGAAACCAACGGCACACAAGTTTGTGGCAGTTCAAGAAGTCAGCAGTCACGGAACATTTCCGTTCGGAATCACAAGGAATGGATAACAACCACACTATGTTTTCGATACAGAAGTGTAGCTTCTGAGACTTTGTCCATCTAGATTCTAGTAAGGGAACTGCTGATCAGTCCCGATAGTGGCTACGTCCTCAGTAAGGACTGGGAAAACGCAATCAGTCCGGTTAAGGAGATATCCCACAACGAACTGACTTCGGTGCCAGGCGGAGAAATAGCAGAGTCGCTGCCAACACACATCCCAAGGCACAAACCTAGGATGGAGCAGTGAGACAGCAGGAGAAGTGGGGCAGAAGCAGCTGGGCGCGAACATCGAACAATGTGGGAGATTGGAGGGAGGGGCGGAAGAGATGAAAGTGCAGCATGGGCCTCTGAGCGGTCATTTCATCAGCGCATCTGACGATGGAGACGTGGTCACTTGCCGAAACGTTGTGGTCGTTGGTCACTGAAATCGGTGATATACTTCGTCATGAAGAAGCTGAAGAATCACACAACAAATACTGCGTGACAGACACGTACAGACATGATGTATTCACTGTTGACTCAACCATGTTTACTCATTATTAGCCACATACTCCTTAAGGATCCAAATCTGACGAGAGAATGGACGTTTTCACATCAAAATTAGTCACCCCATGAGACGTCACACCGTGCAACACTGCCTGTGGCTATTTTGATGGCTTCAGTTCAGCAACTCAGAGTGTTCACGAGTTCACTCAGGTATCCCACATACAGCTGAAACCACTCATTGGGTGTTAGATCCCGCAGAACTAGAACATTGCTGGAATTTTGACTGACACGCTTCATGAGCTGTTACAAATAACTCCAGACATTTTCTGTTGGATCGGGTAATTGAGTGAACCAAAATGATCGTCTAGAGCTAGCTAGTGTCCAGTCCCTCCGTTTTTTGTCCACTGAAACCGTGCACATATACGTATTTCCGCAAACAACAGCCTTTCTCGAAGTACCCAATTGCCCATAGCAGGCAGTTGGCTTCGCTACGTTCGCTCAAAAACTGGCAGACATGGATGCGACTTGGCTGATAACAGGCAAAGTGGTGAAACCGATTATATTAGACAAGATAAGATGAGGTGTCTTACATGGCTTTGAGTGGTACATCATTTCAAGTAGAAGCGATAGAAAGTAAGCATTGATAGCGGGTGGTTATAATTAAAGTGCAGCTAGTAACGGAGGTCCAGTGTAATGTACAATTATCGTACGGCAACGAAACTTGGTAGATCTTGTTTTTTCTGTTGAGTCATTAGTCTTCTGCCGGGTTTGGTGGAGACTACCACGAATTCCTCTCCTTCGCCAACCTCCTCATCTTAGAGTAGCACTTGCAAGGTATGTTCTGAATAATTTACTGGATGTATTCCAATCCCTGTCATCTTGAACAGCTTCCTCTATTGGCGTGGAAGTCATTCCCTGATGTCTTAACGGAAGTATATTATCCTGTCTCTTCATCTTGTCAGTATTTTCAGTATATTACTTTCGTTGCCGATTTACGAAGAATACGAAGAATCTCCTCATCCCATATCTTATCAGTCCACCTAACTTACCCCATTCTTCTGTAACATCACATCTCAAATGCTTCTATTCTCTTCTGTTCCTTATTTCCCACAGTCTACATCCCACCAACGTAGGATGCTGTGTTGCGTAGGTAATTTTCAGAGACTTCTTCCTCAAATTAAGGCTCATTTTTTCCCCGGTGCTAGTCTGCTTCTTATGTACTCCTTGTTCCGTCCGTCATTGGTCATGTTGGTGTGTGGTAGCATAATTTCTTCATCTTCTCCGTGATCGCCGATTAGGGTGTTAAGTTTCTCGATGTTTTCATTTCTGCTACTCTCATTACTTTCATCTTCCTTCGATTTATTCTCAATTCATATTCTTTACTCATTACACCGTTCATTCCATTCAGCAGGTCCAGTAATTCTTCTCCACTTTCACTGAGGATAGCAGTGGCGTCAGCTAATCTTAACATTGGTATCCTTTCACCCTGAATTTTAATCCCACTCTTGAACCTTTCTTTTATTTCCGACATGCTTCTTCAATGAATGGATTGAGGAGTAGGGGCAAAAGACGACGTATGCTAATGCGTTAATGTTGATCCGATTTCCGTTGGAAAGAAATCCTTCCAATTTTGGCCACCTGATCCACATCTGGCGATCTACATTATTTGCCTGACAGTATGACATCCACGCTGCCATTTGACAAGCCCTAATCTGAGTGAACAGTATGCCTATCGAGAATAGAGACTGTGCGTTGAGAGCGAAACTGTTTTGTGCGAACAGAAGTAATTACAGTGCTGCATTGTGACAGTATCACCGACTGATAGGTCTGAGAAGCCCGATGTAATGGTTTACTGTGTTATTGATAGTGAAAGGCGTCCAATGCCGGTGGAAGTTAATAACGAGGTTGCTGCTACTGTAACTGACAATGCAACACTTGCTCCAGGTAGTGCCAGTGCTTGTGCAGTGTCACGAGAACTGCCCACCTCATGGGCGCGTGGGCTAGCCGAGCGGTCTCAGGCACTTTGCCACGGTTCGTGTGCCTGCCCCATCGAAGGTTCGAGTCCTCCCTCGGGCACAGCTGCGCGTGTTGTCCTTAGCGTTAGTTTAATTTAGATTTAGTAGTGTGTGAGCCTAGGGACCGTTGGTCTCTGGAATTTGGTACAGTAGGAACTCACCACAAATTTCTAAATTTTCACGGGCAACAGTGGGGAAAGCTTTACTGTCTGTATTACACAGGTACCCGTACAAGATACAAACGGTGTAGCAATTGGAACTTCATGTACCATTGAACATTTAAAATTTGCTCTTCGGTTTCTGGGGGGGGGGGAGTGCTTTTACACTGCTTCTCAAACAGTGTGTTGTGCACGGAAAGACATTGCTCTCGCCATATGCGAGTGCGCGGTGTGGATTCACAAGCATCTTCTTTATTCTCGGTTCGTTCTTCATCGCAGGGGATATACCCCGAGGGTCTGTTAGATATATTGTGAAGTTTGCACGTTATTGAGAACCGATTGCACAGCATGTGATTCCTGCTTTGGAAGAGTGCAACCGTGGGAGACTACTCTTTTCATGCAAGATGGGGCAGCTCTTCAAGTCACTTGCGAAATGAAAGATTTGCTTAATGCAACATTCCATGAACGTGTTATCTCCAGAGGTTTTTCCTCATGCATGGTCTTCAAGATCACCTGATCAGAATCCATGTGACTTTTGACTTTGAATATATCTAAAAGAAAGCGTTTACCAGGAAAAAGTTCGGTCTATAACTGATCCAAACAGCAGTAGGCTGGACCACACCATCCAGATTCCATTGCTATTGCTGCGAGAAACTGTTGATTATGCCATTTTGCGGATGCAGCATCTCTTCGACGTCTCCGGTGCTGTTCCTTACCTTTTTTTACTGTTACTGGATCGCCATCTGACTGCTACATCTAACTGCGGCATGAATATACTTACTCTGTTTTACTATACTCTATTAGCTGTTGGTGGGCTGTCATAATAAGTGGCTGTATTTATTATCAAAGCTGACGTTATTCTTTAATATCTAAGCTGACGTTACTCATTAATTAATTTGACTGAAGTTAAACTTTTTCTTGACAAAAACAAAATTTTGCAAAGTTTTCCGTTGATGGTTTTTGGGATGGATTATAAACAGTAATGCAATATTGCTGGCAAAAATTAATTACATTCTGAAACCGATTCTTCATATATTTACTGTTGGTAATGAAGTGATTTTACAAACGTTCAAATGGGACTTATTTTTACAATAATCTTACAACTAGCATTGCGCAAACATACCTTCAGTAGTCGACTTTAAACTGAAGAGTATCTTCCATAAGCTAACCAGCCCTATTTAATACGTAGAAATATTTCTGGTTTTAATTGTCTTTTCATATTTACAAGTTCACCCAAATAGCCATATTCTTTGACCTTGTTGCGGTTGCATACTTCCGTCCTGCGTCCACTCATTCATCATGATATTTGTTTTAGTATAGTTTCTATTTGGACCAACTCCAAAGCAGAATAACGAAAGTTGGCTAAATAATATTTTTAGTTCTTCTACATTATTAAGGTCTGCCGCTGGCGGTCTCGCGTTAGTGTCCTAGCTTCCCAAGCACCGGGTCCCGGGTTAGAGTCCCGGTGGGAACTGGGATTTTCACCTGCCCCGAGATGACTTGCTGTTGTTATGTCATCTTAATCATCGTCATTCATCCCCATTACGTTCGGAGGAAGGCAAACCGACTCCGTTAAGACCTTGCCTAGTATGGCGGTGCCAGTATCCCACACCGTTCGCCCACACTCTGTCAAGAAGCATGCGACTTCATTTCCATTCCATATTATTTACAAACGAAACAATTTCAACAGCAAACGTCTGGTTATTTAATCTCTTTCCCACAACTTGGACTCACCTTGCTTGTCAATTCAATTTAGATCCTACTTTTTCTATGGCTGCTTATTTTATACCATTTTCAATGGAAGATTAATGCTCTTCCACTAAGTCCCAAGGGCCAAGACCTAACTATAGTCTAAGTTGCCAGAATGAGATTTTCACTCTGCAGCGGAGTGTGCGCTGATATGAAACTTCCTGGCAGATTAAAACTGTGTGCCGGACCGAGACTCGAACTCGGGACCTTTTATAGTCTAAGTTGTTTAGAGGCCTGATACCCCAGCACTGCTGGGAACTCCCGGTACAGTTCAGAAGAGTTCGTAACGCCTAACCAATGATGCCAATCTTAACGAGTTGACACAGAATGGCACCACAGCACCTGCTACGCAGTGAAATGTTTATTGTTTGGTCTTGAAATGTGGCATTAATTTCATTTCATATACCATGTTACAAGTAAATACCACAAGTGAAGGTCACTGTAACGCGCTTTCACGAAACCTTGCGTCATAAACATCACACCAAGCGGTCAGAACGTAGTGCAGCTACATATGGTATCAGCACTGCGGGATATCTTTCTCCCGGAATATTCTCGTTCTCTACGGTCATCGCTGATGACATGGCTCAGGAAAAGTTTCACAGACTATAGTTCGTCGCACCAATGTACTTTAATGCTGAACTACGCCTTAAATTTTGCTTCAGGACTAGACGGTGACAGAGAAATCTATAGCACATCGAGCGGGCGTAGACTACACTTCGTAATTTCTGTTGGAACGTATAGGTAAGTGTCCACGTCATTTTAATGCCGCGGTGAAAGCTGATGCGCGTGCTATGGTTTAAGTATTGTTACGACTACTTCTCACGATGCTAAACGTCTTCTGTAGAGTGGATAAGTTAAGTGCAGTAGCACAGGACCATATTGTGGGTAGCGGCAACATGTGCGATCTGAAAAGCGAAGTACAGCAAGACTACTGTATTTTGTTACTTCAGTTTCTTAGTGATGATATAGCGTGTGGAACAACGAGTACTGAGCTTGTTTGAAATTGCCTTAAAGGTAAATCCAGTGCATTTATTTTACTCAGAACTTTTGCTCTTGCTACTATTAATTGACATCATTTTGATTTGATGTTACATTCCTTCTGAGTGGATTTGTGTAAGTATGGAAAATAAACGAAAGATAAATAGTGAGTGCAGAAATTTTAAAGAGCAAAGGAGCCATCAATATTTCGTGATTGAGCCAAATAATAAGACAGTGTGTATAATTTGCAATGAAACAGTATCAGTTCTCACAGACTGCAATATAATTCGTCACTGTGAGACCAAACATTCTCAGAGCTATTCCAAATTCGGCGAAAGCCGACAGAAATATATGCGTCTTTGAGACGTAATTTAAAATCTCAGCAAACATTGTTTAAGAAAGTAAATGTTGACCAAGAAGGAGAAACCCATGGTAGTTGCCACGTGGCTCACTCAATAGCATCTTCCACTGATTCTAGAAGACGTTCCTCTGCAGACTAGGCGGAACCTTTTGTACCAACATGATGGCTGTCCAGACCATAGTGCACGAAGTACTACAGTATATCTTCGCAAAATGTTCCCAAATCGTCGGATTGGACGCAGAGGACGTGTACCTTGACCTGCCTGATCCTTGGATTTGACGCCTGTATACTTCTTTCTGTGTGGAAAGCTGACAGAAGCTGTGTACAAGGACATGCCAACTACACCAGATGGTAGGCAACGACGTATTACTGCAGCCTACTAAGACATCACGGCTGAAAAGATAGCGCGTGTGCAGCAGTCGTTCCACACCAGACTGGGAGCGTGTATTGCCGCTGCCGATGGCCATTTTGAACGCAGCCTGTGATGGTCAGTTTTCTCGTTACTGTCAGAATACACGTATCTCTTCTGAGTTTGAACACTTTTGCTGGCCACCAAACTCCCCAGACATAAACATTATAGAACACATCTGCGATGCCTTGCAACGTGCTGTTCAGAGGAGATCTCCACCCCCTCGTACTCTTATGGATTTATGGACAGCACTGCAAGATCCATGGTGTCAGTTCCCTCCAGCACTACTTCACACATTAGTCGAGTCCATGCCAAGTCGTGCTGCAGCACTTCTGCATGCTCGCGGGGCCTTACATGATATTAGGCAGGTGTATCAGTTCCTTTCGCTCCTCAGTGTATATCACTGAATGTACGCGGAAAATTATATACATAGTTCGGGAGATATGGAACCATAAGTATTGAAATGCTTGAAATGCTTGAAGATCTACCTTTTGCTTAACATGGAGCGCAACAAGACTATATTAATGCAGGGTTTCATAACACTTTGCGACTTCGAACAGACTCTGCATTTTCTTGCTTTGTATTTCATGTCAAATATTTAACACTTTTATAAAGCAATCAGAGTTCTGAAACTGTTTTGTAAGTAACACTTCAATTCCAGGGGTTTAGTGATACACTTATACTGACTGACGTCGGTTGTTTCGTGTTGTTGGAGGACGCTGCTGTATACAGGAAAGTTGCAACGCCAGATACCGGTAGCGAAACGCAGGAATAAGTACAGAGTATCGACGTTTAGCGCAGAAACTGGCAGTTGACCCCCAAGATAAATAAATCTAACGCGTTACCCATAAATAGGCGTAAAGCCTCATTGCTGTTCGATTACAGTATTAAGGATAAATCAGTGGAAACATTAACGAATCGTAAAGTATTTAGGAGTGTTCGTCCAGAGTCTCAGAGTCTTCTGTGCCAAAATACTCAGACGGTATCGTTGAATAATGTTCCGAATTTTGTCACTGGAGGTTGGCTTGAACCAGTACGTTTAAAGTCGACGCTATGTCACACCTCGAGGAGTATTTATGAGGGAAAACTGTAAAATAAAGAAAGTGTTGGCCAGGTGTGAGTAGGATTGTGCTCTGAGTGTTCGGTACAAACCTAATTATGTAAACAGACAATCGAGCCATAGAGGTAATCGAGAATCGTGCCGATTTTTGTCTGTTATCGACAGTGATAATGGAATGATATCGGTTCCGGAAATTCCAAGACTTTCGACAAAGTTTCAGTTTTACGTTCTAGCAAAACAATTGGGGAAAAAATATTTTTTTCCTGTGATACAGTTACTGACTAATAATTTTCTGAGGGAGTACTGTGAAACGTTGCTTCTTCCAAATTTCATGATTCTAGGTTGTGCTGTGTAACACCCCACCCGTCACTTAGCTCGTTTTGGCGTGTGTTCACCCCAACTAATTGACTAACAGATCAACAGAGAGTGCAAAACTGCCGCAATATCGGATAACGCAAAAACGTAATATGGCCCTGTGACTCCTGATTGAACTGCAGTGGCAGTGTTGACATTAATTTATTCAGAATTGATCACTTTTAATTCAAAAGGGGTGCACATTGATGTTATATTCAGCTATTGAACACCAGATGCAAATGTTGAACATAAAATTAATTAAGAAAGTGACTTGGGATTTCAAGTACTTGATTGAAAACAGATGCAGTCGATTAGCACAGATTTATTTTAACTCACGACCTTCAATCATCATATTACATGACTCTCCTATCAGGCAATGACAATAAATTGCTTTTGCGTGGAGTAAAGCGCGATAACTCAAAAGTAATTCCTATTGACTGACCTAGACGTAATGCGAAGTGCGAGAAGAATTCTACAATACAAGGCCCATGAAACCCTCGTGGAAACTTTGCCGATGTGGTCCAACAAATTAATCAGTGGCCGGAGCGGTAGTAATATCACTGAATACAGCGTGGCGGAGCTGCATCGTTGTGTGGACGTCAGCCGACCTCGTGGTGCTGCAAGGCTGCGCTCGTCTATTCACTCCTAGCTATCTTGCTCAGTACATAGCTGAACCAAAACTTCCTATCTCCAAGCTCAATCGTTCCATTTGCTAAGTCCTAAACTGCAGAGATGCTCACTCTTTCTCAGGCAAGCTGCGTAAAGAACGCCACCTCTGCGCTCTAGTCAAGCTGGGAACGGAAGACCTCTACTGAGACTTCTTCCAGTCCGCTGATAGCCTCGGTTTCCCCTCCAGCAAAGTCACTTACGCCAATTGCAGCGCAAGTCACGTTAATTATGTGTTGCTTCCCAGCGCCGACCAATGCCTGCTCTGGGAAGTGAACAAATTCCCACAAAATTTCCCTTCCTCTCAACTTCTTCTTTTTAGCTCCCCCCAGGCCACCCATCAAGGTTAGCGTCTGCACAAACACTAAGTTTTCCGGAATTCTGACTCCCAGGAGAGTACTTCAAATTCCTTGGTCCTACATTCCCATCGGAGGCCGGCGTATTTCATGCTGTCGCTCTTCACCTGATTTACTTCAGGCTCTGCGGACCGTGAATTCAGCGTGAAGTTGCTATAGTCACGAACATGCATATTTTGACCTCTGTTGACCGCTCCACCGTAGCTTTGCACGGCTTTGTTGCACGTTTCACAGAAAACAGGATGACAGACATTTATCAACAGGCGTACAAGTTCTCCGTCTGTTTCCCGGTACACCAGCATGGAGTCAGGGTCAACAATCCACTCACTGTCACTCTTCTTAAGGCGGCTGGAGGCCGCGTCATGTTACCACTTTCTCAGGGTTTGAGCCGTCCTAAGCTGCCTATTGTCGCTTCCCTTTGGCGCGGCCTCCAGCTGGCCACGGTCAACTCTAAATGTTTCCCTGGGGTAAACTAGCGTGCAGTAAATCGACTTGTTTCCCCAAAGTTTTCATGTCGTGTGAATGACTTTAAAACCATCACCCGACATTAATTATTCCAATACGTCCATACTATACCCTCTACAAGATGCATTGTGCCTTGTCAGTCATTTTTTGTTCAGCCCTACTGTTCGCTCAATGTGAGTTAGGTGATCTTTAATGACTTCATGTAAGGGGCATAGTTCTTGCCATGTTACAGCTGAGTGAATTTGTTAGTATGAAGATAAGTGACATAATAAGCTGTATCTTTCTATAGCACTGAGTTAGGAGCTTTTAGAGTTTTTCAGTGCCAAGGGACCATAGACTAACCATAGACGTTAGTACCGTGACTTCATACTTAGTCGGTTCCTGAACAAAATGAGTTTTAACAATCGGATGACGTACATTTGGAGAACAAATGACAAAAAAAGTATTATTTTCGTGATATACTTACACATAAACAATTTTGGGATTTGACCACTTTTCTTGTGAAATATTTCTGTTTGCCAGATTTTATGATCTACCATGTATAATGTACTGTATCTGTTTTCATGTATGAGTCCCCAACAGATAAAATATGTGTCATAAATGGCCGGATCTTTTGAATTCGTTAACTCAGAAGCATAAGTGTTTTCCACCGCCAAGGCATAATAGATCCTAATGTGTGACATAAATTTCGAATGGATATTTCTACCTGTTCCTGAAGAAAAGAGGTCTCAACAGACGAACAGACAGACGGATATTCGGATAAAAAATTCCTGTGTGAGATGTTATAACGTAAGCATTTTCGGATTTTCTCCTTTAGTTGCACCGTGAAACCTTGCTACTTGCCGAATTTCGTGAGTCCAGGCAACGGGAGTTACCCTATACGTTTTGATGAGTTAGTTTGCAAATGCCAAAATATGTGAGATAAGAGGCCGTGTCCTGCGACTGCATTGTCTTAGAAGCTTCAATTTGGAACACCACCAATGCACAGTGGACCTTAGTGTATGACGATATATTTTAGCTTGATACTTCTACCCAATCCTGAGAGGGTTCTTAACAGACATACAGAAAGGCAGACGGACAACAAAGTAATTCTTTAAGGTTTCCGTTTGTTCCGACTGTTGTACGGAATCCCAAAGACCATTCGGGACACCTTGGAAGTGCCTCTAGGTCTGTCATCAACCTCTAACGACACCAAAGATTTAGCAACACAACAGAAATGTCAAACCCTCATCTTCTAGCATTACTGCGAGCCCCGTAAAGTATTATCAAGAGCTGCCACAGAGGCTTGTCTGTGTGCCGGTGATAACTGACGAAGTGGGCACGGGGGAGGGGGGGGGGGGGGAGAAGAAGGATGGCCGTGGCTGCAGGAATGAGCGCGGTGGCGATGAGTAAACACAGGCCTGCTTCCTGCTTCCCCCCAGCTGCTATTGGCACAGTGTTATCTGTCGCGGGCAGCCGTCCGCGGGGTGGCGGCCGCCCCACACAAAAAGAAGCCCGCAGGAGCACCAGCTGCCGACCGAGAGGAAACGCACGTCCTCGTCCGTTCCGCGAGAACGTAGCGGGAATTTGACGTTTGAATTCCAGCAGTGCAAAGATGTTTATGACCGAATGAGTGTTACTGGTATTTACGTAAACTATAAATATACGGAGTGAACGCAGCGTATTGCGAATGAAGTCAACCTCAAACTTTAACAGACATGTGATCACTAGTATGATGCTGTTGTTACATTCTGTGTCATACCGGAACTTTGATATTTCACATATATGTCCGTTTTAATTTCACACAATAGTGACAGCAACAGTGCTAAGATGTTGCAGCTACGGATACAAGTAGAAATAAATCAATGTAGGAAAAACTACCAGGTCATTGTAATTAAACTGAAGGTGTATTGAGTTCTGCAGTGCGGGCTGTATACATCGCATGACACTGAAACGTCGTAGGTAGGTTCATTAATCGGTGGGCTAGAGGTATATGCTGAAAAAAAAATTATAGTCGCTTATCCTACCACCAGGTGAAAATAGGGCGCCGTAAGCAGTCAGAATGTGATGTGGATGCAGGAAAAGGGGAGTAACGAACAAACACGTTATAACGGTGGTCCTGGGACGTTTATTAGGATACGGTCACAAGTTACGACTTGTGTTCAATACGATCTCCCGACCTAGCAACTTACTGTATCCGTAACACGACATGGACGACAGTTGCTCACAGCATATCCAGTGTAATCAGAGCCATATGTCGTTGTACACTATCATTCAGATCAAGAAGAGTCTGGAAACATCCATGATAGGCATGATCTTTCAGATATCCCCACAACCAGAATTCATCTGAATTTAGGTGTTGGGACCTGGAACACCACACGTCTTGAAATTGCCTTGAGATGATGCGGTCGTTCCTGAAGGTTTCTAGAAATAATCGTTCACCTGGTAAGCGACATGTGATGTCACCCCATCTTGCATGAGAGTAGTGGCGTGAATACATATGCGTTCTTCCAGAGATGGAATCACGTGCTGCACCAGGAGTCCTCACAACATGTAAATGTCATTGTACTCCTAACAGGCCCTAGAAGCGTCGTCCATCGGAAGAAAAACGGACCGAGACGAAAGAGCTTGTGGGCCGAGAACGAAGTAAATTCTGAAACCGCATAAGCTAAGTGCAGAGGATCCTCATACACATTAGACGGCCGAGTACAAACCTATATGCGACAGTTCTGTGCATTCACGGCACCGTGCTGAGTAAAACGTGCCTTGTTCACGCAGAAAATATTCACCAGTCACAAGTCATCCAATTCCATGCGTGTTAATAAACGAAGGTCAAATTCATGGCATTGGAGTCTGTTTTAGGGGCTTCATTTGGTGCACATTCCGTATCTTGTAGGGGTGCCACTGCACAATGCTCTTCAAAATTGTTTTGACTGTTGACCGGGGGAGATACAGTTCCCGTGACACTACTCGAGTATTGGCTACAGAATTTGAGCCATGTTCTGCACAGTGCTACAACTTCACTAAGAACTGCAGTAGTAATGGGCCGTCTCCCCGCCCCTGCTGTACCGCATTAATTCATATGTTCCTTCAGATTTCTTGATAATATTCCTTAAGCTGTTTATTGACTTGGGGACTCTTCGCAGCTGTTTCTGTCGGTGATATTTCTGCATTGCAGCGCTGCTGTTTCTGCCGTTCTGATAAAACATTTTTATCTGTAGTGCACAGCGTTTCTTCTCCGTAGGCTTTACGTATCTTAAAAAAAAATGTTTCAAATGACTCTGAGCAATATGGAACATCTGAGGTCATCAGTCCCCTAGAACTTAGAACTACTTAAACCTAACCAATCTAAGGACATCACACTCATCCACGCCCGAGGCAGTATTCGAACCTGCGACCGTAACGGTCTCGCGGTTCCAGACTGAAGGGCCTAGAACCGCTCGGCCACTTACGTTTCTTATCGAACACTTCAATCTCCTTAATACTTTGTAATCTTGGAATAAAAAGAATTCCTGCGATCTTGGCTACCAGTTTATTGTTTTACAACCATCCAGATCGCTCCAACATGTGCTCCCTACAAAATACCACAAATGAAATCATTAAGAATCGCCAAGCGACAAATAGGATAGTGACGTCAAAACATGAAACATTTCACATTCTGACTGATTGCAGCGCCATATTTCCACATGTTGACAGAAGCTCGAATTATTATTTTTGTCAACATACTGCGAAAGCGCACTGTTTAGAGAACCTACCTACGATGTTTCAGCGTCCTGCGATGTATACAGCCCGAACTGCAGCACTCAATACACCGTCAGTTTAATTTTAACCACTCTTTACCTTTGATAGGTAAGTACTACAGACTTCTAAGTATAGTTATCATTCTTTCATGAGTCGCTTTCTGTTTTGCTTAATACTGAGACACAGTCATGTTAGCATTGAAGCCTTAGGACTAATTCCTGTGATTGTTACTGAGACTATGAAAGAAATGCTAGTTAAATTCTATAGTGTAGCAACGTGATGCCAGTCATTCTGTCGAATTTCTACATATTTCGAACGCTTTTGACTTGTATGCAAAATTTATATGTGACAATCTGAGCCGTAACGTTCCTCGGGAAAGCAAAACGTTGCCTCACAACAAAAGAGGCCGAACAACAAGTAGCTCTAATTGAAACCAAAACGGTTTGGAGGACTTCTGGCCTGACACTTCATGATCATCTGACCAATGATGAAATTCGCAACTGTTATTATCGTTGAGAAAATTAGGGCGAGCTGTCTACAGTGGTAAGGACAAGTACTTAGAGCTGACCAAGAAATAGAAAAACGCGAGTTTTCGTTGTAAGTCGATGGTAAGCGACCTGTTGTGACACCGATGCCACTATGGTCAGAAGCTCTCCATATAGGCTTCAAGAGAGTTAATTTCTGCCGTGATCAAGCACAAGATCGTGACAAGTGGAGACAGACAGCCGAAAGGCCGAATCTCACTACATGGCGGGGCAACCACTGAGCAAGAACCGCATTGTACAGATCTCCAAACCATTGTGCTCCCCTTAAATTTGCCGCAATAGGAATCTGTAGTAGAAGTACGTATAACGTGAAGAATACGTAATTAATATTTTAGATTCACTCGGGACCAACGAAAATTAAGTATATGGTACCCACAGGTAAAAATGGAATGAATTCGTCCATCAAAAATATTTGAAAGCTCGTTAAATCGATTATGCGTCAATGTATGTTGGCTACAAAAATTTTGTTCTGCGCTTCTGAATGGTCACGCCATAGCTGTTACTATTCTGTTTGTGTTGCAGCAGATAATGCAGCAGAGATGCAATCTGAGACAGGAATTTAATTATGTTTTAAGAAGGTAGCCCTGTAGCTCCTTAAATATTTGAGGAAGACCTTATTTAAGTCCAAGCGCAACCGATAAAAGTTTCGTTATTATAGAAACTATTTCGGTCCTCAGTCCATCATTACACCACACTATACAAGTTACAAATAATATAAAATTCATGATTCGTCACTGTTGTCAAATACACTGTTCGGCATAGCCTAACAACAACTTAGATAAAGTGACATAGCTTATTAACAACTCGGTGGACGTGAATGAAAATGCGGGAGTATGTTGTCAGGGGTCAACCAATCGTGCACGCGAATTGGACGTCAAAAGGCGTGAAGTCAAATCAACTACAGTGACGAATGGGCTTGGCGCTGCAACACGAGGCAGTTGAAAGAACCATAGAACACAGACTGTGTCAATCAGCTGTCAGTTATAGTGCACTGTGGTGACGTACTTCATTACAGTATGGCCCTCAGGCCTCATTAGGATAACTTCACAAGGACAACAACGATTGGAAAACTGGAAGCAGGAAGAAATATGTTGTCTCACGTGCATGGGGAGCGTTCCGAACCACAGACACTGCTGCCCGAAGGAAAGGAGCTGGTTGACGCACAATCAACTACATCAGCATAAATCCGCTGTGTTATGCAATAGGCAGCAAGGGAACGACGTCATACGGCGTGTGCATTTGAGACCATATTTAACAGGACTGCAAGGCAAGCAATCCCACGCAGTAGAATGATACGGTGACTGCATGGAGGCGCTCTGTTACACGACGACCAGTTCGTTGTGTTCCGTTGACAACCGTACATCGGCGGCACCGTTTCCGCTGCTGCCAAGAGTGTAGGGACTGCAAGTACGAGGAGTGGAGTCGCGCGTTCTGGCGAGGTGAGAGTAGATTCAGCTATAATAAGTTTAAAATGACCTTTGGAGTTGAGACCATATAGTACTAGTGATGGTGGTGGTGATGGTGGTTAGTGTTTAACGTCCCGTCGACAACGAGGTCATTAGAGACGGAGTGCAAGCTCGGGTTAGGGAAGGAGTGGGAAGGAACTCGGCCGTGCCCTTTCAAAGGAACCATCCCGGCATTTGCCTGAAACGATTTAGGGAAATCACGGAAAACCTAAATCAGGATGGCCGGAGACGGGATTGAACCGTCGTCCTCCCGAATGCGAGTCTAGTGTGCTAACCACTGCGCCACCTCGCTCGGTTATAGTACTAGTAGCCTACATAAGGATATGTTTGACTCTCCGGAAAATTGGGTAAGTGCGATGTCAGTTGTGACCCTGTTTTAGCTGCATAAGGGGTACCTCAAAGGGAGGACGAATTGTTGTCATTAACAGGTCAATACAAACTTAGAAGCAACTTGACTGGGCGCAGACACGATTCAGTAATTGAGCAAGTAAGTGGGGGTAAACCACTTCACGTCACCACTCCATAGCTCTATTTTATGGAATGTGTCACTGATACAATGTTATCGTGAGTGTCGTTTGCTCATTAATCTCCAGTACATGAAATATATTCGCTGTTGCGAATTTGGACAGCCATCAGCTGTATAACTAGGATGACGACACTGAAAAGTTGTGCCGGACCGGGACCTCAATCCGGATTATCCGATTATGGGGAATGGTCGCCTTACCCGAATCTATGAAAATCGCGCCCATTGAGATTCGCGCCCAACGAGAAATGTGCGAGATTCGCGCCTAATAAATGCTCCCTTTGTGTCGGGCTTACCCGGGCCCGGGCCGTCCTATCATAATCACCCTAAACTACCTGCTCCTCGGACACAGGGACCTGCCCCCCTCCCCCGGTACCATGCACAGCCACCGACTGTCTGATACACAAACACAGCCTTAGTGCCGCTCTGGCTGTCGAAGAGTTCACATCGCGCAATTCGTGTATTTTTGACACAGTAGTTCAGATATGGAATTTTCGACCACTAATCACGGTAAGCCATGTTGCCACTACGAAGGTTATTCTTACATAGTGAAGAGAACTAAAGAAGATGGAACAGTAATGTGGCGCTGTTCCAGACAGAGAGCAAACCAGTGCCGAGTAATGATGAAAACGAAGGATTCGACAGTGCTTTTTTCATTCGAGCATCACTGTGGACATCGAGATGTCACTTGGTTGGAAGTAAGGAAGACTTAGAACCACGCAAAGAAGAGGGCGAGAGACGAAGAGACGTCTATTTCAAAAATATATTCAGAGGAGCTGGGTTGCCTGCATAATCGAGGCTATGATTTTGTCACTGAAATGCCAGAGCAGCAAACAACGAAGAGAGCTTTGTACTACCAGAGGGCAAAATAACAGGGAAATGAGAGAGATCCACCGACAACAGAAAAAATTGACCTAAAGGCAGATTTACTAACTATGAACGATGGCAGCAGTTTTCTGTTAAGCGACGACAAACTAGGAGAGAGGATAATAGTTTTTAACGGAAGGGCAGGAAGAGAGGCTCTAAGGAGTAAACAAGACTTTTTTATGAATGGTACGTTCAAGTGCAGTAGCGAACAGTTTTCGCAGGTATACACCATTTACGCCGACTTTGGGAGTACAAATAATGAGACAAACATCTATCCAGTTGCCTTTGCACTACTGCCAAACAAAAGAAAAGAGACGTACGTCCGTCTTTTCCGAAATTTGATGGAAAAAATTCCAGAATGGAAACCTGCCAATGTGACCATAGACTTCGAATCAGCTGCGATTTCAGCAATTAAAGTTGTATTTCCGACAGCTGAAGTGCTTGGATGTTATTTCCATATGAAAAATTGTCTTTGCAGAAAAATGCAAGAGCTAGGACTTACTCGTGAATACAAAGAAAACGAAGAAGTGAGACAACATGTTCGCATGTGTGCTGCGCTGGCGTTTCTACGGCCTGAAGATGTATGTGATGGTTGGCTGGAGTAAAATTCACGTACATCGGATATCCCCAAACTTCCTGAATTTTTTGACTGTTTCGTAGATAGATGGTTGGAAAATAAAAATACCCCTATCAACCTTTGGAGTTGCTACAAAAGGCGCCACCGAACAACCAACGCTGTAGAAGGTTGGCACCACATAATTAATAACATGCTTGCTAAACCAGATCCGAAAATTAATGACGTTATTAGGTGTTTGAAAAGAGAAGCAGAAAATTCAGCGTTCGCCTTAATGAGGGCAGAATTGAGTATGGAAGGTAAACGGAAAAAAACAGTCTACATGAAACATGATGAAAGGTTGAGAAAAATAGTAAAAAAATACGAAGAGGATGGTGCGATCAAGGATTGCATGAAAGCCATATCCTACCTACAGAAACCTGACTGAGTTTATCAGAAGATGTATATAGATACAATAGTGTTCAAATGTAAATAGCAACTTATATAAGAAATAATAAAAATTAAAAAAATATTGACGATGCTTATAAGCTGATTTTAAATACGCCTAAATGACTTTTGCTCTTTAGCCAGTCCAAAGCCTGGATAAAGTGTGATGGAAATCAGATTATTTTTAAAATAAAGTATATGTGTTTTACAATACGCCAAAACAAAAGCGAACCCTTTTCAGAGTCAACCCATTACAAGTATACTTCTCATTCAAGAGTCACCACCCCAATTCCTCGCTAGTTTTTATAAATTAAGAGTTAAAATTAAGTGACATTACTAATCGCCAAGTATAGAGTCACTTGATATTTCTGAGTATTCAAGAAGTGTAGTTGTTATAATGAAAATGATATTGATAATGACTGATGAATGGTACTGCAAGTGAAGCAAAAGAATGTAATCTCTTGTATTAACTGCAGTTTGAAGTGCTGTGTGGTAGAAACTTTATTCTCTCTCTGTCTGACGGCTGAAAACTCCAGCTCGGAAACCTCCAGGTAGCGTCCCTCAACTCTTTTGTCTGCCGGGCAAGGGGATTAGCGGACCCGTCCTCGACCCTTTCTGGGCGCGAATCTCACTGGGCGCGTTTTTCAGTACACCGCCTTACCCTTAGCATATACGAGTACGCCTCATTGCCAGGCCCAAACTTTCTGATGTCCTCGACTGCTCCCGATAAGCAGGAAATTCGGGTTCCTTGTCGCGGTCCGGCAAAAATTTTCACTGTCATTATCTCATTATACAGCTGTTGGTTGTCCATATTCGTAACTGCGAATACATTTCATGTATATCATAACAGCTGTAGCCGTCGCAGTGCCTTTTCCTTCGTACATGCATGCATTGCACCGTGATTCTCAACAATACAGGCACTGCAACCTCATACTCATCTCTCATGTCCTGTGACTATAAGGCAACGACCCAGGCCAACTAAATTCCGAATGGGTCAAATGGTTCTAACCACTATGGGATTTAACATCTGAGGTCATCAGTCCCCTCAGTCCCCAAGGACATCACACATATCCATATGCCCGTAGTAGCAGCACAATTCCGGACTGAAGCGCCTAGAGCCACTCAGCCACAGCGGCCAGCTGCTAAATTCCGCCCTTCTTCTGCTGGTTGACAGCCGCTTCAGTCCCACCAGGCAGAACGGGTCTCCATGGTCCGCTCTTTGTTATTGGCCTCCACAATTGTCTGCAATAGACTGATATGCCTCCACAATTCAGAGCAATAACGCCATTTGTGAATGAGACTGCAAATCACATCTTCTAAGATAACTCTGTGTCCTGTTCTCACCAAACGAACATCCGCTGCCCATATGATCCGTCACTAACTCGCCTCACTCTCCCACTGACTGTCTACCCTCTCAGTTGTCCATGGTCGGCAGTTTTTGTTCATTTCTCCCATTCTGTCCTTCAGAGCACTGAATCTCCCTCTTCATTTGTCAATGTTGCGGCCAGTTTGTAATCTCATCCATTAAACGGCGGACACTGTATAACTAAGCCTTCCAGTCCTCACGCAGGGTGACAAAATTGGGATCTACTCGGTCAAAAACTTTTTCGGCAGTGGCTAGCATGTAGAATGGGAACTCCCACGTTATTTTAATGATGGCCGCTCAACTTTGGATGCTGGTTCCACAGCAGACTGCCTCCGGTGCTTTTCTGCATGTCTGAGTTGTCAAGAAACATGTAACCTAAAAACAAACTTGCTTGCTTGTACCAGGAAGTGTATAAGATGGCAGCTTGAATGAATAGCAATTTCACACCATACATGAGATTTTAAACGGTTTAACAGGTAGAAGGATATGTCACCTGACATACTTCAGCGATAATGAGAAGATTTGCCTATCAAAATGTACAGTATGTAATGCAAAGGTGTGACAATCGATTAGACAGTATTAACACGCCAAACCCAAATCCTGCAAGTCAATGAGCAAAGGGTGAAAAAAAGTGCTGGAAGAAACGTTTTTGTTTGGGGGAAGACGGAAGTTGCACCATCAGGGCCTGAGTACAATGGAACGCTTCTAAAAGGGATTGGTGACCTGCAGCGAGAAGGACAACAAACGCTCCTGGTGGTACGTCAAGGGGTGCAGGTAGCGACGCAGGGCTGCTTGTGACAGAAATTCTTTAGAATTTCGAGATGGATACAAACAGACCAGCAATGCAGTTGATCACGTGAAATGCCAGTAGTATACTCATGAGGTATGGGTGTAGCTTTTAGCTGTCAGGAGCGCGCACACAGACATGGTTTCCACAAGGTGAAAGGAACGCTCCCATCGGTCTGAAAAAGCCGTGACATGAAGCACAAAAGGACACAGGTGGGGAGACAGTTTGCTATGAAAGGCACAAGACTGAAAACTTCAGGGACTCTCCTGTGAACCAGCATAAAGTGTAGAACAGGGTGCATAACGCCCTGTGCGATACCGAAAGAGGAATTTTTTTGTGAACACTGCGTTCACTTTGGCTGACATTCACCTAGAAATTAGCTGAAGAGTCGTTGAGACCCGATAGTGGAGAAACGAAACAGCCAAGTAGTTAATTGTTCTTGCAAGAACTGAGGGGCATTGAAGTATACACACTGCATCATCTATGCGCGTGTATATCGCCATATTTTCCATACCAGGGATGTGTGCATGTTTTTTCGCCTAACGAGAAACATAGGACAGCTTCAACTGATAAAATCAGTAAAGATTTTGATTAGCTTTCTATTGGATTTTCAGAGGGCGAGAGCAGCTATGCAGCCGACAGCACATCGCATCTAAAGGTAAGTGCCGCTGGCAGAGGTGTAAACTTGTTGGTTCACAAGCTTGCATCCACTGTGAATTCGAGCAACCTTGAGTAATCTTTTGCTCATCTTGTCACGAAAACTAACTATCCTCCAAAGACCTGACTGTCATCCTAAATAATAGCAGAATCGGGTGATTAGTCATAATACTGGGCAACTTCACTACCTAGAAGTAAGAAAATCTTGTATAGAGCCTTCTATTTCGATTTGATATTAGTGTGTTATCTTGACAATTGTCCTGAAATTGTCACGTAACAATCTATGTAAACTCGTGTTCTTCTTTAACAACAATATAGCAATAAGCCAACTTTACAGCTAAACACTGTTGTGCTCTGTCATAGAATAAAGGTCCACTCCTAAACCAAAAAAGTTTTTGCTGAAGTCTTTCAAACGCGAAAACGAGTGGAGTGTCAGATAATGGCGACCCTGCCAGGATGGCGGTTGGTCTGACAGGATGGCTATTAGGGAAATTAGAAAGTGTAATTAAAATTCGGTATTCAGAAATTTTTTTTTTTGGAAAACAGAAAGTGACAGTGTTACTCAATGTATGTGTCTGCATAGTAGTCATAGTACTGCAAATGTGTGATTTACAGGGTAGAAAAGGTTGTGTTATCGAGCAAAGAAAAATTCTGGTGTTTTGGTTAAAAGTAGCTTGTGCATGACGTTCCTGACAGGCGCGAAGTTATTCAAGGCGTCGTTGAGTTCGTTTGTATACCCACCAACTGTGAAGTGCGTTGCTAATGATGTGTTAATGTCGTAAGAGACTTTCTATGCTATTTTGGAGACGTGTCTGGTAGTATAACTTCATGCTGACTAGAGCTCAGGCTCCCGCAAATCGTGAAAGACAGGGGTTAGTTAGACGGTCTGAGACGGCGGACGGACTTAGATAATCGTATATAGGGCAAATTGAAGATCTTTATAGAACAGAAAATGATGTACAACAAAATGTATCGAATGCAAGTCACGAAACCGAACGAAGTGACAATGCAAAGGGAATGCTGGCAGTTCGCAATCGGTATTTCAGGATGAGACCGCACAAAACCGAGTATATGGCAGATTTTGTGTTTCAGAAGCAGAATCAGAGGACGTGCTACTCCAGTACGTTGAACCTAATGCTCTAATTATTCATCAAACAGGACAGTTTACTACGGAAAGGATCAGTGTAAGTGCGTCAGCACTCTGCGCAGAAGTCGGTGAGATGTCACATGAAAGACGTGAACGGCAAAGTTTACACCAAATGGTGACAGATGACGATGGCGGAGAGTCTGATAGTGCAGTCACATTGCTGAAGCAACTCACTATTGTTGTCAAGCAAGCAAATGCAGGGTTAGAAGACATAAAAACGGAAACAGCTGCAGTGTTGGTGGCTTTTAAAACCGAAACGGCGAATTTAAAACACAAAACCAATGTGGCTTTGAATGGTCTCAGACTTGAAACCATTTCTGGGTTCGAAAAGGTCCTCAAAGATCAGCAAAAGTTGCGAACCGAAGTTAACGAACACTTTACTGAGACTCGGGAAGAGGCGAGAGACTCACGCGAACTAATTCAATCGCTTATGGCCGATCAGAAAGAGATGCGTACTGACATTGACCAGGTGCAGGATGCAGTGTCTAATAGCAACCGAAGAGTTGATAATCTAGCACTTAGGGCATCTCGTAAGGCGCAAAAAATCGTGAAAGAGCTCAATGTCAGAAAAGCTTCTCACGCGAGCACCGTTAAAAAGATTCGATACACGGATTCTGTACATGGTGTCGAAAAATAACCAGCAGTATGAACAGTTTCGTACAGAATTGAAGCAGTGTATCGAGAACCGACAGAAAGCAGTAGTGAGGCGACGGAATCGGTAGTCTCATCTGACATAGTGGTGGAAAAAAATCCAGAGGGAACCAAGTTTGTTATTCAGTCTTCCCTGTCAGTAGCGGAAACACAAAAATGTCATGAGATACCACTAGTATGTCCACAAGACGTTGGCAAGATGTTACGTCAGTCTTTTCAGATCCGAAAGAGAAACGAATGGTAGGTGGGCGAAGCAGGTAATGTGCGTTCACAGCAGACAATGGTGCGAGAAGCGGTAACTGCGCGCATACCTACAGAGCCGTAGCCGACCCTCCGAACCTACACGAATGACGCGATAACAGAGCAGGTTACTGCGCCGCACGTACCAAATTCTCAATTTAGGAGTTACATTACAACAGACCATATACCGCAGGAGAATATGAAGCAAGTGCAAAGAAAAAACACTGATCCAGTAACGGGAAATTTAAACGTATCTTATAGTCCGATACCTGAGGAACGGCATGGTTCAGATAATTGCGTAGATACGACGCCAGATGGGACTCAAATATGTTGTCTCAGGAACCAAATGTGGTAGTACGAATAAATAGAAACATGACGCAATTGAGGGGAATGGAAAATGGTGAGAAAACACAAACGCCATAAGTTGCAATAGAAAAATTTGACAATGATCTTCTTTTGACAGTCAGAAAATTCCGACATTACAACGAAAACGGGAACGGCTTACACCCCCGAACGTTTATACATCAATTCCAAATCGGTTTACAAGAACATTGGCCACTTAGCCATAAACTTGATTTCATTTGTAGTCATATGGAAGGCGCAATAACGGAAGCGATGCAAAAGAGTCGCTGCAAACTGTAAGTCGTATGAACAGTTTAAGGCTGCATTCTTGGAGCGGTACTGGTTCACGGAAGCCCAAAATACGATAAAATTTGAATTGTTACAACAGAAGTTATTTGAAAATTTGGGACAAAAGAAGCCAGTTAGACTTTCTGACGAAATCACGAAAAAGGATCTGTGTTTAGACAGTCTGTACAGTTTTGGGGAACTGATAGGTATGTGCACAATGAAGTAACCCTTGCGTTATCAGAATGGGGGTTAATATACAGGCATTTAAAGGGATGTTAAGAAAACTTGAATTCATCTACAGTGAAGATGACGCGAAGAAGCAACGAGTGCAGTGAGAGAAATCAATGGTAGGGGTAATAATAGCAACCGACTGGCCTTTAATAAAGCTTACAATGCCAATAGTAATGTTGGGAAAGGTAATCGTTTTGGGAAGAGCAGTAATCACCCATGGGATAATAATACCTATGGATTTGGTAACTCACAGAGGTCAAACAATAACTGTGTTATTGGTGAGCCGCGGAATTATAATAATGGATTTGGTTCCAGAAATTATTGTGCTGACTATAATTCGCGGTATGATCACCATGCAAAGGAAGCAGGAAGATTTAGAGGTTTTCCATCACAAAACACAAACTATTCGGGTGCAACTAGAATGCCTAGACCGCAGAAAGATTGGGAGAATTAGACTTTAGCAGGACAACACACGCGAGATGAACCGGTTCAAGAAGTCGAGTTGAGGCCACCAGACCCTGGTAAAAACAGAACTGATGAGATGAGCGGTACGAAGACCAGTCTCAAAAGACTCAATCGCCAAATGAATATGTAAATAGACTTACCTTTGATCAACAAGATGCTGAAGTAGGTTTAGGGAATGATCAGATACAAATACCAGCATGCTGGGAAACAATTGACTGGGAATCGTCCGATTTATACGAAACCCAAGAGGATAATGCACCATTGACAGCACCAATATTGATACCAAAGTCAGATGATATATATATGTATGACAGGGAATTATCTGGGAAACAATTAAATTTCCACCAGTACCCAGAGTACAACATCAACATCTAGTAAAAGTAGCACAGAGCAATTTGAAGGCTGCGCCGTTAAATAGAGAGAACCGGTCGGACAAAACGGCAACATCACGAGTAATTTCACTAGGACAAAAGGTAGTCTTGAAAATCCACCAGCTCTCGACCAAGAAAAGTCGTCAAAGCCATAAATTCTTTTCGGTAAATAAAGGTCCAATGGAAGTAAGTAAAGTGGTTCATGATAATGCAGTCGAATTGGTTAATCATTGGGCTTGCACCATGTGAGTCACTTGAAAGCATATAAATGGTAAAACAGTAAATATTTGCTCCACAAGAAAAATGAGATGTATCAAATATCCAGATTCCAATGAGAGCAACATATACACGTCAAAGACTAGGGAAGCTAAAAAAATGCATGCAAATAAAAGTTTTTAATTTGCACTTATCTCATTAAAATAAATTGGTTATCTTTCTCAGTATATCAAAAGGATACTTGTGAAGTAAGAACAATAAAGTAAGAACTAAAGTAACTCTTCTGGAAACGAAATGTGTTATGTGGAAGGAACAAAAAGAAAGGAAAACGATAGAGATTACCATGTGGATAGTTTGATGAAATAGTTGTAGATTATACCTTAAAACGTAGTGTGAAGTAGCAAGAAGTTGATTTTTGTGGATAAAAAGAAGCCAAGAAACTATGGGCAAAGAGTTAGGTAAGGAAGAAACATTTATGTTTAGTTTGTTCCGTCGTGGACGGTGAACATTTAGTTGAGCATGTGGATAGTTCGATGAAATAGTAGTAGATTCTCTCTTAAAACGTAGTGTAAAGTAGAAAAAAGTTGAATTTTGTGGACAAAAAGGAAGCCAAGAAACTATGGGCAAAGAGTTAAGTAAGAATAAAACATTTATGTTTAGTTTGTTCAGTCGCGGACGGTGAACATTTAGTTTAGGAGATATTTTGGGAGAAAATGAGAAGCATTTAGATTTGGTGGTAGGTACCACAAGTTGATATTAAACTGAGAAGTGAGGGAAATAGATATAAAAGATTATTAGGAGATAAGAATTAAGAGAGAGAATTGAATTATTAAAGGAAAGTTAGAAATTTATTATTTCTTCCAAGGATGTAGACAAATGGATGTGAGTTTAACACAGGTGGGATTTCAATAAGGGAGAGTAAGAGAGGGGGAGAAAGTAGCATAAAAGTTTACCTTTTAGAAGAAGGAGGTAGGGACAACTACAACTAAGAAAAGTACAAAGTTCTAAAACAATGGAATTTGACAGTGGAGAAAGTTTTGAAAAGGAAACAAAAAAGGGGATGTATCGTATTTTGAAGTTCTGTTACAGCTTATGCCGAAAAGAAAAGTTTGCACAGAAAAAGACGCTGCAGTCGGAGTCAAGGTGCGCAGTTTTTATGATATGACGTACCTATAGTTAGAACAAAAGAAAATGGACACGTACTAACACACTAACCTTCATCCTGATGAAGGTGAGGAAACCATGACCTTTATACTAATAGCGAAAAAAAGGGGAAATGAAAATGTACATATAGAATGGAAACAGGTGCTGTCTGTTAAATAAGATGTGAAGCTATGGCGAGTATAATAAGGAGAATCTTATAGATAGTTTAAATGAAGAAGTTTTGTAAAGTCTTTTACTAGTTTAGTGTTTGTAACTCTTGTAATGTATCTTAACGGAGAAAGGGGTATGATAAGATAGGTAGTAATGCCTTGTAAATTAGAGAAATTTGGGGATGCAAGATGGACAAAAGTGTGCACCATGTTATATTATACGTGACATCATGAAGAACGATACATTATCATTGCGGTCAGATGACAGCAGACCTGAGTACAGCGGTTAGGCGAGAAAGGGAGGAGCACTGAGTGTGGGTGCCTGGTACGTCAGCTGCAAGGGTAATGGAATGTAGTCTCTAATGCTGAGGGAGTTATATTAGGAAACGAGACTCTGGAAGTAGCAGATACGTTTCTCTATTTGGGCAGCAAAGTAACTGACGATGGCCGAAGCAGAGAGGATGTAAAACAGACAATGGCAAGGAAAGCGTTTCTGAAAAAAAGAAATTTGTTGACTCTGTATATTCATTTGAGTGACAGGAAGTATTTTGTATGGAGTGTAGGCATGTAAGGAGGTGAAACATGGACGATAAAAAGTTTAGACCAGAAGAGAATAGAAACTTTTGAAATTTGGTGCTACAGAAGAATTCTGAACATTAGACAGGTAGGACATAACTAATGAGGTGGTACTGAGTAGAATCGCGAAGAGAAGGTATTTTGTGAACAATATGACTAGAAGAATTGTTGATGGACACATTGTGAGACATCCAGGTATTACCAGTTTAGTATTATAAGGAAGTGTGGGGGTAAAAACCGTAGAGCGAGACCAAGAGATGAATACAGTAAGCAGATTAAGAATAATGTAAGTTTTCGCAGTTATTCGGAGATAAAGAGGCTTCCACAAGACAGAGTAGCATGGAGAGCTGTATGAAACCAATCCTCGGACTGAAGACCACAAAAACCACAACATCACTTTCCAGTGTAACGTATGAATTCTGTGTCTTAGATCGTAATCTTAGGCGGCACTTTCCCATTTGCGATGGCGTTGAAATAAAATAATTATCATGAAAGCCTTTGCCTGTCATAACAAAAGACTAAATGACGGGCGAAGTAATATGATGAAGTGTTCCATTTTAGATGCTTCCTTTGGTGCTCAATCTGATTATTGATTGTCAGAAGTTTTGTTGACAACGGTATCTGTATCAGCAAATTTCCAGTCTTCACATCTTTCTCATACTCCTTCATTTCTGTGTAGATGTGGCAGCCATGCTACACTTCTTTTTCTGTTGACGATCCCTTCTATCACTGTTTTTACGAGCAGCTCGTGTCTCGATGCTATGTTCCATAAAATCCTCTTACTTCCCACGCTGTTGAGGACTTCGTTATTTGTCCGTTTGACTCTCGTGTGTTCCATTATAACTTAAAACGATGTAGTCCTGTCTTTTTCTCAGTATCCAGAGTCAAAGTCCCACAGCTGTGCAGTGCCACAAAGTAAACATACGCTTTTAAATACTTTTCCACCTTACTTTTTGAGGATAGTTTCTTCTTATTTTTGTTCAGAAGACAACCATCAACATACAGTTTAATAAAAGTTGCCTAGCTCATAGTGTAATTCCAGACTATATCAAAAACACTATGAATAGCATGTTATCTTCACCAAAGAAAGTGAAAAAGAAAGTGGAAATTATGAGGCTAAAGCAAGAAATCAGGGAATTATATGCTAAAAAGCAGTCACTCAACACTGAAATTTACCAAGCACATTTAGAACTTGCTAACAAATTTACAATCACAGCTCACTTTCGGGAAATAACACAGAGAGAAAAAGCATACATATAGAAAGTAATGAAAGAAAAACAGGAGAAACGAAACAGAAAACTCAACAGAATAATTAACTCACAAACACACTCACTGAAAACATTCACAACCAATAATATAAATTCAATGACAGAATCATTAACCTAACTGACATAAATCTTACCAAACAAGAAAAGACTCTGCTAGAAAAAGGACCCAAACACAACATTAACACAAAAGTATTACACAAAGCAATAGAAAACCTCATAACAGAATCGGAACACATTATAAAGGAACAAGAAAAACTGAACACACCAAATTTTAAAGCAAACTTGAGAAGAGAATTAGTAGCTGCAAAAATAACACAGGTAATCAGACACAAAAATCCACAATTATTTCTAATAATAGAATATCAGAGAAAATCACAACCAACAGGCTAAAACAAAAATTAAAACAGAACCATTCCATAGTAACAAGAGCAGACCAAGGATATATTACTGTAATTATGGATGAAAAGTATAGAAGAAAAACACTACACTTTCTCAAAGACAACAAAATCACAAAACTGACCAGTGACCCAAAAGCAAGGTACCAAAAAAACATTGAACAGACACAGGAAAACATCAGAAATACATCCTGAAACGGCCGTGTAAAAAGGGTGATACAGAAAAATTCAAAAGCACCCACCCTAAATTCCCTATCAAAGGTTCACAAGGATAATATCCTAAAAAGACCAGTCATCAGCTTCTGCAATGCTCCGTCCTACCACCTAGCCCAACAGACACACACATTACTAAAAAAAATTCTACACTTTTGATAACAACAGGAACCTGAGAAACTCAAAGGAATTAATCGACAGAATCAAGAGCACACACATACCAGACACAGAAACCCTCATATCATTTGACGTCAAATCAATGTACACTTTTATTCCAACAAATGAAGCTATAGACATCATCACACAAAGATTAAAACCACAAGGAAACACCCTGGACACACACATGAATGAAATAACAACCAAACTCGAGACTGTAACAACACAAAATTATTTTGATTTCAACAAGGAATTTTATTCTGAACAAGAAAGACTGCCAATGGGATCACCAATTAGTGAGCTCCTAGCTAACATATTTATGAACAACCTGGAGAACATGAACTTCAGACACACAATAACACAAAAACACTATATAATATGCCTGATAGATGAACCACATATATACATAGAACAGCTACACAATGAAATAAACAAATTATACCCAAAAATTAACTTCAGATTAGAAGCAGAAACTAACAACACACTATATTTTCTAGATCTCACTGTACATAAAACAAACAACACACACAACTTCACAATATTCAGGAAACTGACAACCACAAGCACCACCATCTATAACCTATCGAACCACCCACTGACACATCCATAAGCAGGTGTCCGATTCATGATACATAGGCTAAACAGAACACCCATGAACAAAGAGAACTAAACACAATAAAACAAACAACAGTAGAAATTGGTTATGACACCCATATGGTAGTCAAATTACATAAAAAATACGCACAGTACAAAAATGGACATACGACAAACACGCAAGTCCTTACCCAACACAGAACAACAAAAAACACAAACAATTATCTTACACAAGACACAACAGAGCAACAACACACACACAATACGAAATGGCACATTTCACCTGCAATAACAACATTGCTCACAGCATAGGCAACATATTAAAGAAGCAGGGAGTCCAAATAGGATACAGGACAGAGAACACAACACAGAAAAAGATCAGAACACAAGAAACACCCACGGATAAATTTAATAGATCAGGAATATATGAACTCACATGCAACACTTGCCAGTCAGTGTACCTATGACAGACATGCAGAAACTTCAAAACCAGATATTCAGAACACATCAGAGCTTTAAGAAGCAACAGTTTCCATAGCACATTTTCTGGGTACCTAATAGTCCACAATCACCATCCAACTACAATATAAACAAACTTAAGAAAACCCAGCCGTAGCCTATACAGCGAACTGACCATTGAGGAAAACTTCCACATACTGAAGGCAAAAGCAGAAGTAAAACAGATCATAAATGAAAACACTACACTGCAAGGGCACACTATTTAACACATTAAAGAAGCTTTAGAAAGAAGACAACACAAAGAGATAAAAAGTCTACACACACACACACACACACACACACACACACACACACACACACACACACACACACACATAATAAATGGCTACACTACACTCTGCAAAGACTCACCATTTTACCCACAGAAGGAACGCCACGTAAAAGACGACACAAACAGCTAAGAAACGCACAACACACACACACACACACACACACACACACACACACACACACACACACACACAAAGATAAAATGTAAACGAAATTCAAATTTGGCGCCAAACTCACTGCTGAACAAATGAACACTGACTGGGCTGGGACACACAACAACCACAATTTCAGTGTGTTTTGGTGAAGTGCAAAGTGCTTATACGACCTTATTTGTGGAACTATGTACTGTATTTACGTGTGCTTCACAACAATTCACCATGATGCTGAGAATAAAAAGACTTGCCACACAGAAACCTAAGTAAAAATGAGTATTGGTGCGAAATATCGCGACGGTCTAAATTACGTTTAGAGCATAAAATGGTAGGCTAACTCCCAACAAAATCTCTCATCAACATCGTTTGGTTACAGATGACAAGCTACCTGCAGTAAATAACACACAAGTGGTCCTGAAAAACCATGCAAACCGAGTGTAAAGGTATTAAAAAAAAAGGAAAGAATTGTTGTTTGAACTAAATATCCCGCTATTTCATAATCATCTAGTAAAAATGTTCACATTATAGGTTAAATAAAACAGCAACCCACTGATGATGGCACAGAGGTCCCGAAACATGTTTGGGAAGTTGAAGAAAACAGTGTTCTAACTGGCGGACCTTACACCTAATTATTTTAACTGCAAACACGGTAAACACAGGGAGCTGCAAATCCAAATGATGAGTAGCCAGTCTGCATCTACTTCCTTTCATCAAAGATACTTTTAAAAAAATTTCTGCACTGCACATTTTCATTATGCGTTGTTTCAATCTTCTTCCAGTTTTATTGCCAATGTACAGTGCAATGCCACTTCACTCCGTAACTGCTTTAACTTTCTTTATCTTGTCACAAAAATAGATCTTTGAAGTCTATGTTGTTGACCTACGTTTCCATTTTTCGTATTACATTCCACGATCACAGGCACAAACTCATGACTTTTTCCCTTGCTTCTTTTGTTTCATTGTTGTTGCATTTATTACACCTGAGGTAGAGTTGTTGGGTTCTATATTCAGTGGTGACAAAAGTTATCGGATAGCGAGACGCACATATTTAGATGGTTGTAGCATCGCAGACACCCGATGTAAAACGGAAGGGGATTTGCGGAGCAATCATTTGTACTCAGGTAATTCATGTCAAAAGGTTTCCGACTGATTGTCTCCCCACGATGATAATTAACGGACTCTGAACGCGGAATTGTAGATGGAGCTAGACGCCTGGCACATTCGATTTCGGAAATCATTAGGGGACTCAGTATTCCGAGATCCACAGGGCCAAGAGTGTGCCGAGAATACCAAATCTGAGGCATTACCTCGCAGCACTGACCAGGAGTTGGCCAGCGGCATTCAGTTAACGACCAAGAGCAGCGGCGTTTGCGTAGAGTTTTCAGTGCTAATAGACAAGCGACACAGCGTGGAATAACCACAGATGTCAACGTGTGAAGTACGACGAACGTATCGGTTGTGACAGTGCGGCGAAATTAGGCGTTAATGGGCGATGACAGCAGACGACCGACGCTAGTACCTTTGCTAAATGCACGACATCGCCTGCAGCGCCGCTCCTGGGTTTGTGACCATATCATTTGAACCCTACACGACTGGAAAAAAGTGACCTGCCCAGATTGGTCTTGAATTAGTTGGCAGGAGAATATGGCAGTGACCCAGTATGGTGCAGACCCCACGAAGACATAGATCCAAGTTGTCAACAAGGCAATGTGCAAGCTGTTGGTGGCTCCATAACGGTGTGGGCTGTGTTTACATGGAATGAACCGGGTCCTCTGTATGCTGAATCAGTCCTTCCAATGATCATTTCTTTTACAATTTCTTCATATTTTTCATGTAGCCATTTCGCCTTAACTTCCCTGCATTTGCTATTTATTTTATTCCGAGATGAGTCATATTTCAATATTCCAGAATCCTCCTGAACCGAATTGTACTTCCTTCTTTCGTAGATCAACTGAAGTATTTCTTCTGTTACCGATGGTTTCTTCGCTGTTACCTTCCTTGTATCTATGATTTTCCTTTCAACTTCTGCAATTGCCCTTTTTAGAGATGTCCATTCCTCTTCTACTGAACTGCCTACTGAGCTGTGCATTATCGCAGTGTCTACAGTTTCAGAGAACTTCATTCATATCTTTTCATTCATTAATACTCCCATACAGTTTCACCATCGTAATCTCAGCTCTACCGATAAATGACATTACAGATATTTCTGGATGAATGAAACCTCTTGGCTTGCGCTGTATCACTCAGTTTGACTCTTTCTTTACTCGACTCCCTGATCATGACACGATCCTAGTCCTGGGTAGCTATAGCTGTTGTCAGGATGTGCTGTCTCAGGGGTTCAGTGGCAGTGAAGCTGCGTATGCAGCGCTGACTAACGCTACCAGCGAAATGTGTTGCTATGAGTGAAATTTCTTCATTGGAGACCTTTGGAGTGTAATTGTGTATTTGTTTTGGGTCTTATCAGTAGCACCTTTAAGGTGTCATTTGTTAAGCCACAAGAGCTAGCGGACCTGCCACTGTTTTAAGTCAATGTTAGGGAAACACCAGCTCGCCTTGAGGTTTGTAACGTTTATGGGCATGAGCCACCATGTATCAGGGGTGTGCCATTTAAGTGTAGGCGATTCGAGCAGGTGGCATGAAATTGTTCTGAAACTCTTTAGGTGATGATACGTTGAAGGATTCCTGCGTAATTGTTGTGTATGTGTCGGAGGTACAGTTTTTCAATTTTTAATTTTGTTGTAAGCATCTGATGTAAATTACACAAGTTGCCAAACACAAGTTCTTCTACTGTGGGTGAGATTTTTGCCCCTTTGGCGGAGCAGGCAGAAGTTGTATCAGAGTTAAATTCCCAGCAAGGACAGGAAAGGAAGCAGTTATGTACGCAGATAGAAGGTTTACAGCCTGTAGTTCACAAATGCCATGAGGGTCTGTGGACGCCAAGACAGTAGTGTGAATACCAAATCTGGCAGAGGGTGTAACGGTGTGGGTTGGAAACGTTGCAATGAGTGGTTATTCATACGATATTATTCTCTTCGTGGCTAATTTACGACTGACAGGCGAAACGAAGAGATAAGTAATGTAGCATGAAATTCTCGATAAGCCAGACATATTGTAGCAGTTTCCTGATGGAAAACGACAACATTATCTGTGGTGTCACCGCCAGACACCACACTTGCTAGGTGGTAGCCTTTAAATCGGCCGCGGTCCGTTAGTATACGTCGGACCCGCGTGTCGCCACTGTCAGTGATTGCAGACCGAGTGCCGTCACACGGCAGGTCTAGAGAGACTTCCCAGCACTCGCCCCAGTTGTACAGCCGACTTTGCTAGCGATGGTTCACTGACAAATTACGCTCTCATTTGCCGAGACGATAGTTAGCATAGCCTTCAGCTACGTCATTTGCTACGACCTAGCAAGGCGCCATTATCATTTGCTATTTATCTTGTGATGCATGGACCGTCAGAACGATGGTCACCAATTATGGATTAAAGTTAAGTATTTCAGAAGCTACGTACCTTCTTTTGCTAGTATAATTACTTTACCTGTTCCAGACCTCACGCCAGCCTGCGTGAGCTTAAACGCGTGCCTTTCGGCTTCCTCTCTTAGTGGCTTGGCTGTCTTGCCAAGTCCCAACATTATCACCAACAGAACAGCACAAGATTTTTCTCGGAAAAACTGAGTACCTGGCACAGAAACATAATGAGTCAGCAGAAACCCTTGTAGGCAGGATCTGGGGGATCAATGAGCAGACATACCAACTGACACAAAATGTGTAAGCTGAAGGTCTTGCTGCGAGGAGCGGAAAATACGGCTCTGGACGTTTGTCTACATGGTATCCCCACAGAGATGTCAGGTAGAGTAGGAAAGGAAAATCGTGGGGATATAGTTACTGCTACAGATATAAATGTCATGTATGGAAGCAGTGTCACCATCCTCAATGCTATAAGTATGGCAAAATTGGACACCGAGTACAGGACTGTGGGAACAACAGGAAGTGAAAGCGACGGCAACAGATGTTGCCGTTAAATGCCAACAGGAATGCTTCGACCACCGTAAATCCTTTCCAGCAGGACGTAACATTTCACAAATAGATGCAAAGACGGGACTCTGCCTGTCAGACTGCATAAGAAGGCAGAGAACATAAACTTTTCATGGACAGAGGGGCACACATGTCATTCGTCAATCTGGACCAGGTAGGCAGGTGGAGACGGAATCCCCCACGCTATAAATGGCGTGGAGTGGGTGATAACAGAGTAGAGTCATTCTGCACAGCGTTGCGCAGATTTAGTATTGAAATTACGTACTTTTAGTTGTGTATGGAAGTGCTGTCATACGTAAGTGAAACTTCAACAATTCTTGGGCTAAATTATCTCGACAATCCTCGCTCCAAAACCTGTCTCCTCCAGTATACCATAGAAAACATTTGGGCTTCGTTTTAATTCGGGGAAAAGCTGCAGGTGAGGCAATGTTGCAAGGTGAACACCATAAGAAGATCATGTTGACTAAACTGCTAACACACATGTTAAAAATTGGTTCTCGTGATATAATACCATCAGATACGGGGAATTAGTGTGGGAACGCTTAATTTTTGTTACTGTTTAAGAGGATGGAAGTGTAAGGTCACGACAGACCACAATTCATTAAATTGCTTATGAACAATACATTAAACGGCCTTTTGAGCAAAGGGCTGTAAATCTGTATAACTTGTAAGAAAAGGACTTAAGGATAACGGAATATTTCTATAAAAATGGGCTCAGCAAGCAAAAATTCTAGAACGATTGAATTATGAAACAGTCTATGAAAGCCGGCTCCTACAGCAACAAAGTCTTGCAGCATGTACAGCTGCGTAAGCAGATGTACGTACAGTGCAGACGATACGCAGAACCAAATTGGAGACGAATTTTTTGCAATATTAAAGGAATGTTGCGCAGCAGAATAATTTTATTGGTCAGGCTCAAAATTCTCTCAAAGTTCTAGTAGGCCAGCTCTGAACAGAGTAAGTTGGCACTGGGCTGGCGTGCCAATAGTTACGTCAGCATGGCGTACTGCCAATGCAACAGACCTTGTAATAGGACAGGCAGAATTGCAATCCCTTCTGTGCTACCTAACAGGGCATTTTGAAGTAATATTGTGTAACTTCACCAACGGAGCGCCGCTAAATCGCCAGCTGTAGACAGAAAGAACTGGGCTCAGTGACATAGAATCATTATTGAAATTACCAGAATGAGGCATGGAGTGCTGATGGGTGTGATAAATGTGGGGCATATCCCTTCATATAATCGGAACCGCTACCTCACAGACTCTACCCGTTAAATAGAAAGGCTTTCGTAACTCAAAAACACATTGCGTCCTGCTGCCATTCTGTCGATGTCGTTAGAAACAGAGAGAATGTAAGTCTGGTGAGTTTCAGTGAAACCAGAATACAGTTGCTACTGGCTTACTGAATCCAGCACTAAGAGGCAGCCAACCTGTCGAATACCACAGCTGTGGTCTGGCGCTGTTGCCAACTGGGACATCATGGATGAGAAGAAGGTGAGCAGCCAGCCCTGCTCCACTAGTAGGTCATCTCAGATGATAGGAAAGTCGCCTCTTCGCAATGAACAGGTAAGGCACACCTGCACTGTCCACTGACCAGCTCGTAAGTATCTATTGCAGTGATGCTCGGCCCCTTGTGGGTGGCTGGGGCCTATCCGTCATGACAACCAGCATCCTGGACCACAGTCGGAGTCTCCACCGGATTGCTCAATGGCCTGCCTTCGAGAGTGCTGAGGTGGTAGCAGTACGTCTGGGACGGCAGCAGCCCTCCTCCCTTCACAACCATCGCCAACACATCACGCCCCTATGGTAGCAACGTCTCGGCTCGCTGACGAGACATCAGTATTCCTTCCTGGCATGTGTGACCATGTCCGGCCATCGCCTGCAGCTCTGAAGACAGTTATACCTACGTAAAATCTGCACGAACAATAAATATTATTACAGATAGCGCAGCAAAACACGCCTCCAGGCGTACGCTGGCCCACTCACCCTCACTCTTTGTTTGACATCCAGGCCCAGGTCGCTACAGTATATAATCCATATGTATAATGGCTGGTGAGAGTTAGGGGAAGGCCTAGTGGCCGCAATTTAGCCAGGTTAAGTAAATGAGTAAGTAAATAAAAGAAGTACATAAATATTGAACTTAATGGATATTCTTCTTTACTGTTGCCTTTACCTCATATCTTCATGGGGTCGCCATGTTGACTGATGGATTAGGTAATGCCAGTGGTACAAAGGTGGTCCTTCATGCCATCAGCTCAATCCTCCTTTGCCCGAATCTGTGTACCCAGTCTGTCTGTCTAATGTGAAAGTGGCGGAACGCTTTCTAAACTTTTGTGAATGGTCTAACCAAGGCAAGGTATATGTACCAGAGGGGTATTTATGTAGTTGGATGCGGGAAACCTCCTAAAATCTCATCCATCTAGCGTAGCACATCGTTCCTCGTCGTTAATCCCATGGGTGGGTTTGATCAAGTCTCCCCGAATTCCGGAATCGGAATGATAATGTGCACGGCTTTCCAGGCGAATCATTAAACTTAATTGATAAAGGAATGAAATACAAAAATGTAAAACAAAATGGCAAAAAAATACAGATATCTTGAGAAAATATACTACATTTGAAAAATAAAACTTACACAACGTAAAAAACAGTAAAGCACCAATTTCTAGAGGAGGGCTACTTAGCTACAGAAGCTTGCTTTATTGTAATGAAAAAATACAAAGATGTAGAAGCATGCTTTACTACAGGGAATATACATACTCCGTATGGGATAAAAAAAATGGTTCAAATGGCTCTGAGCACTATGGGACTCAACTGCTGAGGTCATTAGTCCCCTAGAACTTAGAACTAGTTAAACCGAACTAACCTAAGGACATCACAAACATCCATGCCCGAGGCAGGATTCGAACCTGCGACCGTAGCGGTCTTGCGGTTCCAGACTCCAGCGCCTTTAACCGCACGGCCACTTCGGCCGGCGTATGGGATAAAATAAAGCATACTTCAGAGAGAAGAGAAACACTATGAAAGAACAAACAGTCTTAATCGCAAAACCAGAGCCGGCCGCTGTGGCCGAGAGGTTCTAGGCGCTTCAGTCTGGACCCGCGTAACCGCTACGGTCGCAGGTTCGAATCCTAGCTCGGGCATGGATGTCTGTGATGTCCTTAGGTTAGTTGGGTTTAAGTGGTTCTAAGTTCTAGGGGACTGATGACCTTAAATCTTAAGTGGCACAGTGCTCAGAGCCATTTGAACCACCTTAAAGGGGCCTCGCACGGTGTCCTAAATAACACATCACCTCCAGAAGAGCCAAGAGGTATTAAAAAGAAAATAACTGGCTTAGTCTGATAATAAATACACACATCAGTATAAATTGGTGGCAGATTACCTTGTGAGGTATGTGGCGCAGTGCGCATCCATAAGAACGGTATCAAGCCCACACAGATGCATTACACAATGAATATGTAGGATACACAGTTGCTTATCCTCCCTACTGTGCACGAAGTACTGGGCATGTAGATATGCAAGGAATATATTGGTAGTTTATGCAGCGCACAGCAGATGGCGGATGTAGGCGTGGTGTGCGATGGCTATTTGGTTTCCAGATATAATCACAAAGAGAAACATGACAAACAGTAAAGTCATATAAAAGATCTAGCCTTAGGTAAAATCTTTATTCAGATGGGTCATAATAAACAAGAGTAAACAAATTTTAAAAGATAAAAAAATATAAAAGTGTGTACTGCTGTGGAACAAACGAATAAAACCTGCTCGAGGCAACCAAGGGAACTAATTTCTCAGTGGTCAGACAGTATTATGGCTAAAAATCATTTGGTACGCTTTCATCCCCTTCGGTCAAAATTAGGCCACAGACGCGCTAATTAGCAAAGCCAGTGACCTCAGGAAGAAGACAGAATTACTAGTACCCCATCTAGATGTTAATAACTGAGTCGTAATATATTCCATTAGAGCAATGACTGATAAAAATCTAAAGGAGTACAATATAAAATTGCGACTGCTTAAGGGATACAGTGTAGCGCATACCACGTACCATAAAAGAATAGCTCACACATGAAGAGCAAGAAATACAAATAAAAACCAATTGACGTAAGAAATTGGAAATTTAAAAAAAATGCAGTGAACGTTTTAGCTACTAAATTGCTGACCTCTTGAAGTCTCAGAATGTGTCCTGTCAACTGATCCCTTCTTTTAATCGAGTTGTGCCACAAATTCCTTTATTCCCATTTCTGTTCAGCGCCTAATGATTAATAACTAATGGCAAGAGATATGTGGATATTGAGTGGCTATTAGTGATTCATTTGCCACCGTCATCGGCGATCAAATGGGAGCTCAGGGGGAATGTCCGTGCGCTCTGACGTTCGACTTTACAGGTACTAACTGTGCTGAGTATAGAGGTGAACAGGATTTGCAACATTTATTCTAGGGTACAACCATGACTTGACGAAGAGTATGTGCTGTTTAATAATATTTGTGCGAGTTCGCCTGTGGGAAGCTGGAAGGGTGTATCGACAGATTACTGAACATGTTTGGCACAATGCATCGGCGGAATGTCGCTGCTTTCGGCAGTGGTCTGCGGAACGTTTCAAAAACCTGCAGGCCAAACGTTCTGGACGTCCACATTGCGCAGGACCAAGTCATGACCTATGCACTGTGCGAGCAGCTGTGGCTGACTGAACATCATCCGGGGAAGAAATCTGGACACATGTCGCACCTGCCGTGTCACCAAAGAACATTGGGAACAGTCTGCTTGCAGCAAGTCAAAGATCACATGTGTATCTGGCCAATCTAGCAGGTACACAAACACACCTCTAACCACAGCTACTCTAGTGTCGTGAAAGGGTCGACTGGAAGTTGAATAGCGCTGAGATGACTTCAGTTCTGTCTGCATGTCTGTGTGTGTGGGTGATGGACGAACATGTGTACAGCAAAGACCTGGTGAGCAGCCAGTTCTGAACTGCACTCGTGTACATCACACAGGTCCCACCCCAGGTGTCTTTGTGTGGGGAACTGTCGGCTCCAACTCGGCGTCGCATTTGGTGTTTCTGCATGATAGAATGACGGAGTAACCAGTGCCATCTACATTGCACGGGTCGTTAGCCCTATGCTAATACCATTTGTTCCGCAGGAAGGCGGAATGCTTTTTCAAGAGAAAAGAAAGTATGTAACAAATTTAAAAAAAGTGGTGTTACGTTTACAGGACAAATCCTGAGACATCAGTGAATCGTCAATTTGGTAATAGAGAGAAATATACGGGGTAAAAATAGTGAGTGGGAGGAAGGCTTAACTGAAGGAAGCAGGTCCAAGTGGATGTAGGTTCCAGTACTTTTGAGATTTAAAAAAGTGCCTTACATATGGAAGACAAATGCAGAGACTTGCATAAAACAATGCTTCATTTATAGAGTTTTAGTGAAGTTTTCTTCAGTTGAGTAGCAGGATTTTTCCGCCGGAAAGTTGTTTATTTCAGTCTCATGCGCCACTGAATTACCCAAAATACACTTAACATTCCTTTGGAGGTTGCTGAATACATGAGTACCCTGTATGTAATATGTTTCTGTATTCGTACTAATGTTTTATCAGATGTTAAGTCAGTGTATATCATATTCATGCTTTGCACTATTTTTTGTGTGGAGTGAAATATTGGTAACAACAAGGGATATTAATGAATACACAGCATGCGGTATAGTTAAATAATTAATTCTTTGAAGAGGTCTCTTTTAAATCTTCCAGAACTAATGTCAATTCATGTTCCTATAACATGATCCTGTTTCCTCTTAATATTATATATGTAAATTAAATATCCTGAACCAATTATACCATAAATCATTAGAAAAAAAGTAATATGCAGAATAATCTAGTAACATCATCTGTAATGTAGATGAACTAAGGCACTTAATTCTCAGATGCTATTTTTTCTAGTAAGAAATCCTATCATTCTTTAGTCCCAAAAAATGTATAACTATTCACTTCCTGTATTTATTGGTGCGCATTATTATGACAGCTTTTACTACCATATGAGATTTGCCGAATCCTACGCTTTCATTATAATCCATTTTAGTAAGTCTTCTGGTAGCTACACTCATTCCTATATGTGCTTCAAAATGGTTCAAATGGCTCTGAGCACTGTGGTCATCAGTCCCCTAGAACTTAGAACTACTTAAACCTAACTAACCTAAGGACATCACAAACATCCATGCCCGAGCCAGGATTCAAACCTGCGACCGTAGTGGTCACGCGGTTATAGACTGAAGCGCCTAGAACCGCACGGTCACACCGGCCGGCTCCTATACGTGTATCATGTGGAAATTGAACAATATTTTCGCCTTCTGGCAATGCATTAATGCACATTAGAAAAAAGAAAGACCCAAATCTGTAGTACACCATATTTGATTACTTGAAATTTAAAGGGCCTATCCTTTTTCATCCACATGAAACTGATATATATTGCTTTTGTCAATCTGATGAAAACGACTAACTTGCTTATCTATTAGTCGATAAATTTCAAATTTGTTTTCAGAATGCTGGACGTGATGTTAAGTGGACATGAATCCATGAGAGTTTGAGAGGTGTTAGCCTCGTTTGAGCAGTCTCTCGTTTTTAATCCGATATTTCACTGATGTGAAATGGAATTTATGTGAGTTTGTTCTTACGAGGGACGTGTCATAAATGATTCACAGGTTGGTATTACTGTGGATTGTTCGATGCAACAACAATCAAAATTACGTCGTATGTAGCTGTGAGCTTGAAGAAGAAGCACATGTTTTTGTTGTTATTGCTGTGTACTGTAACATAAAGTTGGTGAGAGGTAGAAATCGACCCTGCAGGGGTCTCTGGTATTGTGACTGTTGAAGACCAGAGTTCGTACGTCAAGATCAAACTTTTACGCTCAAAAACGTGACAGCAATCACAGTACGTTAAACGAAGTTCATGGTGAGTTTACAGTTGATTGTAGTAAAGTTTCACGCTGGGTTCATCGTTTTCGTGGTGGTCTTATGAGCATAGACGATAATCCAAGACCCTGAAGGCCAAGTACGTCAACAAATGAACGAAGTGTAAAACTTATGGCAAATGATCTCGAAGAAGTTCGCAGATGACCTGTAAGGTCAGCTTTCATATTCTGACAAATGATTTGAAAAAGAGAAAAATTTCAGCGAGATCGGTCCCACAATGTTCGACTGCTGTAGCGAAGCAGAAACTCCTGGACAATGCAACCTCGTTCAAAGAACGATTTGCCATTGTAGGTCAAAGATTGTTGTCTCGAATTGTCCCTACTGATGAAACGTGATTTAGTGACTTTCAACCGGAGTTGAAATCACGAAGCAATGAGGGGGTAGCTTCAGATTCTGCACGTCCCCCCTCCCCCCCCCCCCCCCCCCAAAAAAAAAGAAAGGTCGACACGTGAGAAGGATGATTTTTGCTTATGATCGCAACTTCATGCAAAACCTGGGCAGAAAAATGCACGAAAGAGCCGACATCAGGTGCTCGAGACTGGACCACTCATACTCCTCTACAATGCTCGCTCGCATATCGGCAAATTTGTAGCCCAAAAACTGCGCGAATACGGATGGGAAGTGTTGTCACATCCTGCCCACAGCCCAGGCGTGAGTCCATCAGATTTCGGCTTGCTACCACAGTCGTTAAAACCTATGCGTGGACATCGTTATATTTCTCTGGAAGCTATTTATATCACTGTTACCCGAGCCGTTCGACGGATGAAGAGAAGTGGTGTCCTGGATGAAGTTAAAGAGGTTCAGAAACGTTTGGGTTCAGTCATAGAGGAGCATGGAGGCTATGTAGGAGGACACTAAAGAGATATTGAAACAAGTGTAAGTAAAACACGTTAGTGTGCATTACACAGGTCTGCGACATAAAAATAGTTTCAAACTTATTAAGTGATTTTTATAGAGTCTTTTCAACGCTAATTTCGGGAAAAACAGTGAAAAAATTACCTCATGTACAGTTATTTCACAAATGGGCTTGTCTAGTTTTAGTTTTTTTCGATATATCAGCACTCTAGTGACTTTGAATTTTGGTCTTTAGGATCTCCATAAACTGTTATTTAGCCATTTTTATTCTAGATACACGTAAAATAAAGAGTAATTGCGAGAACCCAGCAGTATTTTCACGTCAGTGCCTGTCTGTCGCGCTGCCCTTCCGCCGCCATCACCAAGCAGTGAGCTTCTGCTATTGTCCTTCAGTTCACAGTACCTCTTCACTCTGTGCTGTTCACGTGTTGTTGTTACTAGTGCTTTAAAGTAGTGACTGTTTACTTGTGTTGTGAAGTTGTTTTATGCACAATGACAATGGATACAAGAAGATGTATAAACTCGCCAGATTGCTTCTGCTACATTTGTGGTAACTATACCGTTAAAAAGCAACAAAGAAACATTTCCGATTTGGTTGAAAAAGTATATTTCGCCTATTTTGGTATAAAGTTGAGCCTTGGGCCCTACACAAAGTTTGATCAGTGTGTGGTGAAGAACTGAGCCAATGGCTTCAACGTAAGAAACAGTCCTTACATTTTGAAATACCAATGGTTTGGAGGGAACCGAAAAATCGTAGTGATGACTGTTATTTTTGTTCTAGTAACGTACGAGATCTCAATCTGAAAAACAAAAAGGATATTTCTTACCCTAACATTCAATCAGCCATTCGCCCTGTTCCTCATGGACCCGAAGCATCACATCTTGACTACTTCCCTGCAAACATTGGTGATATAAGTGAAGAGATTCCACCAAGACATCAAAGAATGGAAAGAAGATATCAAGGAAGATGGAATGTCAACATGATGGCGGACTACTGCTGGATGATAAAAAAGAGATGATTCTCAACGAGTCAACAGCCGGAAATGCAATAAAAGAAGCTTAAAGAGAAATGGAAATGTACTGGAAATGTAGTTCAGAACATGATTTATAAATAACATGAAATTTTATAACGTTAAAAAAATGTGATGAATTGCTTAATTGCTTAAATTTTGTTATTATACCCAAAAATAGTCCCTTTTTGTGAGAAAACCTGACGCGACAGAAAAGAATGAATTGCATTTTTGAAATCAGCGCTGAAAAGTGCATAAAAGTCGGTTATCAAATTTCAAACAACTTTCAAAAAATATTTTTCGGCAGACCCGCGTTATTTATGACATCTCCCTCGCATATCGTGTTAATTTGCAAACAGATAACCAGCTATTAGTAGGTCTCAAGTTGATTTCATATCCTACTTTCTTCCTGCATTTATTATAACAACAGTGCATGTAGTACCGTAGGCAGCAGGCTAGCTCCGCCAAAAGTTCTGTTGTCCTGAGCTAGCGGAATGACAGGAATTTAAAACGAGCTTCCTGTTTGGCAAGTTGCTGAGCTTATTGCGTGGGTAATGGATGTGAGCGTTGTCTGGCCGGGCCACCTGCTGGGGCACTGTGGCACCCTCCTGTGTCTGACGCCACTCTGCAGCTTTTTCCTTAGAAATGTGGACTGAAAAATGCAGAGTGACGCTGTAAACAATGAAACTGAACCTACAGAAGCGATGAGCCAGCCGAGGGGAAGTCAGAAACCTATGCTAGAAATATGCTGCCTAGGAATGCTGTGGCACAGAGTTTGGGACATAACGTTTTTTGCGGAGTCTCGTGAGAGCATACAGCACATAAAGTTAAGTGTTAGGTTTTTTACTTGCCTTTTTATGGGCGAGAAACTCGACACCTGCGTTAAAAGCTAGAGAAGTGAGCGACGGTGCGTATTGTATTGGCTGTAGTATGCGGAATACTTTGGTGGGAGTTAAATGTTATTACCAGCTCTTTTGTTCGGAGTGGCTTCTCGGGTCTGCCTCGCGACTTGTCATCGAGGCGGAAAGAGCACATTGGTCGAAGCTCAGGTGGCGAACCACAAACGGCGACACATGTTGACCCCGCGGTGCGAAGTCCTTACTCTGGATTGTAGAGAGTAGTTGTTCCTATTCGGAGTCAGCAAGCTTTCGGCCAGCCGTAGCTTATCTTGAATCGAGGGAGAAGTCTTCCGTCCTGCGCTGGGCGGTGCAGCGGGATTCGTCCATAAGTGTCGATGGCTAGTGAAAGTTTACTAGGGTAGCAGCCCATCTGCACACGCTACTCGCAAAAGAACCAAGAGCGTGACTTACAGCAGCATTGCGTTGTATGTAGCAATAATCATTGTGATACTTGTACTGAGAACTGCGTGCATTGTGAAATTTTTAGTCAGCAATGAGGGGCAGGACAGTTAGTTTTCAGGATAGGCAACGTGGGGTAGTGTTAACAGTAATACGTGTTTATGCTGCCCTCGAAGCTTAGACGTGTATCTAATAATCCCTGGCGTATCCACCGTGCATTAGAACTTCTTCCAATCCATGGCGGAGTCAAGTAATAATTAATGTTAACAGTCAAAGTAAAGTCGAAGGAATATATGTCGTTGTGTCGTGAGAGAGATAACTGCATCTGTTTCCTTACCCACAGCCGCCAATGTCTTTCTTCCATAAATTTCAGATGAATGAGTTTTTTTCTTTTTTTGATTAAGAGTTTTAGGTTATTATTTTCAAGGAATACTCTTTTCTTGTGTAGTTTTAAATAAATTACTGTTACTGGATCATTGATTTTCATTTAGTAGAAAACCCACTGCCATAATTTAGTTGCTACTGTTGTTCCTTTAATTATTCATTGCATGTCAGGTAGATATTTAGCAGTGTTTCCTCGTGGGCGGCAGTTTTGTAACCCCTAGGTTCACAGAGGTTCCTTGTAGCATTAGGCACGGAGTCTAAGGGAACTAAAAAAGGTTGTACTTCGAAAGGCTAGGGAGGAGGGGGCGCCGGTACTCACAAACTAAATTCGTAAATCAATATTATTATGATACTGTGTTGTTGCACCGGTCTTTACAATGATAACAGATTTCGTATAAGTTCTGAGTGCCTTCAGATCTTTACAACAATTAAAAGACATCCTTCGTTGAATATTTATCACTAATCTGAAACTCACGTATGAAAAATATAGTAACGTTTATTAGTGTATGCGGTAGTGTATTTAATAGTTTATAATAGTGGGTGTACACTGTTCCATAGTAACCTGTCAGTTTTATGTGCTGATAGTAGGATTAATTACTACACTGACTGTAGAAAATGCGATTCAGAGGATCCCGTACACGTGTGGCTGTCTGTGGAGGGGGCTCTATGGTGCTGGAAGTAAACATTACTATGTACGGCACACAGAACATCCTCTACTCATTCATCTATGTCGTTTTCTGAAAGCCACATAATTCGCTGATGTAGATCCAAGCTGTGCGCCATTAGCAAAAGAAGCATTCCCGTTATCAGTAAATCGCAAGTGCTACTTACAACCCCTTTTCAGAAAAGAAAGCTAACTATCCACAGTGAGGGTAGCCACATGCTACAAAACTTGCTTCCTCTGCACCACTCGTCTCCCTAGCGATAGTTACTTCAGCTACATCGAGTGCCCAACTGGAAATCTAAAAAAATATAAGGGGCGTTCAGTATGTAATGCAACAATTTTTTGTTAAAGCAGGTTGATTTTATCCAGGATTCTAACACAGTATATTATTTACTACCCTTTTGACTACGAAATCTCTATTTTCAACATAATATCCGTCCAATGCGATGGCCTTGTGCCCATCTTACTGGAAGGGCCTGTACATCCATATGGGACCATCCTACTGGCCGATGTCGAAGCCAACGTCTTGCTGCAGTAACCTCCCAGTCATTCACGTACTGGTTCAAATGGCTCTGAGCACTATGCGACTTAACTTCTGAGGTCATCAGTCGCCTAGAACTTAGAACTAATTAAACCTAACTAACCTAAGGACATCACACACATCCATGCCCGAGGCAGGATTCGAACCTGCGACCGTAGCGGTCACGCGGTTCCAGACTGAAGCGCCTTTAACCGCACGGCCACACCGGCCGGCTCATTCACGTACTGCTCCTCACCAAGTGAATTTTTCATTGGGCCAAACAGATGGAAGCTCATTATGGTCTTGTGTTAGACGGTGACGAGGCAAGAGGGCACACACCTATGAGTATCCCAAACGGTGGACGAGTGTGTCAGCACTACCAACAGAGACGTCCAGTTGTGCAGCGAGGTGTCTGCTTGTGTCCCGTCGATCACCTCGAATGAGAGTGTCCGCACGTTCCAACATCGCAGAAGTCATAGCTGGTTCAAATGGTTCAAATGGCTCTGAGCACTATGGGACTTAAGGGGCTCCAGAAAGGCTCAAAATCATGAAAAGTTCAATTTTTACTTTTTTGCGTTTTCTGAATCTGCAGGCTATTACCTTTTAATAGATATATAATGTATTCAATTCCGAAGACTACAACTATTTTTAAATTCTTTTTGAAATGTGTTCTACATGGGCGTGACCCACTGTGGCGCTGTTAAACTGCTGTCAAATGGTGTTATTATTAACGTCCGTGTTCATCAGGTACATTTTAGTGATGTGAGATAAAGTATGTGTTGTGGCTAACCTGTGATGGTTCAATATATATCGCTGGTGTGATTGTCGATTGTTTCATGTTTATTTACTCTGTCGTTATCTCGAAAATATTCGTAATTAATTCTGTTTCTTGAGTCTCTGTTTTGTTGAAGTATAATAATGAGTAAAAGTAAAGTTATTAGAAATCCTCTGAAGGCTTTTAAGAAAAGGAGAAATGTTGGGAAGCCAAGGGTAATAAAGACGATAACCAAGTGAGTGAACCTAACCTCTCAAGTACACCTGCCCATGGCAGTCAAAGTGGGAAAGAAACTACTTCACAGAAGAAGCTTGGTTCAATGAGTGAAAACTATGAATGTTTTATGGGCAAATCGGATGTGAATGAAATATTTGATATGTCGGTTCTCAAAGGAATTTTTTCAAACTGTGTAAGATGTATTCATTGTATTGAAGTTGGTCTGGAACTCTCCATAATAAAGCACGTAGGACTTGCTAGTGAAATACAACTGAAATGTGATAAGTGTTCATACATGACCATCTTTTGGAACAGTGTTGCAGTAACTGCAACTGAAGAAAATGGTAGCAAAATCTATGAACACAACAACGAGCGATGCTTGCTTTAGACAAGGAACGCCTTCGGGCTGCAGACAGGGCTGTAAAGAGTCTAGAAATACAAGCAAGAGTAAACAGGAGGAGGAACAAGAGGAAGCTGGAGGAGGAGTTTGCAGAGGATGAAGATAATCCATCCTATGGACCTGGAATGCACTAAAAAGTTAATCCAATCTTTGTCGCTTGATTCCCAAAACTTTTATTTTCTCATACTAATTACATGTTTTCTAAGGATCTTCCAAACATATTTGTTTCAAACTTTCAGTAAATGTTACACAGTACCTTCTGCAGAATTTAACACAGCCTTTTTCCAAAAAACTGCATATTTTTGAATATATAAATAAAAAATTGCAAAAAAAATGTTGTGAATTTTAATTACAATTGAAAAAAAAATCATCTTTAATAACTGAACTAAAATTTTGTAAAATCCCTGTGTTAAGTTGTAGCCCATATTCCAATAAATAATCTGTAAAAAGTTCAACTTCCTACCTCAAATACTTTGTGAGGAAAAATGTAATTTATAAGCGTTATTTTAACATTGTAAGTATAGGGCGTTCCGGAGCCCCTTAACTACTGTGGTCATCAGTCCCCTAGAACTTAGAACTACTTAAACCTAACTAACCTAAGGACATCACACACATCCATGGTTCAAATGGCTCTGAGCACTATGGGACTCAACTGCTGAGGTCATTAGTCCCCTAGAACTTAGAACTAGTTAAACCTAACTAACCTAAGGACGTCACAAACATCCATGCTCGAGGCAGGATTCGAACCTGCGACCGTAGCAGTCGCGCGGTTCCGGACTGCGCGCCTACAACCGCTAGACCACCGCGGCCGGCAGAAGTCATAGCTGTGTGCGGCCGGCCTGCATATGGGAGATAGAGCAGGTTTGCCCGACCTTGCTGAGATAGTGGCAGACGACTCGCTTAACCAGTCACCACGCTTGTGTTTACTGCTAGGTCTTCACGGACATACTGCAAGCGTCTACGTAGTACCTACGATGCGCTGTTTTTCGCCAAAAAGGAACTCAATGACAGCTCTCTGGCTGGAAAGCACCTCCGTTAGACACGTCATTTTGAAGGCTACGTATAGTGCCGCCAACTATCGGAACATTATGAAACTGTAGGTTCTGACGCGGGAATATTCCAAGACGTCCCACGACAAATTACACATGTTTTTCAACCGAAACTAGCCTAGAAAAAGAAATTTGTTTGATTCCTTACTGAAAGCCCGTTGTGTAAGTCCTGGAATACCTGTGGTTCCTTCTGAGATTCCCATACATACAATAATTATTGGCTACCAACGAAGTCGCCAACTTCATTGACTTGCTTATATTTGACATAAAAGTTTGTTTGTTACCATGGGTGTTTGGATCGATTTATGAGCGTAGCCTCTGGCCACGAACGTTTTACGCAGCCTTATAAGCTCTTCTCTTATCACTTAGGCGCTGTGCACGGGTAGTCAAAGAACGGATGATTGAGTTCTTTTGCTGTGGATCGTGGTTGGGTTGGGCGTATAGGCTTACGGTATACTCAGCGTCCCAGTGTTGCTAAAGCGCATCAGTAGACCCAGAAGAACGTCTTTGTAACTGCGGCCGAAACATTGGTTTTCCCAGCATAGTTTTTTACATTATGTCGCGATACGATATTTAGAAAACCTTTACGTCAACTGACTCTGTCAGTGAAAGCCAAAGCAATTACATTGCTCATACGTGTCACTCCTCGTCACTTTTTAAAATTATTGGCCTTGGAGAATATTCTGAAGTTGAGAATTACTGACTAGAGAAGCGCACATATATAAACACAGACCTGCATGCGTACAAATACAACTTCGCAAAACAGACTGCTCATGCCACTCTAATAAAGCGAGACCACTGCGGTTGGAGATGGAGGGCGGCATAGTTTAATACCACGCACCACCTCCCCAAATGTGCCTTGCGATATCTTCAGATGTCCTGCAACTGCCTTCAATTTTAATGATAATAATGAAATATATGAAATGTTTAATATCATAATACTTTTTTCAAGTTAACCTACATAGCTGTGTGCTTAGCATAGCTGACTGTCATGTGGAGGAAAATGGTTCAAACAGCTTTGAGCACTGTGGGACTTGACTTCTGAGGTCATCAGTCCCCTAGACTTTAGAACTACTTAAACCTAACTAAGGACAGCACACACATCCATGCCTGAGACATAATTCGAGCCTGCGACCGTAGCGGTCGCGTGGTTTTAGACGGAAGCGCCTAGAACCGCTCGGCCACACCGGCCGGCTCATGTGGAGTACCGCGTTCGATTCTCGGTTTTACCAGGGACTTTTCCTTGGAGTGGCGGATGGGCGGGGGAGGGGGTGAGGGAGAAGGGAGAGGACCGTAACGGAGTCTAGTCAGCCTCATGGTGCCAATTGAGGAGCTTCTTCAGTGGGAAGTGACGGTTCTAAGGTGTGCAAAATCGACAACGGACTGGACAGCCCCTCTATGCCACATTCAAGTGGCACCATCGGTTGAGAATCATGTGGTGGTCAGTCGGTGCCGAACGACTCGTCTGTGGCCAGTACTCGAGCATATTGAGTCGTAATTTGTGTATATCAATGCTTATTATGTCACCTTGTAAGGTGTTCACCACCCTGCTGGAACGAATGTAATCTCGATGTATTGCTCACTTGCTAGAACGACAATTCATTGGCGCTGCATCAGACATAAAATATCTTTGCCCCTGTCAAAAGAGAGCTGCAATAGAGTCGCAGGTCAGAGCAGTCTCTGCTGATGTTGCAGCCGCTCGCTGCTACACTGTAGTGGTAGTCTATCGCTGGTACAGCACAGTTTATAGTTAATAGTTGTTAAAGTCTCAGTGCAGAACAAATTGTAAAACTTTATTACATGGAACTGAATAATAATTGTGATCAGCGGCAGAGATAAATGATACAACGAAATGAGATGATGATGAACAAATGAATAATTGTTAATTTGATGAAAAATCAAGAGTGTAATTAAGCCAACCATCTACTATAAGGTAAATTCTATTATATTTATTGGTATGCGCGTAGTTAAGTCACTTGTCTGAGATGTTAATATGAATTCGTTTCAGTCTTTTCTTTTGTGATTCGTCAGAGCGAGTTGACGCAGATTTGTAATATATTCAATTTTCCCGTGTAAAGGATTGTAGATCTTTATGAATAGCGTAAAAAATTTTTCAGAATATAATTGTTTTTAGCAGTCAACTATAAAAGTGTAATTTCCCCTTAAGTTATTGCCTGTCCCGATCCAGTTATTTATCTAAATTAAAATATTCCACAATTTTGGTCAGATCGTAGTCATGAGCTTTTTAGTAACCAGACGAACAGCTGTGTAGTGGTGTCACTAAGTAAAGTCAGTTTTCCTAGTAATTCAAATCTCAGACAAATGTTATCCAGTATTAGTAGATAGGCCAGCATTGCACTAAGCTGTGCCATTTACGAGCACATATATAGGCAGCGTTATCCGGCGAACCATCAGGAGGTAAGAATTTTTAAGTTTATTTCTTACGGACAAATTCAGATCGATTTCACTGGGCAATGGCGTGGCGCTGCTTACGTCAAAATTTGCCAGTTTTTCATGAGTTAATATTTATCAGTATTCATACTTCGTAACTTAATTATCCGAATTTCATTATTTTGTATTCTTTTATTTATACGGGAAGGCTACACTACATTATTTTATATTTTTTTTATTTGTACGGGGAGGTTACAAGATTAACATAATCTCCAGGAAATTAAAATTTAGTGAAAATTTGAGAAATCCGTGTGTTATCTTTTTCTTCATGGAGGATCTTTCCTCTCCCTCTTTTCACCGACTCAGCTTGCTGTCGTTCGCCGTTTGTGTCTGTGGACTCACGAACTGTGTTGGGTTTATTGTGGACGGCACATACAGGGTGTCCGTGAAAGGGTTATTTTAACTGGCTGGTCGTTCTCTGTATGTCGTCAGGCCGCAAGCCACTACACGTGAACAAGACCTCACGCAAACACCTGATCAGTGTCGAGCCTTAACCTCCCCCTCCCCCCTACACACACAACCCCTTCTGGGGCCCGTGCCTGACAAGGCAGTGTTTTCGGCAGGCTGCCACGGCGCGAGGAGCAGGGCCGACATGTGACGCTCGTTAGGGGCTGGTGCCGCAGGCGGCTGGTCCGGTGATCACTGGCTGCGCCCTCCGCCTTTCGGCGCCCCCTGATGGCGCGCGCCCTATCACCGCAGCCCGGCGATCACTGCATCCTCTCGCCCCCCGCTGCTCCATCCCTTCCATGCAGCCCCTCCTTCTCCATTAGCGCTAGCGAAGGCCTCCCCACTAAAGACGACCTCCTACACCTTTACAGACAGACACCTGCCTCTCTTGTGACGCAGCCACTTTCTGCGTGTAATCGGAGTTCGTCACATATCACAGTGTGTTATGAGCGAGAGAGCGTAGTAAGAAATCGCCGTTTACTCGATAAACTAAGCTATTGCGGTTAGACAGTACTGTGTGAACAGTGAAATCTGAACAACTGAATCCATGTGTATCACACAAGTAAAACAGGTGCCGTCTATTAAATGATGCAAACTACGTCAGCTTACAGTTTCAAGATAACATATAATTTCGGTCTGGTGAAATGAAAATCCAAGCCAGACCGTTGCCTTTCGAGATCGATACTACTACGTATGAACTGCAAAGTTCACGGAACCATCTTCGCAGCTTGATTCCTAACAGTAGAATATTTCTCCCCAAGGAGGATATTTCCACCAAAAGCAGTGGTGTGGATACGAGTTCCAGTCTAGTACACGATGTGTAAAGAAGTTTCACGAAAACCCACATGTCGTTAAAGGGTGAAATATTCTTTCTAAATTCCGTCAAAAGGCAATTGTTGTTGTGGTTTTCAGTCCTGAGACTGGTTTGATGCAGCTCTCCATGCTACTCTATCCTGTGCAAGCTTCTTCATCTCCCAGTACCTACTGCAACCAACATCCTTCTGAATCTGCTTAGTGTATTCATCTCTTGGTCTCCCTCTACAATTTTTACCCTCCACGCTGCCCTCCAATGCTAAATTTGTGATCCCTTGATGCCTCAAAACATGTCCTACCAACCGATCCCTTCTTCTAGTCAAGTTGTGCCACAAGCTTCTCTTCTCCCCAATCCTATTCAACACCTCCTCATTAGTTATGTGATCTACCCATCTAATCTTCAGCATTCTTCTGTAGCACTACATTTCGAAAGCTTCTATTCTCTTCTTGTCCAAACTAGTTATCGTCCATGTTTCACTTCCATACATGGCTACACTCCATACAAATACTTTCAGAAACGACTTCCTGACACTTAAGTCTATACTCGACGTTAACAAATTTCTCGTCTTCAGAAACGCTTTCCTTGCCATTGCCAGTCTACATTTTATATCCTCTCTACTTCAACCATCATCAGTTATTTTACTCCCTAAATAGCAAAACTCCTTTACTACTTTAAGTGTCTCATTTCCTAATCTAATTCCCTCAGCATCACCCGATTTAATTTGACTACATTCCATTATCCTCGTTTTGCTTTTGTTGATGTTCATCTTATATCCTCCTTTCAAGACACTGTCCATTCCGTTCAACTGCTCTTCCAAGTCCTTTGCTGTCTCTGACAGAATTACAATGTCATCGGCAAACCTCAAAGTTTTTACTGCTTCTCCATGAATTTTAATACCTACTCCGAATTTTTCTTTTGCTTCCTTTACTGCTTGCTCAATATACAGATTGAATAACATCGGGGAGAGGCTACAGCCCTGTCTCACTCCTTTCCCAACCACTGCTTCCCTTTCATACCCCTCGACTCTTATAACTGCCATCTGGTTTCTGTATAAATTGTAAATAGCCTTTCGCTCCCTGTATTTGACCCCTCCCACCTTCAGAATTTGAAAGAGAGTATTCCAGTTAACATTGTCAAAAGCTTTCTCTAAGTCTACAAATGCTAGAAATGTAGGTTTGCCTTTCTTTAACCTTTCTTCTAAAATAAGTCGTAAGGTTAGCATTGCCTCACGTGTTCCAACATTTCTGCGGAATCCAAACTGACCTTCCCCGAGGTCCGCTTCTACCAGTTTTTCCATTCGTCTGTAAAGAATTCGCGTTAGTATTTTGCAGCTGTGACTTATTAAACTGATAGTTCGGTAATTTTCACATCTGTCAACACCTGCTTTCTTTGGGATTGGAATTATTATATTCTTCTTGAAGTCTGAGGGTATTTCGCCTGTCTCATACATCTTGCTCACCAGATGGTAGAGTTTTGTCATGACTGGCTCTCCCAAGGCCATCAGTAGTTCTAATGGAATGTTGTCTACTCCCGGGGCCTGATTTCGACTCAGGTCTTTCAGTGCTCTGTCAAACTCTTCACGCAGTATCTTATCTCCCATTTCGTCTTCATCTACATTCTCTTCCATTTCCATAATATTGTCCTCAAGCACATCGCCCTTGTATAAACCCTCTATATACTCCTTCCACCTTTCTGCCTTCCCTTCTTTGCTTAGAACTGGGTTTCCATCTGAGTTCTTGATATTCATACAAGTGGTTCTCTTCAAAAGGCAATAATAAGAAGAAAATTACAGGAACGAGACGGTGTGCCACAGAAGAACTCAGTGGCCTTGTTTTATTATTTTATGCACTAAATAATCTAGATAATGTTTTACAAATTACTATGATAGGGATGATACTACTAAAAAAGGTCACTAGCTTGAGGACTTGTCCACACGAGTAAACAATGCTCACTATAGCACTTCGATTACTAGTGGCAAAAAAAAACTGTACTAATCTAGCATTTACATGATTTTTAGCCTTTTAGACTTACTCACCATGTCATTATGTAATCTGTACTCAAAACGAAGTGAGTGTGCAGCATTTTAGAGCCCCTAAACACAGCATACAACAATCCATAGGAATGGAAGGGCGTAACAGTGTCAGGACAGCGCACACAAACAATTAACTGTGGGGGAAGCTATTCGTGGAGTGATTCTTCTGCAGAAGAATCATTCATAGCAACATGTAGCAAGAGAACTTGATATGAGGCAAAATGAAATATCTAAGTCGTGAAAACGGTACGCTGAAAGGCATACTATTGCTAGACAGCCGGGTTTGGTTCGTAGAAGGAAAACATCAGCTGTTGAGGATTGCCATCTTCGAATTCTTGTATCAAAGAACCACACAAAAACAACAGTTTCGCCAAGCTACTGTTAAGTGATCAAACAGTCCGCTGTACAGAGCGTGAGATGTATAGATGGCAGAATAAAGCGTCACGTTTCACCAGATACATAAACAAAGGTGGCTCCGCTTTGCCCAAGATCACAGACATTTGCAATAAAGGTACGGGAGGAAAGTGCTGTTCTGCGACGTAACTATAGTGAACTACAGTGAACGGGAAACGATGGTGATAAGGGGTAGAGTGAAGAGAATTGGTGTGAAAACTTCCAGGGATAAATTTATTTCCTAAGAATAAAGCACAAAATTTTACTGTCAGTTTTTTAAACACAGTCAAGAAAATTTTTAATCAAAAGATGAACAGATATCATTTATAGCCTTACTGAAGAAATGTAGAAAAAAAGAAGGATAAAGATAAAATAGTTAACAGAAAGCGATCAGAACCAGAAAGCAGTGCAATGTATGTGCAGTCACTATTTGGCAAGATTGCATTTGGAGAGTGACACGCTTATAAATGTTTTTGTCGAAGTACATCTACAAAAAGCAAAAAATGTAACAAATTCGCAAGTAGATTAAAAGAAAACACAAGGACTAATCAGCTGAAGGCTCTTTTTAAGTGAAAGGCGTTGTTATTCAATTACAACTGCACAAGGAACAGTATTTTAAAACAAATCAACATGCAAGGTAATTTTTCTGAAATGCGAGATTAGTCGAACTGCGCAGAAGCGTACTTACAGAGTTAAGAAATTTTGTTATGAACATAAGGAATAGAACAGAAATACAAAGGCTTTTGAAAAGACAACTTTCAGCGAACTGAATGTTAAATGGCTTACATAAGCAAGGGTAATTAGCAAAAGTACTTTTATTTCAACGGGAAGGACGTTCAAAATCCAGTCACAATAGACTGCATCCACTTATTGGTGACAATTCAAAGTTTAACTGTGAACTATCTAACTCCCAGCCAATATCCTTTCACGAGCTTATCCGCTCTAGTAGGCTAACATCAGTGTAACTTCGATTGAATAGCCGACCAGCAAACCCACAAAACAACAGTAGTTAAAGGCCAGACAACAGTGGCCAGTACTAAAACGGGTAAAACATACAATTGTACACAGCATATACACTATCAAACTCTATAGAATAAAGAGAGCAAATCCAGAGAAGTACATATATCCATATAGATCACATAAGCCTTATTAACTCGATCCAGTACAAAATAGTATATACCACTACCGTCTGCTACTGCTATACCATAACCTTAAAGTAGGAGGCAGGTCGTTAAATATAACTATCTAATTAAAACAATTATGGTATAAAGCAACAGAGCAGTGTTAGCCTTTGAGAGGAATTTTGTTGTGTTGACCGAGTTGTACCTAACGGGGGTGGCTTATCGGAAATGACAGAATTACGTAAGTATTTGAACAGTAACAAACAAAATTTTACCCATCTGCACTGTTTAACGGATAAAGAAAACGGTGGCCAGCCTAACTAGGCAAGAGAATGATTAACATTCTCGTTCAAGAAAATAGTTATTAGTAACTTTAACGGATAAACACAACCTATACTTTATCACACGCGAGTGCAATGAACTCTGACTCATACATATGTTTACGGTAAGATTGAAACTAACAGTTAGAGCAGCACAAACTATTTGCAAAATTATAACAGATACCGAAACACACTATTACTTTCAGGGCTTGCTCAAACTGAATGGTCTTTATAACATTACTATTAACATTAACTGCAGAGTCATAAATTGGACATAGGTAAAGTCTCCCTCAGTTAAATACATTGCTATTTAAAATGAAAGTTAATTGGAATCCACTAACAGGTTGCTTCTCGCTATCTTTTGAATAAAGAAATTATGGTTTTCATAAATAGTGGTCTTCCCGTTACTTGTTACCTAGCATTAGCACAATAGACAAACTGTAGAGCCTGTTATACTATTAATATACACTTTCAATACACAAGAGAGACAAACACTTAGCAATCATGAACATATAATTTTCTATTATTGCAGTTTTCCACTTTTACTACAGTGAAACACAATGTTGACAAAATCGCAAGAAACTGGCTCACCTTTTAGAATTTACTACAGGCAGCAATGTAATCATATACTAAACAAAACTTTATAAGCCTCAATTTTAAGAGCTTTAATTTATAAAAGAAACAGCAAATTGTCTTTACTACCACAGTCTTCCACTTTCAAGTAAATGATTAAATAGGTGACTTTGAAACTTCACAAAACTACATTTACTGCCTCCCACAATTTCGCTAAATCCACAGTAAATCTGAATATTCCCTTCTTATCAAAGATCAAACAACATTATGTGATTAACCGTCTAGCTTTGAGACTTTCATTTTTTCCACAAAATAGGACACTCGGTAATCATATTTCAAGCGGAGAGGAACCTGAGAGATGTTGTGACATGGAAAAAATCGAGGTAGGTACATAAATTCAGTTATAAGTTACCTTATATTTGAGCACACTAAAACGCCCAATAAGCTGATCCTTCACTGTACATCATTATAGTACCCCTTTACAGTGATTGCGCAATATGGTGGCAACTGCAAGTTGGTAGGCGGATTTGCTGACACAATTGCTGGACTCTGGCCCTTCTTGGTGGCGATGATGAATACCAATTCCAGAATCGTTCCCGCTATTTATCCATCCATCCGAGGCATTGAAAAGTAGCAGAAAAAGCCTCTCTCGGAACCTGCATAATATGCAGCATTTACATGGCAGTGCACAGTTTGGTAGTTCGTCCCCGACTGACTCTTGTTCCACCTTTTCTGCCTAGGCCAACCACAATTTGCGCGCTCTACTAAGTTCCGTTCCCGAGGGGAACCACTATACCTCTAACATACAAACTAACTAAGAATCCAAAGTGAAGGTCAGCAGTTTACACAACAGCAAACAAACGTTTTTAAATAAAACAAAACATTAGCACATATTAGTATTTCTACAAAAAATTATTCACACAGAAATTACAAAAGTTTCGTTCCCTACAAATGGGACAAAGAATTTAAATGACAGATATACTACATTGCATAGAATCAAACCACGACATCAAAGTTTTAACAAAGAAAGGAGTATACAATTTTATCTTATCGATTCAAACACATTTACAGATACTCAATGTTATAACATTAAACCAAAGCAAAAGGCAAAATAAATCCGTACAGCATTAGAGCTATGGTGTTACAAGTACTAAAGGATAGCCAAACTGCAGTAATATTATTATGTTCCTTGCTATTTCAACTTATCCGCTCGATATTGAATGTGAATCAACTATTATTATTGCGATGACGGCAACTACAATGTCTGACCTGCCTAACATTCAAAACCAGTTTTGTTAACCACCTTTGACAACACGGCGAGTATAAGATTCACAAACCGCTTACCATTCAATATGTTGTCGGGAACAACCAGTCCACATCTGTTACAGAAGTTGGCCGACGTTAGTACGGCCAGGCTGTCTTCCTTCCTGAGAGACAAGTCCATTCAACAGTGCCCTTGAGAACCAATACCAATGTAGATCCAAGGCCTCCGCGAGGACTCACACACAATCACTGGCCAAGCCGACATCTTCTGTTTTGACCAGCCAGCAGCCACGAGGGAAACCGTTCATAGTCACTGGAGTTAGAAACTTCCTTCTGCTTTCTGGCGGAGCCGCTTAATTCACCTTCACCGGCGATGCGTTCTCTCCACCGGGCAGGAGTCATAAAAGTATCTGAGCGTAATAACTACCGATACTCGCGCACGCACTTGTCAGATGGTCTTACCGGTGTACAGAGAACGCGTGGGGGACGTAATATGGAAGCGACGGTGTTCCCAATAACCCCCTTTGGAGGAGGCGATATGATGGTCAGGGAAGGATTTATAGTGGATACTAGAACGGAGCTGATTGTGGTCCACAGAAGGAATAGCATAGGTCTAACAGGGGAGAGGTTCATCAACGAAATGCTGATTCTCACGTAAGACCTTCGGCACAAGATCTTGGGGAAGAATTTCTTCTCATGGGCGATAATACTCGTGCCCGTGTTGTAGCCTCAGTGCAAATTTTCTTGGGTGACACAGTATCAGTCTTCTGCAGTGGCCGACATGTAGTCCCGGCCTAAACCTCATGCAGGAATACGGGATTATCTAAAGAAAAGAGTTAGAGCTCGTACAAATCACCGAGAAAGGCTACAGCAGTTACAGGGATCCGTACTATAGAGTATCAGGAAGTAGCACCGGATTTAATTCGAAAGCTGACTGGAGATATTCTGAGACGTTGTGTAGCAGTTGTTGAGGCAATAGGGGGCAACACGGGCTGCTGATGTGCATCAAGTGCAAGAAAAGACTTTTTTATGTGCAGGTAGATCCACTTCAGTTTTGTGCTTCTCTACACATCGTGGAAAGTTTTGTAAGGTAGGTTTGTTTTTGAAAAAGCTAATATTTTGAAAATTACTTCCATTTAAAATCATGTTGTGGTGTCACCGACAGACACCACACTTGCTAGGTGGTAGCCTTTAAATCGGCCGCGGTCCGGTAGTATACGTCGGACCCGCGTGTCGCCACTATCAGTGATTGCAGACCGAGCGCCGCCACACGGCAGGTCTAGAGAGTCTTCCTAGCACTCGCTCCAGTTGTACAGCCGACTTTGCTAGCGATGGTTCACTGACAAATTACGCTCTCATTTGCCGAGACGATAGTTAGCATAGCCTTCAGCTACGTCATTTGCTACGACCTAGCAAGGCACCATTATCATTTGCTATTTATCTTGCGATGCGTGTTCCGTCAGACCGATGTTCACCAATTATGGATTAAAGTTAAGTATTCCAGCAGCTACGTACGTTATTGGCTATATTAATTACCTTGTCCTGTTCCAGACCTCACGCCAGCCTGCGTGAGCTTAAACGCGTGCCTTTCGACCTCCCGTCCTAGTGGATTGGCTGTCTTGCCAGTTCACAAAACATGTCAATCCTTTTTCTTATTTGAAGAGTGTATTTTCCGACTACTGAAAATTTAAATTTCTCAGATATTGTCAAATATGTTTACGCCAAACTGTTAAGTATTATGAGACTTTCCCAAGAGCCTCAGAACTCCGAGAGCAGATCTGCGTCCAGATTCACTTCGAGGAATCACGAGATCCAGATCCACCGTGTGGAAATACGGTACGTTAGACTCACGGCGATATACAGAGGCAGAAAGTAATAAGTGTACGCGCACTGGGATGTATAGTAATGATAGGGTTTCTTCTTGTCCGAGAAGTTAGATATGTTTAGAGCGTACATGAAATAGCAACAGTACGTCGCAACTGGGCCCTCTGAACATGTCTGGGAAACGGATACACTGTTTAGTCAAATCATTGTGGCCACTGAATTTCACCTGATTGTTTCTTGGTGGCGTTGCTGGTACGCGACACCGTAAGGAAAATACAAAGAGCAACAGAATTAAAGGATCACTTTTTCGAAACCCCGTCATTGTCTTCCATTACGAAACGTAAGTTAGAAATCTGACTCAAAGGTGCCTACTGTCTTCCTCTATATTGGTGCTAAAGCAAGGCGTCCAGGGACGTAACCCCTCGGGCTCGGCGACACTTCGAACATCAACGTGTCGACACACGTGAAAAAAAAAAAAGAAGACTACACTTCAGAAGTTCATGTAACGTGTAAGGTGAGTTACTGACGAAACATTGGAACCAAATTTCACCACAATTCTGTCCCACGGGATCGTGGACGTGTCAAACTATAGGAAGTCATCATATACTCCCTTACCCACATTTGATGCCTTCTTTAGTCGCCTCTCCGCAGAACGTCAGAATGGCGACATCCAGGGTCGAAATCACGCGGTTTTCTTATAAATGACCAAGAAGCAGATTTCACACACGTCGACTTTGAATCGTTGAAAATCATTCGACCAAATTTGAACGTGATCTAAAGCAGCAAATGATGTTTATGCTTTCTCAGCCCTCCTATTTTGATGCCTTCCTGTGACGTGATCATGGAAGGTTGTGACATCGACACATGCATGAACAAAACGCCAAAGCGTCCCTTTAAGACCCAAGTTCGGCAATATCCTCGGCGGCAGCCATCAACATTTATTGAGAATTTTAAAAATGTGCCTTTACAGAGGAAGTCTGTGATGCAATGATAGACCCCTGATGGCAGGCAACCACTTGACACCACTCCGCCGTCGGTTGCCTGGGGTGAAATGTGGGAGAATCAACGCCCCAAAGAAAGATATAGTTTCATTCAAGCTCTTTATGCCACCCTCTGAGACGTTTTCGTGTCGATTCAGAGCGGTGATGTGACTAAAATCTTTCCCTCGGCCACCCATTATAAAACTGCTTGATTTCAATGCTGTATGCCGCCGTTCTGACCTCCACCGTAGAGGCGTCAAAAGAAGGGATGAAATGTGTGGAAGAAGGCGTGTGACGACCTACAGATCGCGCGACACGTTGGCCTGAAATGTAGTGAAATTTGGGGTCAATGTGACATTACTAAACTACCTTACATGTCACATGAGCTTATGAGCTCTTTCTTCCGCACGTGTGGAGACCTTGCTGTTTGAGGCGTAGCCGAGACAGAGGATGATATCGCAGTGCGCCTTGCTTTCTCACCATTACAGAAGACGGTTGTAGGCACATTTATGCCAAATTTCAAACTTAAGTGTTGCAGTCGGAAACGGTTACGGGGTCTCGAAAAAGTTAATTCAGATAAGCAGTGTATATAACTGGAACAGAGACGAACGGAATTAACGTAGCGATAGTACGGGCTACATATGGGCACCGACTGATATACATTACTCTGACAAAGGGCAGAAGGTTACGACACGATGTGTGGGAATGAACATCTCGGAAAGACTTACCCTGACTGTTCTTCAAGCGTTACCGTCGTGAGCACTTGCAGAGAGTGGCTGAAGGACGGTAGGCGACAAGAGTTTGAACATCTCTGTGTCATCGTCCTCTGTATGACATAAGACAGGCGACGATATGTAGCAGATCTGATGAAAGTGCAGACAAAACTATTTCGAGGCACACGCTTCAGCGCACATTCCTAAACAAGGCGCTCTCTAGTATACGACCCGCACGATTTTCTACTTTCACCCGACGACATCATCAATTACGATTGCAGTGGGCACGGGATCGTCGATATGGGACCACGGATCAACTGAAACGTTTCACCTAACCGGAAAGTCCGCCCCGATAGCTGAATGGCCAGGGAGACGGACTGCTGTCCTAAGGGGCCCGTGTTCGATTCCCGGCTGGCTCGGAGATTTTCTCCACTCAGGAAATGACTGTTGTGTTGTCTTCATCATCATTTCATCCCCTTCCGGCGCTCAGGTCGCCCAATGTGGCGTCGAATGTAAGAAGACCCGCACCAAGGCGGCCTGATCTGCCCCGTAAGAGGCCTCCCGGCCAATCGCTCCAAATGCTCATTTCCATTTACCTGGTCGGAAAAATTAAGTTTGTTGCTGCACAAGCTCGAGGGGCATGTCTGAATACTATGATAATGTAATATAAAGTTCTGTATGCCCACGAATCTCACTATAGCTTTTCATTCACTTACCTGCAGTTCGTCAGGTGTCCCTCTTGTTGTTTGGAACTAAAACTTAACTTTGCTGGCACGCCTCGCACTGTTGCGTGATCAGCTAGCAGCAATCTTTATAAATACATTGAGACTGCAGCTACCTAAATTTCAGGCATACTTCCTGCTATTTATTTTTATGTACAAAAGCAGAGCAGAGTTTTCCAGTGCGCAGGTAAAAATCAACGTAGTACGAAAATAATCTTTCGTGTGATGTGATTACGGAACGGTGACCATCTGTAAATTTTTCATATAATCCAGAAGTTACATTTTCTAGCAGCATACAGACTTAAAGAGCGATGATTAACTATCATATCTTTTGATTTTTGATAAGGAAGACAATGTATTACAGACAGCTACTCTTTTCGTTCACTTATTCATCGTTTACCGACTATCAAGTTCAGTTTAGAATAATTAAATTTCGAGCGGGTGTGCTGATTTTCGTAAGACGAGCGGGCGCGGTGTACTTTCTACACATGTAAAGTATAGCTCCCTTTATGTTATCAAGGTAAACAAGCAACAGCGAAATCATAGTTTAATTAAACAATGAAAAAGTAAACTTGCATACTACGTGCTAAAGCGCAGTTTAATTGGACAATACTAGAATAAACTTTCATTAAATCACTCTGTTGCTGCAGACAGATGTTAACCCACAGTAATGACCGACGTGAGGCATTAAACAGCACTGCTGCATCAGATTCCAGCCAACTGCTTATTCGCGTATTCATTATCTCGTGGACAACTGCCATAATGTGGGATTATGCTACTAGCGCGTAATGTGGATTATTTTCTTGCACGGATCGCAAATTTTTTCTGGTCTAGCTTACTGCTGCTCATTTGCACGTACGGCGACACAATTTATCGCTGTGTTAGCTCAAGCACTAACGAAGGAGCAGGTATGGTTTCACCATAATAAAGCAACAACGGAACGGTGCAAAACAAATTTATTTGTGTTTGGAGCACTTCATAATATGCCGACCCGCTCTAGTGTTATATGGTTCAAATGGCTCTGAGCACTATGGGACTTAACATCGGATGTCATCAGTCCCCTAGAACTTAGTACTACTTAAACCTAACTAACACACACATCCATGCCCGAGGCAGGATTCGAACCTGCGACCGTTGCAGTTGCGCGGTTCCGGACTGAAGAGCCTAGAACCGCTCGGCCACCGCGGCCGGCAGTAGGGTTATATATAAAGTATTGGACGAATTATATTTAGTCGAGGCATTTATATATCACGGTACACTGACGACGCATGATTAGAAGATTTCCTTCTGCTTACTAAATAGTGCACTACAACATTGCTTTATCGTAGAATGAAACATCATCAATCGTTTCTCTGGATACAGTTTAAACGAGACCTTGCAATTAGAGTTGGAGCAGCTTATCTTATATTCATGAATCATTACGCAATTGTAGAATCATATTTAAATATTATTCAGAGAGGAGCATAGTATTAAAGATCTACAGTCTACAGACTGTACATTAAGCCTAATAAGGAGCACACTAAAGCGAAAGTTTGAACAGTATCTCACTTCAATCAACAGCTTTCACAACAAGATTTTGTCACACAATTTTTTCAGTGAAAAGTTATCCTGAAATAGTTTCAGTATAACACGGATCCCATGGAGAGACGTTGGGTTGGTTTGAAAAGACGTCAAACAGGTATACAGGATGTCGCAGAAATGATGCAATAAACTTCGAGGGGTTGTAGTGGGTGTCTTGACGAACAAATCGAGGATAGGAACCCATGCCTGGAAACATAATCCAGTGACGCTACAAAGCGCCGAACTTATAGGAGTCGAAGAGTGCCATTGGGCCACACTTACAGCAGAAAACGCGACTTTATACGCTGACGTACGGTAGGCGGAACCTATCACAATGTCGTTTGTCATTCAGTGGTCGCTGCTGATTGCCACGATCACCAGTGAGGGAGACGAATATGTCAAAGTGATGTTTGTTATTTATGTTAGGAACAGCAGCAAAGTTGTATTCCCAACCGAAGATCTGAGCAAAGTATACAACAACATGAAATCCTCTGCCTAACGTGAAATAAACAGTAGCATTTAACTTCATGGACCTTAAAATAGCGGCCATAAATGAAAAAAAAACATGACTTTGACATATTTCGCTAGTCAACAACGACGGATGTTACAATCAGTAGCCGGCCGCGGTGGCCGCGCGGTTCTGGCGCTGCAGTCCGGAACCGCGGGACTGCTACGGTCGCAGGTTCGAATCCTGCCTCGGGCATGGGTGTGTGTGATGTCCTTAGGTTAGTTAGGTTTCAGTAGTTCTAAGTTCCAGGGGACTTATGACCTAAGCTGTTGAGTCCCATAGTGCTCAGAGCCATTTGAACCATTTTGAACCATCAGTAACATAATCTACCACCCGGACCACCATAAGATTGCTAACTTCAGGCCAATGCTTCATCGTGTACATAAAATCCCCTCAGCCCTAATCAACAGGGAAAGAAGATTAGCATAATTTAATTTGTTGTTCATAATAATGGGTAAGTTCTACCAGAAAATAAAAGAAAGAATTGCTGACAGTAAATCTCTGCACCGTGCTGGTGACAATTCGACACAAGACGCGGCTGGTTGTTGTTTCATCTATAAACCTTACCGCAGTAACCTGTGCATGGCTGAATAGCTTCTTCTCCGAAGATTTCACAGAACCTAAGTAACATAAGTAAGGAAATGTGGCATTCGAAGAACAAAAATAGCGATTTAAAACACACTAATAATAACAGGCCTAAACGGCAAATCTACACTGCTCATTGATATGTGATGTGTCAATATACGTCACATTGAAGGAGCACGGGGTTCAAAACCCTTCTCCACGCAATACGTGGCTTTTGCTCCGAAATGTGCCATATAACTTCGACTATGGCTCATTCCATGTCAAGCGGTCTAAATTTAGATAAGGTCCCCCCTCGACCATCTATAATTCTGTTTAAATATTTACAGAATGTGCATACAGGACTTACATGAAACATTTCCAGATTACAGTTCCATAAGCAGTTTATTTGGACCACTAGTCACCTTTTTGTGGATACTTTTTTGACATCGCGACTTACATGAATAAATCATCAAGTTTGTTTCACTATGGCTCATGATCTAAGGATCTTGTCATGCTGGAACTTAGTGAGCTCTTGAAGTTTGTTTGACTCAAAGAAGTTTTCAAGCTTTGCAGATGTGTTTCCCGAGAAGGCGTTGAGAAATTAAGGACATTATGTGGAAAGTTTTTTTATATTGTTAGCTTAAAGTGGAAAGTGAGCGCTATGTTTACGTCACAACATCTTGAAGCTAGGCATATGTGGGAAGTACAAAGTACCCTGTATGAAAATTAACTTAACACTGGCCTTCCAGGACTGTATAAATCGTGTGAAATGATTTTAACCATACTGGCTGCATCGTAATCAATAGAATGATCGTTTTCCGCACTGAATGGAATAAACACCTTCGACAGGGATGCGCAAGAACAAAGCCATCTGTCCGCATGTGCAGAGGAAAGGATCTTTTAGTGCAGATGAATGTTCGAAACCAATTTTTCGACGACTTTACTCAGGAGGTCTGTAAAAAGAACGGGCAAGATCGTGGTGAGTGAGCAATGTCACATATACATAAAATTGATATCTTTCATGTTTCATGCCTTACTAACATGTTCAGCACGCGCCTCTGTTCTTAATACATGTCCTACCATCCTATCCCTTCTTCTTGTCGGCGTTTTCCACATGTCCAGTCCTCTCCAGTCCTTACCGATTCTGCGGACGACGTCCTTATTTCTTACCTCATTAACCCATTTAATTTTTAACGTCCTGTTCTTTCATCAGATCACAAATGCTTCGATTATCTTCATTTCTAGTTGTCCCGCAGTCTGTGGTTCATTACCATGCAATGCTGTTTTCTGAATGTACACTGTCAGAAATTAATTTTTCATATAAGGTGTGATGAAAAAGTTTCCTTTCGAAAGCCGTACAGTCCAGAATAGGTATGCCAGTCAGGCAAAATCTCGGTGAGCACTGAGGTAGTCATCCCAGCCGATGCACCAGATTGAAGATAGTCGTTTGGTAAAACACCGTGTCGTGCTGCGTGAAGACGTTCGTACCTGTCTGCTCCACATCCTCGTCCGACACGAATCGTCGACCCATCGAGGCTTTTTTAAAGGACCAAAGGCGAGATATAGCATGGGGACAAATAGCGATTGTATGGCGGGTGTTAGTGTCTCCCACTTGAGAAGGCGTAACGGATGGCCTTCCACATCGATAGGCGTCTTGTGTCGTATTCTCACCAGCACAGAATTTGGCACACCGTTCCAAGACGGTGGTTTTCCACTGTGTGACGTCCCATCCCACCTTCTTCTCTCGCCGGGAGGAGACGCGACTCCTAACGATGTTCGTCCCCATCGGTGTGAAGTGGAACAGCGCCTGTAACTCTAGTAAGAGCACAACCCCTTGAGTTGTTAAGAAATATTCTGTTATCTGTTCACAACAGTCAAAAATGGCTTGGCTCTGAGCACTATGGGACTTAACATCTGTGGTCATCAGTCCCCTAGAACTTAGAACTACTTAAACCTAACTAACGTAGGGGCATCACACACATCCATGCCCGAGGCAGGATTCGAACCTGCGACCGTAGCAGTCGCGCGGTTCCGGACTGAGCGCCTAGAACCATTAGACCACCGCGGCCGGCTGTTCACAACAGTCTTCTCAGTTTGTGCGAACTGGTAAACTGCAACATTTTATTTTTATTTTTATGCCCGGTTAGTTCCGTGATGAAATAAAATCTTGATTCTTGATTTCATCATTACGGTCGTGTTTCACATCATAGATAGCGAGGACGAAAATTTGCTCTCTACTATTCCGCTGCTATGCCGTTGCTACGTCCAGTTATTAACAACGGTTCAACGTAACTCCAGAGATAACTTATGTTGGAGTAAATGTTTTTTTTTTATTTTAATACGTTTAAACTAATCACTCTTCACTGTCCATTATTCACGTACTCAGTCAGTCACTTAAAATGTTTAAAAAGTTAGGCGACACGTAAGATTTACCTTTTGACCCAGATTTTATTGTACTTTCTGTAATTAATTGTTCGTCCCTACAGTACACGCACACCGATATGTCATTCAAGATTAACTTCTATTCAGTTCAGTAATCGTGACGCTGACGACAACTTTTGGCTAATTGGCGTACTTGTCTTTCTTCGTGTCTGCGTTTTATTATGTCCTACTCAAGACTACGAATTGTTTATCTGTCGTTGATCCATTGCTCTCAAGGTTTTGCTCTCAGGGTTTGTAACTGTTCGTCAGTACGAAGGCTAAGTCCGATAAACCAATATCACTCAATTGAAGTCTAACACTCGTCTTACTATACCGTCGTGTTGAGAACGGTAAAGATTAACTTTCATCAGACTGAGCAATACTTCAGTCTCTACCTCACAAATTATCAAACGTCCAAAACTGAAACAACCTAACAGCGTATGCACCCTGACAACCACTGCAAAAGTACTCTAGAGCGGCTCAAGAACAACTAACTAACTGAACATTTCCATATCCAAGTTGCATTGTAGTCGCACTGAATTTTCTCTTCGATGCGGCTAGAACTCTCTTCCACGGTAAATGTTATCTTTGACTGAATTACCTTCTTGGATTTAACCTTCGTTCATATGATTTTGAATTTATTCTGTAGATGTTTGATAAGGAATCTATGATAATCCTTTCCTTTTATCTCCTCTTTTTGTATGCTATTCTCAGTATCTGAATAATGTAGCCGTTAATCAAAACATTACCAGTGTAGATGTTATCGTCAATAGTTGCCGTCACTGTCAAGATGACTCACTTCCCTACTTTAAGTTTCCACAAAGTTTGTTAATTGGGGTTTTCTGTCCTTGGGGCGTCACAACAGGCATACTGCCGCATACACATTATTCATTCTCCAATGAATTTCTATCGGTGTTTGTCGATCGGCAATCAACAAAAGAACAACGCCACTTTCCTCCTGTTTGGACATAATGGGTTATAATGTCGCCATTGCTCACTTTTGCGCATTTACCGCACACATGTCGGAAAGACACAAATGCTGCACTAATACTTTGCCTACATGTTGGTGATTAAATACTCGCATCGAAGTCGTGCTACGTTGCTCATACGCTGCAGCAGTTCCCTCAAACAGAAACTTCCTGATTACAATATTAGGCCTGGTGTTTGACATTAGAGGACTTCTTTTGAGCAAGCGTTCCAATTTTCCCTGTGCTAGTCTGCGTCTTATGTCCTCTTTACTTCGTCCACAATGATTTATTTTGCTTCCAAGGCAACAGAATTGGCTGAATTCGTCTACCTCGTGACCACCAATTTTGATGCGATGTTTATTTCTAATTTAATTTTTGCTGTCCTTCATTACTTTCACCTTTCTCCCGTTTACTGTCAATCCTTTGTGTGTGCTCAGGGACGGTTCATTCCATTCAAGAAGTCCTTCAGTTCTTGTTCACATTCTCTGAAGATATCAATGTTATCAATGAATCTTATGGATGTTATCTTGCCACCCTAAATTTTATTCACTTCCTTGAACCTTCCTTTCACTTTCGTCATTGCATCTTTGATGCAAAGATTGCAGAATAGCGGCGAAAGTCTACATGCCTGCCTTATACCTTTTCGAATCAGAGCACTTCGTTCTTTTCCTACCATTCTTATAGTCCCCTCTTGATTCTTATACATTTTGTATCTTAACAGTCTTTCTTTATAGCTTAAACAACTCTCCTGAGAATTTCGAACATCTCGGAGCACTTTTTCTTCTTGAATACTATAAATGCGTCACGAGTTTTCTTAAGTCCTGCCTCCACTGTCAAATCCATTGCGAGAAATGCCTCTCTGGTAGCTTTACCTGTCCTGAAGTCAGACTGATCGCCATCTAACAGATCCTCAGTTTTCTTTCCCATTCTTCTGTATATTGTCCCTGTGAGCAAGTTGTACACGTGAGATTTCTATCTATATCAATCCTTGTATCTATCTACTACAATCCTTGTAGTTACCTTTCCTTTAATTATTTTTAGTATAAATTGTATATTCAACGAAAACTTCGCACCCATCACCCGCAGCAAACTTTCGCAAGAACTGCAAGTATCAACGTGCTTGCTTTACCTGAGCCCGCCCAACAAGTGTATGTTTGAATGCGAGACACTCGTTATGCACATGCGTCAAATGTCGACAAGTAGAACAACTCATCACCTACCTGCACACTCACAATCAAAGCTCTTACTTTACAGGGTGACGCCGTAATTTTGTTACGAACTTTCACGGACGATGGCGAAATGTAAATGTATCAAATGGTTCAAATGGCTCTGAGCACTACGGGACTCAACTTCTGAGGTCATTAGTCCCCTAGAACTTAGAACTAGTTAAACCTAACTAACCTAAGGACATCACAAACATCCATGCCCGAGGCAGGATTCGAACCTGCGACCGTAGCGGTCTTGCGGTTCCAGACTGCAGCGCCTTTAACCGCACGGCCACTTCGGCCGGCCGTAAATGTATCAGTTTGAGGTAAGAGCCCCTGGTCCGGAAACGACCAGTCAAAAGACATAAGTGAAAATCGTTCGAATCACTCTGATAGCGGATTACACGTACCGGTACTGTTGTTGCTGAGAGTGTTGTGTCGTCAACTTTCTGAGGTTGTAGTATTGCCAAAAGAAAGAAAAAATCTAGTAAACATAGAATGAATAAATTGAGAGCTATTAGGACTTTTTCATCGTCGCTAATGTGAAACACACGTCATCTACTACAAGCTCTTTGGTTTCAATATGTTTAAGCAGGTGGTATGGACCAAACCTAGAAAAAAAATTCCACTAAGAAGTAGCTCCAAAGTACATACCTTAAGAGCTATGAGCACTTGTCAATCTACATATTGAGAAACGCATCTCTTCTACTGAGCAGGTACCCATACCTTATAAGGTGCACATTTCAGAGACCATGTGCTGTATCGTCCGAACAAGACACAGCCAGGGCAAAAGCACAACAGGCGCAAAGATGTGAACGAGTGACAGTGCCATAGATACTCTCCACTTGTGCGAGTTCCACCAGCCCCACTGGCGGCGCTGAGGATGAAGCTATCGACTTCGCCTCGGCCGATTGCAGACAAGTACAATCCGCTAATGACCGGACGACAACGGACAGAAGCCTAGCCGGCCGCGGTGGCCGTGCGGTTCTAGGCGCTTCAGTCCGGAACCGTGAGACTGCTACGGTCGCAGGTTCGAATCCTGCCTCGGGCATGGATGTGTGTGATGTCCTTAGGTTGGTTAGGTTTCAGTAGTTCTAAGCTCTAGGGGACTGATGAACTCAGATGTTAAGTCCCATAGTGCTCAGAGCCATTTGAACTATTTTGAACAGAAGCCTACTCGAAAGACAGAAGAGCAGCTCTCGCCCACTCGGTTATACATCATCGTCCAAGGTTGACTTAGAGAACGTCGATTAGTGACCTCTTAGACAGTTGTTGTAAATTGCATTTGCTGTTTAGTGCGAAGTTTATCAACGATTATTTGCCCATAGCCATTGAGGACCTTTTTGCGTTACATTACATGCAGTGCTCCAAACTTCATTATTAGACAAGTCACAAACATAGGGAAACCTTTTTAACTAATTTGTGTGACTTTGTTACTAATTTGTTGGAGTGTCGTAGAACCTTCGTTCTTCTATCCTATTACCTGACCCTGAAGCACAGCTGAGTAATAGTGGCAGGCATAAATTGTCTTAGCGGTGTACCGCACCAGAAGGCGTTTCACGAACTCACAAACTCGGCCTACAGTGACAACATCTACATCTACATCTATACTCCGCGAGCCACCTTACGGTGTGTGGCGGAGGGTACTTATTGTACCACTATCTGATCCCCCCTTCCCTGTTCCATTCACGAATTGTGCGTGGGAAGAACGACTGCTTGTAAGTCTCCGTATTTGCTCTAATTTCTCGGATCTTTTCGTTGTGATCATTACGCGAGATATATGTGGGCGGTAGTAATATGTTGCCCATCTCTTCCCGGAATGTGCTCTCTCGTAATTTCGATAATAAACCTCTCCGTATTGCGTAACGCCTTTCTTGAAGTGTCCGCCACTGGAGCTTGTTCAGCATCTCCGTAACGCTCTCGCGCTGACTAAATGTCCCCATGACGAATCGCGCTGCTTTTCGCTGGATCATGTCTATCTCTTCTATTAATCCAACCTGGTAAGGGTCCCATACTGATGAGCAATACTCAAGAATCGGACGAACAAGCGTTTTGTAAGCTACTTCTTTCGTCGATGAGTCACATTTTCTTAGAATTCTTCCTATGAATCTCAACCTGGCGCCTGCTTTTCCCACTATTTGTTTTATGTGATCATTCCACTTCAGATCGCTCCGGATAGTAACTCCTAAGTATTTTACGGTCGTTACCGCTTCCAATGATTTACCACCTATGGCATAATCGTACTGGAATGGATTTCTGCCCCTATGTATGCGCATTATATTACATTTATCTACGTTTAGGGAAAGCTGCCAGCTGTCGCACCATGCATTAATCCTCTGCAGGTCCTCCTGGAGTACGTACGAGTCTTCTGATGTTGCTACTTTCTTGTAGACAACCGTGTCATCTGCAAATAGCCTCACGGAGCTACCGATGTTGTCAACTAAGTCATTTATGTATATTGTAAACAATAAAGGTCCTATCACGCTTCCCTGCGGTACTCCCGAAATTACCTCTACATCTGCAGATTTTGAACCGTTAAGAATGACATGTTGTGTTCTTTCTTCTAGGAAATCCTGAATCCAATCACAAACCTGGTCCGATATTCCGTAAGCTCGTATTTTTTTCACTAAACGTAAGTGCGGAACCGTATCAAATGCCTTCCTGAAGTCCAGGAATACGGCATCAATCTGCTCGCCAGTGTCTACGGCACTGTGAATTTCTTGGGCAAATAGGGCGAGCTGAGTTTCACATGATCTCTGTTTGCGGAATCCATGTTGGTTATGATGAAGGAGATTTGTATTATCTAAGAACGTCATAATACGAGAACACAAAACATGTTCCATTATTCTACAACAGATTGACGTAAGCGAAACAGGCCTATAATTATTCGCATCTGATTTATGACCCTTCTTGAAAATGGGAACGACCTGCGCTTTCTTCCAGTCGCTAGGTACTTTACGTTCTTCCAGCGATCTACGATAAATTGCTGATAGAAAGGGGGCAAGTTCTTTAGCATAATCACTGTAGAATCTTAAGGGTATCTCGTCTGGTCCGGATGCTTTTCCGCTACTAAGTGATAGCAGTTGTTTTTCAATTCCGATATCGTTTATTTCAATATTTTCCATTTTGGCGTCCGTGCGACGGCTGAAGTCAGGGACCGTGTTACGATTTTCCGCAGTGAAACAGTTTCGGAACACTGAATTCAGTATTTCTGCCTTTCTTCGGTCGTCCTCTGTTTCGGTGCCATCGTGGTCAACGAGTGACTGAATAGGGGATTTAGATCCGCTTACCGATTTTACATATGACCAAAAATTTTTAGGGTTCTTGTTTAGATTGTTTGCCAATGTTTTATGTTCGAATTCGTTGAATGCTTCTCTCATTGCTCTCTTTACGCTCTTTTTCGCTTCGTTCAGCTTTTCCTTATCAGCTATGATTCGACTACTCTTAAACCTATGATGAAGCTTTCTTTGTTTCCGTAGTACCTTTCGTACATGATTGTTATACCACGGTGGATCTTTCCCCTCGCTTTGGACCTTAGTCGGTACGAACTTATCTAAGGCGTACTGGACGATGTTTCTGAATTTTTTCCATTTTTGTTCCACATCCTCTTCCTCAGAAATGAACGTTTGATGGTGGTCACTCAGATATTCTGCGATTTGTGCCCTATCACTCTTGTTAAGCAAATATATTTTCCTTCCTTTCTTGGCATTTCTTATTACACTTGTAGTCATTGATGCAACCACTGACTTATGATCACTGATACCCTCTTCTACATTCACGGAGTCGAAAAGTTCCGGTCCATTTGTTGTTATGAGGTCTAAAACGTTAGCTTCACGAGTTGGTTCTCTAACTATCTGCTCGAAGTAATTCTCGGACAAGGCAGTCAGGATAATGTCACAAGAGTCTCTGTCCCTGGCTCCAGTTCTGATTGTGTGACTATCCCATTCTATACCTGGTAGATTGAAGGTTCCCCCTATTACAATAGTATGATCACGAAACTTCTTCACGACGTTCTGCAGGTTCTCTCTGAGGCGCTCAACTACTACGGTTGCTGATGCAGGTGGTCTATAGAAGCATCCGACTATCATATCTGACCCACCTTTGATACTTAACTTAACCCAGATTATTTCACATTCGCATTCGCTAATAACTTCACTGGATATTATTGAATTCTTTACTGCTATAAATACTCCTCCACCATTGGCGTTTATCCTATCCTTGCGGTATATATTCCATTCTGTGTCTAGGATTTCGTTACTGTTCACTTCCGGTTTTAACCAACTTTCCGTTCCTAATACTATATGCGCACTATTTCCTTCAATAAGAGATACTAATTCAGGAACCTTGCCCTGGATACTCCTGCAGTTTACCAATATTACGTTAACTTTTCCTGTTTTTGGTCTCTGAGGACGGACGTTCTTTATCAACGATGATAATGTCCTCTCTGGTAAGCCGTCAGGTATTTTATCGTTTCGCCCAAGGGGGGGTCCCTCTAACCTAAAAAACCCCCGTGTGCACGCCACACGTACTCTGCTACCCTAGTAGCTGCTTCCGGTGTGTAGTGCACACCTGACCTGTCTAGGGGGGCCCTACAGTTCTCCACCCAATAACGGAGGTCGATGAATTTGCAACCATTATAGTCGCAGAGTCGTCTGAGCCTCTGGTTTAGACCCTCCACACGGCTCCAAACCAGAGGACCGCGATCGACTCTGGGCACTATGCTGCAGATATTAAGCTCAGCTTGCACTCCGCGTGCGATGCTGGTTGTCTTCACCAAATCAGCCAGCCACCGGAAGGAACCAAGGATGGCCTCAGAACCCAAGCGGCAGGCGTCATTCGTTCCGACATGTGCTACTATCTGCAGCCGGTCACACCCAGTGCGTTCAATAGCTGCCGGAAGGGCCTCCTCCACATTACGGACGAGACCCCCCGGCAAGCACACCGAGTGCACACTGGCATTCTTCCCCGATCTACCCGCTATTTTCCTGAGGGGCTCCATAACCCGCCTAACGTTGGAGCTCCCTATAACTAATAGGCCCTCCCTCTGTGACTGTCGGGACCTTGCCGGAGAATCGGCCACTGGCCCAACAGGCGAGGCATCCTGTGGTGGCTCGGAAACGATGTCATCACCACTAGGAAGCACCCCGTACCTGTTGGAAAGGGGTAAGGTAGCTGCCACGCGGCCAGATCCCACCTTCGCCTTTCGGCCAGGCACGCGCGAGCCCACCACTGTCCGCCATTCACCCTGGAGTGATGGCTGACCGGTAAGATGCTCACTGCCGGAAGACGCAGCGACATCAGGGGTTCCATGTGATTCCAAGGCCACCGAAGTAGGCATAGGTCTCACCACAGTTGCCCCAACGCCACTACGAGCCGACGCCTGCGCCTCGAGCTCGATGAGCCTAACAGACAAAGCCTCCACCTGCCCCCGAAGAGTGGCCAATTCTCCTTGCGTCCGCTCACAACAACCACAGTCCCTACACATGACTATGTTTACCCTACTCTATACGGTGACAAATTCCCAAGATAATCTTCTGATGAGCTACTTTGATAATCAAGAAACACTCACTGAAATACGAGACGCGAAAACTACGCTAGGTTTTCCCAGAAAAACTATTTAAAAGTTAAGCGCAGCAAATAAGTACAAAAACGCTTTATACAAACAGTACTCGCTGCTGCTGGTGCTCTCGCTCTGGCTGTCACAAGACAACTGCTGATTCAAGTGACTAGTGGCTAACGGCCGCGAAACAAACAAAAGACGGTTTTAGGGCGCTTTCTGTTCTAAACGATCAAGAAAACACTAAGAAATCTAACACGAAAATTACGTAAAGTTTTATCAAGAACTGTTAGTTACTATGCAGAGCAGATAAACACAAATAGAATCCCTTCCTTAGTGGAAGGTCGTAAACAAAATGTAAAATAAACGCTTTATACAAACAGTACTCGCTGCTGCTGGTGCTCTCGCTCTGGCTGTCACAAGACAACAATGGCAACTCGGCCTCCACAGCAGTAGCGAAGGGGCCTTTACAAAACTGGCGACGATGGTTTACAAAACCATGTGCACCGGAGATTTTTGTCTTGTTTGGTCGGTACTACCACTTCTGAAAGTTGGCTACCGTACAGTTTTAGCAGCGATGGTACCGGTGGATGTATTGCACGCTCAGAGGCACCAGGACGATTCTCGTTCATTGCTTTTAGGAATAGGCTCGCTGACCTCAACCTGATATATTTACCCTTCTACATCAGCCCCGCAAGTTTGTAACATCATCACGGAGTCATCCTGTATGACCAAAGCACATAAACTGCTGTTAAACGTTTGAGAACAGTATCGCCATGGAAGCCGCGCTACTGCCGCCGGCAGGCCCGCGCTGCGGCCTGTATTTTCCCGGAGCAGGAGACGCCGGGTGGCTCTCAGCTCTGCCGGGCCACAGTTTGGTTACCCGCGTCATAAAAACTTTAATGCAGTGACGGCGCCGAAGAAAAAGGCGGCGCTGGCCGCCGCGAGGGGAGGGCCCGAGCTGGTGGCCGGGGGCGGCGTGGGAACTGCGGAGCCGGAAACTGCTGCAACTACCCTCCGCCCCACACCACGCCCCCCCCCCCCCCCCCCGCCCCACAACCCCTAGCCGCAGCGCAGTGCCGCCTAGCGGTCTTCACACCAGTTGTGACGTCGCTGCTTCTCTAAGGCGTCGCCTTTATGTCTGCCGTCGCTGCTGCCTGATCGTTAACTGGAAACTCTGCTAAAATAGTACTAATTCTGGGACTAGGCATGACGAAAAACACTGTCGCAGGTTAGTAACAGCCACATGCGACTTGTGGCTTAGCATGTGACTCTGACAGGTTAAGTGACTAATTTCTCAGACAATGTGGAGAATATTCAGTGTGTTAGAAGACTGAAGAGAGCAATGGAAAATACACTCCTGGAAATTGAAATAAGAACACCGTGAATTCATTGTCCCAGGAAGGGGAAACTTTATTGACACATTCCTGGGGTCAGATACATCACATGATCACACTGACAGAACCACAGGCACATAGACACAGGCAACAGAGTATGAACAATGTCGGCACTAGTACAGTGTATATCCACCTTTCGCAGCAATGCAGGCTGCTATTCTCCCATGGAGACGATCGTAGAGATGCTGGATATAGTCCTGTGGAACGGCTTGCCATGCCATTTCCACCTGGCGCCTCAGTTGGACCAGCGTTCGTGCTGGACGTGCAGACCGCGTGAGACGACGCTTCATCCAGTCCCAAACATGCTCAATGGGGGACAGATCCGGAGATCTTGCTGGCCAGGGTAGTTGACTTACACCTTCTAGAGCACGTTGGGTGGCACGGGATACATGCGGACGTGCATTGTCCTGTTGGAACAGCAAGTTCCCTTGCCGGTCTAGGAATGGTAGAACGATGGGTTCGATGACGGTTTGGATGTACCGTGCACTATTCAGTGTCCCCTCGACGATCACCAGTGGTGTACGGCCAGTGTAGGAGATCGCTCCCCACACCATGATGCCGGGTGTTGGCCCTGTGTGCCTTGGTCGTATGCAGTCCTGATTGTGGCGCTCACCTGCACGGCGCCAAACACGCATACGACCATCATTGGCACCAAGGCAGAAGCGACTCTCATCGCTGAAGACGATACGTCTCCATTCGTCCCTCCATTCACGCCTGTCGCGACACCACTGGAGGCGGGCTGCACGATGTTGGGGCGTGAGCGGAAGACGGCCTAACGGTGTGCGGGACCGTAGCCCAGCTTCATGGAGACGGTTGCGAATGGTGCTCGCCGATACCCCAGGAGCAACAGTGTCCCTAATTTGCTGGGAAGTGGCGGTGCGGTCCCCTACGGCACTGCGTAGGATCCTACGGTCTTGGCGTGCATCCGTGCGTCGCTGCGGTCCGGTCCCAGGTCGACGGGCACGTGCACCTTCCGCCGACCACTGGCGACAACATCGATGTACTGTGGAGACCTCACGCCCCACGTGTTGAGCAATTCGGCGGTACGTCCACCCGGCCTCCCGCACGCCCACTATACGCCCTCGCTCAAAGTCCGTCAACTGCACATACGGTTCACGTCCACGCTGTCGCGGCATGCTACCAGTGTTAAAGACTGCGATGGAGCTCCGTATGCCACGGCAAACTGGCTGACACTGACGGCGGCGGTGCACAAATGCTGCGCAGCTAGCGCCATTCGACGGCCAACACCGCGGTTCCTGGTATGTCCGCTGTGCCGTGCGTGTGATCATTGCTTGTACAGCCCTCTCGCAGTGTCCGGAGCAAGTATGGTGGGTCTGACACACCGGTGTCAATGTGTTCTTTTTTCCATTTCCACGAGTGTATTATACCCTTAAGGGGGTTAGGACGTCAAACGGGCCGGCATGGATCAGGAGAGGCACCACAGGACATTTTAATTTCCACTGTCTATACTTTTACAAATAACTTCATAAAACTTTGTCACCATGACCAGGAAGGATTCGGGATTCACACTCATAGCAGTGGAAATTCAGAAACATAAGAAATTTATTTTTTTTTAGAAAAGAAATTTCATCATTTTTTCACTTACTGTTGGCTGCATTTGTTGCTATAGGTACATTTTTCTTCACAAGTAAGAGAGATTCTTTGATGAATTTCGCACAGCATACAAACCATACTAACAGGTGTATGATACTCTTGACTTTTCCAAATCTATTAAAAACTGGGGTAAAAATTGAGATAATTAACGACAAAATTTGATTTTTTTATAAACGTAAAGTTTAAAACGTAACAGCTCATTAATTTTTTCATAAATTAAATAGATTCTACAGTTTCAGGCATCTGTAAGTATGGTTTGTATGCTGAGCAAAATTCATCTAAGAATCTCTCTTACTTATGAAGAAAAATGTATATATAGCAACAAATGCAGCCAATAGTAAATCAAAAAATGATGAAATTTCACATGTAAAAGAGTTTATTTTGTTATATTTTTGAAATTCCGCTGCTATGAGTGTGAATCCTGAATCCTTCCTGGTCATGCTGACAATGTTTCATGAATTTACTTGTAAAGGTATAGACAGTGCGAATTAAAATGTCCTGTGGTGCCTCTCCTGCTCCAAGTCGGTCCGTTTGACGTCCTACCCCCGCTAAATTTCTTAGGAGAATCTAAAAACCATGCATTTTTTGTACATAACTTGTTTGTGTCAAAAAAGTTTAATAGGCGTTTGGATACGACAGAATTATACTGCCCATCTCATCCCTGCAAGAAATAACAACGTGGATAAGAAATAAATCTAAATGCATTTATGTTAAGTTTTACCTCGACTGTTATTGATATGAATGAAACAACACGTTAACTATTACTTACTATTATCAGTAACTGTTTCACTGTATTCACAAAGCGCTTAACAGGTTTTAACTTCCATCATCATCGGGTAGATTTATATGCATTAGACATTCTGTGTTACGTTACAACTTAAGTGTACCTGTGACACTGTCTAGTCGATGAACAAAACACTATTTAAGAGTATGTTTTTGGGAAGGTTTTTGACAAAAAATTAAACGTATATTTTAACTTGGCCGGCCGGATTGGCCGAGTGGTTCTAGGCGCTACAATCTGGAAGCGTGCGACCGCTACGTTCGCAGGCTCGAATCCTGCCTCGGGCATGGATGTGTGTGATGTCCTTAGGTTAGTCATGTTTAAGTAGTTCTAAGTTCTAGGGGACTGATGACCTCAGAAGTTAAGTCCCGTAGTGCTCAGAGCCATTTGAACCGTTTTGTGAACTTGAAACAAAAACAACTAAACAGAATACATCCATTAGTCACAGGCTGTCGTCACATCTGACGTAACACAGCACATATAAACTGTTACATTTTGTAAGGATCTAAATCAGTGTGGATTCCTAAAGGACCAAACTGCTGAGGTCATCGGTCCCTAGACTTACACACTACTTAAACTAACTTATGTTATGAACAACAAACACATCCATGCCCAAGGGAGGAGTCGAAGCTCCGGCGGGAGGGTCCGAGCATTCTGTTACATGGTGCCTCTACCCGCGTGGCCACTCCGCGGGGCTATTTTTTGTAAGGAAAGACGGTGACAGGAAACTATTGCTGTTGTGATCTTCAGTCCGACGAATAGTTTCATGCAGCTCTCCACGCTACCCCATCCTGTGCAAGACTCTTTGAACCGTGAATTTACTTTCAAAACTTTTTCTTAAGAATTTACTTTATTTACTAGCGATTCATCAAGAACATTGACAAATTTAATCACACTACGTGAGCGTGGAAGTAGTTGCCAGGGAGTAACTGATGAAATCAAAACGAAATTGATTTTAACAAATGGGAATTTTATTCCTAAAAGCCTTTTTTTTTTAAGAAACAGATTTAAAATTATAAGCGGAAAGCACCCGCTAAATATCAAGTTACAATTTATTCAGAGGCCAAAAGATACAAATTTTTGAGTGTATGAGCTTTTGGGATGAGAATCTTGCCGCTCCCTTTTGACGCACCCGTAGTCACGACCGCTCACAACAGCCTCTGAAAGACTACACAGGTGCAAATCTGCAACACACCAGATGACCTTAAAATAAAAGTTTCAACAATTCACATAAGCGCACAAACTGTGCACCCTGTAGGAGGGATCGAAATGGTAGAAAACACTCAAATGAAAAGATTAACTTGCCACCGAAGCTGCAACTTGATTTGAAATTCTAAGAAAAGTCTTACGGTGGAAGGGTGGCAACTTTATATACTAAAAAGACCACTTAAATAAAAGACCATGATATGCAATCTTATATAAAATTATACAGGGTTGGCCAACCGCTTCTCAAGATGATTGGCAAGATAAAATCATATTTCAGGAAGTAGGCCGTTAAACTCCAAGCAATAAATTCATTAACACACCGAATCCGACAAACATGACAGAGCCAGCTCCGAACGACAGACAGACACTAACTGCCTAACAAATGCGAACGAGAGACAAATGGTTCAAATGGCTCTGAGCACTATGGGACTCAACTGCTGAGGTCATTAGTCCCCTAGAACTTAGAACTAGTTAAACCTAACTAACCTAAGGACATCACAAATATCCATGCCCGAGGCAGGATTCGAACCTGCGACCGTAGCGGTCTTGCGGTTCCAGACTGCAGCGCCTTTAACCGCACGGCCACTTCGGCCGGCAACGAGAGACAGACGAGCAAGCTGGGGACGAGAGACTGACTAAGAAAACAAGTAAAATTTAACAAATCACACAACATATCACCAATCACTTAACTTCTAATAAACCGCGATTTCTCGAGAAGACCTGGCGCAGCACCCCCAAATCGCTCTCCCGAACCGTCCGCTGCCAGCTGCTTCAACGGACGCAGGAAGGCGCGCCGATCACCCGTCTTTCGTGGTCCGCACCAACCGACCGACTGCCCGCTGCTCCGTGTGCGACTGCTGCTCCTTCGCGACTGGACTACTGGTGGGTCTCCCACTCACTTCCAGACACACGACGGCGGAAACACTTTCTCGGACCCAACCATGCAGGGGAAACACACCCCGTGGCAAAACGACATCCCTACACCAGGAAAGGACCGAGCCAAGCTCCACAAGATGGTAACTGAAGGGGCCCAGAAGCACTCGGGGAACCAGTTACACCACAGCGTCGCAGCTCACATCGGCCAGACTGATGTGGGATGACTTCTGTTGCTCTCGTGTCGACCGCGAAGCCACTCCCCTCGCTATACGGCGCGGCCCACTGGACTCACGTGGAGACCTCACATGTGCCAACGCTCAAGACGGAGAAGTCAACTTGTGTCTCAGTGTGCGACCGACCAACCTACCGATCCAGCCACCGGGCGACCACTCACTGAATTCTCTTACTGGTGGAATGGGAAGACTCTCAGTTTGCCGGCTTTAAAGGTTGATCCGAACGACCGACATACTACCACTCCGGACGACAGACCGACACTAACTGCCTCACAAATGCGGACGAGAGACAGCCTAGCAAGCTGGGGACGAGAGACTGACCCAGACTGACCCCGTCTGACTGACCAATTGACCGACTGGCGAGATCATAGCACCCCTTAAATACACGTGAGCAGGCAACCTTTGCCATTACTCACCAGAGGGAGACACCAAAGCTGCGATTGCCACAGCGGCGCCCCCGCCAGAAACGGAGGGCAACTGGCTCTGAGCACTATGGGACTCAACTGCTGTGGTCATAAGTCCCCTAGAACTTAGAACTACTTGAACCTAACGGACCTAAGGACAGCACACAACACCCAGCCATCACGAGGCAGAGAAAATCCCCGACCCCGCCGGGAATCAAACCCGGGAACCCGGGCGTGGGAAGCGAGAACGCTACCGCACGACCACGAGATGCGGGCGGAGGGCAACTGCTTTACACTACGCGCTGCGGCGCGCTCTTCATAACAACAAATTTTACCACGGCTCACTCTTCGCCTCCACAAATCACCAGTTTAGTACTGGAGGTAAGAGTGGGAGGTTAAAGACGAAGAGGGACACAGGAAACGAATACAATAAGCAAATTCAGAAGGATGTCGGTTGCATTGCCACTGCCAATCCTAGTTTTATATCCTCTGTACTTCGTGCACCATAAGGTAGGTTGCTGGCAAACAGCACAACTCAACTATTGCTTTAACTGCCTCGTTTTCTGATGTAATTCCTCTGCGTGGAAATTCACATTGATCAGTGCACGTATTCATCAACTCTACTAAATGTCTCCATATTGCTTTGAAACTTACTCAGAAATAATAGTGTTGTTTTACTATATAATCTTCGCAGTTCGTAGTAATGTTTCGGTTTTTCCCGTATGTTTTTTGCGATAGTTTTCAGATACCACCTTTATTTAAGTACTCTAACAGTTTGTATGTGATATATTACGACAGTGTGATGACATTCTGTGACCACTGGAAGCATTTAATTTTAGTAGTTTTAATTTCAAATTCACATTTATGATTAGTTTTCACTTAAAACAACTCCTGGAAACCATGTTCTGAATTAGTGTTTTGTTCTCCAGAGGACAGTGTCACATGTTACCCCTATGTCTTAACATAAAACACACATGTCATATAACACAAATGAATCGACCTGACCATGGAGGTTTAAGGCTCTGAAACACGTTATGATTACAGTACCTGTAGTTCCATTTAATAGAAAAAAAATTATTAGGACGTTATGAATGCCATACCAAGAAACTGACTGGTTCTGAGCGCCAAAACGAAAACGTTTGTTTCAGGTGCCATTAACAGAGAGGCACTGCATTCCATTTGCAAAAAAGAAGTACTGAACCACAGTCATAAAATTTTTTCTAGTAGAACTGTGGTCAACAAAATCCTTTCCCATTTCTTTTTAATTTCTAACAAGCAAATGACAAAATTAACATCAAGATAAAGCTCTTCCAGTACTGACATCTATGTCATAAAGAACATTATTCCTGGGAAAAGATGCTGTAAAGATTGAGGTAAAGTCCCTGTGATGTTGCGTAAAAAGTGGCGATGACATAAGCGGGCCTTTCCGTTTTGCAATTGATAATGATGGCTGGTATTTCAGATGTAGAACGGCTTGGCATACATTTGCCTCTTTTGAAAACCATCACATTTTTCCATTCTTCTGTTTCAGAAAAGAATTTCTACATAGCTATTTCAGGTGGGTGAGTATAACACAGTGTAAACACTTTGAATTTGGAGTTCTTACACAACTCCATTGAAAAAAATGTTTTAGCAGGAATATTAAGATCAATGAAGTCAGTTGTATGCTTGGAATTACGTGAACAATTTCATTGTTTTAGCAGACTCAACAGTACTGTAAGTCTCAGCTTAGCATCCAAGCAGCCACTAATAATTCTGACACGTCCTGTGTAGAAACCTTGCAGTTGTGGTGCCTCTGGCGACAGTCTGAGCTTGGTGCCCAAAGCGGCTGCTACTAACTGTGACATGTTCCGTATACAAGTCTTGCAGTTGTGGTGCCCCGGGGCATCTCCAATCTTGGCACCCCCAGTGGCGTCTACTGCCTGTGAAACGTCTTGTATTGAAATATTGCAGTTGTGATGCCTCTAGCACCCCTGTGAGCTTGCGCCTCAGGTTGCCACCACCAACTGTGACATCTCCTGTACAGAAATTGTACAGCCGTGGTGTCTCTGGTGCCCTGATCAGTTTGGCACCACAAGCAGCAGCCACTAATTCTGACAAGTTCTATACAGAGACGTTGCAGTTGTGGCGCCTCTCAGGTTAGCGGAACAAACGGCCACTGCTAATTGTGATATGGCGTACATAGGTATCTTACTGTTGTTGTGTCTCTTGAGCCACACAGCTTGGCGCCACAAGTGACCGCTACTAATTGTGTCACGTCCTGCACAGGAATTTTGCAGTTGTAGTACCTCTAGCATTCCTCTCAGCCTGGCGCCCCAAGTGGCCACTAATAACTGTCAAACGTCCTGTATAGGAATCTAGCTCCTGTAGTGCCTCTAGCGCCCCTCTCAGCCTGGCATCTAAAGCAGCTGCTTCTAATTGATACACATAATGCATAGGAATACTACAAATGTGGTGCCTGTGGCGCATCTCGTATCTTGCCACCCCAAGTGGAATCTAGGAATTACGACATGTTCTGTATAGAAACGTAGGATATGTGGTGCCTCTAGCAACTAACTAAGCTTGGAGCCCCAACTGCCTATTACTAAATGTGACCTGTCCTGTGTAGGAATCCTACAGTTGTGGAGCCTCTGGCGCCCCTCTCAGTTTTGAGCAACAAGCATCCATTACTAATTGTGACATGTCCTCTATAGAAAACTTGCAGTTGTGGTACCTCTGCCACCTCTCCCATCTGGCGCTCCAAGTGTACACTACTGCCGGCCGGAGTGGCCGAGCGGTTCTACGCGCTACAGTCTGGAGCCCCGCGACCGCTTCTATCGCAGGTTCGAATCCTGCCTCGGGCATGGATGTGTGTGATGTCCTTTGGTTAGTTAGGTGTAAGTAGTTCTAAGTTATAGGGGACTGACGACCTCAGAAGTTAAGTCCCATAGTGCTCAGAGCCATTTTTTTGTGCACTACTAATTGTGACACGTCCTTTACTGAAAACTAACTGCGACACAAGTATGCAGAATTTACGCTTGAGATGCCTCTGGGGTGCCTCTCCTTCCCGCGTCCCTAGTGGATTAGTAATTTTGACATTCCCTTTACAGTAAACTTTTAGTTGTGGCATCCCTAGCACCTCTCACAACTTGGCTGCACATGTGGCCGCTACTATGCCTGATACGAACTGTATGGTAACCTTACACTAATGGTGTCTCTGGCGCCCTTGTCAGGTTGGTATCCGAAGGTGCCGCTGATAATTATAACACGTCCACTATTTAAATACTGCAGCTGTAATGCCTCTGCGCCCCTCCCAGCACTGCACACCAAGCGGCTGGTACTACTCGTGACACATCCTGCATAGAAATTTCACATTTGTGGTGCCTCTGCCATCCCCCTCAGATAGCGCCCCGAGTGACTACTATTAATTGTGACACGTGATGTATAGAAATAACGCAGCTGCGGCGATTTTGGTGTCCCTCTCACCTTAGTGCACCAAGCTCCCGCTACTAATTCTGACACATCCTGCATAAAGATATCGCTGTAGCGGTACCTCTGGCGGCCCTCTCAGTTAGGTACCACAAGCGGCTGCCACTGATTGTGATAGGTCCTGCAAAGTAATTTTGCAATTGTGATGCCTCTGCGCCCTATAAGCTTGGGGCTGAAGTGGCTGCTACTAATTTTGATACATACTGCATAGAAATCTTTCAGTTGTGGTGCTACTAGGGTCCTTCTCAGCTTGGTGGCGCAAGTGTGCGCTACTAATTATGGTACATCTGGTATAGAAACCTAGTGTTTTTTGCCTGTGGTGCCCCTCTCAGCTAGCACCCCAAATGGCCACTTCTGTGACATGCCCTGTTTATAAATCCTACTCTTGTGTGCCTCTAACACCCCTCAGAAGTTGCCACACCACGTGGCCACTACTAAATGTGACATGTCCTTTATAGAAATCTAACAGTTGTGGAGTCCCTGGCGCTCTTATCAGCTTGGTGTCACAAGCAGCCCTTACTAATTTGACATGCCCTGCATAGAAATCTTTCAGCTGTGGTGTCTCGACACCCTTCTCATCTTGGCACCAAAGTGGACACTGCTAATTATGACACATGATGTACAGAAAACTTGCAGTTGTGGTGCCTCGGGTGCCCCTCTCAGCTACTGCCACCATTGGCTGTTACTAACTGGAACACGTCATGTTTAGAAAATTCGTTGTAGTACCTCTGTTTCTCCTCTCTGTTTGGCACCCCAAGTGGACAATATTAATTGTGAAATGTATTGTATAGAAATTTTGCTCTTATGGTGCTACTGGCGCCCCACTCATCTTGGCATCCCTAGCATAGTGCATAGGTCATCTAGAGTTGTGATGTCTGTGCCTCTGCTACCCTGTCAGCTTGTGTCACGAGTTGCCACTGCTTATTGTTACACGTTCCGTGTAACAATCTTGCGTTTGGTTCACCTCAGCCGCCACTCTTTGCTTGGAGACCCAATGGGCACTACTTATTGTGACACGTCCTGTGTAGAAATCATGCACTTAACGCACGTCTAGCGGCCTTCTCAGATTGACACCACAAGTGGCGCCATCTAATTACTGCACATTTTGTATAGGAATCCTAGTGTTGTGGTGGCTCTGCCACCCCTCGCAGTGGCCCAGAGTAATTGGGACATTTTGTGTATGGAGCTGTGGTGCCCCTTCTCAGCTCCTGCAACAAGTGCCTGCCACTAACTGAGACACTTCGCACTTGTCAGCTCTTGCTGTCTTCGGAATTGTGTGGATGATGCTTTTCCGAAAGTCAGATGGTATATCGCCAGACTCATACATTCTACACACCAACGTGAATAGTTGTTTTGTTAGCACCTCCCCCAATGATTTTATAAATTCTGATGGAATGTTATCTATCCCAAAGCTCTTTTAAATTCTGATTCTAATACTGGATCGCCGATCGCCCCTAAAGCAACTCCTGTTTCTTCATCTATCACATCAGATAAATCTCCCCCCTCATATAGGCTTTCTATGTATTCTTTCCACCTATCCACTATCGCCTCTTCATTTAACAGTGGAATTCCCGTTGCTTTTTATGTCACCTTAGGTTGTTTTGACTTTCTGTATGCTGACTCTGTCCTTCCGACAATCATTTCTTTTTCGATGTCTTCACATTTTTCTTGCAGCCGTTTTGTTTTAGCTTCCGTGCCCTTCCTGTGCATTTCATTCCTCAGGGACTTGTATTTCTGTATTCCTGAGTTTCTCGGAACATTTTTGTACTTCCTTCTTTCATCAACATGTCTTGTATGGAAATCTTACTCTTGTCATGTCTCCATAACCATTCTCTACTTGCTGCCCCAAACAGCCGCTGCTTATTGTGACATATCATGTACAATAATGTTAGAGTTGTTGTGCCTCTAGCGCCCGTCTCAACTTGGAGCGCCATGCTGGGACTACTAATTGTGACACAATATGTGTAGAGTTCGTACAGTAGAGGTGCCTGTGGCAGTTTCTCAGCTTGGAAACCAAGCGGCTGCTATTAATTGCGACGCATCTTGCATAAAAATGTTACAGTTGTCGTAGCTCTTGCACACCCTCAATTTTGTATCCCAAGCTATTGCTATCAACTGTGACAATTATGATATAGAACTCTCGAAGTTGTGGTGCCTCTCGCGCCACTATGAGCTATGGTCCTAAGCGCAACTACTAATTGTGATACTTGCTGTATGGAATCATTGTCATGTCTCCAGCGACTGTCTCAGGTTTTCCACCAGGCAGGGATTACCAGTTGTGACACGTCCAACATAGAAATCCTACAGTTGTGGTAACTCTAGCTCCCTTCTCAGGTTGGTAACCTAAGTAGCCCTACTGGTTGCGACACAGCCAGTATAGAAATCTTAGGGTTGGGGTGCCACTAGTGAACATCTCAGCTAGTTGCGTTAAGTGGCCCCTCTGAGCTTGGCTGTTACTAATTGTGACAAGTCTTGTATAGAAATCCTTTAACTGTAAAACATCTAGCTTCCCTCTCAGCATGATTATCCAATCTGAAGCCACTAAATGTTACAAGTCCTGTATAGATATCTTGAGTTTGAGGTGACTCTGCCGCCCTCTCAGCCGGCGCAGCAACTGGCTGCTACTAATTGAGATACATACTGTAAAGAAATCACGCAGGTGTCGCGCCTCTGGCGCCATTCCCAGCTGACGTCCATAGCGGCCACTCCAAATTGTGACATGTCCTATATAGAAATCGTTCACTTGTGGTGCCTCTACGCCAATCTCAGTTTGGCGCCCTAAGCGTCCACTACTTATTAAGACACCACAATACAGAAATATTGCGGTTCTGTTGTTTCTAGCGACCATCTCATCATGTTGCATCAAGTGGCTTTTCTAACTGTACAGGCCCCGTATAGAATTCTTGCGTTTGTGGTGCTGCTGGCGGCCAGTCAGCTGATAACTGAAGTGTCTGAAACTTATTATGACAAGTCCTGTAAAGAAATCTTGCAGTTGTCGTGCACCTGGCGCCGCTCTCCACTGTTGCTCGAAGTAGTTACTAGTATTATACTAGTAATATTGGAGCATCCTGTACAAAAATATTGCAGTTGTGGTGTCTATAGTGCTGCTCTCAGAATGGGCGCCCCAAGAGGCCCCTTCCCATCGTGACATGTACTTCATGTAAATATTACTGTTGTGCTGCCAACAGGGCCCCTCTCAGTTTGTGCCCCAAGTGTTCGTCACTAACTGTGACACGCAGTGTATAGAAATCCTACAGTTATGGTGCCCCAGACTCTCCTTCCTGCTGACGCCCAAAGCGACCACTCCAACTTGTGACACGACCTACACAAAAATCTTTCAGTTGTGATTCCGCTAGCATCCTTCTCAGGTTACCACAAGTGGCCAGCCTAACGGGGACATGTCCCGTGTAGAAATCTTACGGCTGTGATGCATTTATCGCCCCTCTCTGCATGGCGACCCGAGCGTTTCCTATTAATTACGACACAGCCTGCATAGAGAACATACTGTTGTGGTGCTTTATATGCCAATTACAGCTTGGCGATCCGAGTGGCCAGTATTAATTGTGACATGATCTGAATTGAAATTTTTCACACGTGATGCCTCTAATGCTCCTCTCGTCTTGTGCCCCAGGTGGATGCTACTAGCAATGACACTTCCTGTATAGTGATTTTTCAGTTGTAGTAACCTTATCTCCTTCTGAACTTGGCGCCCCAAGTGGCCATTTCTAACTGATGCACATCCTGTATTGGAATCATAGAATTGTTATGCCTGTGGCGCCCATCGCAACTTGGATCCCTAAGTGGCCTCTAGTAGTTGCGACTGCCTGTATAGAAGAAATCTTGCAGTTGTGATGATGCATCCGGTGCCCTTTCAGCTGGCGCCGCATGTTGCCGCCGGTTACTGTGACACTGCCTGTGCAGAAATCCTGCACTTGTCGTGCCTCTAACTGTCTGTCAACTGGGCACCTCAAGCAGTATCCAATAATTGCGACACATCCTGTACAGGTATCCAAGAGTTGTGGTGCCTGTGGTACCCCTCGCAGCTTGACGCCCTGAGTGAACTCCATTAATGGTGACACACTGTCTAAGGAAACCTAAGAAGTCCGTGTCATGCCCCTCTCAGCTGCTGCACCATGTAGCTGCCATTAACAGAGCCACTTACTGCCTAGAAATCGCACAGCTTTGGTTCTTCTGACGCAACTCTCTGTCTGGCACACCAAGCATCCATTACTAACTGTGACAAATTATGTACAGAAGATTTTCACTCGTTTGGCCTCGAGTACACCTCCCATTCTGACTTTACAAGTGGCTGCTATTGACTGTTACATGTGCTGTACAGAAAACCCACATGGGTGGTACGTCTGCCAGCGCCCTCAGCTTGACGCCCAAGCAGCTGCTGCTATTTGTGGCACGTCCTGTATGGAAATCTTACTGTTGCCGGGCCTCTAGCATTGTTCTCTACTGGCACCCCAAATAGCTGCTACTTATTGTGACGCATGGTGTACAGAAATTGTGGTTCCTCTAGTGCCCCCTCAGCTTGGCAGCCTAAGTGGTCAATTCTAATTATTACACCTCATAAACAGAAATCTACAGTTGTGGTGCGATGTTCCTAGTTTCCACTATTAATAGAGAAATCTGGTTTCGCAGGACCGAGCGGATCATGTTGTGGAAAAGGGCCAAGACCAGTTACTGTTAGTTTCACGAGAACAAACAACTTTATTCCTCCAAAACACAATGCACAGTTTTCTCTTTAAAACAACAAGGATCATTTCACGACTGAAGGCCAAAGAAACTTCTCAATAATAAAGTTTAAATAATTGCTTTAAAAACACAAGGATTTAGACAAACGGCTGAAGGTCTTACTTAAGTAAAATTAAAATATCTTCTCGGCTAAAGGCCCAAGTAATATTTAAGATCAGCAAAGGAAACTCTTTAAAAGGCAAGCATTTACAGATTTCGGCTAAAGCCATATTAAGGAAAATTTAAATTAACTTCTCGGCCGAAAGCGCAATAATTTTTGTACATAATAAAAGGCAACCTTTCAAGACAAGGATTTACACAGTATAACAGAAAACCATCTTGAGAAACTTGAAATACCTTGACGGCTCAAGGCCCAAACAATTATTCAAAATAATTAAAGACAAACCTTAAGATAACCATTTACACAGTACGGCTGAAGGCCACTTTAAGAATGCAAGATAATTAAGGAGAAAGCTTGCAGACAGGAATCCACACATTACGGCTGAAAGCCATAGATTTTAAAACAAACGCGGCTGAAGGACTAAATACAGAGCAAACAAAATTTTTAAGTAAAACACGCCTGAAGGCCTGATCTAAAATACTTCACATAAGGTTCTGCTGAAGGCCATGTACTGAACATAGAACACACTAAATTAATACACGGCTAAAGGCCTGGCACAGTACTTGAGACAAAGAAAATCACAATCACCAGGAACAGAACAGTGGTGCTCAGAAGTGTTCCTAAGGTCGGTCTGGGAAGGAAACTCTAACAACAGTTTAGGTGAGACAGGCAGCCAAGCATAACACTAAATAATCGGGTGGCAGCACCCTAGGGATGGCTGAAGAAGCGACCACCAACCTAATCAATTCCCTTCCGCGTGACCAACGGCACGACAACCGAAAATATCAGCGAGGACGAAGATACCAGCCGCACTATGTTTTGAGTTAGGCATCTAAAAACAGCTCGGGGAGCAACAATCCGCAAATGAACGAAGAGATGTCACAACAGTTGAGATTTCACAAGAAGTTAACATATCACTCAACTTCAGCGCCCAGGTTCGGTGGACAACAAACTTTGTCGCTCTCGCAGCTAGCGCCTCACGATCCGACAGCGCGTGCACGCCGCTAGCGGCCTGGACCTGCGCTCGCACCGCGGAGACTTCCTCGCTCCTCCGTCCCAACCTACTGACCGCCTGCAGCAAGCAGACAGCATTTAATTGCTGCTCAGTCAAACCACAAGCTACACACGATTCCACGAAACACTTCTAAAAACAACTCGAACAAAACAAAAACCAGAGACTCTGGAACAACAAGCACGAAACACAAGTCGACACACACGGAGAACCCAGAAGTGGTCGGCGACCAAACACACGTCGTCCGATGAGACGAACGACCGAACGACCAACCAAGGTCGTACCCATTCAAGTCATGTGTGTCGGCAACTGTCGGGCAAGTCATGGCTGTCCGGACCTCCCTGCTGCTCGCTCCCCGACTCTCTTGATGTCCGTTCGCAACTCGGGCACACGACGACCCGAAGACGCTGGCTCGGACCCAACCATGCAGATGGAACACCGGCCCATTGGCCATCCGACATCTCTGCACAAGGAAGGAACCGACCCAAGCCCTGCAAGATGACCAATTGAAGGGGGTCGTAAGACCAAATTCACTTTCCCCGATGAGGCGACCGACCGGACGATCATCCAACAATCGTCCCCGCTCAAGTCTCTTTCCGTCGGACTGTGCATGTGTGTCGCCAGCGGTCGGCGATGACTGGCTGAGCAGACATTACTGGAGCTGCACCCCGACTGAACTCCCGACACACGACGACCCGGAAATACTAGCGGTCGTTCCAGATATAGTACGACAGTGCTCTTATCGATAAGTGCTGCTGCTGCCGTTCACGGGCAGGCAAGCCAGCAACTTAGTGACGCCAGTAAATCGAATAAGAAACGGGACGGCAGTACCGCAAAGACAAGATAACACGAGCCGCCCACCGCTCAAATAGCGACATGTCCTGCATAGAAACCATCAGTTGTGGTACGTGTATAGACCCAATCAACTACTAATTGTGACATTACCTGTATGGAAATCACACTGTTGTGGTGCCTCTTGCGCTCCTCACGTCTTTGCGTCCCAAGTGGTCGCTAGTAATTGTGACAACACCTGTGTATAAATCCTACAGTTTTGGTGCATCAACGGCCCTTCTTGCTTCCAAGTGGCCACACTATGGTTGTGGGCGTCCCAAGTGGTCGCTACTAATTGTGACAACACCTGTGTATAAATCCTACAGTTTTGGTGCATCAACGGCCCTTCTTGCTTCCAAGTGGCCACACTATGGTTGTGGGCGTCCCAAGTGGTCGCTACTAATTGTGACAACACCTGTGTATAAATCCTACAGTTTTGGTGCATCAACGGCCCTTCTTGCTTCCAAGTGGCCACACTATGGTTGTGGTGTGTCTGGTGCACCTCTCAACTTAGTGGGCCTGACGGACCCTCTCTAGTTCACACACCAAGGGGGTACTACAATTCTTCACACGTCCTGTATAGAAACAGCGAAGTAGTCGTCCCTCTGATGCCACTCCGATCTGGCGACCTAAGCAGAAACTTCTGATTGTGACACTTCCCGTATACAAAGCTTGCTTTTGTGGTGCCACCAGCTACTGTCTCAGCTTGTCACCCAAGTGGCCGTTCCTAAGTCTGACGTGCACTATATAAAAATTCTATACTTGTCGTAAATCTACCTCCTCTTTCAGCTTGGCACCCTTAGTGGCCCTAGTAGTTGTGGCACATCCTGTATAGAAACCCTACTGTTGCGGTGCCTCTAGCACCCATCTCACGTTGGCTGTTGCTACTAATTACGACAAGAAATTTGCAGAAATCCTACTGTTTTTGTGCCAGTGGCGCCCCTCTCTGCTTAGCACCCCAATCGTCCACTACTACCTGTGACACAACCTGAGCTGCTTCATTTGCTTGGTAACCTACTTCTAAACGTAATGTATCGGATATGATTCATGCTCGATAGCGTTCTACCTCAGTTGACTGTTAAGAGGTCACCGATATTTCCCGATCCAGTTTCAAAGTAAATGGGCTAGTAAAGGGTGATCCACTGCATTGCCTGCCTGATAAAGAGATCTGAATCGAATGGATATTCTTTCAGGAGACATATGCAGTTAACTCCTGCAAACTAATGTCGTTGTTCTCATGAAGCATATCAAAAATGGAATTTACAAAATGCGACAGACTCCAGGAATTTCCGACAGAGTACGCGAGAACATGGAATGCTGGCTTGGTGCAAGCATTAATCAGGCATGTAACTCCTTAACGAAAGATAAGCGGGCCCATGTTAATACGGAATTTATGTAATGTTTCAGTGACAGGAACACATGACCACATTCATGGACTCTAATTTATAAATACCTTGTATTAATAAATTTTACTCAAACTCGCTTTATCGTTTTTGTAAGTTCACAGTGGATTATGCTGCTGCGTATAATGACGTTGAAAACCAGATAACATTGTAAACCTGGCAAATAAGGAAACAAATGCGGCTTCAGCAGATGGTGGTACCTTACACATCGGTGTGAAGAAATGAAATTTCCAGTGAGTAAAGCGGTACTGCAGATCACACGCGGTCGGTAGTAAGATTTCAGGTACGACGCTGGCTGAAGGAGTAGGTGGACCATATGGCGTTGCCAGTGGCCGGTGGTGTGAGGCGCTGTAGCCAGACAAGAGAACGCCCGTTACGTCAGCAGCGATTAACGGAGGGACAGCACAGTTATTCTGGCGCGAAGCAAGTAATCTGGCTTAATAAATACTTGTTAATAAAAGTAGCTTTTTCCAATGCAGATATTAGGAGAAACTTACTGGGCTTAAGTACTTTCTCACAACAATATTACCACGCCAGCAATCGATCATCTTAGTAAATAAATGAATAATGTTGAAGCTACGAAAATGTACGAACGTCTACGAAATACCACGAGTGTGAGTACGAGGTACAGGCTGTGTGCTACAGTCGTCAGTCTCCGATAGCATACCTTCCAATCTAGTCCTGCCGTAAGACCATGCTTTCAGGAAATTATTAGTTTCCGGTTAACCATCATTAACTGTGTTGACATCAGTTTATGGTGTTCATCATGACGCTGGTACTGCTTCTGCGAGGGAAGTAAGCTTCGAAAGCTTCTCGGAAAAACAAGTGCAGAGAATTCTACGCGACCACTCACTAAGATAGTCCAAGGACGGATTGTCTAGATCTCCAAAAAACTCTCGTGCCGAAGCACGACCAATGATAGTAAACACCCCGTAGACCATCCTCTAGGAACTCACTGGCTGGCACTGGAGGTTTACTACAAGTGGGGGTCCCTTGAAAATTGTTTGATGTACTTTCCTGTGGATCTCATTGATTAATTAACGGAAAGAAGGGGAGACTTAACTCCAGCCTATGTTAAACCAGATTTTATGCTAAAGGTTTCAGTTTCCGCTACAGGTATTTTGACTTTACTGTGGGTATATTCATACAAATTCCAAATACACGATACAATAAAAATGTAATATCACTTATTCGGAGACAAGACGCAACAACGCGAAAAGTATTGAAATCAGCTATCAAATTTAAAAACAACTCTTGTCCTACATAATCTGCTATTCTACACTACCCGACCTTTCCCTACTCTTCATCAATTTCGTGTTTGCTCCGTTCATTCTTGGATTACATTCCTTTATTCGCATATGCTATCAGCAGGCATTTTAAGACTACTACCCGAGATTACTATTGCGAATAAAATAATTTAAAATACAGTCTGGTAGATTAACACCCTTTATAAATCTTACTGAGACTGTGGGGCCCACCCATAAGAAACTGAGTATATAGTATTACACAAGTTTCACACCCCAGTGTGGAAGCAGCAAAATGCGATAGGGTCACTGACAAGGGTACCCCGCAACCATAATAGCTATGGGCACAACTGCCTGAGACGTGAAACCATTTTTATTCATGGATTTCAGCCTGTATAAGTATCCCTGAGAAGCATGATTCAGACCCAAAATACCTTGCATGGCGAGCAGAGTCCAGATATTTATACAAATACATATTCGTCTCTATCGTTACTTCTCGGGTGACGAACGTAAATGTTCACGAAGTATGTTGTTAGCATTGATGTATATCACACTGTTGGTAAAAGTTCTTTGATATATTTCAATATATCTACATGGTCATCTCCTTAAAGAGTCATCTTCTAGTTTTGACGTGCAAGTTCCAGTTGGTATCATGTTTCTGTCTTGACTGAGGTAGAACAGCAGTTCCCTTGCTTTCTCCACTCGCTAACCCCTTTTACAACGATCTGAGCTGGTTGAACCACTCAACGGTTAAAACATAGAGTTACTCTGGTTATTACTTAAAAGTTGGGACCGATGACCTTAACAATATGGTCCCTTTAATCCCCACAACCAACCAACCAACCAACCAACCAACCAACGTAAAGTTTACACGACGTATAGGCCTAGTTGAGATTGTAAATATAAATTTTCATTGTAATTACAGACTTCTACCTTGGAGTTCAGTGAGAAGCTTGCCCCTGTTTACCATGGTACAGAGCTTTGAAGTCAGAAATCACAGAAGTTAAATAAAGTCTCAAATTACTTTCAGCACAAAGTCTATTTCTGTGCATTATTTTAAAATAAGCACATGAACAAAAGGAATATTAGCAAAAATATATGCATGAAAAGGGCACTATATATTTATTTGCTAAATGTGGGAATTCCTTTCAACTTATCCTTTGGCCACTACCTAACTTTACCTTCCGATCTTCACAGTAGCTCATTTGCGTGCCTTGCAGCAGTAGCTTACCTAGAAGGAAGACCATGTTATAGATCTGAGAGTCGGTCCGACACATGGCTTATATCTGCCAGCAAGTTTCAAATAAGCGCATACTCTGCTGCTGAGTGGAAATTCATTCTACTAAGTAGAACGTGTTTGCTCCAAATGTAGTTCGCGTGTTCACACAGGGATGACGCTGAATTTGCTTTCCTACGAAGAAGGACGTTAGTTCCTTGAAATTGAATGTAGAGTGGCGTGACAGAACAGCTAGCGATGCTTCCATAAATGTAACAATAAGGTCCACGTGGCAGCTGCGGTAATATGATTGTTGGCTAATTGTTGTTTGTACGTTAAGTAAATGAAGTGGTCGGCTCGCCTACATCACTTCAAAAACGACTGGTTTCCGTCATTCTTAAGAAACAAAATGTAAAACGTTGATCTGAATAAATCAATCATTGTTGGAAGGAGACAAAGTTTTTGTGGTTGGGAAGTAATCATGAAGGCAAACGCACGTTCCAATATCCCGATAGATGAAACGATCCTCATTATTAGAGAGAAACTCGCAAATTACGAGAAATTAAATTCTGACGAAATTGTAGGATTGACAACACTTATGGGTGTTGTCCTTAAATATAATTGTGTCAACTCCAACGGACAGATTTTTTAATAAGATGAAGGCCATGCTATGGGAACTATCTCGCTGGTTTCCTCAGCTGCTGTTTCTATTAGTTATTTTGAGTTCAGGTTTTTCAAATCTTACACTCCTTTGCCTAGAAATATTCAATTTCACAGACGTTACGTGGATGACACCATCGTCATATTTAAAAGGCCATGTGAATGATATCATATATCTTAGAGAGTGTCTGAACCGCTACCATCCGAAAATCAAATTTATATACGAAATAGAATATCAGTTCCATGAACTTAGTTTCCTCGACTTGAAATTGCAGCTTGTAGACAAAAAAATTAGTTTTCGTATCCATATGAAACCTACTACGACAGGGAACATCACACACGCATCTTCCTGTCACCAGTTTAGGCAAAAGATTTCATTTTTTCTTGCAACGATTGACCGCATATTTGAAGTTCCTCTTTGTCCCTCTGCTTTTACCACAGTGCTTAACAACCTTAAGTACACTGATTTCAACAAAGGGTACCCGGATAGCCTTGTTCAAAAATCGTATGAAGCTAAAACGAGAAAGCACTTTTTGCGTTTTTCAGTTATTTAATAACTCAAAAAACTGCGGCCTCTAGCGAAATCGTCTTGCAGTACAAAATTAGGCTACATTAAATTTCCTACAGGAAAAGGTACTATTTATTTTTCCCCCTGGAGAAATAGGTTGCGCGAAGAGAGCGAGAGCATATTAAAAATCTCGAGCGACGCTCATGTGTTATAACTGAGGCAGTTTATGTAGGTCAGTGTGACGTTGTTTTTCAACTTGACAGACCAAAAGTGTCTTACATCAAACTGTTCCTCTCGACTGCCTGTACACCACTGTGGTACGTTGTAAACAATGACAAGTACTCAGTACTACAGAAAATAAATAACACGTAAAATGCGTTTTGTCTCGTAAATCATTCGGAGTAGTTGTCCATATGAGGTATTTTGTTTCCATTAACAATTTCCGCCATACACCGGAAATCCAAACATTCCGCATTGAACAGCCTGCATATGCGCTAAGGAAATTCGTCATAATTTGGTAAGAATAGTGATGTTCGTACCTACGACAACAGAAGAAACATGCTTTCTATTACCCATCATTAAAGCCGTCAGTAGCTCAGACAACAGATCAATATCAGTCAAAAAAAATATTTGATTATTTTTCGAATAACACAAACCGTTTGACAGGTTGCAAAGATATCTACAGGATGGTCAGAAAGAGTCTGAAAAGCTCGTAACGGCGTTGCAGGGTAGTATGTGCAGCGAAAAAACTCGAGAAAAATATTTAAAAAATGACTCTGAGCACTGTGGGACTTAACATCTGAGGTCATCAGTCCCCTAGACTGAGAACTACTTATACCTAACTATCCTAAAGGCATCACACACATCCATGCCCGAGGCAGGATTCGAACCTGTCGCCGTAGCGGTCGCGCGGTTACAGACTGACGCGCCTGGAACCGCTCGGCCACACTGGCCGGCTACAAATATTTCGATGCACTGTGTCGTTTTCGAGTTAATTAGCATTGAAGTTAGCCATTTAGGGAGTTGGGCGCACAAATTAGAGCGGCCTGCCAAATAAAATTAGTGTCAGTTGCTCTTGTAGTGTAGATAACAGCGCACGAGACTGCTCAGCCTCCGACTCGAGTTCGATACTCACCGCCGTCCTATGTTGAATTTTTGTATCGCATTTAGAACCAAAATAAGAAAACTTTCGCTAACACTGTCTCTGGCGCTCACTTGAATTTGTACAGGTGACGGCTTCGTTGTCTGACTTCAACGCTAATTTACTCGAGAACGGCGCAACATATCGATTTTTTTTTTCATAACAGTTTTAGCACAAACTACACTGCAGCACCTCTACAAGTTGTTCGGACTGTTTCTGACCACCTTGTATAATCATCTCGTCCGGATGCCGCCGCCTACTCCAAAGAAAAAATTTTACTGAATAACTCATTGCTTGTAAAGAGAAGTGTAGTTTTAAGTGTACTTGCTTGAGTAGGACTGAAAAACAATGTGTTCATTTATGTTAAATCTAACCAAACGTCCTGTAAAGCGACTCGTTCGACATCATTTCAATGAAAGACATGTTCAAAAGATGTCTGCAACGTGAGACTAACTAACAAACCACATTTGTGAGAGGCGGAGGTGGACAGGCGACAGTGGTATCGAGCGCACAGTAGCGGTGGCAGCGGCAGCGGCAGCGGTGGCAGGAGATGCGGTCCGCGCCACACAATTACGGCGGCGCCGGCACGATGGCTCCTCCAGCTCTCGTAAAACAGGATGGCCGCGCCGGGCCGGGCACGGCCTGCTGTGGCGTCGCCAGCCATACGTGGCGATGCGGCGGCGGCGACCGCAAGTGCGTGACGCGCCACCACCCGCCTGGAGAAGAGCGGGGGACGCACACCGAGGCTGCTGACCCGCTCCCCCCCCCCCCCCCCCCCCCTTCTCAGTAAACTGCAATGCTCACCATTAAAACTGCGACAAAAGGAAGTATACATCAAACAAATTTTATTCTACAAGGTGTGTTATAGTCGCAGCAAACTTCACATTGATCCACGATAGATTGTTGCAGTATCTATTCCAAATAGTAATAACAGTATTTCGCACCTCGTAATTAATTTCAGTCGGCGACGATCATATCCATGTTCTCTTGTGTGACTCACCAGCCTTCTGACAGCCACGAATTCCACTCCTATGCCAATCTTTTCATCTCACAGTAGCAACTGCATCCTATGCCCTCAATTAACTGCTGTATGTATTCGAATTTCTACCTTGCTCTACAGGTTTTACTCTCTACTGCTCCCTGTAGTACAATGGAAGTTATTCCCTGATGTCGTAACATATGTCTTGTCGTCCTTGTACCATCTCCTTGAGTTCTCCATACGTTCCTTTCCCTTAGATTCTGCGGGTAGCTTCGTCATTCCTACCTTAATAATCTACCAGATTTTCAACGTTATTGTGTAGTATCACATCTCAAATGCTTCGATTCTGTTCTTTTACGGTATTACCACAGTCCATCATTTACTACCATACGATGCTGTGGTCCAAACGTGCATTCTGAGAAATGTCTTCCTCAAGGCCTATGTTTGATACAGCAAACTTCTCTTGGTCAGGAATGCCATTTTTAACCAGTACTAGTCTGCTCTCCATGTCCTTCTTGCTCCATTCGTGATAGGTTACCTCGTTGCCTAGGTAGCAGAATTCTTTTGCTCCATCTACTTCGTGATCACCAATCCCGATGTTAACTTTATCGGTTTCCTCATTTCTGATAATCCTCATTACTTTCGTCTTCCTTCGATTTACTCTCATTTCATATTGTGTACAGATTAGACTATTCATTAGAGTCATCAAATCACGTAATTCTTCAGTTTCACTGAGGTGAACGTCACCAGCAAATGTTATCACCGATGTCCATTCACCTTGAATTCCGGTTCCACACTTCATCCTTTCTTTTATTTTCATGATTGGTTCTTCGATGTATAGACTGAACAGCAGAGGTGAAAGACTACACCCTTGTTTATTTTATTTATTTTGTTTACATGTCTAGTTCCGTAGGACCAAATTGAGGAACGAATCCCCAAGGTCATGGAACTTGACAGTACATGAAATTACAACATAAAAATAATAACAGATGAAATAAAATGTTTATGAACCTAAAAAAAGAAGATTAAGTTAACGCAGTCAACAAAATAACATAGGAATCAACTTAATTTTTCAAGGAGCTCCTCAAAAGAACAGAAGGAGTGACCCATGAGGAAGCTCTTCGGTTTCGAATTGAAAGCGCGTGGATTACTGCTAAGATTTTTGAATTCTTATTTTACCTTACTGAAAATGGATGCAGCAGTATACTGCACACCTTCCTACACAAGAGTTACGGAAGACCGATCCAAATTCAGATTTAATTTCTGCCTAGTATAAACAGAGTGAAAGCCGCTAATTCTTGGAAATAAGCTGATGCTGTTAAAAAGAAACGACAGTAAAGAATATAATTATGGAGAGGCTAATGTCAGAATACCCAGACTAATGAACCGGATTCGACAAGAGGTTCGTGAACTTATACTGCGCGTTTCTGAGCCAAAAATATCCTTTGAGAATGGGAAGAGTTACCGCAAAATATAATACCATACGACATAAGCGAATGAAAATATGAAAAATAAACTAATTTTCCTGTCGAACGATCACTTACTTCTGATACCATTCGAATAGTAAAAATGGTAGCATTAAGTCTTTGAACAAGATCCTGAATGGGGGGTTTCCACGACAGATTACTATCTATCTGAACACCTAGAAATTTGAACTGTTCAGTTTCACTAATCACAAGCCGATTCTGTGAGATTAAAACGTCGGGTTTTGTTGAATTGTGTGTTCCAAACTGTAAAAACTGAGTCTTACTGTGATTTAGCGTTAATTTATTTTTTACAAGCTATGAGCTTATGACATGAACTGCACTATTTGAAACAGAGTCAATGTCGCCCACAAAATCCCTTCCTATTTTAGAATTACCTGTAATACTTTAATATTTTAGAATTTTTAATATTTTAGAGTTACCTCTAATCCTAGAGGGCATATCGTTTATATAAATAAGAACAGGAGTGGGCCCAACACTGATCCCTAGGGCACCCCACATTTGACAGCACCGCACTTAGGCTCCATATCACAGCCATTATCAACAATGTGGATAATAATTTTCTGCTGTCTGTTGTTAAAGCAAGAGATGAACCAATTGTGAGCTTCTCTCCCGTGTTCCATAATGGTCCAACATCTGGAGCGATATTTTGTGATCAACACAATCAAATGCCTTAGTTAAATCAAAAAATATGCCCAGCGCTCGAAACCTTTTATTTAATCCATCCAGTACCTCACAGAGAAACGAAAATACAGCATTTTATCTTACACCAGTTTTAATCCGAGCACTTCGTTCTTGGTCTTCCAATACTATTGCTCCCTCTTATATAGCACCTCATCTCAGAGTCTGTTCTATTTTGGTTTTCCCAAGGTCCATCATTCACTATCATACAATGCTGTGCTCCAAACGTACATTCTTCCTCAAATTAAGGGCTGTATATGATACTAGCAGACTTCTCTTCATCAGGAATGCCATTTTTACCAATGCTAGTCTGCTCTTTATGTCTTCGTTGCTTCTAGGTAGTAGAATTATTTAACTTCATGTTCTTCGTGACCACCAGCGCTAATATTAAGTTTCTCGCTGTCCTAATTTCTGCAACTTCTCATTATTTTCGTCTTTTTTCGATTCACTCTCAGTCCATATTCTGTACTCATTAGACAGTTCATTCCATTCAGCAGATCCTGTAATTTTCTTCAGTTTCAGTGAGGATAGCAATGCCTTGAATTTTAATTCCACTCTCCAACTTGTTTGTTTATTTCTGTCATTGGTTCTTCGATGTATAGGTTGAACAGTAGAGGCGAAAGACTACATCCTAGTCTTAGAACCATTTTAATTCGAGAACTTCGTTCTTGGTCTTTCGCTATTATTACACCCTCTTTGCTTTTGTACATTACTGTTGTATATTACCTGTCTCTCCCTATAACTTACCCCTACTTCTCTCAGAATTCCGAACTTCTTTCACCATTTGCCACTGTCAAACGCTTTTTCCAGATCGACAAAATCCTGTGAACCCTTCATGATTTTTCCTCAGTTTTGCTTCCATTATATCAACCCGCAACTTCAGAACTGCCGCTCTGCTGCCTTTACCTTCCCTAAAGCAAAACTGATCATCTAACACATCCTCAATTTTCTTTTTCCATTCTGCTCTATATTATTCTAGTCAGTAACGTCGATGTTTTATGTGTCAAGCTCAGTGTGCGATACTTCTCGCACTCGCGATCTTGGGAGTAGTATGGATGATGTTTTTCCAAAAGTCACATGGCATAATGCCAAATTGATGTATTCTACACACCAACGTGAATAGTCGTTTTGTTGTCATTTCCCCCAACGATTTTAGAAATTCCGATGGAATGTCGTCTGTCCCTACCACCTTATTCAACCTTAAATCCTACAAAGTCCTTGTAAATCCTGATTCTAATACTGGATCCCCTATATACTCTACATCGAGTTCTACCTCTTCATCTACCAAGTCATCAGGCACGTCTTCCTCCTCATAGATGCCTTCGGTGTAGTCTTTCTACCTAAATGCTCTCTGCTCTGTATTTAACAATGGAATTACTATTGCACTCTTAATGTTACGACCCTTATTTTTAATTTCAACATAGACTGTTTTGACTTTTCTATACACTAAGTCATTTCCGATTTCTTCACATTTTTTCTGCACCCATTTCACCTTGGCTACCATGCACTTCCTGTTTAGTTCCCTAAACATTTTTCTACTGCCTTCTTTTATCGATGAGCTGAAGTATTTATTGTGTTGCCCGTAGTTTCTGCACATTTACCTACTTCGTACCTATGCTTTTCCCTCCAACTTCAGTGACCGACTTTTTTAGAGATGTCCATTCCTTTTCATCTGAACTGCCTACTGAGCAATTCCTTATCGCAGTACCTATAGCCTCAGAAAACTTCAAGGGTATGTCTTCATTCCTCAGTACTTCTTTATTCCAATCTTTTGCTTATTGATTATTGATTCTTCCGACTAGTCTCTTAAACTTCAAGGGTATGTCTTCATTCCTCAGTACTTCTATATTCCAATCTTTTGCTTATTGATTATTGATTCTTCCGACTAGTCTCTTAAACTTCAGCCTACTCTCATTATCTACAAACCTGTGATCTGAGTCTTTATATGCTCCTCGGTACGTCTCACAATCCAGTACCTGATTTCGGAATCTCTGTTTGACCATAAGATAATCTAACTGATATCTTCTTGTATCTCGCGATCTTTTCCTGGTATACTTCCTCCTCTTGCGGTTCTTGAGCAAAGTATTCTCTATTATTAGCTGAAGTTTATTGGAGAAGTCAGTTAATCTTTCTTCTCTCTCATTTCTAGTACCAAACACATATTCACGTGTAACCCTTTTTTCTACTCCTTCCCCTGTAACTGCGTACCCATCCATCCTGACTATTAGAGTTTCATCTTCCATTACATGTTGATTTACTCGTTCAGTATCTTCATATACTTTCTCTGTCTCTTCATCTTCAGCAAGTGACGTCCACATCTATACCTGAATTTTCGTTGTCTACAACCCCTCGAAGTTTCTCGCAATATTTGTGGCACTTCCTGTACTTGATGGCCCTATGTAGTAAACCTCCCTCATACTTACTTATTGTTTTATGCTACAGTTCTTATCGGCAGCGTGTAAGGATATCGAAGCTCCAGTTATACTCTAGTTTAGATGTTCTTATTTTACAGCTGTTTAACATTTTTGTACCAGAACTTCACTATACGTTGGTGCATTTTCCTACTACTACTATAAACAATTAATAAGTAATGCAGGTACACTAACTGTAATTCTTTTGTCACACTAGCGTCGCAATAACATCACGAATTTAGTTAAACTGCCTATATTCTGTGTCAGATGATAGACTACTATGCTGCGCTGCTCCTAAACGAAATCTTGACTTATGCAAAGCAATTACATGTTATTTTGTATTGTCACCCCTCTTAACTGTCATATGAAAAGTATTTAAAAGGTTTTCCCCCAGGATATAAAAATTATTGGTGACACAAGCTTATAATGACAATTTGTTGTATTCACGTATATAATTATTCTGATGGAACGGCTTAACTTTTTAGAGTTAGCACTAGGGAGCACTAAACAAATCTTTGCAATTGGTTTCATGTTGTAGTGTTGGAATTTCGCTTCTCATTTATTGTATTTGATGTTCACATCTCTCTGTCTTGTTGACCTTCTTCTTGGGTTAACTGGACGGACTCCGCCGTTGCTCTGAGCTACTATTGGATGGCATAGTGACGCGATTTCAGTCTTTATACTGTTAGGTCTGGAGCACGGGCACTAAAGTAAAAGATCCATTGTATAGCAAAAATCCGCATTGCAATAAGGAGGATTAAAATACTGAAGTAAAGAATCGTCATTGTATTTGTTTTGCAGATGTATTGCTCCTGAATGCACTCATACTTTATGTTTGAATTAATCAGTTCAGGATTATCTGAAAAGTAAATGTTGTGCCTGTCTGCGTATTTTCGCAGAGATGCAGTGTAGATGTCGAGAAAGGTATATTATCATAAAACACACAAATATACAAAGTCATTGTTCGTCACTGCATTTCGAGAGAAACATATAAGCAGTACTAGGAAACAGAGATATTTGTTATGAGCTTCCAAGGTTTTTTAAACAGAAGTTCTTTACAAATTAAAATTAAAGCGATATTCGTCCAGTGCTAATTTTATACACTGCAGTGAAAAAATTTGTGGGATATCTCCTAATATCGCGATGGTTCTGCGTTTGCCCAAGGTAGTAACGCAACAACTCGACGGGCATGGACTCAACAAGTCGGTGGAAGTGCTCTGCACGAATACTGAGCCACGTTGCCTCTATAGCCATCCATAGTGGTGAAAGTGTTGACGGTGTAGGATGTTGTGCACAAACAGACCACTCGATTTTGCCCATTAACGTTCGATGGGATTCATGTCGAGAGAGGTAGGTGGCCAAATCATTCGCTCTAATTGTCCAGAAAGTTCTTCAAACGGATCGCGAACAACTGTGGTCCAGTAACATGGCAAATTGTCATCCACAAATATTCCATCGTTGCAGGTTATCTCCAAGCAGCCTAAAGTAAAATTTGCAGTCAAGAATCGGTTCAGTAGGACCAGAAGGCCCAGTCAATTCCGCGTAAATACAGCCCACACCATTATGGAGCCACCAATATCTTGCACAGTGCCTTGTTGACGTCTTGGGTCTATGGCTTTGTGGGCTCTGCACCACTCTCGAACCCTACCATCAGATCTTACTAACTGATATCGATACTCATCTGGCCAGGCGACTGTTATGCAGTCGTCTAGGTCCAATCGATATGGTCACGAGCCAAGGAGAGGCGCTGCTGGCGATGTCGTGCTGTTAGTTGAGACACTCGCACCGGTCGTCTTCTGCAATAGGCCACTAACACCAGATTTCGCCTCACTGTTTTAATGGATACGTTAGTCGTACGTTCCACATTGATTTCTGCGCATATTTCACTCAGTTTTGCTTGTCTGTTAGCACTGACAACTCTACGCAAACACCGGTGCTCTCGGTCGTTAAGTGAAAGCAGTCAGCTACTGCTTTGTCTGTGGTGAGAGGTAATGCCTGAAAAGTGGTATTCTCGCCACTCTCTTGACACTCTGGATCTCTGAACATTGAATTCACTAACGATTTACAAAATGCAATGTCCCATGCGTCTAGGTCCAACTACCATTTCGCGTTCGGAGTCTGTTAATTCATGTCGTATGGCCATATTCATTTCGGAAATACTTTCAAACTAATCACCTGAGAATAAATGAGAGCTTCACTAATGCACTGCTTTCTTATACATTGTGTATGTGATATTACTGCCATCTGTATATGCGCATATCGCTATCCGATGACGTTTGCCAACTCAATGTAATTGCAGTATTATCACATCTAAAACAAAATTTTAATACGCAGACGGTATATATCTGTTCGTAATTATCTGTTATAACACGCTGCCGTTCTTGTGAACGCATTTTCAGGAAGTTGCGGCAGCACCACCGTCTGGCAAAGAGTTGTCAAATAATTTGTACACGACTCATTTCTTACATAAAATGACGACGCTCTCCTGACTTATAATTTTCGGGCTGTACCATGTTCACATCGAACCTGTATAACTGAAAACCTGTCTGTTCTGAGGTGTGCTAGCATGTAATTTAGGCATAAACCGATTTCTGATTGCCCTATTTTTTAGGTTTGGTGCACCTGGTACGGTAAGATGCGTCGGTCTTATTACGTTGTAAGATCTGGTCTTACATTATGTTGGTCATCATAAACTGAAATTAGTTTGCCTGATGTGAAACATTGTGTCGAAAGCTGGAGAAATGAAAAAATATGGGTAAGCGGGAGTATGAATCGCACACCGAGGATTTCCTACAAACTTAATTGTAGATAATGAAGGCGAGACGGCCACTAACCTCTTCAGTCCAGATGCACACCAGGCTGAAGCTACTCGTATTACGGGAGAAGGCGAAATGCCGCGAGTAAAGAGATTAGTGGGCAAGGGGAACTACATTAGTAGTGTCTGCATAAGCTGAGAATCTCGGTTTGACGGAAGGTGCGCTCAGGTAGTCCGTGCAGTTGCGATGACCACTGGGTGTGGATGGTTCCACATCTACATCTACATTTATACTCCGCAAGCCACCCAACGGTGTGTGGCGGAGGGCACTTTACGTGTCACTGTCATTACCTCCATTTCCTGTTCCAGTCGCGTATGGTTCGCGGGAAGAACGACTGTCTGAAAGCCTCCGTGCGCGCTCTAATCTCTCTAATTTTACATTCGTGATCTCCTCGGGAGGTATAAGTAGAGGGAAGCAATGTATTTGATATCTCATCCAGAAACGCACCCTCTCGAAACCTGGCAAGCGAGCTACACCGCGATGCAGAGCGCCTCTCTTGCAGAGTCTGCCACTTGAGTTTTTTAAAAATCTCCGTAACGCTATCACGGTTACCAAATAACCCTGTGACGAAACGCGCCGCTCTTCTTTGGATCTTCTCTATCTCCTCCGTCAAACCGATCTGGTACGGATCCCACACTGATGAGCAATACTCAAGTATAGGTCGAACGAGTGTTTTGTAAGCCACCTCCTTTGTTGATGGACTACATTTTCTAAGCACTCTCCCAATGAATCTCAACCTGGTACCCGCCTTACCAACAATTGATTTTATATGATCATTCCACTTCAAATCGTTCCGCACGCATACTCCCAGATATTTTACAGAAGTAACTGCTACCAGTGTTTGTTCCGCTATCATATAATCATACAATAAAGGATCCTTCTTTCTATGTATTCGCAATACATTACATTTGTCTATGTTAAGGGTCAGTTGCCACTCCCTGCACCAAATGCCTATCCGCTGCAGATCTTCCTGCATTTCGCTACAATTTTCTAATGCTGCAACTTCTCTGTATACTACAGCATCATCCGCGAAAAGCCGCATGGAACTTCCGACACTATCTACTAGGTCATTTATATATATTGTGAAAACCAATGGTCCCATAACACTCCCCTGTGGCACGCCAGAGGTTACTTTAACGTCTGTAGACGTCTCTCCATTGATAACAACATGCTGTGTTCTGTTTGCTAAAAACTCTTCAATCCAGCCACACAGCTGGTCTGATATTCCGTAGGCTCTTACTTTGTTTATCAGGCGACAGTGCGGCACTGTATCGAACGCCTTCCGGAAGTCAAGAAAAATAGCATCTACCTGGGAGCCTGTATCTAATATTTTCTGGGTCTCATGAACAAATAAAGCGAGTTGGGTCTCACACGATCGCTGTTTCCGGAATCCATGTTGATTCCTACATAGTAGATTCTGGGTTTCCAAAAACGAATGGTACTCGAGCAAAAAACATGTTCTAAAATTCTACAACAGATCGACGTCAGAGATATAGGTACATAGTTTTGCGCATCTGCTCGACGACCCTTCTTGAAGACTGGGACTACCTGTGCTCTTTTCCAATGATTTGGAAGCTTCCGTTCCTCTAGAGACTTGCGGTACACGGCTGTTAGAAGGGGGGCAAGTTTAGTCGTCAGAGTATCTCCCTCGTAAATAGGAGTCTCGTGTTCGAGTCTCACTCCACTACAGATTTTCACATTTCCCCACTGATTGAAATCAATGGCCTCTGGCGGCCAATGACTGAAGTTCCCTTCTGTCTCAAAGCTCAGCTATGCATATAGACAGTCAGCGATCACAGGAATCTATAATTTATCGAAGATTTTTGGCTGTTGTCGACATCGATAAAAAACAAGATATACATCAACCCGACAAAGGACCGTGAACCTAAATATTTTACAAAAATTCCCACTTGATAATTCTACCCATTCCTGAGAAAGATAATTTTTAACAATCGGAGACACAGAGAGAGACACAGACAAAAGGAAAACAAAATTATTCTACAAGGCACAGCCCAACCAGGGGCCGGCGGGCCAGATCTGGTCTGCGATTAGTTATAGTCCAAACCGTGGAAGAAATTCCCAAAGCTACTGCCAATTGTTTATCGACAGGGATTGCCCACCTCGTATTTTGTTTTTGTAGTCTTTCTCAGATTAAAATTAGTAAACAATTATAGTCCGTTACGGAAGTATTCAAACACTGCAGCTGTTGAAAATGAAACTAATTTATAATGAAATAGCTGGAACCAGTCGCTTTTATAGACTTTTATTTTTTTATGATTATATTTCATCATGCCTGGCATCTCCTGTTCAAATGTTTACATCTGCTTACGTGTCGTGTACTTTGTTTCTTATTATTGGTCTTGTAGAATTTTACAACGTAAGTTTCCCAATGTTCACTATGCGTAAATAAATATAAACAACTGAAGCTGGAGTGAACATAAAATGAATGTACTCTTAAAAACTGTTGTTTTGAGGCTTAATTTTCTGGCGTGACGTGTCGGGAAAAGTTCACCTTTCATATCGGTCCGTGAACCCACAAAAACTGACGTTGCCAACGCTATAGCTTTGACTTAATGCGCTGGGATCGCTGATGTCACGTCACGTGATGAGGCGACCCGTGACCGCAAGTATGTATCTGGATCAGGCCTGTGGGTCTCTAAGAGAGTTCCCTGCTGGAAATATTCTGTTTCTACCGAGTGAGATACACGCCGTTAAAAAACAACAAAGTTTATTTGTGGTGTGTATATAGTATAGTAGAACGAGAACATGATTAAATTTGTTGGTGATTTCGGTGTATACAGGGTGCAAAATTTAGCGCACAGAGCTGCCACTTCTGGTAGGAACTTTGGCTCGATCCCGGCAGTGCTCTCAGTCGAAATGAGCTTGGTAGACGGTTATGAAGTACGTCATTCTCTGTTGCTTCAACTGTATGCCAGAGTATAGCAGTGGCCCGCAGCTCGTGGTCGTGTGGTAGCGTTCTCGCTTCCCACGCCCGGGTTCCCGGGTTCGATTCCCGGCGGGGTCAGGGATTTTCTCTGCCTCGTGATGGCTGGGTGTTGTGTGCTGTCCCTAGGTTAGTTAGGTTTAAGTAGTTCTAAGTTCTAGGGGACTTATGACCACAGCAGTTGAGTCCCATAGTGCTCAGAGCCATTTGAACCATTTTTAGAGTATCGTAGTGGCTGGCAACGGGTGGTATGCCAGTCTCCCCGAAACCTACGACCAGAGGGTTTCAATCGACGAGAGATCTGGAGAGCCTTCTGGTTAGGCAGTACTTAGAACATCCTTTATATCGCGTTTGCTCAGGAGAGCACGCGCAAGAGAGCGTTATCTTAGTGAGCCATACGTGAACTTCCGAGGTGATGTTGTAAGTACAGCCGGTGCTTCTCTGAAAAGATGACGTGTAGTCACGGGATTCATCTCTAGAACCGTGTCAAGTGAAGCTGCAATATTCGTCGCCATTTTGCCAGCCTGTGATTCTCCAGGCGTCGTCTTATTGATGAGGGCAAATTTGTCTTGTTGCAAACGAGATCATTTCCACACTCAGGATACTTGATGTGGGTGACTGATCCTGCATGGGCAAGAGAGTAATGTGTCTGTACTCTGGGGCGCTAGGTGCTTGGTGCACTTCAAAAATCCTTCTATCTCATCGACTTTCATGAACACATAACAGACATGGGATCCAGAGCAAGTAGCAGTACCACGCAGCGACGAATATCAGTCTCTATAGTCCATGATAATGCCACTGTCGAATTCCGACGCATTCTCTACATGCATCCTTCACTAAGCATGACGCAATATTCTCGCAAACAAACTACATTCAAATGAAACTTGTGCATGAGGAATAGACAACGTAGTCTTTCCTTATTCTTAGAAAGCAGCTAGGAACATTTCTACCTTCTTTTTTCGGATGTGTTGAAACAATAATCATTTGCGTATCCAAGTACTAGTGTAGTACACTACCGTCATATATTAATGAGAGAATTATACCTCTTTCATTTAGAGTCAGACTGTTAGGCTGTACTGATACTATCTTTGACGGGATTTGGCAGACACCATATTAATTTTGGTGTATTTATCTTTTTTGTGTTATAAATTACAGTATATCATTTGACGACAACAGTGCTTTACAGAATTATCACAAACACCTCACAGATATCATTAAACGTGCGTTTACGACACACCAACGGTTTAAACCTTCAAGAGATACTATGATAAGCAAGAATAAAACTAACAGCTGAATGACTTTAACCTAGAGGAATGGATAGTATCGAGAAGATAAATACTCAAGAAAGGAGATTTTTCTGCCATCTTAGCGTTGGTAACAGAGTTTGCGACTTTCTTATGAATGTAGTACAAGTATATTGTACAACATTCGATGTTATTTTTTATATTTCCGTCTGATTAGAAGACGAAGGATGAAATAAATATTTGGCTGCTTATTTCCGAATATGTGGCACATTCCGAGTATGTGATTAGGCAGGAACCTAAGAGGACAGCTTAAACTGGTGCAAGTGAAACGAACAGGAATGAAATTTATATTGTTCCTTATTACAAATACTTCGCTTTTTATTTCCAAATCTTCGGCATTTTCCGAGTCTGTGGTTGCACAGAAACCTAAGAGGACAGCATAAATTACTGCGAGAAGAACGAGGAGCAATAACATCCATGTTATTCCTTGCCACAAATATTTGGCTATTTATTTCCTAGTGTATGCGAAGATCATGAAGAGACAGATACTTCACGTGTTACATCCAATGGAACTTCCGATTTGTATATTTTTGCCACTAACGACATGTGTACACTACATGCCCATTTTAAATGAGTTGCATGCCATCTACGTAAGTATAATTGTATTTTTCGTGCATTGCACAAACCACGTACTGCCCATGACTGATTATGCCTATGTGATTATTAAAGCTGTAATGTTGTTTAATGGGTATTCTTCTATAAGATGTAACATCATGATGTTACAGGAGGGTTTTTTGTAATTACTCTATAACGTTATTAATAAACCATTATTCCGATGAGGAGATGCAATTCATTTAAATTATTAACGTTGCATCAAAGTATGCACTCAGGTGAATCTAATACCAATGATTGTAGATATAGGTAGAAATCTCTGTTCATTGATGGGTTCTAGTAGCGTTTTCTGTAAACCTGAGATGGTCTGCCACTTATGAGAATGAATAAGATCTCGAAGGGGGACAGTAAAATGTTTCCCTCGAAATCCAGGAGTCAATTAGGTACGGGACGAGAACAGAGTGCTGTTTTATCAACAGACACAAAAACACCAGGCGGTAACTGCGGTGCGCGGCAGTCCGACAGACAGGGAAAAGGCGGGGGGAAAACATGCGCACTCCTGGTGGGAGACAGACGTTGCAAGCCGAGGGAGATCGCAGTTGTAAGCTTTTACATTTTGTAAGAGTGCCTATGGTTGGCTAACGACAATGAATTTCATAGAGGTGGCCATGAATCGCAGATTTTTGAATTGTACGAAACGTGGAAACATGCATGTGGTGCGAGAAAATATTTTTTATTGGAACGCTCTGCAGTATTGGTAAACGACGACAGTTTTGTGACGAGACGGAAAATGGTTGCATTTGCTGTAAACTTTTCGTTGGTCCGAAGACAGAAGGTATTCGTATAATTATATTACCCACCACGATTCCTGCACTGGGAGAACCAGCCAGATGTTCTGGAGGAGGGAAGAGAAGACACTTCATCTTGGGGTAGCGTACAGAACACACTTAATCAAAGGGCGTCAGAGGGAAGTGTCTTCACTTTAAAGCTCACCACAGGTACTAGCTCTGAAGTTAGGATGTCACTCCACATGATGTCCTGATGTGCATCCATAGTCAATTCAGCTCATGGATGCCAGTCAATTGAGACAGTTCTTTTACTAGTGCACAGAAACGACATTTATAGAGTGAGTTCAATAGTAAAAACACCAATCATTTGTAAATTTAGAAGGCATATAGTATCTCTTGACTGTCGTTGATATTTATAAACTTTATTTCTTGTATTTCTAATTTATTTCTTGTATTTGTAATTTGCAACTATGCACCACGGATTGAGAACAAACACGATGCTGGAGTCGGAGAGTGAACGAGATGAAAGCACAGTTGACGGTGTAGCCAAGAGCTGAATCACGGCAAGTTTGGCCCACTTGCCGGCGCCGGCATGTCGAAGGTCCGACCTGAGTTCCACCGGGGCAAGCTGTTAGCTTCTGGGCGCTGGGACTTGGCTACTGAGGATGCATACCCCGGACGGGGTGTGCCACCTCATCGATTTGCTTCCAGAGGAACAGAACCAATAATTGGCGTTACGGCTGAGAACAAAGGGGACTAGTATCTGCCAATGGTAATCAGCAGCCATCCGCCTGCATCTCCACGACAACAGGACAGCGTTCATTAATCCTTCTTGGAACATCTACATTGACTACTGGCGACAATGTCAAGAGGTGATGCTTCAGAGGTCAAATTATCCGCCGCCACTGCAGTAAATACCACAGATGCTTCCAGTCGATGTGGCACACCAGCGGTCTTGTGTGCGGTCTGCACTAACATATAATGGTATTCATCACTGTACTGCCCACACGAGGAGACGCCATATTATACAACATCATCTACGACTGACAAATGTGCAACGACAACCTACTGGAAGACATATCAATGTCAGCTTATGTGTGAGGACGAACATCGCTAGGCAACTCAGTGCAGCGTCATTTCTTGTGAAGCGATCATAAGGACAATTCAGAAGAGGGTAATTTATGAAATAAGGAAATGTATAATCTATCAAATTCTCTAGTCATGAACGATGCAGTTAGAGACATTGAGAGGAGTGGAGGTAAGAGTATCTAGTTACTATTTACAAACGGGTTTTGGACATGAACAAATATATTAACTAGCTCTTTGACGAAAGTAGAGATATGCGACCAATCAGTCAAAGGAAATTTTAATAGGAACATACTGATCGAGATGTGCTTCTGCGAAACGAACTGAAAAACTCTGCGAACATTAACCATACCAGAACTGTGTGGTGTCTCATGTCAAACTTTGAGTATAGACTCTCTGTGTGTTGTTGATAGACTCTCCGTTTGGTCCAAAAGAGTGCAGTGCATTTCAGTATTTTCCCTTTGGTGTTTTTATTTTTTTCAGGAACATTTAAAGGCGTGCGTTATTTCGCACTCCTTTCATAATATTGAACTATTTAATCCTGCTATGATATCTTCATAATTCTTTGATGTGGCAATGCCGTGCCTCGTGGGTCCTTAATTTTCTACAACTAAAACCTTACTGATACCCGAAAGAGGATGGTAGCAAGGTATTTCTGTTTTATTTTCTTAAATTCCGGAGTCTGTTTTAAGCAACCATAATGGAGTCCTTCTCCCGCTAAGACCGTTTAGCTTGAAAACATAGCTAGCTCGTTTGAATGCTCTGTTGGGGCCAAACATGTTCCTTCATTTATTCTTCAAAGCAACAGTATCAACCTTTCAAACCTTACCCCTCATGCATGTTTCGAGACACAGAGGTTTCTCTGCCTACATATTGATGAACCACGAGCCATTCTGCTGCGTTCTGGCTGCTTGTCAGAACAGCATGTGCTTTCCACGGCAATTTTCTGCGGTCACATTAGCCAGAATGGCGAGCGCCACTTTCCGTCCCGTGCAAAGTCTTGTCTCCACCTTGAACACGGGATAGATGCAGATTGCGGTAGGGCGGTGTTCCTGGAATCAATGGGTAAGTATGTGTCCCTAGTGGACACAGATTTAGGCAAAGTCGCGATGGATATATTAACTTAGGAATTCAGTAAGCCTGAAAGCATCAGCGGTTTCTTGTTCGCCTCACCACACTTCTGTTATCCTTTTACGTGTAAAATTCATTGAAAGTTGAGCAGCGTTGGACTCAGTGCCTAAGTTTTTGTCAATTAGTTAGGTCTCATGCACGATAAAAAGGTTAAGTAAATTCACCGGTTTATCATGCATTTGTTTCGTGCAGCGAGTGTTATATTAGATTCTATATTTCCTTCTCCACAGCGAATTATTTACCGGTTTCCCTATCTTTGTTGGTAGCTTCATGTTAACCCTCCCCCAGTTCCTTGCGACCACTACCCTTATTTTCTCGTAGTAATATTCAGGCTCCATCATTCTCTTCTTTTTCCCACTTGACTCCTTACTAACAGACTTAACTGCTGAAATAAGTATTCTTACAGATGAATTACTAAATTGTGGTAGACTAATAATATCCCGTTTGTAATCAATTTCTTGTGAGAAACAAATGCTAGAAATTCCTTTTTTAATGACATACAATCCCAACAAAATCGTAGATGAAACCACACAATTGCAAAAAAACATGTCATGGCCTCCGTGAGAGGAACAAATAAATTCATAGAAATAGCATTTAGTTTTCCTGCGGTCATCACGGGTCTATCGATACCGTTGCGCTCCTAATGTTAAACTGTACCTAGAGGTGAGGGCGATTCATTTCAGTACCCATTTCGATCATTGCGCGTAACGGAGAGTAGCTGCATATCTTTCCTTCTGGGAAACGAAGCTACTTGTCTTATTGCTAGACATGAAATAAAGTTCCACTTGATGCTGCGAAACAGAATGTTTGCCTTTGAAAGTTTATAACTAAGCTTTTATTCCTTGAGATCATCATATGAAGGTGGTCTTCCTTATGTGCCCTCTGAATGTCGACGTTTATGGCGAAAAGTTTTTGTCAAGGAATCATTACTTTTCCTTCTTCTTTGTTGAATTACAAATCCTAGCGAAATTCTGTTTCACACACCCACGCACATCTTTTATCATATTTAATTCTTTGTGTAAGTTTACTGGTATGTGTGTTTCTCTATAAACGTGTTAGCAGCCACTGATATATAGGCCCATAACACCTCGAAATTACTCACGTAACCACAAATTTGCAAGTAATGTGAGAGAGCATCCCTGTTTCGTAAAAATCCACACGGATTCTGGTCGTATTAAGGCCAAGTTCTCATTCAAAATGGTCGAAACTGCGATTTCTTTAACCACACTTTTCGAAACGTATATGTGTGCAGAGCGTTGGGACGAAAAAGGCTTTGTAATCCGTTGGTTACAAAAGTTTCTGAAGCGCATTCTTCGAAGAAGTGTGACGACCGTTGCGGGAGGCGCTCAGCCTGAGACGCCCGGCTGAGGTAGAAATTTTGTCGTGCCGTGACGCACGTTCGCAGAATGATTTATACAGCAGTATGCATGCGAACATAAGCGCCGGAAAAGCCGACGAACGCTGGATTTCCAGCTCAGCCAGATTGGCTTTTCTCGCCGAGAAGAACGAGGGAATTGCTCTCCAGGAACAATTTGAGTTACGGTAAGGGTTGATATACGGTCCTGCAATCGTAGACTAAACGTAAGTAACGTAAACACTTTCGTTGTTGATCAAATTATGGTCAGAACTGATCAAAATATAATTTTTAGTTCCCCATGTTGGATTAGACATTTTGAATTTTGAAATTGTAAATTCTGATTTGGGTTCACCGACATCAAAAATATATTATAACATGAACTTTTTCTGCGAATTGAACTAATAATACGCATAAGAGTTATCCCTAAACTTTAAACAGGTTTTCCTCGAGAAACTATTTTTCAAAACTGCGTGCAGCATGAAATAAAAATGGTTCAATCTACTAACTTCTACTTGACGCCCGAGAAGTAAATACTTTTCTTGGGAGCTTATACCTGTAATATATGAAATTTGTTAATGTTAACAATTATTTGTAAAGCCTTTAAGGGTGAAAAAAGTCCAAAAATCGAACTCAAAGCTAGAGTTAGCACCTTATCGTTAAATTTGAGGTTAATTCATTGTGGTTAGGTATAAGCTCCCATAAATTTAAAGTAGTATCGACTGAAGTTATCCAGTGTTGAGTTCAGATAACTCCTGAGGGGCTACACTGCACTCAGTCTGCGTACTTCAAACTCGCAGGCCCTTGATCAAACCATAATGAAGAGAATCATTTTGTTTTCTTCGTGTTGAAAACCTAAAATAAATTTCAAATTATAATAAATCATAACCCCCAAGCACATCATTGGTATGTCTTTTCAGTGTCTCAAAAAAATTTCCAAACTTTCCCTATTTTTTGCTCATTTAACTGAGAACTTAGCATTAAACGTTACGTGATAAAATAAGTGACTTCTTGCTCACTAGCCACAACTTCGTACAAAAAACTCACGAATTTATCAAGATGTTCCTCTCCAAGTAGTTAGAAACATTCCCCACACCTCAACTTCTCAAATTCGTAAATAGTTACAAGAGAAGCGGCCGCAGCAACAGCATGTGACTTCGCATAAAGGATCGAGGTAAGGAACTCCAATCGACGTGTAGACACACTAATTTACGTAACATTAGATCATAGCAAGAGAACTGCCAGGGGAAGCATTTATGTAAGGAATCAAGGAAATTTTGAACCTGAGAAGTTGAACGATGACGGTGAGGGGTTTGAAGAAGACCCATTCAAGGAAAGATTTTAATTTTCAGTTTCATAGATCAGTTCACAAAATATGGCCCAAATAATGAAACTGAGAAGAGGTCTACGACAAAAAGAGTTCTTAGCTAATGCTCGCTCTCTCGCCCAATCTCAACATGGCAAAAGCACGTATCACCCAAGTACTATGAGAGGGGTATGAAGACCTAGCAGTCAGGGTCTCCCACAACATTTAGTGTGGCAGTGGCTCTTTGTTTCTCATTATCTCTCTAAGTTCTTGAGCTCCAGACCCAGGATGTATCAGATGCCTGTGGTTACAGGTCTACCTTAGATCGACAGTCAGTTGTTTTACTAAACCATAGCTAATGTGACATCTGTGACTAACACGACAGCTAGAGCCAGCACGGAGAATAAAATAAAAAAAAGACACCCTGAGTGCCCCATAGACGGCCAGTACTAATGGTTCACATTGAGAGGCTCACAATAATATTAAGATCATGAGCTTTCGAAAGAATATCAAGAAATGCATGACAACTTTGCTGTATTAAATTATATATATTTATTTCTAAAGGGTTCCGTTCCAAAGGATCGTCCAGGAAAACAGAAAAACAATACGAGTTTTTCCGTGTAGTCAATACGCAACAAGTGAATTCCATACTACAGTTTAAGTTGGAACGCACACCAAACGCTCACAGCAGGTCAGTTTTATTTATGTATTATAGACAGTCACTTGTGTTCCTTAGCTGAACGATGCACGTTGACCTACTACGAGCGTTTGGTATGCATTCAAACTTAAAACTGTAGTGTGCCACTCACCTGTCGCATGTTGTATGACATGTAAAAACCGAGTAGTTTTTCTGTTTTCCGGAACGATGGTGTAGAACAGAAATTTTTAGAAATAAATGTTTAAAAATTCAATAGGGGAAAAGTGGTTACGTATTTCTTGATATATTTACGTGCTGTTGAGCGTCGCCTGCAAAAAACTTTTGAAATAAGCTGCTCTGCTCGACCATATTGCGCCGTCTGTGGTCAGTATTGACAACATCCTTGACCATTTATCGCATGCTACGCAGACCAATATTAGTTTTATTGTTGTTCTGCTGTAAAACGAGTTCAACACAAGACGAAAGGCAGTAGTATCAGATTGCGTCGAAATGTATAAATGATTTCGAATATTGGGGCAGATCCGTACAAAAACAGACGTGTTAAGAACAGTATGTAGTTCAAAAAACATAGGGGAGATGTTTCAAAATTTTTTATTAATGTGATTAAAGGTATACGTAGTTATTTGTCTGTGCATGCATTACGTACCCGAATACAACCCTTTACCGTAATTATTGTTGTATAACACGTTTTCATAACTATGTCGCAATTACTTTACTGTGGAACTGCATTTACAAGTTTCAAGTCCTCGAAAGAGTTAGCAGTGTTTTTTCTTTCCATTTTTGGCAGCAAGTTTCTATGTTATGAATGGCAATGTCTGGGGATAAGGGACGTCTATTCCCAGCGATATCAACTTTTGGACCTGAACACATAAAAAGCAATGATTACTCTTCTTTTCCTTCACTTTCATCTCCATCGCCAAATTTTTGAGAGTGATCTGCGACGCTCCTTGAACCAATTTTTCATCCCCCTTTTTTTCTGCTTGCAAAAAAGTGGAGCAATTGTTACAGTAACAATGTCTTTACCTTCAAACATTCTAAACCACAATATTATATCACAATATTACCGCCAATATTACTGAGCGGTCTAGGGAGAACGACAGTAATGTTGCCCAATATTACTGTGCTGTACTACTGTGCGACATTATTGACCATCTGCTGACTCCTTTACGATGTATGGAAACTTCTGTCTCTGCTCGCGCGCACTAAATATGTATGCGAGTTAATGTTAAAACAGAAACGCACACTAAAACACAGCATAAAAATCTAACTGTAAACTGTTTCTCAGTTTCACGTAGCAGGAAACTTTCACACCCTATAAAAAGTATGAAGTATGACATTTCGCTGCCTTCCGACTGTATGGCAAAGACAGAAAAACAGAATCTCTCTCTCAGAATCTCTCTCTCTCTCTCTCTCTCTCTCTCTCTCTCACACACACACACACAGCAAGACTGGATAACTGTGACATAGATGCGGTCACTCATATGCGAACAATGAAGATTAGTGTGAAAGGTAGGTAATGCTCTGAAACCTTTCGTCACCTCGTTTGCCTATTCGCTGGTCCACTTTACACGTACATCCCGCAGCGTGCTGTGGTCGACTTCTCACACTATAGCAAAGCATTAATGTTGAAGTAATTAAGTTTATTCTTTTTCCGTAATGTGACTATATTTATCGTGAATGATTAGCGCCTCTATTGTGTAAATAATGCAAACTAAAAATGAGAACTAAATTTGTTATAAGTGAAATATTATCTGAGACTGTTAAAATAATTCTGTTAAATATTAAAGCAAACACACTGCCAAAGTCGGAGACTACGTATAATATAGAGTTACTGAAACTGCTTGAGTGGTTGAAAGAAAAACTTGTGTACTCATTTCTTGTTATTGCGAAAGGCACTGCAAAAGGTCACAGTTCATCGGTTGTTTTAGCTATTGTTCAAAACGAATAGAGAAACAATTACTGCTTGACCACAGCAGGAATAAGTAATATTTGATTCGACGACGAGATGCTACAATTAATAATTACGAGAAATTGTTGCTGCTGAGCTACTAATTTGAGCCTGCAGCATCCAAAATTCTAAGATTGCATCATTTCAGAGTTTTAGCTTTGTAAAATTTTTGTGAGTGTTTGGAGTGATTCGGACAGTATATTTTTGTGTGAATTTTAACCACGATTTCATTGTCACCATTTAGACACTTCATCATTACCTGGAACATGATCCATGAACTGTTGCCACATATTCTGTGCAACGCATTACGAATGCTAAATTTGAATAATATCAAAGACGTTAACTTTGCCAAAAATTAAGCAAAGCGTCCCTTGATTTTTAAGTTTATATTCTTTTTCATTAATTTTTTCTTTAATTAATCTTTGGTCACAGCAATAACGACTAACATTTAGAATCAATTTCTCAAACGACTTTTGAAACGATGTAGTCGGGGAAATTAAAATAATTATTGTTTCTTATGGAACTATGTTAATTAAATTACTATAAATCTGGGTATTTCTGTATCGATGTCTTGTTTGCCTTATTGACGATTGCCATGGTGGTTCGTAAATAATTCCAAGTGATTAACGTTTAAATGGGATAATATGAAGAGCGAAGTTTTCCTTTGATAGTTTCTACCAGTAAAGATTATATTATAGAGAGTTTCAAATAACTTCCGGGAATTCAGCCAGGTAACACTTTCAGCGACCGCCGATATTTCGGTGGGAGAACACCCCGCCATTTTCAAGGCAGTTTGAAAATGGCGGGGTGTTCTCCCACCGAAATATCGGCGGTCGCTGAAAGTGTTACCTGGCTGAATTCCCGGAAGTTATTTGAAAGTTGTATACGCCAGGAGAAACTCAGGTCTCACATATTATAGAGAGGTTATCCTACATCATTATTATAGCGCTGTGTGCTCCTATTATCCATTCACTTTTCCTTATGTCTATCATTACTTTAAATATTTCCCAAAAAAATGGTTCAAATGGCTCTGAGCACTATGGGACTCAACTGCTGAGGTCATTAGTCCCCTAGAACTTAGAACTAGTTAAACCTAACTAACCTAAAGACATCACAAACATCCACGCCCGAGGCAGGATTCGAACCTGCGACCGTAGCGGTCCTGCGGTTCCAGACTGCAGCGCCTTTAACCGCACGGCCACTTCGGCCGGCTAAATATTTCCCAAGTTTTGAGTGAAAACTTAGAATTTACTGCATGTTTTGTTATCCTCTGGATATGAGAATTTACTCCCTCACAGATAAAAGTCTGAGTTCATCGATACATGTGTTACTGATTATTGTATGGGCTTAAGTCTGTTTGTAACCATTTGGTTTTAGAAATGAACTGTTTGCTTTAAGACTGGCGACAGACTTTTATTGCACGACACAACTCCGCTGCACTACAAGGCCGACTCACTGTAGTAACCAAAACCAACTGCGGGAACGCCTTGGGCTGCGGATCGGAGCCGCCAGGCGGGGAAGCCGCCGGCGGTGGAGCACGCACCACCGGGTAAACACAAGGACAAGTCGGGCGACAGACCAACGACAACCAACAACAACCGACTACGACCAAGACCGACACCACAAGGAAGAGATAAACAACGGAGGCTTGTAGAAACCACAACACGAAACACCAACGGTAAATCCACTCGGAACCAGAGCCAGGCAAATATCAACAACGAGCAACGACCAGAACGCTTATTTTTTTTTTCTTTATTGTATTTCTATTCCCCATCGGGGCGGGCTGGCAGCAGCATATGCGCTGCTCTTCAGCCGAAAGACATAGAACAAACAATAGAAGACATTTAAAAATGACAAAAGAGAGAATATGGTGAACATAGATATAAAAAAAGGGGGAACATCATGGAAAGCAATAGACAAAAAACGGGGTGACTGTAAAATGGAGATAAAAAACTGTTTAAAAGTAGCACACACAAAAATCCACACACTGCGACAATTAAAAGAACACAAGGCACAGTATGACTGTAGCATAAAAGGTATCGACGGATGGCATAGCACATAACAAACACTGATGGCGAACCTCAAGGCAGTACACAATTAAAATCACACCTCTTGACGCACAGGAGAAACAGCACTAAACAACACTGATGTGGCACACTGACGATGATCGAAACAGAGGATCTGCCAGGCGCAAGGAGATGAGGGAGACCTGAAGAAGGGAGGGAGGGGAAGAGATCAGTGAGATGAGCGGGGGGCGCGCGGAAGAGGGCCAGGTAGGGAGGGATGTGGGAAGGAAAGAGGCAAGTATGGGGTGCTGGGTGTCTCAGGTGAGGGGGGGGGGGGAGGAGGAAAATCCGCTCTGGGAGAAGGAGGGAAGAGGAAAAAGGGGGCCCTGGGGGGGGGGGGGGAGGAACAAGGCCAGGTTATAGTTGGAAGGGAAAAAGTAGATGTACCACTGAGATAGAAACGCAATCCTGAGCGAGTACCAGACGGACTGGACTAGGTCTTTTTTTTTTTTTTCTTTATTGTGATTTCATTCCCCTGCCCCATATGGGCAGGGGAGGGCTGTCAGCAGTACAATCCGCCGCTCTTCAGCCAAGTGACATAACAACTAAGACAAGAATAAAATAATACATACATAAGGAGGTAAAAAAGGGGAACAGAAAACAGAGTAAGGGGAGAAAATGGAGGTAAAAATACACTTACATGTAGACGTTCATTGGGGACAGTTAAAACCCACTTGGAGCACACACGACGAAGAATAAAACTACCAGGTGGGACCTGCCGTGGGAAAGGTCAGAGGGGATGGAAAGGGAAGGGAGAGCATGGGGCAGCTGGGGAAGCGGCGGGATGAAGAGGATGGGCAACCGTGGGTTCACGAAGAGGCAGGAGACACATGAGGACTGGACTAGGGCAGAGCGGGTCCCAATATACGAAACCGGAGGGAGCGGCTATTGGCCGCTGTCTGCACGTGGCGTAGCGGTGGCGCCCTCGCCGCGAGAGAGCCGCTGCGCGGAATAGCCGCCGCGGACGCGGAGCCCTCTATAGGCTGACCACGTCCATTTGTTCTGGCGCGTGTTCGACTTCCGCAGCGGGAGGTTCTAGACTCACAGCAGTGCGTGCATGGGTCGCTGAGGTAGCCATTCAGTGCCAAGCCGTTTCACAGACAGCAAAGTGGTGTCCTCAGCACTGCGAGACCCAGCGACACAGATCGAGAGGATTGGGGGCACTGTAGTTGGATACAATAGATCACTTGGAAAGTGCGGACGAGTCTTAATACAGTGCCTTATACCTCTTCCCACTACATATGGGGTTGCTGTTACATTCAGTGGCAGAATTTGCCACTACAATACCACTCTTTCTTGTGTGTACTTCTCATTATGTTCAATAAAGACTCGATTGAGAAAAAAATAAGCTCTTTTTTTGTGGGCAATCCTCGTATATCTGATGGTTACTATATTTGGTATGGTCTATGGTACCATTATTTTCATCACTTTGGTTACTGTTTTTATGCCTTGTTTAATCATTTGATCTATGTACCATCGCCTTGTTACCTATCTGTTTCCTTCATCCCACCCGTCCAATCGTTACATTTTTAGGTCAGTGTCATTATTAGGGCCTCCCCTATTTTCTAGTTCCGGCAAAGTACAGTGATTTGGAGCTATTGCACTGATTGGCCTGACCACATGTTATGTGTTACCCAATACAAGAAGCAGTCTGCTCTTTTGCTTTTTACAGATGGGTGGCATTATGTTTTTTCCATCTTCTCCTTTGTACGTTACAGTTCCGTAACCTGAAGATGGGTTTTTAAAATCCGGAAGCCGGTCGTGGTTTTAATAAATAATCAGTGCAACTGAATGGTATCGATCTAAATTATTTTTCGTTGTAATGTAAGAGCTGGAGATCCTGCTCTTATGAGGAAGAGATCCTGGCCCGCACATGTGGAAAAGGGCAAGTGTAAAGGACTTCAGAAACATCCTGCATGGAGTTTACCGACTCATTGGCGTCTTTATTATGGAGAAAGGGGACCGATAATCAGTCTGACTATGCGAACAGAGGTGGGCCCTTCTGGAAATTACAGACAGCACTTTAATTTCACGTTTTATATTAGCCTATTTGTACCTCACTAGAAGGAAATAATGCTTCATATTGTGAAAGAAACATTACCTGTTTACTGTACTCCACAGGCCAACATCGAATGTTCCATGTGTGTCAAATGCTAAACTGAATGAACTGGTCCACGTACTACAAGACTGTAAAACTTCCCATGGCATGAACAACACTAATTATTTTTAAGAGGAAATCACGTACACGTATATAAATGTCATATGGAGTCAAGAATATCCTTAATAGTAACTCCACAAATAAATCCCTTAGAATATGTCAGTCACAGAGGGTTGTTCTGCCCCAGTGCTATGTAGTTATACGAAATTGAGACGAATGATATGCAGTATCACTTGCTAGGTCAGTTAGAGTTCCACTACTGAGTACTACTTTTCACTTATTTCACCTGAAATTCCGTTAGTAGCGACCTGTGAATTCACGTCAGGCTCCCTAACTTGGCTCTGCGGACGTGACCGCTTACAATCCTTGGGCTGAAGTCGGAAGCACGAGGCCGGCCAGGCCATCGCAGCGCCTTCGGACACAACGCGCCCCTGGAAGGATTAGCGGAAGTAAAGCCCGCTTCCCCTGCTTACTGTAGGGAAAAGCCGGCGCTGGAAAACCGTCAGATGTATGCACCTGCCGGCCCTTCAGAGAGTGGGTTCCTCCAAAACTTATGATTTTTCCACATTTACCCAAAGGAAGCTAGAATATGGAGATTTTTTCCGCTTCAAATACATGTTTCCCATTCGTTAAAAGCAACAAACTGTCAAACCGAGATTCATTGAGGTATTCAGAGAAGATGAAGAGTAATTTCAACTGAGAGGACTGGTGGTAGGAAGAAAAGTAAGTGTTAGAACTTGAAACGGACACCACCAATGGCTGAAGACAGTGATGTGGGAGTCGAGAGGACATTTCCGCCCATGGAAAAGCTGGTGGTTAAGCACAATAAAGTAAAGTATTAGAAAGTTAAGTTCACAAACAATTCGTTTCGCTGAAGTCCACCACACCTAACTTGAGAGGCAGCTCCACCCCACGAGCCGAGCTGAAAAGATAAATCTCATAACTTAAGAAACAACTCTTGTTCTCTGCCGTCGAGTAGCACTTTTGTTGCTGACTTCATCCGAGAGGTGCCGTTCCGCGCCGGCCGGTGTGGCCGAGCGGTTGTAGGAGCTTCAGTCTGGAACCGCGCGACCGCTCTGGTCGCAGGTTCGAATCCTGCCTCAGTTAGTTAGTTTTAATTAGTACATTGGTCAAAGCCGACGAGTGGTATCGGACACTGGAATTTATCCGAAACGTGAGCTGGCTCAGAGTTGTGAAGTACAGTATTACGCCGTCTGTGTGAACTTATGATCTCGCGACGGCTGCACTGGATCACTGCGGTAGACAGCTACGTTACGTGTCGCGGAACGGCAAATGGTTCAAATGGTTCTGAGGGATAAATTCTAGTGTCCGATACCACTCGTCGGCTTTGACCAATGACGTCATACGTAAGGCAAAGATGCTGCAATGGACTATCTATGAATGGAACGGATCATACTCGTAAACAAATGAATGTAGCATGCCCTTGATCGTGACAATTATTTACGCGCTAATTTCATTTAAACGAGTTGAAGATGACTGAAATAAATAAGAATACGAGAGAAATACGAGTGCATATATTATACTTCCCACACGTACTGCAAAAAGGATGTAAAAATGGACCGTCGAATAGCTGGATCGGTAACTAGAAGCAACGTATGTAGGAGGTCATTTCTAGTTACCGATTCCAATATTACTGTTTGTTGCACAAAAATCTTATATCAGAAACGTGCTTAAAATGATCTTGTTTGTGAACTACAGAATACGACTAGACTTTCAGAAAATGAAAGTCTTTACACAAGTTACTGCACATGCAGAGAAATAAAACGCAAAAATAACCAAACCTTGCAACCGATACTGCACGAAAGTCACACCAGCTACAGTAGCTCCTAATAACACTCAGTAAAATCGACACACCAGGAGTGAAAGTAAAAATATGAGAAGTGTAGCAGAAACATCGGAAAGGAAAAAATAAAAGTGTCTACATAAAAAGTTCGGCAACTCAACAGATATCAACTATTAGGACATAGGATATTTTACTGGACGAGCAATGTTCAACAAACTTCACACATTCTAGTTTAGAAATCAGATTCAGGTTTGCATTTGCTAATGAGTTGACTTTAACTACAGTTTATTCGATGCAGTTACATCAGATTCGTCTCTGAATTGCACATTATATTTGATTACTTGTTTCCCACTGTTTTCACGGTCAACCACAGGTGCACATTTCACATTATTTTTGTGCGTTTCCTACGGTCGCAGGTTCGAATCCTGCCTCGGGCATGGATGTGTGTGATGTCCTTAGGTTAGTTAGGTTTAATTAGTTCTAAGTTCTAGGCGACTGATGACCTCAGCAGTTAAGTCGCATAGTGCTCAGAGCCATTTGAACCATTTTGTGCGTTTCATAGTACTTTGATGCCAGATTGCACTTCGACGATCCGCAACCTTTCAACGTTAGGTTGCATATCAGGAGCCGTTAACTCTAATTTAAGTTCAGACGGCGTATTAGGTGCCTCGGCGTTCAAGCACATCTCAATACTTTGACACCATCATTTTATGAAATTATGGTCCTTAACGGAATTAACGAATAAATTATGGTATACGAGTATATCAGTTGAAAATCATTATTTTTATTCATTTACTTACAAAGTGCCCTCCCTCGAAATAGCCTTCTCTATACATGGAGGGTGCATCACCCAAAACTTGCACCAGAAATATTGCCGTAAGGGAAAGTGCTGTCGATGTGTCGTTTTCACAGAATGAATTGCTGTTAATGTATTTGTATTGTTAGTCAATACACTGATTGTAATAATACTCACAAAGTGTACTTTCTGTGCAAGCATACTTTTTTAAGGAGGAACCATGCCTATTGGCATTAAAAAATTAAAAGTGGGACAAATTAGAATATTAGTGGTGTTTGCGTCTAGTGCGAGTGGTTTACGAGATATTGTATTTTGAAAAGGTTCCACACCGACACTTGTCTGCGCTATTAAATTTACGTTGTTGTTAGGTACAATGTTGTTCGTTTTCTTACATCGTGCCTCTTATAAAATAAATAAAATAAAATAAAATATTAATTATTAATTATGTATGATAGTGATTGGATGTAATTAATATTTGCTTATCTGGAACGTGGACGTTTAATTATTCGGTATCAGAAGCTTGACAATGGCTTTTCGTAAATGTAATGTTATTCGTAGTTGATCGTGAAATAAGACTCAAATAATCGGACTTCGTATTTAAATCGTTTCCAAAGACTGCTGCGGTAGGTGCGGACTCAAATCTAAATCTCATTATTAGAATAATTTGCCAGCCATGTCAATACGTCGTACAGAGGTGACTGTCTACTAAACATAAAAAGTTTACACAGTTAGTTAAATCAGATATATTCAACGAATAAGCCTACAGTTAAATAATTCTACTTACTTTCATAAATATAAATTCTTTACAGAATCGAGTGCTTAGTAAGATTGCAACTCGCAGTGTTCTCATATATCATCAAATATGGCGGTGTGCCAGTCAATAAAATATACATGCTTCCCGCACCAGTTGTTGTACAAGACCTCTCTTCTTAATCAAACATAAGAGTATCGTAATTGTGATTTGTTTTATCAGCGACACAGCGCTGCAGTTCTGTGCCATAGGCTTTATTTATTTGTCACAGATTAATTATTTAATTAAGATTTCGCGTTTCCGAGGAAACTCACGCACTGCATGCAAATGTGCCTTTATATTGCCCCCTGAATTGCGAGGCGAAAGGACACACCTGCAGGCGAGCAATTCACCTAAAGGCACAGGAAAATCTAAGTTATCTACAACTATTTACATGACTTACATTATACTGTATATTATATACAAAATTTGAATGACGCGCGTGCGCCGTAAAAGTTCTTATGTTGGCAAAATAGAGTGCGCGCATGCGCAGAAGCGTCTGTGTGACTCCGGCACTGCCGTTATCTCGTAAATTTAGATCACGCGGCACAGTATTGCAGTTCATATTGTTCGTGTGCGCGCGCATTTCTTAGTCGTTGCACAAAGAAAATATTCCACCAAGATTACATATGAAGACTACATTCTATGACAGGTATCTTAGTTTTAAAATTACAATATTTGGTATAATACAATACAACTTTGGATTGTTGAATGTTCTTAGTTACATAGTATTGCATTGAAATGCTTCAAAGAAAAATGTCTTTTTGTTTCAGGTGCGTTGACCTATACACATCGTGTCTTTATTACAGTTTATATTCATCTGCTGCACAATAATTTTTCACAGGTTAGTATCGTCGTGGTAAAGTTTTTTGATCACAGTAACATCGCTGTATAACAACGTGATTGATACATAAGCATGTCCATTTCCTATTTCCATTATAGTCGTTGTGATGCAGTTTGTTGTGACAAAAGGCATTGTTTATTACAGATCAGACGTGACCCGTCGAGTAATTGGTCCATATGCAGTTCGTTTACGATATTCCGTGGAAGCTTGGTTGCAGAACCTCGGACGGCACACAGCTGGCGTCGATCCTTGGACAGTCCAGGGATTTCGAGAACATTCCATTCCCTGAAGTTCCAACCAAAATTCTTCCACTCGTCGTGTTGTTTTCTGGACAGGCACGTTGTGACCATTTAATCCAGTTAACATCTTGAAGTTAGATACTGTAGTAATGTCACTAGAGGATGCACCAATTACGCACTTCACATTTTCAGTTTTTTGCTAAATATAGCTCACCTAAATGTTAGTAGTTACTTATCAAAGGAATCGTTCGTCGCGTTTACAAAGGTACGATTCGTGATGAATGTCATTAATAGTTTCTTTCACATAGGTTTCTGCGTAGTTGCAGACTTAGTAATGTACGTTAATGTCCGTGAACAGTGGTTCACTACGCAATTTTTTTTTAAGTTTTTCACGTTTTGGCACTCGTTATCGTTCAAATTTTCACATAGTAACTGTTACATTATACATCAGTTTAAAAAAAAAAAAAAAAAAAAAAAGTAATCATACATATACACGTCACATATTTTCTTAGCATAAACATAATACAGTTACACGTAAACATGTTTACATCATCATTACATAGCTATAAATTATTACATTGTGTCACATTTGATTACATGAATTGCAGATATTTACGTCCTCTTTAACGGTTTTGCTGGGATTTTATCGATGTTTTTTGTGATGTCATCTGAAATTAAGATAGGTTAGACACAACATTCATTACATCAGTAGGCAAGACCAGGCGTTTTCACTACTCAATATTCAAAATAATAAGAGACGGAAAGCTGTTAGATTCCTCACGTTTTGTGCGTGTGTGTATAGTGTCTGTGTGGCCTTGGCTACTGGTAGATGCTTTTCTTGCTGAGAGATGTGCGTCTAATCTATTTCTCGAAGTAAAAGATCGCTTTACAGATGACGTCTGTCGGTTCGTCAGGTGTCATACCAAGTCAGTGGTACCTACAGTCACAAATGTTCCGTGAAAAATTAATATATCATTCACTGCTACGTAATCATAGATTTTACTTTAATATTCAGTCTTCTCGGTGGTGCCGCGGCGTTGAAAGAAAAGTTCTTCTGTCTTCAACTGTGTCACTGGAACCGCTGAAATGAAAATTTCTATACTACTTATTATCTGTGTTGTAGCAAACAGAGTTTTGCGAGTTGCTTAGCAATGTTTTCATGGGTATGACTTTGACATTATTTAGCATTAATTGCTCTAAGATCTCGGTGTGCGTATAGCCCAATAATTTTGTTAGTTCTAGGATGTTGTAACAGATACGCACCAGGATGCGGTATGTTAACAATTATATAAGGTCCTTCATATAGCAGACGCCACTTAGCATTGCGTCGTTTGAGTGCTACAGATTTATGATGAGTACGAAGTAATACAAGCATTCCTACCATGAATTTTTGTTTTCTTTTTATTATGTTTGTGTGATGTTTGTTTCGTATCTGTGCGTGATGTGTCAGTGTAGTCAATACTTCTTTTATTTTCTGTTCAGGTGTGATTTCCTTGTCTGACAACTTAGGTAATGGTTCTATCCATTGATCGTTCTGTTTGCAATTGAACATGATCTCGATAGGTGTGTAATTTGTATTGTAAATATTTAAGTTATTGTGTACGTCTTCGAAAAGACTTAGGTAGGACACCCAATTAGTATGTATTGATGAAATATAGGACCTCATGAATCGGTTTAGTTCTCGGAAAAGTCTCTCAGTCGCGTTACATTGTGGACTAAACCTTGAAATAAATATACTTTTAATGTTATTGTCCTTCAAGAAATTTCTCCATTTGTACCCAGAGTACTATGCTGCATTATCTGACAGAATTGCTTCAGGTTTTCCCACGTGCGTCAGGTAATCACTTGAGAATCTTCGTATTATAGCATTTGCAGTGGCGGATTTTAAAGCATAAAGTTTTACATGTTTAGAAAATATATCGTAAAAAGCTAAGATATATTTGACGCCTCCAGAGCTTGCTGGATGCGGTCCACTGATGTCAGTACAGAGAATTTCCAGGGGTTTACTCGGTAAAATAGAATGTAAATCTGTTTTTGTGAATAAATTCTGGGGTTCTGATTTTTGACACATGACACATGTTTTCAGTTCCCTGTAAATTTTTCTTCTCATATTGCTAAAATAACAGTATGTTCTGAGCTTTGCCAAACACTTTTTCGTCCCATAATGACCCCAAACTAAGTGTGTGTGCCAAATCAAATTACGTTCAGACTCTTTGGGAATGCATACACACCAGTTAGTAGCATTTGGATGTCGGCGATAAAATAACACATCATTGTGTAACTTGTAATACTTAGTCAAAGGATGATTGTGTTTTTCTACCAGTAATGTTATTATCTTATACCAGTGAGGATCAGATTTTTGTAATTTAGCCATGTTTCTGCACATATCAATATAATATTGGTGATACTGCTTGTCTTGCATTAAGAGAATCCTGTAGTCATTTATATTTTCTAAGTCACTGTTGGTTTCATTCATACCTTGTGGAAGTCTAGACAAAGCGTCGGCAATGGTGTTGTCCTTACCTTTTATGTATTTAATTTCAAAAGAGTAGTTCTGAAGATAGTCTAGGATGTACAAGTTTACAAGTTAACAAAAATGTCAGGGCCTGGTGATCGGTATAAATTACTGTATGTTTTCCAAATAAATAATAATTGAATTTCTTGAATGCCCAGACTATGGAAAGTGTTTCTAACTCAGTAGTGGAGTATGCACGCTCACATTCAGTTAGAGTACGACTTGCAAACCCAATAATTCTTATCTGTTCCTTTTCTTTATTCTTTACAACTTGAAATAAGCAACAGCCCAAGCCAGTACGTGAAGCGTCACAAGTCATACAAAAATCTAAATTGAAATTTGGATGGCTCAATATGTTTGCATTCACTAAAGCATGTTTAATTGTATTAAAGTCATTCTGGCACTGTTCCGACCAGATCCAAACTTGATTCTTTCTGAGTAGATTTAGCAGATGTTTACTGTTCAAAATGGTTGTGGTAAAAAAGTCTGAAAAATGAACATAGCCCAAGGAATGATTTTAACTGCTTTTTAGTTTGAGGGCTAGGAAAGTTTCTGATAGCATCTAATTTACTGGGATCAGGACGTATGCCCTGTGACTTAATGATATGTCCTAAATATTTTATCTCACTGCAACCAAATTTTGATTTTCTAAGATTGACTGTGACTCCAGCTTGTGCAAATTTTTCTAAAATTCTTTGAAGTGTGTCAACATGTTCATTCCAAGAGTGTGTAGCTATCAGTATATCATCTACATGGTGTGTGACTGTCTCAACTAAATCATCGCCAAGCACGGTATCCAGGGCTGTAATGAATACCCCAGAACTGACATTCAATCCGAAGGGTAGAACACAAAAATGATAGGTTCGCCCCCCGAACATAAATGCAGTATATTTCCGAGAATCAGGAGTGATACCTACTTGCCAAAATGAATTAGCGAGATCTATTGTGGAAAAATATTTTGCATCTAGAAATTTTTGTAATTGCTCTTCTAAATTTTCGGGTTTTGTGTGAACCGGTAAAATTATTTCATTAATTGCTCGTGCGTCTAACACTAGCCTAATGCTACCATTTGATTTTTTGACAACAAGTAGAGGACTACAGTAAGGTGAGGTGGATGGTTCAATGACCTTCCAGTCTAACATTTGTTTTAATTCTTACCACACAGCAGGTCGTTGAGATAACGGTACGTTATATGTCTTGTGGTAGAAGATCTTGTGAGGCTTAACTTCAATCTTGTACACATACGTGTTGATAACACCTAATCGTTTGGTAAAAACTTGTAAATATTTGGATAACACTTCCTGTAGTTTTATACGTTCATGTACACTGAGAGCTGTAGCTTCATTTATCTTATGATCAAGCAATGTTTTCAAGTGCATTAGCTCTGTATCAGGTGAGTGTGTTTGCATGTCTTGAATGTCATTGTCAAGTACTAACTGAACCTTGCTCCCTGTACAGTGTTTGTCATGCTTTAGAGTTCTCCTGTCCAAATCAATAATAATTACACTGCCTTTATCATTTAAAATACATTTACCTTTGGAGAAGTCTATAATGCAGTCCTTCTCGCTCATAATATCTATTCCTAATATGCAATTTGTCACAAGGTTTTGTACAACCAGGAATGGCCATTGTACGGTTCCATTACCTATTTTAATGTTTACAAAAACTTGCTTCGTAACCCTACATGACTTATTACCTGGAGCAGTAGTTATTTTACAGTTTTGGACAGGAAACTCAGGCACAGGCTCCAATTCACACATCTTTTTATAGAAATTAAAAGACAAAATGCTCACAGCTGCACCTGTATCTAAGATAACAGTAGTTGGAATCCCACCTACTACACCAGTAGTAGAGGCTAAAACAATTTCATTTGTGTTTGAACGACATTGTGTACTGTCTTGCAAAAGTTCATTTGATATATTCTCATTGTGGTTATATCTTATAAATAAAACAGGTAGTTTTTGTTTAGAATTATTAGGTAAATCAATATTTTGTTGTTCAATGGTGGTGTCAAATAACTAATTAACACTGAAGTCGCCCCCCCAAGAATTCTTCAGCCACGACCCGGGGCATAGAAGTGATTGTTTCTAGTCTGTTGGATTAGCATTTGTATTAGGTACTGACACAGATTGAGGTTGTGTATCAGGTGTCATTTCTATTATATTCACATTCGGATATTGCCTGTTGTGATCTCCAAACTTTTCCGGTTGTTGTTGCTGTTGCGCATTATAACTGACCTGTCGGTCGTAAGGTATGCTCCAATTTTGTCCTGGTGGCTGCTGTGGTAAAGCAGTGTTTGAATGAAAGTATTGATCGCTACGAGTCCAGCCTTGATGCTGTCTTGGCTCGTAGTTATTATTATTTTTATTTCTGTTTGTGTTTTTGTTGTTACATTTGTATCCGTTGTTACCGTTGTTGTTATTACTGCGGTGCCTTTTTTATGGATTGCTGCATGAAGTGTTATTACTGTTGTAACTGTTGTTTGTATTGGAATACGCGTGTTGATTTTGATTTCCGTATTGAGACGGCATGTGAGTTTGCTGTTTTTGCTGTACCGCGTATCCAACTGTGGGCGCGCCAGAATTGAGTTGGGAAGCCTGCATGTTTTGCATACCATTAGTATAAACATTGTGGCTGCTGTTTTGGCGCGCGAAGCGCTGATCTTCTAGTAACATGTCAACCGAATCTAAAGCTGTTAAAAAATAATCTGGATCGTCATCCGGAATATGTAAGAGTTTTTCTTTCATGTTGAAAGGCAATTTGGCCTTCAACGCACGGAGCATATCACGTGTTGCGACTGGATCGTCCAAAAAAATGACCCATGTTCAAGTATTTTGCAATATATCTGCGTAAGTTACCATTTTTACTGTTAAAAGTTTCAGGTTCTAAAATTTGTCTTCTGAGTCTCTCCTGGACGGATTGCGACCAGAATTTGTTCAGAAAGGCACGCTCAAACTCACTGTACGTGGTACATACGTCAGCTTGACTGTCTGCCCAGACAGCTGCATCGCCTTGGATTTAACCGACAATATATGAAATCTTTTTCCGGTCACTCCAAGTGCGTGGAAATGCGTTACTAAAAGATTTAAGAAAAATCACCGGATGAATGGTTCGTTTTTCTGGGATATAAGTCTGAAATTGCTTGTGTTTTATTAAGCTTTCTTCTTCCTTTGCATTATGATATGGATTTGTTCCACTGTAATCACTGTAATGTTCAGATGGCGAGTAATTACGATAATGTTGCTGTGGTTTAGCATGATAATAGCTTGTGTTTGTGTTTGCACGACGTGGTATGTGTTGTTGTCGTGGTGTGTCTTGTTCTTGTGTGTTTGTTGTGTGCGGTATGTGTGCGTCATACTCGTATGTATATTGGTTTCTGAACTGTACATTTTGACTGATATTTTCGTTACATTCAGACTGTGGTTGATCCGTGAATTGTGTCATTGGTGCAGTGACGGATTGTACTGCGTCACGAATCAGCTGTTTGTTATTAGTGATGTATTCCGCTACGGAGTCGTGCACAATTGTTGGTAAATTTTGACGTATGCATCTATCAAAATGTTTGTCTTTGCTCTCCACCCAATCATGAAATTCTTTATTAATATTTTGAAAATGAGCTGTGGCATCAGATTGTAATCTGTCAGTCAGTTGTTGTTCAACATCGCCAAATTTATTCTGCACATCAGTAATTCGTTTTTCAAGGTTGTCATGTACTGAAGGATATGTTTGAATTTGTTCAGTAAGAGCTTCACACGTGACATTAAGGTTTTTTACTTGTGTCTGTAAAAGTGCCACGTCATTTGTAGTCTTTTCTTGTCTCGTATTAAGCTTGGAAAATTTCGTACTGAGTTCAGTCATCTCTTTGGTCAGTGTGGCGTCTATAAGTTCCACACGTTTACATAAAGTGTCATTACATGCCTTGATTGCTATGAGGTCAGATTTAAATTCGTCATTTCGTCATTTCTGCATCCTTAAGGTTGCCATATTTTCTGCGTTTTGTTTCATTAGCATTTGTAACATGTTGGCAATGTTTGCTGTTTGCAAGGTCTCTGCCCCCGCCGCGTCATTAGACGTGACGTCATGTATTAACATGGGCTCTGACTGAGACTTTGAAATTTTTGTGGTGGACGGCCTGTTGTCAAAATTTCCGTTAACACTTGCATCAATATTTGATGAATCGTCACTACCGGTTGTTGTCGTAAAGTCATTTTCTAACATTTGTCTCTTGTCCGAGTCGGATTGCGTCTGAATAGTATGTCTTTGCTGTTCCATCTTTGCGTATTGTTTTCTAGTTATGACCATGCCACACGTATGGTATGCTTCAAGAAAATAAAGTTTGACACTGGTTTGAAAATAAAATGCAGTTGAATGTGAATCGCTCGTAGCAACAATGGCTGTTTGTTAATTTAAAAATGTAAACTGAATATCGGATTATTCTTAATGGCTGCTGGCCATGTTACAACGTATCGTACAGAAGTCGGCCATATTGTACACTCGTGTATTGGTATCGTTGCAGAAGTTATTGTTTAAGGAAAAGCACTGAGAATGAAATTTATGACTGAAAACTGTTACGCGCGAAAGAAATATTACAGAATCTACTGAAGAGCTAATACACTGAATTATGCGCCTGGTCAAGCCTGCCAATGCCAAGATGCTGCGTCTTACCTTATTTTGCTGGAAGCTTCATTGCGTCTTCCCGCAAAATTTTAGAATTGGAAAATATCTTCAGATTTTTGTTATTGCTCATACATTCACGTCCAGGTCCAGAAAGTTGATTTTTCACATGAAACAAAGAGAACAATGTAACAAATGACAAAATAACAAGTCCGACACGCAGTCGCCAATATAAAATAAATAAAATAAAATAAAATATTAATTATTAATTATGTATGATAGTGATTGGATGTAATTAATACTTGCTTATCTGGAACGTGGACGTTTAATTATTCGGTATCAGACGCCTGACAATGGCTATTTCGTAAATGTAATGCTATTCGTAGTTGACCGTGAAATAAAACTCAAATAATCGGACTTCGTATTTAAATCGTTTCCAAAGACTGCTGCGGTAGGTGCGGACTCAAATCTAAATCTCAATATTAGAATAATTTGCCAGCCATGTCAATACGTCGTACAGAGGTGACTGTCTACTAAACATAAAAAGTTTACACAGTTAGTTAAATCAGATATATTCAACGAATAAGCCTACAGTTAAATAATTCTACTTACTTTCATAAATGTAAATTCTTTACAGAATCGAGTGCCTAGTAAGATTGCAACTCGCAGTGTTCTTATATATCATCAAATATGGCGGTGTGCCAGTCAATAAAATATACGTGCTTCCCGCACCAGTTGTTGTACAAGACCTCTCTTCTTAATCAAACATAAGAGTATCGTAATTGTGATTTGTTTTATCGGCGACACAGCGCTGCAGTTCTGTGCCATAGGCTTTATTTATTTGTCACAGATTAATTATTTAATTAAGATTTCGCGTTTCCGAGGAAACTCACGCACGGCATGCAAATGTGCCGTTATACTCTGTGTTCCTTGAGTGCAGTGCGACTTGCAAGTTAGTATGAGTGGACGATGGGATTTCCTAATGCAGAGAAAGCCGACATGCTAGTGGTGTACGGAGAGTTTAGGAAGAATGTAGTTCGTTTTTGCACGTTATATACGACAAGATATCCAAATAGTCGTCAACCATCTCGATAGTTATTTATTAACCGCTTCCATCAGTTATGTGAAAGTTCTAAATTGGCTCTTAAACAACACAACAGGAGCAAACAAGTGAAGACAGAAGAGGAGCAAATTTAATGTTTTTGCTTCTGTTGCAGTTGCTACGCACGTCAGCTCCCGTGCAGTCGAACGAGGAAGTGACATGAGTCAGGCAAGTGCGCTACGCATTCTCCATCGACGGAGGTTTTACCTCTATCACATCTCTTTCCATCAAGAGCTGCATGGAAACGATTATGGGAATCGTGCTAACTTCTGTCAATGATCATTGATACAGGATTTCCAGTTGTACCACGTGTTTTGTTTAGTACTGAAGCCACATTTACCAATCTTACCAATCACGCCAGGTAAACAGCAAAGTATGCACTACTGGTCTGTTGACAATCCCCGTCGGCTTCATCAGGTGGGACGTCAGCGACCACGGAGTGTAAACGTGTGGTGCGGGATCGTGAACCATCAGCTCATAGTACCGTTTTTCATAGACGGAACACAGAGCGGGCACACGAATTGCAGCCTTCTGACCAACTATATTCCGCGGATGCTAGACGAGGCTCCTCTGCCGACTAGGAGGAACCTGTGGTACCAACATGATGGCTGTCCAGCCCATAGTGCACAAAGTACTACATCATGTCTTCACGAACTATTTCCAAATCGTTGGATTGGATGCAGAGGACCTGTACCTTGACTGGCCCGTTCCCCAAATTTTAAGCCTGTTGACTTTTTTCTGTGCGGAAAGCTGAAAGACGTTGTCTACATGGACATACCAACTACATCTGGCCGAGCGGTTCTAGGCACTTCAGTCTGGAACCGCACGACCTCTACGGTCGCAGGTTCGAATCCTGCCTCGGACATGGATGTGTGTGATGTCTTTAGGTTAGTTAGGTTTAATTAGTTCTAAGTTCTAGGGTACTGGTGACCTCAGATGTTAAATCCCATAGTGCTCAGAGCCATTTGAACCAACTACATCCAATGACGTGGCACGACGAAACAACGTATTACTGCAGCCTGCTCAGACATGTCTGCCGAAATGCTAGCACGTATGCAGGAGTCGTTTCGTACCAGATGGGAAGTGTATATTGCAGCTGCCGGTTGTCATTTTGAACACAGCTTGTAATGGTCAAATGTCTCTTTACTGGCCAGAATCCACGTATCTATTGTATGCACTCGTGTTGTTCTGTAGTGTGTGCTACTACAGGTAGTGTACAAGTGTCGGCGTGGGATCTTTTCAAAATACGATATCTCGTAAACGAATCGCATTATAATCTTCCAACAAACACCACTGACATTCCAATTTACCCTGCTTATAGTTTTTAATGCCAATAGGCATTGCTCCATTTAAAATGTGTATGTTTGCACAAAAAATACACCTTGTTCGTGTTATTACAATCAGTTGAGTGGCTATCAGTTCGAGTCCCTAACTACCAATCCATTCTATGCGATCCGCAAATCAGTAGCACTTTCCATTTCTGCAATATTTGCGGTGCGAGATTTTCGTGATGCATATACAGGATGGTCCATTGATCGGGCCAAATATCTCACCAAATAAGCGTGAAACGGAAGAACTACAATGAACGAAACTTGTCTAGCTCGAAGGGGGAAACTAGATGGCGCTATGGTTGGCCCGCTAGATGTCGCTGCCAACGGTCAAACTGATTTCAACATTTTTATTACATATTCGTGTAGTACGTAAAGAAGTATGAATGTTTTAGTTGAACCACTTTTTTCGCTTTGTGACACATGGCGCTGTAATAGCCACAAACATGTGGCTCACAATTTTAGACCAACAGTTGGTAACAGGTAGGTTTTTTAAATTAAAACACATAACGTAGGTACGTTTGAACATTTTATTTCGGTTGTTCCAATATGATACATGTACCCTTGTGAACTTATCATTTCTGAGAACGCATGCTGTTACAGCGTGATTACCTGTAAGTACCACATTAATGCAATAAATGCTCGGAATGATGTCCGTCAACCTCAATGCATTTGGAAATACGTGTAACGACATTCCTCTCAAATGCGAGTAGTTCACCTTCCGTAATGTTAGCACATGAAATGACAATGCACTGACGCATGTTGTCAGGCGTTGTCGGTGGATCACGATGGCAAATATCCTTCAACTTTCCCCACAGAAAGAAATCCTGGGACGTCAGATCCGGTGAACGTGCGGGCCATGGTATGGTGCTAAGACGACCAATCCATCTTTTCGCTTTCTCTATTATTATTTGCTTTGTTTTATTATTACTCGCGTAACAACTAATATATGAAATAAAATATGTCACTACGAAAAGAGCCCCGAAATACCTTTTAGTGATGCTGTGCTGTGACTTTCTTTGGATCATTAATTTTCAACAAAACAAAATATATTATGTTCTTATTGTTCTGGATTTGGGTTTCTATTAAAGGAACATTTTTTCGTTACTGTAACTCGCCATAAAGTTCAACATATCTTCCTTACTTTATAGTTATTGAAAAGGTTAATGAAAATTTCTTTGTTATCAATACTGATGTTACGGTACGCAGTGACTGTTCAACATCAAAATTTTGCAGTGGATTTTTGTTAACAGTAAAACACCAATAAGTACCACGACTAACACGAGAACATGAGACCATTATCGGAGAAAAACGATGTTTTTACTATAAAGTTGCCAGACCAGAACTACGCACAGCAAGATTTCTTTTATGTTATGAAGGTAAATTATCTTTTTGCACTGTTAGTAATATATCAGCAGCCCGCATCAACTTGTAAAACACATCATAAAATCTGCTGCTCTGCTCTGCAATTCCGAAAGCTGAAAGAAATAATTTTACTTCACTATTACCTGCCCGCTTCTTTGCGGTATGATAGATTTCATTTAATGCAATTTGAATGCGCCGCGGCAGCGGCTCGTTCGTTCGTAGCGCAGCTCTGCACCACGAATAATATTTAAATAACTGAAAATGTCTTAAAGGGATGGGATAAAATACCAGGCAAGCTTATTACAAATCATAATGCAAGGTTTCACTAAGTAACCCTATTCAAAACATTTAAACAATTCAATTAATAATACATCTTTCCAAGGCTATGTCTAATGGCGTCCCTCTTACAATCTTGACAAAAGAATGCTACGCTAGCGTACAATATAACGTCACAGGCTATCCTACTCACGTAACTCCAAGAAGACGACAGAGAAATTAATGTTCGTTTTGTACTATTTATACTAGTCACCTATTCTCATCTTTGTTTGGTATTTAATAAGTATCGTCTGTGGCGGTTTCAGTACTCGCCGACACAGATATTATCTAAATAAAAAAAAATCAGTACATAATACCATACAAGAACAAAACATGACACACAATGTTTTCTCTTTATTACATAATATGTCTTCTGCTAAGAGACGTTACAATCTGTCATGAAATATGCTCTTCAATACCGTTTCAACAGCACGCGAGCTATGTGCCGGACGTCCATCATGTTGGAAGTACATCGCCATTCTGTCATGCAGTGAAACATCTTGTAGTAACCTCGGTAGAACATTACGTAGGAAATCAGCATACATTGCACCATTTAGATTGCCATCGATAAAATGGGGGCCAATTATCCTTCCTCCCATAATGCCGCACCATATATTAACTCGCCAAGGTCGCTGATATTCCACTTGTCGCAGCCATAGCGGATTTTCCGTTGCCCAGTAGTGCATATTATGCCGGTTTACGTTACCGCTGTTGGTGAATGACGCTTCGTCGCTAAATAGAACGCGTGCAAAAAATCTGCCATCGTCCCGTAATTTTTTCTTGTACCCAGTGGCCGAACTGTACACGAAGTTCAAAGTCGTCACCATGCAGTTTCTGGTGCATAGAAATATGGTACGGCTGTAGTCGATGTTGATGCAGCATTCTCAACACCGACGTTTTTGAGATTCCCGATTCTCGCGCAATTTGTCGGCTACTGATGTGCGGATTAGAAGCGACAGCAGCGATAACACCTACTAGGGCATCATCACTTGTTGCAGGTCGTGTTTGACGTTTCGCATGTGGCTGAACACTTCCTGTTTCCTTAAATAACTTAACTATCCGGTTAACGGTCCGGACACTTAGATAATGTCGCCCAGGATACCGAGCAGCATACATAGCACCCGGCCGTTGGGCATTTTGATCACAATAACCATACATCAACACGATATCGACCTTTTCCACAATTGGTAAACTGTCCATTTTAACACGGGTAATGCATGACGAAGCAAATTCCCTTCCGCACCGGCGGAATGTTACGTGATACCACGTACTTACACGTTTGTGACTATTACAGCGGAATCTATCAAAAAGCGAAAAAAGTGGTCCAACTAAAACATTCATACTACTTTACGTACTACACTAATATGTATTAAAATGGGAGTTCCTATTAAAAAAAAAAAAAAAAACGTGAACCATGGACCTTGTCGTTGGTGGGGAGGCTTGCGTGCCTCAGCGATACAGATGGCCGTACCGTAGGTGCAACCACAACGGAGGGGTATCTGTTGAGAGGCCAGACAAACGTGTGGTTCCTGAAGAGGGGCAGCAGCCTTTTCAGTAGTTGCAGGGGCAAGTCTGGATGATTGACTGATCTGACCTTGTAACACTAACCAAAACGGCCTTGCTGTGCTGGTACTGCGAACGGCTGAAAGCAAGGGGGAACTACAGCCGTAATTTTTCCCGAGGGCACGCAGCTTTACTGTATGGTTAAATGATGATGGTGTCCTCTTGGGTAAAATATTCCGGAGGTAAAATAGTCCCCCATTCGGATCTCCGGGCGGGGACTACTCAAGAGGACGTCGTTATCAAGAGAATGAAAACTGGCGTTCTACGGATCGGAGCGTGGAATGTCAGATCCCTTAATAGGGCAGGTAGGTTAGAAAATTTAAAAAGGGAAATGGATAGGTTAAAGCTAGATATAGTGGGAATTAGTGAAGTTCGGTGGCAGGAGAAACAAGACTTTTGGTCAGGTTAATACAGGGTTATAAATACAAAATCAAATAGGGGTAATGCAGGAATAGGTTTAATAATGAATAGGAAAATAGGAGTGCGGGTAAGCTACTACAAACAGCACAGCGAACGCATTATCGTGGCCAAGATAGATACGAAGTCCATGCCTACCACAGTAGTACAAGTTTATATGCCAACTAGCTCTGCAGATGATGAAGAGATTCATGACATGTATGATGAGATAAACGAAATTATTCAGGTACTCAAGGGAGACGAAAATTTAATAGTCATGGGTGACTGGAATTCGAGAGTAGGAAAAGGGAGAGAGGGAAACATAGTGGATGATTGTGGATTGGGAGAGAGAAATGAAAGAGGAAGCCGTCTGGAAGAATTTTGCACACAGCATAACTTAATCATAGCTAGCACTTGGTTCAAGAATCGTAAAAGAAGGTTGTATACATGGAAGAATCCTGGAGATACTAGAAGGTATCAGATAGATTATATAATGGTAAGGCAGAGATTAAGGAACCAGGTTTTAAGTTGTAAGACATTTCCAGTGGCAGATGTGGACTCTGACCACAATCTATTGGTTATGAACTGTAGATTAAAACTGAAGAAACTGCAAAAAGGTGGGAATTTAAGGAGATGGGACCTGGATAAACTGAAAGAACAAGAGGTTGTACAGAGTTACAGGGAGAGCATAAGGGAACAATTGACAGGAACGGGGGAAAGAAATACAGTAGAAGAAGAATGGGTAGCTCTGAGGGATGAAGTAGTGAAGGCAGCACAGGATCAAGTAGGTAAAAAGACGAGGGCTAGTAGAAAGCCTTGGGTAACAGAAGAAATATTGAATTTAATTAATGAAAGGAGAAAATATAAAAACGTAGTAAATGAAGCAGGCAAAAAGGAATACAAACGCCTCAAAAATGAGATCGACAGGAAGTGCAAAATGGCTAAGCAGGGATGGCAAGAGGACAAATGTAAGGATGTAGGGGCTTATCTCACTAGGGGCAAGATAAATACTGCCTACAGGAAAATTAAAGAGACCTTTGGGGAAAAGAGAGCCACTTGTATGAATATCAAGAGCTCAGATGGAAACCCAGTTCTTAGCAAAGAAGGGAAAGCAGAAAGGTGGAAGGAGTATATAGAGGGTCTATACAAGGGCGATGTACTTGAGGATAATATTATGGAAATGGAAGAGGATGTATATGAAGACGAAATGGGAGATACGATATTGCGTGAAGAGTTTGACAGAGCACTGAAAGACCTGAATCGAAACAAGGCCCCGGAAGTAGACAACATTCCATTGGAACTACTGACGGCCTTGGGAGAGCCAGTCCTGACAAAACTCTATCATCTGGTGAGCAAGATGTATGAGACAGGTTGAATACCCTCAGACTTCAAGAAGAATATAATAATTCCAATCCCAAAGAAAGCAGGTGTTGACAGATGTGAAAATTACCGATCTATCAGTTTAATAAGTCACAGCTGCAAAATACTAACGCGAATTCTTTACAGACGAATGGAAAAACTGGTAGAAGCCGACCTCGGGGAAGATCAGTTTGGATTCCGTACAAATGTTGGAACACGTGAGGCAATACTGACCCTACGACTTATATTAGAAAATAGATTAAGGAAAGGCAAACCTACATTTCTAGCATTTGTGGACTTAGAGAAAGCTTTTGACAACGTTGACTGGAATACTCTCTTTCAAATTCTGAAGGTGGCAGGGGTAAAATGCAGGGAGCGAAAGGCTATTTACAATTTGTACAGAAACCAGATGGCAGTTGTAAGAGTCGAGGGACATGAAAGGGAAGCAGTGGTTGGGAAGGGAGTGAGACAGGGTTCTAGCCTCTCCCCAATGTTATTCAATCTGTATATTGAGCAAGCAGTAAAGGAAACAAAAGAAAAATTCGGAATAGGTATTAAAATCCATGGAGAAGAAATAAAAACTGATGATGGTCGAAGTAGAGAGGATATAAAATGTAGACTGGCCATGGCAAGGAAAGTGTTTCTGAAGAAGAGAAATTTGTTAACATCGAGTATAGATTTAAGTGTCAGGAAGTCGTATCTGAAAGTATTTGTATGGAGTGTAGCCATATATGGAAGTGGAACATGGACGATAAATAGTTTAGACAAGAAGAGAATAGAAACTTTCGAAATGTGGTGCTACAGAAGAATGCTGAAGATTAGATGGGTAGATCACATAACTAATGAGGAGGTATTGAATAGGATTGGGGAGAAGAGGAGTTTGTAGCACAACTTGACAGGAAGAAGCGACCGGTTGGTAGGACATGTTCTGAGGCATCAAGGGATCACAAATTTAACATTGGAGGCCAGCGTGGAGGGTAAAAATCGTAGAGGGCGACCAAGAGATAAATACTCTAAACAGATTCAGAGGGATGTAGGTTGCAGTAAGTACTGGGAGATGAAGAAGCTTGCACAGGATAGAGTAGCATGGAGGGCTGCATCAAACCAGTCTCAGGACTGAAGACCACAACAACAACATTTAAAAAAACGCAGTTGATATCCGTTTGACCTATGGCAGCAACATCTAGCGGGCCACCATAGCGCCATCTGGTTTCCCCCTTCTCGCTAGACGAGTTTCGTACTTTGTAGTTTTTTCTTTTGATACTTATTTCGTGAGATTTTGGCCCGGTCACTATCAATGGACCACCTTGTATAGACAGACAAATCCATACAGGGAGAAAAGGCATTCTAACGCCAGTGTTTTCTGAGGCGTAATCCTAATACTTTGGTACACACGATATGTGGTCTCCGTCACTCGTTACGGAATAATTGCATTTAGTTTTTCTCCTTACCCCCACTTTATATCCGTATTTCACAGAAAGTATATGCATATTTTTGCAAATGTGCTCGGTCTTATGTTTGGAAATAAACTTGTCCGTTCTCTCACGCTTCTTGTTGTCGAAAGCAGTAGTGCCGACTTTGCTCTTCATTATCAAGCTTGAATTTAGCATTATTTGGTCCCCTCCTGGGTCTGTTATTTCGGATATTAATTGTGCGTTAACAGTGATAAGAAAAAGTATGGATACATCTACTGATGAAGAGTTGACCGATATGCTCCTCGTATATCGGTTCACTGAATGCAGTACCAGAGCGACACAACTACTCTATGCTGAGCTATTACCTCAGTGACGGCGAATACATTGCAACTGTTTAACACACGTGCCTTTGTTGCTTTACTCTGCGTTTTATGTTATATGTTTTGGAGATATCTGTATCACATATTCCAAATTTGGATTCTGCTGTGAAGGTACTTTCACATAAACTAATCTAACCAGTGATATAAAAGTAATAAATCGTAATTGCGTTTATTATTCTGAACGAGCTAAAGGAGACTATGGGTCTCTTATACGGAAATACTCAAAGAATATGCATGAGAAACCTCATCAAAAGTTCTCGGTTTAGTGGGAGTTTACAGAATAATTGCTGACGTATTATCAGACATATGCTTCTTCATCAACGATATTTAAACAAAAATTCATTGATGTAATCATTGAATTCAAATGGTAGCATCTTCAACTCTCACGTTTACCACATTCTACATCATATCAGTAACGGAGGGGACTATTTTTTACTTGGCATTCTGGTTTATTTCCAGATCAACTTCTAGATCCACATTGATGGCAGACACCACAGCCATTTCTGGAGCCAGCAACCCTTCTTGTAGATTTTCTTCTCCTGTTTCTTATAGTTCTTGTGCTTAAATCTCCAGCCTTTACTACAAACGTGTTTCTCGCTGCTGTTCGACTTCTCTTGAAATGTCTTTATTCGTTTTTTGTCGAGGCAGCATAGATACCAAAGAATTAGAGATGTAGTCTCATCTGAAGATTTCTAACCGTTGCCGAATATGTTGCCGCAGATCATTAGCAGACTCTGTGGCCCTGGGTGGTATCCGTTATCTGTAGAAGAGGAAAACAAGAATGATTATAACCTTAAGTGGCGTTTTAGAAATTCTGTGTATGTCACTACAAGTACGTTACAAAACAGGAAATACAGCGTGCTCCTCAATCCATTACAAATTCGGGACGTTAAACACAATTTTCTTTTTCCTTCCTCATTATTATTTATAATGATTTTACCGTCTTATTCTACTTCTTAGAATGACACAGCAAGTTTTAGTTCAAGTTGTTATTCTTTTCAATAAATCTGTGTAAAAGAAACTTAGATAAGTTTCAGAACACAGTCTACGGATAAACTGATTCAGCATATTCAGGATTAAGATATCTGTAAAGAAAATGTTCAGCATTAATTCCGCAATGGGCTCACAATTTGTCTATATGTAACTTTATGGTCAATCAACATTATTATAACTAACGTACTGTAGGCGTAGCATGATTATAGAATTATATGCTGCCTTAGCTACCTCATCGAATCACATATTGTGGCTGTGAGCGATATCCCACTAAGCATTTTTAACTATAATGTTTATTTGATTTGTAGCCGATAACCGACAAATGCGTCAGAAAATTCCGGAAGTAAACATTTCCAGAGGACTCCTACCAGAAGACACATTAACTGTTTCTGATCCATTTTCTAGCCGAGTAGAGCAGTGTTCATCATGGAGACATCAGACACTGGGGCACATCGATTTCGACGTTTCGTCATTCTAGTCAGGAGCCATTTGAAAGTAATTCGTGTGAGACTGAGTGACTATACTATACTTCCGCTGCTTTTTTTTCTTTTTTTAACTCGAGGTGAAAAATCATGGTTCAGGAACCGATTCGGATCGGGCAGAGTCATTATATCTCAATAAAATTTTATCGACGCCCATCATGCCTTAAGATAACAGATTAGGTCGAAAAATAGTCCTGCTATGCAGATTTATCTGGACATGTACATCACCTGCAAGTAAAATGCAAGCAGCAGTGTGTTTAACAAGATTCAAAACACAGAAATGAAGGGAGGCTGACTACGTACTCGGCATCCACAATCCGATGGGGCCCTACTTTCAGCAGAGGACACAGTATTTTCTTTGGGTGCGGTCCTTCCGGTAAGCAGTGCCGTAGCCGAACAAGTGCATCCTATTATCAGACAGTTATTTCCGGAATGATATTAGTTATCAAAAAAATTATGCAATGGAGCGTACACCCCATAAAGATAACGGAAAAGATATCATGAATTTGAGACAAGGCAACCCATGTAACCACAGGTGATATATCCTACCACCTGTCGTTCCTCGGTTGTATTTGGACTTGTCAGGTATGTGAGCCTGTGTGTAGTTCAACATTCATTTTTGTAGCTGTTCGTGAGACCAAAATGTTGGAAATGCAGAAACAGACTCCGGACGGGATGGATATACCGCACGTAATAACTGATGAGCAAAGAAATGATAATTAAATCAAGACCCTAAGCTGCCGACAGGCATTGATATACATCAACGGGGACAGTTGAAAATGGGTGCCCCCACCGGGACTCGAATCCGGGATCTCCTGCTTACATGGCAGACGCTATATCCATATTTTAACTCATTTTGTTCTATATTGTTCGTCGAATTTGTTCGTGGTGGACGTCCGATGACTCCCGTTCTGGTTGTTCGTTGATCCATTCACTCAGTTTTATATTACAGCGTGTAGCTAAGCACTCTGACCAAACACGCTGAGCTACCGTGCCGGCAACCCATCTGAGCCATCGAGGGCACAGAGAATAGTGCGACTGCAGGGATTTATCCCTTACACGCTCCCAGTGAGACCCACATTCCCAACTTAATTTCCATTACACTCATTACTCGCAGCAGACAACCTTAAAAGAGTCCTGTAAGAGTTCGGGCAATGCGTGTGCATCCAGCCCAGAGGAAGAAGGTCAATGGGCGGTTATATATGAAGATGGTATCTGTTCTTTCGGACATGTCCGAAAGAACACATACCATCTTCATGTATGATCAACAAAGAGGACTACTGTAATAAGAGCGAGAGTCAGTGGCACAGGTAAATTCGTTGAGAGCAGTCCAGTAACAAAAGAGTGTAGTATACTAAAACTGTGTATCATTATTATTGGAAGACACATAGCAGGTACAGTGTGAGGAGAGGCGAAGAATCCACGGATGATACAGAAAATAGTTGAAGTTACAGAAAGAAAGAAGAAAACATAGCCCTAAGTCTGAGTTAAGAAGGCAGCACTACAGGTAGCTTAGGAATAAAATTAACAGTAAGTGCAAATTGGACGAATCTGAATAAATGAGAGGACCATTTAAAGATATTGAGCACAATAGACTTGTAAGTTACATGAACCTGCTTACAGGTAGATTATAAGTAACTTCCAGTAAGTAATATGTGAACTAATTAACCTGATAGATGCAGATCTAGCCGCTATATTACATGTACCGAAAAACTTTGATAGATGGCAGGAATGAATCGAAGGCCTCTGCAAAGGAGAGCTGCCCTCGAAGTATGACACAAGACGAGGAGGAAGTTGAACTGGAAGTAATATATAGTGCAGATATGTGGTCTGTACTTGCCAGAGCGACGAATGTCTTCATCTAAAACGAATCAGTAGGCGTCGATGTACACGTTCGGAGTTACTGAAATCTGTGAAAAGCATATATGAAATGGAGTCAAATCTGTGACTTGCCACCACAGTACCTAAGGAGATCTGCGCCAGTGCGCAGAAATTAGTATGACAACTTACCCTTTTACACTGCTAACTAAAATGATATAAAGAAGAATAAAAAGAAACGTTTAAGATGTGGTAGAAGAAGGGAAGTTTATTTCCAGGTAGAGAGGAGGTACATCTACACCTACATCTACATATAAATGACTGCTCTGGAGTTCACACTGAAGTGTTTAGCACGTGGTTCACACAACCACTTTCATACTATTTCTCGACCGTTCCGCTATAGAATGCGACGTGCCAAAAATGAACGTCCTTATCTTTCCGTTGTTGCCTCTAATTTCTGTCGTTTCATCACCATGGTCATGGCTGAAATTTCGTGAGCAGATCTCATTGTAACGAAGAACGCTTTTGTTTTAATGATTGCCACTCTTATTCGCTTGTCATATTCGTGATATTCTTTTCTCTACTTCGCAATAATACAAAACAGACTGTACTTTAAACTTTTACAGTGTCCTCTGTCAATCGTACCTGGTATTTTACACAGGTCAGCTATATTCCAGCAAAGGACTGGCAAGTGTAGTGCAGGCAGGCTCTCTAGTAGATTTTTTGCATCTTCTAAGTGTTTCGCCAATAAAGTGAAGTATTTCGTACGTCTTCCTCACAATGTTTTCTGTTTGATACTTCTAATTTAAGGTGTTGGTAATTGTAGTCCCTAGGAATCGCTAAACTACAAAGTTATGTGATTTATATGAAACATCAGTCAATAACGAAATAAGAAAAAAGGATATGAAGTAAGCTAGAGAATGCGTGTGCGCTAGGAGAAGCACCAGTGGAACAATTGGCAGATTATATGGTCAGCAGTTCTTAAGAGTTGCGTTGCGTTTTGAAGGTGGATTCTCCGATAAATGAACAAAATATTTAACTGCGCTTCTCTCCTACCGTTAACAGCGGTAACTAAAGTAAGAGACACTTTACTTTATCTTGAGTGCACTAACGAGTATGTGGACTCTTAGAATTAAACAGTAGCCATTAGCAGCCTAACTGAAGATTCATTGTGAGCCTCCGATTGGACTAGACGGGAAAGTTCGTGTCATCGGAAGCAGGTGGAATGATTAGAGTTAAGTTATAGGTCCAATAGATACCGACGGCGATAACAGGAAAGCAAGTAACAAACGAAGCTTGCCCTATTGTAATCTAACAAAATGTAAAAACAAAAAGTTACCAAACAAACTGAGTCCAGTCAAATACAATCAATGAACAGCTGATAACAAACTGTCCATTTCAACCTTTCTGCGTTGCTTAACCAGCTGAGCAACAGGATGAGGGGGTCATTGTGGGAATGTGACATGGATGTAGCTCAATTGTTCCATAGCCCTGAACATGGTGGTGGAAAGGAGTCTCCAGGTCATAGTGTCCTTATGCCTAACTGTTTGATTGATAGTTTCTGTACTGCTCAATAAGAGACGATTCGAGCAAGTGATGTGGAAATATCGGTAGACTCTTAGCTCTGCACTTCTTTGTAATAATTGAAGTCGATCGTGATTGCAAGACAGCGTAGTAATTTCCTCTCCAAGGAAAAGGCCTCATTTTTCGTGAACATGGGGTTTGAACATGGGGGTCTACCAAACAAATCTAAGTTAATTACTATTGGCTAAAGACATAGTATTTCCCGTCGCATTCGACAACGATAAATCTCCTATTTTGTGACATGATAATTACATGATTTCTAGAAATGTGTCAAAATTCAGCAGTGATTAAGACGTCTGCATCCCAGAATACAGCTGTGGGCAATTTCCTCCTTTCTTCCATGTTATGCGAGTGGGTGTGCGCAATACCTACACAATAATCCATTTTAAATAGTCAATATACCAAGCCTTATTGGAGTTCATGAAAAAATATGCTTCTTCTACTTAATGTTCTTTCGAGTTGACGACAACAAATGGCTCTGAGCACTACGGGACTTAACAGCTGTGGTCATCGGTCCCCTAGAACTTAGAACTACTTAAACCTAACTAACCTAAGGACATCACACATATCATGCCCAAGGCAGGATTCGAACCTGCGACCGTAGCAGTCGCGCGGTTCCAGACTGCAGCGCCTAGAACCGAGTTGACGACAACACTGCTTCGCATGTGTCGCAGGTGGTTAATCAGCTGTGTTACATTTCAAGGGCTAGAAAAAAAATCTCTTCATGTTGTAAGATGGCAAGAACTATGCCCCTTACATGAAGTCATTAAAGATCACCTAACTCACGTTGAGCGAACAGTAGGGCTGAACAAAATGACTGACAAGGCACAATGCATCTTGTAGGGGGGATAGTATGGATGTAGCGGAATAATTAATGTCGGATGATGGTTTTAAAGTAATTCACATGACATGAAAACTTTGTGGAAACGTGTCCATTTATTGGACGCTAGTTTACCCCAGGGAAGTATTTAGAGTTGAGCGTGGCCGGCCGGGGGTGTGGCTAAGCGAAGTGACAATAGGCAGCTTAGGGTGGCTCAAGCTCTGAGAAAGTGGTAACACGGCGTGGCCTCCAGCCGCCTTAAAATGAGTGACAGTGAGTGGGTTGTTGACCCTGACTTCATGCTGGTGTACCGGGAAACAGACAGAGAACTTGTATGCCTGTTGATAAATGTCTGTCGTCCCATTTTCTGTGAAACATGTGAGAAAGCTGCGGTGAAGCGGTCAACAGAGGTCAAAATATGTGCGTTCGTGACTATAGCAACTGCACGCTGAATTCATGGTCTGCAGAGCCTGAAGTAAATCAGGTGAAGAGCGACAGCATGAAATATGCCGGCCTCAGATGGGAATGAAGGGCCAAGGAATTTGAAGTACTCTCCTGGGAGTCAGAATTCCGGAAAACGTGGTGTTTATGCAGACGCTAACCTTTATGAGTGGCCTGGGGGGAGCTAAATAGAAGAAGTTGAGGGGAAGGGAAATTTTATGGGATTTTGTTCACTTCTCAGAGCAGGCATTGGTCGGCGCAGGGAAGCGACGCTTAATTAATGCAACTTCCGCTGCTATTGGCGTAAGTGATTTTGCTGGAGGGGAAACTGAGGCGAAGAGCGGACTGGCAGAAGTCTCAGTAGAGGTCTTCCGTTCCCCGAGGGTTTCATGGGCCGTGTACTGTAGAATTCTTCTCACACTTCGCATTACGCCTGGGTCAGTCGATAGGAACTACTTTTGAGTTATCAAGCTTTACTCCATGCAAACGCAATTTATTACCACTGCTTGGTAGGAGAGTCATGTAATGTGATGATTGAAGGTCGTGAGTTAAAATAAATTTGTGATAATCGACTGCATCTGTTTTCAATCAAGTAGTGGATATCCCAAGTCACGTTCTTCATTAATTTTATGTTCAACATTTGCATCTGGTGTTCAATAGCTGCATATAACATCAATGTGCACCCCTTTTTAATTAAAAGTGATCAATTCTGAATCAATTAATGTCAACACTGCCACCGCAGTTCAATCAGGAGTCACAGGGCCTTATTACTTTCTTTGTGTTATCCGATATTGCGGCAGTTTTGCACTCTCTGTTGATCTGTTAGTCAATTAGCTGGGGTGAACACACGCCCAAACCAGATAAGTGATGGGTGGGGTGTTACAATGTTTCACAAGGAAGGGCTCCACGAGATGTGCCACAAGTGGGACAAATTTCATTCTAAAAAACCAGACATCAACTCGAAGTAAAATCAGCACGCTTTACAGCCAGATTGTCCCTTGTACGACTCCCTTGTAGCTTGAGTAAAAACATGGAGACATGTCACTCTGTGACCAGAATAGTAAGCTTCCAAGAGTATGATAATTTTTTCAAGCAAATCAACAGGGTGCTGGGAGATGGGCGGTGGACTGCCAGGTGAGCTGTAGTTACTTGTTATTTCAGATTTGTGTTCGATCTGATACAAGTATTAGGGTGACCACAGAAAGGTGGCTACACAGCTAGTGTTTACTGTTGTTGGTTTGACGCAGCTTTTACGCTAGTCCATTCTGTGCAGTTCCCGTCATCTCTGCATAACTACTCGCAGCCTACATCTATTAGAACCTGATAGCTGTGTTCAAAACTGTGCCTTCTCAAACCCTTTTACCCCCCACACACTGTTCTTCCAAGTCTCAGTGTGTGTCCAACAATATATGTCTCCTTTTACAAAATTGGGCCATAAACACTTTACCGGCAAATTACGTTCAGTATGCCCATCATTAGCTACTCTACCCACTCATCTAAACTTCACCATTCTCCTGTAATATCACATTTCAAAAGCAGCTACTTTGTTCTTCTTCATACTGTTTATCATCAGTGTTTAAATATTGCGCAATGGTACATTTGAGGGAAATACTGTTTCAAAACACTTCATACCGCTTAAATTTATGTTAACATACTCCTCTTTTTCTGAAAGGTTTCCTTTTTATTGCCTGTCTGTATTTTATACCCTCTCTACTTCTGTCATCGTCAGTTCCTGCCCAAACAGCAGAGCTTGTCCGCTACTCTTGTTAATCAGATTCCCTGACATTTAGTTAATTTATTCGAGTACGCAACATCAAAATTTTTTTGCTTTTTTGCATTTTATAACCTTGTTTCAAGACAGTATCCATTCCGTTAAATTGATCTCTCAAGTCATTTCGAGGCTTTGGCGAAGTTAATATGTCATCGTCAAGCGTTAAAGCTTTATTTTCCCTCCTTGAATTTCCACTACTTTTCGAAATTTGTTGTTGGTTCGCTGAACTCCTTGATCTGTTTAAGAAATTTAATAAAATGGGTGTAGGCTACAACTCTCACTCACTTCTCAACTTCTTTCCTCTTTCATGTCCTTCAACCCTTATACAAACAGTCTAAATTTAGTAGAAGTTGAAGATAATCTATCACTTATTTATTTTATCAACGATAGTCCAGAATGGAAAAAATTTATTACAAACATTACTATAAGCTTTTCATAAATACATAAAAGTTATATGTGTAGGTTTGCCCTTCTTACATCTCTCTCCTACGGTAAGTTATACTTTCAGTATTGATTCGCAATAATTTATAATTACTCTGAACCTAAATTGCTCGTCACAAGTGTCGGCTAATAGAAGTCGTTCCAGCCTTCTGGAGATATTTCGTTCTACTTTACAACAACCATGACATATTAAAATGTTGGTTAGACAGTATTCACACTTTGTCTTCTTCGGTGTGGCGATTTTTACTACTGTTTAAAGCCCTATTACTGCAAAGGCCAGCGTTAGTCAGGCAGATCTGAGAACTACATACACATCGGCTGTGTCAATATTTATTGTTTGTGATCCTTCGTGTAGTTCACTTACTTTCAACATGTTGAAAACGTTATCTTAAACGTTGAGTTGCTGCATTGCGTTGATTTTGATCTCAAATACCATCCTTTTACGGTAACCAGAATGGTTCCTGCCTTTTTTTGATTTTTTTTGTTTTTTTTTTTTTTTTGTTTGGGACTCTACGTCATTGTCACTTGGCAAATTACAGTCATGTTCAGAAAAAGCAGAACACCTTGAACAGCTAGAGATAGGACCTTCATACTCACTGTACATGTACATTAGTATATTCTGCAGAAATGATTAGCATTTCGGTCATCTCGAAACAGTGTGTGTCCTGTTTCCTAGTAGGTTCATGATCCGCCATGGGTCCTGATGACTTTTTCCATGCGTGATGACATTGGCGCACATCGGGCGCGAATGGCGTCCTGTGGTATAGCCATCCACGCTGCGTTCATCTGGTTCCAAAATTCATCTGTGCTGGTTGGCATTTGGTCACAGAGCAGCACCTGTGTTCTCACCATACCACCCACACATTTTCTACTGATGTAAAGTCTGGTCAACTGGAGGGCCAGAGCAAAAGGCTGACGTCCTGTGACATCAAGAAGGCATATGTTCGTGCAGCTACGTGTGATAGTGCATTGTCTTGTTGGAAAACGGGATCTGGAGTGTTGTGCAGAAAACGTATGGCTACGGGTCACAGGACGTCATTCACATAGGCCACACTGGTCACAGAGCCATGGACACGCACCAAATGTGATCTTTGGTTGTACTCAACAGCACCCCACACCATAGGGCCTTCAGTTCGTGCTGTACGTCTTGTGCGAATGCAGTCACTGTAATGCCGATCCCCTGTCTGCGGCGAACCAAAATGCGGCCATCATTTTGAAATAAACAGAACACTGGTTCGTTCGAAAACACTATCTGGTGCTATTACTGTCACTAGTGTCGTCGTTTCTTACACAATTGCCGTCTAGCATGTTTGCGCCCATTCGTCAGTGGTAGACGGAGTAGTGGACGACGCACGCGTAACACACGCGATAATAAACGGCGTCGGACTGTCATCCCTGATAGCGTGCGGTGTGTTTCGCTGTTCCACTGTTGCTCGAGAGCCGAGGAGGATGCAGATCTGTCCTGCAAGGCCATTTAGATGAGGTTTCGATCTTCTCGGGGCAGTCGTCTTAGTGGTGCGACCTTACCCATCTGATCGTATTCTACGGCCTTTCGTGAAACTGTCTGCGCACATCCACTGCACTGCCGAAACGCTTCGTCCCACACGAGCAGCAATTTCCCGGATTAATACGTCACATTCTGTCATGCTAAAATGTGCTCTCTCTCAAACTCACTGATTTGATGGTACGGTTTGCGCATACGTCTGCATTGCATTCTGTTCGATGCTCAAGTAGCACCGATCCATTAGCTTCAGTTTATAGCGAGAACGAAAGCCGCAGCCGGTGGCGGTGTTGCGCCGCGATATCGATCTTGACTTTGAACCCGCCGACCGAGATGGTTCAAATGCTAATAATTTCTGCATAACATACTAATGTACAGCAGCGGTCTTGCAGCAGTGAATACACCGGTTCCCGTCGGACCACGGAAGTTAAGCGCTGTCGGGCGTGGCCGGCACTTGGATGGGCAACCATCCGGCCCGCAATGCGCTGTTGCCATTTTTCGGGGTACACTCAGCCTCGTGATGCCAATTGAGGAGCTACTCGACCGCATACTAGCGGCTCCGGTCGCAGTAAACCGTCATAACGACCGGGAGAGCAGTGTGCTGACCACACGTGCCTCCTATCCGCATCATCAGGATGACACCGCGGTCGGATGGCCTCGATGGGCGACTTGTGGCCTGAAGATAGAGTGAATACTAATGTACATGTAGTGTGAATGTGAACGTCCTATCTCTAGTCGTTGAAACTCTTCTATTTTTTTTGAACGTGAGATTATTTATTCTGAATACAGAAAATAACTGCAAGTACCTGGAAAGAAGACAGTAGCAGACACTGTTAAGGAAACGCGATCACGAATAATATTGCCGAACATCCACTCAGCTGCCATCGTCGATGCCATCGCCAACTTACCGTGCTGTTATTTTGTTATTTCTTCGTTGACGTAAGCAGACGGAATGAAATAATAGTCAGCCGCTTTAAAAAGCACACGGATCAATACAGGGCGCCGTAAATGGTGTGGAATTGCTAACAGGTAAGCACGTGACTCACCACCACTGACCTAAGAAATGATAGTGAGGTGTAGGACTGGGCAAGCGATATTCGCTTTCGAACGGGATTGACATTTCCAGATACACCGCAGCGTCCTATACAGTATTGAGCTTGTTCGAACTACCACGTGGTACTGAATTCGGACGGCGCGAGTGCAAAGGATAACACATGGAACTACAAATTTTCTACAACAATAAACTAAGTCTATTTTGTGAAACAGTGGAGGTAATAGTATTAAATGCTACCACTGCACGGCTCCTATTATATTCAAACAAATTTAAGACAAGAGGTCTAATGTAGTATGTACGTATATGTAAATATTTATTCCGATTTTTAAGTAAAGGTAACAGATAAAGTCGAAAACGTTGTTCTCCAAGAAAATACTACTTGAGTGAACCCAGCGTAGCACTTTATCTCATTATGAGAGGCACCAATGATTAACTAAATAGGTTGCAAAACAGCAGTTAAATTCCTGTTCACATATTAGAATACCAGAAAAAACTATATCAGGTTTTAATCAGTTTGAAAACAAGATGGCAACATTGAAATGAAACACCTAAGACAACTAATCAGGGATTAAATGACGCAAAAACGAAATGTATCTATGAAAGCGACAGCAATTTTTATAGGGAGAGTAAATTACAACGGAATGACCCGTCTTCGAAATCATGATTTAATCTTTTATTTATTTATCAGCTGCCGTTGTCATGTGTGACCTGCACTGTAGAAGATATTTCAGTTGGTGCTGCAGAGTCATTTTTGTTGTTAAAATGCACAGTGTAATCAAAACGCTAAGATAGGACGTTGTGATAGTACCAACAAAAGTCACTAGATCGCAAGCCGATCAAAAGATCGAACATAACCAGAGTTTTCCCGAACTATGACGTAAATTGTTCGAGCAGTTCAAGTCGTGTTCAAACACGCCCCAGTGAAGTGATGTCTGTGTGCCAGTTGATCAAATGTTCAAATGTCTGTGAAATCTTATAGGACTTAACTGCTAAGGTCATCAGTTCCTAAGCTTACACACTACTTAACCTAAATGATCCTGAGGACAAACACACACACCCATGCGCGAGGGAGGACTCAACCTCTGCCATGACCAGCCGCACAGTCTATGACTGCAGCGCCCCAGACCGCTCGGCTAATGCTTCGCGGCGCCAGTTGATCATACTGAGTCATTGCACCGACATGTAGACATGACAGAACGGTAGAAAGGAGTTATCATGACTAAACACGCCCATGTCAACACCTTTGCCCGGTTTGTGAGTGTATTAACGGGGACAGTACAGCATGCCTACACAGAATGGTGTACCTCCCACTGCCAGGAGACGAAGCCTAAAAATAGTGGTCGTAAGAAGATCCGACGCGGATTGGAGACGGGTATAATGCCTTGTCAGTGACAACAGATCTAAAATGCAAAAAACACTGTTGTACACAGCTTAATCTAAACTCGTATTCGAACGAAGAGTCGTCACCTAGCTAAACAGCACAGTAACTGGCCAATATCTGAGCGGGGGCGCTTAATGTGCTCCGTTGAAGCTTGAGTTTGCCTCTTTCCACGTAATTCTAGGCGTAGAGTGTAACCACTACCAATTGGTGCGTGTGATCTTCAATGCGTGGAGGAATACATTCAGGCCTCAGATGTTTCTTTCACTTCCGGGGATGTTTTTCGTAATGTAACTCGGGCATACAAATTTAAATTATCGTGAACGTCAACCAGAAGGTATATTTGAACTTTCTCGGTGATCAAGTGTCGCTATTTCTTCTATATACAGGGCGTCCACAAAGTCTGAGTATATAACGAATTCTAATAAATATTCTATATTCTATAAATATTAAGAAATAAATAATAATAAAATAAATTCTAATAAAGTTTGTTTTTTCCAGATTGAATGATGGTTCGGCCTAAAGAGGAAGGAGCGGGGTTGGTACTCTTAAGTGGACGAGAGGAATAGTCGTATCGCAAAATTGCCGAAGAGTCTAACCTTCGACACCCCCATCGTCAACCTACTTGTTTCACCACCGTCAGAAAACTTCTCATCAAGTTTAAAGAAACAGGCATTCTGTTGGACAAACCCCGTTCCCGACGACGAAACAAAAGCGGTTTCATCCGTACAAGTTACAGGTATTGCATCACTTTAATAAAGATACCCATAACAAAAGCATCCAGATGTGTGAATGGTTTACAGATAAATTGGATGAGAATATCAATTTTAATAAAGACAGTGTGTTGTTCAGTGATGAAGCTGTGTTTTCTGTCAATGCTGAAGTGAACATACAAAAACTTCGATCTGGTATCAAGGCGATCCACATTGGATGAGTCCAATAAAATGATATGCCCTCTAGTATTAGGGGTCGTTCTAAAGTATATCTGTTTGCTGATGACACTAGCTTGGTTGGTTGATTGATTTGGTGGAAGACCAAACAGCGAGGTCATCAGTCCCATCGGATTAGGGAAGGACAGGGAAGGACGCTGGCCGTGCCCTTTCAAAGGAACCATCCCAGCATTGCCTTAAGCGATTTAGGGAAATCACGGAAAACCTAAATCAGGATGGCCGAGATTGCAGGACACAGGTTTGAACCGTCGTCCTCCCGAATGCGAGTTCAGTGTGCTAACCACTGTACCACCTTGCATGGTACTAGTTTAGTAATAAAGAATGTTGTCCGCAACATTGGCTTGGTTTCAAATGGTGCACATCATGACTTAAGTTCATGGCTTGTAGAAAATAAACTAAAGGTAAATCACTGTAGGACTCAGTTTTTACAGTTTAGAATACACAATCAACATCACCCGATGTATTAATTTCGCACCTGGGCATATGATTAGTGAAATTGAACACTTCAAATTGGATAGTAAACTGTCGTGGGAAGCTCACGTTCACGATCTTGTTCAAAGACTTAACGGACGGTATCTCAAATAAGTGATCGTTCAACACGAAAATTAGTTTATTTTGCTTATTTTCATTTGTTTATGTCATATGCTATTAAATTTTGGGGTAAATCTTCCGATTCTAAAAGGATAATTTCGGCTCAGAAACTGGAAGTTCGGGCAATAAGTGGTGTAAATTTACGAACCCCTTGTCGTTCCCTGTTCACTAGACTGGGTATTTTGACATTGGCCTCTCAGTATGTATATAGTTTACTGTTCTTTCTTCTTAACAATATGAGCTTATTCCCAAGAAGCAGCAGCTTTCCCTCAGTTAATACTCGGCAGAAATCCAATCTGTATTTGGATCGCACTTCCTTAACTCTTGTGCAGAAAGGTGTGCTGTATACTGCCGCATCCATTTTCAATAAGCTACCACAAGAATTCAAAAATATTAGTAGTAATCAACGTGCATTCAAATTTAAATCGAAGAGTATCCTCATGGATTACTCCTTCTATTCTGTTGATAAGTTCCTTGAAAAATTAAGCTGATTCTTATGTTATACTGTTGATTGCGTTTACTTAAACTTATGGCTTGATTATTTGAGGTTCATAAACATTTCCTTTTTATCAGTCATTACTTTTATGTTGTAATGTCATGTGCTGACACGTTCTATGACCTTGGAGATTTGCTCCTTAATTTGGTCCTAAGGAACTACACACGTAAATAAAAATAAATAAGAGGCCTGCCAAAAGGTGATGCTGTGGTGTAGCTTGTGAAATACTCATGTGTTCGGACCTCTCTTCTTTGGTGAAAATATAACGAGTGAGACTTATCTGAACAAGCTGAGAGACAAATTGTTGCCCCAAATTGAGTCTGGATGAGGGACTTTCAGACTGGTTTCAGCAGCACGGAGTCCCTGCCCATTTTGCTGCAGATATTAGAGATTGGTTGAATGACAATTTTCCTCACTGTATTAGGAGAAGAGGTCATATGGAGTGGTCCCCTCGTTCACCAGATCTTTCTCCCGTTGATTTATTTCTCTGGTGTATGCTGAAAGAGGACGTTTAGTCGATGAACCTGACAGAAGGCATTACCGGCCACAGTCCTAAAATCGACCTCAATTCAGACTTGTTCCATCGAGTTCACCTTAATTTTGCGAAGTACATCAAATTTAGCATTAAAAAGCGTGGAGATCATGTTCAAATTATTATTTATTAACACTGAAGTGACTAAAATGTGCTTTATTATTATTTATTAGAATACCTAGACTTTATTGGCACCCTGCATATCTTCACCTTTCTGTCTGGCTCACTTACCTTGAGTTTTGTGCGTTGGACGGGACCTGTATTATTGCTCATGTAGTATTTTGAAGTGTAATGATATCATTCAAGCGTTATCTTTACAAATTGCATGCAGCTATGTACGAGGGTCGTTCAATAAGTAATGCAACACTTTTTTTTCAGGAAGCAGGTCGGTTTTATGTAGTATTTCAATACGCCATATTATTCCCCAATCTTTTACCTACAAATCCATATTTTTTAACGTAATTTCCGTTAATTGCGACGGTCTTACGCTGCCTTCCTGGGAGGGCCTGTATGCCTGCATGGTACCATTCTAGAAGTCTTGCTGGACCATCCAAGTACTGCTTCCCGGAGTACATCCTTCACTGGCCCGAGAAGATGGAACTTAGAAAGTGCGAGATCCGGGCGGTAGGGTGAATGAGGAAGAACAGTCTTTTGAAGTTTTGTGATCTCTTCTGGGGTGCGCAGACTTATGTGAGGCATTGCTTTGTCATGGAGGAGGAGCTGCTCGTTTGCATTTTTGTGACGATGAACACGCTGAAGTCGTTTCTTCAATTTCCTAAGAGTACCACAATGCACTTCGTGGTTGATTGTTGCACCACGATGGAAGACACTAAACAGAATAAACGCTTCACTGTTCCAGAAGACCTGTGCCATGAGTATGCTGGCTGAGAGTGAGGTTGTGGACTTTCCCTTTGGAGCAGAAGTGGTATGGCACCAATCCAGGGAATACCATTTTGTTTCCGGATCGAAATGATGATCTCATGTTTCATTCCCGTGACGATATTCGATAAAAACTGTCACAATCAGCCTCGCAATTTCCGAGAAATTTTGCACAGATGGTACTTCGTTGCACTTTATGTTATTTGGCGAGAACCCTGTGAGCATCAATCTGTCACTACGCCAATTGGTGGACGAGTGTGTCAGCATTACCAAAAGAGACGTTCACCAGTGGAGAGAACTGGTTGACTATGATCGAAGGAGAATTTCAGCAAGTTCCAACGCTGCAGGTGTCATAGCTGTGTGCGGCAGGTCACCAGCGGGAGATGGGACAGAGTGATACACTATGTGATCAAAAGTATCCGGACACCGACAAAAACATGTTTTTCATATTAGGTGCATTTTGCTGCCAGTTACTGCCAGGTCCCTATATAAGCGACCTCAGTACTCGTTAGACATAGTGAGTGAGCAGAATGGGGCGCTCCGTGGAACTCACGGACTTCGGACGTGGTGAGGTGATTGGGTGTCACTTGTGTCATACGTCTGTACGCGATATTTCCACACTCCTAAATATCCATAGGTTCACGGTTCCCGATGTGATAGTGAAGTGGAAACGTGAAGGGATACGTACATCACAAAAGTGTACTGGCCGACCTCGTCAATTGACTGACAGTGGCCGCCGATAGTTGAAGAGGGTCGTAATGTGTAACAGGCAGACATCTATCCAGACCATTACATTCGAATTCCAAACTGCATCAGGATCCACTGCAAGTAGTATGAGAGTTAGGCGGGGGTGAGAAAACTTGGATTTCATGGCCGAGCAGCTGCTCATAAGCCACACATCACGCCGGTAAATGCCAAGCTACGCCTCGCTTTGTGTAAGGAGCGTAAACATTGGACGATTGAACAGTGCAAAACGTTGTGTGGAATGACGAATGACGGTATACAATGTGGCGATCCGATGGCAGGGTGTGGATATGTCGAATGCCCGGTGAACGTCATCTGCCAATGTGTGTAGCGCCAACAGTACAATTAGGAGGCGCTGGTGTTATGTTGTGGTCGTGTTTTTCATGGAGTGGTCTGGCACCCCTTGTTGTTTCCCGTGGCTGTATCGCACCACAGGCCTACATTGATGTTTTAAGCACATTCTTGCATCCCACTGTTCAAGAGCAATTTGGTTATGGCGATTGCATCTTTCAGCATGATCAAGCACCTCTGGATAATGCTCGGCCTGTGGTGGAATGGCTACACGACAATAACATCCCTGTAATGGACTAGACTGCACAGAGTCCTAATCTGAATCTGTACAACACCTTTGGGATCTTTTGGAACGCCGACTTCGTGCCAGGCGTCACCAACCGACATCGATACCTCTCCTCAGTGCAGCACTCCGTGAAGAACGGGCTGCCATTCCCCAATAAATCTTCCAGAACTTGATTGAACTTAGGCCTGCGAGCGTGGAAGTTGTCACCAAGGCTAAGGGTGAATTCCAGCATTACCGATGGAGGGTGCCACGAACTTGTAAGTCACTTTCAGCCAGGTGTCGTGATACTTCTGATCACATAGTGTAGCTCTCTGCTTGGAAAGCATCCGCGTTACATATGCCATTCTGACGGTTGCGTATAGAGCCACCTCTATCCGAAATCCATGACACTTTAGGGGCTGAAGCGGAACAAATTCCGCATTTTTTCAACTGAAACTGGCCGAGATAGAAAATTGTGTTTCATTACTTACTGAACGCCTACAAATGTTTGTTATGACCATTTTTTATGCAACATTATTCATAACTATAGTATTATGTGTGTAGGAGCTGCTGTCTGATTTTAAGAAACATGTTTCGCTTTTTACATCGGTATAAATTATCGCCCATATTATGATTACCCTGGTGGGAGAACCCATACAGGTATATAAATGCTTTTCCATCCAGCTGAGATATAATGTAATAAAACTGATATCAATAGTTGTGGATATCCTATGTCCAAGATAAATACCATATCGGCAAACAGTAATATACAATACATATTTGGCGTTAGCCACTAAAACAGTATGGAATGATTGGGAAATGTGGTCCACCATAAGATGGAAGTTTGCACCGAAGTTTACGGCTGCCATTACGTTAATTTAGATGTTAATTGCTGTGGGGCTAATGATAGTATACAGCTTATACAGCTGAATATGTGATATCCTACATGTATAAAATCTCACCTCGTCGGGTGTTGCCTCTAATGCCACGGAAGCTTTTGCTGTTCTGGCGGCAGTGGTGCCAGCGGCAGGCTGACCTCAGGCTGAAAACGCGAAAAAAGCAATTTCTGTAAACCATCCCAATATGTCATGAGTGCATGTTGAGCGTACTTCTGCAGGTATCTCCATGCGCATTTATCTTCCCTTTACAAGTAAAAATACGAAAGAAGTGAGTAATGTTATACTGCAAGAATGAGGCAATATTGTTAGATCTTAATAGAAACCATCGTATGTCTCCAGACACAGATAGGCGTAGCAGAAAGCGAAAAATACGTCTTATTACTTTAGAAACGAAATGTTGACTGTGTTAAGTAGACTACTAATTAGAGTAACTTCCGAAATTTAGTGTTTGCAAAACACGTAGGGTGCATTTGAAAAAGATCACTTTGTGTTTAGGCCGCTTCATTATGAAATACTTAAGAAATTTAAAATAACTTCGTTTCGATGGAGCGATTCCTTTCCTAGATGTAGAAGTATACGATAATCAAGCGGCCAACTGGGACATAAAGTATACAGGAAACCGAGATACACCAACGTACACTCTAAGACAACAATAAGAAAAAGCGACCAGTGAGAAGGAATTGTAAGTATTCGAATGGCACGAAATCGGTAATTGTGACGTACTCGTGCAGGAAAACAAATGATTACAATATCGGCAAAATTGGATGATTTATTCAAGACAAAGAGCTTCGCCAATTGAGTAAGTCAGTAACGTGTTGATTCACCTCAGGCAGCTACTCGGGTTGGCATTGATTGACAGAGTTGTTGAATGTCCTCCCGAGGGATATTGTACCAAATTCTGTGGAACTGGCGAGTCAGATCGTCTGAATCCCTAGGTGGCTAGAGGGGGCTGTCGCTAATGCTCCAGACGTCGTTCACTGCGGAGAGATTCGGCGACCTTGCTGGGCAAGGTAGTGTTTGCCTGCCAATTGTATTCAATTGTATTGCATTGCATTACACTGGGGACCTAGAAACGATGGAGAGGCTTCGTCCAGCCGTAGCCCTCAGTGTTTCACAACTCCACAACAGGCTACAGCAGTCCACCCACCCCACCGCCGCCCCACACCGAACCCAGGGTTATTGTTGGTTCCACCCCCAGTGGATCCCCCCTTCCCCCCCCCCCCCCCAGGCACGTGTCATACCAGACCTGCGTGGTAAATTATGGCGTACGCGAACGTGGAAACGGTGTTTTCCGCTGGGCGGATTCGTGCCGGGTACCGGTGCGCCTTTCTGGTCGGGAAGCAGCGCGTTAACCGCGCGGGTAGCCGGGCGAGCGCAGTGTTTACCAAGCACGATGTCAAACAGTAGAAACCCTCGCCATGTGCGGACTAGCATTATATTGCTAAAATGTAAGCCCAGGATGGCTTTCCATGAAGGACAACAAAACGCGGCATAGAATATCGTCTACCTACCGCTGCGCTGCAAGGGTGACGCGGATTACAACCCAAGGGGTCCTGCTATGAAAAGAAATGCACCGCAGACCGTCACTCTTGGTTAACGCGCAGTATGGATGGCGACAGTCTACTTGTTATCGCATTGCTGTCCGGGGCCTTTTCCGACACGTCTTCGGCCTGGAACTTCATTGGATGGAGTAGAATTGCCTTCACTGATGGGTCCCGCTGCGAACTGAGCTTCGATGACCAGCAAAGACGCCTCTGGAGACGCCACGGGCAGTGGTTGTATACCTACCAGATTGTCGCTCGCCACACGGCCACACAACTAGGACCAATGGCTAGGGATGCCACTTCTTTTCGCAGCAGAGCCCCCTTGGTTGTCATCAGTGGTACCCTTACGGCAAAGGCGTACGTCGGAGAATACATTCTACGCAACGTTTTGTTACCTTTCATGTCATTCATCGCTTACTTTTTAGCAAGATAACGCCCTCCTGTACACGACGAGAGTTTCTACAGCTTGTCTCTGTTGCCTGTTTAACCCAGCCGTATCCAACAAGGTCACCAGATCTTTCTCCAATTGAGAATGTTTGGAGCATTATGGGCAGGGTCCTCCAACCAGCTCGCGACGTTTACGATCTATCGCGCCCGTTGGACAAAAGTTGGCGTGAAATTCCTTAGGCGGGCATTCAACAACTCTATCAATCAGTGCCAACCTGAATAATTGCTTTCAAAATGGTTCAGATGGCTCTGAGCACTATGGGACGTAACATCTGAGGTCCTCAGCCCCCGAGAACTTAGAACTACTTAAGCTTAACTAACCTAAGGACATCACATACATCAATTCCCGAGGCAGCATTCGAAACCTGCGACCGTAGCGGTCGCGTGGTTCCAGAGTGAAGCGCCTAGAACCGCTCGACCACACCGGCTGCCCAACTGCTTTCAAATGGGCTAGAAGTGGACCAACGCGTTACTGACTTGCTCAATTTGTGAAGCTCTTTCTCCTGCATAAATCATCCAATTCCTTTGAAACTGTAACCATTTATTTGTCTCTACATGTACATCATATCTACCGATTTCAGTCCCATTCGGATGCTTCCTTCGCGGAGCGTCGTTTCAACATACAAAGAGCTATGAGGCGCAGTGAGGATCAAAAAGACAAATAAACAGAAGAACCTTTTGCTGTTGCTCGCTTATCTTACGTGAGAAGCGTCTTAGACAGTGTAGCCAAGGCGCTGCGCCTCTTGGGAATTAACGCCCGCAAAGGATTCCTAGAGTCACACCACACTATAGGCGCCTTCGAACTCGATGTGATGCAGCAAAGTCAACATCGGTGAAACCGGGTGAGTGATTAACACACACGTGCCAGAGCACGAACGCTACAGGCGACTGAAGCAACACGATAAATTAGGTATAGCTGGACACCACCAGGACTGTGGTCGACCTAATAATTTTCATGAACGTCGTGTGCTTGCTATGCAGCCGTGGATGCAGCAGTCAGAAATAAGAGAGACTATAGAAATAATTAAACGCCCCAGCAGCCTGTACAGGCAGAACGACGACAAGTAATCGACACCCTGGATACCAACGATTCCCGACCAACCAGCGAGCAGCTACATGTGACCCTGGTTTAGCGCTATACGGGTCCGCCCCCGTTAGCTGAGTGGTCAGCGCGGCGGAATGCCACGCCAAGGGGCTCGGGGTTCGATTCCCGGCTGGGGCAGGAGATTTTCTCCGCTCAGTGACTGGGTGTTGTGTTGTCCTCATCATCATTTCATACCCATCTCCGACGCGCAAGTCACCCAACGTGGCGTCGAACGCAGTAAGTACTTGCCCTCGGCGGCCGAACATACCCGAATGTGGGACTCCTGGCCCGCAATGCCGTACGCTCGTTTCCGTTTCAGCGCTATAAGGAAATGGCCGCAAGAGAACTGCCGGTCGGTATCAGCGTATCTCTGCAGGAAAACATTGACACTGCGTACAAGCTGCCGATTCGGCATTGCCTGCCAGTCACTTGCCGTTGTAATGAACACAAATAGCCTACTGTACAGCCATCCGTCCACATAAAAACTTCGCATTCTGGCCCAGATGAATCAATCAAGACTGACTGTCAGCCGTGTCATCCTCTGTCAATGGCTTCACTTTGGTGCCGTATGGAATGGCACGGTGTGCATACACCGCTCTCTCGGTCGTCATCGGCTTTCTCGACTTTGGAGCCACTGCTAATCCATCAAGTGGCTCCTTAATAGGTCTCACGAGACTCAGGTGGAGCCCAGTCCAGTCCTCCGATCAAGGAAAAATCTCTGGTAATATGGATAATCGAAACCTAATCCTCCGCATAGTAGTCAGGAAGGCTGACCACGAAGCTACAATCCTTCTACAGAAATCTTTACTTCAATTTGTCAAACGGCATCCCAAAATATGAGATCGGTAATTACCTGACAACCGAATTAAGGCAGTATGAAGGGGAAGACAATCATCAGAATCCGGCATTTAGTCGCCCAGGGAAGAATTGCTTCAAATACGGTCGAAACGCCGGTACCGTATTTCATACTGACGAGGCCCAATAGCGATAGCGATTTTATTCATACCGACACTGGCGGTTAGATCCTAAAACCTTATAAATGCTGTCCAATAACGAATGTCATTTTTAATTTTATAATAGAATACATAATTGATTTAAAAATTGATAGTATTATTGCGTCAGTTTGTAACATAAAGACTACGATTAAACATAGAACAAAGTATCAGGCAAATTTCCTCCACGGCTTCGTCTGCACACGTCCACTCTGTGTACAAAAGCCGGCCGGTGTGGCCGAGCGGTTCTAGGCGCTTCAGTCTGGAACCGCGCGACCGCTACGCCCGCAGGTTCGAATCCTGCCTCGGGCATGGATGTGTGTGATGTCCTTAGGTTAGTTAGGTTTAAGTAGTTCTAAGTTCTAGGGGACTAATGTCCTCAGATGTTAAGTCCCATAGTGCTCAGAGCCATTTGAACCATTTTGTGTACAAAATTTTTGGAGATTCTAGGGAAAAGTTCCGCTTGCATTTGACCCATGACACGTTTTATTTCTGTCTTTTCTGGTGGTTCGTGGATTGTTCAGATAAATGTAAAATTTTACATGCTCCCCCAGAAAAGTCACATGGTGTCGAATCACACGATCTCACCATTGCGAGAGATGAGACGAGCACGGAATCTTTCTCTCAGCGACATTGTTGTTTCCACATCATTGTGGCAGGTTGCCAATTCCGTTGGAACCATATACGTTCCATATTCAATTCTTACAATGACGACCACAAAAACCACGTGATCATGTGGCGATAACGATAACCAGTCATTGTCACTGCTTTCCCAGCCTTGTCTTCAAAAAAGTGTGGCTTATTTTAGTTAGCCTGCCCATAACTCGCACCAGACCGATTAAGAAACGTCTCACGGAACATGGGAGAATTCTCTGTGCTCAAATACAGTATGTTGTTTATTTACATAATCAATAATCTGTAAGTGTGCCTCATCATTGAACATTATTTTGTTATGAAAATCACTAGCCAATTCTGGTATTGCGAATACCCAATCGGCAAATGTTCGACGCTTCAAATGGTCCATCGGTTTCAGCTCTTGTGTTAGTTTGATGGTACAAGAATGCAATCGCAGATCTTTAAACTTGAATGCAAAATCCTTCTGGGAATGGCTAACTTTTGAGAACGGCGGCGAACCGAGCTCACGGGACTCCTGGCGACTGTCTCTCTGAGCCGGCCGGTGTGGCCGAGCGGTTCTAGGCACTACAGTCTGGAACCGCACGGCCGCTACGGTCGCACGTTCGAATCCTGCCTCGGGCATGGGTGTGTGTGATGTCCTTAGGTTAGTTAGGTTTAAGTAGTTCTAAGTTCTAGGGAACTGATGACCTTAGAAGTTAAGTCCCATAGTGCTCAGAGCCACTTGAGCCAATTCGGTCGAGTTTACCGCGCAGCTACAGGGCTCACGGACACAGCACTTGACTACCACGAGAGGTGGAGGGACCACGTGAGGAATTGGCACCAGTTCTACACCGTATACTGCGCTCTGAAGTGACCTGGGTACTCGGTTAACAACTGCTCTGCCACTCCGGCCGGCCTCGTTTAACAGGGTAACAAATATTTAGTTCAGTGAGCTTAAATTACTGGTCTTTCCTCATAGTTTATGCCTACTATTTCTGAGAGTTGCAAACATATTCACGTTGGCAGATTCTTTTTCTACTGTGATAAAATCTATGCAGGATTCTTGATTTTTCTTAAATTTTGCCTCTTGCACAATTCCAGAACTGCCTGTCTGGTACTTTTACTTACCTAGCACCATACTGGCCGTAGTCTAACACATTCTCAGTTTTCACTTCCTTTCTACTGTATGCTTATCTTGTCAGCTCTTTGGCTCCATGGGTTGTTGACACCACAATACGTTAAATTTGACTGCATTTTGACATCTTGCGGATTGTGTGGATGGTATTTGTCCGAAATTTAGATTGTATGACTCTAGTCTAACTGATTCTGCGCACTGTCACTTCTTCCTATAATTTCAGAAATTCCACAAAACAAATGGTTCAAATGGCTCTGAGCACTATGCGAATTAACTTCTGAGGTCATCAGTCGCCTAGAACTTAGAACTAATTAAACCTAACTAACCTAAGGACGTCACACACATCCATGCCCGAGGCAGGATTCGAACCTGCGACCGTAGCGGTCGCATTGTTCCAGACTGTAGCGCCCAGAACCGCACGGCCACTCCGGCCGGCCGAAATTCCACAGGTATGTTAAGTATTCCCTTTACCTCTTCCTCAAAGGTAACCTCGATTTCTTTTTCTATCTCATCATCAGGTAGTTGCTCCCCTTGTATAGTCACTCGATGTACCCTTTCTACTTATTCCTGCTCTCTCCTCAACATATAACTGTCTTAATGCCTTGCATTTTAATTCAGCGAAAGCAATTTTTACTTTTCTGTATCCTGAATCTACGATTCTTAGCTTTCCATTCTATTCAGTTTTGTCCAGTACTTCCTACAGCATTTTCTCTTTACCGTCTCTGCACTTCCTTTTAATTTCATTCTTAAGTGACTTATGTGCTGTGTACCATTGTTTTCTTGAACATATTTGAATTTCCTTCCTTCGTCGATCAATTGAAGTTCAGCATTTCTTCTGTTAGGCAAGGTTTCTTCTTTCAGTTTCTCTTCACTAATTCCTGCGACATCTGTACTGAGCATCTACTTTCATTTTAAAGATTTTCTAGTTTCTGTACTACTTCTCGACTCTTAGAATGTTACTCTTCGTCGATTTGTCAACCTTTTCCGCCTATCACCTCTCCTGGAGATCTGAATGGTGACCAATCCAAATTTTTAAAATTTTTATTTTTATTTTTTTTGGCCAATGGAGAAACGTCAACACCTTTGTGCGTCTTTATATACAGTGGTTTCAAGTTGCCTTCTTCGTCTTATTTTGTTGATAATTATTAATTATACTGTTTTTAGGAAAGTTTCTCACATTAAGGGGAATATGGAGCCGCGAACTTCTGGTCACTATCTCTCGTCCTCTTCCACAGGGCCGCTGGCAGAATGACTCCTTCTACTGGAAGTCTTGGGCTGCTATTGCTGCTTAATTTTTTTCAAAAGTTGCCCAGTGTTTGGGTTGAACCCGTGAGGTATGCTTATAACACATTTGCTGAATGGAATTAGATACGGGCCATGAAATGGACGACTGGGATGGTCGTCAAAGGCGTTACTGAGTTTAGTGTGCATCTTCCGCAGCTTGATTTCGTCTGTTAATGGCAGCTGCCGCCAATTAGGTTCGCGCACCTCTTTCTAACAAGATTACATGTAGTCACAGCTTTCGTCTTTCTTATGAACTGCTAACTGCTAACTGCTAACTGCTACATAGCGGAAAATTTCACTGAACGAAAGATCAATTATGAATCGCAAATCCTGCGGAGCTCGGGACAGTTGTCGTTACGTTCCTAGTACCTCACTTTTAACGCTCAACTTCGTGGTACACCTCGCTAAAAACTGCTCTGATGTCCCATTCCCATCAGATGTATCTATGAGCCAACTCTTCTTGAGCGCAGAATTTACCGGTAATATTTGACAGGTACTCTGGTCTGGTGGATCCAGAATACGAGTGACGTATGAACGCTTTTGGCAAAATTAGGCCAAGCAGTTCTACTAGCTGCCAAAACTGTGGATTTTTGAGTGTGTATTCGACTCCGTTTCGTATTTCCTGAAATTAAATAACACCTGTTGGCTAGGAAAAGCCACTTCTCTAACCAGACCGCTGCCTCAGCAGGCAACCATTACTGTAGTGATCAATAGCCGTAATAACTACAAGGCGGGCAAAAGAAAATTGGTCCCCTCTGCCGATAATATATATTGGGTTGCCTTTCCTCCTAGGAATGAATAAATTAGGGAAAAAAGGCGAATATGTTCCTTTTTAAGGGGGGTAGGACATCAAACGGGCCGACTTGGAGCAGGAGAGGCATCACTAGACATTTTAATTTCCAGTGTCTATACATTTACAAATAAATTCATAAAACTGTGTCAGCATCACCAGGAAGGATTCAGGATTCACACTCATTGCAGTGGAAGTTCGAAAACATAACAAAATAAAAATTTTTTGCGTGTGAAAATTCATTATTTTTTCACTTACTAATGGCTGTATTTGTTGCTATAGGTACACTTTTCTTCATAAGTTAGAGAGGTTCTTTGATGAATTTTGCACAGCATACAAACCATACAAAATTTATTTGTAAAAGTGTAGACAGTGGAAATTGAAATGTCCTGTGGTGCCTCTCCTGCTCCAAGTCGGCCCGTTTGACGTCCTGCCCCCCAATAACCTGAGATGCGGGAACCAGCTGCCTTATTCTGTTTTACTAAGCACCTTTAAAAATTTTCCTTGAAAGTTTGGCATGCGGAGATTTTACTCTCTTTATTACATGCAACTCATCTCTCACTCCCCAACTCTTCTAACTGTATGTCGTTCACACCCATTAGTGCATCGCTGTAAGTCCCCATTCACAGCCACTCCCACTTTCCCATTCTCACTCACTCATTCATCTCAACTTATTTTCATTACCTGTTTGTGTTTCTCTAGCTGTCACTGTATCCTGTCTCACACCCACAGCCTCCTGGGCTCTGTCCTTCTAGTACTGCCTCCTCTGACCGTCACCGTATACCTCTTGCTACCTGTTACAGCTACTATCTCATTCATTCCTTCCCATGGCTGCTGTTTCTTCTCACTGTCACTATCTCTCTGTTGCTCGTTGTCATTGTCATACACTCTGTCTCTCACTATCAATGGCTCCCACCTACTTCTAGGTTTCAACGTCTCTTTCTTTATTCCTCTCCCAATGACATTGTCTCCTTCACTTTTTCCCTAGAATTGTTCTATCACAGTTAACTATGGTCCAATGCCCGTGTGTCCCACTGTTTCTGTCACACTGTCATTTTCTCCTTTGCCGTTTCTGTACCACAACCACTGTCTACTATCTTTCATTGTTTATCAATCTTCCGTCTCTTTCCCACTATCAATGTTTCCTTTTCTCTGATGATAAAAAAGCGCGATGTGTTCGCTGCCAGAATTCTTAAGAAAATTTTTAAAGGTGCTGAGCAAGGTAGAACGTGGCAGCTGTAAACCAATTATTCACTCACTCTTTTATCAGAAGTATGTTTTGTGTTCGAAAAGGACGATTTTTCTCCTGGTTGCCTTCTTTTCCCTGCTACAGCAGGCCTTATCGCTAATATGGAAAGAACTTTTGGGTCAGTAAAATTTTAATAGTTTACTTACGTGAAAATGAGAGAGGGCAGAATTAATTTTACACATCATACCAGACTGCAAGTGCACAAAAATTTTCCATGCGCTACAGTACTACAACGTGGGGTTCAGAGAACTCTTCTGTTGATATCGGAGACTCTTTACAGTATATTTCTCCGTGATCCTTCACTTTAAAAAGGACGTTTTCGTCTGACACCACGTTTTACACGTACAGGTAGGGTAACTTTGAACCTGTATATCAAAAACTGACAAAAATATCAAGAAAGTTTTCAAGCTATTTCGAGATTGTTGTCTTACAAATACATCAAAAAAATTACACTCATTTCCTGCGCATAGCCGGCTCGGGCTTGGAACGAAAATAAGTTAAAAACCTCTTATTTGGAATTTCTAAGGAGCCGCCCGTGAAATAATGGTGCGTCCAAAACCTCCTTAAGGCCAACCACGAATGACAGCAGATGCAAAAAGGTCCAACAGATTTTCTCCATTTGTCTAAGCAGGAGGAAGTGTGTAGTATTCATACTTTGACCCTGTGATGGAAGATACTGACACAAAGACGATTCTTCTGCTAGGTATACAAATGATTCCGAGTCCAAGAGCTACCCAGAACGTTACCTTCCTTAAAACCCGAGAAATGAGCCCCGAAAGAATCGCGTTTTAATGCGTGGCGTTTTGGAACAAATAAGGTAGCGCACGTTGTCGCATCCGCAGCGATAAATAAAAAGTTCTCTCCTAAAACTATAGGTGTGTATATAGTAAAGCAGTTTTACTGGAGGAAAAGTGTGTTGGCTGAGCAGTGGTTGCAGTCTCACCTGACAGTCCTTCTCTGTGTCCTGCTGCTGCCGCCGCTTCCGGCGTTCGTACATCTCGGAGAGAGACTCCGTGGCCGCGACAGAGAAGCGCAGGCCGGGCTGCGCGCTGGTCGCCTCCCCGGGAACGTGGCCTGCACAGTTAAAGGCGCGCAGTCATCACTGTGCAGGTAATACTCCGAGACCACTGTCAGCAGCATCCACATTGTGGCTTTACACAGCCAATCGACAAGGAAACTGATAGTGCCGTTGTCTCTGAGACAGACTGGTTCCGTTGGCAAAATATTGTGTCTAACTTCTCGCCTACCTCTGCGCAAAGTATTATCTTCTACATCAACATCTATGTACATACGCCACAAGCAACTGTACGATCCTTGGCGGAGGGAACTCTGTACCACTAGTAGTCACTACCTCACCTGTCGTTGTCGCAAATAAAGCGACGAAAAAAATGACTATCTACACTGAAGAGCCAAAGAAACTGGTTCACCCACCTAATATCGTGTAGGGGCCCGCGAGCACGCAGAAGTGCCGCAGCACGACGTGACATGGACTTGACTGATATCTGACGTAGTACTGGAGGGATCTGACACCATGAATCCTGCAGGGCTGTACATAAATCCGTAAGAGTAACTGAGTGTGGAGATGTCTTTTGAACAGCACGTTGCAAGGCATCCCAGATAAGTTCAATAATGTTCATATCTGGGGAGTTTGGTGGCCAACGGAAGTGTTTAAACAGAGGAAGGAGTTCCTGGAGCCATTCTGTAGCAATTCTGGACCTGTGGGGTGTCGCATTGCCCAAGTCCGTCGGAATGCACAATGAACATAAATGGATGCAGGTGATCAGACAGGATGCTAACGTGCATCTCGCCTGTCAGAGTGGTACCTAGACGTATCAGGGGTCCCATAGCACTCCAACTGCACACGCCCCACACTATTACAGAGCCTCCACCAGCTTGAACAGTCCTCTGCTGACATGCAGGGTCCATGGATTCATGAGGTCGTCCCCATACCCTTACACATCCAGTCGCTCGATAAAATTTGATACGAAATCCGTCATGTTTCCCGTCATCAACAGACCAATGTCAATGTAGAAGCGCCCATGCGGGGTGTAAACCTTTGTGTCCTGCAGTCGTCAAGGGTACACGAGTGAGTCTTCGGCTCCGAAAGCCCATATCGATAATGCTCCGTCGGGTGCTTCGCACGCTGACACTTGTTGATGGACCAGCATTGAAATCTGCAACAGTTTGCGGAAGGGTTTGCAGTTCTGTCACACTGAACGCTTCTCTTCATTCGTCGTTGGTCCCGTTCTTGCAAGATATTTTTCCAGCCTCAGCGAAGTCGGAGATTTGATGTATACCGGATTCCTATTTTTACGGTACACTCGTGAAATCGTCATACGGGAAAATCCCCACCTCATCGCTACCTCGGAGATGGTGTGTACCATTGCTCGTGTGTCGGCTGTAACACTACGTTCAAACTCTCTAATATCTTGATAACCTACTACTGTAGCAGCAGCAGCCTATCTAACAACTGCGACAGACAATTGTTGAGGCGTTGCCGACCGCAGCCCCGTGTTCTGCCTCTTTACATACCACTGTATTTGAATACGTATGCCTACACCAGTTTCTTTTGCGCTTCAGTGTCTATACCTCCGTATGAGCCCGAATTTCCTCGCGGTCCCTGTGCAGAATATAAACAGGCGGCAGTAGAATTGTCCTGTAGTCAGCTACAAATGCTGGTTCTCTAAATTTTCTCAGCTGTGTTCTTCCAAAAGAACGTCGCCTTCCCTCCAAGGATTCCCATTTGATTTCCCGAAGCGTCTCTGTAATATCAGCGTTTTCTTCTAACCTAACGGTAACAAATCTAGCAGCCCGCCTCTGAATTGCTTCGATGTCTTCCCTCAATCAGCCCTGGCTCAGATCCCAAACACTCGAGCAGTACGCTAGAATAGTGGCAGTAGCCGGCAGCCTATATAAGGCCTCGTTTATGAACAAACAACAGTTTCCCAAAAACTGACCACTAAACCGAAGTTGACCATTCGCTTTCCCTACTAGAATCCTGACACGCTCGTTCCTTTTCATATCGCTTTGCAGCGTTATTCCTACTTGTTTAAATGAAGTAACTGTGTCAAGCAGTACACTACTAATTCTGTACTCGATCATTATGCGTTTGTCTCTCCTACGCATCCGCATTTACTTAGATTTTTCTACATTTGGAGCTAGCGCCAGTCACGACACCAACTATACATTTTGTCTAAGTCATCTGGTATTCTCGTACAGTCAAGCACCTCCACCACTTTCGCGTACACGACAGCATCATCAGCAAACAACCGCAGATTGCTACCCACCCTGTCCGCCAGATCGTTTATGTACACTGCTAGCCTTTAAAATTGCTACACCACCAAGGTGACGCGAAATTTAACCGACAGGAAGAAGATGCTGTGATATGCAAATGATCAGCTTTTCAGAGCATTCACACTAGGTTGGCGCCGGTGGCGACACCTACAACGTGCTGACACGAGAAAGTTTCCAACCGATTTCTCATACACAAACAGCAGTTGACCGGCGTTGTCTGGTGAAACGTTGTTGTGATGCCTCGTGTAAGAAGGAGAAATGCATACCACCACGTTTCCGACTCTGATAAAGGTAATATTGTAGCGTATCGCTATTGCGGTTTATCGTATCGCGACTTGCTGCTCGCGTTGGTCGAGATACAATGACTGTGAGCAGAATAGGGAATCGGTGGCTTCAGGAGGGTAATACGGAACGCCTTGCTGGATCCTAACGGCCTCGTATCACTAGCAGTCGAGATGACAGGCATCTTATCCCCATGGCTGTAACGCATCGTGCAGCTACGTGTCGATCCCTGAGTCAACTGATGGGGACGTTTGCAAGACAACAACCATCTGCACGAACAGTTCGACGACGTTTCCAGCAGCATGGACTATCAGCTCGGAGACCATGGCTGCGGTTATCCCTGACGCTGCATAACAGCCAGGAGCGCCTGCGATGGTGTACTCAAAGACGAACCTGGGTGCACGAGTGGCAAAACGTCGTTTCTTCGGATGAATCCAGGTTCTGTTTACAGCATCATGATGGTTGCATCCGTGTTTGGCGTCAACCCGGTGAACGCACATTGAAAGCGTGTATTCGTCATCACCGTACTGGCGTATGACCCGGCGTGATGGTATGGGTTGCCATTGGTTACATGTTTCGGTCACCTCTTGTTAGCACTGACGGCACTTTGACAGTGGACGTTACTTTTCAGATGTGTTACGACCCATGGCTCTACCTTTCATTCGATCCCCGCGGAATCCTACATTTCAGCAGGATAATGCACGATCGCATGTTGCAGGTCCTGTGCGGGCCTTTCTGGATGCAGAAAATGTTCGACTGCTACCCTGGCCAGCACATTCTCCCGATCCCTCACCAACTGGAAACGTCTGGTCAATGGTGGCCGAGCAACTGGCTCGTCACAACACGCCAGTCACTACTCTTCATGAACTGTGGTATCGTGTTGTTCTGGGTACTGATTTCTCAGGATCTATGCTCCCAAATTGCGTGAAAATGTAATCACATGTCAGTTGTAGTATAATATATTTGTCCAATGAATACCCGTTTATCATGTGCATTTCTTCTTGGTGTAGCAATTTTAACGGCCAGTAGTGTATACAGAGAATATCACACTTCCTTCGAGCACCATGTCAAATGCTGTTCGGGAATCTAGAAATGTGAAACCTGCCTGTGCCATCATCCCCAGTTCCCAATATTTCATGTGGGAAAATGGTAATTCGAGTTTCGCACGAGCGACGCTTTCTAAAACCATGTGGACAGAAGCTTTCCGATCTCAAGGACATTTGTTATATTTCAACTTAGAATATGTTCAAGAATTTCGCGCAGACCAACGTTAAGTATATTGATGTGAAATTTCTCGGATTCATTTTTTACCCTTCTTACATACAGAAGTCGAAATCGGCCCCTTACTTAGCTTTTACTCGTATTTACCACGAATTTCTCGCCGAGCACCAAGTCCCAAGCCACTGGAATAAAGCGCAGCTGGTTCCTATATATCAGAAGGGTAAGAGAATGGATCTGTAAAATTGTAGGCCTATTATCTTAATGCCAGATTGCTTTAGAAATCTTGAGCATGTTCTAAGTCTGGACATAAAAAAAAATCTTGAGAGATAAAATCTTCTGTCCGCAGAACAGTTGAACTTAGAAAGTATCACTCGTGCGATACTACTAAAACACAATATCTCTTCGCTTCCAGGAGAAATGCTGCTGTTAAAGAGAAATACTTCAAGCTGAATAGAGTCATCTAAGAGGGATGTGAGAGATTATAACAGATAGTAGCGCTAGTATCCGATGATAACTGCGTAGATGAAGAAATAAAAGGCAGGATTGCCGCGAGAAATGGAGCTTACTGCGCCATGATTAAGAATACTGCCACGTCTCCAGAGCAGAAATTGAAGGTTACTGTCTATCATACGGTTATAGGTCCGGTGATAGTGAATGGCTCAAAAACACGGACAATGACTGTGGCAGAAGAGGAGTTCCTGAGAAGATGGGAGAGAAAAATATTCAGACTGGTTTTTGCGCAAGTGGGCGAGTTAGGGTAATGATGAATACGGAAAAATAAGGAACTGATATAACTATACCGTTATGCTAACCTAGTTTCGGAAATCAGAAGGAACAGATTACGGAGGTTGGGCCATGTAGCGCGAACGTCGGAGGGTAGATCTGACAACAAGAACTACAGAGGAAATCCAGGTGGCAGAAGGTCCAAAGAAGGAGTACGGAAAGAATGATTGGATGATGTGAAGGAAGAAGTGAGAAAGAGAGTAAAAAGAAGATGGACGAAGCGTGCAGAAATTTGTCAAGACTGGGCTGCGATTGTCAGAGAGTTCAAGGCCCTACAGGGTCTGTACCGCCAAGGAGAAAGTAAACAAATCTGGAACCGCGCGATCGCTACGGTCGCAGGCTTGAATCCTGCCTCGGACATGGATGTGTGTGTTGTCCTTAGGCTAGTTAGGTTTAAGTAGTTCTAAGTTATAGGGGACTGATGACCCCAGATGTTGGTTCCCGGGTTCGATTCCCGGCGGAGTCAGGGATTTTCTCTGCCTCGTGATGGCTGGGTGTTGTGTGCTGTCCTTAGGTTAGTTAGGTTTAAGTAGTTCCAAGTTCTAGGGGACTGATGACCATAGATGTTAAGTCCCATAGTGCTCAGAGCCATTTGAACCAGCCCAGATGTTAAGTTCCATAATGCTCAGAGCCACAAAGAAAGTTAGCAAGCTCGAGCACAACTCAGCTTGCCCTGTCCTCATTTGACGTCCTGCGAATTATGGATGAAGTGCAACAGGCAGCTTCCATATTCCTAGATTTGTGGAATGCGTTTGACATGGTGCTCCACTATAGACTTTTGTACTGTTAACGGAAGTCCGAGCATACTGAGTAGATTTACAGGTGCGTAGGTAGCTGAGATAAAGTTTTAAGTAATACAATCCAGTACGTTGTTCTGGGCGGAGAGTGTTCATCAGAGACGAGGGTATCGTCAGTGGTACGTCAGGGGACATCTGATGGGACCGCTCTTGTTTTCTGTACACTTGAAAGCTCTCACAGACCGGGCGAGCAGTAGCTTGCGACTGTTTGCCACGACGCTGTCGTGAACGGGAAACTAAAGTTGTTGAGTGATTATAGAAGGATGCACGCTAGGTCAGTGGATGACTTCGGTTTGGTAGGTGAATTCTAAGAGAGTATTCTTCATGTATATAGGAGTCCACGTATAGAATAGCAGAGTAACCCATTCTTGAGTACTGCTCGAGTGTTTGGGATCCCAACTAGATCGGATTAAAGGAAGACTTCGAATCGATTCTTAGGCGTGCTGCTAGATACGTTACCGGTAGGTTCGATAAGCATGTGAATATTACGGGTATGTTTCGTGAACTCAAATCGGAAATCCTGGAAGGAAGACTACGTTCTTTTCGCGATGTACTGTTGAGAAAATCCAGAGAAATGGCTGATGGGTCGGACTTTAGAACGATTCTGCTGCCACAGACGTACATAGCGGGTAAGTAGAATGAAGTTAGGCTAAGAGAGATTATCAGTCGTACGGTAGCATACAGACAGTCGTTCTTCCCTGTTTCCACTTGCGAGTGAAAACGGAAAGGAAATGACAAGTTGTGGTACAAGGTACCCTCCACCATTATCCGTATGACGGCTTGCGAAGTATGTGTGTAGATATAGATGTAGATTAGGAAAAAGAACAAAGTGCATAGTATTAACCAAAACGATAGGCAGTTTACCGTCAGCACTTACAAACACAGGAGTCGAAATGTTAGGCAGAAGAAGTTATGACTAACACTCAAAAACCATATGCCCCAACACAAGGTAACGCTAGCCGAGAAGCCTTTCAGTGTATGTACAAAAGTATCACTCAGTCTTTAGGCCACAATTGGCTCACCGGGACCATCCGACCGCCGTGTCATCCTCAGATGAGAATGCGGATAGGAGGGGCATGTGGTCAGCACACCACTCTCCCGGCCGTTATAATGGTTTTCTGTGACCGGAGCCGCTACTATTCGGTCGAGCAGCTCCTCAATTGGAATCATGAGGCTGAGTGTACTCCGAAAAATGGCAACAGTGCATGGTGGCCGAATGGTAACCCATCCAAGTGCCGGCCACGTCCGACGGTGCTTAACTTCGATGATCTGACGCCAACTGGTGTATCCACTGCGGTAAAGCCGTTCCCATGATTAAAACTAGCCCATGTACAATACACGTTTAGCGTAGCAAGTTTGTCTGAGAAACATCCTATTATGGAGTTCAGTACATTCTGTCTGTACCCATTTGCTGCTGCAATATTAGATAAGAAACACTTCCTAATGTTCTACAAAATTACATTTATTTGGTCACGAATTGCCTTTCGGCACCGATGCATATGTAATTATTATGTTACTATATTAAATCATAAAGTTATTAGATATCCATGAGTATAATTGTTTTTCTGACATCTCTGATCATAGGTTTCGGTTTTAATGAAATGTAATTTCTTGATTTTATATTTCTTATCTCAGTGAAGATTAGAGCGCTAATAATTAATAAAGCGCTTCAGTATTCTGCAAGGATTTTTCAGTGCGCATCAACTGCCGCAGACAAATGGTAATTTTAGTAATGATCACTTCTATGGGCGTGAAGTGCATACGTGTAAATTAGTTATACAATGGAAGACGAGAATTTACAGACAGTTATAAGACGGCAGGAAAGAGGAAACAGTGAGATATAAACCTTACCAGTTCGTAGCGGCGGTGAATCAAACACAGGTTTAATCTCGCGAGTGGCCCTCCGTTTACCTCCGTTTTGGCCACAGAATACAAAATCTTGCTTTGCACAGGAGGAACCAAATTTCCTCTATAATGGAATAACGAACGTTAAGACAGAGTTCTCGTATGTGGACAGCCATTTTGGACAAAAATATGGAAACACCGCTAGAAATGAATGCTAGAAGCCTAAATGCCGATGCTAGCAAAGCCTGGCGGTTTAGCTGTAACATTTGATCGTGAACGGCACCTACGCAATGTACTCAATACGTTGCAGGCGTCACTCGTGGTCGTAATAGTGTTATGTGTAATTTTGTTTGCATTATCTCGGATCTAAGTGAATTCGAAGGTGTGAAATTGTTGTTAGTATGGTGGCTTCTGCCTTAAGCAAGGTAGCCGAAATATTTGGTGTTTGAAGAGGCACTGTACTGAAGATTTGTCCCACAAAGAGACAAAGAGGGAAAACATCTAGCCCCTAAATCACAACGTGTTGAGTGATTGTAGCAGACGGTCTTTGAAGAGGATTGTGACGAAAAATAGGGGGACGACTGCTGCAAAAGAAGTTCATATTCAACATTTTGAAAGAATCGCAGCTTATCTGTATTAAGCGGTCGTTTCACTATCCATTCGACGTGCTCGTGGAAATACTGGATTCCGCGACGTAAATTATGTTTTACACCCACATTTACTTTAATCGAGATTTCTGTGTGGCGAATACTGTAGGTTTGTACGTACCTGCATATCCAGGAATCATCGGATGGCTGTACTTGATGATGCCACAGGTGCGGTGCTGCACAACGTCTATGTCACGTTGAGTCGGGCGCTTCTCCTGGAATATGGGAAAAAAATAAGTCTTTCTCAAATTAGAATCATTACAACTGAGAAAATTCTCTCATTTACGCAGAGCCGCCTTGGCGTATACGCCTGAGAAACTTTCTGGAAATTCTATAAAAGAAAGGTAGGTGGCCTTACAGTATGTATATTCTAAAATTTGCGGGAAACTCTTCGTATCTGAAAGGAGACAGCAGTACAACAGTCCATTTCTAACCCTTACCCTTTCATTAGATTCTCTCGGTGACCATATCTGCACATGGTGTCTCTATCGAAGCAAGATGTACATACGTGCGACGAAACCTGGTTGCGAATTACTCCGCAAAACATAAACTGTATTCAGATTGTGTGTGTTAGCATAAAAATGTAATGGTTATAGACTGGAAAAAAAGCATAAAATTATCACCGGTCATTTCTTTGAGAGATGGATAGCGATCCTGTAGGTGAATCTTGTTTTGTTCGAATATGGCAACAGGAAGACGAACATGGACTCATGATTCCACCCAGTTGGGGTGGATCTGAGCATTAAAGATTCCTATGAACATTGTGAAGGTAATAGATTTCCCAGATGTTTAGCAGTCAAAGTTTTTGGAAATAGATCATTTCGTTGATTGACAGTGAAATCACGTACCAATTTTGAATGTAAATGGACAACCCTACCCGGCGGGGTCAGGGATTTTCTCTGCCTCGTGATGGCTGGGTGTTGTGTGATGTCCTTTGGTTAGTTAGGTTTAAGTAGTTCTAAGTTCTAGGGGACTGATGACCTAAGATGTTAAGTCCCATAGTGCTCAGAGCCATTTGAACAATTTTTTTGACAACCCTTATGAGCAGAAGATCTGTTATTTTGTTTATCTGCCAAAATAGACCAAAACTTAAAAGTTTGATTATTATGTAATAGGATTTATTAAGCTCTCGTTTCGTATATTGTACTAGGTTTATCAAAGCAGTAGTTGGCATCATGACGTGCAAAGTAATCGGAGGCGGCAAAGAATCATCTGAACGAACCATGGGGTCAATGAATTACAACGACTAGGAGATCATAGTAATAAAGTAAATACTGATGTACTGATGCTCTCGTTTCTCTTCGGAAGTTTGGAGATTGTTAAAAAACAATATGTATCAAGTTGAATAACCTCAGACCACGTTTTGTAAGTAAAGGTGTAAGAAAAGCTTTCCTATAAAGCAGAGTTGATGAATTCTGGTTTTGGTAGAAGAAGAGATCTTCTGGAGACAAAAAAAGAATTTTCATCGAGTCGGGGGTTCGCACACTTCTCGGAGCTGAAGACCAGCGACGAGGTAATTTATGAAGTAACTGAACGCTCGCAGCATACAAAGCAGGTCTCTAAGTACTACAGTTTATGGCCAATGAGGTATGTTAAGCAGACAGACCCAAAAGCTTGAGCTGTGACTGAATTATGTGACAAACGGTTACACTGATGTTCCACATATAAAGGATCGGTGATTGGTTTAGGGAACAGATCAGATTTTCGGCGGTAAGAAAAGTGACTCAGCCATAAGAGAAATGCACGATGAAATAAAAACAACACATGGAGGATACGTGAAAGTAATTAATAATAGGAGCGACGGAAATTCTCGTTGCAGTGAAAACGTTTCTTGCTGTCCACAAAAAGCGACAATCTTAAATGAAGTCTGTTGAAAGTGTGACAGTAAGAGACAGAAAGGTATTCCCAATATGAAAACAATCCATTGACCCTCCTGAAAACATATGGTGTAATTGATGCAAAACATCAAGTCAAATTGCTAGTAAGTTACGAATAAGAACCAGGATTCAAATGAACTAATAGATTTCAGAGAATTATATCTCTCAAAGATACAGATCATAGCAACATACTTACCAGGTAAACATTCTACCAATTTATGACACACTAGAAATATTCGATTGCACATCAAAAAGTTGGACTGTTATCTGAAAGGTGAATGAAAGAAGTAAATGGTAGAAAAGTTACGTAAGAATAAATGCGACCTCAGAGTGGCTTGCTAATTTTTTGTAACTCAATAACGAAAATATACCACCACAAGTAGTGAAAATAGATGATTCTGCTACGAAGACAGTGTAATGAGAGTAATGTATCTAAGCTACATGGGAACAAGTAAATTATCTGCACCACATTCCGATACTAGACCAATGTAAGTTCGCTGTAAATAGTGTCCATGGAGTTAACAAGAAGAGCAACAATTTAATGGAATGTGTAGTATGTAATATAAACCAAACCAAAATTAATGGAATCACTACTAGAAATAAGAATTACACGCATAAAGATTTAAAATCACTTTCTTTGGTAGAGAAAGGTGCCCATTGTTAATGAACACACACTTTTAGTGATCTTCCACTTAGCATATAAAACATAGCTCCTGATAAAGTTTGCGAAGAGAGTGTAAGAACTGTTGGCGGTCAACCCCTTCTTCCACGCTTAAGGATTTCGTAGTAGAAGCAGTTGATGTAGACATTATTAATAGTATCAGAGTACCTGAGTGTTACGCAAAACCTCATTTCTGCACATATTCAGCACTGAAATAATATCAATGTTACTACGTGTTGCAGACTGATTTTTTGTTTGATGATACGTGGATAAGAATTGCCACAATATTTTCTCCAGGCAGCTTTTGACAACAACAATATTTTGGGAAAATTGCATGACGAAAACAGTGCTGTTTTGTAAATTAGTAAATGACAACCGGTTTAGGTCATAAGCTATCTCTAAAGTGGAAAAATATCTTTTACAAAGGCAACATCGCTTGGAATTCATGCTTTTAACCATGAAATGAAGAACACTGACTACCTGAGCGACGTAAGAAAACCCGTGTATTCAGCAGCGTAACACTGACTCAAACCAGCACAAGTAGACTACTCCATCTACCTGTGGTTGTTTGAGCCAGTGTTACACTGCTGAGTAGATGGGTTTTCTTGCATCTCTCAGGTAGTCAGTGTTCTTCATTTCATGGTTAAAAGCATGATTGCCAAGCGATGTTGCCTTTGTAAAAGACATTTTTCCACTTTGGAGATAGTTTATGACCGAAACCGGTTATGAATAAGTGATTTACAAGACAGCACTGTGTTAACCATCCACTTTTCCATATTATCATAACAATTCCCATGTATTAAGCATTTACATGTATCACGGAAATTTTGTTTCACTTCTTCAGCTAAGGGGTAACACCACTGTACAATTAAAAAGAAACATTTTTACTGGCTTGAAAATGCGTTGAACCTTCCAAAATATGAGGCAAAATGTGTAATCCCTGAAAAAAAATTATTGTGTGGAATTCTGTCTTTCTCTAGCACCTCGAATGATCCGAAACGGCCTACCTGCGCCAACACAATACATCCTGTAGTGTCTGGGTGCAGTCAGAAGCATTTCAGAACAATAATACGTTCGCTTGGCGTCAAAAAGCGTCAGTACATGAACAAAAAAGACAATTTGTTTGCTCGGAATCTTGATTTTTGTGTGCAGGATTAACTTTTGATGATTTATTTGTTATCTTATAGTATACAATTTTGTCTTTCAAGTAAGAATGAGTGGTAAGAAAGTGTACTCGGGCAAAGACGCTACGAAAACACTGAATCCAACGCGCCGTCGAAGCAGTATGTCTTCGAAGCGTCCAAAGAATGGATACAAGGTTGAGAGCTGTTCGGAAGGAGTGGGTGCTTCTGCTAAGAAACTGAAAGATAGTGACCAAGACTTTGATATGAATTACGGATTGAACTACAGGATTATAAATTTCCTTGCCGTTTTCTCTGTTATTTCTCAGATCATTGTAATGTAAAACGTGAAGTGCAGACATCACGCTGCAAGAACGTAGTCCTCGAGGTTTACAAAACACAATAATTGTTAGTAGAAACTGCCCAGAAGTTGCTGTACAAAGGAGAAAGTTTATATGGATCGCATTTGAAATCAACCGTCAAATCGTCCTAGCAGTGTGCCGGCTTGGGGTTGGGCTAATCGGAACTGTAAAGCTTTGTGCTTTCATGTAATTGCCACGAATGATATTTCAATCGCTCTATGATATATTAGTGGGTATGATCCCGATCGCAAAAGCAACAGTACGACAGGCCAGTCATGGAGTACCACATTACGGGTAAGAGTTTTCTAAAAGTAGGATTTTTTAATTCGTTCATGTCTATAACACATTTCAAAACTTCAAATGCGTTTTTACCGGTATATGGTTTTTCTAAACGGCACGCAGCGTAACTCCAACAATTATTAATCTTTATCAGAATGAGATTTTCACTCTGCAGCGGAGTGTGCGCTGATATGAAACTTCCTGGCAGATTAAAACTGTGTGCCCGACCGAGACTCGAACTCGGGACCTTTGCCTTTCGCGGGCAAGTGCTCTACCATCTGAGCTACTGAAGCAAGACTCACGCCCGGTACTCACAGAAGTAAAGCTGTGAGTACCGGGCGTGAGTCGTGCTTCGGTAGCTCAGATGGTAGAGCACTTGCTCTCACGCCCGGTACTCACAGCTTTACTTCTGTGAGTACCGGGCGTGAGTCTTGCTTCGGTAGCTCAGATGGTAGAGCACTTGCCCGCGAAAGGCAAAGGTCCCGAGTTCGAGTCTCGGTCGGGCACACAGTTTTAATCTGCCAGGAAGTTTCATTAATCTTTATGTTCGAAAGTTTAACCTCAACTTTAAAACAGTACTTCAAAGTCAGCCACCAATATTTATTAGCATATTTTGGTGAAAATCGTACGATTTCATTCAAACAGTCGCCAGTTGCACTAAATTCCATACGTGGTTCAGTAGCTACGCTTGTGTACGAGATTCATTCAAATAAAACCTGGTCAGTGATTCTACCTTTGCCTTACACGTAAGGTGGCGCCACGTAACTGCGGGTGTGGTGGCGTCATCTATTGGCAGAGAGACTGACGCGTACGCATCGTTTGATGTTGCATAGCGCCAGTGTGGCTTGACGCCGAAGAGAAGGTGGTCACACAAGTTATCGTCCACTACCGAACATGCACGAGAATAAGCAGGAGCAACGAGGAGTGATTAGATATTTTTGGCGGCAGAGGGAATTTGACGCCATGAAATGTATCGACGGATGAAGGCTGTGTACGGTGAGTACAGCCTGAGTCGCTCAAGTGTTGTGGAATGGCGCAGACGATTCCTTGAGGGGCGCGAGTGACTGGAAGACGATGCTCGTCCTGAACAGGCTCACCGTGCCATCACACCGGAAATGGTTGCGGAAGTGAATGCTTTTAGTCTTTGACAACAGCAGAATCACCTTGGACAAAATCCATCGGTTACTGGGTATTAGCGTGGGCACCGCCGAACCATAATGCATCAACACTTGAACTTTCGGAAAATCTGTGCGTAGTAGTCTCACCACCAACTCACCGCCGAACAGCGCTATACTCGAATGGCGCTGTCTCTGAGTCATCTGCAGCGCTATCGTGAGGAGTACGGCTTTCTGTCGCGTATTGTCACAGGTGACGAAACATGATGTTACCATTTCGAACCGGAAAGTAAGCGTCAGAGCAAGCAGTGGAAACATGCGACTTCACGACCTCCAAAGAAATCAAAGGCCGTGAACACCAGTTATGGTAATTTCATAACGTCCTTCCTTTTTGACCACAAGTGCTCACTGCTTTTCCAGTTCCTGGAACGGGGAAACACCATCAATCGCCAGCGTTATCAAGCCCCTTTACAGAACTTTAGACAAGCCATCAAGTCGAAACGCCGAGGCATGTTGTCCAATGGCGTTATCCACCTTCATGATAATGCCCGCCCACGAACAGCCAATGCGGTGAAGACGACATTTCAGCAGTTTCGGTGATAAACGCTGGAACATCCACCGTACCGTCCCGACGTTTCACATTGTGAATTTCATGTTTTTGGACCTCTAAAACCAGTTATTCATGACCATCGATTCGCAACGGACGACGAAGTGTGCGACTTGATCCAGGCTTGGATCCGACAGCACCTTGCTAGCTTCTTCTAGGATAGAAGAGCCCGGCTAGTGTCGTAATGGGATATATGGGCCAATAGTTTTTGCGACTGTTTTTGACTATGTGTACTGAGCATGACTTCATTTTGGAGGTAATAAAATCGTTACCGTTACTGTACGCTAATGACCGGGTTTCATTTGAATGCCCCTTATAGTTTATATTGATGTTTTTCTTTTTTCTAGACTCAAACTGGCGCCGGTTATAGTGCATGCAGCTGATCGCCACACGCCTCGGCAGAGGTGCAGCAATGTTGCTTTTTTTTATTATTTTGTGGCAAAACCTTTTTGTAATATACTTATGTAGATGCTCAATAATACCCCAGGTATTACTTCTCTCTCGTCTTCGTTCCGACCAAAAGAAACTGTCAAGGAACTGCCTTTTTTACACCACTGTAGTGGTCATACCTCTTAGGTTCTTTGACTTATTCCACATCAGTGAGGACCATTTCACTTAGTACTATGGGAGGATTATTAACATATTTTTTGTCTGTAAGTACACTGATAAGCCAAGATATTGTGACCGTCTCTTTAACCTTTAGAGCGGAATACGGTAAAGATTCTGCGTGGCATTGTTCCGACTAGTTCTTGATAGGTTTCCGGAGCTATGTGGCTCCTGATGTCTACGCAATGTTCAGGTTCCGTCGGGTTGAGATCCGGCGAATTTCATGGCCAACACATCAACGACAGTTCACTATCATCTCTTCAAGCCACTGCAGCATGATTTTGGTCTTGTGACATGGACGGATATTCTGATGGAAGATGGCATCACAGTCGGGAAACATATCGTGCATGAAGAGATGCAGGCTGTCCAAATAAGGTTTATGTTACACTCATGTGTCGTAGTGCTTTCGATTACAACACGGTTTCCGTGAATTCCGAGGTGAATGTTCTCCATTCTATAATACTGCCGCCTCCAGGCTGTGTCTGTAGCATGGTACACGTTAGGACTAGACGTCTGCCAGGACGACTGCGTGTGCTCAGCCAACCATCGTACTAGTGTACGGAAAAAACAGCGAATCAGCTGGCCAGGTGAAACGGATCCATTGATCTACAGTCCATTCTCTGTGAGTCAGTGCCGACTGCAATCGTTACTGACGGTGCAGTTGGATCAACATCGAAACACGTGGCATTAGTCGGCTGCAAAACCCCTTCTTTATCGATGTGTGCTGAACGATGAGCTCTGAAACACTGCAGCCTGCTCCAGCATTGTCCTCTGTCGTCAGATCTGCCACAGCTTGCCGCCTGTCCTGCTTTAAAGAGTGGGAGCGTCCTCGAGATCCACGTTCTCTGATGAGCCGCTGACGTGCTACACCTTGTCGCCCACTCGTGGTTTTACCACGCTTCTACGGCTTTCCATAGTAGTAATCCATTAAATTACAGGTAACCCACTAAATTAGAGGCCCACATCGTTAGCTCGATATGCAGCAGGATTTTGGAACATATATTGTGTTTAAACATTATGAATTACCTCGAAGAAAACTGTCTATTGACACACAGTCAACACGGGTTTAGAAAACATCGTTCCTGTGAAACACAACTAGTTCTTTACTCGCGTGAAGTGCTGAGTGCTATTGACAAGGGATTTCAGATCGATTCCGTATTTCTGGATTTCCGGAAGTCGTTAGGCACAGTACCACACAACGGCTTGTAGTTAAATTGCGTGCTTATGGAATATCGTCTCAGTTATGTGACTGGATTTATGATTTCCTGCCAGAGAGGTCTAAGTTCGTAGTAATTGACGGAAAGTCATTGAGTAAAATGCAAGTGATTTCTGGCGTTCCCCAGGGTAGTGTTATAGGCGCTTTGCTGTTCCTTATCTATATAAACAATTTGGGAGATAATCTGTGCAGCCGTCTTCGGTTGTTTGCAGGTGACGCTGTCGTATATCGACTAATAAAGTCATCAGAAGGACAAAACAAATTTCAAAACGATTTAGAAAAGATATCTGAATGGTGCGAAAAGTGGCAGTTGACCCTAAATAACAAAAAGTGTCAGGTCATCCACATGAATGTTGAAAGGAATTCGTTAAACTTCGGTTACACGATACTCCAGTCTAATTCAAAAGCTGTAAATTCAACCAAATACCTAGGTATTACAATTACGAACAACTTAAATTGGAAGGAACACGTATAAAATGTTGCGGGGAAGGCTAACCAAAGACTGCGTTTTATTGGCAGGACACTTAGAAAATGTAACAGACCTACTAAGGAGACTGTCTACACTACGCATGTCCGTCCTCTTTTAGAATACTGCTGCGATTTGTGGGATCCTTACCAGATAGGACTGGCGGAGTACATCAGGAAAGTTCAGAGAAGGGTAACACGTCTTGTATTATCACGAAACATGGGATAGAGTGTCACAGAAATGATACAGTATTTGGGCTGGACGTCATTAATAGAAAGGCGTTTTTCGTTGCGACGGAACCTTCTCACGAAATTCCAATCACCAACTTTCTCCTCCGAATGCGAAAATAATTTCTTGACATGGACCTACATAGGGAGCAACGATCACCACGATAAAATAAGGGAAATCAGAGCTCGTACGGAAAGATATAGGAGTTCGTTCTTTCGGAGCGCTATACGAGGTTGGAATAGCCAGGCACTTAAATGTGATTTGCAGAGTATCCATGTAAATGCAGATGTAGATGATAACGACGGGGGGAGACAATTTGCCGACTAGCTTCGACGTTTCCGAGGGGCACGTTTCCTGACTCCAGGCCATATCAGTTTACCTTATCTGAAAGTTGCTTATGTCTGTGGATTTCCCCATTTGCGTTACGCATCGTCACTCGAACGAGTACCCGTTTGTCTCTGCTCCCCTTAAGTTCGAGAGGAGTTGCATAAGTAAAGCAACACACTTTTTTTCTGAAAGCAGGTTGCTTTCATTCTTGACTCCAATACACCATATCGTTCTCCACTCTTCGGCTACAAAACACTATTCATCAACATGATCTCCGATCAGTGCGACGACCTTATGTCACCTTACTGGGAGGGCCTGTGTGTCCACATGGTACCGCCCTACTGGTCGACGTCAGAGACAACGTCTTGCCCTATCAAGTAACCTCCCCATCATCCACGTACTGATTCTCACGGAGTGCATCCTTCACAGGCCCAAATAGATGAAAGTCGGAAAGTGCGAGATCTGCGCTGTATGGTGGATGAGAATGAACGGTCCAGTGACGTTTTGTGAGTTTCTTTAGATTGCGGAGATTTGCGTGAGGCCTTGCGTTATCATGAGGAAGAAGTAGTTCGTTTGTATTTTTGTGGCGACGAACACGCTGAAATCGTTTCTTCAGTTTCCTGAGAGTGGCACAGCACACTTCTCGGATGATCGTTGCACCTTGAGGGACTATATCAAACAGAATAATCCCTTCAGAGACCCGGAAGGCCGTCGCCATGGCATCACCGACTGAGGGTGCGGTGTTGAAAGTTTTCTTCGTAGGTGAGCTGGTGTGGCACCACCCCATGGATTGCCGGTTTCTTTTTCGGTTCGAAGTGATGTTTCATCGCGTGTGACAATGCTTCACAAAGCCTCATAACGCGCAATAAACTCCACGCAGGTGGTACTCCGTTGCTCCTTATGTTCTTTTGTTAAGGGGTGAGGAACCGAGCAAGCATGCACCTCTGAGTACCGCAACGCAGCGAAGTGTTTGGTTGTGAACCGTCGATCACCCTGAATGAGAGTGTCCGGACGTTCCAAAACTGCAGTATTCACGGCTACGCGCGGCAGGGCGGGCCCACGAGATCGGAGAGGTTCGCGCGACCTTGTTGTGATGATGGTATACGCATTGCCCAACGAAAGTGCGTATGAATATCCGCGCTGCTCAGGTTTCCACTAAAAGAAATCTAGTGGCTGTTCTGTGCTTGGAACGCACCTCCGTTACAGGTCCCTTTGTGATGGCTACGTATAGCGCCTCCACCTATCAGAACTTCATGGAACTTTAGGGGCTGAAGCGGGAATTTTCAACGGTGTCCCCCAACAAATTCAGCATCTTTTCCAGCTGAAAATGATAGAGAGAAAAATGTGTTGGTGTACTTATTTAACCCCCATCGTACTTTCCTTGAAGAGTCGCCTGCTTGCAACGGCACCAAGAGGTACTGCATCTTCCGGTAGACAACAGTCGTAACGTCTCAGCCCAAGTGTATGTATTATGTATTGTTGTTTTAAAACATTTTCTGCGGGCCTAAGTATCTCCACAATATGGATCTATGGACCTACAAGTACATCTAATATAGTGGGAGAACTACTTGTTCTCAGACTGGGGGTGGCACGGACGCTGTACTGACCTGATAGGGCGGTCCCTTGATGGGCGCCAGTACGGTGAGCGCCTTCCCCACGAGAAGTAGGTGAGTCGCGTGTCCCTTCGTGCGGCCCAGAACGTACTTGAGGCCCGGCGTGTGACCAGTGTACCTGCGCACCGGATCCACGTTTTAGTCACCAATTTCATTTATAATGGAGTTTCTACACCCAATGATCTGATGATAAAATGTGGAGAAAAATAAACTAGGGAAGTTTGTAATGTTTGGAGATCAAAGATGTAGACGATAACATTTATAGAGATTTAAGTACAGCAGTCCCAATAACACCATCAGAGTTAAGAACAACATTAAAAGACACGAAAAATAGAAGAGCTTGTGGTCTAGACTATGAACTGCTAAAATATAGGGGAATGTTTTCTTAACCACGGTTCTTACACTTAATAAACGACCACCGGAAGAAGTGCAGCACACCATCTGCATGACATACGAATGGATTAATATCTTCATTTAAAAAAGATGAAAGAAAAAATTGCACAAAACAACAGCACGGTTAGCCTGCTTAACTCCATTTATCTGCCCGTGTACGACAGTGGACGTAGCCATTGTGTTCCACAAAACGGAGAACTAAAATGCAATTTTGCAGGAGGTCATACCTCGCGTTCTGTTGTTCACAGAGATAGGTCAAGTGTTTTGGACAGCCCTTGGCCTAGTGACCACTTGTGTACCTATCGGAAAAACATTCATATTGTAGCTATCTTACAGTACAGGGTCAGAATTTAAACATTACACAGCCGGCCGGCTGGCGCTGTCCCTGTATAATGTGCACTACAGAGTGGAACTGCAATGATAAAAAGTGGGGTGAAAACGGTCTTAACACGCTTGAAAAGGACTTAAAATGGCTGCCAAACTTATGTAAAACTGGAAAGACTGAAAATTCAAAAGCATATTTCAAATAACTTTTTACTGGCGCTGCAGTCCAGAACCGCGGGACTGCTATGGTCGCAGGTTCGAATCCTGCCTCGGGCATGGGTGTGTGTGATGTCCTTAGGTTAGTTAGGTTTAAGTAGTTCTAAGTTCTAGGGGACTTATGACCTAAGATGTTGAGTCCCATAGTGCGCAAAGCCATTTAAACATTACACACTTCCTACGCAAACTAAGAAAATGGGTGTGGTCTATGGTCGGCCTTAGGCGGTTTATGAAAGCACCGTTTGTTTATGGGCGGTTCCTGAGAAAACCCCGATAAAACATGATTTTTGGGCACGAAAAGTACCGGTTATGGGGAGGACCACTTCTATAATTTCTATTCAGGGAAAATCGTCGCAATATTTACAATATATTCTTACGATTACATTCACGGTGAAACTCGAAACTTTCTTCGATTTATCCGTTACCGAAATCCAGAAGTTCAAATGTACCGTACTTATGCAAAAAAATAGAAGCGCAAAAGCCAATTCTTAGCCAGTTTTGAACAGTGGGCAGCATTTTTTAGGGAACCAACAATAGCAAATAGTTCAAAGTTTGACCGTACATTCTTTAGGCATTCATTTAGAAAAGCCATATTATCAAACAATCTGTATCCGTTATCGAGATACACCAAAAAAAACTTTGTGTTTGCATTCCAAAAGTACCAGTTGTGGGGACGGCCATTTCCATAATTTCTACTCATGGTAAATCGTCGAAGCTATTACCATATATTCTTAACATCATGTTCTAGGAGAATCTTGAAACTTTTCTCGATTCATTATTCATTACCGAGATGCAGAGGTTCAAAGTTACCGTACTTACGCACATAAAATATGCACGTATTATCCGGTATGAGGCGTAAATGCAGTTTTAACTGACATACTGAACAGGTGGCAAAGGTACTAGGTTCATCGCAAGGGTTACGAGACCGCCAAACTACGTTTTCAGTCAGCATATATTCACCAATAGTACCTCATGACGCGCTGTCCCTGTATAATGTGCACTACATAGTGGAACTGCAATGATAAAAAGTGGGGTGAAAACGGTCTTAACACGCTTGAAAAGGACTTAAAATGGCTGCCAAACTTATGTAAAACTGGAAAGACTGAAAATTCAAAAGCATATTTCATATAACTTTTTACTCTTTTTAGACACAAATCATAGGCCAGGTATTTTCGACGAACTGCGATCGATAAGCAAAGTATACAGAAAAATTGTAAACAGACAATTATGTGTTAACCTTATATTATGAGTATCATTTGTCGTTTGTATCTGTAACAATATACAAATGTTTCGAAGTATATAAATAAACTGTGAAAACTTCACTGGTCTGTAGAATTTGTTTTATATAGGGAGCACACCCTGCAGCAACAGGAAAAACAATGGAATCAGCGGGAAAATGCTCTTTTCGGAGCAAAAAAAAAAAAAAGGCAGATATGTTCCTGTTTGCAAGACTCTACCAAAATGCTGGGAACCAGTTCACCAGTTCCCACACTCCTCATTCCCCCTTCCTCACAAATATTTGGGCAGGCTGTAATATTCATTTTCTGAAAGAGAGTAGCAAACAGACAGGGACGGTGAAAGTGAAACGAGACAGCGCCAGAGGGATAGCAAGGGAGAGGAGAAAGTGATGGAGGGAAAGAGAAATCGGCAGAAAAAGACTTAGAGCGTGGGTAAGACAACAGCAGTGGCGGACAAGATACAGAGGAGATATTGATGATCAGTGAGAGACAGGGGAAATAAAAGGAAAAGAGACTTGGATGGAGACAGAATTAGTATGAGAAAAAGGGAGAGGAGACTGTGGAAATGACGAGACTTTTGTAATATTTCGTCCACATTATTTAACATATACATTTACCATATCGTTAAAGGATGGAAAACAGAGGTCTGGGATAAATATAAATCATGGTACAGCAGTATTTGTTTAGTTGCTTGTGGATAATCCTACATTCATACAGGAAAGAGAGGATGATCTTTAAACATATGTATACTGAGCTGATTAAATTACCAAAGAATATAACACAAAATTTCGGCAGAGGAAAGTGTTCCCTGTAATAGAACTTTTCCTATTCCATTTTCAAATTATAGCTTTCTTTATAGATACTGCCGTTCAAAAAAATGGTTCAAATGGCTCTGAGCACTGTGGGACTTAACTGCTGAGGTCATCAGTCCCCTAAAACTTAGAACTATTTAAACCTAACTAACCTAAGGACGTCACACACATCCATGCCCGTAGCAGAATTCGTAATTCGGACCTGCAACCGTAGCGGTCGAGTGGTTCCAGACTGAAGCGCCTAGAACCGCTCGGCCACCTCGGCCGGCGATACTGCCGTCTTTCTCCAAAATTAGAGTAAGTTGTCAGGAGAAGCAAGTTTTTTCCGCGTGTGAAAAACTGTTTCAAGGTACAACATGGACTTGTACCTAGGAACTAGCATTTTATTTACATTTAAAAGGCTTACAGTTGAGAAAAATCTTGTCAGTACTGTATTTAGTTGTCTATCTTACATCATTTACCTTCTGTATGCCAATAACCAGTGAAGGAAATCAATCTGAGATTAAATATTATCCAGTAGCAGTTAAAAACTGTAATCTTTTTGAAATAGAAGCTACTGCCAGGCAACTCATATTTCTATTTCAAAGGTGGGGACAGTTGGTGAGACATCCAAGGAACTCAATTTGCAAGTACCAAATGTTCCATGGTAGAAGACCATAAATTTCAAGATAGAGGGTGGTGCATGACGGACCAAGTATAGCTTAAATGTCCTCATCTTATGTTACTAGTTTTCAAAAAATACAGAATTTTACTCACCCCAAATCTCTGTATCTGAATAATTAACAGTATCCTCCAAATATATTTAATATATTATACAGCACCTAAATATGTGAAACCTGTAATATTTACAAACTCTCCACAAAAAACAACCTCATATCCTACAACAGTAAAAACTGTAGAAAACAGCGGAAATTGTTTATATACGTTCTTTCTTGTGACCCTAGAAACAGTCACTAGATTAAAATACATACTAGGAAACATTAAGTGTTCCTAAGTACAATAAACTGCGGTCGCTGCACTGTCCCATACCCAAGACTAGAGTAATGGCATTTTGGGCAAAATACCCAATCCGTTCAAAACCAAAAGAAAACCCGTAGAGCTATATTCTCACTTCTGCTTTCTAGGAGCAGGTATAAGATACAATAAAAATAGTGATAGAGAAACTAAAACTCACTGTTTTGAAACATATGAGATACTGCAAACTGAAGATTGAATAACAATGGTAGAATTAATATATTAGTGTGATACTTGGGCACGTACACAGACAGAAATGAGTAGGATACAAAGAGCATAAATGAATACGTACCGGAGACATAAGAACAAAATTTAATGTTCCTTTTTGGAGAAAGAGTGAACAATTGCGAAGAAAACGAAGAAAAAAAAACGAACAAACATATGAACAGAATAAATGAAGATAACTGCCAAAATGGGTAAGCCTTTATAAGTCACAACGAAGGAGAGATTCTGGAAGACATAGGGAAATATGGGAACAAGTACGAATGTGAGCTTAGAACGGGCATTACTACCTAAACGGTGGTCTGCGGAGAAAGAAGGATTCCATGAGGCGTATCTTGTTCGCGCACGCTTTGTTGTTCATTGCGAAGTTTTGGTATGCATGCTTATTGAGTCTTGATGAAAGCATTTATATTACTTCTCAATCACTGCGTATGTTGTCCTAAGCGATAGCATCAATATTTTGTTAACATAATAAGTAACTGTTAAAATAAAAGCTACGCTCCGAAACAGCTCTGAGCTGAAAAAACGTTTTTACGTTGACAGTTGTCACTATGTTACTTTTATTACAGTCGTGACTCTATTGCACGTTTGTAAAAAATGTAAAATGATTTTTGTGAGTTCGACCTCCGTTCTGCAGAGGTATCTGACCTACCATGAGTAATACTGCAGTGTAAGTAAGTATCGTATCTCAGTTTCGTACATATTCGTTCGTATTTTAAACACGAAAAGAGTAGTCGGAGGTTTAAGTGCTACTCAGTAATACACGAAACATTATAGGACTTGTAAATCGGGTCCAGTGGTTGTACATTCACGAGCACGGAGCAGTGTGTTTCTCGGCCATTGTCATGTGGTAATTGACAGTCGCGTGTGTGGGCGCGTAGTAGTAGTAGCTTTATTCATACGTAGACATCTTTTTACAAGGATATAGGACATGTCAAAATATTTACATGTATAGACCAATTTATAATTTATGCATTAATTTTTTTAAAAATAACTATTAATAATGTAATGCCACACTGTTGACTCATATCTCACTATCTGCCACTGCACACACTATACACACATTGTTTCATAACACTTCACTTACTACACACACCAACACCCACACACTGGTGATCTCTGCGCCGTTTTCTGTACCACAACTTCCCATTTGCTATCCTGAAAAACTGAGCCAGCATCCCTCTATAATGAGTGACATGTTGAGCTCAAAAAGAGGAAGAGGTGCATAGCTTGGGGGTAAGTTTCTCCAGAAAAGGAAAAAAGATGGAAAAAACATATTGTGAAGGTATTATGTGGAATGTTGGATGTTTTATAATCTTTGTTGTTATTTATTTGGATAACATGTTTTTTACCAAACACCTACTCTGTTTTATCTAAGTAATCCTTCACTGTATAAAATCTATGGCATAGCAGGTACTTTTAGCTGCCTTTTTAATGTATTTATGCCGTTTGTTTTATCTATTTCGATAATTTATTGTACAGTTTTATACCTTGGTAGGAAATGCTGTGTCGAGTTTTATGTTTATTTTTTCTTGGTAAATGTAAGTTGAGTCTAGCTCTTGTTCCATGGTTATGTACAGAACTGTTTGTGCAGTAATTATCAATGTTATTTTTTATGTGTACAAGTGATTAGTAAATGTATTCACACGGAGCAGTTAAAATCCCCAGTGTTGTGAACAGATCTCTACAATTAGCTCGACTACCATTTTTGGTTATGATTCTTATGCCACTTTTTTGGAGTTTGAAAATGGTTCCATATTTTGTGCCTTTGTTCCCCAAAAAACAATGCCATAGCTAAGAACTTAATGTACATATGAATAGTCTGTAACTAAAAAACACTGCATGTTACACACTGATGATAGGATTCTAAGGGCATAACATGCTGATGACATTCTGTTTGCAAGTACCTTTGTTTGTGTGTGTGTGTGTGTGTGTGTGTGTGTGTGTGCATGCATGCATGGATAGATGGTGGGTCGCTTTGTTTGTGTTTTTTGTGTTTTCATTTCTGATCTATTTACCTTACTTCAAGCGACAGCAGGCTGCCTGTGGACAAAATACCGCTTCTCAACCACTGAACTGCATGATTCACAATTTTAATATAAGAAATTTAAGAAGGTGAAGTAAATGATATTTAGAAACTATGATGGTGATTAGTGTACATTCTCTTCATTATAGGGATGGTTTGAAGGGGTCACACGTAAGTAGCATAGGTGCAGGAGATGAGTGGTATGACATCAGGGCAAAGAAAGGATGTGTTGGAGGTTTCATTCAGGATATGGTAGGGTTGATTACGAGTAAGGGAGAGGATGATATACGCTCACGGAAAAAAGTCTCAGCACCAGGAAGGTGTTGTGCAACGTAAAGACAGTTGCAGTTGGTATGCGTGTTTCTACATCTGAAAGATGGTGTCTATTCAGATTTCGCGCCAGTCGGATAAGAGTGGAGCTAGTGTCGCCGCTGGTAGGATACAAATCAGGTATGATTTAAATACACGCTGTAATGGTACTGAGAGTTAGTTACCTTTGAGATTGGACGTGGGGAGTTGATGTTAGTCAAGATTGCCTTTAAGGCGAGAAACACACCGTTATTAACACCTTACTGACCACGAATGAGATCGTGTAATAGGACTACGAGAAACTGGACGTTCCTCTTCCTATACTGCAGAAAAACTTGACAGTAATGTAGCTACTGCACATGTTTGCTGGCAGCGGTTGTCAGGATAACGTTAGGTCGCAATAAAGTCGGGTTCCGGGTGGCCACGTGGCGCTACCGGCGTGAAAGACCATCGTGTTTGGCGTATGGCTCTAAAACATCGTACTGCATCTGTAGCAGCAGTCTGGAGAGTAGCTGGCACCACAGTGACACAACGAAATGTTGCAAATCGGTTACTTTAAGGACAGCTCCGAGCCAGACGACTTCTACCGCGCATTCCACTGATCCCAAATCACCCCCATTTGCAACTTCATTGCTGTCAAGCGAGAGCTAATTGAAGGGTAGGATAGAGTACTGTTGTGTTTCATGATGGAATCTGGTTCTGTCTCGGTGCAAGTGAGAGCCACGTGTCGCTTAAGAGGAGGCCAGGTGAGGACTTGCAACCAAGCTGTCTCTGTGCTAGACACACTGGACCTATATCTGGAGTTACGTTCTGGGATGCGATTTCGTATGACAACAGGAGCACTCTCGTGGTTATCCAATGCACCCTGACGGTAAAACTGGACCCCAGTCTGGACCTGTTGTGCTGCCATTCATGAACAGCTGTCCGCAGCTCGTGGTCTCGCGGTCGCGTTCTCGCTTTCCGGGCACGGTCTCCCGGGTTCGATTCCCGGCGGGGACAGGGATTCTCTCGTGGCAAGATTGGACTGTGCAAAGTTTGGGACTTTGTACGGGCGCTGATGACCTCGCAGCTGAGCGCCCCACAAACGAAACATCATCATCATCATCATAAACACCATTCTACCAGGTGTTACCCAGCCAGCTAACGCTCACGTAGATACACAGCTGTTGTGACCCAAAATGCTCTACACAGAGTCGACATATTGCCGTGGCCTGCTCGATCGCCAGACCTGTCTCCAATCGAGCACATAAGGGACATCATCGGACATCATCCACGAACAGCACTAACTGTCCCCGTATACACCGCCGAAGTGCTACATGCATGAAACTGCATCCCACAGACTAACATCCGGCTCCTGTACAAACAGTGTATGCATGTTTGCATTCTTGCATTCAAGATTCTGGAGGTTACACTAGTTACTAATGTACCACCATTTCACATTGGCAATGACTTATCTAGCGTTGATCTTAACCTGTTACCTCCCAGTGTTAATCCCGTGTACATGTTATCTAGATGAATGTACTCCCGGAATTTGTCCCTATATTAATTATTTTCTGGCGTTGCGATTTTTTTTCGTGATTGTATTTAACGAATGAATTCATAGTCTGGGAAAGGAACACAGATGGACCAAGTGAGTTTCGATGGAAAAGGGCGGCAAGGACCCGAAAGGTACCGTCGTTTCAAACATCCGTCATGAACTTGATGTCGTCATGGATGCCACTGAGATGTACCAACGGCATTCTTTTGAAAAAAAAGGGACATAAAACTGCACTCATCGAGACCCCTATCATCATGAAAGCTAATGACTTTTACTATAGCGCAATTAAAATATCTACATAAGTCAAAAGCGCTAGTCAAGTCACTAACAAATACGGATTTTTGTAGCACAGCACAATGTGCAATCTGATCATCTTCAGGCAAAAGCGGGCGCGTCATATTAGAAGCCAAAGACTGTGTTGCACAAACACAGTCAAGTCACATTATCATGACCACGGCCTATATTCGACGTCAGCTTGCTGTAACCACTCATAGACTGCAGGTGGCAGCACCGGCAGTGGAGGCTATATAAGCCTATCCTGCAAGGCGTCACACAGCCGGCAGTGTATGTGCGTGGGTCCAGGAGCACCAGGTTGGGTTTACCGTACTCCACTCGCCACCAGACTCCCGGATTTAAATCCAATCGAGGATGTGTGGGACCCCGTCGCTCCAGATGTTTGCGTCATGGATCCATGACCGCGAAACCTAGCGCAGCTGGCGATAGCACTGGACTTGGCATGCTCCACATGCATGTCGGTACCTTGCAGAACCTCACTGAATTCTTCTTGCACGTGTCGCAGTGCTCCGCCCCGCAGTAGGTGGTTATTCAGGCTTCTGATAAGTTGTCTCATTAATGTGACTCGACGTTGTTTATCTACTGACTAGTGGGTACGCCTCAGCTGTATCACGACCGTATACGGACTTGGCCTGTAGCCTCACTGCTGTCAGTTATCACTCCACAGTGACCGAGGAGTACTCGGGTGGCATCTTTTGTATTTACAACAACTTGACCCAGATGGGGTCACGATGGATGGAGGGAAGTAGAAATAGGAGCAACCCTCCCGGCACTTGCCTCAGATGATTTGGGGAAATCATGTAAAATCTAAATTTTTATGGTGAGACGGGGATATGGACTTCCGTCCTCCCGAACGTGAGTCCAGTGAGCTAACGACTGACCCACATAACTTGATTGGGCGCTCGAGAAGATTTTTTTATTCAGTCACATAGGTGCAAGACCACGTATTCATACAATAGCCAATTTTTCTGTTGTCTTATAATTACGCAAATACGAGGTGCATTCAAGTTCTAAGGCCTCCGATTTTTTTCCTAATTAACTACTCACCCGAAATCGATGAAACTGACGTTACATCTCGACCTAATCGCCCTGCAGACGTACACATTTTTCACAACGCTGACGCCATGATTCCATGGCAGCGGCGAAGGCTTCTTTAGGACCACTGGAAAATCGCTGAGGCAATAGCAGCACTTCTGGTGAATGTGCGGCCACGGAGAGTGTCTTTCATTGTTGGAAAAAGCCAAAAGTCACTAGGAGCCAGGTCAGGTGAGTAGGGAGCATGAGGAATCACTTCAAAGTTGTTATCACGAAGAAACTGTTGCGTAACATTAGCTCGATGTGCGGGTGCGTTGTCTTGGTGAAACAGCACACGCGCAGCCCTTCCTGGACGTTTTTGTTGCAGTGCAGGAAGGAATTTGTTCTTCAAAATATTTTCGTAGGATGCACCTGTTACCGTAGTGCCCTTTGGAACGCATTGGGTAAGGATTACGCTCTCGCTGTCCCAGAACATGGACACCATCATTTTTTCAGCACTGGCGGTTACCCGAAAATTTTTTGGTGGCGGTGAATCTGTGTGCTTCCATTGAGCTGACTGGCGCTTTGTTTCTGGACTGAAAAATGGCATCCACGTCTCATCCATTGTCACAACCGACGAAAAGAAAGTCCCATTCATGCTGTTGTTGGTTGTCAACATTACTTGGCAACATGCCACACGGGCAGCCATGTGGTCGTCCGTCAGCATTCGTGGCACCCACCTGGATAACACTTTTCGCATTTTCAGGTCGTCATGCAGGATTGTGTGCACAGAACCCAAAGAAATGCCAACTCTGGAGGCGATCTGTTCAACAGTCATTCGGCGATCCCCCAAAACAATTCTCTCCAATTTCTCGATCATGTCGTCAGACCGGCTTGTGCGAGCCCGAGGTTGTTTCGGTTTGTTGTCACACGATGTTCTGCCTTCATTAAACTGTCGCACCTACGAACGCACTTTCGACACAGCCATAACTCCATCACCACATGTCTCCTTCAACTGTCGATGAATTTAAATTGGTTTCACACCACGCAAATTCAGAAAACGAATGATTGCACGTTGTTCAAGTAAGGAAAACGTCGCCATTTTAAGTATTTAAAACAGTTCTCATTCTCGCCGCTTGCGGTTTAATTCCATCTGCCGTATGGTGCTGCCATATCTGGGACGTATTGACAATGAACGCGGCCTCATTTTAAAACAATGCTCACGTTTCTATCTCTTTCCAGTCTGGAGAAAAAAAATCGGAGGCCTTAGAACTTGAATGCACCTCGTACTGGACAAATGTTGGCAGTGGTCTAGGCTGTTTGAAATTGGTAACTGATGACTCAAACGAACAACATTATTTGTTATACATCAAAGTGATCGCACGGAGGTCATCTCCCTATCCGTGGCCGTGCGGTTCTAGGCGTTAAAGTCTGGAGCCGAGCGACCGCTACGGTCGCAGGTTAGAATCCTGCCTCGGGCATGGATGTGTGTGATGTCCTTCGGTTAGTTAGGTTTAAGTAGTTCTAAGTCTAGGGGACTGATGACCACAGCAGGTAAGTCCCATAGTACTAAGAACCATTTGAGCCATTTTGAACCATCTCCCTAACCGCACTAAGAAAAGCAGCATTTGCACAGTGACATTTAGTTAAATTCGAAGTAGCTCCAGGTTTCGTGCACGGAATCGATGATGCATTGAGTATTGTGATCTCTCGAGTGGAAGAATCTTAAGTCTGAGATTGGGTGCTATCTCTATATATTTATGATATACTGCAGTAACAGGTGTCGTTGATGTGAAGTGTTTCATCCAATGGACCCTCAACGTCCTCCGCTGTGTCTTTTCTTAACGAAACGGTATCTTGTTTTCTTGGAAGATTTACCGTTATTCTTCAACTGTATTTACACGCATTATGAGGTCTGAAATTCGTTAAAGAGTGTTAGACTGTTTAGCTGCTTAGGACTCGATATTCATCATCTGATAACATAACAGCTTATATTTTCAGCTACTTAATACCCCCCCTTTCCACCCCACTTTCCCCCACGGCCCGGATAGAATTCTACTTAGGATGCATCCTTATATAGGCGAAACTGTGGCCATGCCACTTACTTTCAGATAGGTGAACTATACGTTCTTTAGCCAGTGATTCTGAGCCGTGAGCTGAGTATCATGTGAGACCTTAAGGTAAAATGAAAAGGTCAGCGATTATCAACTAATAATATACCGTCATCAGTCTAAATTTATTTATTTTATAATTTTATATAATTTTTATAATTTCAGAGATGCAACTCCGTTTTCAAGGACTGTAAGAACATAACGGGTGTTACGTCTCTTTCCGATTTTGCGCCTATCAGTAACAGAACGACACAGTTAGTAGATTTAACGAGATAAAGTATACCACACGCAGGATTAATGAGAGAAAACTAGAGAAGTGAGAGAAATAAAGTCTCATGACGTATTACCTTCAATGGACCGCATAACATTCCTCTTCTGCACCGGTGAAAAAATTCCATATTTGCACTTACATTCTGAAACTATTTAACATGAACTTGAAAGCACTACGTAACTTAAATGGCGCATATTGCACCTACGAAACACAGATGTAATGCACTATTGCATTTACTACTATTTCCATTTAAACAACAGACGAAATTAAAGAGGAAATAAAACAATACGTAGGTGAATATGATATTGGGGTGGAACTCGCTTAATTGGTTATATGACGGAATATATTTAATTAATAATGCCTAGCCTAGAAGTTACAGTCACGAACAGCTCAAAGCCTAATGTTTATTAATGACGTAAAGGTGTCTTGTCAGTCAGAAAGAGGTATGTATGTGTTAAAGAATTAGTCGGCTCGATTAGCGACAGCGATACAACATTCAACAGACCACGATTTAGAAACGGACTAATACTCACCTATGCACGGATTGTTATGAAACTTAACGGCAGAAATGCTACAAACATGATTGCACTTGCCGAAAAACTATGGATTCTATACGAAATGCACTCCCCTTATATAAAAAAGAAACATATTAATAGAGTAATATACACATTACAACTGCAACTTGGTATGGTTACACACAGGAACGAACACGAAAATATAATAACATTATTTATGATAAAGTGGCAGAAACAACGAAAAAGTTGAAGAAATACTTTCCAGAAATCTGCTGAAGCTTGAAACACGACGATATCCGTCAACATTTCACGATCATATGCAGAAATGCCAGCCTCGAATCATAAACACAACAGGTATCCACTCTGAGAAAGACTAAATCTGTCTGTAGCAGAATGGTCTCAGTCAAAACATTAGGCACAAGTTAGAGCAACAAGCAATGGATCATACTGTAAGTGTGGTTACAAAAACTGCAAAATTCAGAATAAAATACTTCACAGAAAGGGTAATATTGACTCATAAGGCCACTTCGGAATTAAAACTGTAGGATGTCACAGTTAAAGAGAGAAAAAAATATCAGCAATATTAGTCAAAAACTGAAAGAAAATATAGACATAATATTGACTCATAAGGTCAATTCGGAATTAAAACTGTAGGATGTCACAGTTAAAGAGAGAAAAAAATATCAGCAATATTAGTCAAAAACTGAAAGAAAATATAGACATAACTATCAAATTTGTTAAAGAAAATGACACTGTCATAAAGAAGGTAGATAACTGTACAAACAACAGTGAAGATCTTTGTCAAAAACACCACCAAAGAAATTAGGAGAGATCCCATAGTGTGTTTCAAAATTCAAGAAACTAAAAATATAACAATGCTGAAACCACAAGCCCAACCCAAGTCCTCAACGATGGTGCCCCGTCAAGGCTGTAGCTAACTCTAGAAAAAGCCCAGCATTACAGCTAAAGAAGAAACTGTCCAACATTCTAAAGTAGCCAAGCACCACTGAAAGCAACACATCTATCAAGGACAATAGAGAATTCACTCAGGCGGTCAAGGACTTGCAGGTACACAGTGAATTGTAAATTTGTGCACTAGTGTCGCAATCAAACCAACATTAGACATCATTAAGAAAAATTTAAATAAGCTAATTGCAACAACAGAAGTTCTCATGGAGTTCCTTGAACTTGTATGGAACAATAATTACTTTCAGTTCAACAACTAATTTTACGAACAGCCAGGTGGACTCGTCACGGGGTCAGGTCTCTCTGGCTTGTTAGCCGACATCAGTATTGATAATTTAGGTAACCAGGTTCTTTGTCTAGTCAGCAATAGTTAGTAAAATAATTAACTGTTACGGATATGTTGGTGGGTTAATCACAATTGCCCAGTGCAACAACACTGAAGTAGGATAGCTGTGTAAACTATTCATCAGTTCCACCCCAACACAAAATTCACTATCCAACGTGAGGTACACAGCAGATTAAATTTCTTATACTTAACCGTTTGCATAAAAAACAACAGACACGCCTTCACCACATGCAGAAAGAAAATAGCTACAGATACAAACTGTTCATAGCAGTTCCTTCCTTCTAGCTACTCACAAAATAGAAGCATATAGATGATTAATAGGGCAGTGAGTATACCAATGGCACAGCATGATCTTGGTGATGAAATTGCATTAAACAAACAAATAGCCACTAGTACTTGCTACTCATCATTCACAATAAAATTTATCACCTCTTTAATCCCATGACAAAGGAAGAAAGTGGAAAGGTAACAAGACACTTGTTACCAACAGATACCAACACCATAAAATTTTCCTGTATTTCATTCACTGGAAGAGCTTATTATAAAGTTGCTAACCGGGAAGTTACATTCACAGACAGTCCTCCATCTCCGTTAATAATATACGCTCATGCTCATAAAGTAAGAATAATGCTGATACAAGGTGAAACAACGCTCTGGGCGCTTTGCGGGTTTAAATCACCTAGGGGTATGACCATGCGGTGCATTTGACCTGCGGTCGTCGCACGGTGGCGCTGACAGCAGTCCACATACGCAGAGGTGTGTTGCTGCATGTCAGAGTACGGTGCAGCGAGTAAGTGTGCCGACGTTTTCAGACGTGCCAATGGTGACTGTGCTGAAAATGCCTCCAAGAACGCATATTGATGACGTTATGAGGGATAGAATACTAGGATGACTGGAGGCTGGTCAAACACAGCAGGTCGTAGCACGGGCCCTCCGTGTGCCACAAAGTGAGATCTCAAGATTATGGCAACGATTCCAGCAGACAGGAAACGTGTCCAACCGCGATAGTACGGGACGTACACAGTGTACAGGACCACAAGATGACCGATATCTCACCAACAGTGCCCGCAGACGGCCACGGAGTACTGCAGCCAGCCTTGCTCTGGACCTTAATGCAGCCACTGGAAGAGTTGTCTCCAGACACACAGTCTACAGACGACTGAACAGACATGGTTTATTCGCCGGGAGACCTGCAAGGTGCATTCCACTGACCCCTGGTCACAGGAGAGCCCGTAAAGCCTGGTGTCAGGAACACAGTATATGGTCATTGGAACAGTGGTCCCAGGTCATGTTCACGGACGAGTCCAGATATAGTATGAACAGCGATTCTCACCGGGTTTTCATCTGGCGTGAACCAGATACCAACCCCTTAATGTCCTTGAAAGGGACCTGTATGGAGGTCGTGGTTTGATGGTGTGGGGTGAGATTATGATTGGTGCACGTACATACCTGCATGTCTGTGACGGAGGAACTGTAACAGGTCATTTGTATCGGGACGTCATTTGGAACCAGTATGTTCGCCTTTTCAGGGGTGAAGTGGGTCCCACCTTCCTCCTGATGAATGATAGCGTACGGCCACACCGAGCTGCCATCGTGGAGGAGTACCTTGAAGCAGAAGATATCAGGCGAATGGAGTGGCCTGCCTGTTCTCCAGACCTAAACCCCATCGAGCACGTCTGGGATGCTCTCGGTTGACGTATCGCGGGACGTCTTCAAACCCCTACGACATTTCAGGAGCACCGACAGGCTCTGGTGCAAGAATGGGAGGCTATACCCCAGCAGCTGCTCGACCACCTGATCCAGAGTATGCTAACCCGTTGTGCGGCCTGTGTACGTGTGCATGGTGATCATATCCCATATTGATGTCGGGGTATATGCGCAGGAAACAGTGGCGTTTTGTAGCACATGTGTTTCGGGACGGTTTTCTCAACTTATCACCAATACCGTGGACTTGCAGATCTGTGTCGTGTGTGTTCCCTATGTGCCTATGCTATTAGGGCCAGTTTTGTGTAGTGCCACGCTGTGTGGCACCACATTCTGCAATTATCCTTAATTTATTAGGATGAGTGTAAAATGAAAAGAAATGAACATTTTTGTACGCTTTGTCAGAGAGCTTTAAGTTAATCCTAACTCTGCCGGAATGAAAGACTAGTTTACAATCCTAGCGTACAAAGAGCCGTTTCAAGTCAATCAGTAGTTAACAATCTGAAGTCTTCTGTTGATAACCTTGATGGAAATGTTTCAAGGCTTCCGCTATCCAGTACCTACTGTGACACGTGGCTCAGCCATTAGGTCCAAGGAGGCACGTATTTGCAGGCTGTATGGGCTAGAATCTAGGCACAGGTACTTCTCTTCGACTAGGAGAAGCAGCGTTCATGTGATTCTTCAAGGTCTCTTGAGTATTCCCGTCATACGTTGTGACTTTATATCCATTGTGCAGAGTGTATTTCCGTTCTTCTCATTTCTGGCTGCACTGTGTCCGCTGTTTACGCTTAAAGAACGATTAACCGTCTACAGCCTGTCTTTTCCGATCAGTGTTGTCTGTAACTCTTTTTCAGTCATGAGCCCAGCTGATATAACCAAGAACAGACGCAAAAAGGTATTACTTGCATAGCCCCCTCTGTTAAGAGATGACTTGTACACGAAGAGTCCGTATGATAGGCGAACGTGGTGCCTCTGAAAAACGCTGATGAAAATATTGGTAGACCAGATAACTTATGATGAAAGACTTTTGAGACACAAATAAATCTGGAAACATTTTTAGGTATCAAGGAGTAGCTAAACTGGCAGTAGAGGGAAGTGTGAGTGGAAAAAATAGCAGAAAGATAACAAGACTTGGCTACAACCAAGCACTGTCAAGTGGATGTAGTTGTGCAGAAAACAAGAGTCTCACAAGAGGATGGAATGTGAGAACTGTGTTCATATTAGCCCTTATAGGCTGTAATTGCTTCAAATGGTTCAAATGGCTCTGAGCACTGTGGGACTCAACTTCTGAGGTCATTAGTCCCCTAGAACTTAGAATTACTTAGACCTAACTAACCTAAGGACATCACAAACATCCATGCCCGAGGCAGGATTCGAACCTGCGACCGTATCGGTCTTGCGGTTCCAGACTGCAGCGCCTTTAACTGCTCGGCCACTTCGGCCGGCTATAGGCTGTAATTATTCAGTATTCAAATTAGTAAATGCTTCTCTCGTAAAACGCATCAAGCGACTGGAAATAGAAGAAACCCTAATACTGGCACTATGGAGAGATCACTCTAACAGCACCTCACACTGTCTGTCGTAGTTTGGATGTGGATGTAATGGGTGTCCATAATTAAAATTCCAGTTCCAAAACCCTGTAAAAGTGTACCACTGCTCAGAATGATGTAAAAGTGGAACAGCGTATTATTGGCGTAGGGGCAGATGTCATGAAAAGGAAAAAAACGGAAAACAGTAAAAGAAAGAATTAAACGAAAATTTTACCAAAAGACGGCGATGTAACCATCTTAACATAAATGGGTCAGGGAGGCAGCTACATATGACAGATGAATCGCAATACGATGGCAATGGTTTGAGTTGCACATTACACCATTAGTAATGTTCATTGTGCTCGGCTGCACAAGATTAGCTGTCTACGGTTGTGGCACTGTAACGTACGTAATCCCATTCATCTCGGCATATCTTACCACAGCGGGTGTCCGCCCCAGTAGCTGAGTGGTCAGCGTGACGGATTGCCGTCCTCTGGGCCCGGGTTCGATTCCCGGCTGGGTCGGAGATTTTCTCCGCTCAGGGACTGGGTGTTGTGTTGTGTTCATCATCATTTCATCCCCATCCGGCGTGCAGGTCGCCCAATGTGGCGCCGAATGTGATAAGACCTGCGATATGGCGGCCGGACCTGCCCCGCGAGGGGCCTCCCGGCCAATGACGCCAAACGCTCATTTCCATTTCCATTACCACAGCGGGTGGTAAAAGGGCAGTTTTTAATTGTTCTGAGGCCACAAACCACGTAGGAAGCAAAATGACGTCAGTTTTTAATTGCCCTTGGCCAAAAATTGCATAAAAACCAAAATGACATTGGTTATTAATTGTATCTGTGGCCAAGAAACGAAAAAAGCAAAATGACATCGGTGTATTGCTGTTGTTAAGACTAGCAAAAGACATGTTCTATACTCTGTCCACCGTTCTATGTCACCAGCTGAAATCAAGAAATAGAGTTTTCCACAACAGATCAGAGTGTCTCGCGGGTCACGTTCAGAACTCGTTGCATAATGTGTACCTTTAATTCAGCTACGGTCGTAAATGGAGCACTGAACACATCTTTCAGATAACACTGCGGCCAGAAGTCACACAGATTAAGATCAGGTGGTCTGCATGATCAGGCTGAAGGGAAATGGCGGCTGATAATTCTAGAATTCCCGAAATAGCTCTGAAGCAGCTGATTCACTGGCTGTGCAATGTGCAGAGAAGCTCACTCTTGCTTAAAAATGCTCACCTCCCCGTAAAAATATGGTCCTACTATAAACGATGTCGTCGACTCGCACCACACAGTCACCTTTACGGAATGGGGTGGTACCAGATGACAAGCGAGCGGATTTTCCGTTGCCCATCATCTACAATTCGGCGTACTGACATATCCTTGGAGACGGAAATGGGCTTCGTCTGTCCGCAGATTGTTCCATGGCCTTTCATTGTCCACTAACACGGAAGCAAGAAATTACATCTCAGCAGGAAGCAACTCCTGAACACGGGTGATTTCTTATGGATAGCAGTGAAGGGTGTTTCATACGCTTTTTTGCACCGTGCTCGCAGGAATGTCAAACTTTCGGTCAGTTCGCGTCATGTTTGCACACCACCGTTCGACCCTTCTTGCAGTGCTGTGGCAACATCTTCGATAGACGTCGGACTGTTCTCCTCCCTCTGCCACATTGCACTTCTAAAGAACTTGTCTTTTCGAATTCAGTAATCATTTTCTCCAGACCCTTCGTAGACATCGGACCAGTGCCCTTTTTCATACTCCTGAGTGTCCGAAACTTCTGCAGAGCTACTGACGCACAGTCACCGTTCTTGTAAAAAGCTTCATATGCGCCACATGATCCTTCATGAAGACATACATGTTGGGCGTCAGAGGCGCTAACTAAGGAACAGCCGTGTGCCGCACGTTTCTTAGCATTCATGTTCTGCCGCTTACAGCGCCATCTACCAGCGATTTGAAACTGGAAGTTTAATAATTGACGTCCTGTATAAATAACTTGGTGAGCTGGATGTTTTGCGGACATTGTGTGAGATACAAGGTCCACCACACAAATTAAAACAGGTTAAGATTGTTGAAAGGTCATCGCTCTTCATATTATTGACCCATTCATGACACACGCCGTCTAGGTATGTTACTACAATTTCCAATACTAGTTCTTTTGGACTTCATCTTTTACATCTACGTTAAGTACATCCAGAGATTTAATGGAACACTTACAGTCGATGACGGTGCAGTTAAGTACGTCTGGAAACACAAGCTGTGTAGACCAAATATTCCCAAGATGGTCCGTTCTTACAAAACAAGCCGTAATAATCTTTTTCATCCCCTCGTAAGTTCCGACGGCCACAGTAATATGCTCCACAGTGTGCTTCGCTTCCCTTCCTATATAACAGTGTGGAAATTTATTGTAATGAATGGTGGACAATTATGAGAGGTGGCCAATCGACTGTCCGAACTGATTCCAAACGGGTGTCTATGTTTTTGTGAGTCCCGACAATGCACAATGCAATGTTTACGCTACTAGCTCCATTTGCACGTGCCGTCCGTCGTTTACTAGCCTGAATGACATGAAAATTATGCTTACTGTTTCTAAATTCGTCAAATTTTGCACTCCGTGTAATCACAGCTTAAATCGCACCAAATGTGCTTCTACTTTCCAACTAAGGATACCGAATGCAGCTCACTGTCACGGAGGTACTATGATGCCAACTACAGTCTATAATAAATCATAAACATTACGGTAAATCACGATTTATAGACATTTGAAATAGTATAGATATATAGATATTTTTATTTATATCGTGTTTCGTACTAGTAGGACACTACGCTCTTCTGTCACACTTCTCCATTACGACGAAACACTATGCCGGCGGGGAACTTACTACTATGTTGTGCTCACTTTTACACTTTGGTAGCTTTCTCGGGTGTACAATGAAGACGTGAGTAGTACCGAAATCCCAGAATCATATTATTATTCCGTACTGTTTAGTTCTGGTGCTAAAGGAAAATACTTTAAAAAGCGTTATAAATAAGAGTTTACCGTAGATTTACTTCAAGTTTATGTCGTATCCTGGGCAAGAAAACATTTTGCTGTATTACTTAAAATCTAAAGTAACACAAACCTCGACACAAAGGAAAATGAATAATTAGTAATCGTTTACTCACCCAGGTAAATGGTGCGGCTCGGCTGTGGCCACCAACTCGGTCATTTTAATGAGTAATTTAGGAGCTTTCCGAAAAGGTCACAGGAATTTGAATGGAGACGTATCTAGGCAACGAACGAACATTGTTGGCCGGTATTAAGCATTTGTGCGGTGGTGCACTAGATTTTTTTTTTCAAGGACGAAATAAATACTTCTCGGCTCTTAGTAGAATTATTATCGTACATATATTGTTTTACGTCAGTTTTAGTAAATATGGATTTACTTAGGTGAAAATACAGTTTAGGTGAATTTCTGTTTATAACACGTCGTAGTTGGATGCTTTCTGAACCTAGCAGTGCCAGTGGGATACGTGTGTTTAGTTACAATTATGCAGCAGAATCAAAGGTTTGAAGCATTTTGTATTGGTACCCACATTAATGAAAGTATATCTATACGGTATCTATTGAATTTTGTATTAGAAGGAAAAAAGCGCCGATATTGCAGACCGTTGCATCTGAGCCACGTATTGCTAGACTGTAAGATGCGGATCAGCAAAACCGAAGCGCAGGAGGCCGTAAGAGCAACAATTTGTCGTACAGGATTACAAGAAGAAAACAATCACTTACAAAAGTCACGAAAACTAAGTTTGGCATGCCCATTACCTGCAACAGTTAAATGTTTAAGATTGAAATGAACGATTAGTCGCACAAAATTTAAATACGTGGAAAGTGATCCACTCACAGAGAAAGCAGACCACTGTTTTGTAATAAATCTTCATTAATTGTGGGTCACACGATATCAACAGAAAGCCTGTACTAAACCCGTGTGAGTAACAAGCATTTCATGATTAAAGTGTATGCCCCCAAGAATCATGTACCTCAAAATTTATTTCCATTTTGGTTACTCATTATTAAAATTACTGTCAACTTTGAAACCACAGGCATAGTTTTTAAAAATACGTAGAAATTGCCGGTTCACAGGTTTCACTTACAAATCTCGAAAGATTAGTAGCCTACAGATTTGCCTCATTTAATGAACCTTCTTTGATTTTCTTTTGTTCTCAGTTAGGAGACTGGTCGGCAGCTATTCTTGTCCCTAATTTTTTTTTATCTTTTGTAAGTCTCTTCAGTTCAGAGCATGTTATAAGTTTCGTATCTTGTTTTATTTGCATGATTTAGTCATGGATCTTTCTTGCGCATTCTTCCCATGTGTCTTTCCTTGTATTTATCTCACAGTGAATGAGCAGTACCTATACAGGGTGAACATAATAAAACCGACAAACGGCAGGGACAGATTCCTGATTTGAAGTGGAGGAAAAAAGGTCCTACGAACATTTGTCCGAAACTGCATGTGCGTTCAACGACAACAAATCGTCCCGGAACACAGTACAGAGCTGCAGCGCATCCACGTCACAACAGGTGTTCAAAGAGGCCTCCATGGGATCGCAGGTGATAGGGAGAGTAGTGGTTGTCATGTAGGATACACACAATCGTATTTTTGTGTACACCATGTTGGAGGGCCGCTTACCTGGAGCTTGCACTAGAGTCCGTCTCAATATTTTGCTGAACCCGGTCCTCCAAATCCGCTGCCTCTCTGCGAGTTCTTCTGTTAGAAAGGACCCACGATCACACAAAAACGAATAAGGGACTTGAAATGTTGTGCGATGTGGTTGGTATTTTTGAAGGTGCCTATTTTAGTACAGCCTCTCGACCGTTTCCATCTGCTTGGCCGTACACAAACGCCATTTCAGCTTGCTCGCAACATGAGTACCGGACCATTCCGTTGCGTATAGTACGCTTTGTCAATCACATAGCTTGCAATACACAAGGAACACGCGGCATGTGGTCAGAGGAACTGTCATTCGTCAGCGTCATCTACCGTGGCAACGATGCATTTCCGGACACGTGTTCATAGGACATTTTTTCCTCCATTTCCAGACATAATCCGTCCCTGCAGTTCATCGGTTTTATTCATGAATAGGTGTCTAACGCATCGGTCCCTCAGTACCATGATAATCCTCCCCAACGATCATTTCTCTTATATGATGTTGAACGCTTCTTTATTGGTCATTCTCCCTGTCGAACAAATCTCTTGTTGTTCTCCAACAACGTCTCAAAAGCCGGTAACCTCTTCTGGTTTCTATATCATCCATGCCGCCTAGCCATGTATGGCAACGCTCCAAACAGAAGCTTTTACATACAGTTTCCTGCTGTTTAAACTAAGGTTATTCCATTTTAGTTGGTTTCTGGTCTCGTTGAATGTTATTTTAGCTTGTTCAGTTCCACATTTAATCTACTAGCATGATCTACCACCCTCTGTTGTTCTGCTACGCAGGTACTTGCCGCTGCTGCAGATTATCTCAATCAGAGGTAGGTGTGCTGCTGCCGGAACTTTACTTGTACTAGGATTTAGGTTCTGTTCTTATTTATACTAAATGCTGCTGAAAGGCCGGCCGGAGTGGCCGAGCGGTTCTAGGCGCTTCAGTCCGGACCCGCGTGATCGCTACGGTCACAGGTTCGAATCCTGCCTCGGGCATGGATGTGTGTGATGTCCTTAAGTTAGTTAGGTTTAAGTAGTTCTAAGTTCTAGGGGACTGATAACCTCAGATGTTAAGTCTCATATTGCTCAGAGGTATTTGAACCATTTTTGAGCTGCTGAAAGTACGTTGTTTGACCTCCTATTGTCTTTGGGTAACACAGCTATATCATCTGCATTATACCTTCTCCATGTACAATTATTCCTTCAACATACGTTTCGTATCATTCGTTTAATGCAGTCTCAGTGTTTGCTGAAGTGCAATGGGGAAAGGCGGCATCGCTGCCGACTGCACTAAGATGACAAAAGTCGTGGGATATCTCCTAATGTCGTGCCGGACCTCATTTTGCCCAGAGAAGTACAGCAACTCTACGTGGCATGGTGTACCGACACACGGTACAAAAAATTAAATCGTGCGACGACAAGTCAGACACAAAACAAAGTAAAATGAAAACAGTAAAAAAAAACTGAAAATGCGAGTGCAGTTAGCTGTCATAACGGTAATTTATAATTAAATGAAATAATGGTACAAACAGACTCTATAAAATAACTGTCTAGGATCAGTGTGGTAATTGTTCTTTTACTCGCTGGCGAAAGAAACTAAAAATCCAGTGTTATTGCTCACTCTCTGTTCTAGTCTCGAAGCTACGGTGGACTTTCCCACTGTAAGTTCTAAATTTTTAAATAATATTTGGTAATCTATGCTGACCGTGAATTTTTCTTTCATGTACCTAATGACCTTCATACAGAAGTAAAAATATTAATTGTAAGGTTTTCAGTACGCTGGGTAATTAACAAGAACGGGCGAACTATCGACCATTCTTGGCGGACATATTGCGTAGGAATAATTTCATTACAATTTCATTGCGTTCCGTCATCCACGGCGCTTCATAAGACTAGCACATAATTATAAAGGAAAAGGAAGTGAATATACTAATTTATGTGGTATTAAGGTAAAAACTAAGAACATTCAGTTAAGCTCAGATATAGGCCGCTTCTCGGCAAGACGAAAAGTATTACGTTCAAAAAAGGGAAATACTTTCTTTCATTACAAGGTTTCTTTTAATTAAATTTCACTACAGTGAAGATGTCCAGCAGGAATATTTTAATGTGATAACACCAAATACAATCCCTGGGATTATGTTTACGTCTTTTTTTTTGTCAGTATGAACGCTCCACGTAAACATCAGCTTCAACAAATTCGGAAAGCGCCTCACGCAAACCCATATTAAAAAGGCGGTGAGTCGCGCGCTGTTAAATAATCGGAGTTCAGAAAACTATTTTACGAAAGTATAGATTCAGGTGCCACATATTATTACGATTCTTTCTTCTGTCCGCTCCGCCAAATAAGTGCTCTATTCACGCTCTTGCCGGGCGTAAATGTCGATAAAGTTAGGCGGTAAGATCTTACACTGTATTCGTCACATTCATTGAGTACACGTACGTATACTTGAGACAGTGTCCGCACCTGGGCGGCAGCTGTACAATGTCTTTGGAAGTCCTCTGCAGAAATACTCAGCCATGCTGCCTCTATATCCGTCCATAATTGTGAAGTGCTGCCGATTCGCTGGGAATCATTTCGCCCGATCTGGGTGGCCAAATCGTAAGCTCGAATTCTCCAGAATGTTATTCAAACCATTCGCGAACAACTGCAGCCCGGTGACATGGTGCATTATCATCATAAAAATTCCAACGTTGTTTGGAAACAGGAAGTCCACCAATGGCTGAAGATGGTCTCCAAGTAGCCGAACACAACCATTTACAGTCAATGATCGCTTTAGTTGGAGCAGAGGACGCAGTCCAATCCGTGCAAATACGGCCCACAGCATTATGGAGCCACCAGCAGCTAGTACAGTGCCTTGTTATCAACTTGGGTCAATGGGTTCGTGGGGTGTGCGACACACCAATCGCACCATCAGCTATTACCACCTCAAATCAGGCCTCATCTGACAAGGCGACGGTTTTTCAATCGTCTATGGTCCAAAACATATGGTTACGGCGATGTCGTGCTGTTAGCAAAGACACTCGCGTCGGTCGTCTGCTGCCACAGCCCAGCAATGTCAAATTACACCGCATTGTCCTAACGGATACGTTAGTCATGCGTCCCACATAGATTTCTGTGGTTCTTTCATATAGTGTTGCTTATCTGATAGCACTGACAACTCTACACATACACTGCTCCTCTCGAGTGCTGACAAAGAAAGGAAAACTGGATTTAACGTCCCGTCGGCATCGAGGTTATTAGAGACATAGCACAAGCTCGGATTGTGTTGACGGTGGGGAAATAAAATGGCCGTGTCATTTGAAAGGAACCATCCCGGCATTTGAATGCCTGGAACGATTTAGGGAAATCAAGGAAAACCTAAATCTGGTTCTAGGCGCTTCAGTCCAGAACCGCGTGACCGCTAAGGTCACAGATTCGAATCTTGCCTCGGGCATGTCCTTAGGTTAGTTAGGTTGAAGTAGTTGTAAGTTTTGGGGGACTGAGGACCTCGGATGTTAAGTCCCATTTTGCTAAGAGCCATTTGAACCATTTGAACCTCCCGAATACGTGTCCAATGTGCTAACCACTGCAACATCTCGCTCCAGCGATTGTAGTGTGGAGGCCTTTCGGCAGTGTGTTGCCCGTTGTGAGAGATAATGCCTGAAATTCGGTATTCTCGGCGCACACTTGACATTGTGGATCTCGGCATACTGACCTCCATGACGTTTTCCGAAATGGAATGTCCCATGCGTCTAACTCCAGTTATCATTCCGCGTTCAGAGTCAGTTAATTCTCGTCGTGCGGTGATACGTCCGAAACCTCTTCACAGGATCACCTGAGTACAAATGACAGCTCCACCAGTGCACTAATCTTTTATACCTTGTGTACTCGATACTACCGCCATCTGCATGTGTGCATATCGCTGTCCCATGACATCTGTCACCTCAGCGTATAGTGCTCGATTATCATTGCAGAATTAATTACGTCACAAGAATGTGAGGTTACATTATATAACGATACAAGGTCTATGGGATGCTCTGAAACAAAATGCACTTATTTAGTATCAAAGACACTTAGCAGTGGCCGACCGCTGTGGTCTAGTGGTTCTAGGCGCGCAGTCCGGAGCCGCGGGGCTGCTACGGTCGCAGGTTCGAATCCTGCCTCGGGCATGGATGTGTGTGATGTCCTTAGGTTAGTTAGGTTTAAGTAGTTCTGAGTTCTAGGGGACTGATGACCACGGAAGTTAAGTCCCATAGTGCCCAGAGCCATTTGAACTTAGCAGTGACGTCAGGAATGCCTGCAAAGAACGTAGTTATTTCTTTCATTTAATGGCTACAGCATTTACAAACACACACTTGTTCCACAAGCATCATGCATTATTCGCATCTAATGTGTTCTTTGTCCATTTGGCGCTGACATCGTAGGCATGACACCCGAGTGTTGTAAGGAATCCTAAACCTTTTTATCTGTACTCTTCCAATCTTACTGTGTCATCAGGGTCAGTTTCACAATTGCTTTTCCAGCACTGAGACGACGTTACTGTATTTGTACAGATCTATAGTTTCTCTCAACCGCCACAATCTGATAAACTCATCGATTACAAGTCAAAAAAATGGCTCTAAGCACTATGGGACTTAACATCTATGGTCATCAGTCCCCTAGAACTTAGAACTACTTAAACCTAACTAACCTAAGGACATCACACACATCCATGCCCGAGACAGGATTCGACCCTGCGATCGTAGCAGTCATGCGGTTCCGGACTGCAGCGCCTAGAACCGCACGGCCACCGCGGCCGGCAAAAGACTGAACTGCAGTAGTGTTTTACTAGCGTGGCTGACTCTTCATGCCTTCGCAGTAGCTATCCTGACTTCGAGCACCGCTCGGCCCGCTGTATATCTATCTCCTATCTTACAAATTTGACAGACGTTCTCCTACTTTCCTTATGGGACTTGAATTCCTCGAAGAAAGGATTTTTCACTGCCATGGCCTACCTACAGCATAGGACGCAGTTCCTCGTGCGAATAGTTCACTTGCTACTCGGTCGATATAACTGTCTCGTTCCAGATAATTTAGACAAAAGAATCGTTAAAATGATCTATGAAACATTTAACTAAATAACTTTGACCGCGAAAGAAAAAGGTCTTGGTATGTGTTTCAGTTTAGTGGTAGATATTGGAGTCGCCTAAAGAACCACACACTGTAGTTCGTTGTATGAACCTCCCATTTTTACTATTTTCGTTGTTATGAGACGCGGGGTTGTGTTTTGTGCAGCGTTTTTAAATGTTACAAATTTTTCCTGCTTAACTGCTGTATAACATATTAAAGCTATTTTGAAGACATTGTTAATTCTTCAGCTACAGTGTTTCATGGTATGTAAAATTTATCTCACAGTCCATGTTTCACAAGCATACAATACTGTGTTCCAAACGTACAATGTCAAAAATTTTTTCCTCAGTTTAAGGCATTTGTTGATACTAGTAGATATCTCTTGGCCAGAAATGCCCTTTTCCACAGTGCTAATCTGCCTTTCATTTCCTCCTTGCTCCATCCGTCATTGGTTATTTTGCCGCCTAGGTAGCAGAATTTCTTAACTTCATCTACTTTGTGATCATGAATTCTGATTTTGAGTTTCTCTCTATTCTTATTCTACTACTTCTAATACTTTCGTCATTCTTCGATTTACTCTCAGTCCACATTCTGCACTCATTGGACTTCTCGTTCCAACAACATATCCTTTCATTTTCACTGAGGGTAGAAATTTCATCAGTGAATCTTGTCACAGATATTATTTCGCCCTGAGTTATAATTCCACTCTTAAGCCTTTCTTTTATATTTCTCATTACTTCTTCGATGTATAGACATTACAGTAGTGACGAAAAACGTCAACTGGAAAGAAAACGTCTGTTCCCATTGGTGTGGAGAACGTATGAGAGTGCCGATGTACCATCAGACTTTCGGAAAAAACATCATCCACAAAATTCTGAAGTTTGCAAGAGCCGACAAATGAGAGAATAATCGCACAAACAGATTAATAGCTCTTGCATTAAAGTTGCTGGCAAAAATGATATACAGAAGAATGGAAAAGAAATTTGAGAATCTGTTAGATGACGTTTGGCTTTAGGATAGGTAGAGGCACCAGAGTCGCAGTTCTGACAATGCGGTTGGTAATGGAAGTAACACTGAAAAAGAATTAAGACACATTCGTAAGATTTGTCGACCTGGAAAAGTGTTCGACAGTGTCAAATATTGCAAGATGTTCGAGACTCTGAGTGAAATATGGGTAAGCTATAAGGTACGACGTGTAATATTCAATATACAGGGTGCTACAAAAAAGTACGGCCAAACATTCAGGAATCATTCCTAAGACACAAAGAAAGAAAATATGTTATGTAGACATGTGTCCGGAAACGCTTACTTTCCATGTTAGAGCTCATTTTATTACTTCTCTTCAAATCACATTAATCATGGAATAGAAACACACAGCAACAGAACGTACCAGCGTGACTTCAAACACTTTGTTACAGGAAATGTTCAAAATGTCCTTCGTTAGCGAGGATACATGCATCCACCCTTCGTCGCATGGAATCCCTGATGCGCTGATGCAGCCCTGGAGAATGGCGTATTGTGTCACAGGCGTCCACGAGCACGATGAGTCTCTACATTTGGTACCGGGGTTGTGTAGACAAGAGCTCTCAAATACCCCCATAAATGAAAGTCACGAGGGTTGAGGTCAGAAGAGCGTGGAGGCCATGGAATTGGTCCGCCTCTACCAATCCATCGGTCACCGAATCTATTGTTGAGAAGCGTACGAACACTTCGACTGAAATGTGCAGGAGCTCCATCGTGCATGAACCACATGTTGTGTCGTACTTTTAAAGGCACATGTTCCAGCAGCACAGGTAGAGTATCCCGTATGAAATCATGATAACGTGCTCCATTGAGCGTAGGTGGAAGATCATGGGGCCCAATCAAGACATCACCAACAATGCCTGCCAAAACGTTCACAGAAAATCTGTGTTGACGATGTGATTGCACAACTGCGTGCGGATTCTCGTCAGCCCACACATGATGATTGTGAAAATTTACAATTTGATCACGTTGTATTGAAGCCTCATCCGTAAAGAGATCATTTGCACTGAAATGAGGATTGACACTTTGTTGGATGAACCATTCGCAGAAGTGTACCCGTGGAGGCCAATCAGCTGCTGATAGTGCCTACACACGCTGTACATGGTACGGAAACAACTTGTTCTCCCGTAGCACTCTCCACACAGTCACGTGGTCAACGTTACCTTGTACAGCAGCAACTTCTCTTACGCTGACATTAGGGTTATCGTCAACTGCACGAAGAATTGCCTCGTCCATTGCAGGTGTCCTCGTCGTTCTAGGTCTTCCCCAGTCGCGAGTTATAGGCTGGAATGTTCCGTGCTCCCTAAGATGCCGATCAATTGCTTCGAACGTCTTCCTGTCGGGACACCTTCGTTCTGGAAATCTGTCTCGATACAAACGTACCGCGCCACGGCTATTGCCCCGTGCTAATCCATACATCAAATGGGCATCTGCCAACTCCGCATTTGTAAACATTGCACTGACTGCAAAACCACGTTCGTGATGAACACTAACCTGTTGATGCTAAGTACTGATGTGCTTGATGCTAGTACTGTAGAGCAATGAGTCGCATGTCAACACAAGCACCGAAGTCAACATTACCTTCCTTCAATTGGGTCAACTGGCGGTCAATCGAGAAAGTGCAGTACATACTGACTAAACTAAAATGAGCTCTAACATGGAAATTAAGCGTTTCCGGACACTTGTCCACATAACATCTTTTTTCTATTTGTGTGTGAGGAATGTTTCCTGAAAGTTTGGCCGTACCTTTTTGTGACACCCTCTATACAAGAAATAAGACTAAACAATAAGAATCGAAGACCAAGAACGAATTGCTCGGACTGATGGGAGTAAGACAGGTTATGTTGTCTTTCGCCCTTACTCTTCAGTCTATACATCGCAGAAACTATTATCCTACTATTGTGCACCAAACCGTATCGTAACGCTTTAACATCTGCGATTGCCATACGAGAACAGATGACGAATTCCCTGAAATATTTTGTGTCATCACGAACAATTAGAGTAGCGAAATACTGTTCCAAGAGTGGGCTGCCGTTAACGCAAACGGCTGCTACAAATCACTAGGTGTAAGGGGCAACCACAGCTGTGATAATACATTTCAGCTGATGAAACCTGCAACAGCTGCGTAGAAATGGGTTATTAATCTCGACTAGCTTCATGACCTTATAATCACATCTTCAGTTGACAAACTGTTGACTTTCCACAAAATCTCCGTAAGAGTAAATATTAGAAGTCCTTATCATTCCGCCGACACTCATTTCGTGCAAGATAGGGTACTTTCATTATTTTCCATTACGGAGATGGCTCAAATGGCTCTGAGCACTATGGGACTCAACTGCTGAGGCCATTAGTCCCCTAGAACTTAGAACTAGTTAAACCTAACTAACCTATGGACATCACACACATCCATGCCCGAGGCAGGATTCGAACCTGCGACCGTAGTGGTCTTGCAGTTCCAGACTGCAGCGTCTTTAACCGCACGGCCACTTCGGCCGGCATTAGGAGATTTTAAGAACGTTATGTACTGAAAGTCCAACAGTTTTTCATCTGAAGATGTGAGTACAATGTCATGAAAATAGTCGCGATTAGTGACGTAGCTGTCCTGCTTTCCTTCAGCTGAAACAAACGGCTGCCTTTGGACTGGTGGTGTGACCAGGAAGCGGGGACCGCTGCTGAATGGTATTGCTTTGTGTTCAGTGACCAATCAAAGCTCTGCACGACCTCAGACGACCACACGGCTACCGACACGAGGTACACCGCGGATGCGTCATCAAGGGTCATCGTGGAATTCGGAGTGGAAACGAGTACACTCCAGGAGCCAGCGTGGAACCATTTTGCGCTGGTAAACAGCCGCCCCTGCTCGCCGAAGTGCCAGGGTTGTTGACATCTCCTGGACGTGCAAACGGTGAGCTGACTCGACGGACGTCAGCTAGAATCCAACACAGCTGAATGAGCTACATCCGAGGCTGGTGGGGAACAACGACGACTTCCAAACATCAAGAATAAAAGACTGAACTCCAATAGTGTTTCACTAGCGTGGTTGACTCGTCACGGGCTCGCAGTAGCTATCCTCACTTCACGCACAGCTGTCTCCGGTCGGCCCGCTGTATATCTATCTCCTATCTCACAAATTTGACAGAAGTTCTCCTACATTCCTTGTGGGAATTGAATTCCTCGAAGAAAGGATTTTTCACTGACGTGGCCTACCTACAGCAAAGGACACAGTTCCTAGTACGAACAGTTCACTTTCTACTCGGTCGGTTTGGCTGACACGTTCCAGATAATTTCGATAAAAGAATCGTTAAAAATGATCTATGAAACATTGAAATAAATAACTTTGCACGCGAAAGAAATAGGTCTAGATACGGGATCCACTCAGGCTTAAAGTACTTAGAATGGTCAATTATAGCGATGTTATCCTGCAAGGTCTCTCTGCGGGTAGCTCACGGAGCTTGAAACTGACGATGAACGGCTGCGTACGATAAATCTGTGACTTTCGAGTTTCTGATAGCATTTTGGTCCCTTCCGTTTATTGTAGGGTTTATAAAGCGCCTGAAATAATTTTGGTAACCAGAAAGGGAGCAAGAATTTTAACTGGAATTCACATGTTGTGAGGGTATGTTATATAATTTCAGCGATCGAGTCAATTTTACAAAGAATGTTGCATATGACCCCACTTGTCATTATATCGTTGTATCCCTTCTGCCGGCCGTGGTGGCCGAGCGGTTCAAGGCGCTTCAGTCTGGAACCGCATGACCGCTACGGTAGCAGGTTCGAATCCTGCCTCTGGCATGGATGTGTGTGATGTCCTTAGGTTAGTTAGGTTTAAGTAGTTCTAAGTTCTAGAGGACTGATGACCTCAGCTGTTAAGTCCCATAGTGCTCAGAGCCATTTGAACCATTTGTATCCCTTCTGGCATGGGTGTGTGCATTGACTCAGCTGGAAATGGTATCAAAAATTCGTTGTATCCTCTCCTCAGGCAAGATGGCCCGAAGCTGCTGTAGCTGGTCCTGGATAACCACGATTCTGACACAGAGATTGAGTTGACTCGCAAGCTGGCCCCACAGGTTCCATCGGGGACAGATCTGTAAACGTTCCTGACCGTGCAATTACCTCAACATCACGCAGACATTTCACAGAGCATTGTTCTAATGAAAAATGGCACCACAATACTGTCGCATTAAAGGTAATACATGAAGACGCAAGATGTCCGCGATGCAGCATCACACAGTTTTGATCAGGTAGTAAATATCCAACGTACGTGACATATCGTCTCCTGATTCCTAATTGGCCTTTTGCTAACTGTGACTTTGTGCAGTGTAGCTTAATTCCTACTATTTAATGAACTGCGGCGGCGTTATAAGGAGCTAAGGATTGGAAGTTGACTTGAAGACAGTTTTCTTACCTCTCGCAGGTTGGTCGTAATATGGCCTTGCATGGTAGCTGACTTTCTTCACTTCTGATGGACCAGAGCTAAGAGACAGGGATTCCACTTCATCTTGACAACAGTTCACTGGAGGCGCCGAAAGCAGTTTTAGAGAGGATTCACAGAGGAGATTCTCTGAGTGTAAGTTCGCGTCCTGAGCAGAAGTGTCATCACTGCTCAGGATTTTTATGTTTAGTAGCGTAGTGTGTTGTAACTGGAGAATAGTGAACCTGGGAATACATGACGTTTCTTGGTACGTGATCAATTTAGTGGTAGATACTTGAATCGCCTAAAGAACCACACACTATAGTACACTGTACGCAATTTCCCGCATTTTTCTTTTTTTTTGTTATGAGACGTAGGGTTGTGTTTTGTGCAACGTTTGCAAATGTTACGAATTTACCAGCTTAACTGCTGTATAATATATTAAAGCTATTTTGAAGACACTGTTAATTCTTCAGAAGATTTTTTATCACGGAATGCTTCTTACTTGCAAATAAATTGAATTCCTTTAATGCCTTAACATTTTTCCTGTCTCGAAAACGGAAATTTGTTTTAGTTGCTAATAGGTTTCATTTCAGAATGGTTTCAAGCTGTAATTGGCTTTTCATAATATTTCTTCTTAATTGGGTTCCACATACTATTTATTCTTTTGTAGTAAAGTAATAATGTAGCACTTGGACTATTAAATAAAGCATTCAAGAGATTGAAACACTTTTCAGTTTGAATACAATGTTTGTTTCCAGGAACATGATCATTTTGTACAACGGAACATTTAGTCACTTAAAAAATACTTACTTCTCTGAAGTAATTTTTGTAATTTCATAAAATGTCTGCAGCACATTTAAAGCGAAGGCTAAAGTTTCAAAATAAATAAGAAAATAATTTTCAGTGATGTGGTTGACTAGAGCCAGAAGTATGAACAGTGTTACAACGTACGACACTCTCCGTAGAGTTTTATTCGAGTTTAATTCCATTTCAGTGAAGTCGAACGATGTAGTAATATTTGTGAACGTATAGCGTTGGGCAGTAGTGCATATGAAATCGTAAAAATGTTAGCTATCATTAATTCTGAACTGTGGAGCAACTTATAATTGTGATTGTTTATTCTACTGCGATAAATATTTCGTGAAACACTGCACTGTGGGATAAATTCCTGGCAGTACACCTTCAAAAATTACGTTCTCATTACTGTAAAATAGAGCTGCACATTCCTATAACAGATACATAGAAACGTATCGCCAGTGGAACCACGACCATGAGAGATCTTGTGCGAGAGGGGGACAACTTTAGAAGACGCGGGATGATCAGACAGATCATTCGTGATGCGCTACTGACGTGTACATGTCTATTTCTAAGTAACACATGAACTGTTAGGTTGTTACAACCAGCCCCACACTCATGTTCTTGAGGCGCTGCACTGCACCAAAGAAGACAAACTGTCACATTAATCACAGCCATTATAAAAAAGTGTGAAATATTAAGAGTAACATTAAATGGATCACAGAATTTAACGAAGATATAAGAGGACTCCAAATTACAGTCGTTGTTGTTGTTGTTGTCTTCAGTCCTGAGACTGGTTTGATGCAGCTCTCCATGCTACTCTATCCTGTGCAAGCTTCTTCATCTCCCAGTACCTGCTGCAGCCTACATCCTTCTGAATCTGCTTCGTGTATTCATCTCTTGGTCTCCCTCTACGATTTTTACCCTCCACGCTGCCCTCCAATGCTAAATTTGTGATCCCTTGATGCCTCAGAACATGTCCTACCAACCAGTCCCTTCTTATTGTCATGTTGTGCCACAAACTCCACTTCTCCCCAATTCTATTCAATACCTCCTCATTAGTTATGTGATCTACCCATCTAATCTTCAGCATTCTTCTGTATCACCACATTTCGAAATCTTCTATTCTCTTCTTGTCCAAACTATTTATCGTCCATGTTTCACTTCCATACATGGCTACACTCCATACAAATACTTTCGGAAACGACTTCCAGACACTTAAATCTATACTCGATGTTAACAAATTTCTCTTCTTCAGAAACGCTTTCCTTGCCATTGTCAGTCTACATTTTATATCCTCTCTACTTCGATCATCGTCAGTTATTTTGCTTCCCAAATAGCAAAACTCCTTTACTACTTTAAGCGTCTCATTTCCCAATTTAATTCCCTCAGCATCACCCGACTTAATTCGACTACATTCCATTATCCTCGTTTTGCTTTTGTTGATGTTCATTTTATATCCTCCTTTCAAGACACTGTCCATTCCGATCAACTGCTTCTCCAAGTCCTTTGCTGTCTCTGACAGAATTACAATGTCATCGGCGAACCTCCAAGTTTTTATTTCTTCTCCATGGACTTTAATACCCACTCCGAATTTTACTTTTGTTTCCTTTACTGCATGTTCAAAATACAGATTGAATAACATCGGGGACGGGTTACAACCCTGTCTCACTCCCTTCCCAACCGCTGCTTCCCTTTCATGCCCCTCGACTCTTATAACTGCCATCTGGTTTCTGTACAAATTGTAAATAGCCTTTCGCTCCCTGTATTTTACCCCCGCCACCTTCAGAATTTGAAAGAGAGTATTCCAGTCAACATTGTCAAAAGTTTTCTCTAAGTCTACAAATGCTAGACATGTAGGTTTGCCTTTCCTTAATCTATTTTCTAAGATAAGTCGTAGGGTCAGTATTGCCTCACGTGTTCCAACATTTCTGCGGAATCCGAACTGATCTTCGCCGAGGTCGGCTTCTACCAGTTTTTCCATTCGTCTGTAGAGAATATGCGTTAGTATTTTGCAGCTGTGACTTATTAAACTGATAGTTCGGTAATTTTCACATCTGTCAGCACCTGCTTCCTTTGGAATTGGAATTATTATATTCTTCTTGAAGTCTGAGGGTATTTCGCCTGTCTCATACATCTTGCTCACCAGATGGTAGAGTTTTGTCAGGACTGGTTCTCCCAAGGCCGTCAGTAGTTCCGATGGAACGTTGTCTACTCCCGGGGCCTCGTTTCGACTCAGGTCTTTCAGTGCTCTGTCAAACTCTTCACGCAGTATCGTATCTCCCATTTCATCTTCTTCTACATCCTCTTCCACTTACATAATATGGTCCTCAAGTACATCGCCCTTGTACAGACCCTCTATATACTCCTTCCACCTTTCTGCTTTCCCTTCTTTGCTTAGAACTGGGTTTCCATCTGAGCTCTTGATATTCATACAAGTGGTTCTTATTTCTCCAAAGGTCTCTTTAATTTTCCTGTAGCCATTATCTATCTTACCCCTAGTGAGATAAGGCTCTACATCCTTACATTTGTCCCCTAGCGATGCCTGCTTAGCCATTTTGCACTTCCTCTCGATCTCATTTTTGAGACGTTTGTATTCCCTTTTGCCTGCTCCATTTACTACGTTTTTATATTTTCTCCTTTCATCAATTAAATTCAATATTTCTTCTGTTACCCAAGGAATTGTACTAGCCCTCGTCTTTTTACCTACTTGATCCTCTGCTGCCTTCACTACTTCATCCCTCAGAGCTACCCATTCTTCTTCTACTGTTTTTCTTTCCCCCTTTCCTGTCAATTGTTCCCTTATGCTCTCCCTGAAACTCTATACAACCTCTGGTTTAGTCAGTTTATCCAGGTCCCATCTCCTTAAATTCCCACCTTTTTGCAGTTTCTTCAGTTTTGATCTACAGTTCATAACCAATAGATTGTGGTCAGAGTCCACATCTGCCCCTGGAAATGTCTTACAATTTAAAATCTGGTTCCTAAATCTCTGTCTTACCATTATATAATCTATCTCATACCTTCTAGTATCTCCATGATTCTTCTACGTATACAACCTTCTTTTATGATTCTTGAACCTTTAGCTATGATTAAGTTATGCTCTGTGCAAAATTCTACCAGACAGCTTCCTCTTTCATTTCTCTCCCCCAATCCATATTCACCCACTATGTTTCCTTCTCTCCCTTTTCCTACTCTCGAATTCCAGTCACCCATGACTATTAAATTTTCGTCACCCTTGACTGCCTGAATAATTTCTTTTATCTCATCATACATTTCATCAATTTCTTCATCATCTGCAGAGCTAGTTGGCATATAAACTTGTACTACTGTAGTAGGCATGGGCTTCGTGTCTATCTTGGCCACAATAATGCGTTCACTATGCTGTTGGTAGAAGCTCACCCGGACTCCAATTTTTTATTCGTTATTAAACCTACTCCTGCATTACCCCTAATTCATTTTGTATTTATAACCCTGTATTCACCTGACCAAAAGTCTTGTCCCTCCTGCCACCGAACTTCACTAATTCCCACTATATCTAACTTCAACCTATCCATTTCCATTTTTAAATTTTCTAACCTACCTGCCCCATTAAGGCATCTGACATTCTACCGTCCGATCCGTAGAACGCCAGTTTTCTTTCTCCAGATAACGACAACCTCCTGAGTAGTCCCCGCCCGGAGATCCGAATGGAGGACTATTTTACCTCCGGAATATTTTACCCAAGAGGACGCCATCATCATTTAACCATACAGTAAAGCTGCATGCCCTCGGGAAAAATTACGGCTGTAATTTCCCCTTGCTTTCAGCCGTTCGCAGTACCTGCACAGCAAGGCCATTTTGGTTAGTGTTGCAAGGCCAGATCAGTCAATCATCCAGACTGTTGCCCCTGCAACTGCTGAAAAGGCAGCTTCCCCTCTTCAGGAACCACACGTTTGTCTGGCCTCTCAACAGATACCCCTCCGTTGTGGTTGCACCTACGGTACGGCCATCTGTATCGCTGAGACACGCAAGCCTCCCCACCAACGGCAAGGTCCATGGTTCATGGAGTAGACGACCTAAAAAACAAAACAGAGAAGAGCAGAATACTGCATAACCCACAGACCAGGCTACAAACGAAAATCAGTGGCTACAGGAAATGTGATCTCACACAAAGGAAGGAAGAAAATATCTGAAGGAATGAGGAAGTATTAGGTAGAGAGAAGAGCAAAAACCCTTCATATATTAGTAAATTATAATTATCGTTGTATAACCAATTGAACTGTCCTGTTGAATGATTGTCGAACGGTATTGTACTGCTGAATAACGACAACCTGTATAAATGTTTGTACAATTGACTAGAGTGGTCCAAGGAAGGCCATAATATACTAATAATCGACATATGACAATATTGAGCCCTAGGAGACTCACCAACCGTATGATCACCTATTTACAGGAGAAGAAAATAAATGGGCCTGGTTCACAGAGGTGCAGAAAGATCTTAAAGCAGTGATCACCCATGATGACACTTTAGAGCGTGTCCCACTCAAGTAGAAACTTATGGCGTGGCAGGGTTTCCAAGAAGACCAAAACTAAAACAGGACAGGCTTAGATCTAAGAGAGGAAGAAGCAACATCGAGAACGAATTCAGCAGCACTGGGCAAACATCAGAACACGTAAAGCAAGACAGTTGAAATAACGTTGTCCAAAGATGCCTATACGTAATGAAAGAATGAATTAATAAGAGTAACAATAACACAAGACTCACAGATTAGGGAACAAAGTAAAACCACAATCTGCATGTTCCTCAAGGCAATAACTTTCAAGTACTTTATTCGCAAGTAATGCTGTTTGATGAACATGCGGTCTTTGGTCATGCCTGAAACCCTTGTGATTCAACATTGGCTATTTTGCCAATTTACCATATATCCTTAAATCACAGCTTCTCCAATGTGCAAAACTAAATTTTTGGCATTCTGGTATTCTTGATTAGAATGATTACCTGTTATTGCGCCTTGTAAATCATTCTTATCAAATCTGTCTACTTCACCTACTCGTTATGAATGCCTAACTTTTGCGGAACTTTAGAAAATTCGCGTCCGTTAGCATAAAACGACGTGTTCACTTCGTTCACTGTTAAAGCTAGAAAAGTAATGATTAGTATCATTTTATGGTATTAGATTTCGTTTTAGAGCTGTTTTTCGACATGAGATTTGATTTCATAATTCTGCAGGTAAAGTGCCGTATGGGGTGATTCTTTAAAGATAGCTTAGTTATAAAGAAAAAAAATTGTATTTATAGCTGCAGGAGTAGTGAATTTCCATAAAAATTTCGTCGTTTTGTTACGATTTATTCAAAAAAGGTGGTGAAGAGTGGTATGTCGAGATACTTGCACTAAGCAAATACACTCCTGGAAATGGAAAAAAGAACACATTGACACCGGTGTGTCAGACCCACCATACTTGCTCCGGACACTGCGAGAGGGCTGTACAAGCAATGATCACACGCACGGCACAGCGGACACACCAGGAACCGCGGTGTTGGCCGTCGAATGGCGCTAGCTGCGCAGCATTTGTGCACCGCCGCCGTCAGTGTCAGCCAGTTTGCCGTGGCATGCGGAGCTCCATCGCAGTCTTTAACACTGGTAGCATGCCGCGACAGCGTGGACGTGAACCGTATGTGCAGTTGACGGACTTTGAGCGAGGGCGTATAGTGGGCATGCGGGAGGCCGGGTGGACGTACCGCCGAATTGCTCAACACGTGGGGCGTGAGGTCTCCACAGTACATCGATGTTGTCGCCAGTGGTCGGCGGAAGGTGCACGTGCCCGTCGACCTGGGATCGGACCGCAGCGACGCACGGATGCACGCCAAGACCGTAGGATCCTACGCAGTGCCGTAGGGGACCGCACCGCCACTTCCCAGCAAATTAGGGACACTGTTGCTCCTGAGGTATCGGCGAGGACCATTCGCAACCGTCTCCATGAAGCTGGGCTACGGTCCCGCACACCGTTAGGCCGTCTTCCGCTCACGCCCCAACATCGTGCAGCCCGCCTCCAGTGGTGTCGCGACAGGCGTGAATGGAGGGACGAATGGAGACGTGTCGTCTTCAGCGATGAGAGTCGCTTCTGCCTTGGTGCCAATGATGGTCGTATGCGTGTTTGGCGCCGTGCAGGTGAGCGCCACAATCAGGACTGCATACGACCGAGGCACACAGGGCCAACACCCGACATCATGGTGCGGGGAGCGATCTCCTACACTGGCCGTACACCACTGGTGATCGTCGAGGGGACACTGAATAGTGCACGGTACATCCAAACCGTCATCGAACCCATCGTTCTACTATTCCTAGACCGGCAAGGGAACTTGCTGTTCCAACAGGACAATGCACGTCCGCATGTATCCCGTGCCACCCAACGTGCTCTAGAAGGTGTAAGTCAACTACCCTGGCCAGCAAGATCTCCGGATCTGTCCCCCATTGAGCATGTTTGGGACTGGATGAAGCGTCGTCTCACGCGATCTGCACGTCCAGCACGAACGCTGGTCCAACTGAGGCGCCAGGTGGAAATGGCATGGCAAGCCGTTCCACAGGACTACATCCAGCATCTCTACGATCGTCTCCATGGGAGAATAGCAGCCTGCATTGCTGCGAAAGGTGGATATACACTGTACTAGTGCCGACATTGTGCATGCTCTGTTGCCTGTGTCAATGTGCCTGTGGTTCTGTCAGTGTGATCATGCGATGTATCTGACCCCAGGAATGTGTCAATAAAGTTTCCCCTTCCTGGGACAATGAATTCACGGTGTTCTTATTTCAATTTCCAGGAGTGTATGTCAGTGGAAATGCGTAATTGGATTCCCGGTAATGTAGAAGTTCAGTATTACCTTGAACCTTCTACAACAGAAAAAAGTAAAGATTTTTGACAGTCAGTTAGGACAAAGTAGTTTTTCGTACCATACTAGTGTGTACTTCTACAAAGAGAGAGTTGACTACCTCAAATATTCCACAGAATGGTTGCCAGATGTCACACGAAATGATATTACTATTCTGAACACCTTTACACCGTTGACTTGAAGACACGAGAATTGTAGGAACCTGTGGTAGTTTTTGCAGCTTTCATGGACGTAACTTATTATACGTAGATCGATTACAAATGTTTTAATGTGTTATAGGCCTTGCTAAGACCGAGTATGATTGTTAGCATAAATAGCACCCTGCTTTGTTTCCGGGCTCTTCTCCGATAAAACCTCACTGTTTTCTTCTTTTCTGTTGCAAAAGGCTTTCAGAAAGTTTTGCACAGTCGTCTCTAATTTTTTTCATTTTTTTCAGGAGGAGAATGAAATTTTTTGTGAACACACTCGGAACATTTAGCTATACATTGAGACTACTCAATGTAGCCTCCATTAGCTGTGACGCATCTGGCCCTACGCTCTTTCCATAATGTAAATGAGCTTTGTTAAAATTCTGGGGATTGACTTTTACACCATCGCTTGAAAGGAAATAAGTTCTTTCTCACTATCAAATGTTTTACCGCGCAGGTGGGCCTTCAGACGACCAGAGGTAAAAATCAGCGGGAGCCAAGTCCACACTGTAGGGAGGATGAGGAAAAATTTTCCTACCCAAACCTCTACAACCACGGCTGGATACTGCTGCGATCCACTGTGTCCTCCCCATAAACAGGGAGCAACTTCCTGTGAATCGGTGCGGCAGAGTCGTTGCCGGTCTTGAAGAGGAACTCCACACTAACTGTTGTCGCAGCTTGACATCTACTTCACGGTCCATTATGGATCACTTGTAAATATAAGAAAATAATTTTATACATCAACTTATAGCTAAATGTTTCAAGTATGTTGAAACGCGTATGTATTTAGTACAGCGATGGCGAGGCATGACAGAATCTCTGACCAGAGAGTTATTTATCGTTGCTAGTCTGCGCTTGACCGCGCGAGAGTTCAGTTGCATGTAGGGAGTCGGCAAGTGCAGTTGCATGTAGGGAGTCGGTAGTTGCAGTTGCCGTCGAGTTGCGAGAGAGTTCAGTTGTACGTAGCGAGTCGCGAGAGCATGTAGTAGCGCGCGAGAGACAGTCGGAGTTGTGTGAGGAGTCGGCGGGCGTCGACATGTCCCTCTGGTCAAGATTCAGGACGAGGTATATTTTTTAAATAAGGTAATGAAGCAGCATTGCGCTCATCTGATAATGTAATGCATCTTAAGTGTAATTAATTTGTTCAAGAATCGCCCCAATAATAATTTCGTTTTCAAACCAAGCATTTTAACAAAACAAACATTTTATTGAAAGAAAATTTCCCATGCATTTCCTTAAAGAAAAAATTTACTTAAGTTCAAAGAATTTTTGCGATGCGTTTCCTCCAAGCTATGGCGAAAAAGAAGAGCAGATGCAATTTTACTGAGCTAGGAACAGGGCCTAAGATCGACATTTCGGTCTATTTGCGTTTTCATTGTCACTGAGATTTCATTATCATTGAATTGACTTACATTTTTGTGGGAGCTCAACAACATTTGGGTCATTATTATTCAATAATCTTGTGGGGAAATAACTTTTGGCACGTTTTCATTATCATAGGGTTTTCTTTTATTTTTTCTGGGAGGTTGCGTTGAGCACGATTCCCATTAACATTTAAATATTATCTTTTACATTATTGCTGGGAGGTTACAATGTTCACAAAAAATTTCATTCTCCTTCTGTAAAAAAAAAAAAAAAAAAAAAAAAAGTGGTGACGACTGTGCAAAACTTTTTGAACACCCTTTGTACATTACGTTTCAACCGTACGAGGAGAAAATCTGAACTCATACAAACTGTACATCTAGTATTTCTGAAACAGTACTAACTTCTTCACTCATGTCAATTCACAGTTTAATTTATAACCGAACTGAAAACTTAATACACGTAGGTAGTTCGAACAAAATAATGTTGGAGACATACAGTTCTCTCAATCGCCACTCACGTCATTTACTGTCTCACATGCGCCACACACGTCTAAGATTGACAAATCCTACTGTCTCTCCCTGACTGCGACTCCTACTACACGTGTGAAAGAAAGCATGGCACCTGACAATGTATTCTGAACTCCATATCAGTAACTACTTGCTCCGCTGATAGAAAATGAAGAAATAAGAAACTACCGAGATGGCACGAAGCAGTTTATTTATTTATTTTTTTACAATTAGCTATCGTGATTCGCGCATACAGTCATCTCAACAGTGGAATGTCAATTATGACGAACGAAAGTAGGGACAACGCAAAACCCACCCCCGGGCGGAGAAAATCTCCGACCCGGCCGGAAGTCGAATTCGCGCTACTTCGGTTAGCAATCCTCCGCGCTGACCGTGCAGCCACCGGGACGGATGGGGCACGAAGTATGTTGGCAAGAAAAAAGGGGCGAGTAACGAAACGTTGCCTTTGCATTATCCCGCTGAGGATAACGAGTTGGAAGAATACGGCAGATAACAAGTCCATGAACTGCACACGGGGAAGGAAACATGTCAGTAACGAAGCTTCTCCGGCAGTGACGGAACAGTGCTTAGAATCTCTCGGAATATTCGTTACTCAGTAACGAATACATACTGTATGCAACAGCCCATCTTAATAATCGCTGCACTGAGTCGTGGCCTGACAGAGGAAGTTTATGAGAATTTGTGGGGGGGTTGAGGACAATCTGCAATATTCGTGCTGTTAGGAGAAATTGCAGAAAGAGAAACTTCCACTAATGGCAGGTGACGGCTCGAATCAGCGCCAAACACTGCCACAGGACACCTGCGTGAGGTGCAGATTTTGTGACTCGATAAATTTACTTGTAGAAGACTCAAGCAATTCAAGGGTATGAATAACACTTGTTAAATTCATACTAAACTACAATGCTGAAGGCTACTTCTAGGAACTAGCAAAAGCAAAGCATTTGATTATTGGCACAAACGGAAGTCAGTTTTTGATTCCAAGATATGGGAGCCAACAGACGCAGCAATCACTGACAGCGTCAAAGAAGTACAAACATTTGAGCAAGCCTCCAGGTGAGAAAACAGACTTAAATCGGAACTTACCAGGGGACAGCGTCGAGCGACAAGGAGTCGGCGCCGGCCGAAGTGGCCGTACGGTTCTAGGCGCTACAGTCTGGAGCCGAGCGACCGCTACGGTCGCAGGTTCGAATCCTGCCTCGGGCATGGATGTGTGTGATGTCCTTAGGTTAGTTAGGTTTAAGTAGTTCTAAGTTCTAGGGGACTGAGTCCCATAGTGCTCAGAGCCATTTGAACCATTTTTGAACGGAGTCGGCATCTAAACACTCTGACTGAGAACACTTTTAAAAGAAATCGTAAGATTTCTGTGGATTGTCGCTGCGCAGTATTTCTCCGTACCTTTAATGGGCCCGCCAATCCACCGGCACATCACAGGCATCGGCCAATCTGACGTGTGGCTCTGCACCTCCCTCGAAACTCTGTCCAACCACGTTTAAGTCCTTTCGCTTCTCCTACTCTGTAAGTAGGAACGTTCCTGCCCTTTTTTGGTATCAACAGTTATCAGCTGAAAACTAAACGTCGCCGCGCTTCCTAGCGCAGTGCTATGTGCTAAGTCACTTTGCTACTTTGCTACTCCCCCCCCCCCCTCCCATTATGGGTGGAGACTTCTTCCTCAGGAGTGGAGGACGTTGTTTGAGCACTGATACTCATTTCTCATCTCACTCTAACCTGCGTAAATCCGACGGACTTTTCTCATTCTGTGAGGACAGAAGGAGCGATCTGTTTTACTTGCTAAAAACTTTCTAAAAGCCAATATCACATCAGTAATCAATATTTCCTTGTTTAAAACAACCGGTTTCGACAGACTTTGCTATCATCTTACGTCCAGCTTATGTAAACAGATGTTCTACTGTGTATTGTGTTTTAGTGACGTAACAATCATCTGTTAGCGGCATATATAAGGACATGGCTATTTGTAGAAGATGCTTTATCTTTTTAAATATTTTAGTTATGTCAAACACTTTATGGTGTGCTGTTTCCTATCCACACGACAACTTGCCGTGAGTCCAATTAAAAATGAACACCTTTCATAATTAAAAGTCCTGGATATGACAGCAAAGTCCGTCGAAACCGGTCTCATCAAATAAAGAAATGTTGATGCTATCTTGGCTTTAGAAAGTTTTTAGCTGTTTAACTCCACCGACGTCGCTGTTCTCAGAAGCAAGGATCATGGTTGTTGCATATGCTAAGACGTGCCTGTTTGCGACTAATGTCCACTCTGACACCCAACAACAGGGACTAGTCGTTGTATGAAGTTACAAGTTAATTCTATGAACTGAAACTGCTACCCTAGTACAACTGTCCTGAGGGCCGGTAATTCTAAGGCTACTCCTGTTACCGTGCACATCATGTATCCTAAACGCTACCGTGTACGCTTTCGGCCTGCGTTATGTCTCTGGTTTCCGTTCTTGGAGTTCGCTAGCTTCCAACAGTCTCCAGTTTAAAATGGATAGCTCAATAAGTCGTCAATATATGACAGCTATTCTACATCCTACACAATATCCTTCAGATTCTTTTGTGTGCCATTTGCCCAAGATAAAGTGGAGCCACGTGGGTAAACACTGGCTGCCTAGTAGTCTTATCTGAAGACATTATGTACACGAACCATTAGAGCGCGAACTTCTTTGACCGAGACTGCTTTTTTTTCCGCGGCCTTAAGGAATAAGACCAGTGCAATGTTGTCGTCCGCACACGCGTGCTTAACTGAAAAACGATGTTGTAGATTCAAAGTGAATTCAGTAAAGCGTATGAACGCACAGAAATGAAGGGGTGGGAATATATTTTATTACAAATGCAGTCAGGATCGCAAATGTTCATCCATAAAAATATGTGCTTCACGACTGGATTTGTATTAAAATAAATACTTCCTGGATCACTCGCATGCCTTACTTTGTCTATATCGCTACTTGTGAAAGAATAAACTTAACATCTACGGGGTCAAGTAAAATAAATTTTCTTGCTACTCTACAGCCCTTTAGCAAGCTGTTTACAGCTTGTGGCGCAACAGGAGTGTTTTATAAGATGACATGAGAGCAGAAGAAAGAGGGCAGACTGCTGCATTGATTTAGTGGATTCATGTTTATAATCTCAAACTCTTCTAGTTCTTCTTCTTCTTCTTCTTCTTTAGTGTATGTATCTTACGACCGCTTTCAACTGGAGATAATCCATTGTGTCCTGTTCTGAGCGTCTAGCTCCATCTACTTGTAACTTCATCCACTTCCACACTACTGGCCATTAAAATTGCTACACAACGAAGATGACGTGCTACAGACGCGAAATTTAATCGACAGGAAGGAGATGCTGTGATATGCAAATGATTAGCTTTTCAGAGCATTCACACAAGTTTGGCGCCGCTGGCGACACCTACAACGTGCTGATGTGAGGAAAGTTTCCAACCGATTTCTGATACATAAACAGCAATTGACCGGCGTTGCCTGGTGAAACGTTGTTTTGATGCCTCATGTAAGAAGGAGAAATGCGTACCATTACGTTTCCGAATATGATAAAGGTCGGATTGTAGCCTATCGAGATTGCGATTTATAGTATCGCGACATTGTTGCCCGCGTTGGTCGAGATCCAATGACTGTTAGCAGAATATGGAATCGGTGGGTTCATGAGGGTAATACGGAACGCCGTGCTGGATCCCAACGGCCTCGTATCATTAGCAGTCGAGATGACAGGCATTTTATCCGCGTGACTGACGACGTTTGCAGCAGCATGGACTATCAGCTCTGAGACCATAGCTGCGGTTACCCTTTACACTGCATCACAGACAGGAGCCCCTGCGATGGTGTACTCAACGACGAACCTGGGTGCACGAATGGCAAAACGTCATTTTTTTCGGATAAATCCAGGTTCTGTTTACTGCATCATGATGGTCGCATCCGCGTTTGGCGACATCGCGGTGAACGCAAATTGGAAGCGTATATTCGTCATCGCCAAACTGACGTATCACCCGGCGTGATGGTATGGGGTGCCATTGGTTACACGTCTCGGTCAACTCTTTATCGCATTGACAGCACTTTGAACTGTGGACGTTACATTCCAGATGTGTTACGACCCGTGGCTCTAAGCTTCATTCGCTCCCTGGGAAACCCTATATTTCTGCAGGACAATGCACGACCGTATGTTGCAGGTCCTGTACGGGCCCTTGTGGATACAGAAAAAGTTCGACTGCTGCCATGGGCAGCGCATTCTCCAGATCTCTCACCAATTGAAAACGTCTGGCCAATAGTGGCCGACCAACTGGCTCGTCACAATAAGCCAGTCACTACTCTTGATGAAGTGTGGTATCGTGTTGAAGCTGCATGGGCAGCTGTACCTGTACATGCTTTCCAAGCTCTGTTTGACTCAATGCCCAGGCGTATCAAGGCCGTTATTACGGCCAGTGGTGGTTGTTCTGGGTACCGATTTCTCAGGATCTATGCACCCAAATTGCGTGAAAATGTAATCACATGTCAGTTCTAGTAGAATATATTTGTCCAATGAATACCTGTTTATCATCTGCATTTCCTCTTGGCGTACCAGTTTTAATGGCCAGTAGTGTAGTGCCGTTATTCACACCAATTCTCTTCCTACCTCTTCCCCTCAGTTCTTCCACTTTTTCATTTTTCACTCTATAATTCTTAGTTGCAGACAATTTCTAGGCAGTATCTGCCCTAGTCAAGATTTTTCCCTCTTTCTTATTCCTTCCCCTATTTTCTTCAGTACTCCTTCATTCTTAAATGTCCACTTTACCTTATGCACTCCTATCCACACCCGCATTTAAGAACTCTGTAAATATCCTTCTTCTTCTTTTGTTAACTGTCCATGATTCACAGTTTTACAGCACTTCACCTCAGAAAAAACATTTCGTATATCTTTTATGGAGTTTGATTCCATGTGGAAACAGATGTGCCAGCGATTGTACTTATTACAAGCAATCAAAGATAGAGCAATTAGCCAAAAATTGTGTTTATTGCAAATCCACATTTCGGTCACTATGTGGCAATCTCCTAACATTTACTGCGCTGAAGTTGGTCACACTGTGATCGAAAGCGGGATTTGCCGCGAACATTATTTGCGAATGATTGCTGTACTCCCTACTGCTTGTAGGAAATCTATTCCTCGACTCCACTAAAATTCTTTTAGATTTTAGCAACTGCTTCACCTTTTCAAATGATCTCTTTGGCATAGATATAGGAGATACGTACTCCTTCTTATTTCTTCTGTATAGCTTCCCTTCAATGTCATCAAAACTTAAGATCTACAGAGAAGATTTTACTTTTTCTCTGTTTTTTTTCCATAGAAGAATACATTAGCTGGAGCTTATTTCTTGCTTATGCTCATCGCTTTTGCTTTCCTGTACTGATCTTCATTCCTTAGTCGTCACCCATTCTCGCAGTTCTTTTCAACATCTTCTGTATCTCCTCTTCTGAGTTCTCTCTACGGCGGTCGCAAAGTATCTAGCCAGAGATAGTTACCGTAATGTGTTACACAAACAATATTCTTTGTGGGTATACAAGTCTAATGTCACATGTCCAGCTTCGTTAGTTTTTCCGCTAGGATGCGTTGTATACTGTAGTGTAAGCAAAATGGTGAATACCGAGAGAATCAAGAACTGTGCTGTGATTGGATATCTTCATTTCAAGGGAATGACGCGCAAGAAAATTGCACAGAACATACGGAATACACTTAAGGACAGTGCTCCGTCTTACGCAACAGTGAAAAGCTGCGTGTGCGCCAAGGAGCGGAAGGCCTGTCACCGTTTCCACTGATGAAACAGTGACTGCAATTCAGGGCACGATTTTGCAGGATCGTCGAACAACGTTGCAGCTCATTGAAACCACATTTGGAAACTACAATGGGCGTGCTCATGACTCTTGCGGATATTTTGGGAATGGGGAAAGTTTCATCTCGGTGGATCCCGGAAGACTTGAGTGCAGAACATAGACGGGAGCGTCTGCAGTGCTGTGAAGATGTCGCCCGCCAATTTGAAGCGGATGAAGACTGCTTTCTTGCAAGGTATGCGACAATGGACGAAACGTGGGTTCACCACATTGATCCTGAGATGAAACAACGGTCGCAACAATGGAAACATCCTTCGTCCCCTGCCTCAAAAAAATTCCGGGTGCACAAATTTGCCGGTAAGGTGATGGTATCGGTCTTCTGGGATGCAGAAGGGGTAACTATGGTGAATTAATTGCAAAAGGGCGTAACAAGCAGTGCGTCAAACTACTGCATCATCCTGCGCCGTTTGAGAGAAGAGATAACAAAAAGAGGCCCGGAAAACTGGCACGCGGAGTTCTTTTGCATCAGGACAACACACCGGCTCACAAAGGCCTCGCGACACTGGAAACTCTGCGGTACTGCCGGTTCGAATTGTTACGTCATCCGCCATATTCTCCACATTTGGCTCCATCAGACTTTTTTCCCAAACTTTTTTTGCAGTGACAATAATGATGCAGTGACTGATGCTGTGAACACTTGGTTAGACTCGAAATAGAAGACAGTGCAATAGCGGAGACTACTTTGCACCACAATGATCGAGTTTATGTCCATTCGCGCGTCTAGCGAGGCAAAAATGATTATCGGTATGCTTCAAATGGTTCAAATGGCTCTGAGCACTATGGGACTTAACATCTGAGGTCATCAGTGCCCTAGAACTTGGAACTACTTAAACCTAATTAACCTAAGGACATCACACACATCCATGCCCGAGGCAGGATTCGAGCCTGCGACCGTAGTAGTCGCTGGGTTCCAGACTGAAGAGCCTAGAACCCCTCGGCCACACCGGCCGGCGTCGATGTCCTTCTGTACGCCCTAATCTTTCATATTTCCCTACTCAATATAGACAATGCTTGGCAACAGAATTACCTCACACTCTTCTTCGAATACCTGTTGTCTAATTTTACCAACCAGATTTCGCGAGAACTACGACGTCTTTCGTCAAACGATTCCCATTTAGGTTTCCTCGTAATTTCTGTGTACTGTTACACTTTCGCATAGGCTAAACCGACCTTACACAACTCCAGCAGCACATTTCTGAATTAGATCGATATCTATTGTCGTGACTACTTGACACGATATCCAAACGATGGAACAATTAATTGCGCTGCACTAGCAGTCATGAATGTCTTAAGCGATTTACTTGATTACTCGATTTTAAACTTTTCCCACATTTCTTCGCCATGCCCGTGAGGAAATCATCAAGTCTCGACGCTAAAGAGGAAACGTCAGCGTGTTCGCCATGCCAGCCGCCTTTTCTGCTCCCCGACCTCTTCTCCGTAGCCCGGCTGCCGCTAACAGTGAAACACAATTTTCCCGAACACAATGCAGGTCGACGCATTGTAAGAGCGAGCCGGCTGCCTCCCCCACCCGGGGGTGCACGCCGCACGGCGCCCGACTCCAGGGGGCAGGTGAAGGACGCGTGCATGCACCAGTGCACGAAATATGTGTCGCGTCGCAGGGCGGGCGCCGGCTCGAGTACCTCCGACAACTTTCCGCCGGCGTCTGCACCCTACTGCCAAGTTAATGGCAAAGTTTAACCCACTTCCGGGCCTTTATGCTGTTCTTTTTTTTCTTTTTTTACCTCCAGCGCTTCCGTACCGGAATAATGTAATTATAGGAGGAAATTGAGTGAGCAATTTGGAATTCAGGAGCGCAAAATTGTGTTTGAAAAAGTTAATGAGAGAGTTAGGTTTCTAACGGAGAGACCCTTGCCACTAGCAGTCACGGTTATTTCCAACGATCCTAAAGAGATGTTTCACTACCAGCATTTTTCAACTCTCCTATGGCATAACTTGCTATCATATCACTGCAGCAACAGTGAACGGTTTTTAAGTGTTTCTTTCGTCTCAGTATAACAATAAAATTTACTACACTACGGGCCATTAAAATTTCTACCACGAAGATGACGTACTACAACGCGAAATTTAACCAACGGGAAGAAGATGCTGTGATATGCAAATTATCAGCTTTTCAGAGCATTCACACAAGGCTGGCGCCGATGCTGACATGAGGAAACTTTACAACCGATTTCTCATACACTAACAGCGTTGCCTGGTGAAACGTTGTTGTGATATAGGTCGCCTATCGCGACTGCGGTTTATCGTATCGCGACTTGCTGCTCGTGTTGGTCGATATCCAATGACTGTTAGCACAATCGGTGGGTTCAGGAGGGTAATACAGAATGCCGTGCTGGATCCCAGAGGCCTCCTATCACTAGCAGTCGAGATGACAGGCATCTTATCCGCATGGCTGTAACGGATCGTGCAGCCACGTCTCGATCCCTGAGTCAACAGATGGGGACGTTTGCAAGACAACAACCATCTGCACGAACAGCTGGACAATGTTGGCAGCAACATGGACTATCAGCTCGGAGACCAAGGCTGCGGTTACCCTTGACGCTGCATCACAGGCAGGAGCGCCTGCGTTGGTGTACTCAGCGACGAATCTGGGTGCACGAATGGCAAAACGTCATTTTTTCTGATGAATCCAGGTTCTGTTTACAGCATCATGACGGTCACATCCGTGTTTGGCGACATCGCGGTGAACGCACATTGGAAGCGTGTATTCGTCATCGCCATACTGGCGTATCACCCGGTGTGATGGTATGGTGTGCTATTGGTTACACGTCTCGGTCACCTATTGTTCGCATTGACAGCACTTTGAACAGTGGACGTTACATTTCAGATGTGTTACGACCTGTGGCTCTACCCTTCATTCGATCTCTGCGAAACCCTACATTTCAGCAGGACAATGCACGACCGCATGTTGCAGGTCCTGTACGGGCCTTTCTGGATACAGAAAATGTTCGACTGCTGTCCTGGCCAGCACATTCTCCAGATCTCTCACCAATTGAAAACGTCAGGTCAATGCTGGCCGAGCAACTGGCTCGTCACAATACGCCAATCACTACTCTTGATGAACTGTGGTATCGTGTTGAAGCTGCATGGGCAGTTGTACCTGTACTAGCCATCCAGACTGTGTTTGGCTCAATGCCCAGGCGTGTCGAGGCCGTTATTACGGCCAGAGGTGGTGGTTCTGGGTACTGATTTATCAGGATCTATGCACCCAAATTGCGTGAAAATGTAATCACATGTCAGTTCTAGTAAAATATATTTGTCCACTGAATACCCGTTTATCATCTGCATTTCTTCTTGGTGTAGCCTATTTAATGGGCAGTAGCTTATTTCCGTAACCGATATTGTCCCAGTAAATGAAATGGCACAGTTGTTGATTTCGGGATTAGTCTCTGGAGCGATCTTACTTAGATGGCATGATCATATTGTGGAAGATAAGCCAAAAAGTTTTATTATCATCACCGTTGCCACCACTGGTCAGATGCACTTGCTTCTTTCGATCCATTAGCGTACTTGTTTCTTTCGCCAGTTACCTGTTCCTCCTTACTGATGATCCGTGACGTGTAGCGTTAGCAGATTATGAAATTGTGGCAATCCTTGAGGGTATTTTCGTTCTGTCGTTGCAACTACAAACAATGTGTTTTTTCCACCAGGCACGTTTCACTTTATTGACGTAAAGCATTATCTGGTCTAGGCTGTAATTAATTTGTTTACATTTTTTCTGTCTTAAAATCAAATCAAAGTGTAAACAACTTAATTACAGACCACTGATGATGCTTTATCTCTATAAAGCGAAATGCGTCTGATGAAAACGACATACATTTTTGTAGTTGCAACGACAGAACGAAAGTACCCTGAGGAATGAAACCGACTACGGACAATATGACCACACAAACGAAGAATTGAAGGCAATCCATTAAATATCTATGTTGGTGTCGTTATTGAGCGTAAATCTTTTTTTCTTCGTTCTTCTTTTCGGATGCAGTATATGTTCGACAACGTTTAATTTTCATAGATATTTAATTCATTCACCCGAATTTACTTATCTACATTTCGACATGAAAGTCGTAGCTCTGGTAATCGTTGTATAAGCTTACAATAATTCTAATATTTTATTCTTCACCATATTCCTGCCGTTATTTGTTTCACTGGCCTAACTCGCCAAATGTACAGAGTTTTAAAAAACTTGTACTGTCCTGCCGTTACACAGATTTCTTTTTTTTGGTATCATGTAATTGTTTATCCGTAGTACGGCGGTATATAGGTTTCTACCTCTATTATTTCGAAGCTATAGCTTATTTAGCCAACGGCCTTGCCGCAGTGGTAAAACCGGTTCCCGTCAGATGACCGAATTTAAGCGCTGTCGGGCTGGACTAGTACTTGGATGGGTGACCATCCGGCCTGCCGAGCACTGTTGGCAAGCGGGGTGCACTTAGCCCTTGTGAGGCAAACTGAAGAGTTACTTGATTGAGAAGTAGCGGCTCCGGTCTCGTAAACTGACATACGGCCGGGAGAGCGATGTGCTGAGCACATGCTCCTCCATATACGCATCCAGTGACGCCTGTGGTCTGAGGATGACACGGCGGCCAGTAGGTACCGTTGGACCTTCCAAGGCCTATTCGGACTGAGTTATAGCGTATTTTGAGCTTGTTGAATGAATGATTGGTAATTATAAATCATTTTCAGTTGTCTCATCGTTGTGATGAGGGTGGAAAAAGCAGGAAAGAAGATTGGAGTTTAACAACCAATAGGCAAAGGGGTCATTAGAGACAGCGCATGTGCTCAGATTAGTGAAGAATGAGTAATGAAACTGACCGTGTTTCCTTTTCAGAGAAACCAACGCTGCATTTTTGTGGAGTGACTTGGAAAATCCTCGGTAAACGTAAATCTGGATGACCGGACGCGGATTTGAACTTTCGTCCTTCCGAATGCGAGTCCAGTGTGCTAACCACTGCACCGCTTCGCTCGGTGGTTGAATACTGTCATATATATGTCCTCAGAAATGCAGAAAATCTCATTATTTGTTATTTATATGAAATAATCTAAACTGCTCGCTTTCCTGTCGATTTCTTGTACTGTAAAATTGCGTCTAACTATTATTTTTATGTCGCGGAAAAGTTCTTCAAAGTGTATCATTTCAAAGGAAAGGGCGATCAGTTTTACTACAGACATGAATTTGCACTCCTTTGAAACGCAAAAACGATTGAGCTTGAGCGCAACTACACGGGAAACGAAATGATAGAACGTTTTAACGGTAGAAGCATTGGATGCAGAAGTGTGGGGGCTCATGAGGTTTGCTGTTTGAAGGCGACTTTTACTAACACAAAATGCTTAGTGCATAATCGAGATTTCAGTTCGCACACAAAATCCTGAAGTGCCAGCACTTTGGCAACTATGGACGACAACGGATACTGCATGGCTCATTACTTCTGCAAAGAACTTCCAACGACTTGATGAGTCCATGCCACGTCGAGGCAAAAGGAGTCCAATACGATATTAGGACGTACTCCATGACTTATTTCATTTCTGTGTATGTAAAGACAGTTTCGTCGAAAAGGGATCTAATCCCTTGAAAGTGGACCGTGTTCAGCGTAGAACCGGCAATTACTCTTAATTGAAGCCGATGTCTATGTGGATAGAATCTACCTATAGATTCTTACACACTCCAGAACTCTTCAAAAAAGATAAGTCCCCGCCGCAGCCGCAGTGGTCCACAAACCCACGACGTCTACCGCAGTCCATTTCACCCCTCCGCCGCCCCACACCGAACCCAGGGTTATTGTGCGGTTCGGCCCCCGGTGGAGCCTCCAGGGAACGTCTCACACCAGACCAGTGTAGCCCCCATGTTTGCGTGGTAGAGTAGCCGAGGCGGAATAAGGGGAACCAGCCCGCATTCGTCGAGGCAGATGGAAAACCGCCTAAAAACCATCCACAGACTGGCCGGCTTACCTTACCTCGACACAAGTCCGCCAGGCGGATTCGTGCCGGGGACAAGGCGCTCCTTGCCGCTCCGGAAAGTCGTGCGTTAGAGCGCTCGACTGACCGGGCGGGCCACCTCCGTATAGTAAAGCTTTTTCTCAGTCGGATGTCAACATTCAGTTTTCACTGGCACTACATCGCACTACCTACGTGGTATCATGCTTGCCTAGCGTGAATCTTGAATAAGAAAAGGTTAAGTAATAGATATATACGGAGTTTAATAGCAACGAGTGGAGGAGAATCTTAAATTTTCACAATTTTTTGCTTTCAGCTCTACGAATCTTTGGTGACAGTGGTATCCAAGTATAAGTTTGCTATAAAAAGCGGCTAGTTAAACTCAAGAGTTTAAATAAATTTTTAGTTAAGTGGTATCGGCCTTCCACTCTTTTTGCAAAGAACATTTAAATCACACATTTTACGCGAATACTTTTCGGTACATAATAAAAAGCATTGCTACGACCTTTTTTAACCAGATATTTACGTGTTATTGCCTGTGACGTTGCTAAGTGGAGCAAACTGCAGGGAACTGTCGGTAGAGGATAAGCAGTAAAGAAGGTCGTGTTGAAATATAGCTTAGCTGAGCGCTATAGGCCGCTGCAGTTATGGACTGTGCGGCAGATCCCGGCGGAGGTTCGAGTCCTCCCTCGGGCATGGGTGTGTGTGTTTGTCCTTAGGATAATTTAGGTTCAAGCTGCTTGTGATGCCATTCGGTTGCAGGATTAGACAAGTGAATGTGTGCATCAGTCACTGCTGCGTCATGTTGCCTGTTGCTTACAGGCCCATGTGCACCACTTCGGTCGCCATGTCTATAGGTGGTCACATCACAGCACATCGCACGCTATCGTATGGGTATGATGAAATAATGAATACGCTGCAGACCAGACACCATGCATTTCCGATCCCATGTCTACACGACCTGTTTTGCTAGTTATCAACTCAGGGATAGCTTTTTCCTGTTTTTCAAATTTAGAAAAGTCTGCTTGTATAAATTTCTCTTTTCCTCATACGTGAAAAATGTAATCTCTTTGATTTATCATGGCTTACTTCTTTTTTAGAAGGGTTTCTGGACATCTTTAGGAAAGCTAGTTTCAAATATGCTATGAAGTAAGTTTTATCCATTTTAAGCACGTGAGGTAGGGATTGTTATATTTTAACAGTAATGATTGGTAGCAGTCAGCTTCACTGTCCTATACAAGACTCAACGACGCGTTTAGAGACAATTCTCCCATTATCGGGTTGTCACACTTATCTCATGAGGTTAGAGTACAAAAAATCTACATTTGCTGCATTCATAAAATGAAATAAAACAAAAACACAATGGACAGTGTTAAATTTAACGTTAAAATCGTCGACGTCTGTTAGCAGAGGTCTCATCTCAGGGCGCCACTGCACCAGGTCGCATTCATCTGATCTGCTACGGACTCCGCGAGTGTCAAATCGACGCTTCTCCAGTTTTCCGGGGGTGTTGTTGACTGAAAATCCCGCATTACTACTGTGTGAACCTGCCAATTTGTTCATCCATAAGGCTATTCTACTAGTCGGCCACTTTTCCTCCCTTCAGTGGTGCTATCTTGTGTCTTGTCTATGATTTCCTGACAATAATTACAAAGACCCGTTAAGAAAGAATATTCTATTCCTTAAACGGGATGGCATTTTTCACAAGTACAGTTCGGAAAAGCTGACCAGTCGCAGTTACATACTCTGAATTCATGTTTATGACTCTCGTATCGGATTGAAAACGTTCTTCCCGTCTGCGCAGTTCACTTTGCATAGCAGGACGTGTAGCATATTTTATAGACTCACATTCATTGAGACTTATATTTTAACCAATATCGCGCTTCAGCCTTTCTTTAACTAGATTATTTTCTGGAATTCTATTTCGACATCGAAAGTTTTAAAAATGTTTCCGACCTTTCGCGAGTACCGCAGTATGGCTTGTGACAACTTTCACTTTTTCTTCATTGAGATTAATCTTTCTCCTTTTCTCTGTTTGAACACCAATTTAATAATAATGTCTGCTTTGTAACCGTCACTAACCGCTGTCTTCTGACTGTTGTTTTGTTCCATCTCTTTGTCCTTTCTGCTCACTGGTACATTGATTGACTGCCCTGCGTATTAAGCTTCAAAGGGCAGCCCTCTTTATAGGCCTGTGAATGGCGTAAGTCGTTGGCATCTACAACATAAGAATACAGCAAATGCGTGCTCATTGCCCTGGTTTTTAATGTTCAAATCAAGGAGTCGCAAATGGCTGTCAGTTTCGTGCTCCACGGTAAGCTCAATTTTACTATGTACGTCGCTAAGCGTTTATACATCCGCTCTTATTTTTATCAGGACCATTATACACTGTTGCTTGTTGTGAGGAAGATGTAAAGTAAAACAAAAACTTTTGGTAATTTCATAGTTTTATGTTACAATTTTAATAGTAATAATAATTTGTCTAATACGGCGTATTTGGGTATAAAGTTAGGTTCTCTTATTGAGATAAACTTAATATTCATGGAGTTTTCAGTCGAATTAGATGATTAAACTGTAGCTTTCACTCGTGCCAATATTTATTGTGCATATAATGAAACTAAAAATTTTACTTATTTAGTCTTATTTGCAATAATTAGTCTTAGCAGGTCACAATTTGTGCAGAAAGTGTTGTGGTAACATTATTTCTATGAAATAACCATAATAAAGGTTTAGAATACTGTGGGAAAATGACAGTGATGAACTCACTTTCGAATAGTACACATATTTAAATACGAGACATTAAGCAAATGCAAACATAAAGGTTAATAAATAGTTTTAAGTTGTGGTGATAGTGTCCTCCAAATTTAGTGGAAATGATAGCTTTGAAGTTGAAATACATATAAACATACTGCATGGGGGTTTAATTAAAAATATTAATGAATAAATGCAATAATTTTAGTAGCTGTGTGACCGGTTACGAAGTCTCGTAACCGGTTGGCCCTGACTAGTATTAGCACGCAATCTGACTGCATAAAATAAAAATAAAGAATGACAAGGAATTTCCATTAACACAATTGAATAATTAAGTCCCCAGAAACTATAAAAGCTACGAAACAACAAAGCACAAGTGTAACTGCTCTGTGTGTGGTAGTGTGACTCAACGTACATGTATCTGTCTCGGTTCTTCCTCAATAGGACAAGATATTATAAACACCATTTACAATGAACTAATTGAAAAACCAGAAATACTATAATTGCACATAGAAATCAGAATTACAAGTCTAATAAATAACACGAGCCAGATGCTTTGTTGACTGTACCTGTGAGGAGAAGGCATAGTCATTAAAGAAAACTGTAATACCTGTTTACCTCATTATATATTGACAAAAAATTTCCATTACACCAGCATCATAAATCAAAAGCCCATCTCCTTTCTCAAATACTCTCTGACAATTGCAACTTCTTCCATCTACACATTACACCAACCGGACAGCATCTACTCTCTTGCCCAACAGATCAACAACTGCCCTCGACATCCTCTAAACTACTACTGCACCAGTGGAGGCGGCGGAATAATAATCTTTGGCGCAATCTCTGGCACTGTGACTCAGTGTAGCCACCTTTCAATACCCATAAAATGTTATGAACATTAAAATATGAAAGCACTGCGTAAAGATAAACCAATTTCCAAATTTTCGATGTGAAGAATTACATTAGTATAATTTTGGTGCTATATGAATAAATGTATCTAAAATATTATAACTGACAAAGTGAGAAAAGTAAATAAGAAGCGTCACAGCACTATGAAACTGGAGACGTACATCTCCGTTGCAAATCACAAACGTGTGTCAGTCATTAGAAATTGATCTCAAACTAGATTCTTTCATGTTCACAAGGACTTCCATGTGCGCAGTTCCATTCAGCTGGCAAACCATCATATTTAAGGGAATAATTTCTATTCGATTCACCTGCAGTGATACGTGAACTGCAAAAAGAACCAATTACCGTGCTGTCGTGCAACCGCAACCACAACAACAACAATGTTAAATCATTAGTCTATATACGGGCTTTGGATAAGTGTATTTAAACATGAATTAATTTAATTGCCAATGAAATCGTTGCGGTAAATAGTGCATATAACCCGTCGAACAACTAACTAGCTTACTCTGTAACCAATTTGTTCGACATTTAATCATCTATAGAGGCATAGTGCCGTCATAAAGTGAGAGCTCAGTTTCAAGGAAATTCTCGAAGCACGTCGCTTGCACAATTTACCCAGACGACATGCGACGTCCAGTCAAAGATAAGGACAATCCAGAAGAAGAACATCTTACGTTAAGAGACGTCTCTACATGTAACGTTCACTTTAAAGCTAGTTTACTGGGAACCATCTTTGAAGGCTTTTGTGCCATAATATCTAGAACATGACTACGACTCTGTTTTTCTAAATGCGACACAAAACCTCGCCAACATCATCTGCAGCTTAACAGGTTGATTCTGTTCCTCTTACAACTCTGAATGGCATACTACGATGTAGCCCATTTTTGATTGATGACGAAGATAGAACGATTGGGTCTATCCTGAGGGATGTATCCTGTATCGATATATGTTTTGTGGAACGGGGTCAAGTATATTAAGATGGCGAGTAAGTGTTAAAAAAATACGAAAGCAGCATTTGTGCTCCCCACAGTTTTTATGCAGGACCAAATGTACTCGTTTCGCTGACGATGTTGTTGTACAGAGACAAGTATGGTGGATCTACCTCTTGAGGGAATGCAGAACTACCTATACAGTGTTACCTCGAGATATACTGAAAGGCTACTCTCTTAGGATCTGAATACTATAAGTTCTTCACTAGAATAAAGAGACAGAAAGATAACTCTACACTATCCGTTTACAAGATATGTGATAGGCTCTGGAGTGGATCCCACCGTATAGTATGTTCACGTTACTCTATGAAGTGCTATTTAAAAGGCCCATCACGGGAAATAAATAGGAAGAGCTAGAGCTAAAGCGACTTGCGAAAGTGCAGAGACTCGCATAAAAGGAATCCTACTCTGGAGTTCTGCTCCAGCTTTTGGATGATCAAGTAAGCATGACAGCAGAAATCTAAAATTTAAGGGACACTATCCTACGAAAGAGCAGCGGAAATGCTTAGAAACCGTCTTGTGTGAGTTTAGAGAATCAGTGTTCGTGGAGTAACACATGGTATGGTTTGCACTCCAAGAGCATGAAATTACTGCGTGGTTCCGTGTGCTCTGCCACAGTCGCAACAATCGAATACTATCTCCTGCTGGAGTATCAGGTTACTTCCCTGTTTCTGTTGATGTCCACCTTATTCTTTCTTCTCTTGTCATCTTAATATGGGACACGCTCTCAGAGATTTTCTGAAAGCTGTGCCCTGGACACATCTGTATGAGGATAATCTTATGCTGGCTATTGAAGACTAGTCCTAGCGTGTGAAAACCATCTTTAACAGTGCGAGCTACGCTTCAGTGTATAGAAGAGTGAATACCTGTCAACACAGTCAAATAACAGGGACATCTGCAACATGTATGGTATATACAGGGTGTTTCAAAAATGACCGGTATATTTGAAACGGCAATAAAAACTAAACGAGCAGCGATAGAAATACACCGTTTGTTGCAATATGCTTGGGACAACAGTACATTTTCAGGCGGACAAACTTTCGAAATTACAGTAGTTACAATTTTCAACAACAGATGGCGCTGCAAGTGATGTGAAAGATATAGAAGACAACGCAGTCTGTGGGTGCGCCATTCTGTACGTCGTCTTTCTGCTGTAAGCGTGTGCTGTTCACAACGTGCAAGTGTGCTGTAGACAACATGGTTTATTCCTTAGAACAGAGGATTTTTCTGGTGTTGGGATTCCACCGCCTAGAACACAGTGTTGTTGCAACAAGACGAAGTTTTCAACGGAGGTTTAATGTAACCAAAGGACCGAAAAGCGATACAATAAAGGATCTGTCTGAAAAATTTCAACGGACTGGCAACGTGACGGATGAACTTGCCGGAAAGGTAGGGCGACCGCGTACGGCAACCACAGAGGGCAACGCGCAGCTAGTGCAGCAGGTGATCCAACAGCGGCCTCGGGTTTCCGTTCGCCGTGTTGCAGCTGCGGTCCAAATGACGCCAACGTCCACGTATCGTCTCATGCGCCAGAGTTTACACCTCTATCCATACAAAATTCAAACGCGGCAACCCCTCAGCGCCGCTACCATTGCTGCACGAGAGACATTCGCTAACGATATAGTGCACAGGGTTGATGACGGGGATATGCATGTGGGCAGCATTTGGTTTACTGACGAAGCTTATTTTTACCTGGACGGCTTCATCAATAAACAGAACTGGCGCAAATGGGGAACCAAAAAGCCCCATGTTGCAGTCCCATCGTCCCTGCATCCTCAAAAAGTACTGGTCTGTGCCGCCATTTCTTCCAAAGGAATCATTGGCCCATTTTTCAGATCCGAAACGATTACTGCATCACGCTATCTGGACATTCTTCGTGAATTTGTGGCGGTACAAACTGCCTTAGACGACACTGCGAACACCTCGTGGTTTATGCAAGATGGTGCCCGGCCACATCGCACGGCCGACGTCTTTAATTTCCTGAATGAATATTTCGATGATCGTGTGATTGCTTTGGGCTATCCGAAACATACAGGAGGCGGCGTGGATTGGCCTCCCTATTCGCCAGACATGAACCCCTGTGACTTCTTTCTGTGGGGACACTTGAAAGACCAGGTGTACCGCCAGAATCCAGAAACAATTGAACAGCTGAAGCAGTACATCTCATCTGCATGTGAAGCCATTCCGCCAGACACGTTGTCAAAGGTTTCGGGTAATTTCGTTCAGAGACTACGCCATATTATTGCTACGCATGGTGGATATGCGGAAAATATCGTACTATAGAGTTTCCCAGACCGCAGCGCCATCTGTTGTTGAAAATTGTAACTACTGTAATTTCGAAAGTTTGTCTGCCTGAAAATGTACTGTTGTCCCAAGCATATTGCAACATACGGTGTATTTCTATCGCTGCTCGTTTAGTTTTTATTGCCGTTTCAAATATACCGGTCATTTTTGAAACACCCTGTATCTGTCAATGATAAATATCTGCAAGTGCCTTGCGTCTAAAATACGGCGTACTCATTCCCGAAATCACAAATATCATTAGCAATGCCTAGCTTTAACAGCCGACAATAATTGATGTTCCTTGTTTTCAGAAGATCCCGGATCGACACAAATCAAAAATATACCGCCCGTCGAACGGCCCTGTTGCCCTATGCGGTGTAGTGTGTTGGTTCGCAAACGGAGTGGCATGTATCGTTGAGAATAAGAGGGGAAGCTGTGTAAGGTGGTATGAACATGTAATTCTAGAAGATCAATAAACGACAGCAAAACGGGGTTTCTGTCGCAGATAGATGGTATGATACGTAATGTCCAGATAGCGTGATGCAGCTGTGTGGCTGGATTGAAGAGTTTTTAGCAAACAGAACACAGCATGTTGTTATCAATGGAGAGACGTCAACAGACGTTAAAGTAACCTCTGGCGTGCCACAAGGGAGCGTTATGGGACCATTGCTTTTCACAATATATATAAATGACCTGGTAGATAGTGTCGGAAGTTCCATGCGGCTTTTCGCGGATGATGCTGTGGTATACAGGGAAGTTGCAGCATTAGAAAATTGTAGCGAAATGCAGGAAGATCTGCAGCGGATAGGCACTTGGTGCAGGGAGTGGCAACTGACCCTTAACATAGACAAATGTAATGTATTGCGAATACATAGAAAGAAGGATCCTTTATTGTATGATTATATGATAGCGAAACAAACGCTGGTAGCAGTTACTTCTGTAAAATATCTGGGAGTATGCGTGCGGAACGATTTGAAGTGGAATGATCATATAAAATTAATTGTTGGTAAGGCGGGTACCAGGTTGAGATTCATTGGGAGAGTGCTTAGAAAATGTAGTCCATCAACAAAGGAGGTGGCTTACAAAACACTCGTTCGACCTATACTTGAGTATTGCTCATCAGTGTGGGATCCGTACCAGATCGGTCTGACGGAGGAGATAGAGAAGATCCAAAGAAGAGCGGCGCGTTTCGTCACAGGGTTATTTGGTAACCGTGATAGCGTTACGGAGATGTTTAATAAACTCAAGTGGCAGACTCTGCAAGAGAGGCGCTCTGCATCGCGGTGTAGCTTGCTCGCCAGGTTTCGAGAGGGTGCGTTTCTGGATGAGGTATCGAATATATTACTTCCCCCTACTTATACCTCCCGAGGAGATCACGAATGTAAAATTAGAGAGATTAGAGCGCGCACGGAGGCTTTCAGACAGTCGTTCTTCCCGCGAACCATACGCGACTGGAACAGGAAAGGCAGGTAATGACAGTGGCACGTAAAGTGCCCTCCGCCACACACCGTTGGGTGGCTTGCGGAGTATCAGTGTAGATGTAGATGTAGATGGGGGACCGTGGGAACGTTGACTTGACACCCTCCATGTATACCACAAGATAGCAGGTCTCCAACCTCACCAAGCACGTGATCGTACATAGTGGTGACAGTCAGCCAAATAAGCGGACTCCGCTATATGCTGGGGAAGAAGGAGAAGAAGAAGAAGAAGAGGAAGTCCAAGGACAAGCAAAAGAAGGTATTCGAGGAGAACAATTCCACTGCTATCGTCGAATATGGCACACAGGAACCAGAAGAATAAATTAAGAGATATATGACCATACGTACCGAGAGATGCAGACAGGTATCTTTCTCTCACACCATACTCGAATAGAATAATTCAGAAATACGAGTATATTAATAGCGGCGTGACTTTTCTCTGTTCGGGGGTTATAGAGTAAATTCGATACGCATGTTCACTTACGTTATGTTTTTTACGGATCTCTACAAATATTGCACGCTAACAGCTGTTTCACTTCCACTCTTGTTTAAGGTTGTTACTCGTACCACACTTTTTTTTAGCGTGATACATTTGTGACGTTATGCTATTTCGGCGTTTCAGTGTGCACCACAGGCTTTCGCTTATAGCTCCCTGGGCGGTGAATTAAAATTGTCCGATGCGCACCAGGAATACTCGCACAATGCGATAATCAATAGCCGCTGTGTTAAAACTGGAAAATTCCGTTCATTTAATAAGTTACTTGATGCCGTGGCTTTATAGAGATAATTTAAGAGTCAATAATGCAATGCAACGTATTACCAGAGTAGTTTTACAAATTTATTGAGGCATCGCCAACCATTTGACATGGACGCTGACCCCTAGGGTATTATCCTGTGTGGAGCTGATACATTATGTTGTTGTGGAGCTGATACATTATGTTGTACGCTAGCAGCATTGATATTGAGCTCATGCATATTCACAGATTTTTTAAAAAAGAAAAAGAACACGGGGTTATTAGTTTGTAGGAACTATTTCGACTACATATATTTGCAGCAATACTGTGCTACGTTTTTGGCCAGATCGTCATGATGTTGAATTCATCAACTTTTACGCCACTTATGCAGATGCCATTCAGTGTTGTCTATAAGATAGCGTAATGACGCAATAGAATCCGCAGAAAATATGACGATGGCCGTATAAGCGTACGCTCATATTATGCAAAGAATTATTTAAGAATGTCAACTCAGCATATGATTGTAAGATGCAAGGGTAAAGCTGATAAATAGCCAGAAATGATCAGACTCATTCATCAGACAGGTATGAAAAGTAAACTAGTGGAAAATTTAACAGCTGGGAGCTAGATTAAATTAAGAAAGAATGTCATAATCTTACGGAGTAAAATTATGCTAGCAAAGTTGAAAGGGGTAATTATGAAACGAAAGTACGTACATAAACAGAAAAAGATATCGAGGCTTCACGAGAACAATGTTTGTTCTGAAAGAGCTTGAGATGATTCAAGTTCTATTTTTTTTCACATGATTCAAGTAATCGGACGCACCAGAAAGTTAAATCAAGCCACTTCATTATAGTTTCAGCTGTGATACAAGAGCACTGCCAATGGCCGATTCAGGCCTTCTTATTTTCATTAACCATCAATCAGTCCTTTAGCAGAGATAGTTCGACGACCTACTTTGCATTTTTCGGAGACAACCGATGCCAGCCGATACAGAATTCGCGAGACCACTCGCCTTTCCGTTATGCTGAAGTGCAAAGCCTTGCTGGCTCTTACATAACATTACAGGCAAGGAACACTGTGAGACCAAGATACTGTCAACCCACCGGCGTTCCTACTATAACTTACAGGAAACAAGAAGTGCGATACCAACTGGATCGAAGTTAAGAGTAAACAAAAGAGGAATTTTAAGCAAAAATGCTTTAACAAAAAAGGGCAAGTATCTTCTACCATAAAACGTGGAAAGAAAATAGTTGTCTACGAACGTCAAAACTTATAATAACAACATTCTTCGTGACAGGAGGTTTGCATTAACACGTGAGCTGGAGCTCATAAATCGAGTTAGTAACTGATCTGCAGTTCTATTTTTCCCACAGCGTTTTAAGCTCTTCACGACTGTCACATTGTCACATTCTTTCCTACATTCTTGTCATCGTCCTTCCAGTGTATGGAGATAATAATAATAATAATAATAATAATAATTGCATGGAGATACCAATAATAATAATACGAATTTATTAGGCATTTCCAAGGGACGCCCGTTGGGTCGTTAACCCTTTCAGACCTGAATTTTTTTCTGGCGGTAGAAAAGTTTTATTTCATGCTGTATTGCTTTTAGGTGATTTTTTTTAATGATTTTAGATGCAAGATTTATATAAAATTATGTACCCTTTTCAAAATATACTTTGTACACTTGGCTTCTTTTTATGGACTAAAATAACTAATTTTGAAATATTCACTGTTGTAATGAATAAGCTGGTCATTCAATAATTATCACCCAATATAACAAAAATAATACTATTCATAAGAACATTGGAATATAACTAACCAACGACTTCCGCATAATCTGGTGGTCACAATCCACTACATACTGCTACGGTGACGTGATATTTGTTATAGTGAAGCCCAACAGTTGGCAGCACTTGCACATGATAAAAAGACTGAACATTCACAAATATGTACACGAGGTTTACATGGGAAAAATATTTCTGTTCCAACTAAGAGGCAGTAAAATTTAATGTACACAATTGTAGCCAGTGGGTCTGAAAGGGTTAAAGAGCCTATAGCGATACCTTCAGAGAAAGATGAGACAAAACGCTTAATCCTATATAATCGGCGGTATTAAAGTGAATTTATGTCTACAAGTGAATAATGATATCACTTAATGTGGTGTCTTAGTTGTACTAAAATCGAGATAAATTTTTCCTGTTATTTCTGTCAAATGTTTACGTAAATAGAAAAACAGCCACTAATAGCACTTATTCCTTGGCGAAACTGACTGGAGGAATACTGTTTTTCACCCCACTCCCCCTTGCCCCCCACGTTACGAAGCTCTAGAGGCTACAGAAAATATGCTCTGACTGTGGAAATGCAGGTAGCCACTCAGATGAGGGATGTGTGAGATATCTTTAGAAATCGCAGAAATCCAGTTGTGATTCACTACTCCTTTAGTGATACCCTGACAGTTTAAGTGAACAGCCAATAATGACACGTAGAAGAAGGTGTAAGTAGCTGTATAACGAACACCAACTTCGCTTAACGGAGGTTTATTTTGCACTTGCACACACAAGAGCTCGGAGCGAACTGCCTCGGGGCAGAACACACATAGTATATATACAGTTACAGAACAATCCAGTACAATGATTCTTGACATTTGTGGATACTTCTAGAATAACCTCGAAGCGTGTATACAAATTAAAATTCTACAGTCCACTTGAGTTTTGAACACATGGAACTCCATGAAACAGTTCTGTGTCATAACCAATACACCACGCTGCTATTCAGCTTCTGCTGCGACATTGCTCCCTCCTCAAGAGAACAACGTCTCGGTGTTAAGTAGTCCTAGTTCGGGAACGAGTCATCGGTCCTGCATACTCCGACTCCCGATGACTGATGCTCTCCCTGGCAGTGATTTTCTTAGAACTTCTTTTGCCGCTACGCTCTTCGTCACCTTTCCACTTGTTGTCTACCGCTGGAGCTTCGAATTTACCCTGGGCTGCAGGATCCTTATAGGGCTTCATTCGAAGGACGTGGACCGTATCTCAGATCTTTCGTCGTCTTGTGTCGGGGTCGAAATCTTCAACTTCATAAGAAACATCAGACAACTGTCTTACAACCTCATAACGTCCAAAGTAGCACCTGAGGAGCTTCTCAGAGAGACCAACCTTCCGAACAGGAGTGAAGTTCCAGACGAGGTCACCAGGCTGGTAGACAACAGGGTGGTGGTTCGTTTTCTTGAGTCTCCAGCGTTCGGAGTCGAGATAACTGCCGAGCTCCTCAGCTCCGGTTAACACCTGGCCGATGTAGTCGTAGTCCACGTCATCAGGACACGCAGTGTCCATCATCATAGTCGCCTCACGCCCATTCACCAGGAAAAAATGGCGTAAATCCTGTGCTGTCTTGTTTGGCAGTGTTGTAGGCAAACGTCGCGAAAGGTAGCACCTCATCCAGTTGCTCTGCTAAACATTGACGAACATTGATAGCATGTCGTCCAAGGTCTTATTAAGGCGTCCAGTAAGCCCGGTAGTTTGTGGATGGTAGGCAGTCGTCATGTGATGAGTAATGTTGCACCGACGGTTTATCTCTGTCAGAAGATTCGATTGAAAAACTTTCCCTCGATCTATAGTTAACGACCTTGGGGCACCATGTCTTAATAAAATGTCTTCCACGATGAATTTGGCTACCTCGAGTGCCTCGGCTGTTTTCACGGCTTTTGTAATGGCATAGCGTGTCAGATAATCAGTGCAAACAATAAACCATCTATTTCCACTAGCAGACGTTGGAAATCGTCCGAGGAGGTCAATACCAACACGCTGGAAAGGCGTTTCGGCTGGTGGAATTCGTATGAGTCGGTCAGGTGGTTTCTGAGGAACTGTCTTTCTCCTCTGGCACTCTCGACAGTGCGACACATAGTGACGGACACTCCGAAATAAACCTGGCCAGAAAAATCTCTTGCGAATCCTATCGCATGTCTTAATAAGTCCTAAATATCCGGCCTCAGATGTGTCATGGAATTTCTGTAGAACATCTAAGCGCATATGTTTAGGAATAACTGGTAGCCACCTCTTTCGAAACGGATCAAAGTTTTCCTTGCAAAGTAATCCATTAACTGCCTTAAACTGTCCTTTCACATCCTCTGACCAATTTAAGGCAAGCATAATTTGAGATATCTTGCTCAGCAAAGAGATACTGGAGTGCGGCGAGACAGTCACTATCTTCATCAAAGTCTTGATGGTCCTGCAAAGGGTTTCTTGAGAGACAATCATCATCTTGGTGTTTTCTTCCACTTTTGTACACTATGGTAATGTCATACTCTTGAAGAAGTAGTGAACACCTAGCAAGTCGTCCTGTTGGATCCTCTAGATCTGCTAACCAACAAAGAGAATGATGGTCTGTAACAACTGTGAATGGCCTTCCATAGAGATACTGTCGAAATTTGTACATGGCCCAGATCACAGCAAGACATTTTCTTTCTGTAGGTGAGCAGTTTCTCTCGGCATTGTCCCAGAAGTATAGGCTATAACCTTCTCTTTTCCATCCGAAATTTGCACCAGAACAGAACCGATTCCATCCCCTCTGGCATCTGTGTGTAGTTCTGTAGGTACTCTCTGGTCATACAGACCAAGTACAGGGTCACTTGTCAGAGCTTTTCGCAGCACATCGAAAGAATCTTGTTGAGCACAACTCCTGGAGTAGCCTGGCTTTGATACAAAAATCTTTGATAAAACGACGGTAATAAGAACATAATCCGATAAAGCTTCTCACATCTCTAATACTTTCAGGAATAGGAAATTCCGTTATAGATCACATCTTTTCTGGGTCGGGCCGCACACCTTCGTTTGACACAAGGTGTCCAAGTATTTTGATTTCTTTTGCTCCGAAGTGATACTCTCTTGGATTAAGTTTCAGTCCGCTTTGTTGGAGACACTTAAGAAAGGCCCTCAGTCTTTTTATGTGTTCATCAAATGCCTCTGAGAACACTGTAATGTCATCTAAATAACAAAGGCACATCGTCCACTTCTTGTGACCTAGAAGATTAGCCATCATCCGTTCAAAAGCTGCTGGTGCATTACACAAGCCAATCGGCATCACCTTCACACATTCCCTTCGGGGTGATGAATGTAGTTTTCTCACGATCAGCCTCATCTACTTCGATTTGCGAGTATCACGAGTACATGTCCATGGCTGAGAAAGACTTAGCCCCTTCAGATAATCTAGTGTATCGTCAATTCGTGGAAGAGAGTAAACGTCATAATCTAGTGTATCGTCAATTCGTGGAAGAGAGTAAACGTCATTTTTAGTTATTAAGCTTCCTGTAATCAACATAAAAGCGCCAACTGCCATCCTTCTCCCTGACAAGGACCCCCGGTGACGACCATGGGCTCTGCGAAGGCTGAATGATGTCATTCTTCATCGTTTTCTCTACCTCGTCGCGGATTATTCGACGTTCCGTTGCTGACATACGGTATGGTCTCTGGCCTATTGGTTGATGGTCTCCAGTGCTAATCCGGTGTTTCACCGTCTATTTGTCTAATTTGATCTTCACCTGTGGATTGAAGAATTAAGGGAACTCTTGAAGAATGGCACTTATCTCCTTCTGTTGTTCCTTAGTGAAATTTGGTGATAGTCGAACTAGAAGATCTTGTCTCGTAGTGGCAGCGCTAATTTCGCCCACAGACTCGGCATGGGAGGTTTCTATGACACTCAGCTGCTCTGCTATTAACGGCTGAGCGTTTGCTACACACATGAGTCTTGGAAGGGTCTGTGGTTCTCGGCGACAGTTAGCTATCCACAATACACCGAATCTGTTCTTAAACGAGACGACAGAGGCTAGGATGACCAATTTATTCTTCAGTGGGATGCTTCTCTTACATTCCACTACAAGATACATGGTTGATGCATGACACATGACAGTTACCTTTCTAGCGCTAAAAGCAGGAATGATCACTCCATCCACCACGCATAGTCTCCACATACTCGGATGCGCGTCTTCCTGTCCACAGTATCCCATCTCGTCTAGTATAATCTTTGAGCGACCACAATCTATAATTACCTGAGAAGTTTACAAAAAGTCTCATCCAAGAATGAGTTCATGATTACACTCTTGTAAGACGATGGATTCTAAGGACTGTGTATGGCCACTTATACCCACACGAATGGTACATCTTCCTGTAGTTTTTACATATTTCCCATTAACCACCATCAGCAGAGATATTTTGCTGTCGACGAATACGGTTTTCTGCAACTGGCGACGGTACTTCTCCGAAATGACTGAATTTGATGCTCCAGAGTCCACAAAAGCTAGGGTTCGCCGGCAATTCATGAGGATATCGACGTAGTTTCCTATCATTTTTGTAGTTATCTTCGGCGGAGGATTTTTCTCTTCGGCGGCTTCACCTCCAAGGAAGGTCGCACCCATTAGTTTTCCAGGTTGCTGCTGCTAGGTCATCGGCTGGAGCTTCGGCGAGGGATACCTTGATCGGCGTGCTGGGGAGCGTCCTCTCCAGGTCTAGCTCGCGGCGATGGTGACCTACGTCGTCCTGCACCCCATCTTCTTGTTCATCTTCGTCGTTCTGGAGTTGGCGTCGGCTAAGATCGATCTGGTGTCTTCTGGCGCGGGCATCATCAAATATCCGCCGCCTTTCTCGACAATAGCGCACCATTGGTCCCGGTCGTCTGCAGTGGAAACATACTGGTTGGTTAATCTGGGTCCTCCAGACGTCAGTCTTCCTTGGTACCCCAACAGGTTCCTCATGCGGCATTGTAGGAACGTAACTCCGCCAGCGTCTCGACCTTTTCACCGTTTTAAAGGGAAATGAAGGACGAGAGATTGGGTACAATGTCTTTTCCACTTCCTCCCTTATGACCACTTGAAGCGTCTCGGTTTTTTGCTCGCTGTGTAATCCCAGTGCCTTCTCACTAGCTAACGAAGAACACTTGTGAAACCAGTTGCTTCCTCCATCACAATCGATACGACGTTTGGAAGCCGTTCAAACTTCCTCTTTTTCGATGATTTGTCTCTATATACTGGCAACGTTTCATGAAGTCGTCTGTTGTCGAAACCTCCTTCAGGAGTAGGGCTTGATACATGTCCTCAGCAACACCCTTCATGAGATGTGCAACCTTATCTTCCTCCTTTATTCTAAGATCCACTACTTTACACAGCTCCAAGACGTCTTGAATGTAGGATGCTGTAGTTTCTCCTGGACGCTGTGACCTGCAGTTTATCTTCATCCTTGCGTTTCTGTCGTTGCCTGTCGCCGAAATACTTGCGCTGTTCCGCGTGGAATACTTCCCAGCTTGTGAACTTCTCCTCGTTGTTCTCATACCATTGCTTTGCAGTGCCCTCCAAGTAGAAAAATACGTTAGCCAAACACACGGACTCTTCCATTTGTTAATTTGGCTATACGCTCATAGACCTTCAGCCACTTGTTTGGATCTTGTCCATCTTCAACAGAGAACCCGGAAGGATGTCTCATGTGTTGGCACACAGTTGCTATCATCGTAACGTCCTGTTCTTCTTCTGTCTCCGGTAGATTATGATTTGTTGAATATGGCTCGAACTCGGGTTTCTCGGCACGTAAACGGCGGTTCTGTCGTGGTCAGTTGGGAGCCACTGTGTCCTCGACAATGTGAGCTGTCACAAGTTCCAATACTCGGCGCCTCCACCAGTATAATGTCACGCAGAATAAGGTGTAAGTACTTGAATGACGAAAACTAACTTCACTTAACGAAGGTTTATTCAGCACTTGCACATACAAGAGAGCGGACCGTACTGTCTCCGGCCAGATCACATACAGTATATATATAGCTACAGAACATTCCAGTTCAATGATTCTTGACATTTGTGGATACTTCTGGAATGTACGCGAACCGAATGTAGAAATTAAAATTCTACAATGGAGGTGAGTTTTGAACTCACGAGCCTCCGTGCAGCAGTATAGCATCATAACCACTACACCACGGATCTATTCAGCTACTGCCGTGAGAATATTCTTGTATTCGCAGACAACGCGACGTGCTGTGTACGTCATCTTGAGTGAAACATGCCGAATGTAGAAGTCAATATTTAGGGCATAATTCTCGTCACTTCCATTTTCTGAGTTATTACCTATTAAAGTGCCGCCAAATATGACATTTAACTAATGAGAAAGAAAATTTTCATTAGCTGCGTTGGTAGTTCTGTGAAGGGGCTTAGTTATTTGCGTTAAGAGCAGTTTCTCCCAAAGCGTACTATTATCCTTCGTCCTGTTGTTCAACACTGCGACGAAGAACAAAGCAATATGTGGGTAGTATGAGATGTAACAATCTTTATTAGAGCTGCAGCGGGGCTGTTTCAACCCTTCGATGAGGAATCGATTCATACCTTCCAGGGCTGTTTCAACCCTTCGATGAGGAATCGATTCATACCTTCCACAAAATGAATATTGATAGTCGAATAACTTACGAGTGCCGGCGTAATACTCCAGGTGATGATGGCCGTCAGCTTATTTGGCACAAGGAAGTGGCTGGTATGTATGGGGCTTGAAAATAATATCGGCGTTTTAGGGCTTTGTAGCGTTTATTACACTAAACTCACTCTCGTAAATAATACATGAAATGCAAGAGAAACTCAAACAGTTTTGTTTGTATACCCGTGTTTGCAAAGGAAGGGCTATTAAACTACCAAGGGTGACTGAAGAGCGTGTTGAACTAGTAAGAGAGTCTTCTCGGATGGCCGAAGAAATTAATTAGGAAAGCTAGACGTGAGTGAGCATTTCCAGTGATGTCTGCGTGGAGACTTTTAAGGTGACGATTGTCGTTTGCAAACAGTGTTGCAGCATGACGATGTAGATTTTCTTGATCGTCTCGTCTTCATTGATGAATCGATATATCACGCAAAGGGAAATGTAAACACACATAATACGCATATCTGGCAGTCCGCAAATACTCACGAAATGCAACAGTTGCAACGAGGATCTCCTAAATTAAACTTGTGTCTGTGCCGTATGTATATGGACCTTTATTTTTCGATGAACTAACTGTAACTGGTAATTCTTGTCTTGATGCGCTAGAAGTGTGGCTCTATCCTCAACTGGAAAAAGATGAACCAAAGAACTTGACTTGGCAGAAACATGGGGCGCCGCTTAACGGGCATAACTCAATACACGATAGGTTCAATGACGTTGAACCCGCATGCTGCATTGGGACAAGAGCCCGGATCACAGAGCTTCTTTCGCATGGTCTCCACATTCACCCGCTGTGGCGCCATGGGATTTTTACGTTTGAGTGTTCATAAACCATCACGCGTATGTGCCTCCGCTACCAAATGAGTTGTTCGACTTAAGAAACATGATTGAAGCAGTTGTTACAACAACTATCCCAGACACACTGATCAAGATTTGGGAAGAACTCGCCTATCGACTCGATGAGGCCGGCCGGAGTGGTGCTACAGTCTGGAACCGTGTTGCTCCTACGGTCGCAGGTTCGAATCCTGCCTCAGGCATGGATGTGTGTGATGTCCTTAGGTTAGTTAGGTTTAACTAGTTCTAAGTTCTAGGGGACTGATCACCACAGATTTTTTTTTGACTCGATGAGTGCCCTTGACGAACGGGATTCACACTGCACACGTGGAAGCAAAACTGTATGAGCTGATGTTTTATTTATAATTATAGGTTGAGTCTAATAAACGCTACAAAGCTATAAAACCCCGCTATACGTTTTGAAACACCCAGTATTATGACATCGACTTCACAAGGCCTAGAGAGCCTTAGGAACAGTAACAAATGGAACCGAAAGGAGCTGGGGACACTTTGTAGTTTTGGCTTGCCACAGAAAGACATTATGGAAATAGGTTTGGATAGCCACAAACAAAACGAATATCCAAAATACAGAGTTAGGAAACAGGATAGTACGAGTAACCAGTAACGTATCGATTGCTGAAATTACTAAGAAATCATTTACTAGTTGTAGGACTTGTTTTTCCATGACGGTCACAAAGAAGCCATTAGAACAACTAAGGGATCACCATAAGAACGATCTTTGAACTGTTTGTCTTTTTCCAAAGAAGTGTCTGAATATTACTAGAAGCGTACATCACATTGTGAAAATAGCTACACTGCTGCTCTAACGTCGCACTGTCCAACCTGCTGAAGAACAATAAGTTATTTTTATTGAACTACTAAACTAGAAGTGCTAAATTCAAATGAGAGGTCTTTCCAGGGATGGACATGTAATCTCAGTTTTAAAACCGGGAGAACGCTATAAAAATATTTTTCTAAGTTTGGTTTCCTATGATTTTAGCGATAGGAAAAGCTATTCCAGCATTTCAGAAACGTTATTTGATGTCCGAATCCAATTTCGAGTACATATCATTTGCGTTTATGACATTTTTTTTAAAATGAGGAGTTCTTGGTATTTCGGTTGCTACGAAAATATATTTCAGACAACCATAAGCGGTAATTGCCATGTTTAAGGAATATAAAGTCGTTATGACATTTTTCGGCACAACTCTTATCATTTATAAAGTGACGATCTCTTCCCGTGATGGTCTATGAGTAAAGCGAAATCGTAAGGACGTACATGTTGAATATCAATAATATTCAGAATGGCCTGAAACAATCTGAAAAGCTTGTGACGGTGTTTCAGAGTAGGTTTTGATCATAAATGGCTGTTGAGAAAAAAATTCGATTCCTTACACCGTTTGCAAGTACACTCCTGGAAATGGAAAAAAGAACACATTGACACCGGTGTGTCAGACCCACCATACTTGCTCCGGACACTGCGAGAGGGCTGTACAAGCAATGATCACACGCACGGCACAGCGGACACACCAGGAACCGCGGTGTTGGCCGTCGAATGGCGCTAGCTGCGCAGCATTTGTGCACCGCCGCCGTCAGTGTCAGCCAGTTTGCCGTGGCATACGGAGCTCCATCGCAGTCTTTAACACTGGTAGCATGCCGCGACAGCGTGGACGTGAACCGTATGTGCAGTTGACGGACTTTGAGCGAGGGCGTATAGTGGGCATGCGGGAGGCCGGGTGGACGTACCGCCGAATTGCTCAACACGTGCGGCGTGAGGTCTCCACAGTACATCGATGTTGTCGCCAGTGGTCGGCGGAAGGTGCACGTGCCCGTCGACCTGGGACCGGACCGCAGCGACGCACGGATGCACGCCAAGACCGTAGGATCCTACGCAGTGCCGTAGGGGACCGCACCGCCACTTCCCAGCAAATTAGGGACACTGTTGCTCCTGGGGTATCGGCGAGGACCACTCGCAACCGTCTCCATGAAGCTGGGCTACGGTCCCGCACACCGTTAGGCCGTCTTCCGCTCACGCCCCAACATCGTGCAGCCCGCCTCCAGTGGTGTCGCGACAGGCGTGAATGGAGGAACGAATGGAGACGTGTCGTCTTCAGCGATGAGAGTCGCTTCTGCCTTGGTGCCAATGATGGTCGTATGCGTGTTTGGCGCCGTGCAGGTGAGCGCCACAATCAGGACTGCATACGACCGAGGCACACAGGGCCAACACCCTGCATCATGGTGTGGGGAGCGATCTCCTACACTGGCCGTACACCACTGGTGATCGTCGAGGGGACACTGAATAGTGCACGGTACATCCAAACCGTCATCGAACCCATCGTTCTACCATTCCTAGACCGGCAAGGGAACTTGCTGTTCCAACAGGACAATGCACGTCCGCATGTATCCCGTGCCACCCAACGTGCTCTAGAAGGTGTAAGTCAACTACCCTGGCCAGCAAGATCTCCGGATCTGTCCCCCATTGAGCATGTTTGGGACTGGATGAAGCGTCGTCTCACGCGGTCTGCACGTCCAGCACGAACGCTGATACAAATGAGGTGCCAGGTGGAAATGGCATGGCAAGCCGTTCCACAGGACTACATCCAGCATCTCTACGATCGTCTCCATGGGAGAATAGCAGCCTGCATTGCTGCGAAAGGTGGATATACACTGTACTAGTGCCGACATTGTGCATGCTCTGTTGCCTGTGTCTATGTGCCTGTGGTTCTGTCAGTGTGATCATGTGATGTATCTGACCCCAGGAATGTGTCAATAAAGTTTCCTCTTCCTGGGACAATGAATTCACGGTGTTCTTATTTCAATTTCCAGGAGTGTACATTAGCACTGAAGTTAGCAAATCAGCCCGTTGCCACGCCAATTCAAGCGGCCCTCCAGATATAGTTAGTGTCAGTTGTTCTCATAGCGTAGATCATAGTGAACGAGACAGCTCAGCGTTTGACACCGGTTCGATCTTCGCTACCGCCCCATGTCCAGTTTTTGTATTGCTCTCATGTTCGGTTTTAGGAAACAGAACGAAGAATTCGTTTGGCGACACCGTCTATTGCGGGCAGCTTGAAACGACCTACTGGCTAACTTCAGTGCTAATTAACTCGCAAATGGCATAACACACATAATTTTTTTCTTACATTTGTGAGCACAATCTACCCTGCAACACCATTACAAGCTTTTCTGACTGTTTCTGAATCACCCTGTATAAGGGGCAATCAAAGAATTTCCGTTCGAAGGCTGTAGACTCCAGAATCGGTATGCCAGTTGAGCAAAATCGCCACGAACACTTTGGGACTCATCTCACCGATGCGCCAGGTTGAAGATACCCGTTTAGCGAAGCACTGCGTCCTGCTGCGTGACCAACTCCGTAACTGCCTACTGCACATCCTCATCCGACAGAAAACTTTGGTCCATCAATGCCTTCTTTAAGAGACCGAGAACTTGATAATCGCGTAATGGATGAGGCTGCCCTTCCAGATCGACTGGCGTCTTGTGACGAGTTGCGACCAGCCTGGACCATGGCGCACATTCCGCAAAGGTGCTGATCTGCAGATGTAGTGCGCCATACACATTCTTCATTCTCCGATGGATGTCTAGCCGGTGTTTATCCTTCGGCATTGAAGGAAAGAACCACAAGATGTTGGTCCTGTGGTAAGCATTTTGTGATAACGTCGTCATAGTTCACGTTCCAGCACATCCGAGAGAAACGAATGCTACACTCATCTCGCATCGGAGTCGCAGTACCTTGCATTTACGCATAAACAACGTCCTCAAACGGAAACCTTTTCATCTGTCCTCATAATACCAACAACATGTGCAGAAGTGACGTATTTAACATTGACGAGGCATACGCACCTAACAAAAAAAGAGATTTGACTCAGGAGAGGTTTTGTTAATGTCACTTTAAGATAAGAAAGAAGTTAGTTCGTCCCTTATCTCCTGCATTGGCACAATCTTTTACAGCATGCTGAATGTTACTTCTCAGTCATGCATAACTGTGTATTTTCTTGGGATGTACAGCGATCAAATTCTGTATCTTACTTAGCGGCAGGCCTAACACCGAACTCTTCTAATTCCACGTGTAATCTTCAGGGACAAAATGTTCTGAAAAATGGTTCAAATGGCTCTGAGCACTATGGGACTTAACAGCTGTGGTCGTCAGTGCCCTAGAACTTAGAACTGCTTAAACCTAACTAACCTAAGGACATCACACACATCCATGCCCGAGGCAGGATTCGAACCTGCGAACGTAGCAGTCGCGCGGTTCCGGACTGCGCGCCTAGAACCGCGAGACCACCGCGGCCGGCAAAATGTTCTGAGGATATCCTTACAGAACGAAATTTTATTTTATACACTTGTTTGCGCTCACAGACCCAAGTGTGATCAACAAAAAAGATTACAGGGAAACAACGATACATCATAGCCAGAGTTGCATAAGTAGCGTTGTTGCCGTGAGCTGTGGGACAACTACAACTGCTCTTATTTATTTGAGCGGCAATTCAGTACTCGATAAAAATCTTACACAAATCGCATCACTATCCGAACAACAAACCAATAATGCTTGGAGAGTACAGCTGAAGAGCATAATAGGTTTGCCGCCGTGACTCTGATGACGTCAGAGCAGATTGCCGTGCTTGACAGAGTTTCGCGTAGGAATACGGAAGACACTCCCCCCCCACCCCCTCTCCCCCTGGTTGAACACATTTGAGACGTACAGCTGTATGTATTGGTGAGGTCCACGACCAAAAATGACTATTGCATGTACACACATCAGAAAAGGTTTTTCATCACCTCGGGTTCCGAGAGCTCCGGAACCTGTAAAGGAAAACGGAATAGAGATCAACGTAAACATCATTCCATCATTCCCGCCCTTTTTGTTGCTCATGAAAAGCACACATTGCAAGTTGTACCACCGTATAGCGAGACCTTCAGAGGTCGTGATCCAGACTTGTGTACGCACCGGTACCTCTAACACCCAGTAGTACGTCCTCGTGCATTGTTGCATGCCTATATTCGTCGTGGCATACTATCCACAAGTTCATCAAGGCACTGTTGGACCAGATTGTCCCACTCCTCAATGGCGATTCGGCGTAGATCCCTCAGAGTGGTTGGTGGGTCACGTTGTCCATAAACACCCCTTTTCAATCAATCCAAGGCATGATCAATAGGGTTCACGTCTGGAGAACATGCTGGCCACTCTAGTCGAGTGATGTCGTTATCCTGAAGGAAGTAATTCACAAGACGTGCACGATGGGATGTGCGAATTATCGTCCATGAAGACGAATGCCTCGCCAATATGCTGTCTGTATGGTAGCATTCCATGACCACCAGCGGCCTACGTAGGCTCCACATTAATGCCATCCCCAAACAGGGAACACTCCACATTGCTACATTCGCTGGGCAGTGTGTCTAAGGCGTTCAGCTTGACCGGGTTGCCTCCAAACACGTCTCCGCCGGTTGATTGAAGGCATATGCGACACTCATCGGTGAAGAGAACGTGATGCCAATTCTGAGCGGTCCATTCGCTATGTAGTTGGGCCCATCTGTACCGCGCTGCATGGTATCGTGGTTGCAAAGATGGGCCTCGCCATGGACATCGGGAGTGAAGTTGCACATCAAGCAGCCTACTGCGCACAGTTTGAGTCACACGACGTCCTGTGGCTGCACGAGAAGCATTATTCAACATGGAGGCTTTGCTGTCAGGGTTCCTCTGTGCCATAATCCGTAGGTAGCCGCCATCCACTGCAGGAGCAGATCTTGGGCGGTCTGAGCGAGGTATGTCATCGACAGTTCCTGTCTCTCTGCATCTGCTCCATGTCCGAACAACATCGCTTTGGTTCATTCCGAGACTCCTGGACATTTCCGTTGTTCAGAGCCCTTCTTGGCACAAAGTAACAATGCGGACGCGATAGAACCGCGGTATTGACCGTGTAGGCATGGTTTAACTACAGACAACAGGAGCCGTGTACCTCCTTCCTGGTGGAATGACTGGAACTGATCGGCTGTCGGGCCCCCTCCGTCTAACAGGCGCTGTTCAGGCATGGCTTTTTACATCTTTGGGCGGGTTAGTGACATCTCTGAACGGTCAAAGGGACTGTGTCTGTGATACAGTATCCACAGTCGACGTCTATCTTCAGGAATTCTGGGAACCGGGGTGATGCAAAACTTTTTTTGATGTGTGTAGTTCCCCCGCACACAACGATGAGAGGAGGGCTACTGAGTTGTGTGGCAGCTGTCATCACAGGAAAGACGGATAGGAGCAGAGTTGATTAGTAAATAAGTTAACACGGTAAACAAGAGATTAGCTTAACATGAATTGTTCTAAGTGTGCGAACACTTATTATAAATAACGCAGCAAGAAACAGAGTACAGCTATCAGAATGTCAACAAGGAAGAGGCTCTCTGGACTTAGTACGAACGACGGCGGGTTAGCAAAGGGCTGTAAGCGCGAGTATGGTTGTTTAACTGCCTCCAGCCATCCTATATCTCGGCGGCAGAAGGTGCTAGTCGGAGTCGCTGGAGGCATGGCTTAGCAGACGCCGACCATTGGGTCCGCCAGATCCCGCAAGACCACTGTCGGCGTCAGATGCAAACCTGCAATTCCACTGCCAACAGTATGACGTGATACCAAAGTTTACTTATCAATGTCGCTCGGTAAGAGGTTCAGGTGGCCCTACTTTCACTGACACCAGCAATTTCTGTCGAATTTGTAACGGATAATACCGCCTAGGCGCGACACACGTTTCCCCCGGTCCCTACTGCTTAGAGTGCCTTTGCGTGTACCGCTCTTGTACCGTGTTACAGAGGGTGATCCTTACTAACGTTTAAAAGCCCCGAAGTGATGTAAATGGCGCCGAGGCAATTAATTTAGTATGAGACACATGGAGTCGTAAATGTCGGTAAATACCTCAAAAGTGGATGGCAAATGCCGAACAAGTGAAGTCCCTAAATGATGTAGCCTGCCGTATGTGCAGCGGCTGAGCCTATTGGTGTGTCGCACATGACCATCCCAATCTAAGTCACGCATTTCTATCGTTGTGCCTCTGGGATCATGTGCGCCACATTAGCACATAGTGCTCAGTGTGCCAGTCTTGCATTTGGCAGGCAGTATTCTTGTCATTGCGTTAAAAAATTACATGCCTACATTGAGGTACAATTTATTATATTATTTACCAGTCTCGCAGTCTCCGCTACTTTGTTCCGAAGTAATGTAAAGGCAAAAAGTACTGAACTGCGTCACAAGTAAAAGAGTATAACGTTCCGAATTGCGTCGTTAGCAGTAAATTATGTACATCTACATCTACATGGATACTCTGCCTGGAATAAGGTTCATCCCAACCTCCTTCACAATGATTCTCTGTTATTCCAATGTCGAACAGCGCCTAGATAAAGCGAACACGTACATCTTTCCGTGCGAGAACTGATTTCCCTTATTTTATTATGCTGATCGTTTCTCCTTATGTAGGTCGGCGTCAACATAATATTTTCGTTTTCGGAGAAAAAAATTGTAGACTTAAAGTTCATGAGAAGGTTTCGCCGCTACGTAAAACGTCTTTGTTTTCATGATGTCCAACCCAAATCATTTCAGTGACACTCTCCCCTCTATTTCTCAATAATACAAAACGGGCTGCTTTTCTTTGAACTTTCTCGATGTACTCGGTTAGTCGTATCTGGTAAGGATCCCGCATCGCGCAGCAGTACTCCATAAGCAGACGGACAAGCGTAATGTAGGCAGTCTCCTTAGTAGATCTGTGGCATCTTCTAAGTGTTCTGCCAATAAAACACAGTCTTTGGTTCTCATTCACCACACCATTTTTTGTGTTCTTTCTAATTTAAGTTGTTCGTAACTGTAATTCTTAGAGATTTAGCTGAATTTACGGCCTTCAGAGTTGACTAATTTAACGTGTCATCGAAGTTTAACCGATTTCTTTAACTGGTTTCTTTACTGATCAACGCCTGTAAGCAAAAAAATAGAAGGGATGAAAGGAAAGAAACACAAAGTAAGAACAGCTTTTATTTCGGTACAGCGACGACAATAATTTTGTAATTTTTACGTTTACAATATCGTACTTACAAAAGGTGTTCGAAATTTGCACCGTTCTTTGGATTGCATGTGTTGCGTCACTCATTCATCCCTTCACTCCCACATGTGGCGAGGTACGTCGTCTGGTGACGTCACCTATTCAACATTTCTTATTTTTGGGATATTTCCCGGCATTTGGAACCCATGTCTCCTACATTAAGTCATTTGTCTCAGTGTCATCTACGACACTTCGAGTTTTTTTTAGATGTTAACGTGAATCAGCTTTTATGGCCTCGAGTCGCCAACAAATCAGGTAGCTCCATCCAGGGTTTCGTAGTGGGCACGTCTTAACACGATATTTACTGACAGCTATCCTGTCACGTGTCCACACAGAGCCTCTTACTGCAGCGATTCCGTACAGCTGAATGATACACAAACATAACCCTCACTGGCATGATTTACGTCACATGGGGAACTGTATATAAGTCCCTGGTACCAATTTTGTATCTTTTGCACCGCTCTCAGTGCATGGATTAAAATGAAATGATCGTGTGGCATGGAATGTCGGGAGGCCCCTTCCAGGGAAGTTCGGCTGCCGGGTTACAGTTCTTACTTCAAGTAAAAAATTCCCGTCGGATAGGCCGTTCGCCGGGTGCTAGACTTTCGAGTTGACGCACTTCGGCGACTTGCGCGTTGATGGGGAAGAAATGATGATTATATGACAACACAACACCCAGCGCCTGAGTGGAGAAAATCTCCGAGTCAGCCGGGAATCGAACCCGGGACCTGAGGATTGACAGTCTGCAGTCTGTCGCCCTGACCACTGGTCCTTGCGGACATCACATGACATCCGTTAAAGTTCGTTTGTTGATCCTTCCACTGAGTTTTTTTTATTACAGACGCCAGCCAGCTCCCTGACCGAACACGCTGAGCTACCCTGCCGGCATTCAGCTACCGGAGGCGGACTTAACTTCAGGTGACACCATATTGGGCGACTTGCTAGTCGGTGATGATGAAATGATGATGTGGACAACACAACACCCAGTCCAGTAGCGGAGAAAATCTCCAACCCGGACGGGAATCGATCCCCGGTCCAGTGCGCGCTCGGCAAACACATCAACCACTCAGCAAAACAGGCGGACTCGGTGCGTGAGAGTAGTCACCGTAACAACCAATGTTCACCGCAGTCGCTGGTACCTCGTAAGACAGCCAGAAGCTCTCTCACGGAGTGGCTTGTACCGCGACCTACGACAATTCCTCTCCGGTGGTTCTTTGCGTCAGAAACGCTGCACCCGCCTCCTCGCAGCAGACGGCACAAAGAACCGAATCATTTCTGAATCAGAAAGCATTGTCGCGCAGCACATTAAGAAAGATAAATATCCGCAGCAACTTATTTATCACGGCGTGACAGTTTTAATAAAACGCCGGCCGGCCGTAATTGAAGTATTAATAACCGCCACGGGCCGGCAGTAGACTTGGCCGACGACGACGAGATTGATGGAGCTGGGGAGGCGCAGGCGCTGCCGATAGGCTGCGGCCAGCGCACAGAGGGGGCGCAACGCCGCACTCGCTACTCCAGAAAATGAACCCGCCGCTCGGCTACCGGCTGCGTTAGCGCCGACTCAGGAAATGCGATCTATATCAATAAAGCCGCGCCGTCACGGCCGCTGGTTTACGAGCTCAAAGTGCGCGCGCGCGGTGAATTCACCCAATATAAACATTTAACAATGCTGACTGGGATAAAGTCTTTCAAATATATAAGTTATCCGACGTAAAATACAATGGTCGGCAACAAATTGTACATAAAAGAGACTGTAGGTCTAAGAGACGAAAGACATGAAATAGAAGGAGTCTTTGACTATGGAGCGCCGGCCGGAGTGGCCTAGCGGTTCTAGGCGCTTCAATCTGGAGCCGCGCGTCCGCTACGGTCGCAGGCTCGAATCCTGCTTCGGGCATGGATGTGTGTGATGTCCTTAGGTTGGTTAGGTTTAAGTAGTTCTAAGTTGTAGGGTACTGATGACCTAAGATGTTAGGTTGGTTAGGTTTAAGTAGTTCTAAGTTGTAGGGTACTGATGACCTAAGATGTTACGTCCCGTAGTGGTCAGAGCCATTTGAACCATTTGACTATGGAGCAAGGAAAAATTATGGCCCATCCACCATCGCACTCAGTGTGTACATTAAGCAAGCAGTAAGGAGGAATTTGGAAAGCGAATTAGAGTTCAAGCAGAAGAGATAAAAATCCTTGCAGGCGACGTATTATTGCATTGATATTTAAAACAACTCTCACTTATTCTTCAGCCTCTGATATACTTTGTAAATACATGACGTGTTTAGATATCTCTGGAGCATATTCAGATCCGTGTAGTAGCGTCAGCAAGCGGTCGTTTCTGTGTGAGAATCTCATATTAGAGTACTGTCACCATACAGGCAGTAGGCGCCACACTGACAATACTCTGATGTAAGGTTCTTACGCGGACACAATCGGTCCCTGATGTAACTACTCAGATCTGAAGATGGTTCAGAAAGATCGAAACGCGACATGTGTTTTGTTATGTGCAACTGAGGCTGAATAATAAATCAGAGTTGTTTTAAAATAAAAAAAAACAGAATTTGCCGACGACATTGTATTTATGTCAGAGAAGCCAAATGATTGGGAGTTACTTGAATTTGAGGGCAGTGTTTGTTTTTTTTTGTTTTTTGTTTTTTTGAATCATTAGTCCTCTGACTGTTTTGATGCGGAGCGCCACGAATTCCTTTCCTGTTCTCCTATGCCAGCTGTTATGATGACGACGAACAAGTCGTCGCCTATGTTGACTGATGGTCAATGCTAAATAGAAACATATAAATCGTATCAGGTTTGCAAGTAAAGTCGATAAGGCGATGCCTGCATGGTCTGGATCTGGAACGACTAAAATAATAAGAACTCGTTGGTAAAAAATGATATATATTGTACTTAACTGGTTGTACAGGATTCTTCTTGACTGCATACATATAATTATGAACAGATAGCTATTGGGGCCTCACTTAGGCCATACGTTACCAAGCGCCTTGTTATAGGTTGTTTCCAATCAGCTGAAGGCAATGCTACTTTACTACTTGACGTCCCGAGCAATAGTGGACGAGAGCTCGCTAGAAACTTGATGCAAGCCGCTGTGCGGCGCTAGCGGCCATGGTCGCGACTCGCGGATCCAGTGATACTAATACAGATTGCTGTCGATAACGGCAATCCCTAACAACAACCTCTTCATTTCAGAGTTGCATCTGCAACCTATGTCCTCAATTATTTGTGTGTATTCCAGTCTCTGTCCCTTCTCCTTATCAGTATTTTCCACATACCCATTTCTCCTCCAGTTCTGCACATAACCTCCTCATTCCTTACCTTATCAGACCACCTAATTTTCACCACTCCTCTGTAGCACCACATCTCAAATGCTTCGATTCTCTTCTGTTGCAGTTTCCTCACGACCCATGTTTCATTACCAGAGGTGCATTCTCAGAAATTTCTTCCTCAAATTAAGGCCCATGTTTGATACTAGTAGACTTCTCTTAGCCAGGAATGCCCTTTTGCCATTGCTAGTCCGCTTTTGATGTCCATCTTGATCCGTCCGTCATTGGTTATTTAATTGCCTAGGTAGAAGAATTCTTTAACTTCATTTGTTTCATGACCATCAGTCCTGATGATAAGTTTCTCGCTGTTCTCATTTCTGTTTTTTCTCATTACTTTCTTCTTTCTTCGATTTACTCCCAGTTTATATTATATACTCATTAGACTGTTATTCCATTCAGCAGACCATGTAATTCTTCTTCACTTTCACTCAGGACAGCAATATCTTCAGCGAATCGTATCGTTGATATCCTTTTACCCTAAATTTCAGTTCCACTCCTGAACGTTTCTTTTACTTCCATCACCGTTTCTTCAATGTACAGATTGAACAGTAGAGGCGGAAGACTACATCCCTGTCTTACACCCTTTTTAATCCGAGCACTTCGTTCTTGGTTGTCCACTCTTATTATTTCCTGTTGGCTCCTCTCCCTATAGCTTACCCTTATTTTTCTCATAATTTCGAACACCTTGCACCATTTTACATTAACGAACTCTTTTTTCAGGTCGACAAATTCAATGAATGTGTCTTGATTTTCCTTTAGCCTTTCTTCCATTATCAATCGCAACGTCAGAATTGCCTCTCTTGAGCCTATATCTTTTCTACAGCCAAACTGATCTTTATCTAGCACATCATCCATTATCTTTTACATTATTTTGTCTATTATTCTTGTAAGCAACTTGGATGCATGAGCTGCTAATCTGACTGTGCGATGAATCTCGCGCCAGTCAGCACTTGCAGTCTTCGAAATTGTGTGGATGATATTTTTCCGAAAGTTAGATGGTAAGTCGCCAGATTGATACATTCAACACACCAACGTGAGTAGTCGTTTTGTTGCCATTTCCGAAATGATTTTAGAAATTCTGATGGAATGTTATCCATTCTTTCTACCTTATTTAATCTTCCAGAATGAGATTTTCACTCTGCAGCGGAGTGTGCGCTGATATGAAACTTCCTGGCAGATTAAAACTGTGTGCCCGACCGAGACTCGAACTCAGGACCTTTGCCTTTCGCGGGCAAGTGCTCGGTCAGGCACACAGTTTTAATCTGCTAGGAAGTTTCTTATTTAATCTTAATTATTCCCAAGTTCTTTTAAATTCTGATTCTAATACTGGATCCCCTGTCTCTTCTAAATCGACTCCCGTTTCTTCGTCTATCACATCAGACAAATCTCACCGTTGCTTTTAATGTCACCGAAGGTTTTTTTTACTTTCTTTGGTGCTGTTCTTCCGAGAATCATATCTCTTTCGATTGCTTTACATTTTTCAATGCATCCCTTTCGTCTTAGCTTCCCTGCGCTTCCTCTTTATTACATTCCTCAGCGACTTGTATTTCTGTATTCCTGAGTTTCCCTGAACATTTTTGTGGTTCCTTCTTTCATCAATGAACTGAATTATTTCTCCTGTTACCCAGGGTTACGCCCCAGTTACCTTCTTTGTACTTATGTTTTTGTATCCAACTTCTGTGATGGACCTTTTTAGAGATGTCCCTTTCTCTTCCACTGAACTGCCTACTGAGCTATTCCTTATTTCTGTATCTATAGCCATAGCGAACTTCCAGCACATCTCGTCATTCCTTAGGGCTTTCGTATCCCACTTCTTTGCGTATTGATTCTTTCTTGAATTCTTGAATTTCAGCCTACTCGTCATCACTACTATATTGTGATCTGAGTCTATATCTGCTGCTGGGTACGCCTTACAGTCCAGTATCTGATTTCGGAATCTCTGTCTGACAATGATATCAGCTAACGGAAATTTTCGCATATCACCCGGCATTTTCCAAGTACATCTCTTTGTCTTGTGATTATTGAACAGAGTATTCGCTATTTCTAGCTGTAATTTATTAGAGAAATCAATTTGTCTTCCTCCTCTCTCTATCTTTGTCACAAGCCCATATTCTCCTGTAACCTTTTCTTCTACTCCTTCCCTACTACTGCATTCCATCTCCCATGATTTTCAGATTTTCATCTCCGTTTACTTACTGAATTACCCTTTCATTATCCTCATACACTTTCTCTATTTCTTTATCTTCAGCTTCCGATGTAGGCATGTTTACCTGAACTATTGCTGTCAGTGCTGGTTTGCTGTCGATTCTGATTAGAACAAGTCTATCACTGAACTGTTCTCTGTAACACACTCTCTGCCCCACCTTCCTAGTCATAACGACTCCCACTCCCGTTACACCTCCTTTCTGCAGCTGATGCTATTATCCTATACTCATCTGGCCAGAAATCCTTGTCCTCTTTCCATTCCATTTAACTGACCCTACTATATCTAGATTGAGCCTTTGCATTTCAATTTTCATATTTTCTAGCTTCACTACCATATTCAAGTTTCTGACATTCCATGCCCCACTCGTAGAACATTATCCTTTCGGTGATTATTCAATATTTTTCTCATGGTCACCTTTCCCGTGGCAATCCCCTCCCGGAGATCCGAATGGAGGTCTATTCCGAAATCTTTTGCCAATGGAGAGATCATCGTGACACTTTTTCTATTACAGGCCACATGTCCTATGGATACAAGTTACATGTCGTTAATGCAGTGGTTTCCATTGCCTTCTGCATCTTCATGCCGTTGATCATTGCTGATTCTTCCACAGTTAGGGACAGTTTCCCACGCCTAGGACAACTGAGTGTCCTGAACCTCAGGCCACTCGTCCACCCTGTTTAATAAGGCCGTTGGGAGAATGTGTGTGACTTCTTATTTCGGAAGTCTTAGTCCACCAATGCTGATTATTAATCAAAATTTGAGCAGTGGTGGGTTTCAAACCCAGGACGTTTTGATTACAAATCAAAGACCTTACCCTCAATTTGCGGTGTCCTTTTCATTTTTTTTCAAAAGGCATAGAGTAGTCAGTTCTGAGCTGGTGGAGACAGGGTGGGCAGGAGTCGAGATCCAAGGCCTGGCGACGATGCCTCCCCCTTCCCATCCCTCAATCACTCCACTCTTTTTTTTTTTTTTTTGCTTATCGGTAACAGGGTAAGTGCGGGGGTATGATAAGATTTGCAGGCAACAGCCCAGCAGATGAAGCGTGGAGGCAGGGTCGCCCGCGTGTGACACCATGAAGCTGAGCGGGGGTGACGTATATATCGCGTTTAGATAATAATTGGCGAAGAAGGCGCGGTAGCGCGGTCGGTGCTTGACTTCACTGTGGGTGGTTTGTAAGTACTGCCTGAAGTCAGGGCGTGATTCGTCGCTATTATTATACATGTAGTTGATGGTCCATCCCTAGACCCATACAATCGCATAATTTTTGGTGGCGGGAAAATAAGTATCCCCAGAATGGATAAAAGTCCATAGGTCAATCGAATCCTGGGTAACGCCGAGGTAACAGGTAACGAACCGTCGACCAAGTTTCCATACGTAACTGGTCGCAGCACAAGTCAGATTTTGTACGTCGTCATCCACGAGGTGGAAAACTGAACAGAGTGGAGGGTCCAATAGTCCGATGGCGTGAATACATTGATTTGTGACGAATTTTCCACATACAACGTGGTACCATGTTGCCCGGACGTTGGAGGGAAGGAAAAGCTGGTGGATATGACCCCAAACCGTGGGCCACCGCGTCGATGGATGTCTAAGTTCGATGCTGTTGCTGGGTATGTAACGAAGCAGTGGGGTGTAAAAGTCATTAGGTTGAGGAGAACGCGTGTTTGGCAAGTAGGCATAACAGAAGTCGACGATGAAATCAGAAATGTACGTCAGATGGTGACTGATGTGTGCGACGGGTACTGGTCGCGGGCATAAGAATTTCCAGCAAGTTGCGCGTAATGGATGGGCCCCCGTTCCACTGCTCGTACATGGTAGATATGTACAAGGGCGCTGCTCAGAGTCGCATATTGACAAGGCCGAGGCCTCCCGCTTGCGGGGGGAGGCAGAACGTTGCGTAACGGACCTTAAAGAGAATAACGACCTTAAGAATGTATCTTATAGCAGCTCGGAGGCTGCGTCCAATAGATGATGGCAGCGCGAGAACCTGTGGACCACTTTGAACGCCACATGTTGATTGAGATATTAGACACGTTGTAGAGAATCGAGTCAGCAGAGGAGATTTTATCGCATCGTCTTGCGGATAATGTGGAGTGCACACCGAAAATTGATGGCAGCGGAGCGGAACACGGTGGAGGTGAAAATGATACCAAGGTATCGTAGTTTCTGTACACAAGGGAGAGGTGCTAAGTCGTCGTGTGAGAGGCCCTGTCCACAGGACAACGCCGTGGATTTAGCCACATTCGTGTTACTGGCCGCTGCAGTTCCGTACGTTGATATAAAATCAAGTACCGTTTCTATTTCATTCCGTGAGCGGACTAGGAGGGGGATGTCGTCCGCATACGCACGACATCAAAACTGTGCTGCCGCAAACTGAGACCAGAAGGGTGGCTCATCAGACTCCCGATGAGTGGTTCCAGGTTTATGGCATAGAGTAGGGTCCAGAGTGGGTAACCTTGCCTTATGGAACGCAGGATTGGCACTGGTCCCGCCACAAGGCCATTGACCTGAATCGGGGATTCAGCGGTGCTTTGCGGTGCCGGATGACATCGATAAAGTCAAATGGAAAACCCATTAGGCTCATGAACTGAGAACAGAAAACGATGCCGCACCTGGTCGAATGCGCTGTCAAAATAAATAGCAACCACCGCGACGCGGAGTCTGCACGCAGCTGTCAGTGCAATTAAATCACAACATTCTACTGTCGCCGTTTGTATATTAACTGAGCCACCCGGAGTTGTCTGTTCCGGGGATAGAATGCTAGGCAGGATCTCGCGGCATCGCGTCGCCAGGAGTCGTGTAAAAGTTTTGTAGTCTGCGTCAAGCTGAGTCAGGGGACAGTAATGTGCTGTCGTCACTCCCGGCGTCGGTTTGCGCATGGGTACAATAATTCAGGTGACAAAGGACGGTGGTACGGCGTTCCCCGTCGTCATTAGTTCATGAAACATCGTCGTAAACCGTGACGCCATTAGCGCGAGGAGAGTGCGATAAAATTCTATCGGCAATCCGTCGATCCCAGGTGACTTATTCAGAGCAACTTTGTTGCTTTACTGGCTCCATCAGCTGGTCCACTCCGTCGCTGGAGGGGAGTGGGGGGGGGGGGGGGTGCGAGTTACATGTGGTAACACACAAACTCCTCAGCGCGGTTGTTGGTAGTCTCTTCCTGGTACAATGTGCGGTTGTGGTCTACAAAGGCATTGAAAATTTCGGCCTGGCAAGTGTCTTGCTGGGTGCAAAAGGTGTAGATCTCGGCGATGAATCGTTGTCGTCGGTGTTTCCTATCGGAGGTGATGTGATGCGTGGTGGGATGTTCTTGTTCCGCCGAATCTAGACGTTGGGTCCTCACCATCGCTCCCTGCAGTCTACGGCGCACCAGTGTTACAATTTTTGGCTTAATCCTGATGCGTTCCCTTTGGGTCTCAGGAGTGGGTGGCTGGGCGTCCAGGCCGCCGAGAATGGCGTAGAAATAGTCTGTAGTGTGCCGGTGCCACACGGCTACTTCCTTGTCATACTGAATCAAAGTACGTCGAATGGCAGGTTTGGCACATTCCAGCCAGCGAGTCAAGGTTGTGCAGTACTTCGGTAAGCGACATTCACAGGTGGCCCATGTCTCGGTAACACGTTGAAGACATTCGGGATCATGAAGATGGGAGATGTTTAGGCTTCCATGGTGCACGACTGCGCCAGACCACTTGTTGCTGGAGGAGAATGTTGCAGATGTAGGCACAGTGGTCCGAAAAGACCAAAGGCCAAAGTTCTGTAACTTGGAGTGCAGGTATGTGTTCCCTAGAGACGTAATCCTATCAAGGCTGCTCGTGAAGTGTATGTCCAAGTGTGTGGCAGTGCTGAACTTCCCAAGTGTCGCGGACCAACATCACGGACGACGAGGCGCAGTTCTTGACAGGTGTTGTAGTGGAGCATTTGATCCTTATGGTGCAGGATACAGTTAAAGTCACCCCCAACCAATTAACGGTCACAGGATCCAAGAAACAAAGGGACGATTTCTTCTGAATAGAACTGTGTCCTGAAGCGTTTGCGGGTGGAGCTTGACGGAGCGTTTATGTTGACAATACTCGTCCCCATGACAGTGACGGCCATTCCTCTGACGGAAGGAAGGTATGTGATATCAGCCACCGGAATGCCTTTTGGGGCGTAGATGGCTACGCCACGTCTCAGGTGTTCACCAGGAGTAGGATAAGTGCTACATCCGGCGACGTCTGGAAGTGTGGCCAAGTGTACTTCCTGTACCAGTGCTGTGTCGACGCCCGATGCCCATATCATCTCTCACTAACGGTTTTAGTATTGAACCTCGCTATTTAGTAGGTTTTGAGTCTAGCTCCGCCGTGGAGGAGAACTCAGTCAGCGGAGGGTGAAGAGGCGTAAGGCAACAGCGAGTCATTCCGTACGCCATCTGACGGCGTTATCGGCGGCGTAACTAGCCTTCCGTCTGGGGTAACGCCGTCCGCAGCGTGTCCTTCGGGCCTCCGTCGTCGTCGTCAATCCACATCATTGAAGGCCCTGCCGTTGTGATGTTCTTAAGTTCCACTTCGTTCGTAGGTGTGGAGTACGTCTCGGCGGCAGTCGCATCGGTGTAGTCCACTGTTTCAGGAGCAACTGGGCGAGCCAGCAGATTAGGCAACGGCACAGCCGCAGCCGGCGTCATGTTGTCGTCATTCGTGTCGTCGTGCGGGTTCTCCGAAGCCTCATCGGGCCGGACGGCCTCTAGATCCTCAGGGGGAGGTGATCTGTCTCTTTCTTGCGCCTTTTAGGTTAACATTGTTTGCCTTTTCGTCCCTCTGTGTCGGAAGACGGCAGGGGGTCATGGCGGTTTGGGAGGAAGGCCGCCGCGGAAACTACAAGTGAAGGGGCGTCCGCATCATCTGTCGGGTAGGGATGAGAAGTCGTCGCTGTTGGTAGAGGCGCCGAAGTAGCGTCAGGTTGTGAGGGCGACGCGTCGACCCCAGCGGTATCCGTAGCAGCAGGAAGGGTCACCGGTATATGGTCCGATGGACGGCGGCCGATGGTAGAAGAAGAGAGCGCCGATGAGAAGGTTATGGGTAAAACCGTCGGCGGAGTCGGAAGCGCCACGGTAGCGCCTGACAGTTGAGTGATTCTTAGCTGAAGACACTCAGACCTGATGTGGCCTTCTTTGCCGCAACCGGAACAGATCTTCGGTTGGCCGTCGTCAATGACGACCTTGCGGCACCCACTGATTCTTAGGTTGAATGGCACGTGGCAATGGAGATTGATGGTGATCTGCCGTACACCGTTAAGAACGGGGAACGTTTGGATTGAAATGATTCAAATGGCTCTAAGCACTATGGGACTTAACATCTGAGGTCATCAGTCCCCGAGACTTAGAACTACTTAAACCTAAGTAACCTAAGGACATCACACACATCCATGCCCGAGGCAGGATTCGAACCTGCGACCTTAGCAGCAGCGCGGTTCCGGACTGAAGCGCTCAGAACCGCTTGACCACAGCGATCGGCTGAACGTTTGGAATTACGCCCAGCGTTCGGAATTGTTGCCATGTACGGTGTCATAGGGGCGGAAAGCCGCCATAACTTCCTCCTCCGGGAAGTCGAACTGGAATTTGGAAACTCGTATGGTGTGCATTCCCGAGCCTGCGTGGTCGGCAGTGACCGCACCGACATTTCCGTCTGCGTGGCAAAAGCGTACTCCGTGTTTGGTGTCAGGATGTATTCTTTCGCACACAGCGTCACTGACGACTTTGCCGTACGACGTACTGCCTGATATGGACAAATGGATGCCCAAGATGTCGGAAGCTGGGACTTTAGCAACGTCGCGTAGGAAGCGTTGAACTTCAAGGCCTATGGTCGTGTGTATTCGTCACAGAACATATATCGTACTGTTGATTTTGTAGAACGGTTGGCCATGGTCCTACTACACGTAAGCGACACGTAACTGACGGCCACTAAAAGTAAACAACAGTGACCGCACGTGCGCACTGCACGGCTGTGAAAGCCGCACTGACCCCTAATCCACGGGAGTGTAGATGAATGATATGAGATGATGTTGTGAGATTTAGATTAGGAAATGAAACACTAAATGTAGTAGAGGCGTTTCATTATTTGTACCTTAAAACAACTACCGATGGAGTAAATACAGAGAGTAGGTAATGAAGACTCGCAGTAAAAAGAAAATTTTGATAAAACAGAAAAACGTATTAATATCTGATACCCATTTTGTGTCCGAATGTGTTTTCTGAAAGTGTTTGCATTGACTGGGGCGCTATTTGGATGAGATAAACAGTACAGTAAAGAATGCAACCTCCTTGAGTGCGGTACAACAGAGGAATATTAAATTGAATGATGCAGATAGGGTTGGTTACTAAGGATATATACTGAATCAAACTTGAACTTCACTAACATAAATGACAAATCCATAGAAAGCGCCTAATACCGCTCGGCGACCAAGGCCATCGTGTGTCTGGCATTTTGCGTAATTTACTACTGCCGTTTGCAACAACAACAACAACAAAATTAAAAAATAAAAACAGTACCTCTAACACATAAACAATAATTGCACTCTAATATCTCCAGCGTATTTTCACACAATTAGACTCACAACATTGTTGTACCACATGACCATATCGCCTGCAAGTATTGTACATAAATGGCGAATCCTCCTTGCCACATGGTCGCTAATGCCCAAAAAGCATACAGAACTTACACCGAACTGGTGTTAAATAGGTTTCCCTAACATTTCCCTTAAATAGTGACAAATCCACAGGGTCGTGTGATTTAACAAATGACACCTTAAGAGTGTTACTGCTATTTTCGTTATTTGACATGGCCCAAAGCAAGTACACAAATAGACAAATACACACCAGAAGCCTCCAACGAAGAGAAAGCTCACCCACCAACACATTGCGTTGGAACTGCTAGATGGGGCTGTAGATGCAACTTCACTGTCACCAAAATCTCGATCTGACAGCCAGATGGGGCGACAGATGCAGCTTCCCTGTCAGCACAGTCTTGATCTGACAGCCAATTCAGAAACCAGTGTTGAGACCAGTCACTGCCTGGCACCAACGTAGAGGCGTCATAGTGCTGGGGTCGCGTGGTGATCAAGATGTCGAACATAGGGTGAGGGTGAGTCGTCCAGTGCATAGCCGGGGGCGTCAGTGCTACAGCAATACCAATAATAACGTTTGTTGGTCTTGCAGTTGGCGGCCGGATGCAAGTGCACTAGCCGCGAAGGAGTGCAGACGCCTCGTCACTGAGTCGTTACCTCACTGCTGCCGCTTAGTGCCTCGTCTATGTGCTGTGCTGTGTTGGCATTGGTGTGGCAGCCACTGCCCGCCAGGACGTTTAGCGATGAGCTGTTACAGCTACCACTGCTGCGCTCTCAAAAACAACCTGTGTTGCTGACTATGGTCGTGGATGACGGACTTCGCGCCAGGTCACTTACCATGGATCGAACGAGATTGCAGCAGATGCTCAAGAATTGGCAGGAGGCTTCGAGTATGCAACTCCAATTACTGTGCTGAGATGGCAGCCTCCAGGTCATACGTGATGACCCAGTAGTGCACGAGGACTGGCTGCATTCCAGTCTTCTCATCTGCGATGACCCACTAGGCAGTAGTCGCATACCACGACTTTGGAAGGCATCAGGTTGGCTGTCTCTCGGGGTTGGAAGCAGCAAGCAAGTAGCAGACTGGCCGACTTCGGTCACTTACCATGGATCGAACGAGATTGCAGCCGATGCTCAAGAATTTGCAGGAGGCTTCGAGTGATCTGGCTAAGATGGCAGCCTCCAGGTCATCCGTGATGACCCAGTAGTGCAGGAGGGCTGGCTGCATCCCAGTCTTTTCATCTGTGATGACCCAATAGGCAGTAATAGCATACCACGGCTTTGGCATGCATCAGGTAGGCTGTCTCTCGGGGTTGGAAGCAGCAAGCAAGCAGCAGGCTGGCCGACTTTGGTAAGTCGTGGTCACTTACCATGGATCGAACGAGATTGCAGCAGATGCTCAAGAATTGGCAGGAAGCTTCGAGTATGCATCTCCAATGATCTGCGCTGAGATGGCAGCCTCCAGGTCATCTGTGATGACCCAGTAGTGCAGGAGGGGTGGCTGCGTCCCAGTCTTTTCATCTGTGATGACCCACTAGGCAGTAGTAGCATACCACAGCTTTGACATGCATCAGGTAGGCTGTCTCTCGGGGTTGGAAGCAGCAAGCAAGTAGCAGGCTGGCCGACTTCGGTAAGTCGTGGTGACTTACCACGGATCGAACGAGATTGCAGCCGATGCTCAAGAATTTGCAGGAGGCTTCGAGTGATCTGGCTAAGGTGGCAGCCTCCAGGTCATCCGTGATGACCCAGTAGTGCAGGAGGGCTGGCTGCATCCCAGTCTTTTCATCTGTGATGACCCACTAGGCAGTAGTAGCATACCACGGCTTTGGCATGCATCAGGTAGGCTGTCTCTCGGGGTTGGAAGCAGCAAGCAAGTAGCAGGCTGGCCGACTTCTGAATGTCGTGGTTTCAGAGAAACTCAGTACTGGTTCTAGCGACGCTGAGAAAATGGCAGCATGACAGAATGTTGTCTAGGGCTCCGAAAGACTCTCCATTTAACAGGTCGAGCCCGCGCCTGTGTGTTAGTGGCTTTGGCTGTATGAGCGCGGTAGTTCTCACTCATCACATCCGTCGGAGCTCCTTGTCCCGCCAAGCTGATTTCTGAGGTCTGTCCTTTCCGTCTACGTTCCTTTTTGTAGGTGGCGAAGTTACATATAGTTGCCTCACAATACCTTATTAAGTAGCACAGCAGTGCTTGCGGTTCTATCTGCTTGTTCCAATGTCTGCTGCATTAGCGGTATACCGTGTTGGCCCCAATCAAGTGCTAAACTACTCTATTCCGAACTCCAGCATAGAACTTTAATAAAATTATTCTGCTGTGCAATAGAAGATTGGATCTTCCACTCCAGACACAAGTCGTATACTTGCGGGCATGTTTGTTTGCGAAGAGTTTCATTCTTCCCACAGTTATACTGATGCGGGTCTTGAAATCAGCAGGGTTCGTGGTCTCTCGTGTGTTATCTCATTATAAATTACAATTTGTGCAATTTTCGGCAGGTTCCACTTTCCGCATAAAATTCAATAGGCAGGCTATCAATGGCCTCGACCTTGCGGGTGGGAGTCCTTTCAATGACGCCAAACACCTCTTGCTCTCTGATCTGCGCCATCAGCAATGCATTTTTCGTTGACGTCTGCCTGAGGGAAGGTTATCAATTTTTCTGCTTCATTTTTGTCTCTCAGTTGTTTTGTGTATAATCTGAATAGTTGGTCTTACATTATCACTAGTATTACTCACTGGATCTTGATACTTCTTACATCAGTTGGGTTTACTTGGAATATTAATTTCTCTTCGCACTAGGCCTTTTTTGGTAATAAGAAGAAAAGCTTCCGGCTAGTAGCATGGGTTGTTGTCTGGCTCCTTTATTTTCTTAAGGTCTTTCGAGTATTAAGCTGCATCGTTTTTCTCGTAAAAGTTTCTTCGAGCGTGGAACAGAAATTCTTTAGTTGAGTTTTGCAGTTCGCGTATACTTCTAGCCGAATGTGTGGACGTTCTTCTGAATTTTACTCACCACTGCGTTATATTTGTGTTGTTTTCCATTGACTTCTCTGCGTTGTTTCCATTTAAGTCCTACTTCATTGTATATCTTTTTTAAAGGCCACTGCATTTAGTTTCCATAAAGTTCGATCTCTATAATTATTCTAACGATGTAGGTTTATTTGACAATGATAAGCACTCTGATCCGTAAAACATAGTGACCAGCCAAATTTGTGTCCTAGACATTTTGAGCAGCATATTGCAAGATGCGTAAATGTGGTCTAACCTGTTTTCTGATTGGTTTGTTGCAAATGTGCGCGCAGGTATGCCCTAGTGACGTAGCTCCCTGACATCCCTCACATCCCTCATATCTAGACCGTTAATGAAGTATCGAAGTTCCTCGCTACCGTTTGGAGTTTAGTTTATGATCTTCCTGTGACGAAACACAAGATCTCCTGCTATAGTAAGGTCTTCATGAGTGAATCCTAGTAAGCTGAGTGCATCAGTTGTACACAAATGTTTCTGTTGTGATTTTCGGATCGCGTGCGTATACTAACGGTAAGTGCGGCCTCTATTACACAAGATATACTGAGACCATTGTGAAGTATTTTAACTAGGATCACTTCAATGGCTTACTTTATGATAATAGCAGTTTCTGTGATGCAGCAGTTCCCGAAGATTTGGATTGTCTCATATTCATTTACTGTATCTATCTGACCTGAAATCGCTTCTTGCACTAGCGCTGTATCGAACGCCGCTGCGTATAAATTTTCTGTATGCATTTTATTTTACGTTCTTTTTACAATCTGCAGATGTTTAACGTTGTTATGCAGTATGTTTGTCTCCAAGCTTTGCTGTTATGTGGGGGCAACTTACTAGTTTTATGCGTCAATTAAAGAGGTGTCTATGTACTTTTTCGATTATCGTGGTTTTTGTTATCGGATTTTCTGACATCACTACTGCTGCTGGGGCGACACCCAACATGTCTGTCGTTCAATGTGGTAAAACGGGGCTGTACTTACTTTATAGGTCTCGCGGTTAAGGCGCTCAGTCCGGAACCGCGCGACTGCTACGGTCGCAGGTTCGAATCCTGCCTCGGGCATGGATGTGTGTGATGTACTTAGGTTAGTTAGGTTTAAGTAGTTCTAAGTTCTAGGGGACTGATGATCACAGATGTTAAGTCCCATAGTGCTCAGAGCCATTTCAACCATTTGAACTTATTTTATAGTTCCGTGCGTTCTGTGGAGTGGACACTGCTGATGTATTTTCACATCACTTGTCCGACTAAAAGGCTGCTGACTGGGAACGTCGCCGTTTGAAATGATTCCCGCTGTCATCTGCCCCAGAATTTATTACATTCATGTATTCACCTTCGGATTTTCTCCAGTGTGGGTAGGAATTCTCCCTGTCATTTGCAAATTTTTCTTAGTAACACGGGGCAGTTATCATGCAAGCGATGACTGCGATCCACAAACATAACTTGTCTACGGCCGGACGCTATACGATACAATTCCCATGTGGTTCCTGCATGTCATCAAAAAGAGTGAAATGTGCTTTCGCAAATCGTTTTTGACGTTTCTCACACCTGAATCGATGCAGAATCTATACTCAGAGGACGATATTCCTGAAATCCCCCATTAATTTCATCATTTGAACATTCAGATGCCATATCCAGCGTCGTGCGTATCTACGTCGGTACTTCCGTCATCATGTCTAAACTTTCTAATCCTCTCATTTTCGGATACAATCCGTCCGTATACCGCACCACAGTTCAATTACGAAAAAGACCATTCATTACCAATTCCCACTTCATTCCACATATTTGCGACTCTATAAATTGCAGTTAACTACTGAACCATTCATAGATTTGAAAAATCGGTTTGCTACTCATGTTTTCTGCCAAGCTGCACTGCTGTGTATCTAGACGACTGACATCAGAAACTCTACAATTATTTCTATACCTGTAAAACTGTAACGTCACTTAGCTTATCTGGAACGGCTTCGCCGAAGTACATGCCGCGCATGTGGACTTTCCGCTTCCCTTCTGGCGCGCTGCGCCTTTGCCACAGCCACACTGACGTTAACGTATACTGTATAGGCATGTTTCATGCCCGGTCATCTCAGCTTAATTCTGCCAGTATCCCTCTCCTATCTTTCAGACTTCTCACAGACTCTCCTTCATAGTATATGAGTCTAGCAATCCTAGAAAGAAGAATATTGCAGAGTAATGGCTTGGCCCCAGCATTGGACTTTGTGTCCAAAATCAATCTTTCACTACACCATGCACACCACGTTGCCGATTGTAGCGTTCTTCCCATTCATCACACATTCTTGCCTCACATCAAAAAAAGTCTTGCATCAACTCGGTTCCGAGAGTTCCGCAACCTGTATAGAAAATTGAAACAGAGATCAACATAAACATCATTCCCGCCCATTTTATTGCTCATGAAACTACATATTGCATGTTGTGTCCCCTACAGCGAGGCCTTCAGAGGTGGTGGTACAGATTGCTGTACACAACGGTACCTCTCATACCCAGTAGCACGTCATCTTGTTGTTTAGCATCCCTGTAATCATCGTGGCATACTATCCACAAGTTCATCAAGACATGTATGGTCCAGATTGTCTCACTCCTCAACGGCGATTCGGCGTGGATCCCTCAGAATGGTTAGAGGGTCAAGTCGTCCATAAACAGCCCTTTTCAGTCTATCCGAGGTATGTCCGGTTGGGTTCATGTCTGGAGAATATGCTGGCCAGTCTAGTCGAGCGATGTCGTTTTCCTGAAAGAAGTCAGGCGCGAACTGTAGCCCATGAAGACGAATGCCTCACCAATAACCTGCTGATATAGTTGCACTATCAGTCGGACTATGGCATTCGCGTATCGTACAGCCATAACGGCGCCCTCCATAACGACCAGAGGCGTACGTCGGCCCCACATAATGCCACCCCAAAACATCAGGGAACCTCCACCTTGCCGCACTCGCTGGACATTGTGTCTCAGGCGTTCAGCTTGACCGGGTTGCCTCCAGAAACGATTGTCTGGTTGAAGGCATATGCGACACTCTCTGTGAAGACAACGTGATGCCAATCCTGAGCAGTCCATTCGGCATGTTTTTGGGCCCATCTGTACAGCGCTGCAGGGTGTCGTGGTTGCGAAGATGCACCTCGCCGTGGACGCCGGGAGTGAAGTTGCGCGTCATGCACCCTATTGGGCACAGTTTGAGTAGTAACAGGACGTCCCATGGCTGCATGAAAGGTATGCACGAAAAGTATTATTCAACACCGTGGCGTTGCTGTCAGGGTTCCTCCAAGCCATAATCCGTAGGTAGCTGTTATCCACTGCTGTAGTGCCCCATGGGCGGCCTGAGCGTGGTATGTTATCGACAGTTCCTGTCTCTCTGTATCTCCTCCATGTCAGAGCAGCATCGCTTTGGTTCACTCCGAGACGCCTGAACACTTCCCTTGAGATCCCTTCCTGGCACAAAGGAACAATGCAGACGCGACCGAACGGCGGTATTGACCGTCTAGCCAGGTTGAACTTTAGATAACAGGAGCCGTGTACCGCCCTCCTGCTGTAATGACTGGAACTTATCGGCAGTCGCCCCCCCCCCCCCCCCCGTCTAGTAGGCGTTGCTCATACATGGTTGTTTACATATATGGGCTAGTTTAGTGACATCTCTGAACAGGCAAAGGGACTCTGTCTGTGATACAATACCCACAGTCAACGTCTATCTTCAGGAGATCTGGGAACAGGGGTGATGCAAAACTACCTTCATTTCGTTAACGAGTTTGTTTGCAATTTACATCCCTTTGTGTAAGTACTTGAGTTACATACAACAATAACAGTAACACTAATAATGAGAGATACACAGCTAACTACAATATCTATTACATAAAATACCTTCCCATTATACCTGCTACAGGAAAAGGACCTCCGAAATTTCACAGGCTTGTATCCCAACTGGACGACTTAGTGTGTTACCGTTGTTGTCTTCAGTCCAAAGACTGGTTTGATGCAGGTCTCCACGCTCGTCATGCTGTGCAGGGCTCTCCAACTCTGCACGATTACCGCCAACTTACATACATTTGAACTTCCTTACTGTTCAAGTCTTGGTGTTTCTCTCTACAAGTTTTACTCCCTCCCCTTCTTGACTTCGCTTATCAAACTGGCAAATCTATTCTGCCTCAGGATGTCTTCTATCAACCGATTCCTTCGCTTTGCCTAACATTTTTTTTTCCGAAAACCGATTCACTATCTTTTCTAGAATGAAATTTTAACTCTACTGTGGAGTGTATGCTGATATGAAACTTCCTGGCAGATTAAAACTGTGAGCCGGACCGAGACTCGAACTCGGGACCTTTGCCTTTCGCGTGCAAGTGCTCTACCAATTGAGCTACCCAAGCACGACCCACGCCCCGTCCTCACAGCTTTTAATTCCGCCAGTACCTCGTCTGCTACTTTCCAAACTTCACAGAAGCTCTCCTGCAGGAGGTGTGAGGACGGGGCGTGAGTCGTGCTTGGGTAGCTCAGTTGGTATAGCACTTGCCCGCGATAGGCAAATGGCTCGAGTTCGAATCTCGGTCCGGCACACAGTTTTAATCTGCCAGGAAGTTTCAGTATCTTTTCATTTGTTATTCCATCTATCCATCTATTCTTCAGCATTTTTCTGTAGCTACTATATTTGTCTTACCTGAACAACCTATCGTCCACATTTCGTCGATGAGGCTGCACTTCAGACAAGTACTTTCAAAAAAGACATCCCTAACACTCAAATTTATACTAGATGTCAACGAATTCCTCATTTTCAGAAATGCTACTCTTGCTGTCAATAGCGCGAATTTTATATGTTCTCTACTTCGGGGGACAATGGTAGAACTCATGTATTACTTTCAGTGTCTCATACTTAATCTATATTCCTCTCCATCGGCAAATTTACTTCAACTACCTTTCATTACTCTTGTTTTACTCACGTTAATGTTCTTCCTCTAACCTCTTATCAACACACTATCCGTTTTGTACAGATGCTCTTCCAACTGCTTAGCAATCTCAGGCTTAATAAAAAGTCATGCCGCGCGGGCTTAGCCGAGCGGTCTGGGCTCTGCAGTCATAGACCGTGCGGCTGGTCCCGGTGGAGGTTGGAGTCCTCCCTCGGGCATGGGTGTGTGTGTTTGTCATTAGGATAATTTAGGTTAAGTAATGTGTAAGCTTAGGGACTGATCACCTTAGCAGTTTAGTCCCATAAGATTTCACACACATTTAAACATTTTAAAAAAGTCATCAACCAACCACAAAGTTTTTAGACGAGTATCTTCTTCCTGAACTTTAATTCCCATTCCTGATTTCTCCTTGGTTTTCCTTCGCTGTTTTCTCAGCACGATGGTTGAACAACATACGATTAATCAAGAAAATGTCCATCATTAACGGAATCGGAAACCCAAAGTACGATAGCTAACTTAGAGCAAAAATTGATAACTAACTTATGGTTAGCCACTAGTTATAACATTAACTATATGGAACACTTTGCTCGTCTCTTGTGAGTTCACGTCCTAAAAAGTGACATAAAACCCTCAGAATGTCAAATAAATAAATGGTTCAAATGGCTCTGAGCACTATGGGACTTTACTTCTGAGGTCATCGGTCCCTAGAACTTAGAACTACTTAAACCTAACTAACCTAAGGGCATCACACGCACCCATGCCCGAGGCAGGATTCGAACCTGCGACCATAGCGGTCGCGCGAGTCCAGACTGTAGCGCCTAGAACCGCTCGGCCCCCCCGGCCGGCCAAAAAAACATGAACACTAAAAAGATTTCGAGCTTGTACTGAGAGGGTGAAGAAATTCTGAGAGGACAAAAAGAGAAAGGGCACTAAATCTGTATAATTATTTCATGAGTTCTTTAAAGAGCTAATACAGTAAAAACTATAACATCAGTACGAGCATTACAAATTTGTATTAAAATTGTGTTTTGTGGATTTCCTAACATGAAAATGTTTGTTTCTATACCAATTTTGTTCACGTATGGAAGTGTTTGTATCGATTATGCATAACTTTAGGATGTATTTTCCTTACAATACTGATTGCATTATTATTATCATGCGTTTCAGTTGCTCTTGCTTCCACCAATATTGTTACGTCACGAGTAAATGGCCGCATGTTTGTTCTATTTCCATAGATAAGCCCTTTTTTTTCGTAACATTGTCTGATCACATAAATGGCGTTTTGGATGCACGTGTTTAATGACACTCTTAGTAATGAGCATCCCCTTGTTACATCTCACCTTATTTTGTATTTTTTTCTTGTTGAACATATCTTACTTCCTCTGAATCTATTTACCAAACAAATTTCCTATCTTTGTATTTCGTACAACCTTGGCACACAGTATTCAAAAAGGTGTTACTATACCACACTTTTCGATGTCAGCAAAAGTTTTGTGTGGCTTTTTCTTCGTTACATTTACCTCTAAAAGACTAGCATAGGTGCAAACAGTGTATCTCGCATATCTTCTAGAAACGAATTGACTTTTCTTTTGTACAACAACTGTGGTTTCCTTTAGTTCCCTACAATAGGCTGTAATGCTGAAGTCGGTTCATCTATGCATAAATACTTCTCTCTATATCCATTTGAACTTGCTTACTGTAATCAAACCTTATTCTGACTCCAGAATTTCCGCCCTCCCGCCATTAACGTCACACAATTACCAAAGAAGCAAGGTTCGTATCATGCCTCGGGCATGGATGTGTGTGATGTCTTTAGGTCAGTTAGGTGTAAGTAGTTCTACGTTCTAGGGGACCATGAGCTCAGCTGTTAAGTCCCATAGTGCTCAGAGCCATTTTTTGAACCAGACACACGTTTTGTTACTGTGGGTGAGACTTTTGCCACCTTGAAGTAGCAGGTACACGTATTGCCACGGTTGAATTCATAGCAACAGCAGGAGATGGGGGAGTTAGTAGGCAAATAGAAGTTTTGCAAGCTCTGTTTCAGCAGTTACAGTAAGGGTGTGAGGAATCCGCCATCATCTTTCGTTCCTTCGTCAGCTACGTCAATAACACACTTTCCTTGCAAATCAAAGCAGGAAGCAACTGCGTTCATTGACAAATTTTAACGTTACCGCCTCGGTGAGTGGTTTGTCAGACTAGATTACTCTGTATGACTATTTTAAGATTGACGGGCGAAGCTAAGATATACATACCGTGCCTTCATGTCCTCAGAAAAATAAAGCAGAGACATTCCGGCAATTAGCTGGTGTGTTACGATAAGATTATCGAAAACAGAACAGCACGAGGTTTTTCCGGGAAATATTGAGTTCCTTAACACAAAATCATAAGGAGTATGTTGAAACCTTTTCGGATAGCATACGGAATGCTGCTTGCCATGCTACGTAAAATGTAAAGAACATACACTTTTAGTGGGCACAGCTGCGTGCTGTAGTGGGACGCGAAATTGAAGCGTCACCCATCCACCAGTGTCAGCCCAGTTTGCAGGTGAATATAAGTTTAATTTAGTTTTGTTTATGTATTTTTGTAATATTTGTAATGGTTGTGAATTGTCTAAAGTTTTTGTATTTATTTTTTATGTTTCATGTACGGAGAGGGCGGCGCAACGAACGGAGACAGCATCTTTGCTGCCGGGACCAGAGAGAAAATAGCTGGCCACTATACGTCGCGGGTCGACAGCCAAAGAGCAACAGAAGATCCTGAAACCGAGTTGTTGCGTCTTGCTTGTAAAAAATAAAATAAATGAAAATTTGTAATGTTTTGTACAACAGTGATATCATAGGAAGTTTAATCTTATTGAAAATGTTAGTTTTGTCTAGTCAAGGCTCAGGTTCACGTCTGTATGTAGGAAGATAATAAACTAATGGATACTATTAAAGTTGAAATACGTGTTCTGAGGATTTATTTATGAAGAATTATGTGAATGAATTAATAATATATTTGACAAGATTATTGAATTTTTGACAGCGTTCATCGCGACTTTGAATCTCAAAAAGTTTATTCAATGTGGTCCTAATATCGATTAAGTCAGATAACGTGTATCAATATAATTTCTGAGGAGAAACAAACGACATCTAAATTGAAAAAGTTTGCGCAAACCAATTGGACTGAGTGACATAATTCTGCGCATACGACTCGAATGATGTTTTACACTTTCGTTCAAGAACCATTTTGAGACAATTTAAAAAGAATATAAATAATTTTGAAGTGTGTTGTAACTGACGTAGGTGACGAAGTCTACACATGGTCATATATCGAAAGAAAATCATTTATAAACAAATCCATACGTCGTTACTCTACAGTGCGTGTCAGTCGTCAATCTAGACCTCGTTGGCAGGAGGTCGCCCACACCACATAACAGTGTAGAGTCATTGGGTATGACTGCTCATTATCGGTATTGAAACTAGGGCCTTTCAGGAGTATATGGAATTGCTGTCATACATAGGTGAAGGAAAATGTAGGAGAAAAACTTAGGAAAGTTGTAGCACATAGCAAACGTGGAATTTAATACAGACAGATCAAAGTGATACGTGTAAGTGCTCCAACCAGTGCTAGAGATGAATCTGCAGTATCAGTGTTACGCGGATCACCCTTACTGAGCAAGGTAGACAGTAATGTGAAAGACGTGAGACGTGTTAATTATTTATGATTATAGAAAAGCTCACACACTTATTAACTAAGGGCCCTACCAGAGCGTTTGAGGGAGGATATCATCACTGGTCCAGCCTGAGAAGTGCAGGTTGATGCACAGACATACGAGATGCAATTGTTGTTAGGATAAACATAGGCAATAAAATGTCGTAAAGAAATATTGGCACCTCACCCTCACTTACAAAACAAAGGAGCACGTTGGATATACTCAGTCTTTCCATCGAAAACTGCAATTATAAACTTCTATAGGGAAGGAAAATCTCAGGGCATGGTAATATCCGAAGCACATGTCAGAGGTATTTTGGTGAGCGGCATAGCTTGTGTGCTAGGTGTGGCGAACGTTCAACCTCCCAACTGCACTTATGGGTACGACTGCTTCACTCTCTCTGCATTGTCTTGGCCATAGAAACCGTTTGAGATACAGCCACGATAAAATCTAACTTACTTTAACAACAAAATTTCCATGGGGCGAATGTTACAACATATTCAGCAACACCAGGAGAACCAACACCGAAATGTGGTAACCATAAGCGCTACGATCACTAGTTTTTCCTTCCAATTGACAGCAATCTGCATACTTTACTTTTTCCTCTGACGTAGAAACATCCATCCCCCACACTTACTGACACATCAGATAAGTGATTAACTAGCATAAATAGAGAATCGTAGAACAAGGAATTTGTAAATTAGTATAATTTGTAAGAAAAGGTAATAATGAAAATGAACCATAACTGAAAGAAAGGCCCAATTTTTAGTATGATAGTACAGATTTAGGAAACGATCCATGTGATACGGCTCCCAAGAGCAACAAAGTTTTCCCTGGGTACAGTTACGTAAGATCTAAGAAATAGTGTTGTGGATAAGCAAAGGCAAAATTCCTGCCAAAGTTTTTGAAGCAGCGGAGGAGTGTTACGCAGCAGACAAAAATTTTATTGGGCAGGCTTAAAATTTTGTTTAAGTTCTACCAGGCGATCTCGAAACAGAGTAAGTTTGTGCTGGGATGGTGTGCCAGTCGTTATGTCAACAAGGCATACCGCCATTGCAACGGACCTCAGAACTCGGCAGACAGAAACACAAGCGCTGCTGTATTACTAAACAAAGAACTTTGAGGTTACACAATGTAACTTCGCTACCAGAGCGCCACTAAAAAAATCAAATGTAGACAGTAAAGACAGAGCTAAGAGACCCAGAATCATTACTGAAACTACCGTGGCGAGGCAAGCTCTGACGGGAACGATAAATAAGGACAAATATGCCCATACGTCCAGGGCCACAACCTCATAGGCGCTGGCTCGACCCGTTAAACAGAGAGGCGTTCAGAGCTCAAGAAAACATCCTGTGGTGAAGCCACCAGTAAGAATGACAGTCTATTGAGTTTCAGTGAAACCACGGCTTGCAAATGACGGCCAGCCTGCCACTTGCTTGCAGCCACCAACACAGAAAGGCAGTCAGCTTGATGGGTGCCACGGCTGTGGTCTACCTGGGCTGCCTATTGGGACATCGCTCTTAAGAAGACTGACTAGCAGCCAGCCCTACTCCATTTATTGGGTCATCGCTGATAACGTGAAAGCTGTCATATTCGCACGAACCATATGAGGCCCATCCATGCAGCCTCCTTTCTGACTCGGGAGCATATTTTGCATTCTTAGTCGATCCGTGGCAGATGACTAGGGCCTAGTCTTCACGAAAACTGTCATCCTGAACCATAGTCGGCAGTGTCCACCAGAGTGCATGATGGGCTGCCTTAGGGAGAGCTGAAATACTAAATATATCTACAACATATACATGATTTCTCTGCAGTTCGCAATTAAGTCCCTGGCAGAGGGTTCACCTTTAAGCTACTTCTCTGTCTTTCCACTCTCGAACACCGCGCACGGTCCATAAGTGTTCTGTGGCAGAGTTCTGAACTTTACTATTAGCAACAGTGATACCGTGCAGCATGGTAACGGCTGGGTAAACGTAGCCCTCGTCCGTGGGCCTTAAGTCGACAAAGTTCCCGGGCTAGGAAGTATCAACAGCCGTGACGTCATCGCTTATCGGACATTTCACATCGCAGAGGTCTTCAATATAGATATGGGTAAATCATATTACCTGTCGACCATGCCTTTCGTTCTCAGGACCAGGAATCATCGTAAAATAAATGAATTGGAATCAGTGTCAGTGTGGGTGAAAGGTGCTGACAACTCAAAAAAAAAAAAAAAAAAAAAGGTTCAAATGGCTCTGAGTACTATGGGACTTAACATCTGTGGTCATCAGGCCCCTAGAACTTAGTACTACTTAAACCTAACTAAACTAAGGACATCACACACATCCATGTCCGAGGCAGGATTCGAACCTGCGACCGTAGCGATCGCGCGGTTCCAGTCTGTAGCGCCTAGAACCTCTCGGCCACTCCGGCCGGCTGCTGACAACTGTAAGAAAATTAAACTCGTCGGCGATCTCACACATTATTATAGAAATTAAATAAAATCATTGATTTCCCTTATCCTCACCAAAAAAATATCAAACAAATAAAAATAATTAATTAGTCTATAGCATCAGTCACATGGGAGAAACACTGTGTGAGCGTTGACCTTGGTCCTTACGCAACCGCTTATCTCTCTGTGTTTACAAACATGACAAGCCAAGTGAGACTTAAATCTTTACGTGCGAACTCTGACTTCTCTTAATTTATTGAGATGACTATTTCTCTCTTTGTAGGTTGATGCCAACAAAAAATTTTAACACTCTGAGGAGAAAGTTGGTGATTGAAATTTCATGAGTAGGTCCTGCCGCAGCGAAAACGCCTTTGTTTTATTGACTTCCATCCAAATTTGAGATTAATATCCGTGGAACTCTCCCCTATGCCGGTGTAATACGAAACAAGCTGCCCTTTAAACTTCATCGATGTACTATGTCAATCCTTTGAGATACGGGTCCCACACCGCACAGCCGTACTCCAAAAGAGGGAGGACAAACCTAGCGTAAGCAGTCTCTTTAGTAACGCTGTTACGTTTTCTAAGTGTTAAGCCAGGAAATTACAGTCTTTGGTTTTGCTTCCTCTACAGCATTATCTATGTGATTTTTGCAGTTTAAATTATTCGTAACTGTAACCGCTAAGCATTATAGCCTTTGGATTTGTGTGATTTATTCTATAACTGAAACTTAGCAGATTCTTTTCAGTGCTTATGTGGATGACTTCATACTTTTCATGAATTATAGTCATTTATCACCTTTTGCACCCTACAGACATCTTGTCTAAATTATTTCAAAACTCATTTCGATCATCTAATAGCATTACATGACTGTAAATGACAGCATCATTTGCTTCATTAGCATCATCTCCTCAGACTGTCTCCTAAATCGTTTATGTAGATCAGGAACAACAGAGGGCCTACAATACTTTGTTTTGGGGACGCCATACACTACTTCTGTTTTACTTGATGTCTTTCCGTCAATTATTACGATATTTTGTGGCAGGAAATCACGAATCCAGTCACACATTTGAGATGACACTCTATAAGCTCGCAGTTTAACTTAGAAGTCGCTTGCGACTAACGATGTCAAAAGCTTCCGGGAAATCTAAAAGTACGGAATCAATTGAGCTCTTGTTTTACAGCTGAGCTATTGCTAAAACGTAACTTCTTTACATAGTACTGTGGTTCTACTGCTACGATATGAATTCAGTATTTCCGCAAGTGGACCACATGAAAAACTTTAAGCGGATGTGGTACAGGAGTATGCTCTACAAATGCTTCGGAGAAATAATTCTCTAATTACATGCTGCAGGTCATTTGAACTATGCTAAGACTACGTATTAGTACTACGAGGACATTATCAGCTCAAAAGACGAAAAGGATTCTCTGTAATTTCACAAGTTTAGGGCTAAAAAATTCTGATCGGACAGCTGACAAGACACGGCCGTCGAGCAAGCCGTAATGATGGCAATGAAAGGCTACGACGGGCTGACTCATAGTCGCAGCACAAAAAATAATATGCTGCCTCAATGGACTTAGCGCACGCCATGCCTTCAACACATCTTGGTACAAATGAAAAAGTACACTAAGTTACGTTCGGGAACATCTAAAAAACGTGCAGATATCAAGCCTTGCTCTCTCAGCAGGGATAATCTTTATGTACTATTCCTCGAGGCTAAAGAGAGTGTATCGTTTAGCGCAGGGGTGACCCGCGGGGCACTAATATTTGGGCTGCGGCGCTGTTTCACATTGTGACGGTAGAAACCCCCGTTACTAGATGGATGTTTCTAGTATGAAAGGATTATTTTGTGGAGAGCGAGCGCGGTAGACGACGCGCGATTCGCGGAAGCGCGGGCCGCGCCCGCGCGAGATTTGTAACGGTCGGTCTCCGCGGGGCATTTTTGGGTTTTTCGCGCATTACGCGAAAACTATGTAACTTACGGTGAAGAGTGATGCGGCAGTGGATTGTGGTCAGCAATATGCACCTTCTGAAAGATCGATCTTTATTTCAAGTCACGAGATGCAAAAGTTATATCAACCTAGAAATCGGTTTATATCACAAATACCGAAAGATTAATAAAAATAGTAAATACCGACTTACAGGGATGAGCGAGCACTAATTTAAAACGTTTCGTCATAGCGGATCGAGTGCCGTAGTCATATGTTAAGATTCATAAATAATTAAGGCCGTAAAGAGCAATAAACAAAGTTTGAGGGAAAATTGTTTACAAAATTCAATAGAAAATTCAGGACGTAAAGAACGGCACTATATAATAGTTTGGGTGGCATCACACGTATTTTAAACTAGTCAAGTTATAATATACACTTAACTTGCAATAGTTTTCATTGTTTGCAAATTATTATTAAAATTTATCGACCATAATTAATTAATTATTATAGATATGAGTATCTTTAGCAGCACAATGTGTAGATCGTTATAGATTACGTCTAAAAACGGTGCTACATGCAGTGCTATGTTAAATCTTTGCAGCCGGCCGGAGTGGCCGTGCGGTTCGAGGCGCTACAGTCTGGAGCCGAGCGACCGCTACGGTCGCAGGTTCGAATCCTACCTCGGGCATGGATGTGTGCGATGTCCTTCGGTTAGTTAGGTTTAATTAGTTCTAAGTTCTGGGCGACTCATGACCTTAGAAGTTAAGTCGCATAGTGCTCGGAGCCATTTTTTTTTAAACTTTGCAGCACAGATGTCAACAAACAAATCTGCGCTAAAGTGGCGAAATTTTGCAAAAACTAAAACTTGATTTACGGGCGATAGAATAACCCTGGAAATTAATGTAACATAGTAAATAAGATGTACTTTCTTAGCGCAGTCCTGATGGTGTAGTTATTTCTGTCGAGGGATGTATGTATCACAATTTGTAACCTTAACTGGTGAGACTGGCACTTGCATAACGACGGGGTTGATGTCCGAGCATATTTAAGCGAGTGGCCATCTTGGCCACGGGTGAGTCGTTGGTCAGTCGTTTAGGAGTGTGGGTGGCGAGTAAGCCCCACTTGAGGGTGGCCCGCGTGGTCGTTTGCTAATTCTTTTTCGCGCCGATTTATTTCGACAAAGAGTATTGTTTAACAGTGGAAGTGTGCAAGCATATATTTGGTGAGCTGGAAGTGCTACGATTATTTGTGTGAGTACGATTTACGAGATATACATCGTCGTAAGTGAACATGTGTCGGTCTGTGATTTCAGTCTGTTAGAACAAAGAGGGCAATGGGACTTGTGGATCTGTTCGAATTGACTGAATAACTTTAGATTATAGCAGAACTAAATTACTGCTATTGGGGGCTCGGAGTCAAATTATTATTTAAGTAAAACTGTAAACCGTCTCACCAGCGCTAATTTCATTGTGTGATTGAACTGTGTCGTGAAAAAACTGATTTTGCTATAATAATCGCCTAATTTTGTTCCCTAGCATAAACTCTACTTATGTCTGAGTGAATAATTAATTCTAAAACTATAGCATATGCGTGGGCGTGGAAGTGTACTAATGCGTCGAGTGTGGAAATCATCCCCTGAGAATGACGTGAGAGCCGCCATTTGCAATAACATTTTTAACCAACATTTGTATATGTAGATTTGTGTGAACTCTCTGCAACTGCACTTCCTTCTTTATTTACCGCCCCGTCGCAACATGAAAGAATAATATAACTTTTATTCTACGTAAGAATCCGAAAAGGCCATTCCATCAAGCCTCTTTCGTATGATATTGAATTACAATAGGAAAATCTCAGTTCACTGATTCAATTACCGTTCTATTTTCGTCTATATTCCTGTTTGAAAAAATTCACTATATTAGATTTATTTTGAAAATCCTGCGCGCTATCTTGATGCAAATATAGTTCGCCTTGGCGATAAGCAACCAACTATCAGCAGTATGGATTGCACAACGAGATACGTTTGCTGGGCTGTGCGAATGGAACGAGTGCCAGACATAGCCAGTACATTCCATATTTAATTATGCTGCAAACTCACACCCATATCGGCTGTAATGAAACGACCCTGTACGTGTATGCGTGGTGCACATTCGATTGCCATAGACCTATTATCACATCAGGTAAGTAAAACCAGCTGTTATCTTTTTACAATTAATCTGTTAGTCTTGTCCTTATATTTAGTTTGGTTACATTTGTTTTATGTATTCAGCTATAGTGGGTAGGTACACCAATCGACATTTGCATTGGTTTCTGCCTCAGTACCTTCTTTTCATTTTGTAAGTACAAAATAAATAGATAATGTTGATAATGTGTTTTTACTGATGGCGTTTAAGGATTCCGCATTAAAGAGGTAGAATAGGGACCCTCCTAGTGCAGCTTCATCCACATGACTTTCTCTTTTATTTACAGCATCTAATAATGTTATCAACTTAAAATGCAAAATGCAAAATTTTAAGAAAAAATTATAACAAAAGAAGTCGAAATTGGGGTCGAAATATTAAAGTGAGGCTGCTAGGTTAAGTGAACTTTTTATATTTACGATACATGGCGTTCAAAACTAAAATATCAGTTTCCTAAAGCAGTTGAATAGGACTCCCAAAAATTCTCGAGAGAACATACAATGAAATTTCGCAAGTGCCTATAATAGTGAAATGAAAGACCGATAATTGGACGAGCGATGCAGCTCAGTGGTATGATGCTAGCCTTCCCTGTGAAGGGCAAGGGTTCTGAGCCGTTCGTGGCTCATGTTCCCGCCATCATGTATTTTACACCCTGTTTTTAACGTACTTCCACCTCACGACGTTAATTTAAATTACTGGTGTCATTGAGTTGCTGCTTTACCTGACCGTGAGCGGCGCTAGCAGCGCGTATCAATATATCCCCTCTCGTAGTATCTTTGCTTGACTGCTATTATTTCCCAGTCGTTGTCTGTCGTATGCCAGTTCGGATCGCGGGTTCGGGCTGCCAGTCAGATGGAACGTGTCTGGAGCGCAGTCTGGACCTGCCAGTCGGGGAGTTGAAATGCGGCACTAGTGCAGTCGGTTTGGAGCAGTGAGGTCTGCATCGACATGGCTCACCCGTCCATTGCCACCACGCATCACTTGAGCCAGGCGGTCTTGGTGAATCGTCAGTCGTCCTACCGGACGAAGCGTTTTGGCTCGCCAATCGATCATGAGTCGGCTGTGTATTTGGGCATCGACTTCCGATTTATCTTCGTGCGTGCTTCGTTACTGTTGGGTATCGTTCAGGTCTTCGTGCAAGTGTTTGTCAGATCGTGTGTGTAGGTGGCGTGTGTGGAGCTGTCCGATCGCTACGGGCTTCGTGGCTCACCGAACCAGGACGTCAAAGTTGAGTGGTATGTTAAGTACCCAAGCCCCGTCCGTTCATGTTGTGTCGTTCGTTTCGGTGGTTCGCTCTTGGGGAGATTTTTCTGTGAGCAACACCGAGTGTTTGTAGTGGTGAAATAGAACCACGTGCGGTGGAAATAACTATATTGGTTCACTACATTCAATTGTACCAGACGAACTTTCTGCCTTGTGGCTGTTAGTGTTCCAGTTACCTGACCTGGCCACTAACGTAATTTCAGGCATTGCCTTTCCTCACCTGCTGTTGCTGTCCAAGACGGTGTGTAGTTTTGACATCTTAACACATATTTCATTGTGGATAATCACGTCCGTAACAGTTTGGTCTTTGAGTTTTCATGTACCGACTGGTGGCTAGCAAGTCGTTTGGTCGGTCGGTCCGTGACTGTCTCTTGGTTTGGTTACCGACGGATCAAGTATATTTAGGCCCACCACCTGCCTCATCCAAGCAACGTTAATGTTTCGAGGGCAGACCAATTTCCCCCCCCCCCCCCCCCCCGCCCTGCCCCCTGGAGGCGTCTGAGTGCTGTTGTCTATACTGTCCTTTTCATGGGTGTTTAATGCTCTGTTGGTAATCTATTATAGCCAATGCTTTAAAAATGATATCATTAGTAGGAAACACTGTCTGAATTACATCAAACCACAAGTAACAACATGAATTACTGATAGTCACCTGGAAAACTCTTTCCGTGTAGCAAAACTTTAGTTGACATCAACACTTAGTTCAGTCAAACGACGCCAGACACTCCACCAGCCGTTGTGGCCGAGCGGTTCTAGACGCTTCAGTCTGGAACCGCGCTGCTGATACGGTCGCAGGTTCGAATCCTGCCTCGGGCATGGATGTGTGTGATCTCCTTAGGTTAGTTAGGTTTAAGTACTTCTAAATTCTAGGGGACTGAAGACCTCAGATGTTAAGTCCCATAGTGCTCAGAGCCATTTGAACCAGACATTCCACTAACACTGTATTTCATTACAGTGTATAATGAATGTGCTTTCCTCAAATTTGTTTTATTTGCTTTAAAAAATCAATTGATATTTCTTGCTTCTTTTGATTCACAAAACAAAAGTTGGTAATGTGGCCCGTGGGGAAATTCCCTCTCAGAAATTTGTCTCGCCTGCCAAAAAGATTTGACAGCCCTGGTTTGGCGAATATACATTATTTCGATCCCTTTGAACAAGTGTAGAGAAAATACAGTACTATTTACGAGAAAAAGCTCTCTCTGTCTGACATGTTATTCTAAATTGTCCCTGACGCAAATCGAAGCCAAATATCTGAAGTAGGAGAAAAGTTTCTTGTCATTTTCTGTAGTGCACCTCCATATGATCTCCGATGCACTGGACGATCGTCGCCTCCGATAGTTCCTTGAATATGAGACAAAACCGAGATACCAATTTGGGAGACTGCTGCCTATCCGAAAAACGCCCAGTACGTTCTTTCCGTAACCTACCTTCGAGTACTGACACGGCTGCGAAACGATAAGAGTGATTCCACCAGTTTCGGGCTGGAAACTAACAAGGAGGGGATGAGGTCGATTCCATCTGTTCTGGGGCTGGAAACTAATAAGAGGACGGGTTATTTCCATAACAACAACGAGAAATGCAGTATCTATTACCCGATCACTTCACAGTTTCCGTTTTGGGTGGGAGTGCTGTGAGCTGTTTCCATACTCTGCTATTCTCTGTTCTGAAGCATGTGCCAGCGATCTACACGCGCTCAATCAAAATGTAATATAGTTCCTGAACTGTACTTGGTGTATGGCGGCGGGTAAAACAAACTTAAAACAGCATTGTGTTAACACATTCTTCTGTCGAAAGACAACAGAAACAAACACGAGGAAAATTTTTCTTTTATGGCGTAAATATTCAACAGGATGTGTAGGAGACAACGGATTTTTGTTATACATTCACTTTTAATATGTTCTTCTACATGAAACCGTTGAAAATGAAAATAAAAATGTTGTGTTACGATCTAAAAATTGAGGCGAACGTATCATACACTAGAAATTAATACGTACTTTTACAGAGATGCGTTCAAAATTAACCTGAAACTGTCGTTTTACGATCTAATAACTTGAATATGTAGCAGATAAAAAAAACCTTCGGTATTAATACGTGAATCTATAGGAAAGCATAAGAAATGAGAGATTTCGGTGCATGAATTAATAACTAAATACAGACGAGCAAACACAGAACTGGATTTGTATTACATAATTTTACAGGCTAATGTGGAAAAATCAAATTTGTTTTATAATCTAATAGAACGTGTAAAGCATTAGGTTCTATATAACCAGATGCTGCAATATAAGTGTACTCAATACCTTTAATGAATGTAAGGGCTGAACAGTTTTGTACTGCGGCTACTGTTCTCACTATAGCTCCTTCTAACGGTGTCAGCAAAGCTTTTACTTATTTATCGACAGAACTGAACTAAGTTATTTATTAACACTTTTTCATCTGAGTGTACTCTCCGATAACGTGTATTTCCGCGATAACTATATATTTCAGTAGACGCCAAGAATAGGCATCAGCTGTAGTATACTACAGTATCAGTATGACTTGACTGTACAGCGCCGAGCGGCCTGGGTCAATCCGGTATTGTCTAGTACTGTCGGGCGCCTTCGATCAGGTCTGCACGTAAAAGAGGTTTAGAACGCGTTCTGCCATCGGGAATTGTAAAATAAACAGGTTATATGCAGTTTGTAAATCCAATGAATGTGCTCTAACTTATAATAAAAATCACATTATAAGATAAAATTTTGAAAGCTAATATGAATAAATAAACAAACTCACCAGTCAGCGAAGTTCGCGGCTGGCTTTGACGGCAGGGCACTCGTTGATCACATCTTCATAGTCCAGACGGTTATCGGTTAGGATGTCGGCTTCGATGTGAAGAATGGACAAGGTGTTCAGTCTCTCCAAAGACAACGTAGAGCGTAGGTCTTTTAAGAGTCTGAAACTAGCGTTCTACTGAACAATTTGTAAGTGCCACACATAGAAATATTCTAATAGCAACGTCAACATTCAGAAACAATGACTGTAACCACTCTTTTCATAAAAATTTACTCATTTTGACTGGAGTATCACTAATTTCAGAAGAATTCAAAAGTTCCGCGAAACGTACATATTCATTAGGGAAGGAAGGCTCTAAATCTGTGTCATATGACGCTGCACGTTCAGCGATATCGTCAGGTCAACTGTTCTTAAGGTTACTGAAAACTGTGAAGCAGTCCAACAATGTTCTATAGCTTTCCTTCCACCTCACTAATTCCGCGTACAAGTTGTCGAGTACTGGAAGAAATGTTTCGACTCTAAATTTTTACCTTCCATTCATAAAAACTTGTACAGAGTTCGCTTCTTCGTCATCATGAAGTTAGTGTTTTCGTGATCTTTTATAGGTGCATTCATAGTATATATCAGTCACAATCTCCATGGATTTTTTTTTTCATAATAGTTGAACATGCCACGAATAGATGCGACAAATCTTACAAGTGATTCATATAATTCGTGCACTATTTTAGTATCAATATTTACACTTTCCAATTTCAGATTTACACTATTAAATCTCTGGAGTATGTTCTTCCAAACTGTCATCATGAATACTGTTTCTAGTCAGCTGAGCCGATTCAATAAAGCTGAAGCCTCATTTCGCACAAGTGGTTTTTCCAATATATTATTGCCAATACGTGTGAGGGCATTGATAACGCCGTCCCAGCTTTCATATAGACTTGAACATGCTTTCTCTCTTGCAGACAAACGTGTTTTTGATAAACATTTTACCGTTTTGCTTCCTGGTTTCACGCAAGAAAGAATTTTATCCCAGCGCTGAGTAGAAGCAGAGAAAAAATTGTAAAGGTTTTGCACTACATTGAAAAATGAACATGCTTCCCGACAACAACTTGCGGCACTAACGCCAGCTACATTTAAAGAATGCGCTGCACAAGGCACACAATGCACTTTCCGATTTCATTCTGTAATGCTTGCCTGCAAACCAGTGTAAGTTCCTGACATATTGCTTACGTTTTCATGTGACTGACCTCTACAGTCAGTAATATCAACTGAATTTGTGGACAGGACTTTTAGTACGGCCTCAGCTAACTTTTCGGACTTGTGTCCCGGGTTTTACATATCCGAATATGAAAGATAATTGATCGATATGTGAAACGTCCACAGTAGAATCTACTATTATAGAGAAATATTTGGCCTCTTTTATTTCTCTTATGATAATTCTTCTCATTCATTCAGAAAGAAGCTGTATTATTTCATCACAGATTGTAGAAGAAAGATAACTTGTATGTCCCTGCCCTGTATTTCTACATCGTTCAATATGCTCTGTGAGAAAAGTACCAGACTCGGCTATAAGTTCGAGAGACATCATAAATTGACCATTATGTAATGAATGGAATCTTTCAACGTGTCCACGTAGGGGAAGTCCACGATTTGTTAGCTTCTTCACTATTGCAAACACCCTTTTCAACACACTGCGCCACTACTTTCTTTCTGTTTCAACATATGACTCAAAATGGTTATGAATATTGTTCAAAGTTACTTTTTATTGTTAAGAGCGATAACTCAGAATTCTTGTGTTCTAGTGAATTCTCACGATGAGATAAAATATTAGAAATATTTTTTCCAGTCAGCAATATCATTAGTAGCAATCGCGGCCTTACCTCCGAACAGTTTACATGGTACACAAAAAACAGCACCGGTGCTACAGAAGTATACTAGAAAGTCACGCAGAGTTGTTTCGCCATTTAAAAGTTTATGGTGAGAGGTGAGAGAATGTGGATTTTGTATTCATTAACACACCATTCAGCAGGATCATCACTTACGAGTTTTTCTTTTTTTCTTTTTTTTTTTTTTTAATGTCTGAATCGACATTTAGTTTTTCGCAAAACTCGAAATCAGAAACAACTTGCTTTTCTTCATCTTTAACTTTTGTTTTGTCTGTATTTACTTCTTTTACAACAGCTGCAGTGCCAGAAATATCACCCGTACTGATTGAACTCGAAGTCGAACCAGCAACATTTTTGCGAAAAATTTATCTACTCTGTCAATCGTTTTCCGAACATTGGCTTCTCGTTCCCGCCTTTCCTTCGATAATTTCCGAAATGCCACCCCACTTAATTTTGCAGGATTGCTTTTTTCACTGTTATTCACGTTAAGGCACTTACAAAATTGTCAACTAACAGTCAAAACAAAAGGAAAAAATTTGTAAAAAGTAAGAAAGAGAGACTGTATCCAGTACCAATTGTATTACACCGCACATGAGCACAAAGCTTTTTACTTCAAACGCGGCACATGAGCACAAAGATTTTTCCATTAAACACGGACAGATGAACTGACCAACTCGGATTACTCGACGTAACTGTGCTACGAAAGAACTACAATACAGAATAATTTAATTTCATTGTCGGCTGTTTCTCTGTTGTCAGTGAACAATAGAAGCACGCCTGCCGGCTAGAATTCGTCTCGTAAAGAAAACGGGACAGCCCCTTTTTTGGCTTCTGTTTCCCGCGTCACCGGAGTTTTGGCTGCGACGGAAATATGATCTAAATATTCTTGACACTGTCTTTTTAGGTTGAAAAGCAAATAATTTTTGCAATTTTTTGCAATCAGGTGTGCTGGATCGACTCTTATTCCACTTATTCTTATAACATTTTAGCGGTTTCTGTGTGTGTGTGTGTGTGTGTGTGTGAATTCTTAAGGGACCAAACTGCTGAGGTCATCGGTCCCTAAGCCTACACACTACTTAATCTAACTTAAACTGACTTACGCTAAGGACAACACACACACCCATGCCCGAGAGAAGACAGAAGTAGTCTTGTTGTTGGCAGTTGATGTGGTGTGTTGCCATTTGTGTGAAGACTTCTGCAATGTCTACACCCAAATGCACCTTTTGTTCCAACATAGAAGAAAAACAACCTTTCCTCGAAGAAAAAAAAGCTTAGTTAGGAAGTTTAATATAAAATTTACAATGCGGCGTTCTATGCGATTGCACAGAGTGGGAACTTTGGTATTGTGGAGGCCGCAGCACGATAAACGAGACAAACGAAAGTTGGTTTCTTCTTCTTTTTTCGCCAAAAAAACTAAGTAAATAAATAAATAAAATTTTTAAACTGTTGTGAAGTGTATTTCGCACATTATTACATGTCTGCTTGTGTTCTTTTCGTATAAACATGTGTTTAAAAATGTAAAACATTCTCAATACAACATGATTGTTAAACGGGTGTCACTAAATCAAAGTTCAGATACTGAAGGCCACTGAGCTTTCACATTAATTATGGTAATGGAAAGTTGATTTGATATTTCCCCATAATTTCTACAAGAAACGTAAGTAGGGCCGCTTTTTACATACTGAGGCCCACACATGTTACAATATCTAAGAATCTGCTGATTAGTTATCACAGCTTTTCAGGGGTCCCGGTATTTTCACGGGGAAAATATGGTAGGGTTAAGTAGAAGCCGATAACATTCTCAGAATAATAACGTTTCAAACATTGTATTGCACATTGCCGTCCTGACAGCTTATTTCAAAATATTTTCAACAATCATGCAGATGATAATAGACAGAAACCAAATGTTAAATATCTATTCAGTAAGCAGGTAAACTGTGTGTATTGCCAAGCATATATTGTCGAATTTAGTTCTTAAGGCTTATTTAAACTAGCAAGTTGTTTAACAATATTAAAAATTTTTGTCGTTTGTAAGCGCAGTTATTTTACAACGTACAAGGTTGAAATGAGTACTGAGCAAAAAATGCCGCCCCCCTTCAGGCCCCTAGTGGGCCTACATGTTATGTCCGCGACTGGGAGCAAGGAGTTCAAGGCGTTAACTTCTTTTGCGTGGTACAGTATCCTGGTAATTCTTTTTTCATTAGATGCAACTTATATTATTGAAGTAGGGTAAGATGGTAAAATTTCGATATAGGTAGAATTCCGACCAACACGTCCCCCGCTATTTGTCAGTTTTGAAGTGTTCGTAGCACTTGCCTTTGCGCGGCGTTGCGGTGCGGATGGTTTTCTACAGCTTCTTTGTCTTTTCTCTGAATACACCAGTTTGTGCCACACAGATATAATTTTTTTCTTTTTGAGAAGCAAGTGAAGCTACTTAGTTTTACGCGCTCTTACAAACTGAGTAGTTTAAATTTGCTAGTAAATAATGTATTAGTGATTTTCGAGACTTGTTTCCCGTTCCCGCATTTTCTGACGCTTCTGTAGAGAAAGACTGTGTGCCATGTACTGCCATCTCTTGGTATAGTTCATTACTACTTACTCATCATTTGATCCTTTCCAACAGCACACTTCCGGTCATGAAAAAGGTACAATTTCGATACCCTAGTACAATTCCGATCAGTGCTGTTCTTTATTCTAGTCCGTCGAGACTGGTAGCTCTAGACATACAGATTTTCTCTCTCGAACTGGTCTCTCTGGGTGGCCGTGACGTCTAAGGCGTCTTGTCACGGTCCCCGCCGTTCCCCCCGTCCGAGGTTCAAGTCCTCGCTCGGGCGTGGGTGTGTGTGTTTTGTCCTTAGCATTAGTTAGTTTAAGTTAGGTTAAGTAGGGCTTAAGCCTAGAGACACATGACCTCGGCAGTTTGGTCCCACAAGACCTTACCACAAATTTCCAAATTTTATAGTTATTCAATACAACCCTACTATTCAACGTGGTTTGTTCATTTAGTGTATATAGTGAATTCTGCTTCAAATACGTAAAATTTCAATCTCTACCATCAAGTTAAGAACTCGACCTTTCGGCTGTTTATAGAGGAAACTTAAGTTACTACCTAAATCAGGCCTAGAGTGCTTGTGTGTTTGTAGATGGTTAGTTAAGGCAGATCCTAAACTACTAAAGTCCTGTTGTTCTTTGAACCGAATTAAAAGTACGTCCAGTTTGTCCAACACAAAGGCATTGACAAACATTACAACTAATATGATAGACTCGTGACATTGCCACAAATTTCCAATTTTGTCTCTCGAGCTGTAAGGCACACCGTTATTTTTCTTTGGATGCTCCGAAAACGACCAGAAAAGAAAATCTACAATAAATGGATTTCAGCTGCTTTATATGAAGCAACAAAGAATATAACGGACGAACATTTCAGCTTTCAAGCTGCATTAGAATTATACGACATTCCTTTGAACACCATGCATAGTGAAGTACAAATTAAGAAGGAAATGCAAGCTGAATTACCTCCTACTACAGAAAACAGAAGTGATCATCCAATGATACTCAATTATGAAATGGAAGATGCTTTTGTCAAGAGATCTTTATTTCTAGAATAGCAAGTATTGGGTTAGTTGCCACTCCAGTTAACAAGAGCTGCATTACAGCTGGCTGAGAAAAGTAATTTGAAACATCTATGGAACTTAGGAAGTAAGGTTGTTGGAATCATTTGGTTTAGAGCATTTGTTAAGAACCTAACCTTAGTCTGCGAAAACCTGAGGTCCTTGAGGAGGGGCCAGAGCTGAAGGCTTAAATAAAGCAGAAATAAATAAATATTTCCAGAATTTGAAGAAATATTAAGGGATTATAAATAGTTTGATAAACCAAAGTGTATTTATATTATGGATGAGTCTGGCTTTCCTATTAACAGAAGACTCTCAAAAATAATTAACCGTGGAGGTGAGCAAGAAGTTGTTTCTCTGCCAAACGCTGAAAGAGGACGGAATATGACTGCATGGATGCGTCTGGTATTTACCACCAATGCTAATTTCCAAAGGAGTGAGGAAAAGCCTTAAATTGCTAGACAGCTTACCTCCTGGTTCCATTGCGGAGATGAGTGAACCGGAATACATTGATGAGGAACTGTTTATGATCTAGCTTCGACACTTCAAACTGGGTAGTATTACAGCTACCAATATTGAAAACCATGGCAGCCATACCCGCAAGGATGCTGTGGACTATTGTCGGGAAAATGGGATAGAAATTTTCGGACTGTCGCATCATAGTAGACATGGAAAATAATAAAACCAACATTCTCTTCTGTTTTTTGTGGTGCCTGAAGAAAATCTGCATCTGTTGGGTGTTCACTCAAGGGGTTCCTGTGCTCAGGAATAATGCCCTTCTGCAAAGATATTGTTACTGAGAAGAAATTTGCACCTTTAGCGATATTCGAGGCTCCTCCTCCATCAGCCCCACCAATCAAGCAACTAGAAGCATTCTGGACGAAAAGCGTGTATCTTTAAAAGATGTAACTGGTGCCATTTCTCAGCACGATGATGTCAAGGACATGTTGCCTATTGCAGAGAAAAAGTGTCTCGAAGAAGGAAACACAATGTTAATTTACTCACTTCAGACGAAAAATCTGGAGAATGTCAGCATCAAGAGAAAACTTTTTCAACAGGGAACAAAGAAAGAAACAAAGAAATGCAACAAGAACAATAAACAAAAATGTAGGTCTATGAGTAATGATGAAATAAGTAATAAAAGTTTCAAATCGCCAGCAAACGACGAGAATAATTATGGATTCTGTTTCTTGAATTATTATAGTGCGGAAGTGTGGAATCATTGGTAAGGGCTGACTGGATTCGCTGCCTAAATTATAATGTTTGGTACCACGGAGTTTGCCTCGGTGCCCGAAGGAAAAGTGATTTCACGTGGGACATTTCAATGAACAGAATTGTACGAAGACGTTATCACAATTGTGCCTAATGCGGTACATTTTCGAGAATTTTATTGTATTCTGTAACCTTTTGTTGCGTTTAAACCAACACTTGTAATTGTGTAATATTTGTGTTACATATTCCTAAAACATCAAAGAACATGTACCATAATTTAAATAATTTTTTCCTTATATATTCAAGAAGAATATAATAATTCCAATCCCAAAGAAAGCAGGTGTTGACAGATGTGTAAATTACCGAACTATCGGTTTAATAAGTCACAGCTGCAAAATAATAACGCGAATTCTTTACAGACGAATGGAAAAACTGGTAGAAGCCACCTCGGGGAAAATCAGTTTGGATTCCGTAGAAATGTTAGAACACGTGATGCAATACTGACCTTAAGACTTATCTTAGATGAAACACTAAGGAAAGGCAAATCTACGTTTCTAGCATTTGTAGACTTAGAGAAAGCTTTTGACAATGTTGACTGGAATACTCTCTTTCAAATTCTAGAGGTGGCAGGGGTAAAATACAGGGAGCGAAAGGCTGTTTACAATTTGTACGGAAACCAGATGGCAGTTATAAGAGTCGAGGGGCATGAGAGGGAAGCAGTGGTTGGGAAGGGAGTGAGACAGGGTTGTAGCCTCTCTCCGATGTTATTCAATTTGTATATTGAGCAAGCAGTAAAGGAAACGAAAGAAAAATTCGAAATAGGTATTAAAATCCATGGAGAAGAAATAAAAACTTTGAGGTTCGCCGATGACATTGTAATTCTGTAAGAGACAGCAAATGACTTGGAAGAGCAGTTGAACGGAATGGACAGTGTCTTGAAAGGAGGATACAAGATGAACATCAACAAAAGCAAAACGAGGATAATGGAATGTAGTCGAATTAAATCGCGTGATGCTAAGGGAATTAGATTAGGAAATGAGACACTTGAAGCACTAAAGGAGTTATGCTATCTGGGGAGCAAAATAAATGATGATGGTCGAAGTAGAGAGGATATAAGAGGTAGACTCGCAATGATGAAGAGAAATTTATTAACATCGAGTTTAGATTTAAGTGTCAGGAAATCGTTTCTGAAAGTATTTGTGTGGTGTGTAGCCATATGTGGAAGTGAAACATGGACGATAAATAGTTAGGACAAGAAGAGAACAGAAGCTTTCGAAATGTAGTGTTACAGAGGAATGCTGAAGGTTAGATGAGTAGATCACATAACTCATGAGGAGGTATTGAATAGAATTGGGGAGAAGAGGAGTTTGTGCCACAACTTTACTAGAAGAAGGGATCGACTGGTAGGACATGTTCTGAGGCATTAAGGGATCACCCATTTAGTATTGGAGAGCAGCGTGGAGGGTAAAAATTTGTTTTCGTTTGAAGTTAAATAACTGTGCAAAATAAAAATCCCACTGAAGGCGGCGAGAGCAAGAGGGTGCTCTTGAGGTTGTTAGACTTTAAAAATTAGAAACATCTGTCCTGGAACCCCAGTGTGGTTCACCATTTTTACGCGGCCTCAGCAGAATTTAGCATCCCAGTAGGAGCAGGAGTGTGGGGCGGTATCTTTTTGCTATGACTGTGATCAGGTAACTACCATTAACTTTTAAAACTGTTGTACAGCTGAAGAATAATGCTAATACCTGTCTTTTTACAGTGATTTTTTTATATTTTGAGATGAAACTTCCCGGCTGATACGCCGTGGTCGATGTATAAAACTGCTTTCTGACGTTTCGTCTCCAACTGCGGGAGAGGTAAGACAGCTACTACTACTAAGGGTTCAGGGGCTCTCACATTTATAGAGTGTGCAGAGTGCACCAATATACGTCACGTGACGTTGACTGTGTGACTATCTGTGATGAGGTCCTCATTCCCGATTTAAATTATTCGAATGTTATTCTGCGACGTATGATCCCTGTAAATGCAAGAGCCCCTCAAGCCTTAGTGGCAGTAGCAGTTTTACCTCCGAATATGTCTCCCGCAGTTGGATACGAAACGTCAGAAAGCGATTTTACGCATCGACAGCGGTCTCTCAGCCCGGAAGTTTTAACCGAAGAAGACTTTGGCTGTGAAAGCTCACATCGTACGTCACTACCTTGATAAATATGCGGTTAAAAATACATTTGACCATAATAAATTGTAGGAACTGTAACGCTTTACAAGAGAGGTGAAAGCGCTACCGAAAAAATTACAGGTGGAAATCTGAAGAAGGTACTGCAAAACCATTTGCGGTTTTTCGGCTTCTCCCAAGTTATCACAGAGATCTCTAAGTCTAAAATTTGGATTCTACACTAGTGCCTTCCTACATTCAACGTACTAAAAGTTGAAAAAAGTCGGACCATTTGCATCGTCCAGTATACCTGTTGACTGGATCGAGCACATTCTCTTTGTCTTTGATCAGTGTTAACTGACCCAGTTTTGGTCATCAGTACTAAGTCCTGCAAACAAATGAAACATTCCATTGTCTTCTGCTATTTCGGATCTTCTGTAAAAATCAGGTGAGGTCACACTCTATGCCACCACCCGCTCTTAGGGTCGTGCTGTGCGCAACCCTAGTGATGGGACGCATTGGTCCGGAGAATCCCTCAGAAACTTTTGTTAGCGGACCCAGATTGATTTTACGCACTGATGCGCACGCGCTGTCATGTTAAATAAGGATCGCCAGCAGCGCTTCTACGCTCGAGACAAGGTTCCAATAATTACTTCTTCTATACCAATAAACAATGCCCTGTAGGAACCCACTTTCGAAAGTCTCTCACTTCCGTCTGCTGGAGTCGAAAACAAGCAAGACAAACAGCTACTACACCGTCTCCCTCCAGTTTATACCACCTCTTCTACAAACAAAAAAGGATAAAAGTGTAAGCTGAAAGGAAGAAGTCTACATCAAAAAACACCACAAGTTTCTGCTGGAACAAATGGGACTTATATTCTCTTGTAAGATCTCATCTAATCGTCATCAAACACTCCCTGCAGTCAACTCTCCATGCTGAAACATGAGACGTCTTCCAATGTAGCAAATCTCCGCCCCCGGTAGCTGAGTGGTCAGCGTGACACAATATTGATACTAAGGGCCTGGGTTCGATTTCCGGCTGGGTAGGAGATTTTCTCCTCTCAGGGACTGGGTGTTGTGTTGTCCTAATTTTTGCATCCCGCCTGGAATGCGGCGCGTGGGTAGGAGAAGGAACAGAAAAATTACGTCGGTACTGCAGTGAGTGAAAGTGGTTTACTGGTGCAAGAAAGAATGCATAACTTCGTGCAGGTGCGAAGTCTTAGACCCGTCGTATGTAGAGAAGAGCTGAAGCGAAGTTTCCTGGCTGGCTGCACCTGATGAAATTGGCTGAATCATCTGTAGCGGAGCTCGCAGAGCTGCACAGCACCAGGTAGAGGGCGCTGTCGTCGGTGTCTCGTGGTAGTGCCAACCTTTGAAACTATGCCGTGGCATCGTTGCTATCGATACCACACTAATCATCATCATTTTATCCCCGTTGACGCTCAAGACGCCGAACAGACGTCAAATCGAAAGACTTGCACCCGGAGAACGGTCTACCCGACGGGAGGCCCTAGGCACACGACATGTTATTTATCCAGCAAATTACTCTCTCATTAATTCGCTCCCTTTCACTCAAAAACCGGAAAACAACTTTGTCGTCTATTCATAATCACTCGTTCACGACTTCGTGCAGACAACAGAATAAAAAGCTTATCTCCGCCCTACAGGACCCTCAACTCCCGACCTACACTTGCTAAGGCTGCCAGGTGACTTCGGATTTCGTGAGATAGCCAAAACCACTAGAGGAAATTGTTTAACATGCAGATATATCGGTCCGTCAGCTTACAGAGCCGAATGTAGGCACTTCAATGGACCATTTCTTCCTAACGCTCCCAGCACTTTCTGTAACGTGCTGCTTCCTGTCAATCCTGCCAGAAATTTCTTTTCGAATGGGATTTTGAATATATTGAACATCCTGTGGAAATCACTGACGTACGTTTGGACCAGATACATAGGAAGGTTACCTCATTACCTACAGGGTGGAGAGCTGTCCCCGGACCCTAGAAAGCTGAAATCCGGCGTTGTCGTTCTCAAAAGCGACACCCACCAGCCGTCACACACAGCCAAGAACTGATACGTTACACAGGCTATAATTTTTTTCCAACGTGATGCAGAAGGTGTTCGTACGCATCACTAAGTCGGCGTTTCAATCCTGTAGTCACCTGTCGTGGTCCGAATCTTGTAGACCCTCTCTGAAATTTGAGTAAATCATGTTCAGTGAGGTACACTGAACCAGGACTAATACAGAAAATGTTAATAGCATCTTTAGTTAGTTTCGACACTGTGAAAACTCATACATTAGGGTTTAAGGAAAATCGGTGAAGTAGACTTTTATATCTACTGGTTTGCATCTTAGGTAGTGCGAAAAGACGAGACAAGAATATGAGAATGAAGAGTGCAACGGCCTATTGTTCAACAATTTTGACGCTTTTCGCAATGAAAGTAGTCTTTCAATAATTTATTTCTTGTTAATGAGGCTGTAGTGGTAAATTACAGTTAATTCACCAGACAAAAATATCTCTTGGGTAAACTTGCTGAATTTATCCGTGCTTTGTAAGAACCTATAATCTCGAACAATTTAATGTCGAGGATTCTACGAAACTGATTTTTTGCCTTCCTGAGAAGCTGAATTTTGGTCAACACCTGCACGTTTATTTATTACTTCCATGTAGTGACGATTTCTGTGAGATAAAATTCGGAAGAACAGATCCTACAAATGCCCTTTCTTGACTGCCTGAGCTGATATTTCCACGCGGAACCACTGGAGTTACCTTCCCCGAAAAGCAATATGCGTTTCTGTGTAATTCGTACCCCGCAGCATATAATTTTTGCTGGGAACCGCTTTCAGAATTTCGCTAAACATAACGGAATTACCTCGGCGCTAAACTATTTTGCAGAGGTGCGCCAGAGAAGCATTGCAGGTGCGCCGCTACGGCAGTGGAGTTCCGCTTAATATCAGTTCTATTAATCTCCCCTTTATTCTCCGAAACCGGTCGGGAATTATTCATAGCGGCGACTCACCTCCAATTCCAGGCAAGTTGCCGAACAGAACCTGCCTAAACGAATCAGCCCTCTGTTGAATGCAAGGCCGACGGCTGGTAGCAATGTGTATACATGTCCATCCTCCAAGTAACGTCCCGTGAGCGAAGTACACTGGGAATGTAGGTTTAAGCACTTGAGATACTGAATTGAACCTTGAACCTTCAGCATACCGAAATCCGCTTAATTTTCATCAAAGGCTGTAGGACTCAGTCTACAGTATTTGTTACTAGGCTGCCAACGAGACATTTTTGGAAGAGTCATCTCCATATGAATTTGCGTCACTCTAGACACTTCTCAAAAGCATTTTTGAAAGTGACTACGCCCTTGGAGAGTCTATATAACTAAAGTGACCAAAACTTACTGCCAGTTTTGAATTCTGATAGAGAAAATTCTGATGATAGCATAGATAGAGCAGATAATACCGTCGCGGTAGCCGGTTTAGTGGGACGCGGTCTAGACACGCCTTTGCAACATAACTGTGTGTGCTGTTGTCTATTACTTTCTATTTCGCCTTGGAGGGCAGTATTAAACAATGAACCGAGATAAAGATCGTACAGGCTATTGTGAGTTAACGGCAACGAGTTTTCATTAATGTTGTGTTAGCTATGCTGAGTCCATAAATTTCGCACGTCAACAAACATCAAAGTTCGCACGATGTAGCTACTGCTAATGACACCATAGACTGAAATTTATTTTCCTGTTAATGTACAGACCTCTTTAGAAGCTGTTTCGCGATGTCTCGACGGATGTTCTATCGTCCTGTCCATTTTGCTAGTTTTCCAAACATACCTTTCCTCAACACTTCCGTGGTTGAAGGTTTCTGTATCCTCACTCCAATTCATTCTTAGCATTCTTCTGTGACAACACATTTCAGATGGTTCGATTTTCTTCTTTCCTGGCTTTCTCGAATTTAATGTCACTTCCATTCAATGCTGCGATCCAGACGAACATTCTGAGAAATTTCTTCCTAGAATAGAGTACCGTTTTTAATAAAAGAGGACTGCTTTTGGATAGGAACGTGCTCTTCAACTGTACTATTCCGCTTCTTTCGTCCACCTCGCTTTGCCTGTCGCTACCTGCTACCGTAGGTACCAGAATTCCGCCCACTTGTCGCCTACGTAATCCCCAAGACTGATAATAAGTTTTAGCTATATCTCATTTCTGCTGCTATTCATTTCTACTTTCTCGGGTTCGTTTTCAGCTCATATTGTGCGCTCAGTATACCATTCCACTCCAGAGATCTTGCAAATCTTTCTCACTTTCGCTGAGAATGGACCGTATACATACCTTTAGTCATTCATTTCTTTCTTGTTGTATCGTTCACTTTCTAGCTTTAGGGGTGACAATTGCGACTGTCAGATAGCCAGAAATTATTTAGTCGGTGAAAGAAGAAGTAACATTACGCCAGCCATTGACACTTCCCGTTTGGTTTCGTTGGATGTTAAGAACTTATACTCCAGTGTCCCGGTTAACGAAACTATAGAAATCATTAAGAGAAATTTCCTTAAATACGGTAAAATTTCAACGCAAGAGACAATTGAATTTATTGAACTCCTACAGCTCATTACAAGTTTTAGTTATTTAACGTTTAATAACAAATTTTATATTCAGGACGATGGGTTAGCCATGGGGTCCAGTATTTCAGGAACTATGGCGAACATTTTTATCAACGACCTTGAAGATAAAGTTCTAAATTCTGACGATAACATTATGGATAAAATTGTTTATTACAAACGTTATGTTGACGACACTCTGTTACTTATTGATGGTTCCCGTGAGGACAATGAGGAAATAGTAAAAAAGTTCAACGACGCACATAATAAAATAGAATTTACCGTGGAGTATGAAACAGACAATTGTTTACAGTTCCTGGACCTGAATATAAAAAAGCAGGGCAAAAAACATGCGTTCTCTGTTCATAGAAAACAAACTACGACTGATGCCGTGATCCCGAATGATTCATGCCATCTGCAGGCTTATAAAGAAGCTGTTTTCCGTAGTCTCGTGCATAGGGCAGTCAATATACCTATGAGTGAAAAAGATAGGGAGGCTGAAATTAATACTGTTAAGAGAATAGCGATGAATAACGGTTACAGAATAGATATGGTTAAAAAACTGTTACGGAAAAGTAATAAGCGCAAAAAGAAAAAACCTGATGGAGAGAAAGTGAAAATTATCACGATGCCATACTACGGAACAGTCTCACAAAAGATAGCAAATATTTTTAAGCCATACGATGTCAAAATAGCTTTTCAGACTAATAACCTAGTGAGGTATAGCCTTATGCACGATATTGGCGAGAAGAGAAATAAGTTTGAAAGATCGGGATCTTATAAGATTCAGTGCAGAACTTGTGATGCTAAATATATAGGGCAGACAGGAAGATCATTCGCGATCTGGTATAAAGAACATAAAGATACGTTCAGGTTAGGAAATTATGACAAATCAGTTGTTGCGAACCATATATATGAAACAGGCCATCCCCTTAATAGCATAGAAGATAACGTAGAAATATTACATGTAGAAAAGAAAGGGAGGAAACTTGATTTACTAGAGGAATTCGAGATAGCTATCCATGAAAAGAAACAATGCAATATTCTAAATGCACAAAATAATTTTAAAGAAATGAGATATTTTAGCGGGTTTTTAGAATTTTTTAGGGTTGGTATGTGACTTTAAACTTGTAGCATTTCACTGACGGAGTTGCGAGAGGCTAACGATGGCAGACCAATGCAATAAGGAAATAAGGCGCCCAATAGCATAGCGTTACCGTCAAGCACACGGCTGTAACCACGCCACAACACCTAGCACGTCAGTCCACAACAGCTCCCGAGCCGGCAAAGTGCGACAGCATACTTGGTAGCTATGGGACGGCCATCGACTTGTGTCAACCACTTCAATGTAAGACGAGGACCCACAGTCCAATATAATTTTAATTCTGTTTTACTCTATGGGCTTCCCAACTATTTGTGATGGTATTTTGTCTTTTTAGTCCGTTTAATTTCATGAGATAGACTATACAACCTGATGATGAGAGCATTGTCTCTTGAAACGCGTTGTTAAGATATATGTATAAGAATCGCGGTTGAATGCTAACAGTCATAACCAGTATAACGACAACAGCTACCTTGACTCTATAATGGATTATATTAAAAGAAGTAACATTTGTTTTCCCTGCCGTTTCAGTAGGAAGGAGAAAGACAGTCTTGTTTGAGTTGTCTTCGCTGCGTCACCGTTCGTCGCGACATTGTCCGTTCCAGAGTGAATCTACCACCATTAGCACAAAGGAACGAGAAGTCTTATCATTCCTAGAAATTTGTGATCATTAGGACAAACGCAAAATTCTAAGAGCTTTTCGGAGGGCTACAAAATCATATAACTGTTTTTGGCTGCCATCCTTTATTGTGAAAAAAATATAACGAAGGGGTCTTTATAATATGTAGATCATATTTCTTCTATATCTTAACAGTCTAAATATGTTATGCTTATGTGTATATTTTGAGTTATGTAAATATCAAGGAATGCAATGATTTCTATTTCCAAGTGACTATATGTGTTTAGTGACAGTAATGTTGTTGAAACCCTACGTAATGACAGTAGCACACTTGTAACCATACAATGCGTTGTAATCAGATGCTGCTTGATTATGATGACGGTCGTCAGAGCCGCGCAGAAAAGTAACATAAAGAAACTAAGACCAACCGCTGAGATGAATTTAAAAATTTGTGTTTTGCGTGAGTGCTGATGCAACTTCAAACGACGAAAGAGATTTTTGGTTCCGGTTGAAATAAGGAAGAAAACTGAGGTAATGATTTCGTTCCGTGAACAGCTTATACGAATTGGTCAAAACGGGGAGCGTACGAACGTTATAGTGGATTTCGTATCTTTTCATGAAAGATATGGTTATAGACGCTCGTATCAGCGCGTAGATCGGATTACTGGATATTTTTCTGCGAATCTGAGAGTCTGTCGCCAACACTCGGCTATAAATTAATCTCGTAGCTTTTCTTGTCAGACGTGCTGTTGCGCCTGATTTGAATCCTGATCATGAATTAAACCTGCAAATCCAGAATTTGGTCACCAATGATGGCACAGCATCTCCACCGTCAGGATGTGTGCATATTTGCTCCTTTTAAATTCTCAGCCTCTTCACACGGCATTCTCGCGCGACGAAAACGCAGAGCACACTTGATTATAATCCCTGCGTCGAATTGAAACGTTGGTCTCTGCTGCACCGTCACTGTGTGACGAGAGACATGTGCTTTGAACAGGCTGCGAGCTGCACCAACTCCCGCTGTTTCATTCAGCCAAAGCTTCAAAGGATGTGCTTCACGAGCACTTCTCATCGACATTTATACAGTTACAGGCTTGATAATTTATCTTCGTACCGGAGGAATGAAACTACAAACGATGTTCAGGAAAAATATACCTCGCTAAATATTTGAGAATATGTGATCCCCGACGGTGATTTTATGAACATCTGACTGTATTTTATTTTACTGGCACTATTGTTCACCTGCACATCCAGTCTTCAGTTCGATTTTGTCTACAAACTAATTAGATACGTAAACGAGACACACACATTATGTACGTCTGGCGGAATAAGCAAACGTTTTTCTGTGGGGAAGGAAATGTGGCGTATGGCTGCAAATAGAACATGCGCTTTAGACGTATGGATGGGAAGTTAAGAAGCCTCGAATAGGTATGATTCGCCTCACTTCAATAGCCGTGTACATATTAAGAAAGCAACGAGACGTTCTTCACATATGTAAAGAAGCTAACACCTTGTCGACAAATGAAAGAATATTAGATCCGTAATGGTTGTAAGAAAATCAATGTGAGAAGTGGTAAAAAAATATGAAAGTAAAATTCGATGTAATGAATTGATGACGTATTTTAAGAAACTACCTCTGACGTAATAATCCGTGAACGAAAAAATAATTAATTTATACGGTCGCTCATTCGTTAGACTGGCACTGAACTAGAGGATGGAAGGAAGAAGGCCGTAATATAGAATATAGTGTCCCAAACTGGCTGAGCGTTATTCTACTTGTCGCCGCACCATGAATGATACGGAGTTACGCTCTCACTGAATAAAAAGCTGACTAATTCTGCAGAACAGGTAAAAGGTTTAAATCGCTGTAGTTGAATCGGCGTAAGTCGATCCCTGAGAGTTGTTGTGGGATCGGTGCGATATCTTCGAGGGGCCTACCTCAACCAATAACGTAACATGATTTTGTAAACGTGTCTGTGTCGACGCGTCGGTGTTGTCAGCTCTGTAGACGGCTATTGTTTTCGCCTGCAGCCGTCAGCGCTTCGCAGTAGAAAGCTGGCCTTGGTGTGACTAGGGCCTACCGTCGGGTAGACCGTTCACCGGGTGCAGTTCTTTGCGGGTGCGACTTGCTCGTAGATGGGGATGAAATGACTATGATTACGACAACACAACACCCAGGCCCTGAGCGGAGAAAATCTCCGACCGAGCTGGGAATTGAACCCGGGCCATTCAGGACTGACATTCTGTCGCGCGCACCACTCAGCTACCGGGGGCGGACAGAAAGCTGGAAACTGCGTTGAGAGCGGCCAGGGACCTTCTTACGTCGTTTCGGCTACAAATTCTTTATCTTTCCTCGGGAAATGGTACCACCTATTGCTTCAGCCAATTGTTGACAGAGTTCTTGAGGTCATCGTCGGTCGTGAAATGCCGAGTAGCTAGCCAAGCCTTCATTTGGGGGAAAACATTAAATTGCTTTGGTGCCAAGTCCGGACTTAAGGCAGGATGATGAAAAATCCCCAGCTGAAAAGTCAGAGACTTTTATTTCTTCGACTCACAGTACGAGGTAATGCACTTCTGTATGACAATGTCACACAGTACTGTCCTTGAAATTTGAGGCAAATCTTTACTGAGATTGGACAGTGTGACCCGACGTCTCGCACGCGCTATTTTGGCAGCGTACAAGTTCATTGGCCACATCTGAATGTCTTCCTCGATCTCTGCCATCAAGCACATCTGTACGACTTGACGTTTCTGCACTACCCATAACGGAACCCCATACCTCCAACAATCGTCGATGAATCTCACCCGTGCTGAGACCTACCGCTTGTGTCAAGCGAACCATATGGCGTTCCTTGCAACTGGAGGGAGACGTTACAACACCGCCCATTTCAGTCGCTTGCTGCTTGCACACTGAGACACGCAGTAGATAGCTGAATAACGCAACATGAATTCAGGAGCCCGTTTTCCAAACCATGCAAGCCGTCATGAATCCACGAGCCTATATTTTTAATAGTCAACCGGAGGTAAATTTAAGAACACACCTCGCGCTATGGTTTTATAATCGTTAAGCGTAGTCAATCAGCTGAAACACGTTACACACTTTACATCTACAATTGCTTAACTAGCCGCAGCTCAGTGCGTGGTGGGAGGTACCTTGAACCACCGCCAGGGAAAAATGACAATCTATACGCCTCAACATAAGCCTTAATTTTTAATACCTTACCTTCTTGGTACTTAAAGCGATACGTACATTGATGGCAGCAGAACAGTTCTGCAGATAGCTTCAAATGCCGGTTCTCTAAACTTTCTCAGTAGCGTTCCACGAAACGATCCTCGCTTTAGCTCCAGGGATTCCCATTTGAGTTCCCAAATCTTCCCCATTATACACGCGTATTTATCGAACCTGGTAGCACAATCTGGCAGCTCATCTCTGAATTGCTTCGATGTCATAGTTTAATCCGACCTGTTAGAGCTCCCAAACACTCGGGCAGTAATCGAGAAACGGTCGCAATGGTAACCTATAGGCGGCCAACTTTACAGAAGAACCACACTTTCCTAAAATTTCTCCCAATAAACCGAAGTCGAACATTCGCCTTCCCTACTACCGTCCTTGCATGCTCATTCCATTCATATCGCTTTTCAGCCTTACTGTGTCAACCAGGACACTACCAATGCTGTATTCCAACATTATTGGATTGTTTTCCCACTCATCTGGACTAACTTAGCTATGTGCTATGGTGTTAGCTATGCTTCCTTCCTTAGCATTACCGAATTCTGTTATTAAAACATAGTAGATGCCTATTCCACTTTTTCGGCACGTACTTGTCCAGAGCAAGACTTGTAATCTCTTTAAACTTCGCCAATAATCCCACTACACCCATCATACTAGAAGTAAATTATGTCCATTCATTTTCTAACTGGGACGCTAACAATCTTCTCTTTGTTGTAAAACTACAATCCTAGCCTTCTTGACTGATTTATTAACTTTAGTAGCCATTGTCGCTATGATGTCATAATGATGACTAATCTGGAAAACGTGTTGAAAAGTACTTCACAAGATTGCTTGTTCATACCACCTGCATTAAAATCACAGATGTCACAGTCTATACTCCGTGGATTAAAACCGCCTCTAACTAATACTGTATGGTCTCTTCATCCTACCTCCCTTTCTCTGTGATCTGAAACACACCATAAAAAAAATTTCTTCATCACTTTCAAATTAAGTATGGCAGTCTTCAATATTTGTAATGCCTAACGTTGAGCAGTTGATTAAAGTAGTGTTATGAGTGTTATGTCTGTCTTTTTCAGGTTTCTATTTAAAGTCGGTGTATTACAAGCAGTATGAGAATTATGCCATCTTTTACGACTGTATAAACTCTCGTTTGGGCGAAATGCTTTTCGATGTATATGAAGCGTCATTAATGAGCAATTTTCTTTGGTGCTTTCTGTGTGTTCTTCTATACACAACGGTCTGATTGTTACCACATTGCGCTGCACTAGGCACAATATTTTCTCGTCTACGTGTATTCATACAGTCACATTCGTTTCGCTGTTACGTGTACTTCGTTTCAAATCAAATGGTTCAAATGGCTCTGAGCACTATGGGACTTAACATCTGAGGTTATCAGTCCCCTAGAACGTAGAACTACTTAAACCTAACCAACCTAAGGATATCACACACATACATGTTCGAGGCAAGATTCGAACCTGCGACAGTAGCAGTCGCGCGGTTCCGGACTGAAGCACCTAGAACCGCTCGTCCACCGCGGCCCGCTACTTCGTTTCGAAGCACGTAACTGAGATGTGGACGAGGATATATAAAAACATGGAGACAGAAAGGATTGTGGTTAGTCCATTTCAGTGTGGTGAAAATTAGACGGCTGTGTATAAGAGAAAACATGAAAACAATGGATCAGCCGAAAATAAGAACCACATTTCACGCTAGAAATAAAGCACAGTGCGTATGTTCCAAATAACGTTTCACACAATCGCTAAACACGGCACAACTCCTATATTATTTATAGTTAATACAATGTTGGATTTAGTTCAAGTCCTACATTGGACTCAATTTACGTCTTGGATTCTTGTTAAGGCCCAAACTGAACAAGTGATAACTGTTGATTATATTTATTAGTTACTACCTTAGGGCCCGCTGCTGCGCTCGCTTACACTTTAAGGGCTGCAGAGATAACTTTTTTTAATGTATTAGAATTTTTATGTTATTTACAACTTGAAACACTTCTAAACTTTTTATGCTAATAGAGGCCTTATAAGCATGGTCTTTTCCGAATGTGCTTCTGACCAAAAAGGGATTTTGGTAGCCGGACTCCAACGAATTTTGTTAATCATGTCTTTTGCATTCTTTTAGAGATATTTCCATAGCAACTTTCATCACCTGACAAATATTTCGACGGCCGGAGTGGCCGTGCGTTTCTAGGGGCTACAGTCTGGAGCAGAGCGACCGCTACGGTCGCAGGTTCGAATCCTGCCTCGGGCATGGATGTGTGTGATGTCCTTAGGTTAGTTAGGTTTAATTAGTTCTAAGTTCTAGGCGACTGATGACCTCAGATGTTAAGTCGCATAGTGCTCAGAGCCATTTGAACCATTTGAACAAATATTTCGTAGAAGTGAAATAAAAATTTTCATAAATTTAACTGTAATTTTTTTTTAATGTAACGAAAAATTTCCTTAAAAATGTTCATTGGCGGTTGCGCTTCCTTATGCGTTGAATTTTCAGAAAAAGTGAAAGACGTAATGTTTTATTTCTAACAGGGAAGTCAAATACCAGTTGTCATAGTTACAGCCATAAGAGTACTTTAGTACTTCTTCAGTAATTGATTTTCAAAAAAATTTCACCCTCTATTTCCCCCGCTTATTTGTTGAAATTCTGGAGAGGAACCAAATATCGGTTTTTGTAGTTCTAGTTTCAAAATTCCCTTAATGGAGACATAGTTTGAAAAAGCCTTTCACCCCTATTTCACTCCCTTACAAGTGGAATTTCGGACAGTCCACTCTGAAACGATGTCTACAGTGTGTGATCCACACCCTCTCGTCTAGCGGTTCTAGGCGCTCAGTCCGGAGCCGCGCGACCGCTACGGTCGCAGGTACGAATCCTGCCTCGAGCATGGATGTGTGTGGTGTCCTTAGGTTAGTTAGGTTAAAGTAGTTCTAAGTTCTAGGGGACTGATGACCACAGATGTTAAGTCCCATAGTGCTCAGAACCATTTGAACCATTTGAACTACACCCTCTCGAAACATCAAATTTCTGTCCTTACCGGTTTGAGTTGGGCGAGGATGCGTCAATGAAACAGTCAGACTCTATTTCAGACCCATAGGGGTGGAATTTACAAAAAATAGTGATATTCGTATAATGTATTTATAACACAGAAGCCTAGTACACATTTTCATAGATTTAGCTTGAAAATCCTGGCACAATGAAATGCTTCTATAAAAATTTTCATCCCTCTTTTCACCCACGTGGGGAAACACTTATTATTTTCATTTCTAACTGAAAAGCCAAATTTAAATTTTCGTAGAATTAGGTTTAAAGTGCTTTCATAATAAAATACTTTCATAAAAAATATCATTCCCTGCTTCACAGGCGGCCTCGGTGGCCGAGCGGTTCTAGGCGCTACAGTCTGGAACCGCGTGACAGCTTAGGTCGCAGGTTCGAATCCTGCCTCGGGCATGGATGTGTGTGATGTCATTCGGTTATTTAGGTTTAAGTAGTTCTGTTCTAGGTGACTGATGACCTCAGAAGTTGAGTCCCATAGTGCTCAGAGCCAATTGAACCATCTGAACCTGCTTCACACCCTTTGGGGTTTAATTTCCAACAACAGTGAAACATCTGTTTCTTTATTCAGTACCTAGAAGTCAAATACCAATTTTCAGGGCTTTGACTTTAAAAAATACTTCAGTATTTCTTTGATAATTATATATTTTCAAACAAAGTTGCCAACCACTGTTTCACCCGCATAGGGTTAAATTTGAAAATATGCTGAAATAGGTACCCCTTTCTTTCTGGCCGAGAAGTCAAATACCAGTTTTCGTAGGTCTAGCTTCAAAATTGCCTTAATAGCGAAATTTTTCAAAAAAATCCTTCATCCCCTATTTCATCCCTTAGGGTTGGAAATTCGAAAAATCACTTCTTAAAGACGCCTGCGGTATAAGTAAGATGCACAACTTCTCCAAATTTCAAGTTTCTAACCTTAGCTGTTTAGATTGGGCGATGATGAATGAGTCAGTCAGGACATTGCCTTTTATACATGGAGACAGTCAGTAACATTCTAACATATAAACGACTTCGTGAGCCAGTTCTAGGAATGTGTGTCGACTACCTTTAAAATGTTTTATTTCCAATAAAGCTGTCAATATCTTTTCATCACTGTTCATGTGGATCGTGAGAAAGAGCTAAGTTGTGAGCGTGGCGGGGTGCAAAGCGTCGCATTTCAAAGCGTGTATTAAATTATAGCACCTTTTTTTCTTCACGTCATTGAGACTTCTATGCTTACAGGAGGAAACATACAGAAATGAGAGTGATTAGTATTATTGAAGCGCTTCCTCTCAAATCTCCAGATGGCACACCAAATACCATTGCATTAACGCACGCATTACCGTTAGACAAGATCATAGCATAGTAGAAATGTGGCACCTATTGATCCTGGAAACCTACCTTAAGTCAAAATATAGGAAAATATACTTCTTTCTGAAGGCGTATTAAACTGTTCCTCGAAGCATATGCACTCGACCAAGGAGAGACGCCGCATGCGGTATAGACTGCGCATCCCTCGTAGTTTCGGCAAACACAGACACAGTGTGTGCTATTGGCCCAACAGTTCTCCTGTGGACGCCGTGCCATAACAAAAGTGTTTACGTTTCCATCGAGTAAGTTTTCCGTAAGCTCTGAGGGAATAACTGAGGTAAGTCTTAAATATACCCTTCAAAACCTGTTCAGTGTCACGACTAGTTTTTAGTCTTGCTAAATAGTCATTTATATCCAAATGTTTGAATACTGTATTAAAAATAAGTTTATTAAGCGTCCCTTCACCTTGGCTGTCAAGGTGATGAAATTATAAGCTACGACGTCTCTCCCCTACACATCAGGATACATGCTGCAATAAAATCTGGTACATATGCCGCACATTTTTTCGTTTTCTTTGCACACAAACAAAACAATAGCTTTAACTAAATGAGAATATTCTGTATTGTTAGTATTTTCGTTCCGACTACTTAGCATGCGTTTATGGGGTGTCACATGGTCTCGTGAAAATCGGTGCACAATAATATTGAGTATTCCCGAATATAAATGAAGAACCAAAGAAACTATTACACCTGCCTAATATTGTGTAGAGTCCCCGTAAGCACGCAGAAGTGCTGCAGCACGACGTGGCGTGCACTCGACTAATGTCTGAAGTAATGCTGGAGGGGACTGACACCATGAATCCTGCAGGGCTGTCCATTAAGAGTACGAGTGGATAGAGATATCTTCTGAACAGCACTTTGCAAGGCATCCCAGATATGCTCAGTAATGTTCATGTCTGGGGAGTTTGGTGGCCAGCGGAAGCGTTTAAACCATGAAGTGTGTTCTTGGAGCCACTCTGTAACAATTTTGGACGTGCAGGGTGTCACATTGTCCTGTTGGAATTGCCAAAGTCCGTCGGAATGCACAATGGACAAATATGGACTTAGGTTCAAATGGCTCTGAGCACTATAGGACTCAACTGCTGAGGTCATCAGTCCCCTAGAACTTAGAACTAACTAACCTAAGGACAGCACACACATCCATGCCCGAGGCAGGATTCGAACCTGCGACCGTGACGGTCGCGTGGTTCCAGACTGCAGCGCCTAGAACCGCTCGGCCACCATAGGTGATTAGACAGGATACTTACGTACGTGTCACCTGTTAGAGTCATATCTAGACTTATTAGAGGATCCATATCACTCCAGCTGCACACTTCCCATACCGTTACAGAGACTACACCATCTCGAACAGTCCATGGATTCATGAGGTTGTCTCCATACCCGTATACGTCCATCCACTCGATACAATTTGAAACGAGACTCGTTCGACCAGGCAACATGTTTCCTGTCATCAACAGTCCAATGTCGGTGTTGAGAGACGCAGGCGAGTGCTAAAACTATTTATCGTGCAGTCATTAAGGTACACGAGTGGGCCTTAAGCTCTGAAAGCCCATATTGATGACGTTTCGTTGAATGGTTCGCATGGAACACTTGTTGACAGCCCAGCATTCTAATCACAGCAATTTGCAGAAGGGTTGCACTTTTGTCACGTTGAACGATTCTCTTCAGCCGTCGTTGGTCCCGTTCTTGCAGGATCTTTATCTGCCCGCAGCGATGTCGGAGATTTGATGTTTCATGGGATCCCTGATATTCATGGTACACTCGTGAAACGGTCGTACGCAAAAATTCCCACTTCATCGCTATCTCGGAGATGTTTTGTCCCATTGCTCGTGTGCTGACTGTAACATCACGTTCAAATTCACTTAAATCTTGACAACCTGCCATTGTAGCAGCAGTAACCGTTCTAATACATGCGCCAGACGCTTGTTGTCTTATAAAGGCGTTGCCGAAAGCAGCGCCGTATTTGAATACGCGTGCCTATACTAGCTTCCTTCGCGCTTCAGTGTACATACTAGCCAATTACTTAAAATTTGTTGCCAGATACTCAGAGAATAAGTATACTCAATTTGCAAATAAAATATTTTTAATGTTTAGAGTAAAATGCCTAGTCATTATATGTGGCTTATTTTAGCCCAAAAAAATGCCTACCTTTTACAGTCGAAAACCAGAGACCAGGTCTCTTGGCCTTTGGGATCCAGAAAGATTGAAGGAAGCTATTGCCAGAATACAGGTTGGGGAAATGTCCTAGTTTTAATGTTTTCAACCATCAATAAGCAAACTAGTTACCTAAAGCAGTGACCTACTTAGATTTGCGAAAAAATCTATATCATACAAAAACTGATGTTAACACTTCATCGTTTTTTCTTCACTGCCACACCAGAAATATGTATTTAATAAAAAAAACAGGGTGGTTCTGCGGTTTTTAGGACGTGGCTTGTCACCCATGGCATAAGGGATAGACATCGCAATGTAAAGATGTTTTCATGGTCAGGTATTATGTTTAAACGTTACAATGAAAAATGTGTGGGGTGTATGATTCCCAGGCGTCACAGCACCACCGTCCAGTTCCAACTACGGCCACCAGGTGCCCCGATCACTCATCGTGATTCATAGCCTTAGTCACCTGACCTGTCGCAGTGGACTTGTTGAAGTGTCAACATAAGCTTGCACAAAAGGAGAAGGACATTATTGGTGAAGTTCTAGTATCAGAACAACAGTAATGCTGCAGCTACACTTCGAGAATATCGCCGGCTGAAAGGATTACGGAAGGGTCCTCTTTCTCTACTTGATGTGCGGAGCATGATGAAGTTCAAATCAACTGGAGAACTGGGCGTCGCTCAGGGGAGAGGCCGACGACAGGTTGCACCACAGCTGGTAGATGAAATCGCTGTTGCTACGGAAGACAACGCTGCGCGCAATTCCCGATTTTCAGGCAGTTCACGTGCTGTCACACGACAGTTGAACATCCCGTGGTCCACTGCAGGGAAGGTGTTTCGAACCTTTCTCAAATTGTATCCGTACAAGATCCATATCGTACGGCAGCTTGCACCACAGGACGCACAACAATGTGTTAACTTTGCTCTCCACTTTCTCGCAAGGATTGAAGTTCACGAGGGCTGGCCCTGGACCATCGTATGGAAAGACGAGTCTCCTTTTCCCCTGACGGGTGAGGGGGATCTTCACCTCCAGTCACTTTGCATAAAGTTCCTCTGTATGGTGAACGTGTCACCGTATGGTCTGGCTTCAAGGCTACGTTCATCATTGGCCCATTCTTTTTTGAACAGGTTGACGCTCAAGGATCAAAGACGTGCAGCGTGACTGGCCAGCGTTACTGTGATACGCCTCACCAGCAAGATATGCCTGACCTGCAGGAGAGAGACTGATTGAACTAAACAGTTTTGATGCAAGATGGGGCCCCACAGCGCATCGCTCGTAAAGTTCACCTGCTTCTCCAAAACGCTTTTGGAAACGATCGAATTATCAGCCGATCGCTCCCAAATGTTGGCCAGCACGATCACCTGGACTCATTCCCTGTGATTCATGTTTGTGGGGGTACCAGAAGGACAGCGTTCACCATGACAACAGACATATGTGCTGATCTGAAGCACAGCATATCAAGAGAGGTAGCCAGCATACCTACTGACATAATTCGTTCTACTGTGCACAACGCAGTCTTGCGCTTTCAGACTCTTGTGGACACTGGACCATTAATGAGGCTTTACATAAAGTGCAACACATTTAGTCCAAATGAAATGGTCGTTTGGCATTGTGGGTCCGGCTGCCCCAATCGGGGAAGTTGGACAGCGGCGTTGCAAGTATTATTTCAAGTGATGCCACATTGGGTGACTCGCGCGTCGACGGTGATGAAATAATTGTGAGGACAACAGAACACTCAGTCCGCGAGGGGAGAATATCTCCAACCCGGTCAGGAATCGAACTTGGGCCCACTGCATGGTAGGCAAACACTTTACCATTCAGCTAAGCAAGCTGCCTCATTTGGTCCAAACGAGACTTTATACAGTCACAAAAGACTGCATAACTCATTTCATTATGAAAGCATTTTTAAACTAAATCTATAAGAATCTGTATATAGATTCTTTGTCAGAATTTGTGTTTCACTGCTTTTGGCAAGTTAACATATAAGGGCAGTGAAATTGCGGGTGAAATGCTCTATGAAAATATTTTACTGTGAAAGCATTTTTACATGTAGTGTGTATAATAATTTTGTATAAAAATATGTGCTATTTATAGTTGTTCAAAGCAGAATAATATTTAAAGACTTATTATAAGTGAACATTTTAGAGACTTTGACACGTTAAGGCGGGCACGTGTGTGACAGTTGTCACGTTCCTGCCCAACATGAAAAGGCAGCAGAGTATGTGCAGCAGCATTCAGCATTTCGACAGATGAACGACCGAGCACCCGGGCAATGCTTCCAAGGAGAACAACGATCAGTGCAGTTCGTACATCAGCGGTCAGTGCCCCAGGAACTGTCAGCATACTGAACTCACGTGCGTGACGTATGAGGCGATGCGGAGGAGAACGACAGCGCAGTGCCCGACCACGCCAGCATAGAGGTAAAACGATGGAAGGCCGGCACGCTTGTCGTCATCGGTCACGTTCCGGCCCAACGTGAGAAGCATAGATGAACGACCGAAGAGTAAGTCGCCGCCCTAGAAACTTAGAGACACTGGAAAAAACACCGAAAAAATACCTGCGACAAACAGGCGTGAGGGGGCCCTTTGAGGTATTCCTTTAAAGAGGTCCATCAAGGGGAGAAAGAAGACACGAATAAACGTCGCCTGGACGGACGGACAGATGGTTAGTCAGCGGACGTCATATTTCGCTACAACGATTTAGCCGCTACGCCGCTCGACAGACGAAGATGTCGGTACCGCTCCAATAGGTCAACGCAGAAACTCTACTCCAGAGCCGTTCGGGGTGACCGAGCGGTTCTAGACGCTACAGTCTGGAACCGCTCGACCGCTACGGTCGCAGGTTCGAATCCTGCCTCGGGCATGGATGTGTGTGACGTCCTTAGATAAGTTAGGTTTAAGTAGTTCTATGTTCTAGGGGACTGATGACCTCAGAAGTTAAGTCCCATAGTGCTCAGAACCATTTGAACAATTTTTTCTACTCCAGATGTTACCAGAAGAAGATCGTGTGATACCTACCCAGGTGGATGGTGAGGACAAAGGGACTGCGGTCTCACCAAATGGGTCTCCTGTTTACTTAGAGGTTGAAGAACTCCATCAGAAGACGCCGAACCTGAAGGTCGCTGGTACGATTCCGGGACAGAGCACTCCCGACACCCCGTAGCGGCTTTTTAACAACCCAACGAGCGATTTCACAAGGAGAAGGCCGTGACGCCACCGTGGGGTGTCAGGGGCACTGTACTGAATGGAACAACACGAGCCATCGCCACTTCGGCTGTCACCGGAATCTGCACGCTACAACTCCGCCTGCCGGAGCGGATTAAAGAACAATGTATTAGTCAGTTTGTTTAAAGAATGTTATGTCTTAATAAATGAACCACCAGTGTTCAGTCACACCTTACCCAACGAGCCAAGAAAAGAGCCCACCTCGCAGTCCACGAAGTGTCACTTCCTTCCCGTCATCATTGACAAAATAATAACCTTTGCTCCCCTTTGTCACTGACGCTCAATATCTAGTGTCACTAAACTCTGACCCGCTACAAACGCCGCATCTATGTTAATCGGTATCTGGATTCTCGGTTAGAAGTTAAAAATACTGTTTTTGCAAATTCAACCACTATTGTGGTAAACTACGAAATGAAAGATTTTCAGAAATATATTTCGTTATTAAGACACAGACAAAGACAATGGATGCAAGTGAATATTGATTTAAATCAGTGGGAAAGTTGAAAATTTGTGCCGGACCAGCATTTAATCCAGATCTCCTGCTTAGCAGGCTGATACTATGACCGCTTTCTTCGTTTCTTTTTTTTTTTTTGTTTTCTCTTTCTACTTTCGTTTCCTTACTGGTCGTCTTAGCGACTTTTTTGATGCTGTGGCCCGATTCTTCTTTTTATTTATTTACTTTTCTTATTTTTATGACTGAGGAAAGGAGATCATGACAAGTTATATTATATAATGGTGTACCAAATAATAAACACAAATTGATTCTTCCAGTAGAAAACAATAAATGTCGATCTTCGTGACCACGCTCGAGGACAGGGTTTCCACCTGCCTCGAGATAACTGAGTGTTTGTGTGGTCCTCATGATTTCATCATGATTCATGAATGTGGCGGGATTGGACTGACAAAAGGTTGGGAATTTGTACGGGCGTTGATAAGCGCGCAGTTGAGCGCCCCACAAACCAATCATCATCATCATCATCATCATCATCATCATCGTGGCCGGCCTCTGTGGCCGAGCGGCTCTAGGCGCTTCAGTTCGGAACAGCGCGATTGCTACGGTCGCAGGTTCGAATCCTGCCTAGGGCATGGATGTGTGTGATGTCCTTAGGTTAGTTAGATTTAAGTAGTTTTAAGTTATAGGGAACTGATGACCTCAGTTGTTAAGTCCCATAGCGCTCAGAGCCATTTGAACCATCATCGCGACCACGCTGGCCGATCACATTGTGCCTCACGCTGCAGCCGGACGCGTCTTCATTCAAAAGTAACAAAAGAGTATGTCGTTCTTGCAGGTCGTTCCAGAAGTTCAGCACATTCTTCAGGCCATCGCGAAGCAGGTTATGCACCCTTGGGCTCGTAGCCACGTCACCGCCTTCGGCTTAGTTCGTGGGTAGTACGTTGTGTCCAGGAAAGAGCATTCGTAGATTCAGTGGCGTGTTGTCCTACGCGTTGAAGGAAGAAAATTATCTTCGCCACTGGATACCACATTTGCCCAGAGGCGCGGCACATAAAGGCCGGTTCCCACTGTAGCGCGGCGTGCGGCAACGGCGGCGGCAAGCGTTGTCCGCTTTGACGCGGCGGCTCGCGGAATTGGCGTTCCCCCCCTGGAAGCGGCAGTCGCTAGCGGTAGCCATTGACAGACAGCCACTGAGAAACGGGTGGGGGCCCACTGAAAGGCGCTTCAACGTTCACCTTGAGGACAGGTTCATTCGCCAACGTGGGTGGTAACGGCGACTTGGAATGTGCAGTTGCAGTGCTTTTTAATGTATCGGTGCAGTCCGGAAATGAGATGAAATCTGATACAAATACGGCAGTGCAAATGACTAACAAAACTATAAAATTATTCGAAAGGGGGGGCAAAAAGGAAACGCCAGGAATGGTTTGAAGTGACAGACTACCATAATATGCAGTATGGACTGCACAAAAAACTGTGGCTCTTGCCTCGCGTGTGTCATTTACAACAGCTTGCATCTCCTATTGCCACGCAAAACATACAAGAAGAACGAAACACATAGCGTGGTGCATCTACATTCTGTGCAAAACACTGTTAACATACCACGGTGACGAGTCACGCCGCAGATTCTGGATATGCCCGCTCCTTCGCAGTAGAGGTGAAGGAGTTTCACACCATCGTACGGGATATGAGAGAAATGGACATACAGAAGTTCTGTATTTATTTTCGAATGACACCGCAGAGGTAAATATATGTTACATCTGATATTCATAACTGAACTGTTAAACTGTAGTATGCCACGATATAGATGCAAGAGAGAGCAAAATTTTGAACATTAAAGGGCTAAATGGCTCTGAGCACTATGCGACTCAACTGCTGAGGTCATCAGTCGCCTAGAACTTAGAACTAATTAAACCTAACTAACCTAAGGACATCACAGACATCCATGCCCGAGGCAGGATTCGAACCTGCGACCGTAGCGGTCACGCGGTTCCAGACTGAAGCGCCTTTATCCGCACGGCCACACGGCCGGCGAACATTGAAGGGCAAGTCTGTAGAACAGCTAAAGAGGCATGCCAACCACTTCTAAAAGACATAACTTACATTGTATTATGTGAAAGGCGAAGCTAGTTGAAGACATACAAATTTTTAAAGCTCTTTAGTTCTTTTGTTATTTACATAATATTCTGTCATGTATCTCATTATTTGCTTTGTCTTGTATTACCAGACACGGCGAGTTATTCTCAATGATTGCTCCGCACGTCATGAAACAGACGACTAAATTTAGAAAACAAATCTCCCCAGAGGAAAAACTTGCCACGACACTCAGAAACAGGAAATTCCAATATTCGAAGCTGTTTATATAGAGTTAGCTGAAATTGCTGTTCGCTATTTTTGTATGCAGTTACGAAAGGCTGAGGGTTCAGTTAAGTAATGTACTATACTACCCAACTGCACTTTTAAAATATGTTTCATGTTACTACAGTCTAATCGAAACTAATGTTAACTTTGATCAGTTATGTAGGTCAAAAATTTTTCTTGGAATGTAGGCTTGGCCTTCGTCACCTGTATATGTCATATACACCAATTTTACTCGCTGCATTCACCCTGCAACAAATCTTACGATTTAAAAGATACATGCTGTGTTAATTCCAGAAGCATATAAAATACTATTGCGTCAAGCAGTGTTGAGTTCATGTCAGTTAATTTTGCTTTTAACGACCGTGCAACCACGTGTATTTACTAGCTGCTGCTGATAACGTATTGTACAAATAAGTTCTGCGTTTGATGTAAATCGTAGCTAAGTTACTATTACTTTTCCATGCACTCATATGATATAATAACAGTTTTGATTTTATAAACTGAAAATCTATTTTATTTGCTTGCAGAACCTCGCTCATGATGACACACAACAAGTGATTGCACTGACTTACCGTGTTGGACTATCAACTATATGCAGGATTATCCGTGCCGGCCGCTGTGGCCGAGCGGTTCAAGGCGCTTCAGTCTGGACTCGCGCGACCGCTACGGTCGCAGGTTCGAATCCTGTCTCGGGCATGGATGTGTGTGATGTCCTTAGGTTAGGTTTAAGTAGTTCTAAGTTCTAGCGGACTGATAAACTCAGTTGTTAAGTCCCATAGTGCTCAGAGCCATTTTTGAAGGATTATCCGTAAGACATGTCAAATACTATGGAACGTCCCCCAGTCTACGTTTCTTCCGAAACCAACAACGGACGATTGATTAAGCATTACTTACGATTTAAGTACGAAGTTCAAAAATGGTTCAAATGGCTCTGAGCACTATGGGACTCAACTGCTGAGGTCATTAGTCCCCTAGAACTTAGAACTAGTTAAACCTAACTAACCTAAGGACATCACAAACATCCATGCCCGAGGCAGGATTCGAACCTGCGACCGTAGCGGTCTTGCGGTTCCAGACTGCAGCGCCTTTAACCGCACGGCCACTTCGGCCGGCCAAGTACGAAGTGGCAGTTCCAAAACTGTGTAGGGGGCTATCGACAGCAAACATGTAATGCAGTGTCCCGCAGATTCTGGATCTGAATACTTCCATTAAAAAGGGACCCACAGAGTAGTGTAAATGGCGGCATGTGATTCCCATTATAAATTTACGTGGGTGGACACTGTAGCTGCAGGAAGAGACAGTGATGGGGGCATTTTTAGCTTCACAGGATTTGGAAATCGCCTCATGAAGCACACATGCACGCCCCCGGTAGCTGAGCGGTCAGCGCGACAGACTCAATACTAAGGGCCCGGGTTCGATTCCCGGCTGGGACGGAGATTTTTCTCTGCTCAGGGAGTGGGTGTTGTGCTGTCTTCATAATCATCATTTCATCCCCTTCGACGCACAAATCGCCGAAGTGGTGTCAAATCGAAAGACTTGCACCCGGCGAGCGGTCTACCCGACGGGAGGCCCTAGTCACACGACATTTACATTTTAATTTATGAAGCAAACATTAAAACTACCTCCGCCATCTGTACTGTCTGGCACTGACATCGTGCTGCCACATGTATTTGTTGCAGACGAAGCTTTTCCTCTAACGCCAAATATCATGCGACCTAATGCTGATCGAAGGACGCACTATCTCCTTGTGAGACGATTTTTAATTACCGTCTGTGTCGGGCACGCAGGTTAATTGAAAATGCGTTCGGCATTTTGGCAACGAAATGGCGAATATACCATCGTGGTATAACGGCTGATGTAGAAACAGTGAAATTAATTATTATGGCAGCTGTGGCCCTTCACAATTATTGGAATTGGAACGTTCATCCAGCAGATTGTATTGTTCACCAGGACTTGTAGATAGTGAAAATGGCGTTCAAGAAATTATACGTGGCACCTGGCGTCAACGTGTATCGCAAGAGGATACAATCAGAGATGTTCGATCTGTTTGGAAAACAGATTACACCAGAATAACAGAAGCTATACGCTCTGCCTACAAAGACTACTTTCACAGTGATGCTGGGAAGACCAGCTGGCAATCAGGTGTTGTTACATGTGGCTGTAAAAGGAGTGTAGCAGTAAACATAAGCAAAAGTAAATAAGTAAGACTAGTAATTATTTAGCATCCATATCCTGTGACTTAGTAACATACTTCTTCTCGGTTAAAGCTCAGTAGGACTACATGGAATATCTTGGCGACTATGACGAATAATTCTGACTGTATAGTAGCATTTCTGCAGCCTACAGAAATTTATAATTTTATGGCATATCTGCGCAGCTGCGCTGTTCTGGTTCCCTTTAGACAAATGAGTTATCGCTATTTCTGCGCATATCTACATCGTTTATTTTTGTCCAAGAAACCAATATCATTACAGTCTGGGGTGCAATCTTGGGTAAGAAAAGGAAATACATAGCTGCACTAACAACGAGAAGTCACACATTGTGCAGATTGTAGTACTGGTGACTTAAAAACATTGTGGCAAGGCTTGTACTACTTGTTAACACTTTAAATGAAATAGAAAAATTGCATGTGGCACCTAAAGGAAAAGAAAGAAATAAACTTTATTTTCTCTTTGACTGAAATAACAAATTATAGGCTTTCCGCTGGTTTTACGTTGCCTCATTAGATTTACTTGAGAATTCTAAATCATTTAGCAATTTGTCAGTTCCGATTTTTGCCTTTCCGCGGGACCGTGGGTCTAGACGGCGTTAAGGCAGCAGCAACATTCAAGCAGTAATAGTATTCTGCATCATCTGTGGTTGACGTTTCACGCAAGCTCTCAATGAATGCTGGCAGCATGCTGTAGAGATGACTACTGGTTTTCATTTTCATCTTGCTTCTGGAGGTTTTCACTGCACCTAGAAATTAGAAAAAAATGTACACAGTTACTAAATTACGTTCAGTGTCGATCATTCTAAAATAACATTTAGGTCATGTACCACTACTTTTTCGAGGTGACGTTCTATGATCGGTACCTAGTGTTGGGAGTGTTCCGTTGCCTACTGCTGCAGGTGTTGGCACTTTCTAAAGCTGATATTGCAGAGAAAGCTATGGCTACATTCTTTGATTCTTCACACCTAGGAAAAAGTAATTCCTCATCTTCAGAAGCACTGCTATTTAGGACTCCCTATTCCTGGTTTGCTTCACCAAGACTGGAAGCTTCACTGTCCAACGTATCTGTAATTTAAGAAGAAATCATAAGTTATAAAGCGCCAGTTCAATAACGGCAATTTACTGAAACGCTTGCATTAACCTGATAGTTTCAATCGAGAACATTTTGTTTCTGATTCGCATGCAGTGGGCGTGGAGGCCCAGCAGTTGCTAGTGGTTCTGAAAATAAAAATCGTTTACTCGATGTCAGGTGTAGAAATATTGACCTTGCAATTAAATGCTAAATAAATGCCACTTTTTCTTTTTTCATCTTACTGTTTATAGTGTATCACTCATCTCAAACTCCATTTGCTTCTTCCGGGGCCATGTGCTTGTGACCTCTGCGCCAGATCCAGTGGGATGCTGCTGCTTACGCACTACTTTCCCATATCGATCGCGTTAACACTTCCATTTACTTTTTACGTCTGCTGCTATAACTCAAAACTATTCAGGAAAGACCTGAAAAGCGGGATAGAAAGTGCCATACGTCTTTCAAATGACATGTCTGCATAAGAACACTTATGTCGAAGGAGTTGGGAAAGGAAGGAAAAATGTCAATGTGAAGTTCCCTGGAATTCTCGTTCGTTGAAAATATTTTCCTTGTATATTGCCTCCCTGCTATATACACAACGTTTTTGCACTTTACTCTGCCAGTTACTTCCGTTAAGGCAAAGAGATAATTTTCTAAATTAAAACTAATGAAAATGTTCCTCAGAAGGTGAGAGCCCGTCTCCACAGTATTTGCATCAATAGTTCTACGCATTACACATAAAACATGTTATTAGCTTAACTTCGATGACTTTGCTGATAAAATTTATTTCTGAACGTCTAATGATTCATATCGTTCTTTGAAAGTATTAGTAAACAAGGTCCCTTAAATTCATTTGCAGAGGACCCCCTTAACCTCAGTTATGTCGCTGTAATTTGTCGTTAATTTATCGGTATATGCTACACCCCTCTTCCTCAAAGATACGATATACGTACAATTTCTTAACTTTAATTTCAGCCAGAGTGCTCCTGAACAGGCAGGAGTCTTTAGAGTCCTAACACGGGACAATCTCAATTAACGCCATCGTTTCACATGAAAGTGTATATTAGGTGCGTTTGATTTGCTTGTATAATCAAACGAAGACGCTCGATAAACAGCGCACATTTAGCGCGAGGGAGGTAGCTACTGTTTCCCCAACCCTACACTGCCACTCTTCATGTGGAAGTCAAGATGTATGTAGAACTTCCTTCTTTCGTGTTCTAACCCTGGTGTGAACCTGAAGTCCACACATTATATAATTTGAACGATCTAGCGGCTGATACTATCAGCTCTGGAAGAATCTTTGAAATACTGGATGATAGTGAACAGCTTAAGTTATGTAATCAAACAGTGACAAGTTCTTCATCAAGTAAGTTACGCCGCGTACGTAACTAGGCTGGTACAAAATGAGAATAAGATATAAAATCCACAGTTATGTCCAACAACGTACGGGAAGGCTTCACAATTATAAACGGCTGCAAATCAACAAACATACTTAACACTACTTTCGAAACGATTTCTTCACACAACTCGTGTCCATACGATGTACAGGATGTCTCAGGAGGAACTGTCACTATTCAGGGATGTGACTAACGATCGTTCGAAAGAAAACAATATAGTAAACAGGGGCTCCAAAGTCCGTCTCTTAAGAGCTATGAAGACAATCTTCACTAATGTCAAACACACGTCTTCTGCTGAACAACTGATCATAACTTTTAGGTCAAGCACTTTAGAGCCCATATGCACTAGACCTTTTCCTTCGAGTAATCGTTCGTGTCATATCCGTGAATCTTCGGACATGCTGTATAGTAGATTTACGCAGCTTTCATAAAAGAAAGGCAATTCCAAAATACATTGCAGTAACGTATATCTTACTACACAGGCCCTAACTGCATAAATTACGAAGAGATTGTTACTATCGAGGCACAAAAACATTTTTCGTTTCCCTACTTGTAGCGACAAAAGTAATATAGTTCAAGCCTTAAGATTTACGGCACATAGCAATTTGAATATTACTGTATGCTGAGTCATACCTTAATATCAGTGAGTAGTAAAAACGCCTCAGATTCATAACCCTTAACTTTTACAACTGTATTCTACGTTTATTTGTGGTTAAGTACAAATTCTTAAGCACATACTACGCTAAACTAATTTGGTGGGCAGAAATATTTTCCTTTTTGTTAGCCGCGAATAAAATTAAACATCTACGATGGCGGGATTTTATAATAATATTAAATACATACCTGTCATCCCAACAGTGTTGGAGAATGTCTTCCATCCATTTTTTTCCGCAGCATATCCTTATTTTCTGGGTGGCGATGGTTGTAGAGCCACGGATAATGGCTGAATTAATTAATGAAGACTCCTGTGTTGTCTGACATCTTGCTTTGAAGGGTATCTGTCGCGAAAGATCTGGCACACTCATGATAGTTGAATATCTATGAAATAAATAACTTGGCCATATTTATCTGTAGCACAATGGATAGCAGAAGTGTTGTAACCGCGACCGGAACGGCCGCGGGGTTGTCGTGAAGGAAAGCTGGGCGGGCCCCACGGAGCGACCCGCGAACAACAACACAAACGGGAGAGGACGGAAACAACAACGAAAGACAACCGAACGAGACCGTACGAACCACAACAAGCAAGAAACAACGCAGTGACAAGAACACCTAACGAATCAACCACGTCCACTCGTACACGGATCAAGATAACGTAAATAAGCTGTCTGAGGTGAGATGTCAATAGACGCACGCAAAGGTTAGACTGACTGGTTGAGCGGGAGGCAGGCGCTTAAATACATGATCGGGGACGCCTGGATTGGCCGCTGGAACCACGTGTTCCTCTGTGGCGCCCTCACACTAAATGTGGGCCAGGAGGCGCGCGCCGCCACGGCTTAGGGCGCGATGGGGCAGAGACCTCTAGGGGTCTTCGACGTCCATGACGTCTGGCACGGATTCAAAATCCGCGGAGAGCGGTACCAGAAGTAGGACGCTAAATGGACGTTTGCGTGGGAATACGTAAGCATGCACTCTGGTAAAAATTTCACTTTTATGCGTGGACAGCAGAACAAAATAATAAACTAAACAACTAATAATTGAGTGATGGTTGCTTTTCTTCGTAAAACTCACGGCTGAACTACGAAGTCATATTTAGAACTGAGTGTTGGACACCAGCACGATTTGTCATTAATTATTAACTTTGGAAAGGTCGGAGGAGTCTTTCAAACGTGACATTCACACACATATGCACATATAATAGAAATTCAGGACAAGTATAAGAACGAAGAAAAACACCAGTGTGCACTTGGTTGGCAAACGGTCGTTCCCTTGTCTTCAGTGCATGAAGCAACGTATTAAAGCAATTGGTGGTGGTGGTTGTGGTGTAAGTTCCTAGGGACCAAACCGCTGAGGTCTCGAAGCAAGTGAACAAGAATTCACAAATAAAAAAAGACTTTTAACAGTTGCACTATACAAGAGGTTCTGAAACTGCTTTGAAAGTTTTGCCCGGAGAATCAGTAACTGTGACATTCAACGACTTTCGCAATCCGCGAACACGTGCTCATCACAAACAGGAATTCTGGATAAAATGAGTGATAAAATTCAGAATAGCTAAGCAGATTGGGCAGGATATATTACTGTGAGATACGACCTGCGAACGTAACGCTCTCAGATCTGTATTTAACACGTGCTGAGACGACAAAGACACGTTGATACGAGATTACGAACTGAAATCTAAATTAGCGAAGGTTCAGAAATCTGTTCAATTATATTATACTCTTGAGCTCACCAACGAACTATGTCAGACTGAAATGAGAAGATACATCACGAGTCCACATGTTTGAACAGAGGTAGAGCGCAACAATGGCTTGCATGCTTGGCTAAATGCAACTGCTCGTAATGTTACGCATTTAAGCAAGAAAAATTCCTTACACCGCTCAACGAGCGATGGGCGAAGAGAGCAAGACATTAATTTTGACTTTAGCTGAAATCTACAAAAATAAGATAATGGATCAACTGTGAATGAGCACACTTACACTTAGTGTCGCCCGTCTCGCGTCTCCCGGAACAATGCCGAGCGAATCTTTGGGACCCACGGATTCCGTTCTTCCGGAAGTGCCCAGAGAGCTCATTATTGTGCGGTGCCAGCCTGTGCAAGAGCTTTGTCCAAGGCGAACAGAAACCTGTTTCCTACGTGGTAGGTAATTTATAGGGTAGACTATTCTGGCGCAGTAGCAGACTACTTTTACTACCACAGATCTAGATACGGAAATTTACTTTGTAAACTCTCATTCATGCTTTTCATTCATTCATCAAGAAAGAGGAAAGCATATGTAGATTGACATATTGCACAGATATGTATTGAATTGGGGAGTGGGGCTCTGATATTTACAAAAAATCTTAGTAAAATGTGAGGTGAAATAAAAATAATATACCTTGTTTCCACTATAGACACATACAGCTGTTCAGCCAATTTTTTTTTTGCCATAGTTTACAGTTTGCGTCCAAATTGACGTGCCAGAGGTGGATACATTACGTTAAAAAACAAAATGATGAAGACCCTCATGTAGACACCCTTCAGCCTCTGACAGCCTTGCCCACTTGCGCTGTAACATACGAAAGTAGGCGCCCCGCGTGTAACCCATCCACTTAACATATCGAAAAAACATCTCGCCGCTAAACATATCGGCCAGTATCTTAAGAACGAATAGACGTATTGTTCTCTCAGTTTTAATATAATTTCGATACGTGGCCTACATTTCATATGCATTAATGTGAGACCCAAAACGTACCAAATGCAAGGTCTACCCAATGTGCTTTTATCTCTGGAATTTCTTTACAATTTTGTGCAACCTTTTACTTGATTTCATGCAGCACAGCAACAATGACGAATAGCGAAAAGAAATGCAGCCCTTTATCGAGGGAGGATATCAGGCTCCAAGTCAGAAAATAGTATAATATTTTTTCACGGGATATTTTCATACAATCGGATGATAAATATGTAATAGCAGCGGGTGTGTCCGCTAGAGCGCTTCGCCGTAAATTCTCGTAGATTCGAGGGCCACGCCTGACGTCAAGCTCAGACTGTCCATGAGTGTTCCTTAATGTATTCGACAACATTTAGAAAAGTGATCAATACAGAATAACAACTTCTCACGACTCTCATAACAGTTTTTAACATTGCAATCTGCATTACCTATATTCAGTTTACTATAAAGATAGTAGCTTACATTTAATATGATAGGCAGTTATTTGTAACTGAATATGTCTGTCAGTTGATCCTCAGTATTTGCTCTAATAAGATCACGAATTTCAACCACTCTGCCAGTATTTGTTAGTGAACCAATAAATGAAATTGTTTCACAATACTCAACTCCATAATAAACTGCCTTTAACATTACCATACCAAATATAGACATGAAACCAACACCTACCCACCATAATACAAGTTTACACGCCTACCAATATCACAGATGATGAATAGTTTGGAAAGACGTACGATAAAATAAAGAAAATAATTCAAATTGTTAAAGGAGAGAAAAATTTGAAATGAAAGACTGGAATTCGACAGCAGGGACTGAAGGATGAAGTAGTAGGAGAAGGTGGACTAGGGGAATGAATGAAAGTGGGAGCCGCCTGATAAAATTTTGCGGAGAGCGAAATTTATTCATAGCCAAGTCTTTGTTCAAGAATTATGAAAGAAGTACGTGAACACAGTAGACTTTTCGAAATAAGATTTTAAATTCTAAGACATTTCCAGGTAGACATGCAGACTGAGGATAATTGATTGCTGATTACGAGGAAAGAGACAGCTAAATATAGCGAATTAAGAGATGAAATCTGAATAAGATAAGACCATAGCTTGTCGATAATCTTAAAAGGGACATTAGCCAACGATTGATTGGAATAGAGGAAGGAATACAGTACAAGACGAATGGGTACCTTTCAGAGAACAGGTATTGAGAGCAGCAGAAGATAAAAATAGGAAAAAGGTGCAGCAGAAAGCCTTGCATAACACACGATACACTGACTTGAATCGACAACAGTAGCAAATGTAAAAAGGAGTAAATCAAGTAGGCAATAGGAAATACAGTTGTCTAAAACATTACTCTGACAGAATGTGCAAAATCGTAAATCAACGAGGTCTTTGCAACTGCACGTGTAAAAGATAGATGGTGCATGCGGGACAATCAAAATAATAAAAAAATCTTTGGAGCGAAGAAAATCAAGTGTAGGAATATCAACAGCTCAGGTGGCAAACCAGAAATAAACAGAGAAGGAAAGGCTGGAAGGTGGAGGGAATATGTGTACGGGGAGGAGGACACTATACAAATTAAACTGAGCACAGTGTTAGAATCCTGTGAAATGTGTGAACACGCGATGCAATACTTATCCTAAAACCTATCTCAGTAGACAGACAGAGGAAAGGTAAACCTACGTTAATGGTATTTGTAGATTAAGAGATCTTGAGAATCTTGACTAAAAAAGCTCGGGAGGTATCAGTGAAAAAACACAGAGACACAAAATTCTTTACAGCTTGTACAGAAACCAGACTGTAGCTGTAAAACTTCAAGGACTAGAAAGGGAAGCAGAAGACAGTAGTAGGGAAGATATAAAATGTAGACTGGTAATAGCAAGAAACATTTATTTGAAAAGAAGTTTGTTTGGCACCGATTATAAATTCAAATATTGAGAAATATTTTGTGAAGTTAAAGTGTGGAGTGTGGGCTTGTATGTAACTGAAAAGTGGACGATAAACAGTTCTGCCAATAAGACAATGGATGCTTTCGAAACGTGATGCTAAAGAAGAATGCTGAATATTAGACATGTAGATTGTATGATTAGTGAGGAGGTATTGAATCAAACTGAGGAGAAAAATGAAATTATAGCATAACTTGTCTAAAAGATACGGTTGATTGATTGGACATGCTCTGAGGCATCGAGGAACCATCCGTGTCGTAATGGTGGCAAAATTGTAGAGACAACTGTAAGCAGATTCGAATGGATGTAGGATGCAGTAGTTAGGTAGAGATGAAGAGTCTTACATAGAAACGACTACGTTGCAATGCTGTATCAACACAGTCTTCGAGCTGAAGACCACAACAAAAAAATAAAGGAATTGTACTATTATTAATGCAAACCTGTAGCAGTATTAAATAGATCAGTTGTGCATTTATTTCCAGAATATTTTCTTCTTAATATAGCAAATAGTACGTATCACTTGTGAACTTGTGAAGTATATGTTTATATTTTCCTCTTGGTGCAAACTATTTTCTATAAGGAAAAAAGTGGACCGGCACGTGAAGACTGTTTTAGTGCTGCTGTGAAGAATAATTGGCAAGCTTGTTTTATTACATGTACTTCTAAAATATTTTAAATGCTATAGACAAACAAAGTTTCTTGAGGCAAGATGAAACTGTTAATACTTGTTGATATGTAGCAATTATATCTTATGACACACCAGCAAATTGGCTTCTGTTTAAGCTCTGTGGGTCTATATAGAACATTGAAAATGTTAACGTGCTCCATGTAACTGTGTTTCTCATTTCACATGGTGTTAATTACCGTTTAAAAAGTACATCAATCAATTATAAGAAACTGTGTTGGTTCCAAACCCCAATAGATAAAAGAGTTTCGCTTATTTAAGGTACGTCAAATAACATGACTCTTTGCGAGTATTCATTGCTGAAAACCCCTCTCGACCATCACGCGGCCCGACCGCCAACATGCCATTCAATATCGCGAGAACGATGACAGCTATCGTTCTGCTCTCAACTTTAAAAGCAATTTCGATATGTTGCCTAAATTTTACCTCTGCACACTGAACAAAATTTCTTGTAATGGTTTATCTGGAAGTGATGCAGAGAAACTACGAGGCTAATCCCAAAAGTAAAGTCCTCTATTTTTTTATAAGTACAGAACTCTGTTTGTGTGGCAGTTGGTCACACTGTTGTGAAGAGTGCTTCACGTATTGTGTGTAAACATGCGCACGCCTCGCTGAGGCGCTCAGTCGTTGAGAATGAAGCTGCCGTTGGATGTTACTGCCAGGTGTGAATTGTGCGCAGGTATTCAGTTTTTGAACGCAAAGGGCACTGCGCCGATTGAAATCCATCGTCAACTGACGGAAGTGTATGGTGAGTCGTGCATGGATGTCAAAAAAGTTCATAAATGGTGTAGAGAGTTTGCAGCTGGTCGGACCAAAATGAGGGAGACCGTCAATTTCTGAGGACCACAATTAACGCTGACAGGTACTGTGAGACTCTGGAAACCTCAAACGGGTACTTCAGATACGAAGAAGAGGAATGTTGAGCAAGGGCGTACATATTCCCCATGACAGCGCTCGTCCACACATCGCTCGGCAAACCGTTGTTCTCCTACAACAGTTTCAGTGGAACATAATCAGCCACCCACCCTATAGTCCTGACTTGGTGCCCAGTGACTATCATTTGTTACATAGGTTAAAAGAACATTTGGCCAGAAAGCGATTCAGCTCCGACGACGAGGTGAAAGAAGAGGTTCATAACTTTCTGAACAGCATGGCGACGAGCTGGTATGAAATGGGCATACAAAAACTGCCACAGCGTCTACAGAAATGCATCGATAGAAATGGTGATTATGTCTAAAAATAGCTAAATGTTCAAGCTATAAACTGATTTAAACCATTATAGAAATAAACAGGTCTATGTGCTTATAAAAAAATAGGAGACCTTACTTTTGGGTTTATCCTCGTAAGAGAAATTCAGTCCTTCATCGGGCAAAGATTGTGAGGTGCGGAAGAACCAAATTTTTTCACAGAATAGTTTCCTTGGGATAGGATGATAAGTATTTCACAGCTGCCGCCGCGTCCGCAACATCACTTCGGCGAAGATTCGCATGGCCTGTGGATGTGTGTCTGACGACACACTCAACGCGTTCTCTGATTGGTGGCGTGGACCTGTGCCGTGGCACCTGGCAATGGCAGCGGTTCGACATGGGCTAACAGCAATGCAGAGCCAACTGTGCCGTGCCACTGACGGCATTTCCATGGCAGCCAACGCCCTGCCACCCTGTTTTGCTGTGCGGCAGCCCTAGTGGAAACCAGACTTAATCGGTGGTTGTCGTCGTCTGTAACCTGACACATCTGACATAACGGTGAGTTCAGTGTGTTGGTGGCTTGGAGGCGGGGTCCAGTGACTTGTTTACTGTTAACTACCAAGTACCACGATGTTCGTGTTTCTGTGTCAAGTGTGGTATGGCTAATTGTCCGCTATATCATTATCATTTACCAGTGAACTGTATGGCGCTGGGCTGCCACAGTGTTGGCAGGACACCTGCTCGCATCCGATAGATGCCGTATTCTGTTGCTGGTATATTGGGCAGTAGATCTGACATAACGTAGCCATATTCAAGAAAAAATCCCCCATTTGATAAAATGATTGGGAAATTTCTTCACCATCACCAGTGCAATTCAATAAACTGGTGCTAGTTCATGTATCAAGTTCCGACAGACTCCTATTTTCAGTATCGCACTGAGATCAGGCGCCACCGTACAATCATGATCGTGGATGGGCACGAGGTGCTGCCAGTATGCGTCGGGCAATCGTCTTTGGCATTGGAAGAATCTGTATGTACTGGGCTATATGTGATGCCAAGTGGGCATTTATGTAGGCTACCCATTGAATCACTCATTAGGTGCACGAGCCGTTCCCTCTGACATCATTTCAGAAGACTTGGAGCAAGCTCAATGGGAGTCTAGGGACATCAGAGTTACGGGTAGACGATCGAATCGCGGTATTCGCCGAGTGCTGACAGGACGTTACTATCGCCACCCAGAGTTGTCTGCTCAACTGACACCACATGATGCAGTTCTCTTGTAAGCCGTGTTGCCACGGATTTGGAAAAATCTTAAAATCGCGGTTGATTAGTGATAATAGTCCTTATTCTCTAAGTTGTGCCCCACCTGAAGTTTTAGGTAATCAGCCGCTCTACAAAGACAAGAAGAAGCGGCACGTAGGGAGACATAAGCTCGTGCCTGATTTCAGTCAAACAAGGATCCATTAGGTGTTGGAATGTCGGATAAGACTTCAAGGGTATTTGGTCAGGTCCTGGTGACTTATTGGGCGCCACCTTGCCTACAACTTCTACCACTTCCTCCTCATTAAGTTCCTCCAGCAGTATACCTTCCATCCCTCGATCGAGTGACCCGAAGAACTTGTGAGTAATGTCTTGTAAGGCCTTCTGTGATGCTCTTCTTCGGTGTATAATCAGGTATAATGGCCAATGAAGGCCAGATAAGAACGCTTAATAGCAATGATTTTTGCCTTGGCCCACTTTACCACCACCTGTCGTTCAGGAGATGAGTCCTGGTTGGTACGTTCTCGTAATATCGTGAAATAGAAGCCTGAGGTCTACTGTGTCCACTGTGAGTGTCCGTGCCCAAATGCAACCAGTACACACTGTATCGCCGGTTTGATGCAATGCAGCTACCAACGTAATGTCTGTCGACACCCTTCACAAGACTGCCAACCTCCTTCACTAACTTGGTGACACTCCGGAGTATTAAGGTGGGCCACATTATTTTTCCACAGGTTGCGACTTCGCTACACCTGCTGTCTGTGGAGGGCGACAGTACAGATAAACACCATGTTATCACTGAAAGACCGCTGATCATAGTTTTGCGGCATGGATGGTGGTTTGGAGCTGGTGCGTGTTGTACACGCGATGAATGCTACTTTGGTGGAGTGGCTAGTTACATGTCCAGTTCAGTTTCTGTGGACACATTCCCACGAATCTACCAAGTGCAGATCTCATACCAATACTCTCATTTCTGGGGACAGTTATAACGTGGGAACTGATACTTTTTTTTTAAGATGGATCAATTTGTTCTTTATTTTTTCTATCAACAATAATATTTTCGAGTGTTCTTCACTCGGAATTCGTTGTAAATGATTTATACAATAATATTTAGCAATATTTTTCCCACAGACACAAGGAATAGGATTTTCGTTATAATTTTTACATGATACTTATTTACACAGTGTCTACACATCATTGGATATCCATCTTTTGTATTTTTCTGTGAATTAAAATGATCAATTGATTTCTTAGTTTACCAGTATTTACAAAGTTTGGATTTCACAGGAGACATGCTCTAGTTGTTGTTGAACCTGCTCCATTTATATAGAAAAAATTTATTAATTAGTGTAAAAGCAAAATTTTCTAAGTGCCCTTTCGATATATTACCTCCTTCCAAGAGAGAAGAAGCAAAAAATGGGTTACTCATAATATTTTTCTGTCGATCAGGAAGGACACTGAATACAAACTACAAAATAAAATGAATTACTTAGGAAATAAAGCGAAGTATGAAAAATAGTAATAGAATTATGTTCAATGTTGCTAGAGATATAAAACAAGAGAAGAATGAAGTTATTGAATATCATGCCACTTCTTCAATCACTAATCAAGATAAACATAGTGATTTTCTTTAATTAAGGTAACTCATATGTAGGAAAATCTGTATTCTGTTGTAAGAACTTAACATATTATATTGAATGAATTACAAGCAGATTATCCAGAAATGGAAACAATTTTGAGAATCAAGAATCCAAACTAGATAGGTTTATATAATTTAAAGAAAGAAACATTACGAATAACTTCTCAAGGAAATTATAAGAGATATAATGGAAGAAAAAATTGAGCCTTAGATAATTGCATCATCTTTATTTACCCAATGATTGTGTGAATGATCAAATCTCAACCTTTTGACATAAATGTTATCTCCTTTCTTTCTGAAAACTTTTTCAATGAGATATACATCTCGATATTTTGTTTTCTGTGATTCATACTCATGAAAATTTCCTTTTATTTCTTCTGCTTCGTATGACTTTAATTTATGTGAGTGGATTAGAATGAATAATAAAAATTTATGTTGACCAATTTGCTGTACATCCTTTCTGAAATATACCTTTTAATTTACTAATTCTAACTTTATTGACTTTTTTATTGTTATCAATAGTTACAATGGTGCCTATCTTATAATTCTTTACATTTACTTCTATTAGTTTCATATTTAGAGTTGAATGTTTGGTGTTATTGTCTTTATCAACTGATTTCGAAACTACGTCAACCCATTTCTAACCTTCCACATCTTTTCTTTTAATGTTCTCTTAAACCTTGCAACAACAGATGCCTTTGATGCAGTAAGAGTTGAATAATGATTACTGTTATACTTTAAATGATATTTTTCATTAGATCTTGAAAATATTTGTTATAGAATTCTTTTCATTATCTGTTCACAAATTTTTTGGACTTTTCAATGTAAATACTTCTTCAAAAACATCACTTACATTTTTACCTGTTTTATCTTTGGCTGTAATAGCCCAGCCAAATCTGAAAAACATCTATAAAACTTAGTAGATATATTTATATCCTTTATACTCTTTAGACACTCCTTTCAGATTACCTGAATCCATTTTCACCCTATCTGCTTGCCATAAATCATCTGTACCAAAAGAAGCAACATTTTTTTCATTTAAAATTTCTTCTCATTGGTTTATGTAATTCATTAATTATCTTTTACCTACAATTTTTAACGAATTTACTATTTTTAATTTTACAAATTGTTCAAAGACCTTCGATTCTTTGCTTGCTATTTTTAGTTGTGGCTCTGTAAAGATTAAGTGTGTCAGTATATTTTTTACACTTTAGATAATAGGTGTGATTGTGGTTGTGCATTTAAAAAAATGTAATGACATGTATCATTATGCTTCCATTCTGTCATCATAATTAAATTCTAAAAGTAATTCACAAAACGTGATTAACTGACCTGAAATAGGTACATTTTTAACAGATACATTTAGAGATATAAATATTTCATCTTTATTTTTCATTTCAAGTGATGGATAACCGAATTATATTGGATATAAAATTTGCAGTTCATCGCCAGTGAATCTTTTTTATTTATGTTTTAAAATCAGTAGCTGGCAGGTCATGATTAACATTGGCTCCAAATAAAATAATCCTCTTGATTTTTACATCATACCCTAATGTGTATTTCAGTATTTCTATACCAGTATTAAAATCAAATTTCAGTTTTTTTTTTCATGCAGTCTTTTCTAAAGGTCACTTATTGAACTTAGATGTGGTGTTAAATGTGAATTTAAAAAATAATCTGTAAAACCTTTTCTATTTCCTTTTTTAAAAATAAATTTGTTATATTGGAATAATTATCATGATGAACCAGATTAATTTTTTCATTAAGCAGGGCAGCAGTGACATAGTTATTGACCTGTGTTTAAATACTTATCTATTCTTGTTTTGTAATGTATTCTTTTTCTCTGTATTGTTTAGTAAGTGCATCATAACCATTTCCCAGATCTTATATTCCTATCATTCTTCGACCTTTAGAACCAAAAAAAGTTTCAGTTGCTTTAATATGCTATTTGATTATTTTTTTCGAAATCTTTTTTACTTTTTTGAGTCCAGCACCAGGTTCCTTTTCCATTGCTTCGTTATGTCTTTTTTGTTCTATCAACTTTTTATCTGCTTTCTTTTTATTAATAACTGGATTTTCTACTGCTGAAAATCAGGCAGCAAGTCAACCAATCGTTGCAAAATAAGTTAAAGCTGGTAAAAGTAAAGGAAGACACCACCATCATGTTGTGTTAGCCCATTATCTTCCTTCTTTTTTGTTAGACATCCATTTATTTATTTTTTTGATAACAGGAATACCTGATGTGATAAGTAAATTCTCCCCAGTTTTATCTCTTTCTTGGTTTTTTGAATATCGGTTGAAATGGTTCAAGAGTATTTAATTGATAATTAGGGATATACAAAGACAGTAACTTGTTCTCGAAAGAACAATTACTGCTGATGACTGTGCAGCTTTTACCTGGAATAAATGATGACTAATTGAAAACCTCAGCTGCCAACAGGTGTTGTTGATATACTTCGATGTGGACAGCTGAAAATGTGTGCCCCGACCGGGACTCGAACCCGGTCTCTCCTGCTTACATGGCAGATGCTCCATCCATCTGAGTCACCGAGGACACAGTTGAACAGCGCGACTGCAGGGACTTATACCTTGCACACTTCCCGTGAGACTCACATTCTCAACTGTCCACAATTCTACATATGTATTGTACCTTATTGACATTTGCCCACCCACTCATTACTTGCGCATGCTTTCGCGATTCCCGTAAGAGTTTGGGCAACCTGTGTGCATTCGCACAGATGAAGGTCATTGACTGGGTAGCCTTTAACTATATATATGAAGACAGTAACTTGTTCCCGAAAGAATGAATTACTACTATTCTATCGATGAAATCTCTTATATCATTCATCCAAACATTTTCAAATGGTTTTTCTGTATATTTTTTAACTAACCCTTTAACCTATTTTATCAAATGAACTTATTTCTGAAGGATTTGAAGAGTCTGAATCTCTTGGTTCTTAATGTACTTTTGGAAAATAAATGTTAATGACTTATATTATCAATTTTTTTATTCTCCTCGATTTTATTTAATTTGGATTATTTAAAGAGTATAATTCTCCCAAATGGTATAAAATATGTGAATAATTGGATAAATCAATAGTAGTGAACTTTTCATTCAAATCATCCATACTAATTAGTATCTTAGTTTAAAGAATAATTAATCCATCTGTACCTTCTTATTCTTTTCCCCTATTGTTTAATTTGTTGCCATCGAATTCAACAACAAAACAGTCAACAAATTTAAATCTATCAACAGGTTTTTATCTAAAAGTGGGATCATCACTAGATTAACATACTTTCACTTGCATTGACATTTCTATCATCAGCCTCCGGTATATTTTATCATCGCTCCTTCCTCATCTTATATTTCTTCTACTTTTAAACTCTCCTTCTACCTTTCTACTATTAGTTTCTTCTTTATACTTCTTCAATGCATCTTGAACTTCTGATTCACTTAATCTATAGTCATATTTTCCTGGAATATCATCAGATCAATTATATGATTGTTTCATTAACCAAATCTCCAAAATTTTCTTTATCATGATGATACAGAATCATTTGCTTTTAAACTTATCGGTATTCTTCAATAGCTTTCAAAACATTGTCACATAATCCTTCGATTCCTTGTTTAAGTTGTTCAACAGGATCGATAACTGGTTGATTTTCTTTTTTATATTTTTCATACTCTGTGCTTGGTTGTTTTTTCCAAAGCTAGAATTTCTTTCACTTCTTCAACTTTCTTTCTATTTTGTTTGGATTTTTTAACAACCTCCTCATCATATTTTGCAAACATTTATTAAGGATGAAAGACATTAATTAAACATTTAATGTCTATGTTGTACTTTCGTTTTTTTCCTTATGTTGCTATGAAATGTTGTATTTTATTTCTTAACTTCCCTTCATTTGGTTTTCTAGTCATGCCTATCATAAAAAATGCAAACTACTCATTCCAACATTATCTACACATTACCTTAAAATCATCAAACTTTAAATCACCTTTAACAATATCATGATAAACATGAATTAAATTTGTCATCTTCTCTAAATATATTCAAAAAATTTAAATTGCCTCTGACTAGTTGTTTCAGGACTTTTGAGTGAGTTTGACCTAAATAAAAACAATCTGTTCCTTTATGTTTTCTAGTAAAATATTCTCTAACTAAACCTTAATTTTTTTAGAATGAGGTCATCCAATACAACAACTGAATTTTCTTCACAATCACTGATATAATAATTTCATAATTATTTTCAAAAAAAATAGCCGTTTTTTCAATATTTTTATCTTAAAATTTTTTTACATCTCTTAACATAGTCAGAGTATTTTAACTTCTCAAAACTATTTCAATAAATATACACACGATTATTTTTTTCCAATTCAACCATTCTGGTGTTCGAATACAATTGTCAATCATTAATGTTGTTTTCCATTTCCGCTCACCCCAATTATTGCACATCAAACAGAATTAGGTAAGAGTTTACTGTGTTTACTTTTCGATTTCTTTTTTGGAATTCTTATTTTTGGTCCCTAATCAATTTTGTTTATTTATTTAAAAATTATATTAATCAGTTGTCCAACTATTTCAGTTGACTGGTAAGTCATCTGTTCTCGAAAAAAGGTCTACTGAAGCCATAGGAGATAGTTAACTTACATTTCACTTGTTGATTTTTATACAACTTTTTTACCTCCAAATATAATATCGAAAAATAAAACAGTAATAAGTTATATATCACAGGAGAAACGATAGAAATTCCTGTTGGTCAGTATGGTTTTAAAAATGTAGAAAAATTTATAAAACCTAACATTTTAGATAAAGTTACTACTGAGAGTGATGTTATATTATATATGAATAAGGATGATTGTGTTGGCCAAGTTTTAGGAATTGACAGTCAGATTTTTGAGCCCAAACAAAAAACTGTTGCTAAAGATGTCCCTAAAATTATTCCATTAGCATTAATAAAAACACATTTTAATTTGGTAGGTGGGATGTTTGTAAGGAACGCTGATCATTTTCATTGAGAAACTAATAATGTTGCTTCCTTTAAACCAAATGCTGAATTTGGAGGATAAATAATTCATGAGAAACATTAACCCATAAATATTCAAATTTTTTATCCTATTCCAGATCCAAAAATAACTGTAATTGATGAAAGTTATAATCTAATTGTCTTTAATCAAGTTACAATAGCAGTAGTTTTAGAAATGTTTTAATCTTAACAAAAATTTTCCTTAATAAATCGTGAATAAAATCCAGAGTTATCAATTCTACTCATTTCCTGTGAATAAGAAAACTAAAACTAATTTAAATGTACCAAATAATTAGAAATTGAAATAAATATTAACAATGGATGGTTTCATCCAAATCATGGACTACTTTATATGAATTTCAGTATTATTGGAACTGTAATAAAAAATTGATCGATAATTACGTGGTAAAACCGTTTGTTTTTATAACCACAAGGAAAGAAAATAATATTTTATCTAGAATCGAACATGCTTATATGTCCTCATCAATTTTTACTGCATTTAACTTCATCTGTTACAGCCAAAATATGCTTAGAATGGCTTATACTGAAGAATGGAAAAGTGAGTAATAAGAGAAATGAAGTACTTTATTCATTATGAATGCTTGGTCTTTTTTTAAAAAAAGATTGTAAGGATATTATGTGGGAAGGAGATTTAACTGTTATTCCTACTGTTCAAGTTCTGGAGATATAATTCTTCTAGGGTTTGATTATATTAATGCTGGAATCGAAATACTAGACACTCTTCCAAAACAAGCTAAAATTGTCATATAATTGATGGAAATTTGAGTACTAATTGTTAAATATGGACCAAATTACAAGTTAGATCACTGAGAAAATATTCTGAAAAATCCATAAATTCCAATATGTTTTTATGAACTGCAAACTGTAGAAGTAGCTGGACTAAGTGGTAAAAAAATTGTGAGTTACATATCGCAAATTAATATAACACAGTGAAATTTGATATGCCACATTTCGTGTTTCTTTCATTTCTGAAAAATCGTAAAAATAATCAGCCAATAGATTCATCGTGGTTTGATAATGTTAAACTACAGAGTATATATTTGAAAAATGGAAGAAACGAAATTTTCCCACAGGAAATGTGGAATGTTAATCCTCAATATAATTTTCTCAAAGAATATGATTTTAAACCAGATACTCTACAAAAAGCTATGTAGATGTGAGTAGATTTCGTTTCATAACAAATAATCCAATTTGTGTTATTAACATGACTCAAAGAAAAAGTATTGTATCTTCACAAAAAACGACTATGAAATTTTGCACAACTTTTATTAAAAAAAATCCTGCAGACACTTTACAATATATGGTAATGTATTGGAAGAAGAATTTTACATAAGTTTCACAACACAGAATACTTACTGAAAACTTTTGAATAGCTCTTTATATTAGCACTTTGAGTTTTTAAAACGGTTAATAATTTGGATGAATAATCAGTTTCGCAACACAGAATACTTATTTAAAATTTAGAAATAGTTCTTTATATGACCACTTTGAATTTTTAAATCGGTTATTAATTTGGCTGAAAAGTCGATCTGCATACGTTCAATACATATCAGATAGTATTAATTCCAAATTTTCAGTTTTGTATTTTCTGGATATCTCTTTTTATGTAGACAAGAAGAAAAAACCTTCCAGGTTTCCCTTCAAAGGCACCGAAGGTTTTGCAATTTATGAGAACGAATTTATTTTGATTCATTTCATTTTTTCCTATTGAACTTTATAGTCTTTAAATGGAACAGTTAAAGGAATGTAGTATGTACGAATTTTACAAGGATAAATGTCGAGAAGTTGGATGTTGTAGAATGTGTATAGTATATAGTAAAGGACATCAGAAAATTGAAGTTACTTGTGAATGTGGTAGAACTATATTCAAGAAATCACTCAAATTACATAAAAAATCAGCAGTTCATAAAAATCGTATCGCTGCTGACGAACAAAGAATGAGAAAAATTTTAGATAAGGTATAGATTGACATAATTCATTTTCTGATGTTCACTGTTTACAAAAAATTATATTAAATTAGATTTCTTATATTCATCTCTTATAAGAAATATATTAAAATTATTTTCTTACATTCACCTTCTAAAAATATAGTGAATTTGGCCTGAAAAAGTATTTTATAGAAGCTAAAACAGGTGGGTTCAGGGCAAACAGCTCAATTTTTTGTGAAATTGGGCTTCGCTATTGGGCCAAAAGCAGCATTTCTTAGGTACTACTATCCATTGTTTGGCTATACCATCAATTTCATAACATCTCAGGTTACTACGATTTATACAGTCAAAAGCCTTAAGCCTTGCACAATACACTGAAAATATCAGCAAGTACTGATTTATTTTTGTTTGTGGATTTCATTATGCAATGGTCTAGTGACAGAGCATTTCGTTAGTAATGTAACACAAGATCTTCTTGCATCAACACAAAAATCCGCTATGCTGCTATACTTTACTTCTTGTGCTTGATTATGAGACACTGGTGGAATCAAATTGCTGCTTTTTGGAAATATATGTAATACAGTTTTTTACTTATCTGTAGTTCTCGTTGTCTAGGAGATTATTACTCATAGGTAAGGGTTTTGGTAGTAATTTGATAACACAATTTATTAATGAACTGCTTCACTTATCTTTGTCCCATTCTTATTCCTTGAATGAATCTTATATTTCAACGCAGTTCCAATATTACCGAATTTGGAAAGTTCACAAAAACTGCCAAGGAAATTGTTTACACATACATACTTCTTACAGCATTCTCACAGTGTGAACTCCTCTCAAAAGTGTACAATAAAAGCTTGCATGATGTTGTTGTTTTGCTAGCACAGCCTATTTAAGTGATTATTTGTGTATTTACATTCTAAGAATTCTAATATGAATAGTAAAAGTAAAAATTGTTGACCTGACTCAGTTGATACAAAATGTAATTTATGAAACTAAACGAATTTTAAATATTTTGCATCACAGATATTAGACAGTTGTAAGTACTTTCATTATACTTAAAATGAGTAGAAATAACATTAGTTTTCAGAAATTTATCAAACTATGCTGTTTAAAAGAAAGTGAAACATTAACAATAGAGAGACCATTTTTGGATAATACAAAAATTTATGTTCGAATCAGTGTTCGAATCAGTGTTCCAAAACCAGATAAGTTTTAGCATGTCAGGGTTCAAATGGCATGTAAACTAGGTGAAAATTGTATTTCTTAAATCAACAGTATATTTAACAATGTAATGCAGAACTTACATGATTACAATTTATATAAGTCAAATTAAACTATCAATTCATTTGTCTGCACTCTCATGACATTAATTTTCACGTGAATAATAACCAAACAGCGTTGAAGAACTCAGATATTTCATATATGTGCATGTACATGACCACAATACAATGATGTCTTTCTACTGATCCTCAGAAAGGTACTATCATATCCTTTTCTACGCCTGTTCTGAATATAACCATCTTCCTCTGATGGAAGCTAGGGATAGACACAGCTTCACTCGAAGATCACTTTGTTGACTGCAGGTCTCAGACCCACATATTGATGACTTGTCTACATTGACACTTAAGAAGGCGCAATCATAATCGTGGTAGACTCGCGTTCAGCACTGCTGATATCTCAAAGACAATATACTGCTGAATCACATAAAACTTGCATCGCAGATATTGACAAAATGGACAGTGTGCATTTTTAACAGAATGATAGTCAGGGCCTCATGTTGCTGGCCGATCAACACATCATAATACTACTTTGAAAGTGCTTTCTTTTTGCGCAAACATACTCATATTAAATGGAACAACGCCATCTGACATTAACAAGCTAGATGTAGGGTAAGCAAGAATGTCTGTGGTGTTTACTGCAGGATTTCAGTGCGATTCGTTTACGAGACATCATATTTTGAAAAATTCCTACGCTGTCCTTTGTATAATACCTGTGGTTGCACACATTAAAGAACAGTACTACTGCATGCACTAGATATGAGGATTCTGACAAGTAACGAGAGAATTAACTGTGACCACTGGCAGTGGCAATACACGCTACAGTCTGTTATGGTACGACTGCTGCAGGAGTGCATTAGCATTTCTGCGGAGATGTCCGACTTGGCGCGTATTTCAGGTATCCCCACAAAAATTGGTTTATCGGCATCAAATTCGGGGAATGGGCCAACCAAGTTACAGGATTTCCATGAGAAATCCGACGATTTGGAAATAGCTCATGAAGACATGCTGTAGTATTTGCTGCACGACATGGTGGGCCGCCGTAATGTTGAAACTACAGGTTTCCCCTAGTCTGTTGAGGAACATCTTCTAGTATCTGTGGAAAACGGTCTGTTAGGAGCCTGTGATACTTATGCACGTATAGTGTTCTGTCCTTAGAAAATGGGCTTATGAGCTTCACTGTCCCACACCACATGTTAATACTCCACGGATGCTGACATTCCACCTGATGAAGCCAATGGTGATTGCCAGCAAACCATTACTTCACATTTCGGCGGCTTACCTGTCGATGACTGGTAAACGGGCCGTAATACATCTGGAGTATTCTGTCTTAATGCCCATGTACAGAAGTTAAGACCATTCTCATAATCGTTTCCATGCACCTCTTGATGGAGAGAGATGTGAGAGGGATATAACCTACGTCGATGGAGAATGTGTAGGGCACCTGCCTGAGTCATGCCACTTCCTCATGGGATTGCGTGGGAGGTAACGTGTAGATCGACAACAATATCTGCAGGAATGTTAATTTCCTCCTCTTTTGTCGTGCAGTATCGAGTCACATATTTAGCTTTCATATTTGTTTTGTGTTGTCTAAATGTTACACTACCTCATTCACGTAACTGGTTGAAGATATTGATAAATAATTGCAGAGGTGATTGGCGTTGAATATCTCGCCATATGCACAGTATACCATGCGCCATGCACCACACACTACAAGCTTGTCGACTTTTCCTGCACTGGCAATTCCCATAGTACCCTCTTGAATTACTGCTTGAACTGTCACACACTAATTGACTAGCAAGTCGTAATACACTCAAGGAACACACAAGCACACTGTAAGAATACACCAATGAGCCATTACATTGTGACCACCTGTTTGATTGCTTGTTTGTCCGTCTTTGCCTTGAGCAGCCACTGGTGAAGTATCAGTGCAGCAGCAGTGCAGTAGCGAGTCGCATATTCAGCTTTCATATTTATTTTGTAGTTTGATTCTTAATTTCTTTTCGAGTGTTTGTGAGCTTGCATATTTAATTACATAAAATTCTTACGTATTCTCGTATTTAAGATGAGTAATATTGCTTATTGATAGCTGTAGAGTATAAATTCGCGGAGTCGTTAGTCAGTTGTTTGTTTTCGACAGCCAGTGCGCTTTTGACACAGCTCAGTGAGCCTTGAGCAGTCGCTGGTGAAGTATCAGTGGAACAGCAGTGCAGTAGCGAGTCACATATTCAGCTTTCACATTTGTTTTGTAGTTCGATTCTTAATTTCTTTCCGAGTATTTGTGCTCTTGCATATTCAATTACATAAAATACTTGCGTATTCTCGTATTTGAAATGAGTATAATTACATAAAATTCTTACGTATTCTCGTATTTAAGATGAGTAATATTGCTTATTGATAGCCGTAGAGTATAAATTCGCAGAGTCGTTAGATATTAGCAGTAGGATGGATAGGGTGTGTGCATGCTGTGTGCGGGTGCAGGAGGAACTGGCCACGGTTCACGAGCAGCTGAGCGTGCTGTTGGCCACGGTGAGCCGCCTTCAGGCTGCAGCCTCGAGGTGCAGCGACGGCAGAGGGTCTGGCGCGTCGCTTGAGACATCGCAGTTGTCGCTTGCTGCGTCCGCTGACTCAGACGCCGAGGCACCTTTTAGTGTCCCCTTTTAGTGTCCCAGCGCGTTGGGGCCACTCTCACCTGAGGGTGAGTGGCGCACTGCAACGCGTTAGCGTCGTTCGAGGCGGAGGGCCAATGTGGAGGCTGGCCGGCTGGCCTCGCCCGTCCATCCTGTCAGTGGGCAGGTGGCCACTCCTTCAGCAGGGCCCAAGCAGGCACACGGGAGCCAAGGCTTTCTTGTTATTGGGAGCTCCGACGTTAGGTGGGTGATGGAGCCCCTTAGGGAAATAGTGTACAGGGCTGGAAAGAAATCCAGCGGTTTGTCTGCTGGGGGGCCTCATCCAAGATGTGAAGGCGGACTTGCCTGTGGCATCGAGCGTACGGGGTGCAGTCTTCTGCAAGTAGTTGCTCACGTCGGCACCAATGATGCCTGTCACTTCGGTTCTGAGGCGATCCTCAGTTCGTACGGGCGGCTGACGGATTTGGTGGAGAACACTGCCCTCGGAAGAGGGGTGCAAGCAGAGCTCTCGATCTGCAGCATCGTTCCCAGAGTGGATTGGGGTCCTTTGGTTTTGAGCCCAGTGGAGGATCTCAACCAGAGGCTTCGTCAACTCTGTGACGGTCTTGGCTGCAGATTTCTAGACTTGCGCTACTGGGTGGGGAATTGTAGGATGCCCCTAGATAGGTCAGAGGTGCACTACACAAAGGAAGCAGCTACTCGGGTAGCAGAGTACTTGTGGCGTGCACTTGGGGGTTTTTTAGCCTAGGCAGTAGTGCGATGTGTCCTGATGAACACTCACCAGTCGACGTGCAGGTAGGGAAATCAGGACGTGCTCAGTGTAAGGACACTTCAGCTATCAAGATATTAGCAGTAAATTATCAGTGTTCTGAATAAAGTTCCTGAATTTACTGCCCTCCAGGAAGCGTGTGGCGCCCAAATTATTCTCAGAACTGAGACCTGGCTGAACCCTGAGATAGGAAGTTCTGAAATATTTAGTGAGGATTCGGATGAGTGTCAAAATGACAGATTAGACACCATAGGAGTTGGTGTCTTCATTGCAGTTGACAAAAATATTGTGTCTACTGAGGTCGCAGTAGAGTGTAATTGTGAAGTTATCTGGACACGTTTAACAGGGTTAAGGGAAATAATGTTAATTGTGGGGTGTTATTACTGGCCACCAGGTTCCACCATGACAGTTCTAGAATCATTCAAAGGGAGTCTACATTCTGTATCACAGAAGTACCTGGATGCTGCTATATTAATCGGAGGGGACTTCAACCTACCTAGTATAGCCTTGGATGTCTATGGATACATTACAGGTGGTACAGACAAGCCATCGTGTGAATTACTTTTGAACACATTATCCGAAAACTGTCTTGAGCAGCTAAATCGACAGCCAACCCGTAACGGAAATATTTTGGATCTGGTAGCCACGAACAGACCAGACCTCATCGATGGTGTCAGTGTCAAGACAGGGATTAGTGATCATGATGTTGTCATTACGATTATGGTTACGAAAGTTAATAAGTCAGTCCAGAAGGCTAGGAGAGTATTCTTACTGGAAAGAGCAGATAAGCAGTTGTTAACATCCCACTTAGTAAATGAATAGACTTCATTTACTTCCGGTACGATGGACGTGGAAGAATTATGGGCGAATTTTAAACACATTGTAAACCACCCATTGTACAAGTATGTGCCGTAAAAGTGGGTTACGGACGGGAATGACCCACCGTGGTTTAACAGCGCAATTCGGAGAATGCTCAGGAAGCTAAGGCAGTTGCACTCGCGGTACAAGAAATATGGGGAGAATGAGGACAGGCAAAAGTTAGTAGAGATTCGTGCTGCTGTAAAAAGAGCGAAGCGCGAAGCATTCGACCAGTACCACCGTCATACCTTAGAAAAAGATCTTGCTGAAAACCCAAGGATTCTGGTCATACGTAAAATCGGTAAGCGGGTCTAAGGCTTCCATCCAGTCATACTGATCAGTCTGGCCTGACAACGGAATACAGAAATACGAAAGCTGAAATTTTAAATTTAGCATTTGAGAAATCTTTTACGCAGGTGTATCGTACAAACATACCGCCGTTTGAGTCTCGTACCGATTCCCATATGGAGGACATAGACATCCCTGGGGTTGTGAAGCAGCTGAATGGGTTGAAAATAAATAAATCAGCAGGTCCTGATGGGATTCCAATTCGGTTTTACAGAGAGTACTCTACTGCATTGGATCCTTCCTTAGCTTGCATTTGTCGCGAATCTCTTGCCCAACGTAAAGTCCCGAGCGACTGGAAAAAAGCGCAGGTGACGCCAGTATATAAGAAGGGTAGAAGGACGGATCCTCAAAATTACAGACCAATACCCTTACCATCAGTTTGTTGCAGTATTCTCGAACAAATTCTCAGTTCGAAGATAATGAATTTCCTTGAGACAGAGAAGTTGCTGTCCATGCATCAGCACGGCTTTAGAAAGCTTCGTTCCTGCGAAACGCAACTCGCCCTCACATGTTATCTTGCGAACCATGGATGAAGGGTATCAGACGGATGCCATACTCCTTGACTTCCGGAAAGCGTTTGACTTGGTGCCGCACTGCTGACTCCTAATAAGGTACGAGCATATGAGATTGGTTCCCAAGTATGTGAGTGGCTAGAAGACTTCTTAAGTAATAGAACCCAGCACATTGTCCTCGGTGGTGAATGTTCATCGGAGGTGAGGGTACCATCTGGAGTGCCTCAGGGAAGTGTGGTAGGTCCGCTGTAGTTTTCTATCTACACAAATGATCTTTTGGATAGGGTGGATAGCAACGTGCAGCTGTTTGCTGATGATGCTGTGGTGTATGGGAAGGTGTCATCGTTGAGTGACTGTAGGAGGATAGAAGATGACTTGGACAGGATTTGTGATTGGTGTAAAGAATGACAGCTAACTCTAAGTATAGATAAATGCAAATTAATGCAGATGAATAGGAAAAAGAATCCTGTAATGTTTGAATACTCCAATAGCAGTGTAGCGCTTGACACAGTCACATCGATTAAATATTTGGGCGTAACATTGCACAGCGATATGAAATGGGTCAAGCATATAATGGCAGTTGTGGGGAAGGCGGATAGTCGTCTTCGGTTCATTGGTAGAATTTTGGGAAGATGTGGTTCATCTGTAAAGGAGACCGCTTATAAAACACTAATACGACCTATTCTTGAGTACTGCTCCAGCGTTTGGGATCCCTATCAGTGAAAAGTCCCCTTAGAAAAATTAATGAAATACTGTACTGATAAACCTCTTACATTATTTGATTTTCAAACAGCTGAACACAACTGAACGTACTTTGATTTTCAAACAGCTGAGCAGAACTGAACGTACTCAGACATTTCGCTCTTTACCTATTCTGATCAACACTAAACTGACACACAATATTTTTAGCACAGCGCAATCTGACTTTCAATAATCCCTACAAAAGAATGGCCCTGTCTAACGTTAACCAATAGCTTTCACAAATCACTTACCTCACAAAAATCTTCGTTACTCTAACTACTGCAATACAACGTGCGCTACTACTGCCAGCTAAATAAAGGATTCAAACTACTGAAGGCACTAACAACTGATAGGCATAGTTAGCAAATGAAGGATTTTGATAGAGAACAAACAATGTATTTTCCTTAATAGTGTTCAAAAGACATTATATATGTATATATATATATATATATATATATATATATATATATATATATATCAGTTCATGACATCCACAAATTTATTCTCTCTGACAGACACACGTCCAGATCGCCTGCTCTCAATATTCCACCATCTCTCTCCCCACATCCACCACTGCTGGCGGCTCACCTCCAACTGCGCAATGCTACGTGCTGTTCACAGCCAACTGCCCAACACTACAATAGCATATACTCCAACAATGCAAACCAGTCACAGACTGCACACAGCACAGTCAGTGATTTTCATATAGAGCACTACATGGCGTTACCAACATAAACACCTAAACAGTCTACTTACATAGCCCCCACGCTCCCCACAAAAAATTTTACAAATTGTTTTGTGCAGTGGCCAATACAGATTTGAAAATTTTTTACATAATTACAATAACAAAGAAATCAAATGCACACACTTATTGATACACTGTTGATCAAAAGCAAAGATTTTCTCATAGTCCATAAAGACAGTCCTGATCATTCTTCACAGTAAAATTGCACTGTTTTTTTCTCAAAGTCTGAGCAGTAAAAGAAAATGCACATGGAAGTAGTGGATTTCCATGCAGTCTTGAAGAAGTAGTGTGGTCCTTCAAACGGAAAGACAGTGCTGACTGTTGACATGCAGACAGGTAATTGGCCACAACAGAGCAAAACCACAGCAGAGTCAGTCGAAGTTTTGAAGAATATTGGTAGGTAGGTCATCACAGAGCAGACCCACTGTAGTCCTGGTAGAGAGTATGGTATTGGTGGGCCACCAGAGGTGCAGACCCACTGCAGTTCTTGTAGAGATGGCCAGCAGCCATCTGTTGCGACTGTCCAGGTGCCCAATCACCATCGAAGAGTCTTGCGGACAATATAGCAAGTCCATAACCACCACTTGTGCTCTCACAAAGTTTTTGGAGTTGTCCTTAGAACCAGAAACGCTGTTAACCAGTCCCTTGCTGAATTATGAACACAAGTCCAAACACTAACAGTCCTCTTATTTTTCACATATTGTGCATATACTATGACCAACAGAAATATGTGCATTGAAATGAATGCTTACAAGTTACTTAATTTGATGAACTGGTGTCAATTACAATTTTATAGCATGAGAATACAATAACAAAAGTACAAAATTCATCATTAAAGAACATGACAATATAGATAACATTTGTAGTTGAACAGACTTTACAAAAGAATGGAAATAAACAGATACATCAGTGTTACAGAAATTATGACATAAGTAAATAAATGAAATAATGAGAAATGTTTCGAAACATTAATGTCACACATGAGCATTAAAACAAAACAGAATAAATAATGTCTAAACATCTTTACAAAGTAAATAACACATTATAAATGCAAATTATATTTGAAAATAACAGTATTCCTCATCATAGTGAATGTAGCTGAGTATTAGAAAAATTCTACAATGTAAATCTTATTAGCTACACACATAAAGACAGCAGAAACACAAATACACAAGGGTACTGAAACACACAAATACACAAGGGTACAGAAACACATAGCGGAATAACACAAAAGAATAGGACACGATTTATTTTCAGTGTGACTTTTGGTACTGCAGTCCAACCCAAATCATCATTTCATAGATGTTTCCTCTTATTTCACTTTTTCTTTATACCTTGTCAATGCATTTCTTCCAATTCATCACAACTCATTCTCTTATATAGTCGACCCCCTCTTAAGCTAACTTAAATCTACTGAGCTCAGATGCTAAACTAAGGAACAAGGCAAAGTAGCAGCACATAACAAATTAACACAAACAGCAATAATAAAAATTGCAAATGCAATATTACAACTAATATAAGGCAATGTGCAGCAAACAAGAAGAATAAATCAGTAGTAAAACTGGCTTGACTGAGTAATACAAAGTGAAATTCAGTAACACTATGTATGGCAAACTGCAGCAGCAAATGCAATAACTTAAATCTAAACATGAGAAAGCTTAAACAGAAAAAATATTACAGTAAAGATGGCCATGTCTAATACCTATATCACATCTTAGCACTAGAGTGATGCATCATGATAAGTTACTCCACGAAACAAGTTACCCAGTCATTGACAAAACTTCTGTGTGCAATTCCTGTGAAGGGAAATGTCTTTTTGTGTTCCCTCATTTTTTGGAAGTAGATCATAAAATTATTGTTTACTGGATCTGTCTGAACAAAATATCTATATTAGTACATCTATTAAATTTTATTTTAACAAATGCTACAGTGCAGCTAGAAACTAGATATTAAACAAAATAGGCAAATATATATACAAAGCATGAAACATCATTCACTAGGCAAATGACGTCTCCAAAAGCAGTAAAAAAATCTCTCAACTATAAAGACAATAGATATAAAAAGTTTCTCATCATTTCATTAGGCATTTTAGAAAATATCATAAATTAAGAGCTCCACAGTGTAATCATATGTTTTCAAGTTTGAGCGTGTCGTATTTGCTATGCTTTCTACAAAGAAATGTCAACAGTGAGGTTAATGGTCTCTTTCTCTCCACCTAATGGCTTTTTCTCCAGGCAGGTGGCACAGCTGGGTGCCCATGACACATTACGTGAAGGTCACTTAACTTTCTTACCGAAATATTTACGACAGCAGCGACAGTCTCATATAAAAAAATTTCACAGGTCGAAAAGTTACAGTAGAAATCTCTAGAAACGAAATCTCATGAGTAGCAGTGTTCTGATATATTCACACATGGACAAACAACTCATTACTTTTAAAGTACGATTCTTGGTTCCAACATCTTTTTTCACAAACCAGAGTCACTAACTTCTATTCATTATTCATACACATATAAACACGTAATCACGTTCCTCATATACGGTACCATCATCTTATTGATCGTAAACATACCTCAGCTGCATAATACACATCGTCATCGTAATAATAACATCATAACAGATCAATCACATCTCAAAATCGACGCAGCTTCTTTCAATAATTTCAAAACCTAAAAAAAATTCTCTGCTCATTTCAATAGTGTCATCTACCTCAAACGTACTTTAAAAATCAAGATCTCATACCAAATCCATCATTCAAAGCTCTCATAGTATCACAATAGTTCCAGAAACATATGAAGAGTTTACAAAGTACAGACTAAATACAATTTCATAAGTGTGAAGTTATCCAACTGTGTCATTGCGTAAACATGTGTCACTGACGTAGTAAAAAAAACTATGTTTGTCTCTCTCAGTTAAATGATCAGATAGCTGTGTAATTTATGTGTTAGAGAAATATGGTACCGATGAGTAAAGTTGTATAAGCGAATACCATATTAGCTAGGGCTCCTTGTGCTTGCCAAACACATGGTACACAAAGTAAACGTGTACCCTCCTGAGGATTAATGTAATTATACCATCAGGTGTTACAGATTACAGCAATCGAATGAAACGTATCACCAAAAACTTTCTTTGTATCTTTGTGATTCAAAAATCTTTAAAAATAAATGTTTTAAGTACAAAATTAATCACTCAAATGCGTGTCCTGTAGCGCTAAATGTGTGTCTTGCTGTAAGATAATTCTGTGGAAGTGTCATAGTTATCATCCTCTGTAAGCAAAGGTCTGCTGAAGTCAATGTACTCACCTCATCATAAACAAAAGTGAAATGCTTTGTGCATAGATATCTTAGTTATTACACTTATTGCCATAATGAAGAAAGTACTGTACTATAAACTATTGTTGTGCTATGGAAAAGGCTATTTCATTGTAGCTATACCACAAAAGGTACTACTAAAACATGTTTCACTTCCCACAATAATACAGAAAAACTGTGCAGATATAAAACAGATACAGTGTAGAAGCAATAATATAAATTGTGTCACTCATTAATAGTGTCGTGATATAATCGTGTAGATGTCAAATAAACTAACCACTATGTCATCTGGTATCTCTCAGAAAGTACTTTAAATCCAGAATGTATTTTCAAGTAAACCAAAATGTTTCATTAAAATCTCATTAGCAGTACCGGTATATGTTCTAAGTATGTGAGCCTTATAGTCGTTACGTAATCGTGCAACTAACAAGCAAGAATGTACACACACAATAACACTGTGTCATCTGTACACTATAACAATGCACTCGTAAATACTGTCTAAGTATGTTCCCTAGGTTCTAGACTGGGTAGTTAACTTCAGAACACTGTTGCATGTTAACAGTTTCTCAGTGTCACAAATTGTACTAGTAGGGTGAAGTGAAAAATTTTATGGCAAAGACTAAGTTAAAAAGCAGATTATCTTTCAATAAACGGTTTTACATGTGAAATGTGGTGCAATCCTTTACTCTTCCTAGTAGGCAGAGTTTCAGCTTCAACGCAATTCACATGTGGTATACGTCAGCAAGGAATGCTAAAATTTTTCTCAAGGTTAGCATCTATGTTATTTTTCGCTGAGCCAGCAGGCGCACATGTCTGCCTGCGGTGCGAGTCATTGTCTGTCTCTTTGTTGGCGAGCGTCGTTATTGGGATTAGGAGACCTAACTTCTACAAATTCACCTTGTCGAGAGGGCCCTGCCCTGTTTGAATCCCACCAGTTCTGATCCAATTTAGGCCTGTCGTTATGTCGGTAGTATACATAGTTTCTTTTTTGTCGGTCATGTGTTGGAGAATTTCTCCCGGAATCGAAACGGCGTGGTGGACCGTTGCATCTGACGTTATTCTGTCTCCTTTGATAATAATTATTTTGGTTTCCACATTGTCTGTTTCTCTGATTGTTTCTGTGATAGTCATTACCGCGGAGAGGTGATCTTTCCCTGTAGTTATTACTACTCTACCAACAGTTGTCATACGGTTGGTGTCTGTTTTGGTCACGATTTACGTTGTAAGAATAGCCTTGTCGTGTCCAGTTATTATTTCTGTCATCGCCGAATTGAGACGAATGTGACCTGTAAGTGTTTTGTTCCTGTTTTCGCTTTCCGCGATTGTCAGTGTCAATTTCCATGTTTGTAACTGTCCCCAAAGAGCTTCAATGTCGTCTTTGCAACGTCCTGTCAAAATCATATGTCATAATTGTTCAGGTAATTTGATTAAGCAAATGCAGATGAGTTCTGAGGAGCTGTATGGGTTTGACAGGTAGTGATTCTTGTGCAACATCTCTTCAAAATATTTCACAAGACTGAAAAATTCAGATTGTTCGATATGTTTCATCATTATGATGCTATGTTGTACTCGGTCTTGTGCAGCTTGAGACCAATATGCTGAGAGAAAGGCGTAATAAAATTCTCTTTCACTGTGACAATCGTGAATGACCGATCGCATTTTTACAGCTGGTTCACTCTCTAAATAGCCACACATAAATTCTAATCTGTGCTGTAATGACCAGTTGGGAGAAAAACAGTGAGAGAATTGATGAAGCCAAGCTTATGGATGAATGTCGTTGCCAGAATTCTTCAATGTTTTGAATTTACGTCTAGTAATGAACAGCTTATAGTCAAAGTCATCATGTCGGCGAGTTGCATATCAGTCATTGGTACATCGTGTCGGCGGTTCCATCGCAAAATTCGGTGCACCTTGCCAATTTCTTTCATAATTTCCGAAATGCCCTGTGTTATTATTTTCTGGCTTTTCCGTATTTCTATGTCCCTCTTACCCTGTTGGAGCGTGAGTCTCCTCTGAAATATGTAATTCTTGTATTACCTGTGTCAATGGATCTTGTACTTCCCGGATTTCTCTTTTGTACTGTGTATTGCTATGATTCTGATATTGTTTGAATTTTCTAATTTGTTCATACTCTTCCGTATCAGTGAAGGCTACCGGTCTTGTGTCATTCAGATCATCATCTACCTTTGTAGATAAGTAAGTGAATTGATCCGAAAGTTCGGTTACTTTCTCCGATAATGAATTGATTTCCTCAGTGTGTTTTTCTGAACCAAGTTTCAGAGTATCTACTGTGTCCTTTAAGTTTTCCTGAGTTTTTATAAGTAGCGTAACCGAATCGGTAGATGCAACTAAGTCAATTTTAGCCCGCAAGGTCTCATGATTTTCATGAACAATAGTTTGCAGTTCTTTTATGGCTGCTTCGTGATTCTGTAATGCATTTTCATGCCGCGAAAAAATAGGATGAAAGCGCTCACAAATTTGTGTTTTTACGTCATTACAGACTTTTTGACATTTCGATTCAATGTTATGCAACTCAGTAGTTAAATCTTCACGTGTTTGTTCAAGTGTGGTGTATAACTTCCGAAGATTTTGTTCCATTGTGTCTAACTTCCGAAGATTTTGTTCCACTGTGTCTAACTTTTGAAGATTTTGTCCCATTTGTTTCTGATTTTGTTCAAGCGGTGTGTCTAACTTTTGTAGCCTTTGTCCCATTTGTTGCATTAACTGTAATAGCAATGCACTGGTGTCTGAAACATGTTCCTCAGTGCTATTCGGCAGTGCATTTGAACCGGCAATATTCGAATTTTGAAAAGCAGAAAATGTGTCTTGACTTATTTGAGAAAACGGTGAGGACGCAAAACCTGAATCTACAGTATTTGCAAGATTGTGTCCTGTCATTTCGAATTCCTGAGGCGAGCTGTTGCCGACCGATCGATCGATAATGCTTCCCTGTTCACTAATTGTTTCACTGTCTACACCATTATTTGCAGCCCGCTCCATTTCCCTACGCACAATTACCAAATTATTACTTTGAACATTAATCAATTCATTATACGGTGGCGCTAACACACTGCTTTCGTCTTCACTGTCATTTCTTAGTTTACTTTGGAGCCTAGTATTACTTTTTTCACACGCCATTATTTTCACAGTATTTCACACGCTAACACAGAAAAGCACAATTTGAAGACCAAAATAAGAAAACACATTAACATAGCATTGGAAATAGTATCTCGTTAATTGCAAGCGCAGCTACGAAGTACTTGGTGCAAATCTACATGCATGCCACAACTGCTTTACTGTACAACAATGAAAAACTATAACTACCAAGGAAATTCTTTCTATAATTACGCGCTAGCAATAAACAGTAGCTACACTAATTACACAAACTACAAGAAAAAACCAGAAGATTCCAGTGAGGTATCCTCGGCTAAGGGTCGACATTTGAAACGTCCCCTTAGAAAAATTAATGAATTACTGTGCCGATAAACCTATTACATTATTTGATTTTCAAACTGCTGACCAGAACTGAACGTATTCAGACATTTCGCTCTTTACCTATTCTGATCAACACTAAACTGACACACAATATTTTTAGCGCAACGCAATCTGACGTTCAATAATCCCTACAAAAGAAATCACTTACCTCACAAAAATCTTCGTTACTCGAACTACTGCAGTACAGCGAGCGCCACTACTGCCAGCTAAATAAAAGATTCAAACTACTGAAGGCACTAACTACTGATAGGCATAGTTAGCAAATGAAGGATTTTGATAGAGAACAAACAATGTATTTACCTTAATAGTGTTCAAAAGACATTATATATATATATATATATATATATATATATATATATATATATATATATATATATATATATATATCAGTCCATGACATCCAGTCTTACAAATTTACTCTCTCTGATGGACACACGTCCAGATCATCCGCTCTCAAAACTCCGCCATCTCTCTCCCCACATCCACCACTGCTGGCGGTTCACCTCCAACTGCGCAACGCTATGCGTTGTTCACAGCCAACTGCCCAACACTACAATAGCATATACTCCAACATTGCAAACCAGCCACAGACTGCACACAGCACAGTCAGTGATTTTCATACAGAGAGCTACGTGACGTTACCAACATAAAAACCTAAACAGCCTGCTTACAACAGGTACACACGCACCAAGAAGTTTAGTAGTTCAGCCCAGTTGTACTTGATAGCTGGCTCACGTTCACACCAAAGCACTGAGCAACCATGTACCACTTAATGATGGCCTATTAACGCGTTTCGTGAGAAATTTAAGACTGTTATATTAATGTGAGCTAACAATGAAATCCAACAGAATGAGAACTGACTATGAAATGCTACATCCCTTGTAAATTTTGGTCTTACAAGACACAGGGAACAGGTAAGTAAGAAACAGTATTTCTTATGACATTAACAGCCTTATGATGGCTCCCGTTTTAGAACGAGATTTAAGTTGACTAATTTATATTTCATTGTCATTTTATTTAAATGTTAAACAGAAAAACACAGAATGTCAATTAATATCACTTATGCCTTTCACTAAAGGATCAATGTCTGGTACCACTTAATTAATGTTAATTCGAAGACAAGCTCTTAAGCTGAAGTCTGCCAGTCAGCTTCTGTGGGTTGATTTGATCCCTTCATTGCTAAAAAAACAGCATGTACATGTAAGTCTAGACGTCGACATAATCTTAGCTGCAGACTTGTAAAGTCGTGAAATTTTACATTGAGGAAACAGAAGTCTACGAGACTAATTTTGCTATGAAAATAATCACGCAAGCGTCACACAGCAACTGTATAAGTTCTAACAGTAGCTGAGTTTCCACACTGTCAACGTAACCTGGAAACCAGAGAAACTGCGCAACACTTCGCAAGCTGAAAATCAATATGGTAATTTGAGCTAACGGCAGATTCATTCACTGAATGTTCTTCTTGAAAACAAAAATGTGTTTTCGTACTGAAAATATTGAGAAAATTACTGAAACGTCTGTTTCTCTGCTCCCTTGTGATGAATGCTATCGTCAATTTATCGTTTAAAAGCTTTTTTCTTTTTCTTTTCGTGGAATCTAGTGTAATTTTTTCGTAGTGTTCAAAGTTTTGAAGCACGTTAATAGGACACTATGCATATCGAGACATCATCACAGAATAAACATGTTGACGAGCTATCCTGCGCTGATATGTTGACGATGTGTCTGACATCTCTGAAGTTCCTACCCCGACCATCATGCTATTTTTCATCACTTTCAAAACGGCTACTCTCTATTTTAAGGGGAGATTCCACCATAGTTATTCTTCAAAAAAGTCAATTACTTTGCCTGTAGACTGTGTAAATATAAATTTAGGGAACACACTGAAGTCGTGTTAGTACCGTCAACAGGTTCGTAGGAAGTAGGCACAAGCTACAAATGCGCGTCCTCAAGAAGACTGTGAGTAGATTTTAATTTAGAAAATCCAGGAAAAAGGCTACAATGATTCTGAAATTACAAGACGAAGCTTCATAAAAGGAGGAAGGGAAAACGTTACGTAGGCGGTGAAATTTAATGCATATGTTTGTGGCAATATTCATGTCTTGCTAAAATGTTTAAAACCCATTTAACATAAATTTGTTTTCCTAATATCAGTGCCTACTTTTTGATCATAAATATTAACCAGCCTGAAGGAAATTTTTGCGGGAAGTTGTCTTGATGTGTTTTCATACTTCTATACACGAATATTATCGAAAATGTAATTTATTTTACCATCACAGTTGTGTACCGATAACTAAAAAATGTAATGGTGAAGTTTTAAATAAACGCTTGAAACAAATTACTAATGTTTGTCATAAAATGAATACACAGAACCGTTGAACTATGTCTCGTGACTGTACCTGTGAAAATTGCGGTGTGCATACCAAAAGCTGATTTTCAACAATACCATTACAATCATATTAAAAATTGAAAACTCGAAAACCAATGAAGTTGTGGAAGTTATGGAGTTTAAAATTTGGGTATTGCTACAGCTTTACAGAATGGACACGATTTTAAAATTTGGTTGCTATCGGCAAAGTAGAAAATAGTTAAATTCATAGGTGAAGCCTCTTCTTAAGCACTGCGCTGTAGATATTTTATGTTCTTATCTAAGGATACGCCGAAGGTATTTGTGGTCATTCCTCTGAAGGCAACACATTCTTTGCATTTCTCCTGCGATACCTGTCGCCCGTCCCGCGCTAAGTAACAACGCCAGCCGTCCCGTTTTACCACCAGCACTCACAAACCAGGTGGAGAGCGAGCGTTCGCTTTGTCATTGTAACTTATGTGCATAGCCACACAAGGGAGAAATAATTTTAAGTTTCCAATGGTTTGGAGTTTTTTTTAAGCCTTTACAACCATTTCGTCAGTCTTCATTGCTGATATTTTTCCATCAAACTTTAAAATTAATTGGTCAAGCTGGTGGCCGTGGTATTCTACATCACCTCGAAGATTCTTCACTAATGAGTAAGCACTTGGATAAACTTTTGATAGTAATGTGTTTATTGTTCGGTTTCATCCTTCTGAGATGTTATTAGTGTGCTGGTGCCTTCCACTGGAATTTCACATCTCTCTTGGCACATGTTCGTTCTCGAGCTACTGGTCCAAAAAGTAGTCATAAAAGTCCTGAAGCTTCTGGTTTTCGTGCGTGCTCTCCTGAATACACAGCCATCCATTGCCCAACATTTCCCGGGAAGATGTACTAGACCAGAACACATTCTTATGAGACAGCGTATTTCCTCGTATTCCTTAAGGCCTGGAACGGGGCCGCAACACTGAAATTGTTTCCACAAACATTGATTAAAATGATAACTTTAACCAGTAATCTCTGTTCCAGGAAGCAAATTGTTAGCTGCTTGGACGATGGCAATTTCGAAGTCTATCATCAGAGGTGCGGGGTTCCATACAGGGACGTTAGTTTCAATAGCTTTAAAAATATTCATACACTCCTGGAAATGGAAAAAAGAACACATTGACACCGGTGTGTCAGACCCACCATACTTGTTCCGGACACTGCGAGAGGGCTGTACAAGCAATGATCACACGCACGGCACAGCGGACACACCAGGAACCGCGGTGTTGGCCGTCGAATGGCGCTAGCTGCGCAGCATTTGTGCACCGCCGCCGTCAGTGTCAGCCAGTTTGCCGTGGCATACGGAGCTCCATCGCAGTCTTTAACACTGGTAGCATGCCGCGACAGCGTGGACGTGAACCGTATGTGCAGTTGACGGACTTTGAGCGAGGGCGTATAGTGGGCATGCGGGAGGCCGGGTGGACGTACCGCTGAATTGCTCAACACGTGGGGCGTGCGGTCTCCACAGTACATCGATGTTGTCGCCAGTGGTCGGCGGAAGGTGCACGTGCCCGTCGACCTGGGACCGGACCGCAGCGACGCACGGATGCACGCCAAGACCGTAGGATCCTACGCAGTGCCGTAGGGGACCGCACCGCCACTTCCCAGCAAATTAGGGACACTGTTGCTCCTGGAGTATCGGCGAGGACCATTCGCAACCGTCTCCATGAAGCTGGGCTACGGTCCCGCACACCGTTAGGCCGTCTTCCGCTCACGCCCCAACATCGTGCAGCCCGCCTCCAGTGGTGTCGCGACAGGCGTGAATGGAGGGACGAATGGAGACGTGTCGTCTTCAGCGATGAGAGTCGCTTCTGCCTTGGTGCCAATGATGGTCGTATTCGTGTTTGGCGCCGTGCAGGTGAGCGCCACAATCAGGACTGCATACGACCGAGGCACACAGGGCCAACACCCGGCATCATGGTGTGGGGAGCGATCTTCTACACTGGCCGTACACCACTGGTGATCGTCGAGGGGACACTGAATAGTGCACGGTACATCCAAACCGTCATCGAACCCATCGTTCTACCATTCCTAGACCAGCAAGGGAACTTGCTGTTCCAACAGGACAATGCACGTCCGCATGTATCCCGTGCCACCCAACGTGCTCTAGAAGGTGTAAGTCAACTACCCTGGCCAGCAAGATCTCCGGATCTGTCCCCCATTGAGCATGTTTGGGACTGGATGAAGCGTCGTCTCACGCGGTCTGCACGTCCAGCACGAACGCTGGTCCAACTGAGGCGCCAGGTGGAAATGGCATGGCAAGCCGTTCCACAGGACTACATCCAGCATCTCTACGATCGTCTCCATGGGAGAATAGCAGCCTGCATTGCTGCGAAAGGTGGATATACACTGTACTAGTGCCGACATTGTGCATGCTCTGTTGCCTGTGTCTATGTGCCTGTGGTTCTGTCAGTGTGATCATGTGATGTATCTGACCCCAGGAATGTGTCAATAAAGTTTCCCCTTCCTGGGACAATGAATTCACGGTGTTCTTATTTCAATTTCCAGGAGTGTATTTTCCTCGTATTTTAATTCGCGGCAAAGCGTAAACAACTCGAATGGCGCTTTTTCCTTCTAAGAAATTTTTAGCTCGGCGAGGAGTATAAGTAACTGTCCAAACTGCTTACTCGAACTCCTGAACATTCCCTCCACAAAGAATGAGTCGTGGTTTGTGAACATGCTTTCGCTGGTATACACCAGTATTCCGTCATTCAGTCCCTTGTTATCATCTGCAAGTAAAGAATTAAAAATTGCTAGCATCATTGATCAGCAAATTATGTTCCTGGGATCATGTGTGGTTGCCACATATTTTCGCCTATTGCAATGTAACCATTATTTCGCACTTCTTTGTGATGATAACGATCTTACCAAGTCGTAGCCTCGATTGAAGGGCTGCCCTTCTTGTTGAACGTAGACTGACGAAACTGTAGCGTCTGTTTTTTTTTTTTTTTTTTTTTTTTTGCTCGCTTCTTTGCGCTGGCAAAATGTTTCGGCTCTTCATTTGCTGTTCCATCTAGAATACAAATGAGGCTATCTTCTGCTAAAACTGTTATTTTTTGTTCTTAGTCTTCCTCTGAATTTGTTATTTTTAAAGTTTTCGCAAAGGCATTAAGTCACTTCTTGTTTATTTGTATAGCCCACTGTATACTGATATCAGTTGTAAATCAGTATAGGCTTACCTTTGGTGGTCTCGGTGAACTCGGTGATCTCAGCATTTAAGTACGGAACGCTGCTTGCCAGTAAGAGGTCGAATGCGGTACTGAACTGTGTGAGAAAGTCACGCACACTACGAACTGGTGCAGGAACAAGGAACTTTGCACAGGAAAAGGGCTTTTGCCTTCCCCAGAAGACGTCGCAAGTAGCAGCAGACAGGCTGGTGTATCCTACTTCTGGAACACCATATCCGCTGCCTACAGAGTCCTGGACTCCGTGGAAATGTCCACACATTTCCTCTTCGTACAAGTGCCAGTCCGTGCAAGAGTCACAAACTCATACATTACTGATACTCAGTATAAGGGGTCTATTAGTTTGCTCGTTGGTTTGTGGAGGCACGTGGTACTAGTGTCTACGCACAGGTAGTGAAATTCGGGAAATAATGGGCAGCTCATTTGCGTACTTGGTGATAGCGACGCAGATTGTGTGTTCACTATAATGCTCCTCAACCACTGTAGCACGGTTCCGGCTCCGAGACTCTGACGATTATCACTGTCGCGCAAGACATCAAGCATGAAGGGATGCAGATGGTTCGCATCTGTCAGTGCGTCTTCGATTACTACCACAGATCCGATGCAGACGCCGGAGAATGTCTTCCGCAGCATGATACTGCTCCTACCAGCTTGTGTCTGTGGCGCGCTGTACGTCTTGGGCTGCTATCTACCTCGACGACGGTGTTTGTGGAGACGAGCACCGGCCTGTCGTAGCACAAATGTGATTCATCCGAAGAGCCGACACGTATCCATTGATCGACTTTCGAATCCCCATGGTCCCGTGCCCACTGCAATCGCAATTGACGATGTCGCTGGGTCAGCATCTGAACACGTAGAGGTGGTTTGCTGTGGAGCTCCATGTTGAACAATGTGCGATGAACGGTGTACTCCGAAACACTTGTGCGTGCACCAGCATTGTGCTCCTTCGGTAGAGATGACACAGATCACCATCTATCCTACTTTACACAGCCCCCAAACTTCATTGCCGGCCGCGGTGGTCTCGCGGTTCTAGGCGCGCAGTCCGGAACCGTGCGACTGCTACGGGCGCAGGTTCGAATCCTGCCTCGGGCATGGATGTGTGTGATGTCCTTAGGTTGGTTAGGTTTAAGTAGTTCTAAGTTCTAGGGGTCTGATGACGACAGCAGTTGAGTCCCATAGTGCTCAGAGCCAGCCCAAACTTCATTTCTGTGAAGAGTCGTGGACGGACAACCATTTAATGCCTAATGGTAGTTTCACTGTCCTTCTACCTCTTTCCGTAGATGCTCACGATAATAGCATGTGAACATTCGACCAGTTTCGCCGTTTTCGAGATACTCGTTAAAAGGCTCTGCTTAACAATAATCTGCCCTTTCCCAGAGTCGCTTATCTCAATGGATTACCCCATCAGCAGGTTGTCTGCTTTGCTTATATACGCTTGTTACGTTATTATGTGCCCGCAACCCCATCAGGCGTCGTCCAGCGTCGCGGTGGGCAGTGGTATAATGTTTTGGCTTGTCAGTGTACATAACAATATCATAGCTAGCAGACGCTGAGGATGAGTGAGACAAGCAAGCTTTGGTGTGGAAACTGTCCAAAGTACGATATCTCATGAACGACTGGCACCAGAAGCCTCCAACAAACACCACTGACTTTCTGATTTAGCCTACTTTTGCTCTCTTAATATGAAGAGGCTTTGTTCCTATCAGACAATATATGTCTGTGCCCACAATACATTTTGTAAGTTTTATTTCAATCTATGTATTGGTTAACAACACTAGCCATTGACTAGCAATCTACTCTGTGAAAACCGCACATCGATAGCACTTTTCATTTCCGCAGTATTTGCGGTGCAAGTTTTATGTTATTCACCCTTTACTCATCAGTACCGACAACTATGTGCTATACAACGGAGTGGAATGTGTTAGAGAATGATATCGTCGGGTAAAGATAAAAATGAGCTAGAAAATAAACTTTTGCGTAAGAATGAATTAAGGTATCGACAAGGTTGTGAAGGAGGCTTTGAGCAATAGGACAAATGGGTATTAAAAATACACGTAGATATTTGCGGGAAATGTACTCATGAGTAACTCATGAACAGAATGGGGATAAACTGAAGTAGTAGATGAGGTTTGCTATTTGGGGAGCAAAATGACTGATGATGGTCGAAGTAGAGAGGGTATAAAATGTAGACTGCCAATGGCAAGGAAAGCGTTTCTGAAGAAGAGAAATTTGTTGACATCGAGTATATATTTAAGTGTCAGGAAGTCTTTTCTGAAAGTATTTGTGTGGAGTGTAGTCATGTATGGAAGTGAAACATGGACGAATAATAGTTTAGACAAGAAGAGAATAGAAGCTTTCGAAATGTGGTGCAACTGAAGAATGCTGGGTAGATCCCATAACTAATGAGGAGGTACTGAATAGAACTGGGGAGGAATTTGTGGCACAGCCTGACTAGAAGAAGGTGTCGGTTGGTAGGACACATTCTGAGTCATCAAGGGATCATCTGTTTAGTATTGGAAGGAAGCGCGGAGGGTAAAAATCGTAGAGGGAGACCAAAGCATGAATACACTACACAGATTCAGGAGGATGTAGGTTGAAGTAGTTACTCGGAGATGAAGAAGCTTGCACAGGATAGAATAGCACGGAGAGATGCATCAAACCAGTCTCTGGACTGAAGACCACAACAAAAACAACACATATCAGGGAATCAGTCGAAGTGGGTGAACTATTTGTCTCTTTTCCACGCCGTTAACAATAATATATCAGAACATGACTCTAATTATACACCTGCAGAAATTATGTTAGATGTACAGAAAGGTAACGAATGGCGTGATTTCATTCCGAAGATACAGCAAGATACGAGATGTATTAATCACCCTAGCAAATAATGCCAGAATCAGAATTTGACAAAAGTATAAAAAGAACTCAGAAATTTACCACAGGCATGCAAGTACTTTTGCGAGGAAAGAAAACTTTATTATGATTTAAATGATCTCTATATGATAAATGATTAATTTGATTTATTATGCTGCATAATGCAGGTTATGCCAATCACTCAGAAATTTTCTATGTAACAGTAATGACAGAAGACTGAGCACGTATGAACCTGACACAAACATTCTTAGAAACTACTAATTACGTTTCCAAACACAGAATGAAACTTTCGGAATGTAATGGAAAATGTCAAAGGAAGCAGACAAATGATGTAGATGAAGGAAGCCATTACACAACATTTGAAAACAGATTACGTCAACTAACACACCAAGTGCTATATCTCGTAGATCAATTTAGAGGAATTTAAATTTTTACTTTAACTGTAATATTTGATTCATAGACACGCGCTTCGGCTCATTTATTGCTGCGAGGCTTGTGCTGGGCCAAATTTTTCTTTCAGGTTTCTGTAGTAATTAAACAAATCCTATGGTGACATAAAAGAAACAAAGAATGTGGCAAAAACAGATGTATAGTAGAAAGTTTAGAATAAGAGAAATATTTAAACTCAAAACCTTTAAAAAGAACGAACAAAATCGTATAAATGATGACAGGAATGTTCTAAGAGACCATAAACTGTGGTATATTCAAACATTGAAATTCAATGTAGTGTACATTGAAACGTGTGTAGGGCTACGCCAAGTACCAAAAACAAATATAAAGAGTGAATAATACTGGTATGAGAAGCAGTGAATAATTTGGAAGGCGAAATGTTCTCGGGAACGCGTCAATAACCCACAAGCCAAGTACAGCATTCAAAACAGGGGTCGATGCTGAAATTATACCACTCTTCTGCACGGCTCTGCAAAAAATGAGTGGGTTATGGCACTTGTTCCCACCACGAAGACCACCAGATGGACATCGTTGTGTGTGGGTGTTCTACAAAAAAAAATGGCATCGTAAAAAACGAAAACAATAAAAAAAACGTTTTGTGTAAAGCATGGAATGGACACTGATAATGAGAAAATATTCTTTTAACATTGACGTCGAATAAACTGTTTTCAGAAACCCTAACCTTACTTAGAACGATTTTAAGTTTGTCTGGGCACGTAGCGAACACTGTGCATGATGGACAATCTGTAGAGACATTAAAAATCTAATTGATTCATCACTATAATATTGTAAGTATACGCAACATTTATTTTCTGAGTAAAAAACAAATTGTATTTATAGTACTATCTGTCACCCATTTACCTAGGTATGATTTTCTCTTTTATTGATGATCTTGATGTTAAAAGCCAAATATTTAACCACGTGTGACAAAGTATTGAACTGTTACACAATGTACTGTGGAACGACTGGCATAGAGCGAGTTACTGTGCGTATCAGAGACAGTTAAAATATAAACGTTGCGTGGCGTCGGCTGTGACGTTTTCTGCTCGCTCTGAGACTATGCGTATAATAATTGGCCAAGAAGCGCAATGCTAGAATTTAAATTTGGTTACTGCATATAAATGTAAAAAAGGACTGGTATACGTATGTTTCTGAAGAATATTGTAAACAAACCGTAGAAGTAAATAGTTCGACTGGAGTTTAATACTCAGCTTCACTATTTAGGGGCATTATAATAGGTCTTTTAAGAGAAGAGAAAAATTCTGCATGGTATAAATATATCGAGCAGCGTCAAAGAATAATTTATATCGTGTGATATGTGTAAGAGAGAATCTCTCAGGTTATTTTTACTTCCTAAAAAAAAAAAAAACTTTCAATTATTATTCTTCTGATCTGTCTGTTGGAGTTTTGAGAGGAACGTCTTAGCGTAATCCACCAAACGCTGTATAGTTATTTAGTTGATAAAGTAAGTCACCAAAAGTATCGACGTTTTCTTTAAAATGACAGTATACCGAACTTAATTGCTTCTGTGGTAAAAAGTTTGTATTTGTGTAGTAATATTTCGCAGCACTCAGCGCGAAGATAATTGACGATGGATAATGGCAGCTAAGCAATACTTTATTAGCTGTCTCGTACTATAATATGTGTCCTTTCACACCAACAACATGTATCTTCTAAATATCGAAGTCTGATGTTTCCTTGCAGAGCGACCGTAAGTTATAAAACAACATTTTAGTTGCTTTAATTACGAGAGCCATTATTCCTTAGAGGCTTTTGCAGAAATCACTAAAAACGAAGTCACCATAAAAGTCAAGAAAACTTCCATTAGTATTCAAACTGAAATTCTATTTGAGAGACCACAACTAAAACCTGTAAAACGAATATTTATCGTATCTGCGAATAAGCCAACCTTTAACCGAAATAATTTCGCAAATTTTTACGTCGTCTATGCTACACCATTAGGGGGCTGAACCTCCAAAAACACCGGAACACGTATTTTTTTAAATTTCTAATCGACGTCAAATACCATTTTTTATAGATGTAGCATTAAAATGGCTTTAGTAATTCCTTTGACAATAATTTATTTTCAAAAAAAACCTCTCACTTACTACGTTAACCCCTTAGTGGTTGAATTTCAAAAAATTGAGAAACTTTTTTTTTAAATTCTGATTGAGGAACCAAATTCCACTTTTCGTAGTTTTAACTTCAAAATTGCTTAATGGGGACGTGTTTTCAAAAAGCCCTTTGTCCCCTATTTCATACAATTAAGAATGGAATTTCAAAGAATCCCTTCGTAGACGAAGCCCACAGTTAGTCAGCGAGTCAGTGACTCGGGGGCATTATCCTCACCTAAGCCCTGGCAGGAACATGTTATGCGTTGGATTAAACCTTGATTGCTACTCTGTGTTTAGTCTCCCGCGGTTATCGCGACTGTGCTGTTATCCTCTCTCTCTGCGAGTGGAAGCAGCAGTGTGTATCGATATTCGCACCTTGTACTATCTTTGGCCGGGCGCTTGTAGTTTCCGGCAGTGCTGTGTGCAACCAGTTGGTCGGCTGTTGTGGAGCAGTGAGGAAATCTCTGAGGCGCGTAGTTTGGCGGCTAGCCATTGGTGGCGTCTACACGTGGTCGGTGTGTGTGGCGCTGTTCCCATTGCTACTAGGTCCGTGGCTCACCGATCCTGGACACGAAAGTTGAGTTTGACTTAATCTACCAGCAAGTCACGACTGTTCACATTGTGTCGTTTGGATTTCGTTGTCGGCTGTTGGGGCATTCCCACGAGCAACAACTTGTGTTTTCAAACTGGCAAATTTTAGCCACCCTCCGGTATTTGGTTACATTGAATTGAAGTGCACCAGCGGAATCTTCTGCCTTGTGGCCGTTAACGTTCCGGTTACCTGCCCTGGCCGTTGACGTAAATTCAGGCAGTGTATTTTCCTCATCGTGTTGTCGCTGTCCAGCAACGTGTGTTGTTTGACAGCTCAATGTATAATTGGTTGTGGGCGCCAATACTTTCTACGTTGTTCCCTTGAACTCCCTGTTATGTGCTGGTCGGGTGGAGTGGAAGTTATCTTGTCGGTGGATCCGTTGACTGTATGTCGGTTGGGGTGTCGTCGGATCGACAACGGTTCGGCCGACTGCCTGCCTCACCTAAGTGAGCGTTAGTGTTTGAATTCCAGGCTGACCCTCGGAAATTTCTGAGCGCCATTGGGTGTACTGCCTTTCCTTATTTGTTCTTGTTGTTTTTATTTGTATGGCTTCTAGCCACTTTTAAAAAAAATTAAGGTTGTCTTACCCTTAAGGCGTAAGATTGTTGGGGCTTTCAGCCTAATTTAAAAAACTGTGTTAACTAAGGCCTTTAGCTTTTTGTAAAAATATATATATATATATTTAATTTTGTTTAGTCTTAAGTGATGGGCCTTCAGACGATTTGGAATTAAAGTGGTTTTGCTCTTAATGTGTTAGATTGTTTGGGCCTTCAGCCTAATTAAAGAACTGTTTTAAGGTAAGGCCTTTGGCCTTTTAAAAATTTATTTTGGTTTGAGTCTTAAGTGGTGAGCCTTCAGCCGATTTTTAAATTAAAGAGGTTTTGCTCTTAAGGTGTCAAATTTTTAAGGCCCTCAGCCTAATTAAAGAACTGTTTTAAGATAAGGCCTTTTGCCTTTTAAAAATTATGATTTTTGTTTGAGTCTTAAGTTGTTGGCATTCAGCCGGTTTTAAATTAAAGTGGTTTTGCCCTTAAGGCATGAGATTGTATGGCGTATTACTTTCCAAAAAATTGATGCTATGTTTTGTTTTTTAAATTTTCTTGGAATTTGTAATGTTTGGTCAAATAAATAAAGTTTTATATTCAACTGTAACTTTCCAGAATTTAAAGTATCTGCCCTGTCATGCGGGTCTAGCAGGGCGTCTCATCACCTTACAATTTAATGGTGCTCCTCACGCTGAACAACAGCGCAAGAGCTGCAGTAGTACTTTAACAGTACCAGCTTGGCAGTCGAAGAAAGGTAACCCATAACAGCGACGATAATGTATCTCAATAGCACAACGCTATTTCTTTAGTGACACTCATTTATTACATTAATTCGCACTGCATTTGTGAATCGCTAAATGAAAGTGATCATAGGAAAGACATCTCTGGCACCAGCTACGGGTTAGAAACCGTGCACTTTGACACAATGAACAAAGCACTGTCACTTGTTGGTTCCCGGTCGTTATGAACACACACCTCACTCATCTGTACAGTACGAGTACATCGCGCTTGGACATTCGACGGAGCAAGTAGCAAACAATCTGCGCGCGAGTGGTTTAACGCTGTCCTTTCATATGGTCGTAATGCGTACTGTCAGAATTTTCGGACGGGGTTGACACCTGGGGCTGACTTCATGCTAGCGTTCTTTCTACTCCCTGACAGTTCTTAGTACGTAAGTAAATAAATAAGTAAGTAAGTAAATATCTTTCGGTAACACTGGTAGCGAAACGGATATTTTTCAGCTGTTATGAGAGTAAAATGTTTGTCCATTACTGTTCTGAGTCAAATATTTGCGCCCATTCACGCTGAAAAGTCGATAGTTTTATCTCTCCAGAGCCACTTTCATTGTTGTGTGTGTTAATTTCCGCCCGCACTGATTACGTCCAGCAACAATGAAAAATAAACGATCTTCTCTTAGACACAACACGCTACACACGTGTAGGCTCCATTTTAGTTCGTTTATTACCACATTGAAAACACTCTCACTGAAACTAAGTGCTCCGTTATTCCCGATGATCTCTACTGCAATGTGGACGAGTTTTGCTATAGGTACATCACAGAAATCCCGATTTGTATTTACGGGATGACCGTGGTACAGCGATAAATACACTCCTGGAAATGGAAAAAAGAACACATTGACACCGGTGTGTCAGACGCACCATACTTGCTCTGGACACTGCGAGAGGGCTGTACAAGCAATGATCACACGCACGGCACAGCGGACACACCAGGAACCGCGGTGTTGGCCGTCGAATGGCGCTAGCTGCGCAGCATTTGTGCACCGCCGCCGTCAGTGTCAGCCAGTTTGCCGTGGCATACGGAGCTCCATCGCAGTCTTTAACACTGGTAGCATGCCGCGACAGCGTGGACGTGAACCGTATGTGCAGTTGACGGACTTTGAGCGAGGGCGTATAGTGGGCATGCGGGAGGCCGGGTGGACGTACCGCCGAATTGCTCAACACGTGGGGCGTGAGGTCTCCACAGTACATCGATGTTGTCGCCAGTGGTCGGTGGAAGGTGCACGTGCCCGTCGACCTGGGACCGGACCGCAGCGACGCATGGATGCACGCCCAGACCGTAGGATCCTACGCAGTGCCGTAGGGGACCGCACCGCCACTTCCCAGCAAATTAGGGACACTGTTGCTCCTGGGGTATCGGCGAGGACCATTCGCAACCGTCTCCATGAAGCTGGGCTACGGTCCCGCACACCGTTAGGCCGTCTTCCGCTCACGCCCCAACATCGTGCAGCCCGCCTCCAGTGGTGTCGCGACAGGCGTGAATGGAGGGACGAATGGAGACGTGTCGTCTTCAGCGATGAGAGTCGCTTCTGCCTTGGTGCCAATGATGGTCGTATGCGTGTTTGGCGCCGTGCAGGTGAGCGCCACAATCAGGACTGCATACGACCGAGGCACACAGGGCCAACACCCGGCATCATGGTGTGGGGAGCGATCTCCTACACTGGCCGTACACCACTGGTGATCGTCGAGGGGACACTGAATAGTGCACGGTACATCCAAACCGTCATCGAACCCATCGTTCTACCATTCCTAGACCGGCAAGGGAACTTGCTGTTCCAACAGGACAATGCACGTCCGATGTATCCCGTGCCACCCAACGTGCTCTAGAAGGTGTAAGTCAACTACCCTGGCCAGCAAGAACTCCGAATCTGTCCCCCATTGAGCATATTTGGGACTGGATGAAGCGTCGTCTCACGCGGTCTGCACGTCCAGCACGAACGCTGGTCCAACTGAGGCGCCAGATGGAAATGGCATGGCAAGCCGTTCCACAGGACTACATCCAGCATCTCTACGATCGTCTCCATGGGAGAATAGCAGCCTGCATTGCTGTGAAAGGTGGATATACACTGTACTAGTGCCGACATTGTGCATGCTCTGTTGCCTGTGTCTATGTGCCTGTGGTTCTGTCAGTGTGATCATGTGATGTATCTGACCCCAGGAATGTGTCAATAAAGTTTCCCCTTCCTGGGACAATGAATTCACGGTGTTCTTATTTCAATTTCCAGGAGTGCAATTCCTCACCCACGGCGTAACTCGAATCTAAGTCGCAGCGAGCGCTCCTCTCGCTCTTTCCCGGAGGCACGGACCTCCACAACTGCAAGGTAGAGACCGCCTGCGAGCACTCAATCAAACTCTTAATTTTTCATCCCTCCTCCTCCTCCCTGACGCGTATTATTCTGGCTCCTAATGCCTCATTTAGCCCTGTCTGAGGTGCTGATGCTGGCGCTCCAGGCGGGGGTAGGGGGGGAGGAGAAGTTAGGGGGACGCGGTGCTGTGGGAGCGAGTGAAAAGTTAAACCGGAGCTATCGGTAACGCCGAAGAGATTTCTTGCGATTGGGCGCACGCCGCGCCCGTAATTGAATATTCCGCAGCGTGCTCATTTTTAAGTCTTCCGGCCTCTTGCTGCCTCTACCCTCATTAGAGGCGCTGAGTAGTAGCGGGTGGTGGAACGGCGGCGGGGGAGGGGGGGGGGCGGCAGGTAGGCGGATGTGGGGGAGTCGGGAGGGGAATGAGGCAGCCGAGATGCCGAGGCAAGCAGCGCAGACTTCCTTTGCTTCATTACTACGTCGGACGCCGCATAAATTTGGGGAAACATCGGCCTGTCGGGGAAGAAGAGATGGGCGGTACGCAACCGAAGCTCTGAAACTGCCAGCCTACCCACTGATCTGAACCACAATGATCGCGCAGGGCGCCTGTTTCCCTCGCGAACAGCAAGTCTCTGCCGGCAGCGGTCGCTACTTTGTGAGCAGGTAACGTTACTGACAAGAAACTCATTCAATAAACCATGTTTGTGTTTTGACGAGATCTTACATTACGTATAAACAGGCGGGGAGATATTTACTGGAAGTAACATCTTCCTCGTGACTGGGGAACATCGTATTTCTTTTTTTTTTTTAAATGTCCCGAAACTCTACGTCTCTAGATCATCTAAGGAATTCTTGTGCTCTGGGTGCCAGGCATGACATTAAGAGGAAGGAAGGCTGGATGTCGTCACCACCAAAAAATATTTCAGTAACTGTCGTCATTTCACAAATTTATCGCCTAATTGTTGGAGGCTAAAGTAGCATGAAAACTAATTCTTGAAAAGTTGTGGAATTCTAGAAATTACAAGCTACAAAGCGTGAGAAAGAATTACGGTGAATGACTTTGTTAGAAACATAGTAATAAGATCACACAGAATTTGATATAACATCGTACAAAGTACTCTCCTTCGTGAGCAGTGCGGTTATTCCAACGTTGGATCCAAGACTGGCACCATTTCTGGAATTCTCTTTTTTTTGGGGGGGTGGGGGGTTGTTGAGCTGTTTTGTCGTGGCCCTCTCAATGTCAGGAATGGTGTCAAGACGTTTTCCTTTAAGCACAGTTTTATTTTTGGGGAAAGCGAGAAATCGTATGTTGGTAAATCTAGTGAGTAAGGCGAATGTGTGCAAACAGGAACACTTTTTTGCACCAAAAGCGTGTGAATCAGAAGTGATTGTGTGGCGCGGTGGCTTGTAGTGATGAAGAAGGAAGTGGCTGGCAACTTTTTCTGGTCTCTTTCTTCGCACGTCGTTTCGCGGACGTCAGAGTAAGCCCTTATAAAATTCATCGTTTACAGTCACTCCCCTTGCAACCAACTCTGTTCGCACTACGCGTACTATGACCTCAGTATCGAGAAACTAATGAACGTGAACGTGGCACTGATTTTCGATTTTGACTGCCGTATCTCCTTGGGGCGAGGAGATTCACTGGTTTTCCTTCGGAAACTCTGAATTTTCGTCTCAGTGTCAAACCCTTCTCATATATATACTGAATGGATAAAATTTGTGTCACGAAATTTTAACCCTACATAGTTGATGCCAGTAGGAACCAAAATTACTGATGTTGTGTAGGTCAACAATGCACAACTTTTAAACATGGTACATAGAACTGCAACATGAATATACTTACTCTGTTTCACTATACTCTATTAGCTGCTGGTGGGCTGTCATAACAAATGGATGTATTTATTACCAAAGCTGACGTTATTCTTTAATAGCAAAGCTGACGTTATTCTTTAATTAATTTGACTGAAGTTACGTAATTCATAGTTACATTTTTCTTGACAACAATAAAATTTTTCCAAAAATTAATTATATTCTGAAAACGTTTCTGCAAATATTTACTGCTGGTAATGAAATGATTTTACAAACGTTCAAATGGGACTTACATTTTACAATAATCTTACAACTAGCATTGCGCAAACATACCTTCAGTAGTCTTGAGTTACTCAAAAAAATAATTCAATAATATTAGTTCCTCGCATGATAATAGTTAGCTGACGTCTCTGTACATCGGTTTGTAATCTCTTGTAAATCATAGCTGGTGGCTGGCAGGCACACTACTCCTCTCAACCTCTCGCTTCAGACCTGCTATCGACTTGCTTCACGTCTCGCTTACTGCTGACTTCCTGCGAACGCTAAAGTGCTGTCTCTCCCGCCAACAATGCTTTCTGGTGTAGACAATCCTTGCTACCATTACAAAATGTATCAATGCGCGGACTCTCCCGCTTTTTTGTTAAAATGTATCCATACGCGGTCTCTCCCGCCCTTTTTAAAATTATATCAATGTGCGGTCTCTCCTGCCAACAATACTTTGGTGCAGACATTCCCTGCTACCACAATTATTTCCAGCATGACAAATATTAATCATTCCTACTTAATCCTATTAATAAAATATAAGCATCTTTCATAAATTGTGGTTTAATAACAGACAATAGAAATATACACGTCTTACAACCGTGCTGTAAGTGTCAAGAATGCACAACTTTTAAACAACGGAAACTTGGCGCCACGTGCTCCGGTTGGCCAGGGGATTGCCCTGTTGCCGGATGCTCTGGACAACGCATGACCGCGAACGCTTTGTCTGCCGGATATCGCGACGTATCTAAGGCGGTCCGCGCGCTCGTTGGTGGCACGCCAGCCTTCCATTTTGGGGGCCTGGGGTTGAATTCGCTGGAGTCCCTACAAATCTATTGTAGTTACATGATAAGATGTATTGGGAACAAACACGTCGACAGCTGTTAGTTCGCATATAGAAAGTCTTTTACAAATTGAGTCAGCCCTGAAAATGGCCTTTTTTTTTTTTTTTAGCTAGGACGTTGTTTACTTAAAACAAGTGATTGAACTGGCGACCCTCTGACGCGACACAAGCTTGGTAACGTTGAACGGGGTTTTGCCGAACTCTTTCTAAGATTCCTGGCATTGCCCTGATGTGATTGGTGGCATGTTGAATGCGACCCATTAATTCTTTTTCGTTTCTAACTGGTTCGCGTCTGGGTGGGTCAACTAGATCCTTGAAGAATCCCCACAGGAAAAGATCTGGTGGCGTGAGGTCTGGTGATCTCGGGGGCATAGCGCCTCTGACAACTACCCAGCCGTCGAAGAGTTCATTTAAATATCTGCTCACGGGCCAATTGTTACGCGCGGGCGCCCCATCATGCTGCAACCACATGTGTAGCCGTGTATCCAGAGGAACATCTTCCAGCAGGCCGGGTAAAGCTTTTTGCAAAAAGTAAAAGTAATTTTGCCCAGTAAGTCGAGGAAGTAGACGTTTGTTTGTATGTGTGAACCGACAACTGTAGCGCTGCCCGTCAACGGACGAACGGCAACGGGGGAATCCCACGGCCAATCGGAACGTGTGGCGCCAAGTTTCTGTAGTTTAAAAATGGTGCGTTGTCGACCTACAAAACATTAGTAATTTTGGTTCCTACTGGCATCCGCTATCCAGGGTTAAAATTTCGTGACAGAATTTTTCTCCACCCTGTATATATAGTTTTGATCGATCTTCCGGTACATAGCACTGAAAATACGATGTTCCGTCATCGAGTTTGACCTCATTTTTTTTCAAAACCAGGGGAGTATCTAGTGAAAATCCGAAACACGTATCTCTTTATTTTCAGTATACAACGTTCCTGCAAAACTTGATAAAAATCGGTTACCCGTCTGTCGGACCTTGCACTTGTAGGAAAAATACAGCCGATTGTCTTCTCGGATGAAGGCGGCAAGAATCAACACGCCAGTAATGTACATGCCTAGACATATTCTACAGACCTTTGTCCACAATCGTGATGCTAAGCGAAATACTGATAATGCTGAGTGCACACTTCTGTTTATGTTGTGTGAATTATAACGTCTTGCATCTTTGTGAGGATTTGTTGCTATTTAGTTCTGTGTAATACACTTACCGGTTATTCTGAAATTTCCCCTCAAAGTCAGGAACCGAACAAAGTATTTGTGCGTGCAGGGTGACTCAACAACGTCGATAACCAATATAGCGTCCTCTTCTGTTTCCTGACGGCATTTTGAATTAATGGAGTTATTGGGAAAGCTTATCACAAATAGTAATTAGGTAGGTGTTGATAACGGTGAGAAAAAGAGCCGGCGAGTTGACACATTATTGCTGCCATGCTGCTGAGATGCCTTCTGATGAGTTTTTATGTCCCATGAATTCCGTGTCTGGGCAATTATTTCCTTGATGGCAGGAATCCATGAAACCGACCACCTATAGTCATAATTTTTATTGAAATTGCACTATCCTTCTATAAATATTATTAGCACTGACATGTAAATAAAATTTTAAGTCTTCACACTTACTTCCTGGTGCTGCTCTACCTCGGATTTTGCATCATATTTAAAAGTTTTAATATTTATTCTTTATACCAATGTTATGAAAGAATTTTACTTAAGATGACGCTTAATAAAGTAGCAAACGCTTCCCTTAGTAGAGCAAGGGGGCTAGTCTTCGCTTCTTGTGTTTCATCTGAAGGCCCCATTCAAAATTCCTGAAGAGAATAGAATGAGACGTTATAAAACATACGATTTTACCTTCAGTTTAACAGCGACTCTGACATTGCAAGCCGTAGGTCATTACATACATTGGTCATGGCACGGGAGGTTTGATTGGCTGACATGTGGCTGGCAAGTTGCAGCATAGTGGCCGTTCCAGATTGGTTAGCAAGAGTCGTCGCTCTGTCACAGAGACCACAGAGAGAGAGAGAGAGAGGCGAGGCGTTAGGTAGGTTTTAGGTCGGCTATTTGGTGGGTGTTTCTTCGGTCTCCCCAAGACGGAGGGGGATGAAACTAAGTCACTGCCTTGCAGTGGAAGCTGAGCTGTGTGCTGTGGTTCTGACTGTGTTTCAATCTAAAATACTGTATATATATTCACCACTGAAATCACGGTAAAGAGACAACTCCAATAGTTGTTAACATTTGTGTATGAAATCGTTTATATGAACAGTAACGAAAGCCACAGACACACAACAAATGCCTGTGATACTTCATGTGTTAGGATTTTTGAAAGCAGCTACATAATAAACATACCTGACGTACAAATAAACAGACTATGTACTTACTATAAACGAAACATATATGTTATTACTGTGTATAGAAACAGAGTTTTCCGCAGTTACACGAAAAGGTTAGTCTCTGAATGAATTACTTGTGATAATGTTCTTAAATGGCTAAGTGTGTTTAGTGAGAAATTTGCTTATTAATATTAGCAGAGAAGAAATTTGATTAACGTACTGTGGAACTCACGAGCCACTATAGATAAGTAGATTTGACTAATGGTTGTTCTGGTTTAGGCGACATTCAAAATGTAATAAAAATTTCATTAAGTAATTCTATGTGAATGAAACGAAATGATATTAATATGCATTTACACAAATATCTATTAGATGTATATTAGGGGTACTTGAACCTTGTATAATGTGTTTGTAAGGGAATGATGCTCAGGCACGTAGATATTCGTTTGACCACGGTGCATTTGGAGTGAGCAGAGTACGTGGGTGTGAATTCCTAAGCGACCAAACCGCTGAGGTAATCGGTCCCTAGATTTACTCACTACTTAAACTAACTTATGCTAAGAACAACACACACACCCATGCCTGAGGGAGGACTCGAACCTTCGGTGGGAGGGGCCGCGGATTCCGTGACATGGCTCCTGAAACCGCGCGGCCACACCGCGCAGCAGTAGAGTACGTCTTGGGGTCTTGTGCTCTTACTATCTTCATGGCTAAGGACGGTACGCTATTGGGCAAAGTGAGCTGCACGTGCGTTAAGTAACAGCAAAGTATGTAGTTTGGACTTACGACATGTCAGGGTGGTAGCCACTTTGAAAGTGTGAAACCATTGAGCAATGGTATACACATCTGCAGCTGAACTCTGTTTTAAAAGATGGGACATTGCGGGTAGTCTTGAACGAATAGTTTGAATATTAGAAATATGTTCACATGATTGGTTTGTTGTAGACCATTAAAATTTATTTTGATATATTGTAAGTACACTAACATTCGACCATGCAGACTGCATGAGAAACTACTGGAGCTAAGTTACGTTGTATGTACACAAATGCAATCACATTAAATCGGCAACCTTCACATACACAAAATTAAATATGTATTAAACTAATGTTTCCACATTTCTATAAATACAAACTGAAATTATACTTTAAACAGATGAGGTTACATGAAAAACATTTATTGTAATTTTATTCTATATCGGAAAATGTTCATTAAGAACTCCGGTCGTAAACAGGCTTAAGTCCAATGATTATTTTCATGCATGTATACATTCTACCTTTAGCATTAACTTATACAAAAAAATTTAAATTGACTTCTTAATGTCTTCACGCCAGACACGGGATTTCATGAAGACGCAACCCAGTATGTTAATACCCTTAATCCAGTCACAGTCTTTTTTTCTGAACATAAGCAGATATCACAGTAGTTTCGACACTGGTTTTCACCTTAAGGTTTTATCATTTATGTTCATGAACGCGTTTCATATTAGTTCCTATGGATCTCGTTGGTCTTAATGGAACTCAAAAATCTTTTCATACGTATTGATATATTACGTTCTTGTTAATTACAAAAGTATATACATTGTGTGATGTATTAGTGAACTGCTGATTAGACTGAGAAAATTCTGCTTTAAATAATTGCAACTATATGGACTCAGCACAATGTAAAGCTTGAACAACACGTCTTACCTACTTCGTGAATATAGCTCATCTGCTGAAAGCAGAATAATTACAGTATGGATGTGTGCAATGCACATCCAGATCCAACTGAAATTCTATAGTTACACTAAATAAGAGGAGCATCATATCTTACCATAAGTACAACTTTCACATTAATATGTTCATCCCTAACTTAACTACATCTTGGTCTTAACTACAACTTTGGTCATTCAGCCTCTTGAATTTTCATTTTACGAATATAAACTGTGTAGAACTGTACAACTACACCCAAACCATTAATTATACATTTACGTTCTCTGTTCTGCTTAAGAGCTCTTACGAACTCCAATCACTTCGTTGTTCAGGCAAATAACCATTCATTACTCGCGAAACATCTTAAAGGCAAATACATACACATACAAGAACTAACTCTTGTTATTAGGAAACTAGTGATTAGTTAACATCAAAGAAAATAAGTCTCTTTTCAGACGAGATGCTAGTTTAGTATTACAGTGCTTCTTCAACTTTAATATGCATCAATGTCACATACAGGCACACAATTCACAAAGTACATAATTTCGCAGTATATACTTGCATATCGTTTTCTTTTTCTCATTCGAATAGCCACATAGAAACACATTCGTTTGCAAATTTCAGCTAAAACCGGTCAGAGTATTGAGTCTTATTTGCTATACTTAAATTGGGTAGCTAAAATAAAACAATTTCAGATTCGAAATCGCTTAGACCATACTTATCAGTGAACCGTACTCATCATATATTCCCCCTTTTACATTTTCTCAGTTCAAAGGAATGCAGACATGATTTTTTTTTTGAGTCAGTCTTCTGATTGGGTTGATGCCGCTCGACACGAATTCCTCTCCTGTGCCACCCTCTTCGTCTGAGAGTACCACTTGCAACATACGTCCTCAATTATTTGCCAGATCTATTCCAATCCCTGTCTTCCTATACAGTTTCTGCCCTCTACAGCTCCCTCTTGAACCATGGAAGTCATTCCCTGATATTTTAACAGATGTCATATCATTCTGTCCCTTCTCCTTATCAGTGTTTTCCACATATTCCTTTACTCGCCGATTATGCGCAGACCTTCCTCTTTCTGTACCTTATCAGCCACCCTAATTTACAACATTCGTCGGCAGCACCACATCACCACTACTTCGATTCTCTGCTGTTCCGGTTTTCCAGCAGACCATGTTTCACTACCATACAATGCAGTGTTCCAAACGTACATTCTCATATATTTCTTCCTCAAATTAAGGCCATGTTTGATACTACTAGTAGACGTCTCTTGGCCAGGAATGCCCTTTTTGTCAGTGATAGTCTGCTTTTGATGTCCTCCTTGCTCCGTCCGTTATTGGTTATTTTACTGCCTAGGCAGCGCAATTCCTTAACTTCATCTACTTCGTGACCATCAATCCTGATGTTAAGTTTCTCGATGATCTCAGTTCTCCTACTTCTGATTACTTTAGATTTTCTTTGATTTACTCTCAATCGATATTCTCTACTCATCACACCGTTCATTCCGTCCATCAGATCATCTAATTACTCTTCACTTTCACTCAGGATAGCACTACCCTCAGCGAACCGTATCATTTATATCTTTTCACCGTGAAATTTAATTTCACCCCTGAACCCTTCTTTTATTTCTATCACTGCTTCTTCGACGTACGGATAGAACAGTAGGAATGGAAACTACGTCCGTGTCTTACACCCTTTTTAATCCGATTCACTTCATTCTTGATCGTCCACTCTTATTGTTCCCCCTTGACCCTTGTACGTGTTGTATATTACCTGTCTCTCCCAACAGCTTACCTCTATCTTTTTCCAAAATTTTGAACATCTTACAGCACTTCACATTGTCGAACTCTTTCTCCGGGTCCACAAATCCTATGAAAGTGTCTTGATTTTGCTTTAGACTTGCTTCCATTATCCACCGCAGCATCAGAATTGCCTTTCTGCTGCCTTTATCTTTCATAAAGCCAAACTGAGCGTCATCTAACAATCCTCAATTTTCCTTTCCATCCTTCTGCATATTATTTTTGTGAGCAACTTGGATGCATGAGCTATTACTTGCTGGTATTTATTACAGAACTCAACTAGTCTTTCTCCTCTCTCTTTCCTTGTTCCATGCCCAAATGCTCCTGTAACCTTTTCTTCTACTCCTTTCCCTACAACTGGATTCCAGTCCCCAATGACTACTAGATTTTAGTTTCCCTTTATGAATTTTAGTACTATTTCGACATCCTCATACATTTCTCTGACTCTTCATCTTCTGCTTGCTACGTCGGCATATATATCTGAACTATCGTTGTCGCTGTTGGTTGGCTATCGATTCTGATAAGAACAACCCTATTACTGAACTATTAAAAGTAACACAATCTCTGCCCTACCTCCCTATTCATAACAAATCTTACCATTTACCCCATTTTTTGCTGCTGTTGATATTACCCCATACTCATCTTACCAGAAACCCTAGTCTTCTTCCCATTTCACTTCACTGACCCCTAATATATCTAGATTGAGCTTCTGTACTTCACTTTTCAGATTTTCTAGCTTCACTGCGACTTTCAAGCACCCCAACGCGCACGCAAACGTTGTCCTTTTCGTTGGTTATTCAATCTCTTCTCGCGGTAATGATTACTACCCATGTACAAGCCTTTTCAAATCTTGATGACTATAAAGTTTTTGAAACTTCCTGACAGATTAAAACTGCGCGCCAGACCGAGGCTCGAACTGATCCCGAGTTCGAGCCTCCGTCCGGCACACAGTTTTAATGTCCCAGAATGTTTCGTATCAGCGCAAACTCCGCTGCAAAATGAAAATCTCATTCTATAAAGTCTTCAAATTTGACTGTTTTCGGAAAATCCGAAAGGTCGCACACTGGATGTGGGATCTGGGTAATTTTGTAAGGTTCTATATGCAGTAGCTGCCATTTACTATTTCTTTTCTGCATGGCTGATGATTTCAGATGAGATTTTAACAACTGGATATCTCCAGCTGAGTATTTTCAACCCACTGTCATAGTCATTCTTTCACGATGAAGCCTGATCAGTGAGTGCAGTTAGCATATTCCTTACCGTTTCTTCCAGAATTAATCCTTCTTTAGCCAAGCATGGCAGTCGATTTATCCGATAATTAACTTCTTTAGAATTCATTAACAGATCTGGGGATGTGTAAAAAGGGTTGCGTAAATTGCCAGTTTTTTTAATATGTACTCAAATGATTCAGTGACTTTCCAACAAAGCATTCGTTTTAATTCTCGGGCAACAGACTTTCGCAACACTCACAGGATGGAATAGGATATCGGCCAAACATAAACATGTCATATGGCTTCATGACCGTGCGCACACATACATATTTATTATGACTAGTCTTCCGTCAAATATATGTAAATACTTCATAAGTACGTTTCTTAACTTTTGTCGTTTCTCTGAATCGAGGTGACTGGATTCCGTTACTATGTCGTGGATGGAAGGATTGTTATCCTCATTCTAAGCATAGGACCTTGAACAATTATTCACAGGTACAGTCTTTGTTTTCAGGAATTTTACCTTAATATCCGGGAAAAATTTTCGATATTCTACTGGAGTTTGCATTAAGTCGACCACGATAGCTTTGCCTTCTGTGCAGAAATAGTATTTACCCAAAGAAAAGTTTGCATTTAGAAAACATACCATGTTGACTTCAGAGTTGAGGTCACTTGGGCCTGGCAACAGCCATTTGACTGAGTCGAGGGCTGGTCCTGCATGTGGAGCTAATTTGGCGGCGGCATTACTGTAATCGTTACTGTCATTAGTATTGACTTTTACATGTTCCCGTGTCATGTCTACGGAGTGTAGTATTGATATAAAATTCCATCATCCGGTACGAGCACTGATTTCTCGCAAATGTCTAAAGGCAACTTCGCCTTCAGAATTCTTAACATCTCTTTATGAGAAATTTGCGCGTCCCCAGGTTATCATGGAACGGATCAGGATTTAGTATTTGTGTCCTAACCCTCTGCTGATGGCATCTTGACCGTTACTTAGACTGCAATGCTCGTTCAAATTGTACGTATGTTTGACAAAGTTCTGCCATGTCCGTGTCACCATATATCTATCTTGTTATGAAGTGGATCTTTTGTTGTTCACTCCAGGACTGGAGTAATACTACCTCGAAAGCCTTTATGAAACCAACTGAATGTGGTGTAAGTGCCTCTGGAAAAGGGACTCGGAATTTTCTGTGTTTGGTTGACTTCCTTCAAACAGTATTGAAGATAGAGAATTCACTGCTCCTGCTTTTGTTAGCATACATCACATGACTCGGTAAAGGGGCTGCTGTAACTATTCTGTATTTTTTAGTAGACGATGGGTCCTTTGAACTATGGCCCAAAACGCAAACAATACCTGTTGTACTGTTGTAATTTGCAAAGTCACTTGGACATGCCATTCTGGCAAATCTCTGCTTAAAGTGATTTTTATCTATGCTAATTCAGGGTTTATTGGTTCGCCAGATTTTTCCCACTTAGACAAACTGGCAGTGAACAATTCAGTTACAACACGATGTAATTCTGGTTATAATTTATTGTTAAGTTCTACATCCTTATGTGAAATACATTCGGAAAAGTTATCAACAATGTGCTTTCACTGATCGTGAAATTGCTTTCGTATTTCACGTTCTTCGCAAAAGTATCGATATTATTTTCTAATTTCTCTACAGTTGCTTTAGATTTTTTTATTCTTTAGAAAAAGCCTGTATGGCTTCTTGGAGACCACGAGAAGCCTCTTTTAATTGTGAAATAACATCTCTTAAAGTACTATGCTTAACTGACAAAGTGTTAAATTAGCAGTCAGTTTCGCTATATCATTGGATTGTCTTTATAAATTGTTGGATTCTTTTTATGATTTTTCTGGCATTTTCTGTAATTACGCCGATATGTTACTTTCATTGCTTCAAAATATTGTATCAGTAGTGTAATTTGAACATTTACTTCATGTTAAGCGTCATCAATTTGAACAATTACATTACTTGAAGGATTGTCTAAGTCAGCATCTACTTCACTTAAAAGATTATCATTTAAAATATTTGCATCACTTTCAGAGTGCGACTCAAGGGCCTGCTCTGAACTGAGTAAATTTTCAGTTTTCATGCCGGTCAGTTCACTTTGGTCAGCGTTAAACGTAATGTTACCATTTTCTTCCATAGTCATTTTTGCGTTCTTTTCCATTTTCACCATAACACGAAATCTAAGAAAAAATGTTTAAAATAACTTTGAGTAACTTAAGATCTGAATAAGTACTACAAATGGCTCTGAGAACTATGGGACTTAACATCTGAGGTCATCAGTCCCTTAGAACTACTTCAACCTAACCAACCTAAGGCCATCACAAACATCCATGCCCGGGGCAGGATTCGAACCGGCGACCGTAGCGGTCACGCGGTTCCAGACTGAAGCGCCTAGAACCGCTCGGTAGCACCGGCCGGCAGTAAATACTACAGGTAATAGTTCTTAACACTCACGATTACCGGAATGAGGAGTTAAAGGCAACGTGACGCCACTTCGCCATTACGTGAACTATGATATTAGATTGGCCCTCCTGTGACTAGAGATTAATATTACATAATGAAATTTATCTTACACGAAATTAAAAATTGTTACTTGTAATGAGGAAACATCTTAATGTCAAAACCCGTGCGCAGATTGAAGACAAAGAACATACGTCTTTTGTCTTTACATTAAGCAGTGACGTCTTGTTAATTATGGATAAACAGTTCCCTTGTTTTCCATGTTTCTGTTTTCTTTTGTATTTTATTATTCACTTTCCATCCCATAGATTAGTTTAGTACCTTTTCTCGTAATATTTGTTCTCCATCAAACATAAAACAGACAATGTGAGATTTCTTAAATCCTGTTGCGGTCTTCCCACTGTAATTCTTACTTCTCTTGAGTTAAAGCTTAGATGCCATTTGCTTTATCCGATTAGCAAAAAGAGAAAGGCGAACTACTTTAATGACGGGAGCGGAAGTAAAATCAGCACAACCATTGATTGTCGGTCCTTTATTAACAGAATGAAGCCTGACAACGAAAGAAATATGAATATTTCAATGCTAGTATTTCCGTTGCATAGCAATCCTTCTTTTAAAAGGATCGGTCTTCGTGAAACGAATTTCTAATAAGCGCAGGTTTCATTATTGATCATAGAATATGCATTTAAGGCAGTATCAAAGGCGGTTGATCAGTAGCGTACCCGAATTAGTAACACACAACTTCATTACGCACTCACCGTTGTAAAGCTGTGGAAATATTTAAAACAATGTTGGGGCAGGAAATATTAGTCACATTAAATAGACTTAATACAGCTTTGAACCGTATGTAACTGATCTAAATTGTACAACAACATCACTTTCTGCCCGCTCTGTGATGTAGTCATGAAACGGTATTAGATAAACACATTTTCGCTTATTAGTATGGATCCAGCATTTTGCTATGTGATTGCACACATGTTTCTAATTAATCTGAGTCTGATGTGTGTATGATTAAGCTGACGTATTATCGACAGTCGTTGACAATATTAGCAGTTGATTTTAGCTATTTATCTCCGCATGTTATTAGATACTACTTACTCCGATCTTGCCCTGTTTTCGCAGCTCTGCTTCCAGTTACCAGGCGAGACAAACGCAGCAGTTGCGAACAAAAAATTTAAATAAAATAACATCGCGAATTCTCTTGCTTTCAAATACCCACAAACGTCGGAAAATGAAAGTTACGTGTAAACGTAAAAAAGGAATTCAGCTCCAGGCAGCAACGCAGAATTTTCAGTGGAACAGTTTGTATTTTCAGGAAGTCCATGAAATGTATTTTTTGATCTACTCAAGCTTTCGACGCGTCTGGTTTTGAGTTACGGTCACCACGAGTTCGCTGACGCTGTTCGACTAAAACTGCGAAATTAGGTTATTCCGACGCATTTAACAACCTTGCCGCGATTTTTCTGCATGATGTGCTGACAGAGGAGACTTACAAGTTAAGACACCGCAGCAAGCGACATACACCCGAATGTTATTGGAGGGCCCCTCTGTAGATTTGAAGCTGTAAGAATGACCCAGGAGGCCGCAAAAATTTCCCTCCCAATTCATTAATAGGTGTGTTGCGAGTAGAATAACATCTTGTAGCTTTCTCTCCATACTTTCACTTGCCTAAAGCTTTTTTATGCATTGTCTACTAGGTACGCACGACTGTGGCTCAAACAACTTGTAGTATCCTCCCGGAAAGAAGGTTCTTGAAGATTTCTATTTCTTCTTTTTACCCACCATGTATAAGACCGAAATCCTCATTTAGTGCGACCTGATATGAGTTCCATACTCTTTATCAGTACTCAAGTATCTGCCGTATACAGTGAGGTGATAAAAGTCTAAAAATACTTCAAATGGCTCTGAGCACTTTGGGATTTAACATCTGAGGTCATCAGTTCGCGATAACTTAGAACTACTTAAACCTAACTAACCTAAGGATATCACACACATCCATGCCCGAGGCAGGATTCGAACCTGCGGCTGTAGCGGACGCGCGGTTCCAGGCTAAAGCGCCAAAGTCTTTAAATAGCGATGTCCACATACATAGATGGTGGTAGTATCGCGTACACAAGGTATAAAAGAGCAGTGCACTCGCGGAGCAGTCCTTTTTATCCAATGATTCATGTGAAAATGTTTTCGACGTGATTATGGCCGCATGACGGGAACTAACAGACTTCTATCCCGGAATGGTAGTTAGAGCTAGACGCATGGGACATTCCATTTCGGATGTCATCAGAGAGTTCAGTATTCCGAGATCCACAGAGTATGCCGAGAATACTAGATTTGAGTCACAGCTTCTCACCTAAGACAGTGCCGTGGTCGACGACCTTCACTTAATGACCGAGAGCAGCTGCGTTAGCGTACAGTTGGTCAGTGGTAACAGACAAGCTACTACGTGGAATAACCTCAGATATTCATGTAGGACGTACGACGAACGTGTCCGTTTTGATAATGTGGCGAAATACGGCGTTAATGGGTTATGGCAGCAGACGACCAACGCGAGTGCCTTTTGCTAACACCACGATATCCTCTGCAGAGCTGACGGTAGGATTCGCGCGAGTGGCCCAGACGCCACGAAGCCAAAATCTCAACAAGGCTTTGTTGAAGTTGGTGGTGGTTCCTTAATGGCGTGGGCTGTGTGTATATGGAATGGATAGGGTCCTCTGGTCCAACTGAACCGATCATTGATTGGAAATGATCATATTTAATTATTCTGAAACCATTTGCAGACATCAATGGAGTCCATGTTCCAAAACACCGACGGGATCTTTGTGGATGATAATGCGCCATGTCACCGGGCTACATTCTGGACAATTTGAGCGAATTGTCTGAGCCGCCATGAATCTCATGGAATATATATTGGACATAATCAAGAGGTCAATTCGTGCACAAACTCCTACACACTTTGCAATCATGGACAGCTGTAAAAGCAGCGATTTGTTGAGTCCATGCCACGTCGGGTCGCTGCACTACACCGACAAGCTATTAGGACGTATCCCATAACTTTTGTCATCATAACGTATGTGTTTTGTATGGAGTCCATTTTGTACTTATGGCCCCTCCCTAGTCGATAAAAGTCAGCTGTCTTCGTGCCGCTCCGGAATGTTTACGCTCGTTGCTATCTTAGTTACTTAAGACTATTCTGGGCTCCAGTAATAAAAAGCCACTGTGAAAACAGTGTTGATTACTGTGTAGCGTTCATAGTGATTACTATTATTCAGAAAAATGAGCGAAGAGGCCGAACCTCGACCATTTAGAGGCTCTTTATCAACTTTCGTGCCATTTCTGCGACACATTGGCCCGTAGTATGTTCCTTGCAGTTATAAACTACTGGTATGGGAGAACGAGGAAGTCTTCGTCCCAGCAGCCAATCCGCTGCGAGCCATACGCAAACTTTCGCTCTCAACATCTTCTGCAAAGGGGCCAGATTAATGTGTGCGATTTGTACGAAAATTATAGTTTTCTAGTACTCTACCAGTAAATCGTATTTTTACATTTGCTTCACCTACAACGAAGTTTATTTGATGGTCTCAGTTCATATTAGTACAGTGTGTTAGCAGTTACCCATCTCTTGATTGGGGTGAAATTCTCATTATCAGCACCATAATACGCGAGAAGTATGTTATTACAACTATTCACTGAGTCATTAATACACTGATGGAAAAATTAAAACACCAATAAGTAATTAATGTATAATAGTGATATTTCGAGAATACATTTGTCTGGTTAAAATATTTCTTTGATTGGCATTGCAAGATGACAGGCTTGATGTAACCGAAAGATAAGCCACTGCAAATGGAAATGCTGGTGCATTAATAACCGGCGTACTGTAAGAATGTTGCATGCAAGCATGCATACATGCATGCAGTGCGTTGCACACGTGCCGCACGCAAGTTTGTGACATGGGCTTCCACGCCTGTTGCACTTGGTCGATCAACGCATGGACGGTTAACGCTGTTTTTGGATGACGCTGGAGTTGCCATCTGATTATCTCCCATACGTACTCGAATGGAGAGAGATATGGTGACCGAGCAGGTCAAGGCAACATGTCTACACTCTGTAGAAAGTGCTGCTTTACAGCAGTGGTATGTGGGCGAGCGTTATCCTGTTGGAATGCACGACCAGGAATGCTGTTCATGAATGGTAGGACAACAGGTTGAATCACCAGACTGACGTACAAATTTGTAGTCACGGTGTTTGGGATAACCACGAGAGCATTCCTGCTGTCATACAAAATCACACCCAGGACTATAACTGTAGGTAGAGGTCTAGTGTGTCTAGCACGCAGACAAGTTGGTTACAGATCCTCAACTGGCCTCTTTCTAACAACGCAGCCATCACTGGAACTGTGGCAGAACCAGCTTTCATCAGAAAACACAATAGGCCTCCACCCTGCCCTCCAATGAGTTCTCGCTTGAGCCGGCCGGAGTGGCCGTGCGGTTCTAGGCGCTACAGTCTGGAACCACGAGACCGCTACGGTCGCAGGTTAGAATCCTGCCTCGGGCATGGATGTGTGTGATGTCCTTAGGTTAGTTAGGTTTAAATAGTTCTAAGTTCTAGGGGACTGATGACCTCAGAAGTTGAGTCCCATAGTGCTCAGAGCCATTTGAACCATTTGAACCAGTTCTCGCTTGACACCATTCAAACCACAAATGGCTGTGGTTTGTGGTCAGCGGAACGCACGCTACAGGGCTTCTGACTCGCAGTTGCTTGTGAAGTAACCAATCTACAGCAGTTCGCTGTGTCACTGTGGTTTCAACTGCTGCTCATATTACAGTTGTTGATGCAGTGCGTTGCGCCACAGCCATATGCTGAACACGCTGATCTTCCCTATCGGTGGTGTCATCCGGAGCCCGGCCTTCTTGCCAGCGCACATTCTTGTGACCACCGCTGCCAGCAGTCTTGTACAGTGACTACATTCCTGCTACATCCAGCTTCTCGTAGCCCTATTACTCGACGTCGTTCAAATCGGTGAAGTGTTAATAATTATGTTTTTGCCGCCTTAAAGGCATACTTGAGGAACTTCAACTCACCACGTGTATATAAAGTGAACCTGATTTGCGTCCACATAAGCGCCCTACTAACACCACTCACATGCGACTGGCGCGAAGTCTGAATAGACAACATCTTCCAGGTGTATAAATACAGCTACCAAATATATTTTATGTCACGAAACTCCTTTGTATTGAGATTTTTTCCGTCAGTGTATATAAACTGAACGTGAAGGTCACTATACACTCTTCTGGGGTACCCGACACACTACTTATGTCTCTGTGCATCACTTTCCACCTAGGTCTAGCGGAATTAAGGGAGGGCTTCGTAACCAACTAAGGGATGTGTAGGCCATACAACGACGTATTTCTGCAGGTTAGCGATGCAGCACTCCTGGTGCAGCATCGTGCAAATGCGACTTTCTGCCATCAGTCCCTGACTGGGTTACTACATGGTGTAGCAAAAACCTGTATTAGACTGCTTCCTACATGACGGGAGCCTACCTCATCTCATCGTCGGAGAGAGCACAAATGTCCCCTGTTCAGTCAGTAGCACCACTGTTCAGTGTTGTGCTTTCCAACAATGCAGCCTCCACGCCAATCATAACCACATGCGCTGCTAAGATACTCTTGCCTCATCGATCAGCGTCAATAGCAACGCGGAGCTGCGGGTCAGAGAGCTGTCAGCTAGATCGGATGGTTCTAGGCCTCCAACTCGATCCACTGGAGCGAGCCCACCTTGTGAGTGCCATCGCCTGACACTTCAGACGGTCTCCAAGGGTCTGGTTTCGACCCTCACAGATCACCTGGTTTCGTCTTATGCCACGAAGCTGGCAATGCATCCTGTATCTGCGAAGTATGTACGTGCCCCCAGCCGCCACTGCCTCAACATACGTCACTCGCTGTCTGTTGGGCTCCTGAACATCTGACGTCGGAGTACTGTACAGAAGGCTTCAAGTGACAAAGAATCTTCCTACTGAGTAAGAATCCTTGAGTCTACGCTCACTGTGCTTCTGGAGTGCCCATCCCACAGTGTCCCACAGACGTAACTCTCCAGTCAGAACTATCCAGCCAGTCACGTAGGAGTCAGAAGTGGGATAATCTTCTCTGTTCTGCCTTTTTAGAAAAGTTTTGGTGCAGCAATAAATCAAGTTCGATTTCTCTTCTTCTTGTGGTCTTCAATCCGAAGAATAGTTTGGTGCATCTCTCCACGATACTCCACCTTCTGTAAGCCTCATCATCTCCGAATAACTACAGCAACCTCTCTCCATTTCAACCTGCTTGCTGTATTCGTCTCTTAATCTCCCCCTACAACTTTACACCTCACACTTCCCTTCAGTACTAAACTGGTGATCCCGTGATTTCTCAGAATGTGTCCTATCAATCGATTCCTTCTCCTAGTCAGGTGTGCCTCAAATTTCTTCCCTCCGCAATTCCCTTCAGCACCCCACCGTTAGTTACATGATCTACACTATAGTCTTCAGCATTCTTCTGTACCATCAATTTTCAAAATCTTCTATTGTCTTCTTGTTGAACTGTTTATCGTCAATGTTTCGCTTCCATACAAGGCTACACTTCGAACAAATACCTTCAGAAAAGACTTCGTGACATTTAAATTTATATTCGATGTTAAAAATCTCTCTTCTCCACAAAAGACTTTCTTACCGTTTCCAGTCTACATTTTATATCCTATCTACTTAGTCCATCATCAGTTACTTCACTACCAAAGCAGCAAAACTCATCTACTACTTTCAATGCCTCGTTTCCAATCTAATTTCTTGAGTATCGCGTGTTTTAATTCCACTACATTTCATTAGCCTTGGTTTACTTTCGTTGATGTTCATCTTATATCCTCCTTTCAAGAACTGTACATTCCGTTCAACTTCTCATCCAAGTAACTTTCGGTCTCTGACATAAGTATAATATCATCAGCAAACATCATAACTTTTATTTCTTATACCTGAATTTTAATTCCTTCTCAAAATTTTTCTTTGGTTTTCTGTACTATTTGCTAAATGTATAGGCTGAATAGCGTGGGGGATAGCCTAAGACCCTGTCTCCCTTCCTTCTCAAAATACTGCTTCCCTTTCATTGCCCTTGACTGTTATAACTGCCATCTGGTTTCTGTACACGTTGAATATGACAATTCATTCCCTCAATTTTACCCCTGCAACCTTAAAATTTCACAGTTTGTTTCAGATTTTCACCTCCTGAAGTCTGATGGTGTCTCTCCTGGCTTATACATCTTACGTAAAAGGTGGAATAAATTTGTAATGACTCTCGGAAGGGTATCGGTAGTTCTGAGATAATGTTGTCTACGCAGGGGACCTGGTTTCGACTTAGGTCTTCCAGCGCTCTGTCTGATTTTTCTCGATCATATCTCACCTTCATCTATGTCCTCCTCCTATAACATTATTTTCTAATACATTTCACTTGTGCAGCCCTTCAGTATACTCTTCCAACTATACAGCTTTACCTTCTATCCTTGGCATTGGTTTCCCACCTGAGCTTTTGTCACCCAGTAGTTGAATATCCTTCTACATCCTCAAGTTTGTCTTCTAACCATTCCTTCTTAGCCATTTTGCATTTTCTGTCAGGTTCATTTTAAACTTTTAGTATTCCTGCTTCATGTGCTGCATTTTCATATTTTCTCCTTTCATCAATTAAATCAGTATCTCCTGTGATACCGAAGGGTTGCTGCCAGGCCTTGTCTTTTTATCTATTTGAACCTCTGTGGTCCCCACCATTTCACCTCTCTCCGTATTTTTTCCCCTGTTTCAGTCAACCATTGTCTAACTCTTCCTCTGAAACTCTCAACAACCTATGATTCATTCAACTTATCCAGATTCCAACTCTTTCATTTCTATCTTCTGGCAATGTCTTCAGTTTTCATCTTCAGTTCATAACCAGTATTCAGGGCCTATGTCTGGTCCTGGAAATCCATTACACTTTAAAGCCGGGATTCGAAACCTCTGTCTCATCGTTATGTAATCAGTCTGAAACAGTTTATTGGCACCAGACCTCTTCCACGTATACAACCGTCTTTCATGATTCTTAAACCAGTCGTAAACGATCGTTAAATTATGCTCTTTGCCAAACTGTACCAGCTTTCTCCCAGTGTATATTCACCTACCATTTTACATTCCCTTCCCTTTCCTGCTATAGAGTTCCAGTGCCTTGTGACTATTCTTCTCCTTAACTGTCTGAATGATTTCTTTTATCTTATCACCCTTTTTTTTTCAATTTCTTCTTCATTCACACAGCTATCTGGTATATGAACTTGTACTACAATGACGGATGTCCGCTTTTTGTCTATCTTGGCTACGATAAGCATTCGCTATACTGTTCGCAGTAGCCTTCCTGCGTTCTTACTTTTTTATTCACTGTTGATAAGGGGGGGGGGGGGGCGGTGGGGAGAAATGGAATGGAAACTGCCAGGGATACGTTTATTTGCCAGGAATATCGCATAAGACTTTATTGATAATTGCTTAACTCACGGATACAGAAACTTTTAATCATAAGATAACAGAGAATCTTTCTATAGTTACAGAAGAAAATTCCAAAATGGCAACAGGAAACGCAGAAGGCGTTTCAACTCACAGTTACAAAACATTTTATTAAAGTATAAGTAAATAACCTTTTTAAAATTAATAAAGAAAATTCAAAAACATAATAACAGAGTTCGCAGAAGGCGATCAGGAACCATTAGACGGTGTAGTTTATATAAAATCACTGTTTGGTAAGATTTTTCAGTAGGCGACTTATTACATTTAGAGAATAAAATGGTTCAAATGGCTATAAGCTCCATGGAACTTAACATCTGAGGTCATCGTTCCCTTAGACTTAGAACTACTTAAACCTAACTAACCTAAGGGCATCACACACATCCACGCCGGAGGCAGGATTCGAATCTGCGACCGTAGCAGCAGCGCAGTTCCCGACTGAAGCGCCTACAACCGCTCGGCCACAGCGGCCTGCCATTTAGAGAATAATTCACTTAAAACATTTTAGACAGAGTGCATCCATAATAACAAACAGTTTAACAGATACGCAGGCAGATTGAAAGAAAACACAAGCACTAATCAGCTGAAGGCTCTTGCTTAAATGAGAGGCAGTGATATTAAATTACTATCGTGCAAAGGACACTATTTTGAAAGCAATATACTTGCAAAGCAATTTCACCGTATTGCGATATTACACCGACTGCACAGAAACCAACTTACAGCGTTAAGAAGCTATGTTATGTGTTATGAACATAAGGAATCATACATAAATACCAAAGTTATCGAAACGCAAAATCTCAGCAAACTGAATGTTAAATACGTTACAAAACAAAGGAAAACAGTGAAATTAATTTAATTTCTACAGCAAGCACATTCAAAGTCCGACCACCTAGATTGTTTCCGCTTATTGTTGACGATACAAAATTTACAGTGAACTATCTGGCTACCAGCCAATAGCCTTTCAAGAGCTTATGCGCTCTAGTAACATCAGATTAACTGTAGTCGAATGGCGGACCAGCAAAATCCCCAAAACAACACTAATTGCAGCGCAGACAAATAGTGACCAGCACTACAACATGTAAAAGTCACAATTAAACACAGGCTTAAAATATACACTATTAATCTCTATAGAATTAAGACTGCAAAACTGGAGGACCACGTATCTCAAGTTAGTACATATAAGCCCTATTAACTCGATTCAGAAGGAAACAGTGCTCTCAGGTTAGTAGAACTACAGTAAAATTTTTTGCTTTAGCAAATTATCCACGCGAATTATTTTTACTTATTTACTCGTCACGTTCCGTATGACCAAATTGAGGAGCAAATCTCCAAGGTCATGGAACGTGACAGTACATGAAATTACAGCGGTGGTCTAGCGGTTCTGGCGCTGCAGTCCGGAACCGCGGGACTGCTACGGTCGCAGGTTCGAATCCTGCCTCGGGCATGGGTGTGTGATGTCCTTAGGTTAGCTAGGTTTAAGTAGTTCTAAGTTCTAGGGGACTTATGACCTAAGATGTTGAGTCCCATAGTGCTCAGAGCCATTTGAACCATGAAATTACAAGAAACGTAATAACAGATAAAAATAAATGTTCATGAACCTTAAAAAAGTCAGTCCATATGTTTAAGTAAACGCTATCAGCAAAACAATAAAAATCAGCTTAATTTTTCAAGTAACTCCTCGACAGAATAGAAGGAGGAATGAGGAAACGCTTCAGTTTCGATTTGAAAGCCCGTGGATTACTGCTAAGATTTTTGAAAGATTTTTGAATTAGAGTGGCAGCTTATTGAAAATCGATGCAGCAGTATACTGCACACCTTTTTGCACAAGATTTAAGGAAGTCCGATCCAAATGCAGGTTTGATTTCTGCCGAGTATTAACCGAGTGAAAGCTGCTTATTCTTGGGAATAAACTAATATTGGTAACAAGAAACGACAATAAGGAATATACGTATTGAGAGGCCAATGTCAAAATACCCAGACTCGTGAACAGAGGTCGACAAGAGGTTCGTGAACTAACACCACTTATTGCCCGAACCGCCCGCTTCTGAGCCAAAAATGTCCTTTTAGAATGAGAAGAGTTACCCCAAAATATAATACCATACGACAATAGCGAATGAAAATATGCAAATTAGACTAATTTTCGTGTCGAACGATCACTCACTTCTGATACCGTTCGAATAGTAAAAATGGCAGTATTAAGTCTTTTAACAAGATCCTGAACGTAGGATTTCCATGACAGCTTACTATCTATCTGAACACCTAGAAATTTGAACTGTTCAGTTTCACTAATCATATCCCCATACTGTGAAATTAAAACTTCAAGTTTTGTTGAATTGTGTGTTAGAAACTGTAAAAACTCTTACTGTGATTTAGCGTTAGTTTATTTTCTACAAGCTATGAACTTAGGTCATATTCTGCACTATTTGAAACCGAGCTAGTGGTGCACACAACATCCTCTACTACCAAGCTACTGTCATCAGCAAACATAAATATTTTAGTTACCTGTCATACTAGAGGGTATATCATTTATATAAATAAGGAACAGGAGTGGCCCCAACACTGATCCCTGGAGCACCTCCCACTTGACAGTACCCCACTCAGACCCCACATCACAACCGTTATAAACATTGTGAATAATGACCTTTTGCTGCATGTTGCTAAAGGAAGAGGTGAACCAATTGTGAGCTACTCCCGTATTCTGTAATGGTCCAACTTCTGGAGCAATATTTTGTCGTCAACACAATCAAATGCAGTAGCTAAATTAAAAGATATGCCAAGCGTTCGAAACCTTTTGTTTAACCCATCCAGTACCTCACAGAGAAAAGAGAATACAGCATTTTCAGTTGTTAAACGACTTCTAAAGCCGAACAGTGCATTAGATAGCATATTGTGTGATATAAAATGATCAATTATCCTTACATACATAGCCTTTTCAAGAACTTTTGCAAACACTGATGGCATAGAAACAGGTCTAAAATTATCTACATTATCCCTTTCTCCCTTTTTATAAAGCGGCTTTAATACTGAGTACTTTAATCGCTCAGGAAACTGACCATTCCTAAAGGAAAAATGACGAATATGGCTAAATACAGGGCTAACACGTGCAGCACAGTACTTTAATATTCTGCTAGAAACTCCATCATGGCCATGAGAGTTCTTAGTCTTCAGTGATTTGATTATTGACTCAATCTCCCTCTTGTCTGTATCACAGAGGATTATTTCGGACATTTGCCAAGAAAGTTTTATGATTTCGTGTAGAAACTAAATTTTTATTTAATTCACCAGCAATGCTCAGAAAATGGTTGCTTAATACTGTACATACATCTGATTTATCAGTAACAGAAATACTTTTACTGCGAACTGACTTTATATCGTCGACCTTGTGCTGCTGACCAGACACTTCCTTCACATCTGACCATATGGTTCTAATTTTATACTGTGAATTAGCTATACTATTTACATATCACATACTCTTTGCCTTCCTGATAGCATTTTTAAGCACGTTACAATACTGTTTGTAATGGGCTACTGTAGCTTGATTGTTACTACTTCTAACATTTTGATTTAATTCCTGCTTTGTTCTACATGATATTCTTATCCCACTAGTCAGCCACCCGGGCTGCCTCTTACTGCTAATACCCCGTTTAGAATATTCTAATCGAAAGCAACTCTCAAAGAGCATGAGAAATGTGTTAAGGAAAGCATTGTATTGATCATCTATGTTATCGCCACTATAAACATCCTGCCACTCTTGTTCCTTGACAAGGTTTAAAAAACTCTCTATTGCTGTTGGATTAACTTTCCTACATAGTTTGTAATTAAATATGATATTGGTTTGAGTAAGAAAGCCTTTTAGTGTTAAAAGCTGTGCATCATGGTCTGAAAGGCCATTCACGCTTTTATTAACAGAATGCCCATCTAGTAATGAAGATTGAATAAAAATATTGTCTATGACTGTGCTACTGTTCCCCTGCACCCTAGTTGGAAAAACGAAGTTTGCATCAGATCATATGAATTTAGGAGATCTACCAACATCTTTTTTCTTACACCATCAAATACAACATTTATATTGAAGTCACAATATATGTTTCTGGTACTTCCTACGAAGTGAATCAAGAACCCTCTCTAGCTTGAGCAGAAATGCTCTGAAGTTGGAGTTAGGGGACCTATAAACAACAACAATTTGAAGTTAAGTTTCACTAAATTCAACTACCGCTGCACAACATTCAAATATCTGCTCAGTGCAGTGTCGTGATACGTCTACGGGCTCAAATGGAATACTATTTTTTACGTACAGAGCCACTCCCCCACCCCACAAGAAACTCCTTGCGAAAAAGCCAGCTAATCTGTAGCCTGGTAAAGGAAGCCTCTGAATTGTCAGAATATTTAAGTGGTGCTCTGATATACCAATAATTTCATAGTCAACATTTATAAGCAGTTCACTAACTTCATCTCTAATAATCTCTCTTAATCTATAATGATATTGAAGGTGATTCAACTATTACTTCGGTGATGGCAACTACAAACGTCTGACGTGAAGAACGTTACAGTTGAGTCTCGTTAACCACCTCCGACATCACAAGCAGTATAAGGTTCACCATTCAATCTTTTCTCGGCGACAACCAGTCCACATTGCTTACAGAAATTGACCAGCACTCATAAGTTCAGGCTGATTTCCTTTCTGAGGGACAATTCCACGTAACCAGTGCCAGATCGACACCATTGTAGATCCGTCACACACATCATAGGCCAGGTTGACTCCTGGTGCTACGACCAGCCAGCAGCCGTGAGGAAAACCCTGTAGTCACTGCAGTCGGTACATTTCCTCTACGCGTCTGCGGAGCTGCTTAATTCGTCTCCCTGGCCATGCTGCCTCCTCGCCAGCTAGGGAAGTCACAGTATTCTCTGAGCAAAGATAGGCTAGCATAATAACTATAGATGCGCACGGATCAGTTATTACACCTACTTCTGTAGTATCCCTATTTGATTTTGTATTTAGAATACCGTACATCCGCAGGCAGAAGTCCTGCGCATCCTATAACCGAACTTCACTAATCCCTATTATATCTAACTTCAAAGTATCCATTTCACCTTTTAAATTTTCTAACCTATCTGCCCCATCCTTAGACTACCAAGTTTGTTCTTCCTCATAGCGACATCCTCCTGCTTAATAAATGTAACTCCATCTTCTGTCCTGCTTAGTGTCACACCGGTATACACGAACGGAAGACTATTCTACTTCCGGAATAGTTTACCCACGCCGCTGCCATAGTCATTTAATCATACTGTAGAACTGCATGCCCTAGGGAAAAACAACGGCTGTAGTTTCCCCTTGCTTTGAGCCATTTTTTCAGTACCACCACAACAGAGCCATGTTGGTTCATGTCACATGGGCGCATTAGTCAGTCATCGAGCCTGCTGCTCCTACAATTACTGAAAGCTGCTGCGCCTCTTCAGCAACTCTACGTTTGCCTGACCACTCAACAGATACCCTCAGTTGTACACTGAAGAGCCAAAGAAACTGGCACACCTGCCTAACATCGAATAGGGCCTCCCCGAACATGCGGAAGAGCTGCAACACGACGTAGCAAGAACTCGAATACTGTCTGACATAGTGCTGGAGGGAACTGACACCATGAAGTGTCCATTATAATTATCCGGGCTGTTATGCCGTGGTCGGTTGATGAATTGTAGGGAAATTGTAGAAGAGGAGAAACGGAACGATCAGCTGTTGCGGAGTATGCTTTCCAGCCAGGGAACCACAATATTCGTTTCGAGGAGATGTGTTGGACCTTCTATCAAGCTACGGACCCCCTTGAAGATGTCTCCCGCAGTCGGAGACGAAACGTTGGGAATCACCTCAGAATTCATCAACCGACCACGGCATACAGCCCGGATAATTATAATGGACATGATATTTCCGGCCGTGAAAGTTTACATTTTAGTATATGACACCATGAATCCTGCAGGGCTATCCATAAATCCGTATGAGTACGAAGGCATGGAGATCTCTTCTGAACAGCACGTTGCAAGGCAACCCAGATATGATCAATAATGCTCATATCTGGCCAGCGGAAGTATTTAAACTCACAAGAGTGTTCCTGGAGCCATTCTGCATGCGTGGGGTATCGCATTGTCCTGCTGGAATAGCTCAAATCCGCCACGGAATGCACAATGGACATGAATGGATGCACGTATTTGTCACCTGTCGGAGTCGTATATAGATGTATCAGGTGTTCCACGTCGCTCCAACTGCACGCGCCTCACACCGTTACACAGGCTCCACCAACTTGAACAGTCTCCTGCTGACATGCAGGGCTTATGAAGTCATGAGGTTGTCTCCTTGCCCGTACACATCCATCCGCTCGATACAATTTGAAACGAGAGTCGTCCGACCAGGAAACATGTTTCCAGTCATGAACAGTTCAATGTCGGTGTTGACGGGCCCAGGCGAAGCGTAAAGCTTTATGTCGTGCAGTCATCAAGGTCACACGAGTAGGCCTTCGTCTCCGAAAGCCCATATCGATAATGTTTGGTTGAATGGTTCGCACGCTGACACTACTCATGGCCCAGCATTGAAATCTGCAGCAATTTGCGGAAGGGTTGCACTTCTGTCACGTTGAACTATTCTCTTCAGTCGTGATTGGTTGCGTTCTTGCAGGATCTTTCTCCGGCCGCTGCGATGTCGGAGATTTCATGTTTTACCGGATTCCTGATATTCACGGTACATTCGTGAAATGGTCGTCCGGAAAATCCCCACTCATTGCTACCTCGGAGATGCTGTGTCCCATCGCTCGTACGCCGACTATAACACCACGTTGAGATACTTAAATCTTGATAACCTGCTATTGTAGCAGCAGTACCCGATCTAACAACTGTGCCGGACACTTTTTGTCTTATATAGGCGTTGCCGACCGCAGCGCCGTATTCTGCCTGTTACATATATTTGTATTTCAATACGCATACCTATACCACTTCCTTTGACGCTTCAGTGTAGTTTGGGTGGCTTACCCAACCACGCCAACGTCCGTAGGAATGTGTTTGCTTTGGACGTATAGAAACACCATGTAAACCTGGTTTCCTTTATCCGTGTCACTGCGGTTAGTACGTGTTATGATCGTCAGCTGAGATGTTCTATGTAAGTCGTAATCTCTGAACTTAAAATATGTTCAATGGTTCTGCTATGAAATAGTGTAAGTTTTTCTGTGGATCGGTTGTGTTTCCTGTTTTGCAGTTGAGTGCCACACATGTTTTTTAAACAACCACGGGAAACTGTATCCCTTTTCACGGTTCTCTGAGTTTCCTTTTTGGAGGTTCATTTGAAGACAGAATTTAACACTTAGGTTCTATGCCCCTTGATTAATTTGGCTTTCTATCTCGTCCACACGTTTCTAAAACTGATTTTTGTGCTACTGGCAGCTTCAGCACTTTCCCAAGCTTTCTAGGGATTTTGGGGCACAATCTGTCACAATCATTTGCTACGGTAGTTATTGAACGCTTCGCTTAGTGCGCTTCTGACGTCCGACCGCTTTTGAATTAATACCTGAGTACATGCGGATTTGACCTTTGATTTGTACCTACTGTACAGTATGCGCTGTTTCTTAAAAAATCTTCATGATATGGTTTGTATATCCATGGAGATTTCCCAGTCTTTAACTATTTTGCTACTCACATATTTTTTTAGAACTCGGTCGTCTCTTTGTATGAAACTGAGTCACAATTCCTTTGTATGTTTACTGCCTGGTAAAAAAATAAAGTTAGCTTCTTTTAGTGAAATGAGATAACTTCTTCCTTATCCGTTGTACTTAAAGTGCAGACTTCTGTGCTTACTTTTCTAGCCGTTTATACGTTGGTGAAGACTGTACAGTTGCATCCTATTTACACGAAGGAATTCTGCAAAAGAACTCTTAAAATACGGACTGTGAGGGTAGAAGAGTGACTTAGACGTAAAGGGATATTACAGTGTACAGCGGACGGTTTTCTTCTAAGAAGGCAAAGAGACTCAGTCACACAGATTATGATGCAGGAACGGAAGTTGTTCGATGACTTATAATGGGTGGTATGTTAGATGGGAAGGCAGCTGGTAGTACGAAAGACACAGCTGCACGTGGTATTTATATTATTGTCCACACTGGTTAAAAGAGCATGTTCGTTACGCCTCCTCTAGCTGTTTTAGAACTTTCTGTTCATTAATACATTCATGTTTTATTCAGAATCATTTCACGGGGTTTGCATGGAGTCGAACAATATATTTGCAAAACTGAGCTGTGGGTTCCCATTATTATTGCTCACCAACATCTACGACCATACTGTTTCACCCAGTAGTTTGACTAGGACCTTGTCTCTTCTTCGTAAGTCATATTTCCCCCCTCAAACTACCGCACAACGATCGAACGTCTTATAACGTTCATCTTTATAGCCCTGATGCTTTTTCGTTTTAATTTCAATTACCTCTAGTCTTAATCTGTTTTGCAGTCTGGAGTTATATCAAGATAAATACGAAACATTTTTTCAATAAGTTAGCGAAGAAAGCACCCAAAAATCGTGGGGGTTCGACATTTTACATGTCTCGGTTTTAGCTTTGTGTTCTGTTCGTAACGCGAGGGTTTTTCTTCACGGGAGTAGGCAAACAGCTTCAGAAATTTCCCATATATGCATTAAATTTGACAAGTATTTAAAACCAGGACTGAGGGATGAACTACTCATTTGTCTCTTCTTAATGTGATTAATACTTTAGTATTCATTTATGTGTAAACTACAATATGAATTTAAGTAATCAATTAAAGCAATTGGAAACAATCATATCAAACCATTCATGATAATCTAACACGCTAAAAATCTATTACTTCCGTATGTAAAACTGCCTGAATCATTGATATACTACAAAAGATATAAATCTATAAGGGACAGTCAAATAAAAACGAGACACACAGAATAATGTAAGTTAACTGTTTATTGTTTCAAAAATAATCGTCGTAACTAAATACATTTATCCCTCTGTGAGATAAGATGGTCAGTGCCTTCATGGGAAAGTGTTTTCGGTTACCTATGGAACCATGTTTGTACCCAGGCGTGCACCTCCCCATCTGAAGCAAACCGAAAACCACGAATTTCTTTCTTTAGGGTTCCAAAAATGTGGAAATTGGATGGGGAGATATCGTGACTGAGTGGAGGATGTGTAAGGGCTCCTGAAGCGTACTCGAAATAACCTTGGCAGCATGTCGAGTGCCATCATGGTTCCATAGGCAACAGCAAATATTTTTCTATGAAGACATTGACTGTTTTATCTCACAGTGGCACAGATGTATTAATAATTATGGGGATTATTTTTTAAATAATAAATAGTTTATTTACTTTTTTCGATCTTTTCCATGTTCATTAGAATGCCGCTTCTACACTGCAGTTTTTGCACTGCATTTTGGTTTTGGTAATACATGATATTAACTAACACATTCGTGGAAAGGTCAGATCATCAACGATGGGAATATAATCGTTACACGCCACTCTCCTCTGATCGCAAGGAACAGGGGTGGGAGGACTCCACGGTTTCGAAATTTTACATGGCCCTGTTTTAGCTTCGTGTTCTGTTCGTAACGAGAGCTTTTATTTCACGGGAGTTGGCAAATAGCTTCAGAAATATCCCATCGGAAGCTCATGTTAGTACCCCGAAGAAATACAAAATTTTTTTTTTCTACTTTCTGCATACATTTCCTGCTATTCAGTTTCCTTTACATGACTTAGGTTTCTTCAGACTAATAATGAATGATACGTTTGATTGGTTAGGCAAATTACGTGTTCAGATGACGAAGTTTTCTTTCCTTTAGACATGGGTTGACGGGGGGTGCCGAGTGGGCGGCTACTGCCCTCGCCCCCTCACCCCTTCCTTCACCCAGCTGCACCCACCCTTCGGTGAGTTAACACTCCCTCATCGAGGTATCAAGTATTTCTCCTTTAGTGCAAGCGTGCTCGATTATTTTAATTGGCATGGGATTGTTCATATACCGGACTCGTCACCAGTAACAATGAAACTACCACGTCTGTAATAGTAACACGGTGGAACTATTCCGGTGCTTAAGACAGTGTCCAGCTTGCTTGCAAAATAGTTCTTTCTTTGAATTCACATACGAGGTGCTATCCAAAATTTTCGGGACTGGTGCTGCCATCTGCTGAAAACCTTAACTTTGTATTAATGGTCACCATCACACTCGAAGTACACTACTGGCCATTAAAATTGCTACACCAAGAAGAAATGCAGATGATAAATGGGTATTCATTGGAAAAATATATTATACTAGAACTGACATGTGTTTACAATTTCACACAATCTGGCTGCATAGATCCTGAGATATCAGTACCCAGAACAACTACCTCTGGCCGTAATAACGGCCTCGATACGCCTGAGCATTGAGTCAGAGCTTGGATGGCGTTCACAGGTACAGCTGCCCATGCAGCTTCAACACGATACCACAGTTCATCAAGAGTAGATCCTGGCGGATTGTGACGAGCCAGTTGCTCGGCCACCACTTACCAGACGTTTTCAGTTGGTGATATATCCGGAGAATGTGCTGGCAAGGGCATCAGTCGACTATTTCCTGTATCCAGAAAGGCCCGTACAGGACCTGCAATATGCGGTCGTGCATTATCCTGCTGAAATGTAGGGTTTCGCAGGGACTGTAATGAAGGGTAGAGCCACAGGTCCCAACACATCTGAAATGCAACGTCCACTGTTCAAAGTGCCGTCAGTGCGAACAAGAGGTGACCCAGAGGTGTAACCAGTGGCACCCCATACCATCACGCCGGGTGATACGCCAGTATGGCGATTACGAATACACGCTTCCAATGTGCGTTCAGCGCGATGTCGCCAAACACGGATGCGACCATCATGATGCTGTAAACAGAACCTGGATTCATCCGAAAAAAATGACGTTTTGCCATTCGTGCACCCAGGTTCGTCGTTGAGTACACCATCGCAGGCGCTCTTGTCTGTGATGCAGCGTCAAGGGTAACCGCAGCCATGGTCTCCGAGCCGATAGTCCATGCTGCTGCAAACGTCGTCGAACTGTTCGTGCAGATGGTTGTCTTACAAACGTCCCTATCTGTTGACTCAGGGATCGAGACGTGGCTTCACAATCCGTTACAACCATGCGGATAAGATGCCTGTCATCTCGACTGCTAGTGATACCAGGCCGTTGGGATGCAGCACGGCGTTCCGTATTAGCCTCCTAAACCCACTCATTCCACATTCTGCTAACAGTCATTGGATCTCGACCAACGCGAGCAGCAATGTCGCGATACGATAAACCGCAATCGCGATAGGATACAATCCGACCTTTATCACAGTCGGAAAAGTGATGGTACACTTTTCTCCTCCTTACACGAGGCATCAGAACAACGTTTCACCAGGCAACACCGGTCAACTGCTGTTTGTGTATGAGAAATCGGTTGGAAACTTTCATCGTGTCAGCACGTTGTAGGTGTCGCTACCGGCGCCAGCCTTGTGTGTATGCTGTGAAAAGCTAGTCATTTACATATCACAGCATCTTCTTCTTGTCGGTTAAATTTCACGTCTGTAGCACGTCATCTTCGTGGTGTAGCAATTTTAATGGCCAGTAGTTTAGTTACCATCCTTACGTACACACCAGTCCCAGCGCTTCTCCCACTGGTCAAACGTTTTCTGGAAGTCCTGTTCTGTGCGGGTGTTCATCACGGCCAGCGATGTTTCTTCAATCCTCTCTAGAGAGTCATACCGACGGCCTTTCAACTTGGGTTTCAGTTCTGGAATACCGCGAAGTCGCAAGAAGCCAAATCTGGTGAGTACGGTGGCTGGGGTACAACCACCATGTTGTTTTGGGCCAGAAAGATCCTGGTGAGCAAAAACGTGTGACAGGTCGCGTTGTCGTGATGCAGCAGCCAGTCCTTGACGCCAAAGTTCGGGCCGTCGTCGCCGCACGTTTTCACGGAGCCGTCGCAAAACGTCGAAGCAGTACACGGAATTTACTGTTAGGTTGGGTGGGACGAATTCTTTGTGCACAATTCCCTTGGTATTAAAGAAAACGATTATCATGCTCTTCACTTTGTTCTTCACCTGTCTCGCTTTTTTGGGTCTTGGAGAGCCCGGGCTCTTCCACTGGGACGATTGTTTCTTTGTCTCTGGGTCATAACCGTAAGTCCAGCTCTCACTGCCGGAGATACCCTGTGACAAGAAGTCTGGATCATCAGATGCGGTCTGACGCGCTGTTCTGTTCGTGGATCCATCGTAAAATCGCCACACACAAAACACAGAGTATTACGGAAATCACTGTGGACACACAACACGTCCTTCCAGCTGAATGCCACTCCGCACACTGACTCATCAGATATGAAGCTCTCACCACCTAGTGGTGCAAAGATCTACTGCTGCTACTTTCCAGATGGCAGCACCAGTCCCGAAAATTTTGGATTCCGCCTCATATGTTATTGAGAATATATCTGCTGTTGAAAGCCGAAGTAAATTCTTGTGCTGGTCTGTCTCATCTTTTTCCGGTGGATAATAGAATGTAGTCCAGTTGGGATGAGTCACTGTTATTGGGGTCTACAGTAGCTGTATTACTCGAGAAAGAAAACAAGAAATCCAGTCTAAGCGGGAAGTATCCTACATAGAGTATTACTTCGCGGTGCAGTCAGAGAAAGTGATCACGGAAATAGCTTGCTGTTAACGCCATTTAATTCATTGACAACATGAAGAGAGGAGAGAGAATGCTGAAGAATATGTTAGTGGAACGTGTAAACAGGTAGCTTGAGTTACGTCGATGATGCGTCAAATACAACGGGAGGGATGAGGCTGAGTGGAGAGTGATAGAAGCAAAGTACTCACAATAATTATCCCATTGACGATACAGACAAATGTATTGTTAGGCAACTGTTTCTAAGGTATTCTGGAGAACCTAATGAAATACTTAATGTGCGAGAACTTCAAGGCCCTTTAATACAATGAAGCCTTCGTTTCACAGAATTTTTAATTCCAGGAAACCAAGGGATCTTTGAGAAAAATTATGCTGTAGGATTCGGCATAAAATGTATGAGAGGTCACGAGTCGTGGTGTTTATGTGAACAAGATGATACAATTTCGAAAAAGCATACTACATTAAATTTCCAAATTAAAAGCTATAGGCTTTTTATGCGTGGATTCATACCCATTACAGTGTTAATAAACGTCAAATGGTGCAAAGAGCGTAATTAAACATAGTGCCAGTCGTTGTGTGATTACTGCGCTGCCCTAGTATGCCCTAGCATGCAGACATGTAGGGTATGACAGCGCACTCCTTTCCCAGGAACGCTGTTATTACCTATCTGACCTGTGTCTCGGGTTTAAACCTGACAGTGCTAACGGTCTGTCCAGGTCTCCACTTTGATTTTATGGGTAACAACTGGACTTAGTTAAACGATAATTTTCGATTATTTGTCATCGCTCTTCTCGCATTACACCTTTGTAACCATCTAATTTATCCTGAATTTCCCTGAGAAACCTAGTTAAAAGCGCTAACAACAGCTACATTACAGAACCATATATGATCTGCCAATGTTTGATACCAGTATTTATTGCTAATAAATTCTATAGCTGGAATTTATTCTGATCTAAGAAAGCCGTGTGTTAGTAGTAACACAATTCCGTGGCCGAGTGTATGTATTTATTACTTACTGAAGTGATTGAGCTGTACCGTACATTCTTAAGTCATCACTGAAGCTGTCAGTGTTGTAAAATTTTATCTACAGTATGTTTACTTCTACAACATTCTTTCATCAAGTTTCTAAAATATTTTGGAGATAATTCATTTTAATTAGTTTGTCAGTTGCGTAATTCTGACCGAAAAAGGCCGGTTGGCCGTAATTATAATTCATAGTTCTGCACAGCTGGTGATATTAACGTGAAACCGATTTAATAGCGCTGAAGAATAAATTTTCAAAAGAACATTACTCGTAACGATGGCTCTTTATACGCCAACTTCACTTTTACGTAGTATTTGCAAGTTCATATTTAGCTACCTAAATTGAGAAAGGCGTATTTGCCTAACATGTTCCCTATTTGCATGTTCCATTCTACATAAATCCAACTCAGCTGTTCCGCTACACCCCTTGATATTCAAACAATGTGGCAACTCCAGAAGCTTGCAACTGATATTGCAATCCAGTACTGTCAAGTTGTTTGTGTTCTTTACTGTTGATATTTTGCGATTATCACCATTTAATGAGAAGTAAACTAAGTCCTTTTGCATTATCTCTCGCTTGGAAAGCTGGTTGTTCTTTCTTTCGGAACCAATACTTCTGATCGTACCACTACTACGCACTTGCACACGGCTAACTGGTCATTTACTACTACTACTACTACTACTATTAGCGCGTGTTCAAATGTTAAAATATGCTTGACCTGTGACATGTTGTCGCCGGAAAAACATATTTCTACTCTTATAGACCAGTTTTCGTTTTACAGAATATATGACAGCTGGTCTACAAGACCATAAATATGTGTTTTCAACGATGACACGTCACAGACAGGTCAGGCACATTTCAGCATTTCAACATGAACTTGGGAATGACCATAAAGTTGAAATTATGAATGTGTAATATAAATGTAATATAAAGTGCAATATAAACGAGCCAATTCGGTCAAAAAATTCCGCAGGAAGGTAAGACCATGTCTAAAAATGGGTTCAATTCGTTACTGACCAATAGGAATATCTGTTTCATCTAACGCTCTGACGAAACAAATCGTGAATGAAACTTTGCCCCGATTAATTCAAATTAAAAAGTTACACCCCGAATTCATCAGCTTCCTTGTCCTGTGACAGCTACATCGTCATTCTACAATACACTAAACTACATGTAACACAAATGTGACTTAAAATAAAAGAAAGATGTAATGATAATGGAAATAACAGCGGTAAAAAATCTTGAAAGACAGCGGTCTCTGTCCAAAGCAATGCCGAAAACTGACGCTTCATTGTAATAACTGAATATGCAAATAAACACAAGATAATAAAGGGAAACCCATCTAACATGGATATCACAAAACTGTATCACATATGGTCAGTGTATCTGGATACATATATGTTATTTCCGCAATGATATAGAACAAGTGCTATACATGGAAGAAGACAAATTTAATCGTTACGAAAGCTCAGCATCACATGGCCTTTTACACACTATCGGAATAGACGAATCACCGTGAGACTCGTCACGCTTAGGTGATTCATGACACATGATCGCAGCAGGTATCACAAATTGGAACTGTTATACCCGTAAAAGGCGCATATGAGTGTGGGCAATGATTTTAGATCAAACTTTACTACTTTGAAGAGATGTACCGCCAGAATTTATTTTTAACTTCTCATGACGCGTTTCGGTTAACCCGTAACTAGATCTACAGCATAAGGATGCAACGAAAGACTGCTACGTAACACGTGTTGTAAAGCTGCATACGTTTTCCTATAAGCACCGCACTGAAGCTGCACACCATTTGGCTGTCTTGAAAGCGCTGCCGCTTCCTCCATCGCATACATTATAATAGGTTTCATTCTCATGCACTGTGCAACTTGATGGCTAGTTAAAGGATTGACTGGTTTATTTTTAAATAAATCTACATCTACATCTACATCTATACTCCGCGAGCCACCTTACGGTGTGTGGCGGAGGGTACTTATTGTACCACTATCTGATCCCCCCTTCCCTGTTCCATTCACGAATTATGCGTGGGAAGAACGACTGCTTGTAAGTCTCCGTATTTGCTCTAATTTCTCGGATCTTTTCGTTGTGATCATTACGCGAGATATATGTGGGCGGTAGTAATATGTTGCCCATCTCTTCCCGGAATGTGCTCTCTCGTAATTTCGATAATAAACCTCTCCGTATTGCGTAACGCCTTTCTTGAAGTGTCCGCCACTGGAGCTTGTTCAGCATCTCCGTAACGCTCTCGCGCTGACTAAATGTCCCCATGACGAATCGCGCTGCTTTTCGCTGGATAATGTCTATCTCTTCTATTAATCCAACCTGGTAAGGGTCCCATACTGATGAGCAATACTCAAGAATCGGACGAACAAGCGTTTTGTAAGCTACTTCTTTCGTCGATGAGTCACATTTTCTTAGAATTCTTCCTATGAATCTCAACCTGGCGCCTGCTTTTCCCACTATTTGTTTTATGTGATCATTCCACTTCAGATCGCTCCGGATAGTAACTCCTAAGTATTTTACGGTCGTTACCGCTTCCAATGATTTACCACCTATGGCATAAATCGGTTGTGAGATAAGTTGTGTAGAATTTCATTACTTGTTTCCTAGAGTTCAGTACACTTAAAAATATTATGCATTCGTTTGGAAAATTGTAATGTAAACGTAATGACAGTTTCGATAACACAAACATTTTCGACCACAGGACTGTATATGCCAGAGGTCCTATGTTTTATCAATATGTCTAATGTCCTTGGTTCCTGGGTTACCATTTTTAACTGCTCCTGTATAACAATTTTTATGTAATAGAAGTTAAATAGCTTATGTACTTGTAATAAGCATTGCCATTTCATTGGTATATCCGTTGCCACAGGATTTCTGATCCTGACGGTAACTCTGCCTAGTGGCGAAGACATTTACTCTATAACATGCAGTATTACCTGAGTCATGTTTTGCACTGATGTTGTAATGGAATGATTATAAGGCACACCTCTAACAGGAAATCACAGATCCAGTCACATAACTCAGACGATATTCCATAAGCACGCAGTTTCACTACGAGTCGCTTGTGTGGTACAGTGTCGTCAAGTGCCTGATGTAATGACAGATGACAGGAATGGAAAGTTTGTAGATGCATGATGCGAATGACATTCGTATGGCTGATTCCACATTCCTCGGCAATATGTCCCGTACCACTGTGCGGACTCACCAGCGTCGTAGCCAGAACAGATTCGTCGTGTTCTCTGTATAACTGAAACGAGGAAAAGATAATGTTACTTTTTGAACAGTACTGCAGTAGAGAGAGAAAAAGGGCGAGAGATAATATAATGGCATCGTGCTAGAATGGATTAATCAACTTATAGTCAGAATATTAACTATGTAAATTATCCGACAGAAGTATATCAATAAAGAGAAGTATCTACTTCTACTGGAAGACTGAAGAATGAATGAAAATTGCCGCAGGAGAAATTCAGCAAGGCAGAAGAGAAGACATAAGAGATCGCGAACCGTTAATGGCGGACAGCAATCACTTCAGGTTTGAAGAAGATTACTAACTGTGTGAACTCTAATTGGAGACTCGTGGGCGAAAGGAGAGAAGGAAGTGCAGAGTGGTAAGCGCAGTAACGTGTCGTATTTGTTGTTCAGTAAAAAATAGTGAGTTGCATAAACTGTGAAATGGTACTTATAATGTGCATAGGCGGGTCTTTCCGTGAACTTCAGAATATAAACAAGTTAAAACTGTTAATTCTGTGATCTTCATGGTTGTACTATTGACATTCCCATCTCCAAGGTGACAGCCGTGTTCAGATGACAGCATTCTTGCATTCTCGGTTTCGCTGAGCACTGAGGCACGATATGGCACCTCGACTGGACTCTGAATCCTGTAGAAAATCGCTGATGTAATTTGCAACAGCGGATTCAACGTAGCTGTCAATATCCCTGCTGTTTGGTAACTGTAGATGATCTAATCATATGTGTTCAGTTGCATATGTCGTACCCGGAAAAATGCCGGCCGGAGTGGCCTAGCGGTTCTAGGGGCTACAGTATGGAACCGCGCAACCGCTACGCTAGCAGGTTCGAATCCTGCCTCGGGCATGGATGTGTGTGATGTGCTTAGGTTAGTTAGGTTTAAGTAGTTCTAATTTGTAGGGGACTGATGAGCACAGCAGCTAAGTCCCATAGTGCTCAGAGCCATTTGAACACGGAAAAATTTGTGGTCCGACTCTCTTCCGTTATCAAGCCTAGAGGCGGTCTTACACGGCAGCAGTGTGACCTGTTGAGTGCCGTAATTACATTCGTCTTTGGCCCTAGTTACATAAGGTGGCCTTTAGGGTGACACTTTCGGTTTATTACTCTGCATATTGTTTGTGTCAGTTTGATACATATTCCAGAGTGTACGTTCTTAGCAGATTAAGATTTTATGCTCGACCGAGATTCGAACCCACGACCTAACCCTTTCGCAGACAGGTGCTCCATCGATTGAGCTATACAAGCCCGAATAACGATCTCCCAACTTTACTTCTGCCAGTACCCCATATACTACCTTCGAAACTTCACAGAATTTCTCTTATGCAGCCTGAAGAACGTTGCTTAACCACAGCCTGGAGGATTTTTACTCCGCAGCGTAGTCAGGACAGGTTGCGAGTCGTTCTTGGATAGCTCACTTCATAGACCACTTGAAAGGAAAAGGAAGTTTTAATCTACCAGAAAGCTTCGTATCAGCACAAACGCCGCTGCACGGTGAAAAATTCATTCTCGATGTGTTAGAATTGATGTAATCGAAATTGCCCGCCAAGCTGGCCGCGTAGTCTACGCGCTGCTTCCCGAGCGGGAAGGCGTGCCGGTCCCCGGCACGTACACGGCCGGCGGATTAATGTCGAGGCTGGTGTGCCGCCTAGCCTGTGGATGGTTTTAAAAGTGGTTTTCCATCTGTCTCACTGAATGTGGGCTGGTTGCCTTTATTTCGCCTCAGTTTCACTACGTCGGCGATTGCTGCGCTGACACCGTTTCCACGTACGCGTATACCATAATTACTCTGCCACGTAAGCCGGCCGCTGTTACCGAGCGGTTCTAGGCGCTTGTCCGGAACCGCGCTGCTGCTAAGGTCGCAGGTTCAAATTCTGCCTCGGGCATGGACGTGCGTGATGTCCTTAGGTTACTTAGGTTTAAGTAGTTCTAAGTCTACGGGACTGATGACCTCAGACGTTAAGTCCCATAATGCTTGGAGCCATTTGAACCATCTACCACGCTAACATTCGGGATTACACTCGTCTGGTATTAGACGTTCCCTGGGGGTCCACTGGGGGCCGAACCGCACAATAGCCTTGGGTTCGGTGTGGAGCGGTGGTGGGGTGGGTGGACTGCTGTGGCCTGTTGTGGGGTTGTAGCCACTGAGGGCTACCGCGGGACGAAGCCTCTCCGCCGTTTCTAGGACCCCGGTTTCATACAATACAATATAATATAATCAAAATTAATTTGACTGGTAGCATGAGATTCAATAGTTTCTTTCATATTCGTCAGCAGGAGAAATCTGACTGCCGGGGCATCGGAGTGACATATGCTCATGTTCTAGTTTACTTTTGGGTGGGCTGCGGTGGGTGGTGGGAGCGCTTCTAGCGTACGCAAATAAGTGAAATTGTCAAAGGAAGTTGACTAAAAATTCTTCACTCCTCACCCACAGTATGGACTGCAGAAAAACCACCACCCTCATTAAGACCACTTCCCCTACATATTAAGTTTATAAACATAATTCTTTGTGTAAGTCACTAATATTTTAGCTACTGTCAGTTATTTATTCTGTATGAGAAGACAAAGTACTTGAAAGATCGGTTGAGCAGAATGATAGTGCCTAAACATGAGACATGTTCAAATGTGTGTGAATTCCTAAGGGACCAAACTGCTGAGGTCATCAGTCCCTGGACTTACAAACTAATTAAACTAACTTTAACTTAGACTAAGAACAACACACACACCCATCCCCGAGGGAGGACTCGAACCTCCGGCGGAAGGGGACACGCAGTTCGTGACATGGCGCCTCTAACCGCGCGGCCACTCCGCGCGGCCTCAGAATGAGACGAACAAAAGCCGCAGTAAAATAAGGGAACTGAATGTAGTAGACGAAATCAGAGATAATGAGATAATTATAATGTAAAGTGAGACGCTTAAACTAGTAAATGTCTTTGAGTATTTTCGCAGAAAAATAACAATGATCGCAATAGACAGGAAAAACGAATATGACTGGCAAATAGCAATAAAAGCATTTCTGAATAAGAGGCATTTGTTAAATGTAAGTACTAGTAATATTATGAAAGTAACTGGAATGTAGATTTGTAGGGAAGTGAAGCGTGAATAATAAACAGTTCAGACAAGGAGACAATATCTCGATGGTCGTAGGTCTCTTCATCCACCTCGGAAGAGCGTTATGCCAAACGCCCTAGTATACGAAACCAAGACTATTTCGGACAAATACCACTTCGCCGCCTACATTTATCATCTGATATTGGTCATAAAAAGGAATTTATATTCAGTCGGTGACGTTAGGTCAACACTAGCAAACCAACACGCGATTCCGTTGTACACGTACATACCTACTTGGCAAGCCACCGTACGTTGCGTGGAGAAGAGTACCCTGTACCACTACTAATCATTTCCTTTCCTGTTTCGCTGGTAAACAGAGAGACAAAAACGACTATCTACATTCCTCCGTATGAGCCCTAATTTCCAATATCTTGTCTACATGGTCCTTATGGGAAATGTGTGTTGACGATAGTATAATCATTACGCAGTCAGCTCCAAATGTCAATTCTATAAATTTTCTCAATATCGTTTCTCGAAAAGAGTTTTGCCTATCCTCTAGGGATTCTCATTTGAGTTCCCGAAGCATCTCCTTAGCACTTGGGTGTTGTTCGAACCTACTGGTAACAGATCTAGCAGCTCGCTTCTGATTTGCTTCGATGTCTCCCTTCAGTCGTCCCATTGCGACGCAGAAGTTCGAATTTAAGCTCGAAGGTTCCTACAACCTTTTTCCGTCTTAGAGGGTTTCTGTTTTATTCAAGCGTGTATCAATGTTGCACTCCGATGAAAAACGTCACAGAGCGGTGCGGAAAAGGATGGATGAAAAAGCATAAACACACTTTTCTGTTTCAGGTTCGTTCAAATGTCGTGGAACGCTTTTGAACGGTCTCCAGTGCTTGCACTCTGAGTACCAGAGCAAATATTGCGCTCACGCTATACTCCGAAGAGGTGCGGTTGGAGGCCCGTGATATCCTTAGAGAAACTTGCAGTTGTCAGCAGTATTAAATATAGTCGAGAGCGACGCCCTGTTGCACGTTGCACTGCAAAAAGCAGTTTTTGACCAGGAAGATCGAACACTCCAGATGAAGGTGTGATTTTATTATGACACGTCCTGATATTTTTTCGGCGGTCTCGAAAGGTTTTCCTCTGCCACTCATAAGAAAACTGCGTAATGTCAGCGCTGGACATCCTGGTTTTTATTTCCGTTGCACAGGTGTCAAGAGAAAGGTTGAGATACGAGTGAGAAGAGATGTGACGACCATCCCATCGTGTGTCCCGTCCTCGGTGTCGTTGGCATTTTGGTAAAATTTGCTGCCAATGTGACATCATTAACGCGCTTTGCACATGACGTGAAATTATCAGGTCTGGTCTTATTTTTTCACTTGTTCCTATCTTGTTGTCTGAAGCGTGGCCAACCCCTGGGATGTCATCGCAGGACACCACGCTCTACCACCATAAAAGAGGAATGCTGTAGGGACGTTCGAACCATATTTTTAACTTCTGTGTCGTAATGGGAAAAAATGATGCAGTTTTAAAAAAGTGGCTCTTCATTTTTGACGTTTAATTTTGGCGCGCAGTGTACTATCGTCATTACAGTAATTGTGAATCATGTTTCATTACGGAATGTCGATTATTTACAAAACTCCACAATCTGTCTAACGAGGCGGTGTTGATACGATTTTTTTGCCCATCCTTCACTGTCCTAGAAAGGTGATGACTGAAGTATATTCTTGGTATCTTCAAAATTCATCTTACGGCCTTTATTAACGGCGCTTCACTATAATGACATTTTCGACGTTTCTGAGCTAGAAGTGTTCACTGTACCGCTCGGACACGATACTAATCTACAACATTAGTCCGCAACCGTCTTTACAGTTCTTGGTGGAAGGTACTTCGCACTAATATTAGTGGTTTTCCGTCCGTTTTTCAATACTCTTGTTGAGCGCTCTATTATCTCTGACCTCGTTCTCATGATACCTACGTAGGGTATGGGGTGGTTGCGGCAGAAAAATTTCGTTCAGTCCTCCTCGAAGACAGGTTGTCGAAATTTACGGTGCATGGTTTCACGAGAACTACGTCCCCTTTCATGCATACACTCTCATTTAAGTTCCCTCATCGTCTCTGTCACTCTTTCATATATGCTATACCGAATTATTACGAACTTGGTTGCCTGTATTTATGTTCTGAGTCTTGTCAAGCCTACTCGTTAACGACTCGAGATACTGAACCAAGAGCATACTACACTAGCGTCCGTTTTCAGTTTTTCTGATAGCGGCACTCCACGTTCCCGGGACCCTTCCAACCAATCAAATTCTTTCATTTACCTTCCCTAACACTCGTTTTACCTGTTCGTCGAATTTCACATCGTTGCTTAGTTTTATCCCCAGGTTCTTCAGCTGTTATCTTAATCAGGTCCAGTCGGTTTCTTTTACTTTTTTGTAGGTATAATCGAACAATTGTGAACTCTTACAGAGAGTGGGCATTTCGTCCAAGTCTTTTTGCCATTCCGTGTGTCCGTCCCAAGTTTACTCTTTCCAGCGGACAAAACTGCCGTCTGCGGACAATCTGATAGAGCTCGTGATTTTCTAAAGAGGTAAAGCTGTCCATAGCAGATGGTCTTATGAATAAAGTTCATAAGAACTTTGCTATGCGTGGACTCGAATTAGGGATAGTAGAAGCTAGCGTTTCTTCAAGTTGTGGAGTAACTATTTTGTAGGGTGCAGACTAATCACGGTGGACCTTTGCACTATCCACGTACACATATTTTTACCAGAGGTCAAAGAAGCAGTTGGTAACGTGAAAAACCTAGGACCAACTGGAAATAGAACTCCGAACACTTGAATTAATCAAAGCTTATCAGGGGATGGCGATGAACAGATCGGGCCGCACGGCAACCTTCGCAGAGGAAGGAACCCGTACTCGACTCATTATTAGAAACGTATTCTGCACTTAATGTCCGCCTCCTTAGTCAAGTCGTCAGCACGTCTGACTGCCATGTAGTGGGCCCGGCTTCGACTCTCTGTTGGATCACAGCTTTCTGCGCTCGGGGACTGGGTGCTGTGTTGTTATCATCATCGCCATCGACATGCAAGTCACCCAGTGTGGTGTCAACTTAAAGAACTTGTAACTCTGCGGCTGAACTTCGCTGGTTGGAGAGGCGATTTTCAAAGGCCCTCACTACTACAATAAGCCCGCGAGGGGCTAGACCCAGACATTCGACAAAATGGCATCTACCACGAGGTCCTTTTTGATGCACACTGACTACGCAAGAAAGCAGCTGACTGTTAGTGTAGGCATTCCTAACCGGCCCTCAAAAAGCTGTGTATTAGAAGCGAGTTCTAACGAAACCCTGCAGACCTATTAGGTTGCCTGTATCTGGTTGATCGCAACCACCGTCGACCCCACAGACGCTTCTGGCGTCTTTCTTCAAACCAAGGAGCCTCTCTAACTGTCACCACCGTCTTAGTGTCTCCCGCTATTAGTCTCAAAGGGGTTACATTAAAATAACCTGGACCAAAATCACTCCTGTACCGAGAGGGACAATGTCACTTTATTTTAATTCACAACTTAATTATTTAGCAAAATATATGTAGTGTTGTAACCACTGAGCGTAGCATCAAATAAAATGGTCTTCGGAGCTCGCCAGGTGTGTCAAGCTTTCCCCTCCGTCTGGGTAGAGACGACCAGTGACGCGCTGGTCGCTCGACGCAACTCGTATCGCACGATACACGGGGAGCGACATTTCAAGTCATCCAATTTGCTTTAAAAAATATTTTATGAAGATAAATCAAAGCTGAGCATCCGTCTCTGTCATTAGTTTCTCAGTAAAAAAAGGACAACTGTTTTCGGATTCGCGCCTGTTATCTGCAATGCAATATTTCTCATTCGATTTTGAGGGAAGTATTCGGTAATAAAATATTATATTCCCCATCTTATAACCACACATTGCTGCCTGGTAATGAACTTGTTTCCTTTTCGTTTGGTGCCATACTTATTGTGATACTTCAAAGTAAATTAAACACCGCGTGCATTTTGAAAAGTTTGCTGTGAAAAATGTAGTCGTTGGCCAGTTCACGTTTGGTGCGCTTTATGCCAACCATTACCGCACACGAAATTTAGTTAACAGGTGGCAAGTGTTTTTAACGATGGAAGTAGCATCATATCTCTTTCTAATCTGGAGAAAATACGAGAGATATGTTGGAGGTTGTCCGAGATTAGGCTGGTACCAGCGCGCCACACTAAAGGCTGTTGCCACCTGCTATGTGGAGTGCGGATGTGCTGTGTGTCTCCCTTATTCGCATGCTGCTGATGCAAATCTAAGCTGGAAATGAAAGAAAAAGTCAATGAAATGAAAAGACACGGGCAGCCATCAGGTCATTAGTCTGACTGTATGTCTTTCTTCAGTCTATGCGCCTTGTCTCAAGACACAATGTAACCTATATTATCTTGTTCATAACGTTACCTATAGTATTGAATTTACACCCTCATTTATGTATAACCCCTTTACTTTATAATTACCGTTTCAGCTGAGTGCGCTGCGAAATGCTGAAGTGTGCTGGTATTGTTTCTTTAGAATGAGGGACCGAGGCACGAGCGATGTAACTACGCTCTATCAAAAGGTAGCACGGTACCTGAACTGAATTTGGTAGACGTGCAGCAAATAAAACAAACATACATTCTGTTAACACTTTCTTCTACAGGAAAAACACTCGAAATGAACAATAGGAAAATAAATCTGTTTCACTGTCGGACAATGCTACTGTGCGTGTAGGAGACAAACGGTACTTTCGCTTTTAATACATTATTCTACAGAAAATAAAAAATAAAATAAAACCTTTGTATTACTTTCTAATAACTGAAGTGAACGCGTATGCTGTTAATACATATTTCTACAGAGAAGTGTATGAAGTTAAAATAAAGCTATTTTTCTACGATCTAATAACTGGAGTTGCGGATCATATCACAGTCGTAGGTTTCTTCGCATCTTTCTTGTTTTCTCTCGTTGTTCTAAGAAAACGTGCACCCAATGCCACAATATCCTCCCTCTCAACCAGAAATGTTCTGGTTTTACATTTCTAGAAACGACACAAATATTCCGTTTTTCCTTCTAGACATAATTGAACAACGTTATTTATCAATACTTTTCCTTCTGAGTGTACTCCTCGATAATGTTCACTTGTGTGATGGCTATCCATTTCAGCAGACGCTAGCAATTCGGCAAATTATAACGTGACTGAATAACGCCGAGCCGCGTGCGTCAATCGCATGCTGTAGAGCATTGTCGGTTGTCTTCGGTCGCGTCTGCAGATGAGCACCGAACAGTTCCGCGTTCTGCAGCCGGCAGTTGTAAAATAAAAGGCTTTAACTAACTAGAAAACTAACAAATCTAAAGCAAACCCGACAGAGAGAAAAGCGAGATGAGGTAGTGAGTATACAGGAAAATGTAGAGAAAATACCAGCGAGACTGGTGCTGCGATAGGCGCGTAAGGTACCTAATTGACGGTGATGGAAGGGTGCCGTGGGGTTTCCTACCGTGGGGTTTCTTACGATCAGTGGCGTACTAAACCTGTCATAGGCCCGGGTCCGCAAAACAAATTGAGGCTCCCCTTGCTGCCCTCTCCCACCCTCCTCACCTCACAGTTCTCCGAGAGTTTCAAAAGATAACGGAAGGAAGTTTCACATTGCTTGTCATCTTCATTTTGTATTTACAAGGTATAACGTTATTTTACGTAACCACGTTGCTATTATTTAATAGCTATGTTACCTCTTATACGACAGAGATCATTACATGATTTCTGTTGTTCCATTCTGTATAGAGCGAGCGGGGTGTATAAAAATGAATCTCTGTTTCGCCAGCCAAGAGGAAGGTCACTGTCTACATAAAACTTCTTTCAGTGCCTTGTGGAGGGTACTTTACTTACGGAAGAGCTACAGTGTTGCTCCGATCTTGATGAAATTTTGCACATTTGATCTTCAAAACAAGGGGAAACTCACCGTCTACGTCAAATTCCATACGGTGTACAGCGGAGGGTACCTTACAACAGAATTTCACACCGTTTGACTGATGAGCTTGGGAATTGGCTCATCTATGTATGTTTTCGTGGTGAAGGCATTTAATACAAGCCAACGTATGCTGGACGGCGGAGGGTTGGGCAACCCTTACATAAATTCAACATCGTTTCGTGAGTCAGCATGAAAGTTGGCAGATATATGTATTTTCTCATAGACGGGGAAAGAGGAGATGGCATGACGGTGGTGGAGGAGGAGATATATGGAGAGAGGACAACGTGATGGGGGCGGGGAGGGGGGAGGAGGTGCATCCAGAAAAGTAACAGAAGCAGATTAAAAGAGGGAGGGAGCAGCAGATAAACAGAGAAAGGAGGAAGGTGGTGACTGACTAATGGAAAACTGTAATAAATACATAAATTAGATGTGTTATCGTGAATTTGATGTACTATTAGAAAAAGCGGAGGAGGAGATGGACAGAGACGGGAAGATGGATAGAGAAGGAGAGGAAGGTGGAGAGGAGGAGAAAGAATTGTTCATCTGAAAGAAATTACAGAATATTTTCCTATGGTTAGATGCGGCGTATAAAGTCTCGATAACTGGAGTGTTGTTCTTGATGTCTAAAGATGATCAAATTTGTTGCTTAATATAGATGACACCACCAAAGTTCATCTAGTTGGAATTTTATCTATATAAAATGAACTACATAATGATCAGCTGAAAAAGAGTCTGACAGAAAAGTAGGCAACCAGCTGTCGAAGTCCTCAGAACATCCCTTCACATTTTATCCAGGCTTAGGACTGGCAAATGCTAGTAGTACATAGGTATGTTTAACTTTTTCATTTTATTTGTTTTTATTTATTTTTTGTTGTTTTTGTTGTTACTGTCGTTGTTTATTTTTGTTGTTATTGTTGTTGTTCAACATTACAGTAGAAAATTGATATATATATTTTTTTCATCAGTCTGGTTTGATGCGGCCCGCCGCGAATTCCTTTCCTGTGCTAACCTCTTCATCTCAGAGTAGCACTTGCAACCTACGTCCTCAATTATTTGCTTGACGTATTCCAATCTCTGTCTTCCTCTACAGTTTTTGCCCTCTACAGCTCCCTCTAGTACCATGGAAGTCATTCCCTCATGTCTTAGCAGATGCCCTATCATCCCGTCCCTTCTCCTTATCAGTGTTTTCCACATTTTCCTTTCCTCTCCGATTCTGCGTAGAACCTCCTCATTCCTTACCTTATCAGTCCACCTAATTTTCAACATTCGTCTATAGCACCACATCTCAAATGCTTCGATTCTCTTCTGTTCCGGTTTTCCCACAGTCCATGTTTCGCTACCATACAATGCTGTACTCCAGACGTACATCCTCAGAAATTTCTTCCTCAAATTAAGGCCGGTATTTGATATTAGTAGACTTCTCTTAGCCAGAAATGCCTTTTTTGCCATAGCGAGTCTGCTTTTGTTGTCCTCCTTGCTCCGTCCGTCATTGGTTATTTTACTGCCTAGGTAGCAGAATTCCTTAACTTCATTGACTTCTTGACCATCAATCCGGCTGTTAAGTTTCTCGCTGTTCTCATTTCTACTACTTCTCATTACCTTCGTCTTTCTCCGATTTACTCTCAAACCATACTGTGTACTCATTAGACTGTTCATTCCGTTCAGCAGATCATTTAATTCTTCTTCACTTTCACTCAGGATAGCAATGTCATCAGCGAATCGTATCGTTGATATCCTTTCACCTTGTATTTTAATTCCACTCCTGAACCTTTCTTTTATTTCCATCATTGCTTCCTCGATGTACACATTGAAGAGTAGGGGCGAAAGGCTACAGCCTTGTCTTACACCCTTTTTCATACGAGCACTTCATTCTTGATCGTCCACTCTTATTATTCCCTCTTGGTTGTTGTACATATTGTATATGACCCGTCTCTCCCTATAGCTTACCCCTACTTTTGTCACAATCTCGAACAGCTTGCACCATTTTCTATTGTCGAACGCTTTTTCCAGGTCGACAAATTCTATGAAAGTGTCTTGATTTTTCATTAGCCTTGCTTCCATTACTAGCCGTAACGTCAGAATTGCCTCTCTCGTCCCTTTACTTTTCCTAAAGCCAAACTGATCGTCACCTAGCGCATTCTCAATTTTCTTTTCCATTCTTCTGTATATTATTCTTGTAAGCAGCTTCGATGCATGAGCTGTTAAGCTGATTGTGCGATAATTCTCGCACTTGTCAGCTCTTGCCGTCTTCGGAATTGTGTGCATGATGCTTTTCCGAAAGTCAGATGGTATATCGCCAGACTCATGTATTCTACATACCAACGTGAATAGTCGTTTTGTTGCCACTTCCCCCAGTGATTTTAGAAATTCTGATGGAATGTTATCTATCCCTTCTGCCGTATTTGACCGTAAGTCCTCCAAAGCTCTTTTAAATTCCGATTCTAATACTGAATCCCCTATCTCTTCTACATCGACTCCTGTTTCTTCTTCTTCTATCACATCAGACAAATCTTCACCCTCATAGAGGCTTTCAATGTATTCTTTCCACCTATTTGCTCTCTCCTCTGCATTTAGCAGTGGAATTTCCGTTGCACTCTTAATGTTACCACCGTTGCTTTTAATGTCACCGAGGGTTGTTTTGACTTTCCTGTGTGCTGAGTCTGTCCTTCCGACAGTCATATCTTTTTCGATGTCTTCACATTTTTCCTGCAGCCATTTCGTCTTAGCTTCCCTGCACTTCCTATTTATTTCATTCCTCAGCGACTTGTATTTCTGTATTCCTGATTTTCCCGGAACATGTTTGTACTTCCTCCTCTCATCAATCAACTGAAGTATTTCTTCTGTTACCCATGGTTTCTTCGCAGCTACCTTCTTTGTACCTATGTTTTCCATCCCAACTTCTGTGATAGCCCTTTTTAGAGATGTCCATTCCTCTTCAACTGTACCGCCTGCTGCGCTATTCCTTATTGCTGTATCTATAGTGTTAGTGAACTTCAAACGTATCTCGTTATTCCTTAGTACTTCCGTATCCCACTTCTTTGCCTATTGATTCTTCCTGACTAATGTCTTGAACTTCAGCCTACTCTTCATCACTACTATACTGTGATCTGAGTCCATATCTGCTCCTGGGTACGTCTTACAATCCAGTATCTGATTTCGGAATTTGTCTGACCATGATGTAATCTAATTGAAATCTTCCCGTATCTCCCGGCCTTTTCCAAGTATACCTCCTCCTCTTGTGATTCTTGAACAGGGTATTCGCTATTACTAGCTGAAACTTGTTACAGAACTCAATTAGTCTTTCTCCTCTTTCATTCCTTGTCCCAAGCCCATATTCTCCTGTAAACTTTTCTTCTACTCCTTCCCCTACAACCGCATTCCAGTCACCCATGACTATTAGATTTTCGTCCCCCTTTACATACTGCATTACCCTTTCAATATCCTCATACAATTTCTCGATCTGTTCATCTTCAGCTTGCGACGTCGGCATCTATACCTGAACTATCGTTGTCGGTGTTGGTCTGCTGTCGAATCTGATTAGAACAACCCGGTCACTGAACTGTTCACAGTAACACACCCTCTGCCCTACCTTCCTATTCATAACGAATCCTACACCTGTTATACCATTTTCTGCTGCTGTTGATATTACCCAATACTCATCTGACCAGAAATCCTTGTCTTCTTTCCACTTCACTTCACTGACCCCTACTATATCTAGACTGAGCCTTTGCATTTCCCATTTCAGATTTTCTAGTTTCCCTACCACGTTCAAGCTTCTGACATTCCACGCCCCGACTCGTAGAACGTTATCCTTTCGTTGATTATTCAATCATCTTCTCATGGTAACCTCCCTCATGGCAGTCCCCTCCCGGAGATCCGAATGGGGGACTATTCCGAAATCTTTTGCCAATGGAGAGATCATCATGACACTTCTTCAAATACAGGCCACATGTCCTGTGGATACACGTTACGTGTCTTTAATGCAGTGGTTTCCATTGCCTTCTGCATCGTCATGCCGTTGATCATTGCTGAATCTTCCGCCTTTAGGGGCAATTTCCCACCCCTAGGACAAGAGAGTGCTCTGAACCTCTATCCTCTTTGACAAGGCCGTTGGCAGAATGTGACTGACTTCTTATGCCGGCGGGGATTGAACCCGGGACCGAAGACGTTTTGATTATCAATCGTAATTCCTCATTCAACTTTTTGTAAAAAGGCTAGAGATTATAAACACCTTTTTAAATCCCCAGAGTCATCATATGTTTTCATAATGTCTTTTAATTTTTTGTGAAGATTTATGTACCGTTTGTTTCTTTTTTTTGAAGAAGTAGGCCAATGGAATCTATTTTAATTTCAAAAATAGCATTCACTGCCTCCTCCTTCAGCTTTTGAATCAGAAAGTACACATTTGGATGTTTCTGATTTATTGAGGAGTTCAGTTTTCCATGCCAACCTTCGACAGTATTCTTCGTTCTGTGTCGTCGGTTAAAAACATTCCACATTTCAAGAGGTATATTAGGATTTTCCATCCACTGAGCAACCATGTAGTGTGCAAATGCTGTGATCGCCTCTCCACTGGGCATTTGTCCCATTATTAAAATCCACGCTTCATCGACAGTGTTAAGTGGAAGATGTGTCACTTCAGCACACATGCGACAAAACAATCGGACTTTCTCCCTATCCCTGTAATCTTCCGTTAAACCCAGTTCCTGTATCTTCTTCCACAGACACTGGTTAAAGAGAAATTTACAACCGGAAAGTTGTGTTTCAGGGAACACTGATTTTATTGCTTTAATTGTAGCCATTTCAAAATATAGCACTGCAGTTTTTGGTGACCACCCAGGCATCTTAGACTTCAATCCAGAAAAAAGTCTTTCATTTGAATTATGACTTTTGTCTGGCACCAAAGCAAATAAAAAAGGAAATATATTAGTTGCCTCTTCTGTATTTCCGATGTCGACATGGATTGTGTACAATTGTTTGAACTGTTTCGAACAGCTGTCAAATATCCCATCCATAAGCACAGTTCCATTGTCACAAAGAATTTTCTCTGCTTCTTCACAAGCAAATACTAGAAGTCTCTTGCCTGGAACAGAGCCATTATCATTCTTCAATCAACTATTATAGCACTCCGTCTTCAGGCCACAAGTGGCCCATTGGGACCATCCGACCGCCGTGTCATCTTCAGATGAGGATGGGGATAGGAAGGGCGTGTGGTCAGCACACCGCTCTCCCGGTCGTTATGATGGTTTTCTTTGACCGGAGCCACTACTATTCAGTCGAGTAGCTCCTCAGTTGGTATCATGAGGCTGAGGGCACCCCGAAAAATGGCAACAGTGCATGGAGGCCCGGATGGTCACCCATCCAAGTGGCGACCACGCCCGACAGCGCTTAACTTCGGTGATCTGACGGGAACCGGTATATCCACTGCAGCAAGGCCGTTGCCCAAACAACTATTACCTTCCGTTAATTTCAAAAGGTCTTCGCTAAGGTGAATTTCCGAACTAGAGCCAGGGTTCTGGGTTGTCCCAATAGCTCCTCTTCCGGGCTGACACAATTGAGTCTTGGAGTTGTCATAATTCCGAATATATGCCACGAATTCTAATCCTATATCTTGAAATTCCTCCTTAAAAATTTGCGCTACAGGCACTGTCTTTTCTTCACGAACTCTTTTTCTGCAATTATGTAGCCTTTTCTTTATCTACACATCTGTTTTGTCAGGTGGACAAGGATGTTGCTGCTGAGCAACGATTTCACCATTTGCAGTTTTTAAACGGCCTTTGCACCTACTCTGTTCTTAATTGACGCACATCCAGTTCGTATATTCTTCGTTTTTCCTATAAATACAGTAGTGATGACCATCCTTGATAAGACACGGCCCCCCTATTGTTGATGTTATCGCTTCCATCGTTTACACTGCATAGAACAGAAGTCGTATTGGAAAACACACGGAGCGAAAGCTACCGATGACGACACTGTCTGAGAAACGTTGACAACACCTGCACTGAGGGTGAGTGACTGGGGTAGACAAGCAGTGGGGGAGGCACAGTTCGCAAACACCTCGTTAGGGAACCGGTTGCTCGGGACAGCTTCGCTACCTGCTGCACCCCTGTAGGAAACCCCTCGATAGGAAACCCCACGCAACCGATGGAAGGGGGAGGGGGGGGGGGGGTAGTTCGAGTACACGCCGTCTTGTCCTTCGAGACCTGAAAGACCCCTCTACTTACTTCTATGCTCTGTGATCGTGACCGTCACAATTATTAAGAGAAAAAAGCGGTCACCTGGGCTTCATCAAAACAGCCTTCGTACCGAAGCCACAAGGAAGAGAAATCAGACCACCGTCGGCCTATACGCCCCCTCAGTCGCTGTGGGGTGAGCGGCGCCAGAGAAGGGCGGCCGCTGATGAGATAGGTCTAGGACGCCGCTGGGGGACTACGCCCAGCGCCCTGCGGCCTGCGCTGGCGTGGCTGCGGCCAATCCGCGATAAGCGCTCGGCATTTGTCAGCCGGTGTCCGCGGCGGCGACGGCCGAGGGCACTCCCCACGATGACGTCGCCGAGATTCCGTGCTCTGCGCCGGAGTGCTCGCTTCTAACGAATCGCCGCGAACTCCGACTCCATAAAAGATACCGACGCGGACATACAAATCGCCTATCTGCTCTGCAGTCCTTGAGGCGCAGACTCGTCGTATCTCAGTTCTCGGAACGGAACTGATTCTCTTCTACCTCGACTAGCTTCGACGGTCTCTTGTACGTCGATTTTCTCCAGTATCCATTGCCTAAAAAATAACTATTCGGCGGTACTTAAAGAGAAGAGCGAAGAACAAATGGGCAGATTTGAAACTTAGCTGTGTGGCATTACGCTTTGTATTAAGTGCACTGCTAGAAGAAATAACGAAGAAAAAAGCCTTTCTAGCAAAATTGTGTGTCGCATGGGACCGAGACTCGAATCCGAATACTTGCCCTTCAGGAACAAAACTATTACCGACGGAAGATTTCTTTTTTTCTTTTTTCAGCAATGTTCTGAATCAGTTTGCGTCTCTCCACAGAATTCCTGACTATCCACGTAAGACTCACGGCCCTACATCACAGCTTCTCTTTTACCTGGATCTCTCTCCTTCGTTCCACTTCATAGAAGCTCTCGTTCTAACTATCTGTTTACCATTCCTAGATGAAAGGCAACTGTAGGGAAATACACCAAAAATGTTTTGCATCACCTCGGTTCCGAGAGTTCCAGAACCTGTACAGAGAATTGGAATAGAGATCAACATAAACATCATTTCCGCCCTTTTTATTGCTCATGAAATCCACACACTGCATGTTGTACCACCATATGGAGAGACCTTCAGAGGTGGTGGTCGAGACTGCTGTACACACCGATACCCCTAACATCCGGTACCACGTCCTCTAGCACTGACACATGCCTGAATTGGTCCTGGCATACTATCCACAAGTTCATCAAGCATTGTTGGTCCAGATTGTCCCATACCCCAACGGCGATTCAGCGTAGATCCCTCAGAGTGGTTGCTGCTTCACGTCGTCCGTAATCAGCTCTTTTCAATCTATCCCAGGCATGTTCGCTAGGGTTCATGTTGGATAACATGCTGGCCACTCTAGTAGAGCGATGGCGTTATCATGAAGGAAGTCATTAAGATGATGTGCACGAAGGGGGCGCGAATTGTCATCCATGAAGACGAAAGCCTCGCAAATATGCTGCCGATATGGTTGCACTATCGGTCGGAGGATGCTATTCACGTATCGTACAGCCGTTACGGCGCCTGCCGTGACCACCTGCGGCATACATCGGCCCCACATAATTCCACACCAACACAGTGTGTCTAAGGCGTCGAGCTTGATCGGGTTGCCTCCAAACACGTCTCCGACGATTGTCTGGTTGAAGGCATAAGCGACATTCATCGATGAAGAGAACGAGATGCCAATCCTGAGCGGTCCATTCAGCATTTTGTTGGGCCCATCTGTACCCCGCTGCACGGTGTCGTGGTTCAAAGAAGGACCACGCCATGGACGTCGGTAATGAAGTTGCACATCATGCAGACTACTGCGCACAGTTTGAGTCGTAACACAACATCAAAAATGGTTCAAATGGCTCTGAGCACTATGGGACTTAATATCTGTGGTCATCAGTTCCCTAGAACTTAGAACTACTTAAACCTAACTAACCTAAGGACATCACACACATCCATGCCCGAAGCAGGATTCGAACCTGCGACCATAGCGGTCACGCGGTTCCAGACTGAAGCACCTAGAACCGCACAGCCACACCGGCCAGCAACACGACATCCTGTGGCTGCACGAAAACATTATTCAATATGGTGACGTTGCTGTCAAGGTTCCTCCGAGCCATAATCCGTAGGTAGTGGTCATCTACTGCAGTAGTAGCTCTTGGGCGGCCTGAGCGAGACATTTCATCAACAGTTCATGTCTTTCTGCATCTCCTCCATGTTGGAATAACGTCGCTTTGGTTCATTCCGAGACGCATGGACACTTCCCTTGTTGAGAGCCCTTACTGGTACAAAGTAACAATGCGGACGCGATCGAAACGCGGTATTGACCGTCTAGGCAAGGTTGAACTACAGACAACACGAGCCGTGTACCTCCTTCTTGGTGGAATGACTGGAACAGATCGGCTGTTGGACCCCTTCCGTCTAATAAGCGCTGTTCATGCATGGTTATTTACATCTTTGGGCGAGTTTAGTGACATCTCTGAACAGTGAAAGGAGCTGTATCTGTGATACAATACCCACAGTCATTGTCTGTCTTCAGGAGTCCGGGTGACTGGGGTGATGCTAAACTTTTTTCATGTATGTATGTTTCAGGAAAATCATGAAACTTGGCTGAGTTAGAACAATTTATTAATTTGCTATTATTTATGTCACTGTCCATTATCTGAAACGATAAATGCCAGTCATGGTGACCACTGAATCGTATTAACTGTCATATAATAATATAAGAAAAAAATATTTTTTCATACACCAGCAACCTTCACCTGACGTCGTGTGTGCATGGAGCTAAGTTACTAGTGTGTGAAAAATGCGACCTGCAGTAGCCAATTTTTCGTGCTGAATGATGGTCAGTGAACGAATCCGGTAACAAATTGATAAATTATTCTAATGGATCCGTGTGTCACGAAATTCCTGAAACATATATCCACTGCTGACAGTTGCCTGAACGAAACATTTGCCGCCAAATACAAAAGCTGACAACGAAAGTAAAGACCCAGACGATATGGTCGGATTTCAATGTAACTTCGTACATGGACATACTATCGTTGCGCATTAATAGCTTTACTTGGTATTCCCTGTGATAGGTAGATCGGCCGCCAGATTGCGATAGTGTTGTTCGTGTTTAGTGTTGTAACCAGGTCTCGTAGTATATGCAAAGGGCCTGAATAGCGTCAGGTGTTGACTAACAATCAGTCCTCGCAGTGTGCATAAAGGACTGAAACACCGCCAGATGTTGGTTGATTACTGTGTAGAACATGGATATTGTGCGCACTCTTGTGAGACAGCGGTATCAGGCTCCTGACAGAGTCTGAAAGACACCTCACTGTGGGCAGTATCTAGATCTGCGAGGCATTTGCACTTGACAGTAGCCCCATTCTGGATTGGCTGTGAAGTTTAAGGAAGGCATACTCGTTGTCAAGATTCAGACTGACCTCGTCTGACCAGCACAAGGCTGAATCACCGTATTGGGTACGGAGCCCGTCGTAATTCAGTAACATCTGCGCCTGCCAACCGAAAGGCAGTAAGTGACTTCCTGCAACATTCTGTGTCGTCCCGCAACATTGGTTCAATAGGAGCCGCGCTGACGAATAACCGTCCTATGTGTAGGCTGCTGTTGATACACAACACGAAATAAGACGATTTGGAGCGTTGCCGTGACAGGGAAGCATAGACACCTGACGAATGGTGTCGCATTGTATTCAGTGACGAATCGCGGTTCCCCACAGCCGCGAATGACCATCATCGGCGAGTATGGGGGGGACCTGTGGAGAAGTCGCCTTATTCCAATGTTTTATAGTGGCGGAGCGGTGTTGTTTCTGACGTCATTTTCTGGGGAGCCATCTGGTACAATTTTGTGTGACGCCTGGTGGTGACTGACGGCTCTGACATAGCAGAAAGGCACATGACTACCATCATGCATCACCATGTGTTACCGCTCGCCGGTCGGTGTGGCCGAGCGGTTCTGGGCGCTTCAGTCTGGAACCGCGCGACCGCTACGGTTCGAATCCTGCCTCGGGCATGGATGTGTTGTGATGTCCTTAAGTTAGTTAGGTTTAAGTAGTTCTAAGTTCTAGGGGACTGATGACCTCAGATGTTAAGTCCAATAGTGTTCAGAGCCATTTGAACCAATGTTTTTTTTTTTTTTTTTTTTTTTGTTACCGCTCAAGCGACAATATCGTGGTACCATTTTTCAACAGAACGATACTTGTCCATCCGTTTCCCTGTGAACTGCCTGCGTGATGTCTGCCCTGGCCACAAAAACCCCAGATCGTCCTCAACAGAACGTGTGTGACCAACACGGACGTAAAATCCGTCCTAACGACAAGTACTCAGGATCTCAAGAACCAGTTACAACAGTTGTGGGACCAGATGGCCTCCGGAAAGGATACGACCACCTGGTGACGACCGCCCGAACAGAATCAGTTCGTGCATCCATGCCACAGCGGATGTAAGGTCATATTGATAAGTGGGCATGTACAGTTAAGTCGTTTGTAAATTTGACTCGATTTTCTAATCACTGGACTAATATCACATATGTGCTCAGCCCACGAAGTTCCTAATACGTTCTCACAGATGTATTGCTAAGCTAGCGGTAGTGCCTTCACTTCGGGTAACTGGTAGTCCCTTGGCACACCGCGACAGGACTCAATTTGCATATGCTTCAGTATTAAGACGGTGCGCAGGTGTAGTACAGTGAAAATGGGCTGTTGCAGTATGGGAGACTCCGGGAAGCGTTAAGGACGTCAGGACTTCCCAGGAGTGACGATTACCATGTTGAAAGTCGGTAGGTTTTCCTGTCTGGATGTGGCTGTCACTCGTGTAGCCGCCTATGAAGTCGTGGGTTCCTTCGAGCAATTTACATCGCTGGTTTGCAACATTTCCGTACGGTGAAGCCAGTCCCTTATTCTGCCACGAATTCTGTGGTGTACCTTCTGTGAGACAGTTGTAGCAATCTTTACCAACTCACAATGGAAATTAATGGTGAGCTCGTTGGCTCAGTTACACCTTAACTGAGCTCAGTTATTCCCAAGGAGAGTGAAAATACCTCTTGGAAGTGTTAATCTTAATGGTGCTCATGACAGATCGCGTACGCCATCACTTGCATGTTTGTGTTTGTATTAGCCTTTGAGAAATCAGGTACCAACACAGCGGTACAAGTTGTCACATTTATATGTTACTATTATTTAAGGTACCAAAAGGAGCACCAGAGGTAAATAGTTTAAATTTATCTGTAAATTTCGTTGCTTTTGGGTGGCGTTTTGCCGTAAATGGCTTTTGTATCGAATCGTCTGAGCTGGCACTAGGTTTAAATGTGTACGACTCAATCAAACGGGCCGTTTAAGTAACTGAGTACTGGAACACCCACTCGATAAATTCGCTTACGCTTAAATTATGGGGAAAGGTGCAAAATTGGTACCACGTTTAAATTGTATGTAGTTGTTTTAGTAGGTCATGGTATGTTTTCTTACCAAGGAGTTCTTCATGCGAGACTGCCACATCTGTGTAAGCCCATGGTGCAAAATGAAGAAACCGCACAGAGATCGCTGGATCAACAGTCTTTTATTGTACAGGCGACCGGTCTTGGAACATTTGAAGTTCCATCATCTGGTGTAACAAAAAATCACTTAATCATCATCAAACCAGTGTTGTCATGGAGCCAAAAGTTAGGTGTCAAGACGATAAAATGGTGGAGATAAGTTCCACAAAAAAACAAAAAAAGAAACCGTTCCCCGGGCTGCGCGACCAGAAGCACAAACAGGAAAAATATGAATGAACAGAACGTGTTTGTGACATTGTTATTTTTCTATTTTTAGAGCTCTGAAAACTAATTATTTAATTTTACCTCTTTAGATCTGGCGAGGCGGCATGTTTGTACCTGTGGATACGTTTATACCAGCTTCTGAACGAAGTTTCTAAGGATGAAGTGATGACGATCTTCGTCTATTAATGGTCTTGCTTTTCGGTTTGTTTGGAAACACTGGGTTATGATTTAAATTTTGTTGTTCGAGCTCTGTCAGTCGTTAAGTTTACTGATTTGCTCATCGGCGCCCTTCATTGTTTGATAATTAATTACTGGTGCTTGTAAATATTTTTTTATGCTATGGGCGCCTTTATACTACCTTCCTGTTTGCTGTGTCTTAATTATTGGTGCTTTTAAATAATTTCGGTGTTGTATTGCCTGGTTATTTGTTTTGTTCGTCGACACCCTTAAACTACTTTCGTGTTATAGCACTTGATTTTTTGGCGCTTTCAGAGTATTCAACAATGAACTTCCAAGTGCTTACCATAATAATTAACGACGCTGAGGTTACTGGCTTGGGCCTCTGTAAATGTTTTGAGTGAAATCAGTATGCAAAATTTTTGTGCTATGCGCTCAGTCGTTCACTGCTCCCGGATTCCGGCATCCTTACCGTTCCAGTTCCACACGGGCTGTTCTGAAAGTAACGTCCGATCGGTCACGAAATGAAAACTGCAGTGAGATTCAAAAACTTTTTATTCGCAACAGTTAGCCACGCCTTCCAAATACCTTTTAAATAGTCGCCGCTCTGACGTTGACATTTGTTCGTGCCAAAATGTTGTTTTCATAGCCAGCGGTTCATGTGAGCAGAGATGAACAACAGATGGAGCCAATTAGGGGCTGTATTGTGGGTGATTAAACACTTCCCATCAACAACGCTGCAGGAGCTCTTCATTTACCCTGCAGAATGTGGCTGAAAACAGTCTCCAAGAAAGAAATGCATGATGTTTATGTTATGTGGGTTGCATAGCGGCAGACAAAATCTTCCACCAGAACCAAGTACTTGGCGGGTGACTCTGTTATCTTAGGAATTTCTACGTGATCACTTTACGTTCCGAACTCGAAAGAACGACGTGAAGCGGGCGACAGGCACACTAAAGACACTGCCCAACACATCGATCGGATCTTCACAGTGGTTTCAATTTCGCGCCTAATCGTACTTTAATTTCTGAATACGTCTCGTATTTCGTTTCCTCCTCCACTTCTGTGTGCTCTTGTTTGCCTGGTTCTGTAGCTTAGCCACATCCAATGTAATTCTTCCCAGAATTAAAATTGCACTCTGAAGTCTAATGTGCATTGCTTTCAACTTCGTGGTAGATTAATAATGTGCGCAGGACTGGTACTTGGGCATAATTCTGGAAACAATGTAATACTATAAATCATTATTGTCTATTTTTATTCTTTACAGAAATTTGGGAGTGTTTACCACCAAATGCGTTTCGTTTTTATTTAGCTGTCAACTTCAATATTTATTTTGAAAATACGGGACATGTAATATATTTGTATATTTAGCTTTTTATGATTAAAAACGTTTTTATCTATAAAATGTATAAAGACAGAATTTAGAGCCGGCCGGAGTCTGGAACCGCGGGGCCGCTACGGTCGCAGCTTCGAATCCTGCCTCGGCATGGATGTGTGTGATGTCCTTAGGTTAGTTAGGCTTAAGTAGCTCTAAGTTCTAGGGGACTTATGACCGCAGCAGTTGAGTCCCATAGTGCTCAGAGCCATTTGAACCATTTTGAACCAGAATTTAGAAGCATATTATGCACACAATGTCTACAGAGCGAACATTGAAGATGCTTTGTATGTAAAAGCGATACGTGTCTGGTGGAGTGTACGTTTAAATTACAAAAAGCTGAAGACGAGAATATAAAACATGAAAGTGATAAATAAGAACTGCCGCCAAAGAAGTCCGTGCAAACGAACGTATCATCATTTAAAATTATTGGAGGGCAAAAAAAGTCTAGTGGAAATGCTACGAACGGGAAGTTGACACACCGATTGAAAAATCTGAGAAGAAAATTTTCGATCGGTAGATATACAGATCAAAGGATTGAAATTAAGTGAGGAAGATGATGAAAATGCTTTGCAACGGTGGATAACTTGTAACGGATAACAGTCTTTATCACAATTTATTTATTGCGATGACCGGTTTCCACTACTACTGTGGTCATCTTTAGTCATACAAGTCGTAACAAAGCTTTACTTAGAGGGCTACATACATTAAGGAAAATACATAAAGTTATAAAGCTATGAAACGATGAATTATCAATGAGTAAGGACCTCCTTCCGCTGGAGAATCAGTACTCGAGAAACCAGTGCACTTCTTACTATATATTATGGAGGCTCAGCTCACTTCTGGCGGAATGATGTCAGTACTAACCAATGGGTTATAGGTCGAATAACAACGTAAAATTTATTAGTTAAAAGAACATTGTCAAGAAAGGAAAATAAACACACACAAAACTTAGCTTATTTAACAGCTATTGTCAATTAAAAAGCGTTAAAAATATTTAAACATGCAGGATAAATGAACTTCGTTTTGACAGTACATGGGTTGCCCTCTAAAGGCCTGTTAGTGAACCACTGGTTGCCATGGTGAAGTTGGACGCCATTCCAAAAATGTGGCAGCAGGCTTCGTTCCACTGAAGTTGTTGTGAAGTCGATAGGCAAAGTAGTGGTTGCCATGCTGAGGATAAACGCCAGTGCAAAGGACTAGCAGCAGGTTTCTTTCTAACGAAGTTGTTGCGAAAGTGGAATGGCGAAGACTGTCACGTCAGACCATGTACTATTGAGCAACAACATTTCTTTATTGAAACGATTTTCAATGAGTAGGCTGCAATAATCGTTAACTGGCATGTACAGTACATGCTGCACACATACGACTTACTGGTGTAATAAGAGATTTCCACTTACATAGATTACATAATAATTCTCACTGATCAATACTAAAAAAGTGCTAAAAATTCGAGAGGGCACAGTAGGTGTGCATATTCATGAAATATTGGCTATGAAGTTGTATTTTTTTTACATGTGACAATTTTTAAAAAGCACTGCTATATCTTATGTTGCATGCCAGTGTGATAAACAATTAAAAATAATGAAAATGGAAGGAATTTAAAATTTTAATACTATGAGCCGCAGTGTTAAAAATAAAGGGATGTGTATTAGCAATGTGCAGTCTTAACGCATATAAGCAAAAATTCTAAAAACAGATATTCAGTCATAAAATAATATTTGGCGAAATAAAATTACAAAGTAAAGATAAAATATTTCCTAAAGGTCTTAATAATTTTAAAAATCTATGTATTTTCTTTAATGTATGTAGCCCTCTGATTAAAGCTTTGTATACGACTTTTAGGCCTGAAGATGACCACAGTAGTGGTCGAAACCGATCACCGTAACAAATAAATTGTGACAAAGACTGTTTTTGTCAGTAAAAACGTCTTGCTGCGTATATTGCACATACAATTACATGAATGTAAATTGATACGCAAAACGTAAGGATGAATGTAGCTTTTGCATGACGTCACTACCAAGGGACATAGCTCGATGAAACTCGAACCATACATAGAAACAAATGCTACAGTATAGGCCAGAAAGAAACTGAAATAACTATGCAACGAGGCGGGGAGAAGTGACTCTCTTACGCAAAGATAATAACTACATGCCAGTAAAGGCGATTTACAACTTCCCGCTAGACTTTATAAAATGCGAAATATGGTTCTTAGAAGGCTCTGTGATCACCACGGATGGCAATGCAATCTCTACAGCGTCCTCCCATGCTGGCCACGAGGTTGGTAAGTAGTTCTTGGGGTAGCGCGTTCACTTTCTCCACCAGAGCTGTTGGCACCCGCTGAATGGTCGTCGGTCTATGTGCACGTACTGCAGTAGGTCGTCAACGGTGTCCCACGTTTGTTCCATAGAACTTAAATCGGGGGAACGAGCAGCCTAGTCCGTTGGCCAAATATCCTCCCGTTCCAAGAGATCATACTCCTGCGCTGAAACTTCCTGGCAGATTAAAACTGTGTGCCCGACCGAGACTCGAACTCGGGACCTTTGCCTTTCGCGGGCAAGTGCTCTACCAACTGAGCTACCGAAGCACGACTCACGCCCGGTACTCACAGCTTTACTTCTGCCAGTACCTCGTCTCCTACCTTCCAAACTTTACAGAAGCTCTTCTGCGAACCTTGCAGAACTAGCACTCCTGAAAGAAAGGATATTGTGGAGACATGGCTTAGCCACAGCCTGGGGGATGTTTCCAGAATGAGATTTTCACTCTGCAGCGGAGTGTGCGCTGATATGAAACTTCCTGGCAGATTAAAACTGTGTGCCCGACCGAGACTCGAACTCGGGACCTTTGCCTTTCGCGGGCAAGTGCTCTACCAACTGAGCTACCGAAGCACGACTCACGCCCGGTACTCACAGCTTTACTTCTGCCAGTACCTCGTCTCCTACCTTCCAAACTTTACAGAAGCTCTTCTGCGAACCTTGCAGAACTAGCACTCTTGAAAGAAAGGATATTGTGGAGACATGGCTTAGCCACAGCCTGGGGGATGTTTCCAGAATGAGATTTTCACTCTGCAGCGGAGTGTGCGCTGATATGAAACTTCCTGGCAGATTAAAACTGTGTGCCCGACCGAGACTCGAACTCGGGACCTTTGCCTTTCGCGGGCAAGTGCTCTACCAACTGAGCTACCGAAGCACGACTCACGCCCGGTACTCACAGCTTTACTTCTGCCAGTACCTCGTCTCCTACCTTCCAAACTTTACAGAAGCTCTTCTGCGAACCTTGCAGAACTAGCACTCCTGAAAGAAAGGATATTGTGGAGACATGGCTTAGCCACAGCCTGGGGGATGTGTCCAGAATGAGATTTTCACTCTGCAGCGGAGTGTGCGCTGATATGAAACTTCCTGGCAGATTAAAACTGTGTGCCCGACCGAGACTCGAACTCGGGACCTTTGCCTTTCGCGGGCAAGTGCTCTACCAACTGAGCTACCGAAGCACGACTCACGCCCGGTACTCACAGCTTTACTTCTGCCAGTACCTCGTCTCCTACCTTCCAAACTTTACAGAAGCTCTTCTGCGAACCTTGCAGAACTAGCACTCCTGAAAGAAAGGATATTGCGGAGACATGGCTTAGCCACAGCCTGGGGGATGTTTCCAGAATGAGATTTTCACTCTGCAGCGGAGTGTGCGCTGATATGAAACTTCCTGGCAGATTAAAACTGTGTGCCCGACCGAGACTCGAACTCGGGACCTTCGGTAGCTCAGTTGGTAGAGCACTTGCCCGCGAAAGGCAAAGGTCCCGAGTTCGAGTCTCGGTCGGGCACACAGTTTTAATCTACCAGGAAGTTTCATATCAGCGCACACTCCGCTGCAGAGTGAAAATCTCATTCTGCATACTCCTGCGCTGTTCTATGCGGTCGCACACTGTCGTCAGTGGAAAAGAAGAAGGTCAGGGCCGAATGCACAACTGAAAAGACCCACATGGGGAAACAATACAGTGTCACAACAACGTTGACTGATGAGTGTACCGTGTTCAAAGATTTGGAGGTGAGCACGCAACACTACGCTTCCCCACACCATAACGCCTTGACCATCAAAACAATCACACTAGACAATGTTCCTGTCTGCATTCAATGTTTCCACCTCTCGCCATATGAGGGTACATGCAGCACTGTCGAACCTGATAGTTTAAAAGGTCCAGGTGGTATAGTGTGGGGATGCATACTGTAGCATGAGTACTTCCAAATCTTTGAACACGGCACTGTCACTGGTCAGTATTGTTCTCACTGTACACCTTTTTCTGTGGTGCAGACTGAACTACTTTCCTTTTTTATGGATGACAATGCGCGACCGCTCGAACTGCGCTGTTGTAGGGGCTCTCGGAACGGGAGGATATTCGGCGAACGAACTCGTCTGCCAGTTCCATCCAACTTACATCGATGGGAGACATAAGGAACGGGATGACATGAATCGTCGTAATCTCTATGTAATTACTCTCTTTGAATAAGAGTGTCAGTCCTGTACGTCTCATTGAGTATTTCTTTCAGTTGCCTTCTGTACTGTACTGTATTGTACTATGCTGTAGCAGTTGTTTCTCTTTTGAGAGTGAAAACATGATCCACGTACGGTGAACTCTTTTTATTACGTATGCGATTGCGTAATTTTAACATTTGCTCATTTTGAAGCATGTATCTTAAGTTTCGTCGCTGGTACATTTATTATAATGTCGCTAGTACATGTATAATAATGTAAAATGAAGCTGGAGGCTTGAAAATGACCAAAGATTGAAATTGACAAATCGGATATATGATTTTAAAAAATTCGGGTTATTAAGACCCTGTTTCCAGTCTCAAAGCACATCGAGGCTGTGAACCTCCACAAAAATTAAATTTAAGAAAGTTCTTTCTATGCTTAGTCCAAGTTTCATCGATGTGCGTTACTTGTCAATGACATAATGCGAAAGTTGCTTTCGTCCTTAAGTTTTTTACACGAGTGTAATTTTTTCTCAGCATGTAATGCAAATTGCCGCTGTAGAAATCCACACGAGGTACAGAATTCATGCACAGAGAATATCCGTTGTTCATGATATGAGAGGTCTAGCGCTTCAGGGGCTAAAGTGATGTCGCGGAGTCTTTCTTACAGTGCAGAGTACTCAAAAGAATAAGTTCACTGCGTCTCATGATTTTTTATACAAAAACAGCAAGTCCTTACTTGCATACGCTCAATAAAATTCTTGAAAACGTTCATATGTTCGTCACAACAGTAAATTACGTAACATAAAATACAGAAGCTTTTCTTTGAAAAATTTCGGGTTTAAAAATTTACCAAATAATTGGGAGCACTAGTACGAGAATAGGAAGTCTTCTGTTCTGGGTGCAAGTTTTCCCAAGATGCCGTTAACAAAGAAAAGTGTCAGATGTGCATCAGAACATGTGCAGAAAGCTTTCTTTGATAAAAGGTCTTTCCTGATAAACTGCTACGGAAATGAAGAAGAAATCCGAAAGTGTCCGTCAGGGGTAGAGCACTGTATACTAATGAAGGTGGTCGATCGGAAACCTGAAGAAGAATAAAAAGGAAGCATTTCAAACATGGCGACGGCAAAGAATGTTAAAAAATCAAGTAATTATATGAAGTACAAAGTGAGATGGTACTGATCAGAAATCTACCCTCAATGCTGATCAGAAGAGGGGACAGATTAGTGGAACATGTGCTATGGTATACAGAGATAAGCAAGTTATTGTCAGGAGGAACGGCAAAGAGGGGCAAAGACTAGAAGATGCAAAACATATTACAGAACATACTGGATCTAATAGCTAAGTACGAATGAAAACCTAAACTCCATCCGAACAGGTCACTGAAAGCCCAACGGCACCGGCCGACCGCCGCGTCGCTGGATGTGGATATGAAGGGGGGTCAGCACATCGCTCTTCCAGCCGTTGTCATTTTTCGTGACCGGTGTCGCTACTTCTCAGTCAAGTTGCTCCTCAATTGGCCTCACAAGGGCTGAATGCATCCCGCCTGCCAACAGCACACGCCATACCTAGATGACCAACCATCCAAGTGCTACTGTGTGCAGGACCGAGGCTTGAACTCGGGACCTTTGCCTTTCGCGGTCATATGCTATACCAACTGAGCTACCCAAGCACGACTCACGACCCGTCCTCACAGCTTCACTTTCGCCATTACCTCGTCTCCTACCTTCCAAACTTCGCAGAAACTCTCCAGCATACCTTGCAGAACTAGTACTCCTAGAAGAAAGGACATTGCGGAGACGTGGCTTAGCCCCAGCCTAGGGGATGTTTCCAGAATGAGATTTTCATTCTGCAGCAGAGTGAGCGCTGATATGAAAGTTCCTGGCGGATTAAAACTGTGTGCCGGACCGAGACTCAAACTCGGGACCTTTGCCTTTCACGGGCTAGTGCTCTACCAACTGAGCTACCCAAGCACGACTCGCGACCAGTTCTCACAGCTTTACGTCCGCCAGTACCTCGTCTCCTACCATCCAAACTTCGCAGAAGCTCTCCAGCACACGTTGCAGAACTAGCACTCCTGAAAGAAAGGATATTACGGAGACATGGCTTAGCCACAGCCTAGGGGATGTTTCCAGAATGAGATTTTCACTCTGCAGCGGAGCGTGCGCTGATATGAAACTTCCTGGCAGATTAAAACTGTGTGCCGGTCCGGCCACCCAAGACGTTACTCTTCTTTACTGTTATTTCATCCCCCTCGACCCACGCGTTTGGCCTGCCAAATTTACAGTGTCCTACTTTTCAGCCCAAGGCTTTTACAATACAAACAAGAGGCATGAAAACAAGAAATTAAAGATACGAAGTTAAAAATCCCTTAAAATCCATGAGAAGGTAGTGGTATAGTGGTATTTACACAAAAATACAGTTTTCTTTGTTTTAAATTAAAGTACTAACAAGTAAAGGTAAAAAGAAAAAAATGAGGTGTTTCACACAGAATGAAAAATCATGGCGACGTTCATTAAAAGAAGCACTGCACTTTCACTAAAAGGCTGAAATACGCCTGGTCCATTCGGTAGGAAAGGAGGAGAGAAAGTTAGATATTGGGGTGAGTTATGACAAGACTGAAGGAGAAGAGTAGACTGGTGAGTGGGAAGAGCCATGGTATGAAGAGGGGATGGGATGGGTAGAGGTTGGTAGGGAAGAGGGTGGCAAGATGAAGATCAGGTATGGAATGGGATGGGTTGGAAATCATATTTGCTAGAACGGATTAATGTTGGGGTGGATCCCGTTGGCTGGGAAAGGGAATCGGTTGAAGTTGGATTGGATAGGTGTAGGAATAGTGAGATGTGTTTGAATGGGGGCCAATGGGGAGGGAGGAGGAGCAATACATTGGGGTTACTGGAATCTAGTTGGCGGATAGCGTAGGATGTGCAGAGGTTGTCGATGTCGGTGAGGAATGATGGAAATTTGATGAGATGGTAGGAATTTCAACGGAAAGCATGGTGGCGTGTATAATATTTATGGATTTGGTGGGACTAATAGAAGTTAGGTGTAGCGGATATCCACGCATCATTTACGTATTAGAGGATGAGTCGGATCAAGGTTTTGTAGGTGTGGAGTATAGTGGAGGCGTGCAAGCCTAAGGTCAGCAAGACAGTACACATAGTAATTTTAATCTGTTGTGGTCTTTCTGTTGAATGGTTATTAGATGACGTTTCCAAGCTAGTTGGCGATGTAGCGCTAGCCGCAGATATTTTAGTGTGTCATTCAATGGAATAACACGGTTATAGATGGTGATGTGCACTGAAGCGCCAAAGAAACTGTTATAGATAGGCATGCGTATTCAAATACAGATAGATATAAACAGGCAGAGTGTGGCGCTTCCGTCGGCAGCGCCTGTATAGGACAACAAGTGTCTGGCGCAGTTGTTAAATCGGTTACTGCTGTTGCAATGGCAGGTTATCAAGATTTAAGTGTGTTGGAACTTGGTGTTTTGGTCGGCACACGAGCGATGGGACACAGCATTTCCGAGGTAGCGATGAAGTGGGGACTTTCCGGTACGCCCATTTCAATAGTGTACTGCGAACATCAGGAATCCGATAAAACATCACTTTTGCGCCGTAACTGCGGCCGGATAAAGATCCTGCAAGAACATGACCAACGACGACTGAAGAGAATCGTTGAACGTGACGGATGTCCAGCAATTCCGCAAATTGATGCAGACTTCAATGCCGGGCCATCAACAAGTGCCAGCGTGCGAAACATTCAACGAAACATCATCTATATGGGCTTTCGGAGCAGAAGACCCACTCGTGTACCGTTGACGACTGCACGACACAAAGTTTTAATCGTCGCCTGGACCCGTCGCCACAGACATAGAACTGTTGACTACTGGAAATATATTGCCTGGTCGGACGAGCCTCGTTTCAAATTGTATCGAGTGGATATGGAGACAACCTCATGAATCTATGGTCCCTGCATGTCAGCAGGGGACTGTTTTAGCTGTTGAAGACTCGGTAATGATGTGGGGCGTGTGCAGTTGCAGTGATGTGGTATCCGTGATACGTTTAGATACGACTCTGACAGGTGACACCTACGTAAGCACTCTGTCTGATCACCTGCATCCATTCATGTCCGTTGTGCATTCCGACGGACTTGGGCAATTCCAGCAGTACAATGCGACACCCTACAAGTCCAGAATTGCTACAGAGTGGTTCCACGAACATTGTTCTGAGCTTAAACACCTCTGCTGGCCATAACACTCCCCAGATCCTGGCGTCTCGTCTCAGTGCGGCTTGTTTATTCCATACACCGCCACATTAACTCAGCTGTCAGCCCGAGAAGATTTTATCATTGAGATTCGCCGAGAAAGCCTGCATTCTCAGACATGCACAGCATATTTAAGACAAATTTGAGGGACGTCGTTACGTAGTGATCCAAAAGTTAGTTCCTGACTGAATGAGCGGTTACGTAAATAGTGGGAGATACTAAAACTGAACTAATCAGTAGTAAAAAAAACTGTGATTCGTAAAAGCATTTTATTTAATTCCATTGGCTGTGATTCCATAGTGAAAAATTATAATTATTACACCACAAAACACACTTTTACTTGTGTTTCAATTGTTCTTATTTTACGCGACTTAGATTTAGGGCCACAAATCCCCTTTACATTTTTACGCTGTTTCGAAGACGTTATTCGTGTTTTCTATTATACTGTGAAATACAAAATTGTCAACCATCACACAAAATTAATTGTCAGTCCTTCACACATAGAGTATTTGAACACACAGCAAAGAAATTAAATGGGGATACATTATTGATATAATATCAGACACTATGGTGAAGATGGGATCTTGTGCTACAAAAGGGTGCTGTTTATTACACAACAGTCAGTCAGGGTTATTTAGTCATTCTCACAGTAACAGAGGATGGAACTTTTAGTTCAAATTGTGTTACTGAACACAACATATAGAGATGGAGAGACGGATCAGGTTTTCCTTTTATTATTACACAAATGGTTCTTGTTGATGTGTTAACGAACTGTAGAAATTTCATTATGTATATCTACATCTATATCTACATCTACATATACAGGGTGGTCCATTGATCGTGACCGGGCCAAATATCTCACGAAATAAGCGTCAAACGAAAAAACCACAAAGAACGAAACTTGTCTAGCTTGAAAGGGGAAACCAGATATCACTGTGGGTGGCCCACTAGATGGCGCTGCCATAGATCAAACGGATATCAATTGCGTTCTTGTAAATAGGAACCCCCATTTTTATTACATATTCGTGTAGTACGTAAGGAAATATAGTTGGTCCACTTTTTTCGCTTTGTGATAGATGGCGATGTAATAGTCACAAACATATGGCCCCCATCTTAGACGAACAGTTGGTAACAGGTAGGTTTTTTAAATTAAGATAAAGAACGTAGGTACGTTTGAACATTTTATTTTGATTGTTCCAATGTACCTTTGAGAACGCATGCAGTTACAGCGTGATTACCTGCAAATACCGCACTAATGCAATAAATGCCCAAAATGATGTCCATCTGCCTCAATGCATTTGGCAATACGTGTAACGTCATTCCTCTCAACAACGAGTTGTTCGCCTTCCGTAATGTTCACACCTTCATTGACAATGCGCTGACGCATGTTGTCAGGCGTTGTCGGTGGATCACGATAGCAAATATCCTTCAACTGTCCCCACAGAAAGAAATCCGGGGACGTCAGATCCGGGGAACGTGCAGGACATGGTATGGTGCATCGACGACCAATCCACCTGTCATGCTATTCAATACCGCTTCAACCGCACGCGAGCTATGTGCCGGGAATCCATCATGTTGGAAGTACATCGCCTTTCTGTCACGCAGTGAAACATCTTGTAGTAACATCGGTAGAACATTACGTAGCAAATCAGCATATATTGCACCATTTAGATTGTCATCGACAAAATGGGCTCCAATTGTCCTACCTCCATAATGCCGCACCATACATTAACCCGTCCAGGTTGCTGATGTTCCACTTGTCGCTGCCATCGTGGATTTTCCGTTACCCAATAGTGCATATTATGCCGGTTTACGTTACCGCTGTTGGCGAATGACGCTTCGTCGCTAAATAGAACGCGTGCACAAAATCTGTCTTCGACCCTTAATTTCTCTTGTGCCCAGTGGCAGTACTGTAAACGACGTTCAAAGTCGTCGCCATGCAAATCCTGGTGCATAGAAATATGGTACGGGTGCAATCGATGTTGATGTAGCATTCTCAACACCGACGTTTTTGAGATTCCCGATTTTTGCGGAATTTGTCTGCTACTAATGTGCGGATTAGCCGCGACAGCAGCTAAAACACCTACTTGGGCATCATCATTTGTTGCAGGTCGTGGTTGACGTTTCACATGTGGCTGAACACATCCTGTTTCCTTAAATAACTTAACAATCCGGCGAACGGTCCGGACACTTGGATGATGTCGTCCAGGATCGAACTTTTCCGCAATTGATAAACGGTCCATTTTAACACGGGTAACGTATCACGAAGCAAATAGCGTCCGCACTGGCGGAATGTTACGTGATACCACGTACTTATACGTATGTGACTATTACAGCGCCAACTATCACAAAGCGAAAAAAGTGGTACAACTAAAACATTCGTATTTCTTTACCTACTACACGAATATATAATAAAAATGGGGGTTCCTATTTTAAAAAACGCAGTTGCTATCCGTTTATCCTATGGCAGCGCCATCTAGCGGGCGAACCATAGGGCCATCCGGTTTCCCCCATCAAGCTAGACGAGTTTCATTATTTGTAGTTTTTCCGTTTGATGCTTATTTCGTGAGGTATTTGGCCCGGCCACTACCAATGGGCCACCCTGTATACTGCGTAAGCCACCGTAAGGTGCGTGGGGGAGAGTACCCTATACCACTACTAGTCATTTCCTTTCCTATTTCAGTAACAAATAGAGCGAGGGAACAACTACTATATATGCCTCGGTATGAACCCTAATTTCTCATATCTTATCTTCGTGGTCCTTAAGCGCAATGTCTGTTGGAGGGAATACATTCGTTTGGCAGTAAGCGTCAAATATGGGTTCTCTAAATTTCCTCAATACCCTTTCTCGAAAAGATGTCGCCTTCTTGCCAGTGAGTCCTATTTGAGTTCACGAAGCATCTCCGTAACATTTACGTGTTGTTCGAACGTACCGGTAATAACTCTAGCACGTCGCCTCTGAATTGCTTCGAGGTATTCCTTCAGTCCGTGCTGGTACGTGTAATGTCCCCACAGAAAATACCCTCTACCACGCTCCAATTAATCATTGTCAATCAAACCATCCACATTCATTCACTTTGGAAAAGTATCTGACCTGATTTTCTCGTAACATATGCGGCGACAGCTAGACGACGCCAAAGTATTTTCTAGCGCGTTTATTCCTTGAAATAACAGAGATGCATATATGCATTCTCCATGGTTGTTGGAGGGGTAACTAGGACAGCTTCTGGACGGTTTGTTTGAATAGAAAGAGAGTGTAAACGGAAAATAATTAAGACGTGGAATCACCGGAGATCTGAACATGTAATGGAGATGGATTTAATACACAATTTCCTTCATAAATAAGGTTTGTGACTTTTTGTTCCGGAGTGAACGGACGAATGAGTTTTTTTTTTGAACCATTTGATGATCACGTTGGCCCTGTAATTAGTGGGGAAGTTTCAGCTGTGTCGAAGAGAGCCTGCAATCACTGAGTCTGTGTTAAATCGTCCAAAAAGACTTCGTACACATCTGGAATTCGCCATCTTTCGTAAAAGGGACAAATTGTCCACACGATTGATTCTCCCGACTGAATACAGTGTTTAACAGTAATATTAAATGTAAAGATCATTTACAGCAAGCCAGCCGCTGATTACCAAGACGAAGGACTCCGCCAAAGACCCTATTTGGCTGATTTCACGTAATGAAATATTATAATAAAAACTGTACATAGATAAAGGATAGAAAGAGAGAGAGGGTGAAAGGGTCTTAAAGACAACAGATACACGTCTATACAGACAAGACATTACACAAAGTTAGCGGCTAGCTGCATTCATCATCTATTCATAGAGGAAGAGGAGACAACTTATTATTATAATGTTAAAATGGCCAATCCGTGATAGGACACGTTTTTGGACGTTGCTAAAATAATTTTGTTCTCTGTTTCATGTCAACTACGATGAGCTAACCTAACTGACGCTTGGAAAAGAGAGGAAAGACTCGCAGGTGATATAATTGGATCTACAAATAAAACCGAAAGACAGCACGCTGGGCGTAGAGAAAAGGCCAGATCAATCCTTTTATTATTATAACTTGGTAGTATAGTTGACGTATACGCTTTTTTGTTTGGTGCCATTTGATTTTTGAACATTGATTAACTCTGTTCATGTTAGATGTATTTTCATTGACCTGTCCCAGTTGCATCTATCTGTATATGTACATTACGAAGGTAGACACAGAAGTACTTCTGTGTGAACAGAGTTATATATAGTGACAGCAGAGCATTTATATGGTTTTAACTAGGGCAATGTTTAGGATGAGTCAAGCAGAGCAAAGTAGCACGCAACAGCCTTCACCTGTTAGCACTGATAATAGTGATGCAGTAAGAAGTGTTGTAGGACAGATGGCTGCAGATAGCGCAATAGAACGCCCTGTAGACACGGCTGGAGGTGTAACAGCATGTACACAGCAGGGATTAGATCCATTGGTAATTATCATGAGACAGATGCAGATGATAACCGAGAGCATGAATACTTTGAAAACCGATATTAACGCGAAATTAGCCTCAGTTACTGAAGGGCAAAATGATTTGAATACGAAATTAGCCTCAGTTACTGAAGGGCAGGAAAATCTGAAAACCGATATTAAAGCACAATTAGTAACAGTCACTCAAACTCAAGAAGAAATGAAATTAGTCCAGACTGAGATTAAGCAGCAGTTACAAGACAGTATTTTCGAATTAGAGCAGCGGACAGAGGCGAAGACTAAGGAACTCAAAGATCAGGCCGAAGAGACGGAACGAAAGTTAACTGCGCAGATAGAATTGGTGAAAGCAGAATGTGAGGAATCTACTCACCGCGTACGTGTCGAAATGAAGGAGTATGTGGCTATTAAGATAGATACTGTACGGGAACAAGTGGAAATGGTTCCGCAATTAATACAAAAGGAAGACGCCATGTCATGTGCAATTGCGCAACTTCCCGAATTGGCACGTACACGGACTAACCTAAAGGAAAGCGTTGAACAACTGACAGAGCGTCAAGACGTTATAGACCACCAAATTAACGTACTAACGGGTAATTATCCGAAATCACATTAGAAAACAAAAGGCTAATGTGTGAAAACGTTGAGCAAAATGTTAAGGCAGCATTCCAGAGTTTATCTGGCAAACAGGAAGAGAATTTGTTTGCGAAAGGACTTGAGAAGGTGCGACACCAGTTAGGTGCTGATTTGGAGCATTGGAAACAAACGATAGAAGAGTCGATGCGCGCTTCACAACAAAGCTCAGAACAAATGAATACAGGGCAGCAGCAGAAGTTGGCAGCGACTACAGAGCCAGTTACTGCCCATTCGCACACAATACCGACTTGTGTAAGTAATTCAAACATTAAATTGCCACAAGCGGGCTGTTCGCGTGAATTCTTATCTAACGGAGATTACGAAAGCCTTTGCCATGCCGAAGAAAAAATGATAAAGCATAGGCAATTCCAGATTTTTAACCCTGACAAAAGGGGGGTCCATCCAATTGTTTTTATTCGAAGTTTCAGAGGAGTGCTACCCAGAAATTGGTCGGAGTGGCAGAAGATCAGTTTTGTTACAGGATATATACAAGGTTCGGGGGCAATCTGGGCCTCGGACATGACCTCTGTTTGCTCGACATATGACGATTTTGAGAAGGCGTTTTTAGCAAAGTTCTGGTCAGAAGGGGTACAGGAACGCCTAAGGCAGGAGGTGCTCTACCCAGAGCCTTTCTCCTTTTCGAAAGGAAGCCTTAGAAAGTATTTCGAAAAATATATAAATAAAACGAGATACTGGGACAGACCTATGCCTTTGCCAGACATAATAAACATACTTAAGGCAAGACTACCAACTAGCATCCGGAATCAATTGATTTACGGCAACGACAAAGACTTGGAGTCGTTCCTCACGACGTTAGACCATATAGATATTATCGAAGAGAACAACCAGAAAGCCCGTAATAACAGATTCCAATATAGGGAGATAGAACCTCCGCCAAACGGTAGGCAAGGTGGAAGTATGTGTTATAACAATGGCGATCAATCGACACTTAGAAGGAATGAACAGAGATCGATAAGTAATGGAGAAACCCCTAAAAATCTCAATAGTAATCCCGGCAATGGTCTTGCGAGGAGCTATTCAAGGAACAACAGGAACGGGAAAAGATACAATCCCGTGTGGGGGAACGAAAGAAATTTCAGACCCCAAGCCTGGAATAATAACGATAATAGGAAGTGGAATCAACCGGGAGGAATGAATTCAAATAGCCAACATCAGTGGGGACGGACATCTACGAATCAACCGGTAATTACCGAAGTGACGGATGATGTCAACCAGCAGACAAATCAAAATACAACAAACTTGTAAGGACCCACTCGTGCCCCGGAGGAGCGGTCAACAATTGGTTGAGGGGCAACAGGATATGTGTACCCATGTTAACGTATAATGATGGACGATTACTGGCAGATGAACTGACCGAGGACTTAGAACCACAAGATGAGGATAAGGAACAGGTGGCAGTAGCCGAAGTGCAAGTCATTATGGAGACCGTACCTATAGTGGCGGTTTTAGACACAGCTGCAACCACAAATGTTATTTCGGAGGCACTATTCAACAGGATCAGAAATATAAGACGAGTACCAATTTTTCCAGTTCAAAATTGCAGAATAATAGGCTCCGTTGGGGCTCGATCGGCTAATGTAAAGGTGCAGTCACTACTTGGTGTGGAAGTCGGAAATGTAGCAATATTAAGCACATTCCTTGTTGTGAAAAATTTGGTGGTAGATTGCATTATCGGAGTCGACAGCCTACGTCAATACGGATGCAGAATAGATTTTAAAACAGGAAAAATTGGGTTGAATGTTAATAAACAAGATGTTGAGTTGGAGTTGTTGAGAAAAAAAAGCCTTACGAGAAAATATAATTGTGGGATCAGTGTGGAAGTAATCAGGATGGCCCAAAATTCTAAAGAGCACGTAATTAATGAGTTCCAAGTCAAAGAATATTTCGGTCAATTAGTGTTTGAAAAGTTAAATGAATCCGACTGCATTATCGAAGATCAGAAGAAGCAGCTCAATGAATTATTATTCACGTATGAAAACGTTTTTGATGAAAGACCAGGAGTTATTAAGGGATACATATGCCATCTCTACGTTAAGCCGCACGAAACGTATTGTAGAACTTTCTATCCTGTTCCCTGGAGGTTAAAGGCTCAAGTTCAAAAGAAAATAGATCGCATGTTGAAATGGGGTTTGATGGAACCCTCTACAAGCCCATACTGCTCCCCATTGTTAGTCGTGCCAAAAGCAAATGGGACTGTTAGACTGGTACTCGATGCCAGAGAAATAAATAAAATCATAATTCCAGTGAGAACACATCCGGAAAACATAGACGAACTTATACAACGGTTCCAGGATGTTCAATATTTGACGAGCATTGATTTGCGGAGTTCTTATTGGCAAGTCAAGCTGGATGAGTCATCAAGGAAGTATACGGCTTCCATTTATTCTGGAAGAAGTTACCAATTTACTGTAGTTCCTTTCGGACTCAACATTAGTGCCGGAATCTTTATAGCAGCTCTAGATTATGCCCAGAACTCAGAAGCAGGATAACAGCGTTTGTTGATGATTTGCTTATGGCATCGAAAACTTGGGAGGAGCGTATTACCTTACTGAACCGAGTGTTAGACGTGTTCAAAACCATGGGAATAACTGCTAACCTACAGAAATTCCATTTTGCAGTAAACAGAATCAAGTTCCTGGGGCATATAATTGACGCAAAGGGAATTTTACCAACCAAGGAGAAGCTAATTGCGATTATTAAGTTTCCAACACCCAGAAATAGGAGGCAATTAAAAGGGTTTATGGGTCTTGCCTCATTTTTTAGAAGATTCATAACAAATCGGGCGATGAACGCAGCAGCTCTAAATAATCTGTTGAAGAAGGATGTGCCCTGGCTCTGGACATTAGAATGTCAAGAAGCATTCGAAGAGATAAAGAAGCAATTAGTAAATGCACCGCTTTTGTACCATCCAGACATGCAAGAAGAATTTTACTTGTCAACAGATTCTTCGAATGTGGATATTGGAGCCGGCCGAAGTGGCCGTGCGGTTAAAGGCGCTGCAGTCTGGAACCGCAGGACCGCTACGGTCGCAGGTTCGAATCCTGCCTCGGGCATGGATGTTTGTGATGTCCTTAGGTTAGTTAGGTTTAACTAGTTCTAAGTTCTAGTGGACTAATGACCTCAGCAGTTGAGTCTCATAGTGCTCAGAGCCATTTTTTGTGGGTATTGGAGCGTGCTTTTTCCATGTACGCAAGATAAATGGACAGCTCACCTTCTGTCCTATTGCGTTTGCTAGTCGTATTTAGTCCAACTGTGAACGAACTTACACGACGACAGAATTAGAGGCTCTTGCGGTCATCTGGGGATTTAAAAAATTTCATTATTATCTATATGGGCCAAAGACTATCGTATATTGCGATCATCAATCAGTAACGTTTTTACAAACGTGTAAACTGTTACACCCCAGACTGGCTAGATGGACTCTCGCTCTGCAACAATACCAATTCAAGATCGTGCATGTCTCAGGACAGCAAAACATTATTGCTGACGCTCTATCAAGGTCACCACAGGGTTTGACCAAAGACATTGAAGTAAATAATAACTCAGAATTCCCTGTATTGCTGCTGCAGGAAAATCCATATAAGATGTACTACGTCAATTTGTGTGCGCATATGGCACAGTTACAGAAAAGAGATGCTAACTGGGGAAGTGTCATTCAAAGGTTACAACAGCAACCTTCGGATCAGATGGCAAATTATTACATGCTGGTAAATGGCGTATTATTTTTCCGCTGTGGAAGGCCAAACAAAGTCCGTTGGTGTGTTTGTATACCTGAGGCGAAAATAGAGAAACTCGTATGGTTCACCCATTTAAGCTGGGGACATTTCGGTGCGAAAAAATGTGCAAACAAGATAAGTGTGTACTGTTATTTTCCCAGCATAAAGCGCAGAGTGCATGAGGTCTTGAAGAAATGCATAATCTGTTAAAGAGCAAAGCCGGATTCAAAAGGGAGTAAGCACCCATTATGCTCTATATTAGTCCGAGAACCAAAAGAATTAATTTCGTGCGATCTGTGTTGACCGTTACCTACTTCAAGAGGAGGTGTTAGATATGTGTTGGCATTTCTCGATGTGTGTACGAAATACGTAAAGCTATACCCGATAAAGGCGGCTACAGCCAAAGTAATTGTATTAAGATTGACAAGGGATTATCTTCCACATGTTGGTATACGTAAGGCGATAATAACAGACAATGCTAAGATATTCACGGGACTCCGATGGAAACAGGCTTTGTCTCAAGTCGGTGTGAAACACGTAATAACATCATTTTACCACCCACAAGGCAATTTGGTTGAGAGAATTTTTAGAGAGTTCAATCGATTTATGAGGACCTATTGCCATAATAAGCAGACTGCGTGGGCAAATTATGTGGAAGAATTTAAGCAGATATACAACAACATGCCCCACTCCTCCACTGGATATACACCTCATGAATTGATGTTCGAGGCAAAAGAAGAAAACTTCTGGACTGAACATATGCCCAAAACTCAGGAAACTGAGATGCCTTGGGAAGAAAAAATAAGGCAAGCCATCATAAATATGACACAAAAGGCTGATCAGAGAAAACAACAATATGACAAATTAAAAAAAAGGGTACAGGCATACCACGTCGGAGAGAAGGTATTAGTCAAAAGACATACCAAATCATCCTTAATAAAGAAGAGTATAAAGAAATGGGAGTTATTATATACTGGCCCATACATCACTCTACAAATTCCGAACCCTGGGGTTTATCTGTCAGCATACCCGGGATCTAACAAACTTAAAGGGTTATTTTCCCATAACGACTTGAAAAAATTTAATGAAGATTAGAAGATAGGGAGAAATGGTGTTGCGAGTGACAGAGATGAACGCTTGAAAAAAAAAAAAAGAAAGAAAGAAAGTAAACTGTGTGTGTTGAGTGTCAGAAAACTTTAAAGTGAAATAATTAATCAGTGACACAGATTGTAGAAATAGTGACTAACTATTACTATCGAGTGCTGCAAAGAAGACAGTGGAGATTGGCTTCACCTGTGTTTGGGCATATATGGAACTTTAGCATTGCTAATGTCATCAAGATTTATAAAGGATCTGAATGACCTTCAAGAAGAAAGAAATGTTTTCCGAAAATGACGCTGCATAATCAAAAGAGGTTCCCAGTGAATGTTCATATATAATTTCAAGTGCACGCTTAGATGTGTAAACGTGTGAAGTGATGCGTTTAGGCATTGAATCATGAGTGACGGTTAACGCCGCAAGGATAATTTCCCGCGCAAAACAATTGACGCCGGCGCGAGAGTTAGAATCGATATAGACGAGACAGATATGCTTTGTAAGAGACTCGCATCAAACGCGAGGGGAAACTGATTGATGTGAACTTCAAAAAAGTGTCATAATTAGACGTTAAGAGTTCTTGATTTATTGTTGAATGTCAAAAGAAACTAAGATTCATAGAATTAGTAGTTATTTAATGGGTCTTGTTCACTTTGGAATTTTGTTTGAAAATCCATTTCCATACATGTGCATGTACGAATGCCGGATGAATCAGAGAATAAATGAAAGAAGAGAATCCACATTCCTCACTACTAATAACTTTTCCATTACAGCAATCAAGCGGAGAAAAATATGTATTTAGGATAAAATTTTTATGAGTATAGATAAACGATATGACTTTTCAAGGAAATAACGGATTATGTCTTTGTATAAAATGAACCACACTTTCCATTATTCGATGATTTGAATCCAAAATCTACTGCAAGTTGCATGAATCCTTTAAATTACGAAGAACAAATCATTGACAGAAAATGTGTCAGAATTTTTGGACTTACAAGCACAAATGGTGATGCGAAGTCCAAAAGAAAATTCAAACTAGAGTAATTATTATGATGTTTCCGGCAACAGCATTAGTCAATGGATAAATGGAAACTTTAAGTCAATGGCTAAATTCTTTGCAGTACATCGTAAGAAAAAGGATGCATGAAGCAATAGGGATTTTGTTTTCAAAAAGTAGAATCTTGGATGGTGGAACCTAACCAGTTCTTTTACAGGAAGAGTTTCCCTTTCGGTCATTGCTAATTCTTTTGGAATGAATGTTGCATGTGAAATCTGGTATCACTGTTCCTTCTACTCTTCCCATTGTGGGCCGCGTAGAAGACCGACTACAAATGTGAACGTCGAGGACATGCAAGATCCGGGGGAGTTTCAGCATCGCAAGATATTGTCCTGGAAACAAGATTGTAAAAAAAAAGAAACTCGAGTTATTTATTGTAATTTTTTTTTCTAGAGGCACAAATCACTCTTCTCCAAATCGTTATATAAATCGATACCTATCTTTCTCTTAGAGATCAATTTCAAAATTATTTTTTCTCTTCTGTAGGCTTTTCTATCTTCAATGTACCGTAGGCTGGGGGTCTAGGCTTAAGTGGTTTTCCAAGATCTCCCTGCTTAAGAAAGTTCCCGAATGGGTAGACCCTGATAACAGTCTCATGAAAGATCATCTTCCTTGGTTCTGCACAGCAAACATAACACCTTGACGCACGTAAAAGCAATACAGCCGCGGTACCTGTCTCTTCATTTCTTTTGTTTCCAGTGTTTATTTCTTCGTCTGTCTTAAACATAATTATTTCTTTTTCAGTCGGAGGACTGACACTCATCACTTCCGGGTTACCCACACTAATAGATAGCTCGCGAAGTGTGTTCGGTAAATCAAAATTAGGCTCACAAACTTCGCTCGCTGCGAGGGGCATTGTAATGTCCCCACAGAAAATACCCTCTACCACGCTCCAATTAATCATTGTCAATCAAACCATCCACATTCATTCACTTTGGAAAAGTATCTGACCTGATTTTCTCGTAACATATGCGGCGACAGCTAGACGACGTCAAAGTATTTTCTAGCGCGTTTATTCCTTGAAATAACAGAGATGCATATATGCATTCTCCATGGTTGTTGGAAGGGTAACTAGGTGAGCTTCTGGACGGTTTGTTTGAATAGAAAGAGAGTGTAAACGGAAAATAATTAAGACGTGGAATCACCGGAGATCTGGACATGTAATGGAGATGGATTTAATACACAATTTCTTTCACAAATAAGGTTTGTGACTTTTTGTTCCGGAGTGAATGAACGAATGAGTTTTTTTTTGGAAGCATATGATGATCACGTTGGCCCTGTAATTAGAGGGGAAGTTTCAGCTGTGTCGAAGAGAGCCTGCAATCACTGAGTCTGTGTTAAATCGTCCAAAAAGGCTTCGTACACATCTGGAATTCGCCATCTTTCGTAAAAGGGACAAATTGTCCACACGATTGATTCTCCCGACTGAATACAGTGTTTAACAGTAATATTAAATGTAAAGATCTTTTACAGCAAGCCAGCCGCTGATTACCAAGACGAAGGACTCCGCCAAAGACCCTATTTGGCTGATTTCACGTAATGAAATATTATAATAAAAACTGTACATAGATAAAGGATAGAAAGAGAGAGAGGGTGAAAGGGTCTTAAAGACAACAGATACACGTCTATACAGACAAGACATTACACAAAGTTAGCGGCTAGCTGCATTCATCATCTATTCATAGAGGAAGAGGAGACAACTTATTATTATAATGTTAAATACGGATCCCAAACACTTGAGCAGTAGTCAAGAATACGTCGCACAACCGTCCCCTATGTGGTCTCCTTTACAGGTGATCTACTATTTCCTCAAATTCTCCCAATAAACCGATGTCGACCATTATTCTTCCCTGCCAAAGATCTCACAATTTAAGCTGGTGATCAGTTTGTTCTTTATTGTGAAATCGGTTTGGGTTCAAGACCTTTATGCAGCATGTATTGTACACTCGCGACGGACACAAGAAAATTTGAAGTACAGCTGTGGTAATATTAATTATTTTTATTTCCAGACAAAAATGAAATGAAGTTAGACAAATATTGTATTTATAAATAAATTTCAGTCATGCAGAGATAGATGCACGGAATTTCAGTTGCAGATAGCTATTCGAAGAATACCGAATATAAAGCGACAAACGATCACCAGCAAAAGTTAGCCTGAAACATCGATGATCCGTATATTCTGTAGATTTAAGTCGAGTCAGTCGATTCTAGTGACTAGTGTTAACTTCGGAACAAGACACCATTAAAATTTTAAGCATGTTTTTTGCTTTTCAGTTTGAGATTCTCATTCAAAATTCCATATGAAACACGACAGATCTGTGGCGATATATCACATAATGCGAAGAACAGGATGACCCGTTGTTTTCGACTTCTAGAATTTATGACAGTCTTTGATTGCACTTTTTTTTTAAATTTTATAACTGGTTTCGATCTATATGATCATCGTCGGTAAAAAACTTTACTTATTTCCAGTGACGTCGTTCCTGCTGTCTTCTTCATGTACGTACAGCATTAAAGTAAGTATGATACTTTAACTATGCTTAGTATAGATTTTGCGTGCGTACGAAACCAGCATGAATAGTTCCTCATACACTTTTCAGTGGAGTAACGAATGTTTGGGCCCATCTGAGTTCAATGAGACTCACAAGAAATACTTCTCTAAGAAGAAGATCGCAACGTTTAATAAATGAGGGATTCAGCAACATTCGAAGTGTGGTAGTCTACATCTACCCTTAGAATTTTTATTTGCTGCAGTCAGGCATGTGTTTCTCTGTCTCAAACTGGTACAAATCGTCATGAACTCCAGCAGGAATTACTTGCACTTAAAAGCTCAGGCGTGACAGGGTGGTGATATTATCATGAGTAAATACAGCCTTCTGCAGAAGCACTATGCGTAATGAGTATTGCAATCAGATACGTTGGGCGTCCTTGTGAGTGAACTGTTGTAGTAACTGCACCCACTGTTCACTTTAAAGTATAAAAGCACGTGTGACATTCTTACAAAGGAAATGTTGAAGTCTTCAAAATTTGCATCATTATTTCTGCGAGCAAGAAGGAAAGTGTAATATTCTCCGTTTCTTACAAAAAAGTCTCTCTCGTTTCAGCGGAACGATTTAAAAGAGCATTTACATTAACCAAGATTAAAGGGGATTGGTGATGCCGATTTCGCTGACCAAGAGGCTACGTCAAGTTTCCGATGGGGAAATTTGCGAGTTGATTAACGAGCTAAGGTCCAAGCCAGCCTTACCACTCTTTTAATTTGAAAGAGTTTAACTCTGCTCGAGGAAAAATCCTTTAAGAACTCTGGCGTTCAGACGGAGAGAAACGGATGAAACGATTCAAGGTACGTAAAAATATTCAGTTCCACGCTATTTCAGAAGTCAAAAACAGTAGCTGTGTAGTAAATACTGAAAGCTCCCTAGAAACACAATATTTTACTATTTTATGCTTGAATTTTCCATCTAAGACGTTAATTACTACATATAGCTCTGACGCTTGTCAGAGGAGGATTAGAATTGCTCGAACCGTCAACAACAGGGTCGTTAGAGACGTCTCACACGCTGAGAATGGACAAGAAAATTGCAGTGCCCTTTTCCTTGGAACCATCCTGGAATTAGCTTTAACTGAATCTGAGAAAACAAGAAACTATAAATAGTTTGCCCGTACTACACTGTCCAACGGCGTTAATGTGATCGATCACCTGACAAAAGCCTGAATAGCGACATTTTGCAGCGCGTACCGCAACGAGGCGTATAGGAAAACGGTTCCGGCAGTTACCGACAGGGATTTGGAACCATGCCGGCCACAGTGCCGGTGCAAGCTGCACTAGGTTTCTTGGTGCAGGATCCATGACTCGAACTACCCGATCGCGGTGGTCCCAGAGATTCTCGACTGGGTTTATATCCGGGGAGTTTGATGGCCAGGGAAGTACTGTAAACTTATAATGGTGCTCTTCGAACCTCCCACGTAAACTGCGATTTGATGGACGCTTTGCATTGTCCTGGTGGAAGAAGTCATAGTGCGTGGAAAAACAAACTGCATGTAGTGGTTGGTCATAGTCCCAAGGATAGATTCATAGTTGCGTCGATCCAATGTACCTTCCAGAACGACGAGATGAAGCAGAGTATGCTTGTTGCAGTGTGTATGCTTTCAGACGTTTTACGCCGTACACCTCAGCGGCCATATGTCCGATGAAGTATAAAAGGTTTCATCCCGAAAGGCAACCTGTCGCCACTCTCTGGATGTCCGGTAGCATTAATGGAGTGCTGATTCCAGCCTTCGCCACCCATCATCAACACTCAGCACGGATGCATGAACCAGGAGCCTGCTGCTGACGCCTTTACGCAGCAATCTTCGCTGAACGGTAGTTGGGGAGACACTGTTGGTAGTCCCATGCTTCATCTTGGCCGTCAGATGCTCAACAGCCACATGTCTATTCGCCCGTATAAATCTCCATCGTTCATCCCTGTCATTTCTGGCCCGTGCTGCACTACAGGTGGCTCGGCGCCGGTTTTGGATAACTCTGTTTTGCCATCCACGATATATTTTAACCCCGGCGGCAAACGAACGATTTACAAACCTAGCCATTTCGGAAATGCTTCCATCTTTGGCCCGAAATGGAATGATCATAGCCTTTTGGACGTCACATAAATCGTACCACATTCGCATTACTACAACAACTTACCCCCACTCCCTCACCCCGGACACCCTTTATATACCGTCCACTGCCAGTGCTGCCACCTTGACATCTGTGACTTGACGTCGAACACAGGCGATGCTCACGTCAATGTAACTTGACGAGTAGTACATTAGTCTACAGGCATATAAGCTAATGCCAATCTGTTATGTCGTTTATTGTGCATCCTATGCATCCTATATACACTCCTGGAAATGGAAAAAAGAACACATTGACACCGGTGTGTCAGACCCACCATACTTGCTCCGGACACTGCGAGAGGGCTGTACGAGCAATGATCACACGCACGGCACAGCGGACACACCAGGAACCGCGGTGTTGGCCGTCGAATGGCGCTAGCTGCGCAGCATTTGTGCACCGCCGCCGTCAGTGTCAGCCAGTTTGCCGTGGCATACGGAGCTCCATCGCAGTCTTTAACACTGGTAGCATGCCGCGACAGCGTGGACGTGAACCGTATGTGCAGTTGACGGACTTTGAGCGAGGGCGTATAGTGGGCATGCGGGAGGCCGGGTGGACGTACCGCCGAATTGCTCAACACGTGGGGCGTGAGGTCTCCACAGTACATCGATGTTGTCGCCAGTGGTCGGCGGAAGGTGCACGTGCCCGTCGACCTGGGACCGGACCGCAGCGACGCACGGATGCACGCCAAGACCGTAGGATCCTACGCAGTGCCGTAGGGGACCGCACCGCCACTTCCCAGCAAATTAGGGACACTGTTGCTCCTGGGGTATCGGCGGGGACCATTCGCAACCGTCTCCATGAAGCTGGGCTACGGTCCCACACACCGTTAGTCCGTCTTCCGCTCACGCCCCAACATCGTGCAGCCCGCCTCCAGTGGTGTCGCGACAGGCGTGAATGGAGGGACGAATGGAGACGTGTCGTCTTCAGCGATGAGAGTCGCTTCTGCCTTGGTGCCAATGATGGTCGTATGCGTGTTTGGCGCCGTGCAGGTGAGCGCCACAATCAGGACTGCATACGACCGAGGCACACAGGGCCAACACCCGGCATCATGGCGCGGGGAGCGATCTCCTACACTGGCCGTACACCACTGGTGATCCTCGAGGGGACACTGAATAGTGCACGGTACATCCAAACCGTCATCGAACCCATCGTTCTACCATTCCTAGACCGGCAAGGGAACTTGCTGTTCCAACAGGACAATGCACGTCCGCATGTATCCCGTGCCACCCAACGTGCTCTAGAAGGTGTAAGTCAACTACCCTGGCCAGCAAGATCTCCGGATCTGTCCCCCATTGAGCATGTTTGGGACTGGATGAAGCGTCATCTCACGCGATCTGCACGTCCAGCACGAACGCTGGTCCAACTGAGGCGCCAGGTGGAAATGGCATGGCAAGCCGTTCCACAGGACTACATCCAGCATCTCTACGATCGTCTCCATGGGAGAATAGCAGCCTGCATTGCTGCGAAAGGTGGATATACACTGTACTAGTGCCGACATTGTGCATGCTCTGTTGCCTGTGTCTATGTGCCTGTGGTTCTGTCAGTGTGATCATGTGATGTATCTGACCCCAGGAATGTATCAATAAAGTTTCCTCTTCCTGGGACAATGAATTCACGGTGTTCTTATTTCAATTTCCAGGAGTGTATGTGTGTACCAGGTGCTGCATTATTCTACATCTACATACATACTTCGCATGCCACTTTGGACGGTACCCATTGTACCAGAATTACTGATTTTTTTCTTATTCCATTCGCGTCCTGAGCTCCTCTATATATACTCAGTCTCTCTTGTGTATTTCTCGTGATCCTTGCACAAGACGTGCGTTTGTGGCAGCATAATGGTCAAAAACAGTTTCCCTAAATTTACTCCTCACGGTTTTTAAGACAACTGTGCATTCCTCAAATGGATTCCCGTTGAAGATCTGCAAGTATTTCCATTATACTTTCATCTGTGTTATACCGACCCACAACGCTTCTAGCTGAACGTTTCTGAATTAGCTCGACGTCTGTTGTGATTGATACGACGTAACGACTCCAAACACTACAACCACAATCTACAGTTTGTCACACTGTAGTTCCGTATGTTATTTCCCTTAAACCTGTTCCGCACTTACCAAAGTAACCGGAACACTAACGGCCACAAGGCAGAAAATTCCGCTGGTGCAACTTCATTTGTAGTGAAACAATATAGTTAATTCCGCCGCTCGGCGGCTCGATTTCACCACTACAAACACACCGTGTTGCTCCAGATAAAGCTCCCTGACGGCGAACCACCGAAATGAACGACACAATATGAACGGACGTGGCATGGGTACTTAACACACCACTCAGCTTTAACGTCCTGGGTCGGTGAGCCACGAAGCTCGTTGCGATTGGACAGCTCCACACACGCTCCGACACTGCGCAGGGACCGCCAGCGAACCTAGCCGACTGCAGCGCACGGAGATATCCTCCCTGATCCGCACCAATCGATTGACTGCCCTCAGAATGCCGACAACATCTAAAATAGTCGCCGGCCGCGGTGCCCGTGCGGTTCTAGGCGCTGCAGTCCGGAACCGCGGGACTGCTACGGTCGCAGGTTCGAATCCTGCCTCGGGCATGGATGTGTGTGATGTCCTTACGTAAGTTAGGTTTAAGTAGTTCTAAGTTCTAGGGGACTGATGACCTAAGATGTTAAGTCCCATAGTGCTCAGAGCCATTTGAACCATTTTTAAAATAGTCGTCAGTGGAAATAACGCCAACTACACACACAACCTGACAAACACTGGCGCGAAGACCGGAACGATACCCAACAGTAACTAAGCGAAGACCGGAACGATACCCAACAGTAACTAAGCATGCACGAAGACCAATCGGGAGTCGATGCACACACACACACACACACACACCCGACTCATGAACGATCGTTGGTCCGGTAGGACGACGGACCGACGATCCACCAAGACATGCATGGCGGCAACGGTCGGGCGAGCCATGTCGACGCAGACCTCTCAGCTCCAACCCAACTGCACTAGTGCCGCTTTGCAACTCCCCGACTGGCAGGTCCAGACTGCACTCCAGACGCGTTGCTACTGACTGGCAGCCCGAACTCGCGACCCGAACTGGCTTACGACAGACAACGACCGGGAAGTAATAGCAGTCGAGCAAAGATACTACGAGAGGGGATATATCGATACGCGCTGGCAGCGCCTCTCACGGTCAGGCCATGCAGCAACTCAGTGACACCAGTAATTTAAATTATCGTAGTGAGGTAGAAGTACGTTAAAAACAGGGTGTAAAATACATGATGGCGGGAATACGAGCCACGCACGGCTCACAGTTCTGTATGTTATTTCACTTAAAAATTTACCGCACTTACCCATAACCCTTCCACCAAATGTAAGTCATCCGCTCGAATTCTCAGTTGTTGATTTTACGTTGTCGTCCCATTTAATATGTTTTTTCTTAATATCTGTATGACTAAATGGATAAAACGCCACCTGATATCAACTGAGGGTTGCCTCTCTGCCGCCTTCCAGGGGCAAAAACGTTTCATTTTCGGTACTTCATATAATTATTGCCTAAGATTAAAAAAATTTGTACATTAAGAGGTATAATCTTACATTAAAGTTTTAATACAACACGTCTAATACTTGACTTATTATACATTGTGTATATGTCTTGTAGACCTCCAATAAACTTTCTTCTTAATTTTAAACCATTTCGAAACATCTTCTCGCTGATGTCTCACATATTAACGATATAAGTGCGACATATACTATATTGTCTCTGTTTACCCAGCAAAATTCTTCTTCTACTATATATATTAGCATCTTCTTTTAAGCAATATCCGCATATAAGTCTAAAGGTACCTGCAAAATTATTTCATTGTTCGACACATAGTTCAGGAAATAGTACGTCATAAACACTGACATGCGTGAAAACCTACATTTCCTTAAAACGGAGCTCCAGTTACTCAGTGCATGGTCATCAGAATGCAATAATCAGAGCACTTTGCGCCTTCCACCAGATCTTAAGCGTTTCTTTCTTTCACATTTTTCTAAACTTTTACTCTGTTCAAACACCAATAAAATAATGAAAAGAAAACAGTTTATCAGCTCTTAAATCTTTATAACGTAATCACATTTCAAACTGTTTTATATGTGGGTTGGTTGGTTGGTTTGGGGAAGGAGACCAGACAGCGTGGTCATCGGTCTCTTATATGTGGGAGTTTGATTCTTTGAAGAGAGGGGAAGGAGGAGTTCCCCGTTACCTCGGAATACTTATACGATGGCAAGTGCTGTAGATATTCACCAGTAATTTTGTAATCAGATACTACAAAGTTATTTCTCGTTTTTATATGCATTGTCTTACATTTATCGACATTTGAAGAAAGCTACCATTCAAAACCCGAATGGAAGTACTGTTCCACTCTTTGTGGGACACTTTCCGTTACACAACTCAACTGTCAGCGCACAATTTTATAATGCTGCTGATCCTATCTGGTACAGATTTTATATAGAATAAAGCATCACGTCGTATTACGGTTCCTCGAGACGCACTACTTTCGTTTCTGTGGAACATTCGCTGGCCAGTATAACGCTTTAGGTCCTTTTACCAAATATGCCTCGAGCAACTGTTGTGAATATAGCTAGCTTTGTTTTACATGACTGATCTTTGTTTTCTGAATCTGAGCTGATTCACTGTGTGAAGCCTGGTTACCTCCAGGAGCGTCATAATTTTTGTACTTAGGTTGTGCTCTAGTACCCTGCGACGTACTGCCGTTAGCGGTGATTGTCTATATGTTCTTGCATCCGATCTAGGATATTTATTTAGAGTGAAAGTTGTCGGTCTAGCTGTTCGTGGCGGTTTCCGCAGGAAGTTTTCGGCATTACTTCGCAAGGATGCTTGCCCTTACCGCCAATGACGTACCCACGGTTTACCCGTTCGATTGTGGGCTGGTTAAATTCACGACCTAATGCTGCCGTATGATCCGGGTATCTTAGTGCTATCAAGTTCTGCGACCGAGATGTCAGAAACGGATGGTCGTTAGAAACGCTGGAAGGGAGAAAGCAGCGTTTACGGTCCCATCAACCACAAGGTTTTTATAGACTGAGTTCGGATTGCTGAGGGATATCTAGCGTCCTATTTTCAAGGGTACAATCCGATCATTTAACATAAGATGCTCACGGGAACGGCACAGACCTTAATCTGGATGGCCGAATGGGCATGTGAATCGCTGTCTTCCTGAATGTAAATCCAATGTTTGACCACTGCGACGCCTCACTCGGTAACAACTTATAGCATGAGTAGTTAGACGAATTGCATTAAATTAGAAGGTGTGCCGCGGATCTAATCAGAAAATTATTTCCTCGAGAGCCGGCCGTTGTGGCCGAGCGGTTCTAGGCGCTTTATTCCGGATCCACGTGGCTGCTACTGTCGCAGGTTCGAATCCTGCCTCGGGCGTGGATGTGTGTGATGCTTTGGGTTAGTTAGGTTTAAGTAGTTCTAAGTCTTACACCCGGCCCATAACGCAAACCCTCACACACTATCACAGATCCTGTTCTGGAATGCAGACTCGATCCACAGCAAAAGGGCAGAATTTGCCGCGTTCATGGAGCGCAAGAGAATCCTTGTCGCGCTACTGAGCGAGACTAAGCTTAAACCGCACAAACAATTAAACTTTCCTGGCTACTGCGTATATCGTACTGACCGACCGGCCGACGCCGTGGCAGGTGGAACTGCAATCGTCATACACAAAGACATTGAGCACACAAACGTAGAGCTCCCTGAACTGGAAAAAATCGAGGCTACGGCCGTCGGAGTCAAGTTCGACGGAGCCTACACCACACTGATATCGGTATACAACAGCCCTGTAGGCATTTCAACACGCGATATCAGCACATTACTCAACATTTCACCGCGAGTAATAGTCGCTGGAGATCTGAACGCAAAACACCCAGAATGGAATTCACGCATACGAAATCCCAACGGCAAAAAACTGTACGAACATTCACTAGGCAGAAACTACATTATACTAGCGCCGACTGAACCGACGCACATTCCCTATCAGAGGGGACACAGGCCAGACGTGATAGACATGGCCCTCATCAAGGGCATTACATCGACACTCAACGTTTCCGTTGAAAACGATCTGCCCTCAAACCACCAACCTGTAATGCTATACATTGAGGAAACACTGCAGCACATGAAACAACGCAAGATGTTGGACTACGCGCGTGCGAATTGGACATTGTTCAAGGAAACGCTCGATAGCCACATCCCACCAATACACAAAACTAATGAAACAGCACAAATTGACGAGGTAGTAGAAGCCCTCACTAACGCCGTTCAGGACGCAATGGCAGGCACCATACCTGATCGCACCTCACAACAACACAGCGCGGCCCTGTCCCAGGAAATCCTGGGCCTAATCTCAATGAGGAACCGCCTCAGGAGACAATGGCAGCGTACCAGGCGTCAGTACTTCAAACGGCACATTAACAGGCTACAGGGCATCATACACGATAAAATACAAACACATAGAACACAACAGTGGAACCAAAAACTCGAAGGGCTGGACACCGCACGACCTGGCGTATGACAACAAGCCCGACACCAGGGAGGAAATATACACCCCAACGCTTCAAGGGCCTGACGGACCTGCATACTCAGCGGAAGAGAAAGAAGAACTAATGGCCCGCACACTCGCAGCGTCATTCACACCGAACCTGGTACCATGAGATCCAGTGTTCACACTTGCTACTGACCAAGAGGTTACACGCATTCTAGCCCAACCATCGCGCGACGACATTCGACATGGTAGCACAGCCGAAGTCTCCTGGGCTATAATGCATTCCGCTGCTAGGAAAGCCCCTGGTCATGATGGCATTCAAAACCGTGTCCTCCAGGAGTTCACGGATAAAGCAACTGAGTACCTAACACACATAATGAATGCCATACTAAAACACCAACACTTCCCCGCCTTTTGGAAGACGGCCAAGCTCCTGATGTTCAGGAAGCCGGGGAAAGACCATAGCCTCCCACAAAATTACCGACCCATCAGCCTTCTGAGCTCGCTCAGTAAGATTGTTGAGAAGGTGATTCTCAAACGCATCACTAGGCACTGCATAACAAATGACATCCTGAGACCGGAGCAGTTCGGCTTCAGGAATCACCACTCCACAACACACCAACACTTACGGGTCGTTGAACATATAACACATGGCTTCAACATAAACAAAGCTACAGGGGCAGTGTTCCTGGACATCGAAAAGGCTTTCGACTGTCTATGGCACAACGGCCTCATTCGCAAACTCAGCGACGCGGGATTCCCCGACGGGCTGGTGCGTCTAATATACCTCACAGACAGGAGTTTCAACACTGACGTGCAGGGAAAACAATCGAAACGACACGGTATACACGCGGGAGTATCCCAGGGAAGCATCCTAGGGCCCCTTCTGTTTAACCTCTACATAAACGATCTCCCAACCACACACAACACAACGATGGCAACCTATGCGGATGACACAGCCATCCTAGCGCAAGATTGGAAACCATCAAACATTACGTCACGCCTACAGACTGCGCTCAGAGTGGCTGAGCCTTGGTTGGAGAAATGGCGTGTTGGAGTAAACGTCGACAAGTGCGAAGCCGTTCTGTTCACTAGAAGACCGAAGCAACTGCGCAAACACCGATGTTCCACACCAATAACTCTACATGCACGCCCAATACGCTTCCGCGAGAAAGTCTAATACCTCGGTGTCTGGCTGGACCGGAAATTAATCTGGGGGAACCACATACAAGACATGACCAACCGAGCTAGCACGAGGCTCAAACAGCTTTACCCTATGCTCAACAGGCGTAGCACACTGAACAGAAGGGTGTCGAGGTCTATGTACATGACACTTATCCGACCCCTGATGACGTACGCAGCTCCATTCTGGGGATACGCTGCGCCTACACGCCTGCGCCGTCTGCAGCTCATAAAAAACAAAGAACTCAAAATCATAAGCAATGCTCCACGATACACACGCATCGCGGACCTTCACCGGGAATACCGACCTGAGACTCTCACGGAGGAAATCCACAAACTCACCTCAAGACTATTCAGAAACTCCAGACATTCGCAGAACCCGTTTATTCTGAATCTGGGGAACTACGACCACAACCATAGATGGAAACATAAAAGACCAAAAGACATACTTGTAAGGACCTAACATCTATGGCCAAGCGTACGCAAACATAACGGTACAGGCGAGCCCCTGTTAATCAGACCCCATTACTGGATATCCAGCTGGAATACACTGCCGAATAAGTGGCACCACGCAGGGAAGCCGTACACTACACTGCATGCAGACAAGCTCCACACATCCCCCACACAGTGAGATGATCTATGGCCGATCTCCCACTACTGTATAACGATCGTGATTGTTCCAGGAATGTAGCGGCTGCAGCAACAGGGATACATCGCCATCGCTTGCCACGGTAATGATGCATGATACCCATACTGACAAATCCAACCTTGCATGAACTATCGCAGCTAGTAAGCCACTACTGCTCTTACTACCCTCCCCACTGTCGCAGAGGTTTTTTCTCCCACGGCGCGAGCCATGGCACTTTTTTCCCTCTGCTCTTCAAATCGCTACCCTCACTCGCGTTTCGTCCACTATCTATCACCTGATGGACCGTGTTAATGCGTAGTCTTACCCAGACAAACGGATAACATCCCAGCCCAGCATCCTGTGATCCACTTACTAGGTAACTAACATGTTTACGGAGGTGACAGTAGAACATTTGGTTTGGTCACCACGTTGGTGCGGGCGTGGAGGAGCCCCATCTCTTCTAAGTCTAGGGGACCTCAGATATTAAATCCCATAGTGCTTAGAGTCATTTGACCCATTTCTTCGAGAGAGCCTTAAAGCTTTAACAGGCGTCCGTGTAATCGGATATTTCCTAGTCTCTCATCATACGTCCTCTTGTTCGGTGCCTCTATTATTATATTATTATCTGTGATTAGTTGCTATTTGATACCAACACCACTTTCTTCCTCTGTCTATTGACCTGTTTTTTTTTCGATAGATTCTTACCGTTTTACAGATTATTATTGTTTCGAGAATATTAAAGTGAAGTTAAGTACACTCCTGGAAATGGAAAAAAGAACACATTGACACCGGTGTGTCAGACCCACCATACTTGCTCCGGACACTGAGAGAGGGCTGTACAAGCAATGATCACACGCACGGCACAGCGGACACACCAGGAACCGCGGTGTTGGCCGTCGAATGGCGCTAGCTGCGCAGCATTTGTGCACCACCGCCGTCAGTGTCAGCCAGTTTGCCGTGGCATACGGAGCTCCATCGCAGTCTTTAACACTGGTAGCATGCCGCGACAGCGTGGACGTGAACCGTATGTGCAGTTGACGGACTTTGAGCGAGGGCGTATAGTGGGCATGCGGGAGGCCGGGTGGACGTACCGCCGAATTGCTCAACACGTGGGGCGTGAGGTCTCCACAGTACATCGATGTTGTCGCCAGTGGTCGGCGGAAGGTGCACGTGCCCGTCGACCTGGGACCGGACCGCAGCGACGCACGGATGCACGCCAAGACCGTAGGATCCTACGCAGTGCCGTAGGGGACCGCACCGCCACTTCCCAGCAAATTAGGGACACTGTTGCTCCTGGGGTATCGGCGAGGACCATTCGCAACCGTCTCGATGAAGCTGGGCTACGGTCCCGCACACCGTTAGGCCGTCTTCCGCTCACGCCCCAACATCGTGCAGCCCGCCTCCAGTGGTGTCGCGACAGGCGTGAATGGAGGGACGAATGGAGACGTGTCGTCTTCAGCGATGAGAGTCGCTTCTGCCTTGGTGCCAATGATGGTCGTATTCGTGTTTGGCGCCGTGCAGGTGAGCGCCACAATCAGGACTGCATACGACCGAGGCACACAGGGCCAACACCCGGCATCATGGTGTGGGGAGCGATCGCCTACACTGGCCGTACACCACTGGTGATCGCCGAGGGGACACTGAATAGTGCACGGTACATCCAAACCGTCATCGAACCCATCGTTCTACCATTCCTAGACCGGCAAGGGAACTTGCTGTTCCAACAGGACAATGCACGTCCGCATGTATCCCGTGCCACCCAACGTGCTCTAGAAGGTGTAAGTCAACTACCCTGGCCAGCAAGATCTCCGGATCTGTCCCCCATTGAGCATGTTTGGGACTGGATGAAGCGTCGTCTCACGCGGTCTGCACGTCCAGCACGAACGCTGGTCCAACTGAGGCGCCAGGTGGAAATGGCATGGCAAGCCGTTCCACAGGACTACATCCAGCATCTCTACGATCGTCTCCATGGGAGAATAGCAGCCTGCATAGCTGCGAAAGGTGGATATACACTGTACTAGTGCCGACATTGTGCATGCTCTGTTGCCTGTGTTTATGTGCCTGTGGTTCTGTCAGTGTGATCATGTGATGTATCTGACCCCAGGAATGTGTCAATAAAGTTTCCCCTTCCTGGGACAATGAATTCACGGTGTTCTTATTTCAATTTCCAGGAGTGTAGTATGCAAACTGTCAAGCTACAATATCACACAGTTTGTATTTTTCAGTAACTAGTCTACTCGATTTTCCTCTGCTCTGCAAGTGATGCATCATGAAGAGCAATTATTTTAAGTCTCCTTAAAACACACATATGGGATGGACCAGGTAGTCAAGGTTGTCACTATCGAGTGGCGTATGCTTTTCCAAACCGACCAAAATTTCCATCATGTGTATTATCATTAGAAATTTATTGAGAACATTAATATAATTTGTAGAAATGGTAACCAACCGGACGACCTAAGGACTGAGTTCCTATATAGAAAGCGATAGGTCGGCGTCGACTAGTAATACTGGGTAAGCTATTCCAGATCTATCGAACGTCTTCTCCAAAAACATCTGTACTCTTTTACAGTAATCAGTCTACCAATGTGTCACTTTACAAATAATACTCCTGTTTCCTTAAAAGAATTTGTTAATTTTCATGCAATGTTTCGTATATTTCTTGAACATTTTGATCGCGTTATTAGGCACTTTCCGAAGTCCACCAGTAATATAACTCGCAAGCGCATTACCAGTCAGGATCCATGGGGCACATGACAAGTAAACTGGTTGGTTTGCGGTTCCCTTTCTCGGAACTGATATGGAATTCGAAAAGTATATTCATATAAAACGTAACATAATCTTTGTGTTTTCGTGCATGAGAATTAACTGGAAACATGAGAGGCGATGAAAGTTGGTGGTACACTGTGGGCAACATCTGTGGAAAAGCATCAGTAATTCCGACAAGATTTTCTTCCATTACATTTCATCAAAGGGCGTTAATTATTATGTCAGTCTTCTATTCAAAGGAAAAAACTTAAATCTATCTATAGCACCGAATAATGAATAAATCATTTACGTTATGCAAGAAAATATATACATTATATAAATTTTAAAAAAATACAAAATTAGTTACAAACAATACTTTTCCTTCCAAAAACTAGAATAATAATATCGTTGAAAGAACAACTCAGGAAGTACCACCCACTCTTTATAATTCGAACCTCGATAAATCAAATACATCAATAAATCAAACTAGTTTTCCGGTACCTTGAAAAATCCTCTACAGTTTGAAAAAGTCCTACGTATTTTGGTGTACTCGAACAAATGGAAGAGATTAGTATGACAGTCCGACCGCAAACACTGTGTATTTAAGTGGGTAACTTAAACTCCACAATTTGAATTATTTAGTAATTGTGTAGTCATGCATATTTCCGTGACACTCCTTCATTAACTGAACATGAGGTAATGCGGTACATAAGCACTGCAAAAATGACATACAATGAATCAGTTATTTGATTCTCACATGAAACAAACTGATCACTGAGGACGAGGATTATAGAGTGGAAGAAGAAGACTCCCAGAAGCTAAACTGATCGCGCGCGGTTGGGTCCGAAACTCGTTAAACTTCGGTAACACGAGAAATCAATCAGATCTAAAAGCCGTAAATTCAACTAAATACCTAGGTATTACAATTACGAACAACATAGATTGGAAGGAACACACATAAAAAGTTGTGGGGAAGCCTAACCAAAGATTGCAATTGCCAGGACACTTAGAAAATGTAACAGACCTACTAAGGAGACTGCCTACACTACGCTTGTCTGTCCTCTTTTAGAATACTGCTGCGTGGTATGGGATCCTTACCGGATAGGACTGACGGAGTACATCGAAAAAGTTCAAAGAAAGGCAGCAGGTTTTGTATTACCGCCGAATATGGGAGTGACTGAAATGATACAGGTTTTGGGTTGGACATCATTGAAATAAAGGCGTTTTTCGTTACGACTGAATCTTCTCACGAAATTCCAATCACCAACTTTCTCCTCCGAATGCGAAAATATTTTGTTGACACCGACCTACAGAGGGAGAAACGATAACCACGATAATAGAAAGGAAATCAGAGCTCGTACGGAAAGATGTAGGTGTTCATTCTTTCCGCGCGCTATACGAGGTTGGAATAATATGGAATTGTGAAGGTGGTTCGATGAACCCTGTGCCAGACACATAAACGTCATTTGCAGGGTATCCATGCAGATGTAGATGTAGATATAGAGACGACATCGTCCTCCAACCATCTCCCCACTCCATCCCTGCAAATAGTGCACGCAGGCGGTTGCTGTGAGGCATACGTCGCCTCAGGGTACTTACAGTGAATCATTTATACGTAGTAGGCGTCGGCTGGGCTGGTACTGTTTAAATGCGATCAAACACTATGAGGCTGGTCTTCTCTATTTTGTGTCTCATGATAGCGATTTAGAGTTCGAAAGGTTCTGTCGTGTACACCAATTTGGAGAGCGATGTCCTGTAATGGAAACCCTTCTTGATGTAAAGTGACAATGCGCCCACTTCCCTACTTGAAACGACCCTTCGAGATGTGTTGATTGACTGAAAAGTATATGCGCAGTGGAGAGACAGTGTTTCATCTCATTTTGATTGTCTAAAGAATATCGAAAAACAGATTAGAGAGATTAGATTTATGCTAAAATCTACAAGCTGTGAATTTTCCGTGGTGGGAGTGTTGAGACACGGGACATTCAGCCTCGTGACGCCAACTACGAAGCGAATTGAATGAGAAGTAGCGGATCCAATGTCTGCGAAACTGACATCGTTGTGCTATACCCATGCTGTTCCTCCGTATCCCTCCGAGAGAACACATATGCCAGAGGACGGCACAATAGCAGGGCGATACCAAATGGCGCTTCAGGGATAATATGGTGAGCTGCTTGTATTGCAAAATACAGCTGAAAAGATTTCATCATTAAGTTTAAAAAAGTTGTCTATAATCTCCTAAACTGTTAGTATATCCTCTTTTCCTAAGTTTCTACCTGCGTCAGATCCAGAGTCCACTGTACTCAAATTTTGGCAATTTTATTTTATTTCACTTTACGGCTGGATGTCTTTCCTGTCGCCTCAGTCGTGAGTTACTTACAAGCGGAAAGCCCATTTCTGCGAATTGTGTGAATTTCGTTCTGTGTGTATCGTGCTTAAGCCGTTGGTGTAAAGTGTTTTCTGAAGCGGAAAGTGGGGACCAGTACAGTATTTCGCTGAACGAGCGTGGGAAACCATATAAAAACCATACTCGGACTGGCCTATCTACCAGCCGCTCTCATCAATTAGTTGTGCGGATTCGATCCGTGTTGGGAGTGTTTTCTTCAAATAGTTCAAATGGCTCTCAGCACTATGGGACTTAACATCTGAGGTCATCAGTCCCCTAGACTCAGAACTACTTAAACAAAACAAACGTAAGGACATCACACACATCCATGCCCGAGGCAGGAATCGAACCTGCGACCGTAGCAGCAGCGCGGTTCCGGACTGAAGCGCCTAGAACCGCTCGACCACAACGGCCGGCGTGTTTTCTTCTCTTGCAAGCTTGCGCCTTGTGCGTTATGCTCTAGGGACAGGCGAAACTGTTAGTATATCACACACTTTCTTTTCTGCACTTAAAATCTCTCGCAGTGTCATTAGAACGCTTATTGACGATGACCACGCAAGACTAGTGTTCCTATAGGAAGTTGTAGCAGTAGGAATGTGAAGTTAAAACTGAACGAAAATCGAAGATCGTTGAAGCCTGATTCTACTTGCGATTTTAGAGCGTTATGGTTAACAAGTTTTATGTAGTTGATTAAATGCCCATAACACATATATCACTCTGGTATGAGATGACAAAAGATACTAGGAGCATCAAATACAAGGATGCCATCATGATAAACACATAAAACTGACAATTATTATCGAGGTTCTACTTTGTTTCTAAGTGGTATTGTAGAGGAAGACGCTTGGTTTAGTATATGCTTAGTTACACAGTTGCCGACTACTTGGGCTTGGCGCCCTCCCCACCAAATGTCGAGACTGTAGCAAGCGAGACGAGTACCACCCCTGAGAATGGCGCGCGTCCCTCCCGTTACAGGCCATGAGCGCTCGGAACGACCACGGGGCAGTTGGCAGGCCTGATTGACTGCCGCTGATCCGGCCGTTAGATGCGCGCTGGGGAACCCCCTAGTACGCAATAGCACCGTCCGGCCTTTTATCGTGGCCTGGCGTGGCCGGCGCCGACCCGTCGGAATGGCCAGGGTTTGTTTCTCGAACGCCGTAAGCGCTTTAACTGCTGCAAACACGCGTTAAGCTGGAGATAGCACCAGCGGCGTAGAGCAAACATGCCACTGCCTGTAATTGTATCTCGCGAACAATGTGCAACATACGTAAAACACCAGCGATAGGTCTGTTTGCTTTCTGTTTTTTTTTTCCTGAATTTACACATTTACAAGAGAAAAGGCAACGCTATCTGAAATTCCATGAAAAGAAATTCCGTATGAACCTCAATCACAAAGAATCATCCAAAACCAGTTGTTATTCATTTCTTCTAGAATTTCGTCTTCTAGTAACATTTCAATATGGGATCCTGTAGCAGTTATGGTCTACACATGGCTGTACCACATTAACTACTTCAGTCACTAAATTACTTCCTATTTCCACTGCACTGTCAGACATCAGAAAATTTTATTTCTTCTATAATTCTACAAGGTGACCTGCGGGATATAGTCTACTACATTTCCACTTAGCCACCGCACTAAAATACAGATGAGCTGGCACTATCGCTTCTAATCTGGCCCACACAGTATGCCCATTTCAGGACAGAAACCCGGCCAGTGCAGATGCGTATTGAAACAGTGTAGAAGTTCAGTCGTGTGTAGAGCGTTGCGCAACTTGAAAGAGATTGCCATTTCTGTGTTCCTGACTGAAGGACAATATCTAGCTAGATACAACAATGACTTCAAATGCGTTCTCTAATCATTGATGAAGCACAATGGACCTGAAGTGACAGAATGCTGGAAAGTATCCAAATAGTTCGTGATGCTCTGCAATGAATCACACAGTGTTGAATCTGCCATTATTCTAAAACATTACTAATCCTTCGAGTGTCTTTGCAGATGACTGTGAAATTAGTATCTAATGATCATTACAAACTGCAAGTGCCTAAACAGTTGTGAGCTAGGAGATATGATCATTAGACCCAATGTCTTCATATTATAGAACGGAATAGACTAGAATGACTCATTTCTAACAAATCTTGTGGTGTCCGATGAGGTAAACTTTCATCAGACTGAGTTTGTCGTTTAACGAATCGTGTAATATTACTGAGACACAAACCCGCAGATCATTGATGAAAGGGCGTGCGGTAGCACGAACGACGTCATATGGTGTGTTGTTGGACAGTTCATTGGAATCACCCGGCCATATTTGTTTACGATACCAATGGACGGCCTATGAGTGTAAATGCGGCCATAACTAATAATTGGTCCACTCCAAATCTGCAAGGACACAACCGTTCAGCATAATAGGACTACAGCTCATACCGTCTGTAATTCAATGGTTATGTCGAGTCATCACTTTTCAATCAGGTTAATCGCACGACCCGATGATATCCAGTGGACAGCGAGTTCTTCTGATCCTCCAAGCTCTGATTTTTTTCCGTGTAGTCATCTCAACAACAGAGTAGTTCCAAGTCGACTCCAAAATGCTGATGATCAGCAAGCCACAAGACGGGGAGAAATAGAGGCCATTTCTCCAGAAATGTTGCAAAACGAAATCAGAATGTCCCGCAAAGTCTTCAGCAGTGCATCGCCAATGATGGAAGCCATGTGTGTGATCCACTTTTTAAGAAATAAACGTCTTTGACATTGATACATGGGTCAGTAGACCTTGCTTCAGTGGTTATCTTACTTTGAAATCTGGCGCTAAATTGAAGCTCTGATTGACAGGGGAACTGTGTCGTGTCTGGTTTTCGAAGATCGAGAGCGATGGTGCTGAGGAGAATGAGACTGGAGAGCTAGTACTTTCTGCTGGAGAGAAGAGGTGGAGTTGCCCTACAGCTAGCTGTACACCGTGGTCTGTATGTTGCGTGCTGTGTGGACTGGCGGTCGTACGTGCCGGTGTTATTTTCTCCCTGGCTGAACGAAGTATGCAGTGTCTCAGTGCCTGCACTCGGCCCGGGTTAGCTTGCCTTAGTTCCAAGCGTGGATAGCGCTTTCGCCAAATGTAGTTGCTGTTTGCTTCCTGTTGAAGGCACCACTCCAGATACAGTTCGGGGAACAAATTATTGCCCACTGTGTGTCGAACGCGGTCAGCTTTGGCTGGGGCTTTAAGTGTGGCTAATGTACACTCCTGGAAATGGAAAAAAGAACACATTGACACCGGTGTGTCAGACCCACCATACTTGCTCCGGACACTGAGAGAGGGCTGTACAAGCAATGATCACACGCACGGCACAGCGGACACACCAGGAACCGCGGTGTTGGCCGTCGAATGGCGCTAGCTGCGCAGCATTTGTGCACCACCGCCGTCAGTGTCAGCCAGTTTGCCGTGGCATACGGAGCTCCATCGCAGTCTTTAACACTGGTAGCATGCCGCGACAGCGTGGACGTGAACCGTATGTGCAGTTGACGGACTTTGAGCGAGGGCGTATAGTGGGCATGCGGGAGGCCGGGTGGACGTACCGCCGAATTGCTCAACACGTGGGGCGTGAGGTCTCCACAGTACATCGATGTTGTCGCCAGTGGTCGGCGGAAGGTGCACGTGCCCGTCGACCTGGGACCGGACCGCAGCGACGCACGGATGCACGCCAAGACCGTAGGATCCTACGCAGTGCCGTAGGGGACCGCACCGCCACTTCCCAGCAAATTAGGGACACTGTTGCTCCTGGGGTATCGGCGAGGACCATTCGCAACCGTCTTCATGAAGCTGGGCTACGGTCCCGCACACCGTTAGGCCGTCTTCCGCTCACGCCCCAACATCGTGCAGCCCGCCTCCAGTGGTGTCGCGACAGGCGTGAATGGAGGGACGAATGGAGACGTGTCGTCTTCAGCGATGAGAGTCGCTTCTGCCTTGGTGCCAATGATGGTCGTATGCGTGTTTGGCGCCGTGCAGGTGAGCGCCACAATCAGGACTGCATACGACCGAGGCACACAGGGCCAACACCCGGCATCATGGCGTGGGGAGCGATCTCCTACACTGGCCGTACACCACTGGTGATCGTCGAGGGGACACTGAATAGTGCACGGTACATCCAAACCGTCATCGAACCCATCGTTCTACCATTCCTAGACCGGCAAGGGAACTTGCTGTTCCAACAGGACAATGCACGTCCGCATGTATCCCGTGCCACCCAACGTGCTCTAGAAGGTGTAAGTCAACTACCCTGGCCAGCAAGATCTCCGGATCTGTCCCCCATTGAGCATGTTTGGGACTGGATGAAGCGTCGTCTCACGCGGTCTGCACGTCCAGCACGAACGCTGGTCCAACTGAGGCGCCAGGTGGAAATGGCATGGCAAGCCGTTCCACAGGACTACATCCAGCATCTCTACGATCGTCTCCATGGGAGAATAGCAGCCCTCATTGCTGCTAAAGGTGGATATACACTGTACTAGTGCCGACATTGTGCATGCTCTGTTGCCTGTGTCTATGTGCCTGTGGTTCTGTCAGTGTGATCATGTGATGTATCTGACCCCAGGAATGTGTCAATAAAGTTTCCCCTTCCTGGGACAATGAATTCACGGTGTTCTTATTTCAATTTCCAGGAGTGTATATGGGAATCGAACTACAGCACTACCACTGAAGTACGCAATGAGAGTTTTATTACTGGTAAGCTCTACCCTGCTTTAAATATACGTGCTAAAGTAAAACTGTGTGAAGTTCACCATCCTGGTTAGCAGACGTAGATTTAGTATCAGAGTTCATGTAGTGCGGTGACTTAAATTTAAAGAGTGCAGAGCACCAAGTCATTTAGGAGCTGTTTATCGATGTTTAAACTTGTTAGTTGATTTTTTTAATTAACTCGTCTAGCTCCAACTCTTGTTAAGTAATAACCTTTCTTGGGAACTTAAATTCCTTGGTTCATATCTGATAATTATGTCAAGTGCTGGTGGTTTCAAGGTAAAAAGTATTGTATTTGCGTTACCTGATAATTATAAATGCTCAAAAGTTGTGTTGCAGGAGCTACTGCTATGTACTGAAGCTACATCAGTAAAACTGATGAAATGCCACACTGTAAGTCATAAAGGTGATACATGTAAGTGATACAAGCCGAGTGCCCAGTCTAGAGTAAATTTCGCCATGCAAATGCGGTTTCTTTGGAGAACAAGTCTGATTTCCACTTGCGGTTAACGGGATTGGTCTACTCACCATTTTATTGCTTATTTTTTTAATGTTTCAGATTTGTTGATAAATATGGATATATTTTTTAATTTGTTACAAAGTTTTATCTAAAGCCAATTAAAGTTGAAGAAACCTTCTAAAGTTGAAAGTTTTTAATGTTTTGTGTTTCCTTGTTTACTGTACAGTTTACTTAAAAATTTTGGGAACTTGTTTCATTGGAAAGGTTACTAAAATTCAGATTTATAATTTCATGGTTTGGTAATGAAAGTAAACGAACCCATTGTACTTAATACAATAAATAAGTTCGTTTGAAGCAGTGATTAAACATTTCTTGTGCCAACACCTCTCTTACTCCACAAGCTTGAAGCTGCCTGTTTGGGCCAAAATAATTAATATTTGATAAAAAAAATTCTTAGATTTTTTTTAAAATTACAGGACCAGCAAAGTATATAGAACAGGTATCTGTAATCTATGATTGTGTAAATATGCGCAAAATTTCATAATAACCAAACAAAAGTTTACTACAACCCACCATCCGTTCTGTGTTTTATAGTTTAAATTGGAAGATCTTCCTCTATTTGACTCCTTGCTCCTCTATCAATTTTGCCGTCCCTCAACAAGAGCTTACTGTAGGTATGTCTTGTCAAGCTGACGTTGGAACTCTGTGAATACATTCTTCACCAAAGTATCGGAAGTACTTCATCGCAGATTTGGAAGTTCTTTTTTCTGTTGTCAGTTTCTTGGTGTATGGTATGCGACGCTACCTAAATAATAAATGTTCTCAATTACACATGTATCTTTGTTTCAAATCGTAAACGAAGTGTTGGAGAACTTGTAATCAATGTGATATGCGCAGTCCTGGTTTCCCTAATCTTGAGACTTAATACCATAAATTATTAATGCAAGATATTTAACTGATGCTTCCACTTCTGCCTCTGCCCACAGCGTTACATCATTGGTGAAGACTAAGGCATTATGTGTCAGTCCTGTTTTTCAACCGACTGACTTTCCATTATTTCGTTGGACAGAATTAGTGACTGCTTCCTAGTTGGATTCCACTCTTCGGTTCTTTTGGGAAAGCATGCTTCACTTTGTCCCTTTACGAATTTGTATTCTTGAAAAGACATTCTAAAACATTTTCTCCCTTGTTAGCATTTACGTTATATACGACTCTGGCATTGGATCATTTGTTTTCTTTGGTGTCCAGAAAAGTAATTCCATCGACAATATGTCGGGAATATTTTATAATTAATTTTTTGTTCTTGCAATAAATCGTTATTGCGATGGAAACTAGGTCTGCGTAAGTGGTCTAAAGATATTTCCAACTCCCGTGAGATTTTGTTCTATTTTATTCTATTCTCCAGGATTGATTCAGAGATTCTAAGTCTATGTGAAAGCAACGTGACAACTCAGTCGTTGATGGATTTCTTCCTGTTATTTTATTGAAACAGATGTAACCAGACAGTGGCAAGTAAGAACGTGGTTTCCAGAGGGGAAAAAAGAAATATGGAGTCCGTCGGTGAGAAATATGGAATATATTTAGTTTCCTTTATAAAGTAATGTGCGGATTGTGGATCGTGAGTTACGTGACATTCTTGTTTTTTAAGAATGAGTTTCAGACAGTTTTATGAAAATATGTACAAGTAATTTTGATGATTTAATTTACTTCATTTTATACAGGGTGTTTGAAAAGGAATGGCCTGATTCCAAAACACCTTATTTATTGATAAAAGCATACTACAATCTTGGGATGGTTTGCAAAATACTCACAAAATATTAAAGTTTCAGCTATCCTACGAGAAAGGCTATATGTGCCTACCAGGAGCAGCAAATGAAAAACATCTAGACGGTAGCTACAGCCGTCATACGCTTTACACAACGTATCTTCTTTTAAAGAAGCTATGGCGCCTGTTATTCCGTTCTTTATTTCTTCGTTGTCACTAAGTAAAGCGGAAATGAGCACTTTCCTTCACATATCTCCCTAGGGAAAAAATGTATCGTGTCATGTCTGGTGGTCTCAAAGGGCAAGAATGCAGGTCAGTGTCTCGGGGTCCCATGAGACCGTATGTCACTGATAAATTGATGTACTTTGTTGTGCCAGTGTGGTGGAGCTCCATCCTGCTTGAAAACGAAGTCACCAGAGTTCCCTTGAAGTTGTGAAAAAATCAGTTTCTGATGAATCTGAACGTGGATCATTTCAGTCAGTGTTTTTTCCTCAAAAAAGGTAGCATACACTTTTACGAGTAATGGCACAAAAAAAATGTTTACTTTACCACCAACATTTCACGACTAAAAATAAAAATGCTAAAAATATATCACCTTCCGTGTCCTCTGTCATCACAAACCCGAAGAACTTACACTAATTCTAGTTTGTGTGGTTTCTAGACTAAACTATGCGATAATACTCTCCTTGAGGCATTGCCAGTTCTCTGCTTGCGAGGCGAGTAGACTTCCGCACTCCGCTCAAGCTTTGCCGAATTCTTTCCACCACGTCATCAAAAGTGCAAGGTTGACCTGGACTCTTACCTTTGTGCAGGCATCCTGTCACTTCGAATTGGCGATACCAACGACGAATGTCTTTGGGTGCAGGCGGATCAATGCCAAAACCCTGACAAAAGGCACTCTGGATTGAAATTACTGACATACTCTTTGCAAACTCCAGCACGCAGAACGGCTTCTGTTCAGAGGATTCCATCTTACTCCTGACTGACTGCAAACTGAGGAGACGCACTGACTGACATCTGACGGCGGTTTTTTGAAGCTCTAGGGCAAGGCCATTCTAACCCCGAAATAGGTCAACAGAGATTAACTGAACGCCGGTTTCACTTCCCTATACAACCGTGGTGGAAAATGATTATGTCTTTTCAAAAATTTCTTGTTGGGGCTGTAACAAGAAAATATTAAACTTGTGTTAACACACATATACACAGGCGAAGTCTGGGTATTGGCGTGAAGGGTTTAATCGGCCAAGAGCGGTTTCAGAACTTTAGCGACAGTGGCAGCACCTGTTGGGCCACTGCAGTGTGAAGTACGGAGTACCAAGACGACTCACACGACTGTGAATTAAAACCACGTTTCGGAATGGCCATATGTCATCTATTTGAATTCTTCGGGGAAAGAACTTGGCTTTGGAGTTTTTTGTTCTGATGGAAAGTAAATAATAATTCAGTTTTAATGCATCTTCACTGACAACTGTAGGCTGCGACAATATTTAGCCCAAGTAACTATAATTCGAATGTAAGTTGGCGTTGCATCGCATCACGAAGAAGCAATTTCTGATAATACCGAAAAAACATTTACAAATAGGGAAGTCAGGACGTGAGTGAAATGATAATAACATATAACCGAAGAAAATGTCAAATTCCTTGAATTAAGTTCGGGAAGAAAGAAATATTCATTTACAAGAGGTACATTAGGTGGCAGACGTAAAGCTTTAGTGCAAAACTAAGAGGTACCCATCAAACCTGTTTTAAGTAACAAACTGTTGCAGTTCACTGTAATGTATTCACGTGTTTTTGAAAACTTCATGACAAACAATCAAGGAAGTGAGTGTTATATTCAAATGATCTATGTTCTTTTCTGTCGCACTTCTTTACATGTTCCACAACCACAAGAATCGTTTTAATTTTGGGTCTGTGGAATGAAAACTGAATCTAATCTAATTTAATCTTTTACGAGAAAATCTAGGCACGATTAGGAAAAAATATTGTAAGATGACTGTATTTACGACAGCATTTTTTATGGCTGCGCCCAAGATAATTGTGACCCTGTACAACGGAACTGCCTTTAGTACGTGTGTGATAAATTTTTCGCTAAAGGTCAATTTACCATTTTCATTCTAGTTCAAAGCTAACTTAACAAGTTTATTATAGTTTTTTCGTCATTTGAGTCTACTGACTCTGACATGAGAGCCTAATACGTACTACAATGTGTAACTTGTAGTTACTGTAATTTAATGTTTATAGCGATTTCCGGTATGACTGATACTTCTTTGTAATAAATACGACGTTTTGAGGTGTCTCAGTTCCATGTTAGATACAACCCTCCGACAGTTTAAGCAACCAAAAATGCAAATGACGGAATGTATGTATCAACGAACGTGTATTCTCATTACATTTCGTTTTATAATTGTATAATGTAATATACCGCAGTTTTATTTTTTGTGTGAAGAATGTACAACCACAAAAAAATTCTAATTTTGGAAAACCGGACTAGTAGACTCCTTATCACAAAAACTGCTGTAAGCAATCCGAAACGAAAATTTCAGAATTCGAAGCTGAGAAAAAGGAAGAATACGTGTATATAGAAAATTTCTGAAGTTGTACTGCGGAAGTGATGCTTTTCTTCTTACGGTAGGTAAACTTCATCACCTGTTAAAAAAACTACGGCTGTGGATCTGAATATCGATTGTAACAACATTAACATAACGTAGAATCAACAAGTGAGAAAAAATGTAGAAATAAACATGTTAAAAACCTGCTAGTGATTTTTGAGTTTATGAAAGTGTTGACGTTGACTGGATGGTGATGAAAACAATCAACAGAAGAACAGGAATGGCTCAAAGTGCTGTTGGAGGAATTGTGAAGCCAAGTTTCTGACACGTCTGATGTGTTAAGCTTATATTCAGCGTGTACTACCCATTTTCTCTGTTATCAGTGAGTCATGGGTTTTCCGTTCTAAAACAGTTTACAAGTGAGGGTTGGTCTGCAAACAACGGAGAAATTAAGTACATTACTAGGAGAGACAGAGATAAAGGAATATCAGGGTACTGGAATAAAAGACTTCGTTAAGACATATTAAAACTAACTGTCAGTAATCAGTACGTGTCGCTAAGAAATCGACAGAAAGAACAAACAAGGAAATTGTTCGGGAAATTGAAGGGGATAAGTAAAGACCTATAAGATGTAGAAGAGAAATGTGGACAAATTACATTACATAACATGCGGAGACAGCATGGATACATAAAGTTAAAGATTGTAAATTTTGAATTGGTATCGAGGAGACATTTATCTACTACGTGATGTCTAATGGACGATTATGATTGTAATGATGATGAGTAGGAACGAAACCAATAGGCATCGGAGAATAAACATTCAGCAACCAATGCTGTTGTGAGGGCGGACTCATCATTAGAGGGTGCTGTGTAAAGGCTGTACGCTTGATAGACCGGCAACCTACTCATAGCAGGGGTGTACAAGTGGCCTAACCTCGAGGTGTCGTATCAGCAGACGACGGAACCCGAATCACGCAGGATGTCTAGGCCAGCAGGCGCGTGGTTCTGTTAAAGTTGTTGGCTGACGGATCGCACAAATCAATACTTCTCATCCATTACATCCCAAGCATACCCGTTTGGAGACAAGCCCGGAGATGGTGCTGATCAGGGAAGTAGCTGCAGAACACAAGTTTCATAGGCAGTGTGACGATAGCTGTATGATCAGCGTGGCGGCCTGCCTTACTAAGGGTCCCGGGTTCGATTCTCGGCTGGGTTGGGGATTTTCTCTGCTCAGGGACTGGGTGTTGTGTTGTCTTCATCATCATTTCATCCCCATCCGGCGTGCTGGTCGCCCAGTGTGGCGTCGAATTTAATACGACATGCACCAAGGCGGCCGGACCTGCCCCCTAAGGGGCCTCTCGGCCAATGACGCCAAACGCTTATTTCCATTTCCATAGGCAGTGTATGGACGAGCATTATCCTGTTGGAGCTACACATCACCTTCCTGTAGCAAGAATGGCTCTAACAACATTCCGCATGTATCGAACACTGGTGAGCGTCCCCTCCAGAAACTCTAAATGTGAACGAGAGTTGTAGCTTATCGCTCCCGGGATCATAATACTTCGGGTTCGGCCAGAGTATCTTCGACGAATGCACTCTATGAGACAGCAGTCAAGGCAGAATCTGCTTTCATCGCTGAATACAAGGCCACTCGGAAGGCCACAAAAATGGCTCTGAGCACTATGGTACTTAACACCTGAGGTCATCAGTCCCCTAGAACTTAGAACTACTTAAACCTAACTAACCTAAGGACATCAAACACATCCATGCCCGAGGCAGGATTCCAACCTGCGACCGTAGCGGTCGCGTGGTTCCAGACTGAAGCGCGAAGGCCACAATCTGACCCATTTCAAGCTCGCTCAGTTGGCTGTAGGAAGCCACGACTGCTTCTGCGTGGCGTGTTTACCAGCTTGCTTCACACGCTTGCACTACATTGAGCTTGTGGCTATTAAAGGGGTGATATACGAGTAGATGGCGCTTTGGTAGCTATGCCGAATCTGTTGGCGGGCGACGTTAAAACCTATATCAGAATACCTATATCACCCACCAGGTGGCATATGTCGTCATCGGATCTAATTCGTCGTCGTCTTTCCAAGTCTACTAATTTTTGTTCGGCAGTGTATTTTTCAGTATTCGGACTACATATTGCTGACTAAGAAAACAATGAATATGACTAATTTTAATGAAATGGAACAGTTCTGAATAGTTTCTGGAACTAACTCAGTATCTATTAAAGTCGTCAAGAGCTGTAATAACATTTTGTGTATGTTGTCCCCCATGTTCCGTCAGCGTCTAAATTAATACGTACTGATTTCTAGGAGTTATTTACAGCCAAATTGCAATTGCATCGTATCTTTCAGTGACGTACATGGCGATGTATGTGTAAGAAAATAGTATCTGCTTAACTTAGAACATTCTGTTCTAAAATTGGCAAAAGTAATGTAAAAACAAAAGCAGATACGTCCATCTAACAGATTATGTCTTTGCGCTGCCGAGCTACAGCAAAAAAATTATTTGGTGTTGTACGACTGTGTTTACCTGTGAGAGACAAACAACTTAGCCCAGGCAGTCTTCGAAACCTACGACGCGTACAAGAACTTCGCGCGGATGTCGCAACACTACAAGTACATGTATTCCGCATTCATAGCGTAAGTAAACGTGAGAGTGAAGCAGTAGGAGTTCGAATCTTTTCTAAGTGCAAGAGTATTATGTCAGACTTCTGCTTCGTAATTTCAGACTCCTCATCTTCCAAAGACCAGGTCAAAATAACTGTCCGTAGCCCCAGTTCAGATGTGAGGCCTTTCTCCATCTGGAGGAATAGCTTTATCGCATGCTTCCTTTCTTGGGAAATAAGTCATCGTTTAATCGTGATCCGAAGCTAATTACTGGCTTCGCCGCCTGTCGTAGGCACTGTCTACTGCATTTCCATCTGCGTTTTCTGTCTCGTTCGGCTCTGTATAGGTGCTTGTTGGTTTGCACTACCATCAACTGCGCAAGCATCCACAAAGCGGCCGTTGTTGGCTCGTCCGCTTCGTGCAATTCTCAGGAACTTGTATCTTCCTCGCTGTCGGGTAGATAGCTGTGTTCAGGCTGCTTTCGTGTTCTGCTGGAGACCGTTTCCCAATGTTCCATGAATTCCATAGTCTTAAACTAGTGGTCCTTCTGCTTAAAGAGGATACTTGGTAGTTGAACGTAAGAACGCTTCAGTTGAGCCAGCCAAGTGTTTTAGCTGCAGAGCGTTGGTGACAGATCTTACCGCCACTCGTAATTACCATCTAGTTCGCTCGCTTTGTGGAATTTCTCCCACTGAATAAAGGACAGCAGAGTGCCTTCTGTGAGAGGCCGGCGAAACTCATAGCTTTCATGAGTGCTTAATAGGAAATGTATCGTCGATCATAGGCTATAAGCGTATGTCGCTCCTAAGCACAAAGCATTGCCCGGCTCAGTTAATAAACAATTGACTGTCGAAATTTTCACTGCAGCTGGTTAGCCGCTAATTTGAAGCATCCTAGAAGTCTGCAACTGTCTGCCGGACCGGGACTTGAATTCGGGACGTTTGCCTTTGGCGCGTAACACTCCCATTGACTAAGTTATCAAAGCTCGACTCGCAACCCGTCCTCATAGCTGTGCTTCCTCCAGTACCATATCTCCTACCTTCCACACTTCAGTAAAGCTGTGAGGACGGGTTGTCAGGCGTGGTTGGGTACCTCAGTCGGATGAACGCCTGCCTATGAAAGTCTAGGGTTCGCGTCTTGATCTGGCACAAATTCCTAATTTACCAGAATGTTGCAAATAATTTCTTGGTTTGTGACAGCGAGGCTACGTCTTAGTTTCGTGTCCACTTTTGATATAAAATCAGAAGCGTGATATAACCTTTTTTGATCTCTTTCGCCTCCCACGGAGGGGCAGGCGCTCTCCCTCCGTAGCGCCATCGTAACGGCGGCTCAGATGAGCCTGCGCTCGGTCGTTGGCCACCAATAACTGGAGGATGGCCATCCAGCAGGATGTGCTGGCAGGCACGTGGGACATGGGTGCTGTAAGCAACAGCCGTAATTGAATATCACTTTGAGCGAGACTGTGTGTTGCTAAGTTTACATGCTTGAGAAACACGTCGCTCGGATTGGTGGAAGACAACCTTGATATTGAGTCATCTGTTTGGTATCTACAGAAATTATAGGCAAAGTGGGAAGGCTGAGCCATTATAGAGACATGTATGGCGAGCATCTTAATGTTAAAAATGTACGAGCTGCTATTCAGACCACCGAGCGAGGTGGTGCAGTGGTTAGCACGCTGGGCTCGCATTCAGGAGGACGAAAGTTCAAACCCGCGTCCGGTCATCCCGATTTAGGTTTTCCGCGTTTTCCCTAAATCGCTTTAGGCAAATGGCAGGATGGTACTTTTGAAAGGACACAGCCGACTTCCTTCTCCATCCTTCCCTAACTCGATGGGACCAATGACCTCGCTGTATGGTGCTCTCCCCAAATCATCCAACCAACAAGCTATTCCGAACTGTCCATTGTGCCGTATGGGTCCATACAGTGTGTGTTATTTATACTGTGTGTGTATGAGTTAATCATTTTATTATTTAAAAATTTACCGTTTGCCGTAACTTATACTGTTAAATTATTTTATGTCAGTGTTATTTGTATCAATTGGCTTTGAGATCTGTTAGCAATTTATGAACATTATATGAGTCGCTCCTATAATATATTGTGTAATCAATCTAGATGCAAGTTCGATTTTCCTGTCCTATCTGAAACCCGTTGGGTCTTCAGAATTCTTTTTTTGGAATCAGCCTCGATAAATTCAATTTAAAATCGAGCTATGTACATTCTGTTCCAGTCTGTCTTTGTTGTCTATATTTCTATCAAGTTTGAGCACAGTTTGTAATTTCATTAGTATGTGGGTTGTCTTTGGTACCCAGGATTAATTTTACTACTTGTTGTTGAAGCTACCTGGGCGTCGTCTTTAACGTTTTACCTTTATACCTTTTATCGTTGCCGATTACTTTCAGTGTGTCTTTTTTACCCCATTATAGCCTGTTCTGATGTCATAACTAAATCTTTCTTTCATGTTAGATTTATTATTACAGAACACTTGTTAATTGAAATGATTTTGTCTCTGTTTTAGTTCACAGTTTACTTTATTTGGACGGTCTTACGACAGAGTGAACCAACTACAAAGTTCACGATTTGAGATAATTAAATTTTAAGTTCCCAATACTACCACAGATTGGATAATTTACTTTGGGATTCAAATTGGAGTAAATTACATTGATTATACATATTACTGAATATTTATTACTTTTTTAAACATGAAACACAAATAATTAATTACAAAAATTTTTGTTGTTGTAGTTCATAAACAGAATTCGGTACATATTTTTAAAGTTATTTGTTTCTTTACAGAACTGTCTTAATACTAGCCTTTTACAAGTTTAAGTAATCACAACGTCTTCAAAATATGTTGGTTTTTAAATGTTTCAAACCAATAGTCATCTATTTACATGCATTGAGTATTATTTTGTAGTATTCATTAAACATGGTCTTACACTTAATCCACATAGTCATCTTCACTTAAGTCTCCTGCTTCTTTGCTGCTGCTTGGTAAACTATTACAAACATTGAAGGAATTAGACAAACTACATATTTAAGGTATCTTAGCTTTGGAGCTGTCAATGGTTTTCCTGCAGGGTATTTCAATTTCAAAACTATGTTATGGAGCGCAGTTATTCAGCCTCTAATCCTTTTTGTAAAGCTGACATGGTGAAACTCCATTTCCTCATTGTGAGTATATTTGAATTCCATAATATTTGGATTTTCTTTACAGAGACGAACACATCTCATGTTCATCCATGACACAGGGTGACCTTCAACATTTTTTCTGATGGTTAATGCCGATGTCACGTTTTATGAAGAATAAAAGTCTTTTGTTTCCATCTCTACTACTTCAAAAGCTTGTTTTTTAATTCTGCAAGTTTTAATCGTACTTTGAAGTTCACTAGGGTGGTGAATATGTAGATGCTTCCTAATTTTGTTCTCAATATGGAAAAAAAGTCAGTATCGTTGGGCAAATAACTATGTCCTGGAATTTTAAATTTTGTAACAATCTCCTTGATACGGTTGTTTGGATCTTGTATGAAATGCATCAATAGGTTTACTAGTTTTATGCTTCTGTTTTGACTACCACATGAGTCAAGCGACATACCATTTAAATACTTCAGAATACAGGAACCTATTTCATCGGGTCCACGTCCCGCTATACCTTCATGCCAGATATTCATTGTGCCTACGGATGTTTCCATGTCATGTATGCTGAGGTTGAAACAAGATAGCTATCGTTTATAGTATACAATATCGTTGTCACTTTTGGAAGAGAAAAAGACCTCTGGAGATCAAAAGAAAGCACAGTACATTCTGCATTCCTTGCCCTTTCTCTGTCTTTTTCATGAGTTCTTGTGCAAGATCAACCTGCCACTGGTGATATTCTTTTTCTGTTTGCACATCCTGAAGTGCTTTTAAGATATAATGTTTTTCTTCCGTCATAAATGAACTTGATTTTATTTCAAACTTATCACACTTATTGCAAGCATCTTTATGAGGATGTTGAATTTTGTTCTAAAAACTATTTCATGAGAAGCTTGAGACACAATTTCAGTTTCTAAATTGTCTTCTTGCATCTTTTGTTTGTAGAGTCTGTACATCAAGCTTAAATTTAAAATCGGTGACAAATATTGCTTATTGGGACTCTCTTTCCTGCAGTAGTGCCCTTTATATCAAGGAAATGAATTTATCTGTTTTTTGACATGCTGGATCTTTTCCTCTGGGAATTTGTTACATGGTTCATGTCCACAACTTTTACCCTGTACATCACCTGATTTAACTTTCTGAATGGATCTGTGTACTTTAGCAATATCAGTACAGTGTGTTGAGAAACATACACTACTGGGCATTAAAATTGCTACACCACGAAGATGCCGTGTTAGAGACGCGAAATTTAACCTACAGGATGAAGATGCTGTGATATGCAAATGATTAACTTTTCAGAGTATTCACACAATGTTGGCGCCGGTGTCGACACCTACAACGTGCTGACATGAGGAAAGTTTCCAACCGATTTCTCATACACAAACAGCAGTTGACCGCCGTTGCCTGGTGAAACGTTGTAGTGATGCCCCATGTATGGAGGAGAAATGCGTACCATCACGTTTCCGACTTTGATAAAGGTCGGATTGTAGCCTATCGCGATTGCGGTTTATCGTATTGCGACATTGCTGCTCGAGTTGGTCGAGTTCCAATGACTGTTAGCAGAATATGGAATCTGTGGGTTCGGGTTCAGGAGGGTAATACGGAACGCCGTGCTGGATCCTGACTGTCTCGTATCACTAGCAGTCGAGATGACAGGCGTCTTACCCGCATGGCTGTAACGGATCGTGCAGCCACGTCTCGATCCCTCAGCCTACAGATGGGGACGTTTGCAAGAGAACAGCCATCTGCACGAACAGTTCGACGACGTTTGCAGCAGCATGGACTATCAGCTCTGAGACCATGGCTGCGGTTACCCTTGACGCTGCATCACAGGCAGGAGCGCCTGCTATGGTGCACTCAACGACGAACCTGGGCGCACGAACGACATAACGTCATTTTTTCGGATAAATCCAGGTTCTGTTAACAGCATTATGATGATTGCATCCGTGAATGGCGACATCGCTGTGAACGCACATTGGAAGCGGGTATTCGTCATCATCATAATGGCGTATCAGCCGGCCTGATGGTATGGGGTGCCATTGGTTACAAGTCTCGGACACCTCGTGTTCCCATTGACGGTACTTTGAACAGTGGACGTTACATTTCAGATGTGTTACGACCCGTGGCTCTACCCTTCATTCGATCCCTGCGAAACCCTACATTTCTGCAGGATAATGCACGACCGCATGTTCAAGGTCCTGTACGGGCCTTTCTGAATACAGAAAATGTTCGACTGCTGCCCTGGCCAGCACATTCTCCAGATCTCTCACCAATTGAAAACGTCTGGTCAATGGTGGCCGAGCAACTGGCTCGTCACAATACCACAATACGCCAGTTACTACTCTTGATGAACTGTGGTATCGTGCTGAAGCTGCATGGGCAGCTGTACCTGTACACGCCATCCAACCTCTGTTTGACTCAATGCCCAGGCGTACCAAGGGCGTTATTACAGGCAGAGGTGGTTGTTCCGGGTACCGATTTCTCAGGATCTATGCACCAAAATTGCGTGAAAATGCAATCACATGTCAGTTTTAGTATAATAAATTTCTCCAATGAATACCCGTTTATCATCTGCACTTCTTCTTGGTGTAGCAATTTTAATGGCCAGTAGCGTATCTTTACACACTTTCACATCACCTAAATGTGTAGGAATAAAATAATTAAGAAACATCTTAAGAAACAGATGGCAGCACCTCAAAGTTTCGAGTAGTTGCTTCAGTCTGGCAATATGACAATATGTGTAAATTACGAGTTTAGGTTGGACTCTGTATTTCATTATTTGGTAACAAAATTTCAAGAAATTCTTTGAATTTACATACTATCACTGCTAGAAATATCTGATGAGGGCAAATAATCATCAATTGAACCACCTTCTACATCCAAATCACTGTTATTGAGCACATGTGAAACAAAGTTAACTTGTTGGGCCGCCACTTTGACAACTGACTTCGTTCACTTTGCTGAATGAAGTGTTTGTCAATTGTTCACGCACAAGTTGTGCTAACATAGTATTTTGTGAGCTGCAAAGCCTGGAACTTTACGTCACTCTGGCATGTGAAAGATAGCGTATCGACTATATCAAATACGTTAAATACAGAATTTCGCCAGATTCGTAGTTAGTTCACTCTGGCGTAAGGACATCCATTTAATCTGTGTTGAAATAGAATCACCCTAGTGGGGTGAAACTCAACAATATAATATCTCAAGTTAAGAAAGTCAGTTTCTATTTTTAAACTGTATTGTTCAATTTCTTGCATGTATTTCAGATTCTGAAAGTCAACAAGCCACATAGTAACTACATGCAACACTCTTTTAAAAATAAAATTATCTGTTCTGTAGTAAATGTTATTGTCTTGTGGCTTGGCGCCTTACCATCAGTTGATAGGTAGAGTATGTCAGTAATGAACAGAAAATGGACACGTTTAGACTGCTTTGGTGTGCTACTTCTATCAGCCATTAATATGTGCAGGTAAAACTGCGTTCCTATAGCAAGATTAATCTTGGCACGTTGTGATATGGACGTGTGATACTGAAGCAGTTTCAGCTGTTTAAAGATATAATCAAAAAAATAGTAAATGACATGAGCGACGGAGGTAACACAGGAAAGGCACGGTGCATATTTGGTGACACATGGCTCATGCTCAGGTGACGCTGAGAATGTCGTTAAAGAGTCGCTTCTTGGGGGTGGAAGTAAGATCGAGCCCCCTAAACTCAAACAAGACGACAGATACCATCAGTCACAGATCTGGTGCCAAGTCGAGCTTCTCTAACAACTTATCAAAGAAAAATTCTTTTATCATTCCTGAGGAAGGAGCAAGCCTAAAAGACCAGTTGGGTTAGCTGTTAGGTTAGCTGTTAGTATTCACGATGTCCTGTAGCCTTTACGAAGTTGAATGACTAACTTTTATATATATGCTGCACCTAAGAATATTCCCAGAAACTTTGGCGTGATAAATTCGCGGTTTTTTTTAACGTGCAACTCACCTCAAACTCCCATATGCCATAATTTTTGGGAAAACTTATGCAAATGATGAGGAAAGTGGAATGAGGCCGCCAGTAGCCCATTTTTCAGTCACAGGTCTTTTAAACAAACAGGATTATTTGCTTTTTTTTTTCTCCAACTGGAGAATTTTTTCGCAGTTTCCCTTACCTTCCCTGCTGCAGCAGGACATGTGACTCACATGAAAAGAAATGTATCGATCAGTAAAATGCAGATAGTTTACTTATGTGAGACTGAAAGAACGTAAAACTAATTTTACCATTGAGACCGGATTTTACGTGCAAAAAAAATTTGGATGTGCTACTCTACTACAACATGAGATTCCCAGATGATAACGGAGACACTTTACAGTATTTCTTTCCGTGCTACGTTACTTACGAAATTACGTTTTCCACTCACACCAGATTTTATGTGGGTATTTTACTTGTAGATTTAGGATAACATTGAACTTCTGTATCTTGGAAACGGATAGAAATATGAACATAATTTTCAAGGTTGTTCGAGATCGGGCTCTTAAGAATTCATCGTAAAAGTTACAGCCATTTTCTGCTTGTAGACGTATCGGAATCGACGGATAGGCTTTTGTAAACAAAAAACAAGTTTTTGAAGTGTTTCTCCGTAATACATTTTTTTTAAAATGGGGGATAGACCTTCTAGAGAAATGGCTAGAAAATATAATGTTAAAATTTGAGGAATTTTCTGCGGTTATTGATAATTTAGATTTCCCCTCATACCGGATTTCACTTGTAGAAGTGAGGTAACTTTGAACTCTGTACCTCGGAAACCGGTAAATGCACCAAGAAAAATTTTCAGTTTGTTCGGGATCGGATCTTAGAAATATATCGTAAAAATTTCAGCCATTTTCTGTGCATAGCCCTCTTGAAATCCTCAGCTGAGCTTTAGACTACTAGTGACGGCGAAAATACAGTGAAAGGAAAACCTTTTTATATGGTTTTCCGAGGAACCACCCACGAACTCATGGTGTCCCCAAAAGTCCATCAAATTCACTGTAGCCCACATCAAATCCAAAGAGAACCGGCTGATTTGCTCCATTTGCCTCAGCAGAAGGAAGTGTGTAATACTCATACCTGGACCCCAGGCTATAGGATACTGAGACTAAAAATATCCTTTTGTCGGGTACGCAAACGGTCCTTAGTCCAAGAACTATACAAAACATCTGATCGTACCTTTTTATCACCAATAGAACCCGAGGAACGAGCACCGGAAAATCACACTTTTTATGTGCAGCGTTTTGGAACATATTAGGTACGCACGCTGTCGAATGTTTACTAATATGTAGAGGGTGTTTCAGATTACACATACGAACTTCGAGAGGATGTAGTAAGTGTCTTGAGGAAGACAAGGAGGATAGGAGCCTACATACAGAAATGTCACCTAACAACGCTATGGTGTCGAATTTACAGGTGCCGGCAGCTGCCGTTAACTCTTCCTTCTGGCAGCAAGAATGACCTGTACGCGAACAGACCAAGGGGAGAACATTTCACAAATGTACCTGGCAGCACCCTGGACGTTATATAGCGCTGAACGCGACCACACTTGTCACAGCAACATTGTAGAGATCGCTAACAGCGGTAGCGGCAGATGGAAAAGACAGACTGAAACGACAGATAAATGCAGCAGAAACGCAGCGCCAAGTCATTGTTTGTCGCATGCGTTCACTTGGACCGAGTAGCGGAACATGCCTTTCACTTATGGCGAGGCGAGAGAAAGTGCGCACGCAGCGTTGGGCATCTATGGGTAACGATATCGCAGTAGGTGTCAGCCGTACCACACCACGTTCGCGGCCATTTATCGGCTTGTGGGTGAAACGGGTGGTTTCACAGGGCTATGACACGACAGAGGCCGCACGAAGCGTACGAACACCAAGATTTACGGAGGACGTACTTGAGAGGTTCGACGCAGACCCAGACTCCACGCCACCCACGAACTAAGTTATCAGGATAAATTCACCATCAGTGTGTGGGCTGGTATGGTCCACGATCACTTGCTTGGTCCCTGTATGCTGTCCCCTCGACTCACAGATGACAGTTATACAACTGTCATTCAGGACATAATGCTGTCATTAACGGAGGAGTTGCACTTGCACTCTCTCGACATGTGGTTTCAGCCCGATGAGACACCCGCACCCTTCAGTCAAGCTGCTAGAATCCAGGAATGAAGCATGTTTGGGGATGGCTGGATTGGTCGAGGTGGCCCTGTAGCGTGGCCGGCTCCAGTCGCCTTACATCAACCCACTGGACTTCTTCCTGTGGGGCACTCTGGAGAATGTTGTGTAGAAAACCAAGGTGGAGTCAGCGGGAGACCTACTGGAGAGGCTATGTGCAGCGTGCGTGGTTATTCACACCATTTCCTATATATTAGAGCGAGTGCAACAACAATGATACCCAGATGTCAGACATGCTGTGAATCTTGAGGTAGATGCTTAGGCAGCTACTGTGACTGTATTTAATTCGTAAGTGGTGAAAACATTGTTGTAGGGGGATACCAGCGATCTAAGAAACTAATTTAACCAAGTGAAGGAACAGTTCCGATTGCAATGGACCATTTACATTTTAACGTTTGTTTCACATTTTGTTTTCTTTGTACAACGCATTTAATATCCTGTGTCAAAGGTGTAAATGTTGATGTACATTCTTTTGGTCCCGTTGTGTGCTGCCTGCCACGGTATCTACACCTATGTTTTCTCCACGTTTCCTTGCATTCATGGTTGTTGCCCTTTAAATTCAAATTAAGGCTCCGACGTCTCTGAACGTCTGTCGTTATTCGTGCAATGCTCTGACGTTATTCATGTAATGTTACCAGTCCCCGCACACTCCATCGGAGTATATAGCCATGGCAGCGACTTAGCTAACGTTCACCGACGTGTTTTCGACGTTCTCGGACTGTGTCTCGCACATCGGAAATTGTGTAAGGGACTCTGGAAATTGGAAATCTGTGGTAAGTTCTATGGGACCAAACTGCCGTGGTCATCGCTCCCCAAGTTAACACACTATTTAACCTGACTTAAACTAACTTACGCTAAGGACAACACACACACACGTAACCTATGGAGGAATCGAACCTCGGACGGAGGCAGCCACTAGTGGGGCTCTGGGAGGTACCCAGATATGGCCCCGTGTACGACACCGTCAGTCATAATGGCAACACAGCATCGCATTCATAGAGGCAGAGGCCTGTCTATACAGTAGACTCCATCCCGGCAGTCAGTCACGATCACAGAATATCACATACCGCAGATCTCGAACTGCCCACAGTCATCCCACATACAGTTTCATGCCTGCTGCTGGGGGTGCGGCTTTGTGGTACTTCAATACTCTGTAGCTGGATGACGTCTCTGGACACGAGTTCCTATCCTCATTTGGTTCTAAAGGCACCTTCTATAACCCCTCGAAGTTTTTCGTGTGATTCTGTTCAAAGTGCCGTCAATGCGAACAAGAGGCGACCGAGACGTCTAACCAATGGCAGCCCATACACTACTGGCCATTGAAATTGCTGCACCAAGAAGAAATGCAGATGATAAACTGGTATTCGTTGGACAGATATATTATACTAGAACTGACATGTGATTAAATTTTCACACAATTTGGGTGCACAGATCCTGAGAAATCAGTACCCAGAACAACCACCTCTGGCCGTAATAACGACTTGATGCGCCTGGGCATTGAGTCAAACAAAGCTTGGATGGCGTGTACAGGTACAACTGCCCATGCAGCTTCAACACGATACCACAGTTCATCAACAGTAGTGACTGGTGTATTGTGACGAGCCAGTTGCTCGGTCACCATTGACCAGACGTTTTCAATCGGTGAGAGATCTGGAGAATGTGTTGGCCAGGGCAGCAGTCGAACATTTTCTGTATCCAGAAAGGCCCATACAGGACCTGCAACATGCGGTCGTGCATTATCCTGCAGAAATGTAGGGTTTCGCTGAGATCGAATGAAGCGTAGAGCCACGAGTCGTAACACATCTGAAATGTAACGTCCACTGTTCAAAGTGCCGTCAATGCGAACAAGAGGCGACCGAGATGTGTAACCAATGGCAGCCCATACCATCACGCCGGATGATACGCCAGTATGGCGATGACGAATACACGCTTCCAATGTGCGTTCACCGCGATGTAGCCAAACACGGATGCGACCATCATGATGCTGTAAGCAGAACCTGGATTCATTCGAAAAAATGACGTTTTGCCATTCGTGCACCCAGGTTCGTCGTTGAGTACACCATCGCAGGCGCTCCTGTCTGTGATGCAGCGTCAAGGGTAACCGCAGCCATGATCTCCGAGCTGATAGTCCATGCTGCTGCAAACGTCGTCGAACTGTTCGTGCAGATGGTTGTTGTCTTGCAAACGTCCTCATCTGTTGACTCAGGGATTGAGACGTGGCTGCGCGATCCGTGACAGCCATGCGGATAAGATGGCTGTCATCTCTACTGCTAGCGATACGAGGCTGTTGGGATCGAGCACGACGTTCCGTATTACCCTCCTGAACCCACCGATTCCATATTCTGCTAACAGTCATTGGATCTCGACCTACGCGAGCAGGAATGTCGCGTTACGATAAACCGCAATCGCGATAGGCTTTATCAAAGTCGAAAATGTGATGGTAGGCATTTCTTATACTTACACGAGGCATCACATCAACGTTTCACCAGGCAATGCCGATCAACTGCTGTTTGTGTATGAGAAATCGGTTGGAAACCTTCCTCATGTCAGCACGTTGTAGGTGTCTCCACCGGCGCCAACCTTGTGCGAACGCTCTGAAAAGCTAATCATTTGCATATCACAGCATCTTCATCCAGTCGATTAAAATTCGCATCTGTAGCACGTCATCTTCGTGGTGTAGCAATTTTAATGGCCAGTAGTGTATACAGAGTGATAAAGCCTCTACCAGTAGGTTTTATGCAACCTGCAACACCTTCAAAAACAATGCGCGAGATTTCCATAATTTATAGCTTATCACGCGCAATCTGCGAGCCTGCAGAAAAAATAACAGGAGCTTTATGTAGGAAATGTAATGTAATTAAATTTTTTACTTGGACACGTTTTCGCTAGAGACCACGGTTTCCGAGTTATTGAAGAAAAACGCATTTGAAAGTCACATCTGTATGATTTACTTGAATAATTCGAGTACTATGGCCTCCAGCAAAAATGTATTCGCTTTACAAAACTGGGGGGGGGGGGGTCAGAAACAGTCTGAAAAGTTTGTAGCATAATGTCATTCATCAACATGGAAAAAGCCAGAGCAGCAGATTCTCTGAAACCAGCCATCTAAGAGAGGCTAACGGCTTTCGGGATGGTACAACATTCCGCTTCTCGATGGAGTATTTTGTGGTTCATTTACACGTATGCAGCTTTACTGCTCATACTACGTGCCTGCGACTGTTGCGTGTAGAGGTAATGCGGCGCACAGAGGTGCACTGTCCGCAGTTATGTTTCGTGCTTTGTTTTACTGTCTCTCATGGCTAAAAGATTGAGTTTTTCGCTTGCACTTAAATTGCGTTAGAATTATCGATTTCGCGGGGTTGTCTGATGAAAAACGAATGTAATTTGAAGAGCACTATCGTGAGTTTCTTTGTTTTAGTTCTTTTACTAAACTTATTAGAAAGAAGAGTGCAATGGCAGGCTATCTACACTTCTTCACAAAAAAGTGCATTATGGGTATAACAGAGGCAAACCCGAACAAAATAAAAAGTGTTTAATCGTAGTTCCAATGAATAAATTTTGGAGAAGACGAGTGATTTGGGGCCCCTAATGTCCTGCACCAGTCCCAATTCTTTCAGATGCTGCTTCGATTCTTAAACAACTTATATGGAAGAGAGCAAAAACTAGAGCCCTGAAATCGTGCTTATAATTGAAAACCTTACTTGTAAACAATGGCAGAGGACAGTGAATGACAAACAAGCTGAGTTACTACACGTAAAAAAAGGCACGAGAGATACAAGCTATATATCTTAATTCTGGTTCTTGGTAATGGTAATTTTGTCCCAATGTCCTGATGTAAGCAGTAGTTAAGTGCCAAAAACATGGCTACCAGCAGCAGTAAAGCGTATGGTGCTCGTATCAGGAGACTGCTTTACAAAGGCGACCTGTACAGAATCTGATGATGGTGTTGACAGCCACCACTCAGGTAAAGATCCTGTATATAATCCTGGAAATGCGATTAAAAAGTGGTTGTTAATCAGTTAAATGTCAGTATTTATTTAATGAAGTAACCAATTTTAAGTTGTGTCCATTGCCGTAGTTTATGTGAATTTATATGACAGGGTGACTTGAATTTTGCACTGATTTGAAACATGATTAACATTCTGATTGTTATTCTTTATTATTGCAAAAATTGTTAATGTAAACCAAGGTATCAAAAACTGAAATAATTCGGATCTCCTAAATTTGTATTGAAACGTCCCCTTAGAAAAATTATACATGACTGTGCTTAAACTGACACACAATATTTTTTTAGCGCAACGGATCTGACTTTCAGTAATCCCTACAAGAGAATGGCCCTGACTAAATTAACTTATACGTTTCACAAATCACTTACCTCACCAAAATCTTCGTTACTCGAACTATTGCAATACAGCGAACGCCACTACTGCCAGCTAAATAAAAGATTCAAACTACAGAAGGCATTAACTACTGATAGGCATAGTTAGCAAATGAAAGATTTTAATAGAGAACAAACAATGTATTTATCTTAATAGTCATAATATATATAGCAGTTCATGACATCCATTCTTACAAACGTACTGTTTCTGATGGACACATCTCCAGATTATCCATTCTCAAAAATCCGCCATCTCACTTCCCCACATCCACCACTGCTGGCGGCTCGCCTCCAACTGTGCAACGCTACACGCTGTTAACAGCCAACTGCCCAACACTACAATGGCCAACAACAATGCAAACCAGCCACAGACTGCACAAAGCACACCCAGTGATTTTCATACAGAGCGCTACATGGTGTTACCAATATAAAAACCTAAACAGCCGACTTACATACCCCCGCAAGGACAGAAAAATGTAAATTGGCAAAGCAAGCAGCAGTAAATCTAAATTAGCAGAGAAATTACAATATTACAACTAATATGAGCCAATGTGCAGCAACAAGGAAAATAAATCAGTAGTAAAACTGGCTTAACAGAGTAATAAAAAGTGAAATTTAGTAGCACTATGCCTGGCAAACAGCAGCAGCAAACGCAATAACTTATATCTAAACATGACAAAGCTCAAGCAGAAAAAAAAATATTGCACTAAAGACAACAATGCAGAAAATGGAAATGTCTATTCACATCTTAATATCTATGTCATTAAAGTGGTGCACCACAAGAAGTTATTCTACCAAAAAAATTACCAAGTAGTTGAAAAGAAAATTATGTATGCAGTTCCTGTGAAGGGAAGTGACTTTTTGTGCTTCCTCATATTTTTGGAAGTATATCACAAAATTATTATTTACTGGATCTGTAGACAGAAAATATTTATATTAGTACATCTATAAAATTTCATTTTAAACAATGCTGCAGAGCAACCAGAAACTAGATATTAAACAAATTGAGCAATCGCTCAACTAGAAAGACAATAGATGTAAAAATGTTTCTCGTCATTTCATTAAGCATTTTAGTAAATATCATAAATTACGAGCTCCACAGTGTAACCATATGTTTTCAAGTTTGAGCGTGTCATATTTGCAATGCTTTCTACAAAGGAATGTCAATAGCGAGGATAATGGCCTCTTTTTTTTTCTCCACCTGTGCCTCTGAAAGGCACACACTAATGCTATTTTTCCAGGCAACTGTCACACATCTGGGTGCCCACGACACATGACATGAAGGTGGTCACTTTCTTACCGAAATATTTATGACACCAGTTTGCACTGCAGTGACAGTCTCATATAAAAATTTCACAGGTCGAGAATTTGCGTTACAAATGTGTAGAAACAAAATCCCATAAATATAACAGTGTCCAAAAATTTTCTGCACCATTATTATACATTCACACATTTACTCATATTTCATAAAACTTAAAGTACGATTCTTGGTTTCCAACATCCTACTCATTATTCCTCACCTTATTACACATATACATATTCGTCGACACTTCTTCAATAATTCATCATAATAAATACATAGCATAATCAAATTCCTCATATAGCATCAGCTTATTGATCATAAACATACCTCAACAGCATAATACACATTGTCATAATAATAATATCATCATAAAAACTTAGCCAAATCTCAAAAACGTCGTAGCTTTCTGCAATAATTTCAAAACCTAAATAAAATTCTCTGCTCATTTCAATAGTGTCATCTACCTCAAACGAACTTTAACAATCATGATCTCATACCAAATACATCATTCAAAGCTCTCATAGTATCACAATGGTCCTGAAAAAATATGAAGATTTCACAAAGTACATACAAAATACAGTTTCATAAGTGTGAAGTTATCCAACTGTGTAATTGCGTAAACATCTGTCACTAACGTAGTAAAAAAAATGTTTGTTTCTCTGTTAAATAATCAGATAGCTGTGTAATTCTGTGTTAGAGGAATATGGCACCGATGTGTAAAGTTGTATAAGCAAATACCATATTAGCTAGGGCTCCCTGTGCTTGCCAAACACATGGTACACAAAGTAGGCGTGTACCCCCTGAGGATTAATGCAATTATACCCTCAGGTGTTACAGATTACAGCAATGGAATGAAATGTATCACGGAAGACCTTTGTATCATTGTACTTCAAATATCTTTAAAAATAAATGTTTTAAGTACAAAATTAATCACTCAAATACGTGTACTGTAGCGCTAAACTGTGTGTCTTGTTGTAAGATAATCTCTGTGGAAGTGTCGTAGTTATCGTTCTCCAAAAGCTAAATTCTGCAGAAGTCAATGTACTTACCTCATGATAAACAAAAGTGAAATGCTTTGTGTATAGATATCTTAGTTATGACGCTTATTGCCGTGATGAAGAAAGTACTGTGCTGTAACGTATTGTTGTGCTACGGAAAAGGCTGTCTCATTGTAGCTATAGCACAAAAGTTACTACTAAAACACGTTTTACTTTCCAGAATAATTCAGAAAAACTGTGCAGATATAAAACAGAAACACCACAAAAGCAACATTGTAAATTGTCACTCATTAGTAGCGTCGTGATAAAATCGTTTATGTGTCACATAAACTAACCACTGTGTCATCTGGTATCTCACAGAAAGTACTTTAAATCCAGAATGTATTTCCAAGTACACCAAAATGTTGCATTAAAATCTCATTAGCAGTACTGGTAAATGTTCTAAGTATGTGAGCCTTGCAATTGTGCAACTAACAAGCAATAATGTACAATTAACAACACTGTGTCGTCTGTTCACTATAACAATGCATTCGTAATTTCTGTTGAAATAAGTTCTCTTGGTTCTTGACTGGATATTTAACTTCAAACATTGTTGCATGTTAACAGATTCTAAGTCAGACAAAGCATACTAGTAATGTAAAGTGAAAAGTTATATGGCAAAGACAAAGTTAAAAAGCAGAGTATCTTTCAATAAACGGTTTTACATGTGAAATGTGATGTAAACCTTTACTCTTCCTAGTACGCAGAGTTTCAACTTCAATGCAATTATCATGTGGTATACGTCGCATTCTGTAAGGTCCATTGTAAACTAGAAAGAATTTGTGACTCAAGTGTTTCTTCTTATGTGACAATGAATGAGCTTTAATGAGAACTTTCTGACCAATATATAATTTCTTTGCATTTGCTTTACCGTGTAGTTTTCTCCTTTTGTCTGCTGCAGTTTTTATATTTTTAATAGCCAAATCAATTATGTCTTTGTGTCGAAGTTTACGTGTATTCGGGAAAGGTACAAGCTCTCTGATTCTATTCGGTGGTTCTTCATTCTTCAGTACAAGAGTAGGTGGTAAAGCAGTGGAGTCATGAGGCATTTCATTCAGCACGTTTTGAAATAAGTGTAAATATCTGTCCCAATGCTGATGCTTTCTGTGACAATAAAGTCTACAAAGCTTATTGATTTCTTTCATAATCCGTCCGGAGGGGTTACAATGTGGTGAGTACAATGAAATAAAAACAGGTTTGATTTTATGATTCTGAAGCATGCGTGACCAAACAGCAGATCTGAATTGCGGTCCGTTATATGAAATGACTATAGCAACGTGGCCCACTTCACGTAAGAAATTTGTAACAAAGACGTTAGATACAGACCGTCCAGTGGCTTTACGTAACGGAGTGAAAGAAACAAATTTTGAAGTAAGTTCAACAGCGACCAGAACGTACGGAAATCCATTCGATGTTCTGACAAGGGGTCCCAAGAGATCAACAGCAGCAAATTCTTTTAATTTAGAAGGAATGATAGGAAACAACGGAGCACGATGTGAGATAGTAGATGGTTTCGCCTTTTGACAAAGTTTACAAATAGACAAGACTATTCGAATTCTCTTTTCCATATTGTTAAAATAACAAGTCGTCCGAAGAATATGATAACATTTTCGTGGGCCAAAATGTGCATAGCTGAAATGAATGTACCAAATGATCTTATTAAGAAAAACTTCAGGAATGCAAAGTACCCATAGCTTGTCATCAACAGTGCAGCGTTTGAACAGTATGTTGTTTTTAACCAGATGATAATGCCGAATCTGTGTGTGTGTCTTTTCATGCCATTTGATTTTGATGTCTTTCCAAATCAGATCTTTATCTTGTTCATGAGCAATGTCCTTTAAAGATGTGGAGATGACGTTTTCAAAGGCGACTTTCTGAATGTAAAAAATTCTGAAAATTTTCTCGAGGTTGCCTTCTGTGTTACTTTTCTCAAGCCCAGCCGGTGCGCGTGACAGTGCGTCCGCAACAATGTTCTCCTTGCCGGGAATATAGACTATTGTGAAGTGGAATTCTTGCAGAAACAATGCCCAACGTTTTAACCTGTCATGATTTAATTTTGAAGACATAAGAAATTGTAATGCACGATGATCACTGTATACTTTTACGTGCTTACCAGAAAGAAAGAAACGGAATTTGTTAAATGCCCAAACGATAGCTAAAGCTTCTAATTCAGTAACGGAATAATTTTTTTCAGATTTTGTTAGCAGTCGGCTAGCAAAAGCAATGGTTTTCTGAATAGCAGTGTCATTTTCTGTGGCTTCTTGAAATAAATGGGCACCAAGACCGACTTTAGAAGAATCTGTGCTAAGGCAGAAATATTGTGACAGATCTGGATGAGCTAGTATTGGCGCGTTAAGTAGCGATTCATTCAAAGAATTGAATTCCAACTGTGCTTGTTTGTCCCAGTTCCAAATAGGTTCAAAATGGCTCTGAGCACTATGGGACTCAACTGCTGTGGTCATAAGTCCCCTAGAACTTAGAACTACTTAAACCTAACTAACCTAAGGACATCACACACATCCATGCCTGAGGCAGGATTCGAACCTGCGACCGTAGTGGTCGCGCGGTTCCAGACTGTAGCGCCTTTAACCGCGCGTCCACTCCGGCCGGCAGTTCCAAATAGTATTTTTTCCAGTGAGAGAACAAAGTTTTGGTGTAACTAGAATTTGCGTATTCAGAAAACGACGGTAAAAATTTACGAGACCTAGAAAATTTCGGACTTGTTTTTTTGTGGATGGAACTGGAATGGCTCTGATTGCTTCTAACTTTTCAGGATCCGGCTGAATGACTTCAGAAGAAATAATATGTCCCAAAAGCTTCAGCTTTGTCCTACCGAATTCATACTTTTCCAAGTTAGCTGTAATTCCAGAATCTGCAAAAATATGTAACACGCTGTTGAGGATGCGATTGTGTTGTTCCCATGAGGCTTCTGCTATCAGAATATCGTCCACATATAAGGTGATGTGACGTTTTAAGAACTCAGGTAATATGGAATTTAGACCGGGAATGAATGCTGCCAAAGAAATGTTCAAACCAAAAGGAAGTTTCCGAAACTGATAACAAACGCCGAAACAAAGGAAAGCTGTGTATTTTCTACATTCTGGATGAAGTTCGATCTGATAAAAGCTTAATCTGAGATCAATAGAAGACAACACTTTTACAACATTAAAATTTTGAAGAAGTTCTTCTAACGTTTGTGGCCTGTCTGTTTCAGGAATGATGATAGTATTGATTTGTCTCGAATCTAAGACAAGTCTGATCGATCCATTTTTCTTCTCAACAACATGTAATGGATTGTTGTATGAGCTTACTGCAGGCTCAATAATGCCCTCGTCAAGCACAGATTGTACTTCTGTTCTAACACGGTCCCTATAATGTGCCGGAATTACGTATGGTCTAACACAAAATGTAGTATGCTCACGAACACGAAACTCGTATTGAAATTCCTTGATTGTTCCTGTTTTGCGAGTAAAAACTGTGGAATGTGCTTGTAAAATCTCAAAAAGGTCTTGCCTATCAGGGTCATTACAATTCTCAATTGTTTGAATTTTATTCTGAATTAACTAATTAGTATCAAATGCGCCGTCGATATCATCACTGTCAGTACTTGCAGAGTGATTATTAGTGTCAAGATCCGTCGAAAATTCCATACTGTTGTCTAACAGGAGGTAAAGCCGATTAATTTCTTCGTCGTGGTTTGTGAGCCAATCTTCAAATTTCAAAGCTATTGACTTACCTTCTTTCTCTAAACTTATTTCAGCATCGTGAAAGTTTAAGATTGCTTTGTATTCATTCAAAAAGTCTACTCCCAATATAATTTCCGTCGACCATAATGGAACAATAAGAAAGTTCATAGAGAAGCTGTGGCTTTCACAAAAGAATTCTGAGTTGGTTTGTTGGCGTACATCTACACTTTTTCCAACGATTGCACCTTGTAATTTAGTCTTACGTAACGAAAGTGTGGGGCATCCGTTCGATTTGTTGCATTTGCTAAAGGCTGTTTCACTAATTACTGAAGTGGGACTGCCAGAGTCAAGTACTGCCGTAAATTTTACGTCATTTACTGTAATGTGAATCACAGGATATGCAATGTTGTTATGATTTACGTCGTATTCCTGGAGTAAGATGTCCCTAATGTCTTCCATTTTTACGTAATTACTAGCTACGGCAGCTGCGTCGTCAGTTTCATAAGTACGTTTTGTGGCTGCCAGCGGTATGAGTCATTGCCTATTGTCTCTTTGTTGGCGCGCGTCGTTATTGGGATTTGGAGACCTAACTTTTACAAATTCACCTTGTCGAGAGGGCCCCGCCCTGTTTGAATCCCGCCAATTCTGATGCAATTCAGGTCTGTCGTTACGATCATATCGTCTGTCATCATGTCGGTAGATTCCATAGTTTCTTTCTTGTCGGTCATGTGGTGGAGAATTTCTCCCTGAATCGTAACTGCGTGCTGGACCATTGCGTCGTGACTGCGTGCTGGACCATTGCGTCTAAAGTTATTGTGTCTCCCTTGACAATAATTATTTTGGTTCCCATATTGTCTCTTTCTCTGATTGTCTCTGTGACAGTCACTTTCCCTGTAATTATTACTACTCTGCCATCGGTTGTCATACGGGTGGTGTCTGTTTTGGTCGCGATTTGTGTTGTGAGAATAGCCTTGTCGTGTCCAGTTCTTATTTCTTTCACCGCGGAATTGTGATGGATGTGACCTGTAATTGTTGTGTTCCTGTTTCCGCGTTCCGCGATTGTCGGTGTCAATTTCCAATTCTTGTAACAGTTCCTGAAAAGCTTCAGTCTCATCTTTGCAACGTCCTGCCAAAACAATAAGTCATAAATGTTCAGGTAGTTTGATTAAGCAAATGTGGATGAGTTCTGAGGGGCTGTATGGGTTTGAAAGGTACTGATTCTTGTGCAACATGCCTTCAAAATATTTCACAAGACTGGAAAATTCAGATGTTTTACTCGGTCTTGTGTAGCTTGAGACCAATATGCTGAGAGGAAGGCATGATAAAATTCTCCTTCACTGTGGCAATCGTGAATGACCGATCGCATTCTTACAGCTGGTTCATTCTCTAAATAGCCACACATAAATTATAATCTGTGCTCTAATGACCAGTTGGGAGGAAAACAATGAGAGAATTGATGGAGCCATGCTTGTGGATGAATGTCGTTGCCAGATTTCTTAAATGTTTTGAATATACGTGTAGTAATGAACAGCTTATAGTCAAAATCATCGTGTCGGCGAGTAGCATATCAGTCATTGTTACGTCGTGTCGGTGGTTCCATCTCAAAATTCGATGCACCTTGCCAATTTCTTTCATAATTTCCGAAATGCCCTGTGTTATTATTTTGTGGCTTTTGTTGCTCTTCCCGTGTTGGAGCGCGAGTGTCCTCTGAAATATGTAATTTTTGTATTACTTGTGCCAACTGATCTTGTACTTCCCGGATATCTCTTTTGTGTTGCGTATTAATCTGATTCTGATTTTGTTTGAATTTCTTAATTTGTTCATACTCTTCTGTGTCAGTGATGGCTACTGGTCTTGTGTCATTCAGATCATCATCTACCTTTGCAGATAAGTTAGTGAACTGATCCGAAAGTTTGGCTACTTTCTCCGATAGTGTACTTATTTCCTCAGTGTTTCTCTGAACCAAGTTTCAGAGTGTCCATTTGTGTTGAAATCGTATCTACTGTGTCCTTTAAGTTTTCCTGAGTTTTTGCAAGTAGCGTAACCGAATCGGTAGATGCAACTGAGTCAATTTTAGCCCACAAGGTCTCATGATTTTCTTGAACAATGGTTTGCAGTTCTTTTATGGCTGCTTCGTGATTCTGTAATGCATTTTCATGCCGCGAAAAAATAGGTTGAAAATGCTCACAAATTTGTGTTTTTACGTCATTACAGACATTTTGACATTTCGATTCAATGTTATGTAACTCAGTAGTTAAATCTTCACGTGTTTGTTCAAGTGTGGTGTCTTTTGCTGTGTTTGTCTCTGATTTTGTTCCATTGTGTCTAACTGTTGCTGTGTTTGTCACTGGTGTTGTTCCATTGTGTCTAACTTTTGAAGATTTTGTTCCATTGTGTCTAACTGTTGCTGCGTTTGTCTCTGGTGTTGTTCCATTGTGTCTAACTTATGAAGATTTTGTTCCATTGTGTCTAACTTTTGAAGCTTTTGTCCCATTTGTTGCATTAATTGTAATAACAATGCACTGGTGTCTGAAACATGTTCCTCAGTGCTATTCGGCAATGCATTTGAACCGGCAATATTCGCATTTTGAAAAGCAGGAAATGTGTCTTGACTTATTTGAGAAAACGGCGAGGACGCAAAACCTGAATCTACAGTATTTGCAAGATTGTGTCCTGTCATTTCGGATTCCTGAGGTAAGCTGTTGCCGACCGATCGATCGATAATGCTTCGCTGTTCACTAATTGTTTCACTGCCTACACCATTATTTGCAGCCCGCTCCATTTCCCTATGCGCAATTACCAAATTACTACTTTGAACATTAGTTAATTCATTACACGGTGGCGCTAACACACTGCTTTCGTCTTCACTGTCATTTCTCAGTTTACTTTGGAGCCTAGTATTACGTTTTTCACACGCCATTATTGTCACAATATTTCACACGACAACACAGAAAAGCACAATTTGAAGAGCAAAATAAGAAAACACATTAACATAGCATTGAAAATAATATCTCGTTAATTGCAAGCGCAGCTGCGTAATACTTGGTGCAAATCTACATGCATGCCACAACTGTTTTGCTGTACAAGAATGAAAACCTACAACTACAAAGGAAATTTTCTCTACAGTTACGCGCTAGCAATAAACAAAGGCTGCACTAATTGCACAAACTACAAGAAAAAAATCAGAAGATTCCAATGAGGTATCCTCGGCTAAGGGTCGACATATGGAACGTCCCCTTAGAAAAATTATACATGACTGTGCTTAAACTGACACACAATATTTTTTTAGCGCAACGCAATCTGACTTTCAGTAATCCCTACAAGAGAATGGCCCTGACTAAATTAACCTATACGTTTCACAAATCACTTACCTCACAAAAATCTTCGTTACTCGAACTACTGCAATACAGCGAGCGCCACTACTGCCAGCTAAATAAAAGATTCAAACTACAGAAGGCACTAACTACTGATAGGCCTAGTTGGCAAATGAAAGATTTAAATAGAGAACCAACAATGTATTCACCTTAATAGTCATAATATATATAGCAGTTCATGACATCCATGTACTGTTTCTGATGGACACACCTCCAGATTATCCATTCTCAAAAATCCGCCATCTCACTTCCCCACATCCACCACTGCTGGCGTCTCGCCTCCAACTGCGCAACGCTACGCGCTGTTAACAGCCAACTGCCCAACACTACAATGGCCAACAACAATGCAAACCAGCCACAGACTGCACACAGCACACCCAGTGATTTTCATACAGAGCGCTACATGGCGTTACCAATATAACAACCTAAACAGCCTACTTACAGTATTTTGGAAAAGATTTCGCAGTAATAATTCCTTAATCCACGAAACAAGTAAATAGTGTTTAGTCAGTGCCAACTCATGTTAAAATGCATTCAGTTTGCAAGTAAAAGATGTTAATTACCAGTTGTCTAGATATGACTCACCTGCATAGAAAAGTTGCAGTGCATGTAATCGAAATATCTCATTTCTCACTTTTTATTGAAAATTTAGTGAGCAGTTTCTCTCACACAAAATAACAATGCCGGCAGAATATGAAGCGTATATTTAAAGGGTAATGTGTGGCCCTTCAAGCGCTTCGATTCAATCCACCTTTACGATGTTTTATGTTCAGAAGTACGTACGGGCATATTTGCGAACTGTTGACTGCGAATGTTTAATATTAAATAAATTTTCCGCTTTCCAGAGAAATAAACGTTAATATGTCGTCAAATTATCTTAATGCAGTTCCCCAAGAAACATTAGGGACTGAGAAATGTCAGGGGTGATGTTAAATTTGAGTGCAGTAGATACTTAGAACTACAATTTCAGACAGGGTTAGCCGGCCGCTGTGGCCGAGCGGTTCTAGGCGCTTCAGTCCGGAACTGCGCCATTGCTACGGTCGCAGGTTCGAATCTTGCCTCGAGCGTGTTTGTGTGTGATGCCCTTACGTTAAGTTAGGTTTAAGTAGTTCTAAGTGTAGGGGACTGATGACATGAGATGTTAAGTCCCATAGTGCTTAGAGCCATTTGAACCTTTTTTTTCGAGACAGGGTTAACTTTCCCCTGTAGAAATAACTCCAAGTGTTAGAGCTAACCAAGTTGCCACTCATATACAGTCGCTATATGTGGTGTCACCGCCAGACACCACACTTGCTAGGTGGTAGCATTTTAATCGGCCGCGGTCCGTTAGTATACGTCGGACCCGCGTGTCGCCACTATCAGTGATTGCAGACCGAGCGCCGCCGCACGGCAGGTCTAGAGAGACGTCCTAGCACTCGCCCCAGTTGTACAGCCGACTTTGCTAGCAATGGTTCACTGACAAATTACGCTCTCATTTGCCGAGACGATAGTTAGCATAACCTTCAGCTACGTCATTTGCTACTACCTAGCAAGGCGCCATTATCATTTGCTATTTATCTTGTGATGCATGTACCGTCAGACCGATGTTCACCAATTATGGATTAAAGTTAAGTATTCCAGCAGCTATGTACCTTTTTTGCTAGTCTCAATTCCTTGTCATTTTCCAGACCTCACGCCATCCTGCGTGAGCTTAAACGCGTGCCCTTCGGCCTCCCGTCCTAGTGGATTGGCTGTTTTGTCAGTCCACAAAACTATATTTTGTGTTTCCCGTCGCTAAGAGTAAGCCAACAGGATGACGTATTACTTGGAAATCAAGAGTACAGTTATTAAACAGAATACTTCTTGCCTTCAGTGTCTAGATGGGAGTGGAACCACACACGCGCAAGTGTGTAGATAGAGCTATGTACCGACGCTTAAGCCTCTTCTCGCGTGTTGCAAAGAGCTTAAGTACAATCGCTCCTTTAGAGAAGAAACTTGTCGAGAGGTCGTCTCAATGAAGAATGAACTCCAGCTTCCGGAGCCGGGTTCGTGACTGGGGTCACTACCGCTTCAGCAAGCCACATTGCAATATGTAGGTAAACTCTCTATGAGCAACAAAAGCCTGGTGCACTTGTCCTTCTGATTCCTCTCACGCTCAATAGATTATTGTGCGTTTTAGTTTTAGCGTGTGCACTGAATGTCATTACGAATACATGCCGCTTTTAGCAGGATTCCTGTGTTTATAAATTCTTTTGCATGACCAGTCCATGATGGTGTGTTGCGATCCCCACTGATATTGCAGCTCTCTAATCGATGCACGGTTACAATATTGCAGTTGAACACCGGAGGAGGGGTGGAACGGATGCCCTTTGATCCAGAAGACTAATGTGCGCGGTTACTGTTTCAGAGGAACCGTTGAGTAACGTTAATCCGGCGACCGTATTTTGTTCAGTCACTTCAGCTATACGCACTGTGCCTGTGGCCCACATATTTTGAATTTGTCGCTGATTTTACGGTGTAATGGGAAGTGCATACCGCACCATCTACCGAGAGCTGACCGCACGCTGAGGCCGCGCGCTTGGGCCGTGTGTCTAGCTGGACTCAGCCAGTGTACTGTGGAATGGAGGAAATTGGCGAGAGTTTGTGAAAAAAGAAGGTTCTTCAGCTACCCATTATACAACTTGGTTTTGTAGGCGGCGAGAAGCTCCACATGGCAGTAGCCAGTGTTCGCACTGGAGATTATAGGAATGCCCTCAGTATGGAAGAAAGGACCACTGGGTCGTGTTATATTAACTGGTTGATTCATTGCATTCTGAGCCGGAGCAAGACTATGTTGAAATCCGTATTTACAATGACTCTTAACCTGAGAAATGTGGGGGACGTAATGTGTGCTGCAGTTACGAGGTACAAGACTCTCAACTGCTTTCTTTAAATAAGATCGATGTCTTGAACTCAACCTTAAGCCATAGGAGTAGTATCTGGAGAGTTAATACTTTGCTCAGAATGTTGTGACTGAATGGATATAACGCCCCTTTCGTTTACCGAATGTATTTTCTCTTGACCACGTTGTAGCTAAATGTGCATTATTGTCCCATTAAAGGTGATAGAACTCACTGGCTATTTAACAAACTGTGTATAAAAAATTAGAACTCCCTGTTGTAGTCTTAAGTAAATTTACATTGTACCATAGTTTGTAAGTGGGGCTCATGAATGATTTTATAGTGGTTTAAATTTTAATACATGGTATTAACACTAAATTTTAATATTGTAGTCTAAATGTAAGCCCCTGCTTTGCATTTGTTAGAAATGAATAATGACACAGAATGCTATTGAAGGTTTTGCGCAGAACACTGTACACCGATCAGTCAGATATTATGACCACCGACCTACTATCGCTACAAACCGTCCAACCGACAGCAACGCCACCTGGCGAAGAATGACTGTTAGTCAGACACACAATGTGCATGTAGTATCGGTGAGTGTGCTGTCCGTGTGTAGAATGTTTGACCGACGGCCGGTTTTGATGACTCGGAAGGTCAGCACCAGCTTTTCGGATGCTGCACAACTTGTCGATTGTTCGAGGAGTGCTGTGATGAGTGTCTTCAACATGTGACGAAACCAAGGTGAAACCACGTCCAGACATCGTGGGGTTGGGCGGGCACCCCTCATTTCAGATGTCGGACGTCGTAGGATGGGCAGTCGATGAAACAGTACGGGTGGCGAAACATGGCGGAACCGACAGCAGGTTCTAATGCTGAGCAGAGTACAAGTGTGTCTGAATACACAGCGTACCGAACGCTCCTAACAATGGGCCTCTGTAGCCAACAATCCATGCATTTGCCAATGTTAACATGACGACATCGGCAACTACGACTGAAATGGGTTCGTAACCATCGGCATTGGATCTTGGCACAGTGGCAGAGCTTTGCATGGTCTGATGAATTCCGATACCTTCTTCATAACGCTGATGGGAGGGCGCGCCTCCGTCTTCTTCATGGGGAACAGCTTCCCGACACCTGTGCTGCGGGTCGGAGACAACCTGGCAGCGGCTCCATTATGTCTGGAGATCATTTCTGGGGATCATTCAAGTGGGCATTCATGGGCCACTGGAGCTCGTGTAAGGCACCATGGTGACCAAGGCGTATCGCACATATATCCCCAGGACAGGAGAGTGATGGAGTGATTCGAGGGACACAGTGGTGAGTTCCAATTGATGTGCTGGCCCACGAGTTTGCCTGATCTGAACCATGTCGAGCACATCTCGGAGGTGACTAGATGTGGCGTCAGAGCTAATCGCAACCCTCCCCGGGAATTTACCTGAATTAGGTGACTAGTGGTTGCAAATTTGTTGCCATCTCCCTTTAGCGACCAAGCAAGACCTCATTATTTCCAAGCCACCACTCGCTACCACTATTATCCGTACTAACGTGGACACACCAGCTATTAGGTAGGTGGTTCAAAAATGTTTGTGAATTCCTAAGGGACCAAACTGCTGAAGTCGTTGGTCCCTAGCCTTACACACTACTTAAACTAACTTACGCTAAGAACAACACACACACCCATGCCCGAGGGAGGACTCGAACATCCGGCCGGAGGTGCCGCGCCATCCGTGACATGGCGCCTCAAACCGCGCGGCCACTATGCGCAGCTAGGTGGTCATAATGTTCTGGTTGATCAGCGTATGTAGCAGTAGCTAGAATCTGTTTATATTTATGTAGAAGCTACAGTAGGGACGTCATAGAATTTCTGACATTTTGGAATTATGGCAGATCCACATAATTTGAGGTTCAAAAATTTTAACAATTGTAAGTAGGTAGATATTTTACGGTATTTTTGGTTATTGAGTTAAATGTATTAAGTGTTATATCTTAACTGACATTACACTTAAATGAGCTCCTGACTGATAAATGTTCTGGATTTCACAAATGGTGCAGACTCTAAATCGCCTGGGTACTGTTTGCTGTTTTATGTCTTGATGTTAGCAGAGCAAAAATTTATTACGCAAGAATCTCTTCTATGTGATGTCATTTGTGTACATGGAAATAAATATGTAAAGAAAAATGCCTTCTGTGTGTGAGTGTGTGTGTGTGTGTGTGTGTGTGTATGTGTGTGTGTGTGTGTGTGTGTGTGTGTGTGTGTGTGTGTGTGCAGTCCAGTACGCCATTTCTTGATTTTACTGATAGTATAGGGCGATTCCGGGCCGAAAATTCAGCACGCTCAGAGTTACTCGATATATCAACCCGTTCTCAAAATATTTCTGTTAGTCCATCTTAACTACTTTACTCCGCACATACGGAATTTTACTGCACATAAAAGAGCGTACGATTTTATGAAGACAATGTCACTTGCTAGGAAAACACTTACTGAAAATTAAGTATTGCTTACTTGAACACGTATACCACTTTAATGCACTAAGCCACGAAGTTTCATTAAATTGTACGAGTAAGAAACATAAACGTACAAGCATAAATTCATATAGGTGTGAGGTGACATCAAGAAATCAAGAATTATTTCTGCCATTATTTCACGCATTGTTGCTTATCTGTTAGCACTGCAAACTCTACGCCAGCGCCCGTGCTCTCGGTCGTTAAGTGAAGGCCGTAGGGGACTGCGTTGTCCGTGGTGAGAGGTAATGCCTGTGGTGTTCTGCGCAAACTGTGGTTCTCGGAATAATGAATTTTCTAACGATTTCAGAAATGGAATGTTCCATTCGTCTAGTTTTCAGAATTATGCTACGTCCAAGGTCTTTTAATTCCCGTCGCGCTGCAATAATCATGTCCGACACCTTTTGAAATGAGTACAAATGACAGCTCCGCCACTGCGCTGCCTTTTATACCTTGTGTATCCTTTACTGTTGCATGCATGTCGCTATCCCATGACTTTTGTCACCTCAGTGTATAGATTATCAAGACCAAAGAGGAAGCATGTTTTTGACTTTTAAATGTTGTGTAAGAACAAATGGTATTCCTAAAATGTAACTGCCATCTCGGAAAAATTAGATTGCCACTATAAGCTTTAGTAATGGTGTTAGGCATCTACATCTACATCAAATTCCTCAAGCTACCTTATCGTGTGTGGCGTAGCGTACTTTTTGTACCACTGAGCCCTCGAACCCTGTTCCACTCGCGAATATCGCATGGAAGAATGACTGTCGGTAAGCTTCTGTATTTGCTCTAATTTCTCTAATTTTCTCTTCGTCATCATGCGTGACGTATGTGGGGGGAAGTAATACGTCGTTGCCGGCGTCTGTGGCTGTGCGGTTCTAGGCGCTTCAGTCTGGAGCCGCGCGACCGCTACAGTAGCAGGTTAAAATCCTGCCTCGGGCATGGATGTGTGTGCTGTCCTTAGGTTGGTTAGGTTTCAGTAGCTCTAAGTTTTGGGAGACTGATGACGTCAGACGTTAAGTCCCATAGTGCTCAGAGCCATTTGAACCATTTTAATATGTCGTTCGAAAAAAAAATGGTTCAAATGGCTCTGAGCACTATGGGACTCAACTGCTGAGGTCATTAGTCCCCTAGAACTTAGAACTAGTTAAACCTAACTAACCTAAGGACATCACAAACATCCATGCCCGAGGCAGGATTCGAACCTGCGACCGTAGCGGTCTTGCGGTTCCAGACTGCAGCGCCTTTAACCGCACGGCCACTTCGGCCGGCTTATGTCGTTCGACTCTTCCCGGAAAGTGTTCTCTCAAAATTTCAATAGTAATTCTCTCCGTGATAAACAACACCTCTTTTGTAACGTCTGCCAATGAAGCTTGTTGAGCATCTTCGTGCCGCACTGGATTAGCCGAGCGGTCAGGGGCGCTGCAGTCATAGACTGTGCGGCTGGTCCCGGCGGAGGTTCGAGTCCTCCCTCGGGCATGGGTGTGTGTGTGTTTGTCCTTAGGGTAATTCAGGTTACGTAGTGTGTAAGCGTAGGGACTGGTGGCCTTAGCAGTTAAGTCCCATAAGATTTCACACGCATTTGCACATTTTTTTGAGCAGATTCGTAATGCTCTCATGCTAACTTAACGATCCCATGATAAATCTTGCTGCTTTTCACTGAATCTTCTATTACTCCTATGTAGTAGTGATCCCAGAAAGGTGAACAATTCTCAAGAGTCGGTCGAACAAGCGCCTTATAAACCACTTCCTTCAAGGATGTATTACATTTTCTTAAAATTCTTCCTATGAATCTGAGTCTGGCATTTGCGTTCGCCATTATTTGTTGTACGTGATCATTAAGGTCGCTCTGGATTGTTACTCCTAGATTTTTACTGCAGATAATGTTTCTAGCAATTTTTCATAAGTAGTGTAGCTACAGAGTAATGGATTTCTTTTCCTAAGTATGCGCAGTATGTTACATTTATTTATGTTGAGGGTCAACTACCGTTCATCAATTTTCTGGAGGTCATTCTGCAAATCGTTGCTATCTTCTGGTGTTGCTACTTTGTTCTAGACAACCACACCATCTGCGAACACCTTGGAGAGCATCCGACGCATTCTACGAGATGATTAATGTATATTGTAAAGAGTAACAGTCCTGTCACACTTGCTTGGGGTTCAACGAAAATTATCTGTCGGTTTTGTTCCGCTAAGGGCAACGTGTTATGTTCTGTCTGCAAGGTAGTCTTGAATCTAGTCGCAATCTTCTCCGATACTCGAAAAGCTCGTATTTTTTCACTAAACAGCAGTGCGGGATGGTGTCAAATGCCTTCCTGAAGTCAAGGAACACGGCATCAACCTTAGCGCCATTGTGAAAGGCGTTGTGGGTGTCACGGAGGAACGGAGCGAGTTGAGTTTTGAAGGATCTCTGTTTGCGGTATCCATGTTGATTTTTATAGAGTAGATTTTCCTTCTCCGAGAACGACGTAATTCTCGAGCATGATACATGTTCCATAATTCTAAAACAGATTGACGTCAACAATATTGGCCTATAATTGTTTGTATCTGTCCTACGGTACTTCGCTTGCTTCCAGTCGCTAGCTACCCTTCGTTCCTCAAGCGATCGACGATAAATTACTGCCAGCATGGAAGCAAGTTCTTTCGCATAATCTTTGTAGAATGTTGAGGGTATTTCATCTGGTCCCAACGTCTTTGCACTACTAAGCGTTTATACTGTTTTTGTATTCCGTGATTCTATCTCAGTATCTGCCTTTTCGACGTTGGTTATACGATTGAAAAGAGGGATCGCCTTACTATCATCCTCTGTGAAACAATTTCGGAAGACCGAATCCTGTATTTCTTCCTTCTAAGTGTTATCTTCCGTTTCGGTGCCAATGTGGTGACTAAGTAAATGAATTGATCATTTGGACCCTCTTACCGATTTGATATACGACCAACCCCTCTTTTTGCTCAGATCGGTTGACAAAAAAATGGTTCAAATGGCTCTGAGGACTATGGGACTTAACATCTGAGGTCATCAGTCCCCTAGAAATGAGAAGTACTTAAACCTAACTAACCTAAGGACATCACACACATCCATGCCCGAGGCAGGATTTGAACCTGCGACCGTAGCAGTAGCGCGGTTCCAGTCCGTAGCGCCTACAACATCTAGACCACGCTGGCCGGCTCGGTTGACAAAGCTTTACTTTAAAAGTCACTGAAACTGGCTCTCCTTACGTTCATTTTCGGTTCGTTGAGCTTTATCTTGTCAACTAGGTTTTTACTTCTCTTGAATCTGAGATGAAGTTCTCTTTGTTTACGTAGCAGTTTTCTAACACGTTTATTAAACCGTGGTGGGTCTTTCCCGTTACTCAAAACATTACTCGGAACATACTTCTCTAGGGCATATTGCACGATTCCTTTCAATTTTTTTCCATTCGTTTACCACATCTTCGCCCTTATCACCGAGTATTGGATGCTGACTGCTCAGATACTCAGTAATTTGTATACTATCACTCTTGCTAAGCAAAAATATCTTCCTGCCTTTCTTGACATCCTTTGCCAGACCGTTGTCATAAATGCTAGCACATCCTTATGATCACCCGTACCTTCCTCTACTTCAAATGACTCCATTAGCTCAGGTTTGTTTGCTGCAAGGAGATCTAAGACGTTACCCTTACGATTCGGTTCTCTAACTATATGCTCAAAGTAATTTTCGGACAAGGCAGCCAGAACAATGTCACACGAATCCCTGTCTCTGGCACCAGTTCTGACAGCGTGACACTCCCAATCGATAACTGGAAAGATGTCACTCCCTATTACAACAACATGATCAGGAAAATCATTAACGATAGACGTTCTCTACATTTTCATTGTCCTTACAAATTTTCACAACGGTGGATGATTTGACCGAGAACTTTTTCGTAGAAATCTACAATTTTGGCTGTTCAGGAAACGTTCCACCACGAAAATTGCTTCGTCATCATTCTGGAATAGCTTGCCATGCAACTGTGTTGTCACGCAGCGACAAAGGAAAAAAGACATTGGCTGCCATGTTGACCGAATACACGGAATGAGACTAAATTTCATAGTTCAAAGAAGAAGCATGCATCACCTTGCCGTACGGACAATAAGCTGAGGCGTTGTGAAGCAAAGTATACCTTCGGACTGTTTCCCGCGACGCTTCTTGTTAATAGCCTCAGGACACTCTGTTACTATGGTCCTGAGTTGGCGTACCCTTTCAACGCGTTATCTGAAAGCATTATACCATAGCATTCACAAAAATCACTCAGCATTATGTTGATCGATGAAGGTCATTTCGCCATTTTCGATGGCGGTGAATGCAGATGTTTCGCTACTGGAGGCATCTACACTCCTGGAAATTGAAATAAGAACACCGTGAATTCATTGTCCCAGGAAGGGGAAACTTTATTGACACATTCCTGGGGTCAGATACATCACATGATCACACTGACAGAACCACAGGCACATAGACACAGGCAACAGAGCATGCACAATGTCGGCACTAGTACAGTGTATATCCACCTTTCGCAGCAATGCAGGCTGCTATTCTCCCATGGAGACGATCGTAGAGATGCTGGATGTAGTCCTGTGGAACGGCTTGCCATGCCATTTCCACCTGGCGCCTCAGTTGGACCAGCGTTCGTGCTGGACGTGCAGACCGCGTGAGACGACGCTTCATCCAGTCCCAAACATGCTCAATGGGGGACAGATCCGGAGATCTTGCTGGCCAGATTAGTTGACTTACACCTTCTAGAGCACGTTGGGTGGCACGGGATACATGCGGACGTGCATTGTCCTGTTGGAACAGCAAGTTCCCTTGCCGGTCTAGGAATGGTAGAACGATGGGTTCGATGACGGTTTGGATGTACCGTGCACTATTCAGTATCCCCTCGACGATCACCTGTGGTGTACGGCCAGTGTAGGAGATCGTTCCCCACACCATGATGCCGGGTGTTGGCCCTGTGTGCCTCGGTCGTATGCAGTCCAGATTGTGGCGCTCACCTGCACGGCGCCAAACACGCATACGACCATCATTGGCACCAAGGCAGAAGCGACTCTCATCGCTGAAGACGACACGTCTCCATTCGTCCCTCCATTCACGCCTGTCGCGACACCACTGGAGGCGGGCTGCACGATGTTGATGCGTGAGCGGAAGACGGCCTAACGGTGTGCGGGACCGTAGCCCAGCTTCATGGAGACGGTTGCGAATGGTCCTCGCCGATACTCCAGGAGCAACAGTGTCCCTAATTTGCTGGGAAGTGGCGGTGCGGTCCCCTACGGCACTGCGTAGGATCCTACGGTCTTGGCGTGCATCCGTGCGTCGCTGCGGTCCGGTCCCAGGTCGACGGGCACGTGCACCTTCCGCCGACCACTGGCGACAACATCGATGTACTGTGGAGACCTCACGCCCCACGTGTTGAGCAATTCGGCGGTACGTCCACCCGGCCTCCCGCATGCCCACTATACGCCCTCGCTCGAAGTCCGTCAGTTGCACATACGGTTCACGTCCACGCTGTCGCGGCATGCTACCAGTGTTAAAGACTGCGATGGAGCTCCGTATGCCACGGCAAACTGGCTGACACTGACGGCGGCGGTGCACAAATGCTGCGCAGCTAGCGCCATTCGACGGCCAACACCGCGGTTCCTGGTGTGTCCGCTGTGCCGTGCGTGTGATCATTGCTTGTACAGCCCTTTCGCAGTGTCCGGAGCAAGTATGGTGGGTCTGACACACCGGTGTCAATGTGTTCTTTTTTCCATTTCCAGGAGTGTATATTCATTCGGTGGCTAGAGATGTCACATGGATCAGATTGAATTAGCTGCAGTATTTCCGTTGCTGTCTCTGTTGTTTTTTTGTTTTTTTTTTTGTACCGATGTGAGAAGTCGCATTAATTCAGCGGACGGCGACGTTCGTCATGGTCTGAAAGTAGTTCTGGGCAATTAAAAGTGATCTGTGACTGATCTTCACATTTTCCTATGTCATTCCGACTTTGGTTGTCCGTTGTAGGGGCGCCAGGTTTACCTGGTCTGCCTCTCCATTCTTCATCACACCCGTTGCGTTTTCTAAATTGGTACCGCTCTCTATTTAAACTAGAGCAACAGTACGTGGCGAGATCATCGTTGGAGATATACAGGTCCCGCACATTTCGCTGTTGTTGACCTGAAATCCATTAAAACGCTTCATCCAGATAATGTCCCTTTCGCTGCAGTGGAAGCGCTGTTAGGGGACTCGCTGGATCTGGGTGTAGCAGGTATAGCAGCAGTGGTAGATTGTGAACGAAATTCTCTGCTACCCGTTTAGTCAGTAAAGAATGTTCACGATTTAAAAATGGATGCCACATAATACCGTTTCCCCAGTGTATACACTGCACTTTACACTTCATTACATAAATATATCTAGTCTGCAATTCTAGGAACATTTTCCCCAAACCGTTATATTTCACACATGCCATGAATATACATTATGAAGAATTAACTTGATAATAATTGTGGAGAGCTACTTCCGATATATTGACTATGGAGGCTAGACAGCTGATTCCCCAAAACTGAGCTATTAAAGTAATGAGCGGTAGCTGCAATCTACACAGTCCATTCATGGTGACTTCCTCCCCGTGACTGTCCCTCCAGCTCTCTGTGACACGGGATAGAGGTTTGCTGCTTTATGTTTTGGCCACTCGAGCCCGCGGAAAAATTGACTGATCATATACACTCACGAAAAAAACCACAGCACCAGAAAATGATTACTGTAGAGTAAAGAAGTTACGGGAAACATTTGTCTAGGTAACATGTTTAAGTTATTAACATTACACAATCAGAGGTCAATGTAAGCAGGAGATAAGCCGTCGCAAACGTGAAATACTGGGACATTAACAGGCGGTGTAACCGCCAGAATGTTGAATGCAAACGTTCATGCATTGTGTTTCACAGGTGACGGATGTCACTTTGTGGGATGGAGTTCCATGCCTGTTACACATGGTAAACCAATACAGACTACTGTGTGTGGAGTTGTCGTACAACAGCCGTATGGGGCTAGCGTTACGCTGATAAGAAGCAACCCCACGAAAACTGTTCACGAATAGCAGCACAACAGGTCGAACCACCAGATATAATTGCAAATTTGCAATCAGATTTCGTGGGATCGCCTCGAAACTACTCTTGCTGTCATATGAAATCGCAAACCAGGCTTTAAATCCAGGTGTAGGCCCAGTGTGTGTAACACACATACAGTTTGGTTAGAGGCACTCAACTGACCTCCTTCTGACCAACACATGTTAATCACTGGCACCGAGGCAGAACCAACTTTCATCTGCCAACGCAATACACCTCCACCCTGTTCTGCTATGGCGTCTTGCTTGACACCACTGATGTCGTAAAAGGTGGTGGCTTGGGATCAGTGGAAAGCAAGATACAGAGCTCCTGTCTCGCAGCTGTCCTTGAAGTAACCGATTTGCAACAGTTTGTTGTGTCACTGTGGAGCAACACCTGTCCAAATTGCTGCTGCAAATGCCGTGCGATGCGCCTGAACCATATACCAAACACGATGATATTCCCTCTAGGTAGTTTCACGTGACCGACATTCTAGTGACCACCGGTGCCAACGACCATATACAGTAGCTAAATTCCAGCCAAGTCTTTCTGCAATATCACAGAAGGAACATGCAGCTTCTCAGGAACTCAGTGAGGTTTTCATAATAGCTTCTTTGGCGCCGTAAAGGCATTCTTCAGTAACATCAAATCACCAAATCCAATCTGAAACGTAATTAAGGCTGACGTCCATTACGGCGTGTATTTAGAGCAAACCTGAATTGCATTCTCATGGTGGCGCCACTTGCGTCATTCTTATGTGAAGTTCAGGGCATTTGAATAGAAAACATTTTTCAGACGTAGAAACACGCCTACCAGCTTTCGTTAGTTCACACAACTCCTCCTTGGTGTTGTGATTTTCTTCCGACAGTGTATATCGCCTCCTAACGCCGCCAGTGGTGTTCTCTTACGAGGCTAACACCAAGCCACGTCAGCATGGTTCCACGCTGTAATATTTTCTATGTCATCTTCTCTCTCTCTCTCTCTCTCTCTCTCACACACACACACACACACACACATTAAGCTGGCAACATGCTGTACAACATATGAAATAGTAGGTACCCGTTACTTGACATAAATGTTACAGTTAATCGTTATTCAGACTTGTCTGATCACACTGCAAGTATCGGTGCATCCGAACCTCTGCGCATATAACGGTGCACTGTTGCTACACACTGCCACCAACTATTCCTGTTTCTTCGTCGTTACCGCACACTACTCCATTTCATTACTCTTCTGGAAAAATGAAATTGCATTTGTGGGGTGGTAATCAAAACTTTACTATCACCCCTTCTATGGTAAATTAGTACACATGAACAGTACTTAGTTACAGGCGTAACAAAGGTACAATCATCACAGACATTATGCTGTTCACCCATCTCCGTTGAAAAAGTGATATTTTCATTGGTGATGTTATCGGACTACTGTATCTTCTTCACGGTGTGAAATCAAGTATTTGAGATGTTTTAATTTTGAAGTATGCTACACAACTTCATTGTAACTTATTTTAATTTTTTTTCTATGTTGTAGATCTGGTGATGACTACTGACTCCTAATCGCGATAATTTCCATTTTAAACTAAATATCGCTGTATCTGAAATAAAGCACTTTATTCAGAATGTAAACAAGAATTGGTCACGCACCGAAGTCTTAGAAGAAAGCAACAACCAGTTACAGTTTGGCTCCTGTGCGTTGCGCCCTATGACCATCGAGCCTTAGTTTTGTGTGTAGCACGTAATTATTAGGTTAAAAAGGTCGTACTTAACAATGAAATAAAACAAATAATCCTTCGTATGTGACTTTTCCGCACTAGCTTTTCTTATAATATAATGAAATGATTATTTAAAATTATCCTAAACCAGAACGATTAGTTGAAGACCACAAGGATACTAGGCTTCATCTTGTTAAATGTGATATTCCTCCGCCGGGCAGTGTGGCCGAGCGGTTCTAGGCGCTTAAGTCTGGAGCCGCGCTACAGCTACGGTCGCAGGTTCGAATCCTGCTCGGGCATAGATGTGTGTGATGTCCTTAGGTTAGTTAGGTTTAAGTAGTTCTAAGTTCTAGGCGACTGATGGCCTCAGATGTTAGGTCCCATACTGCTCAGAGCCATTTGTTATTCCTCCGATTTTTGAACTGACACTCACAGTCTGATGAAGCGACACGGAAATTTTTGAATCAACAAATTATTCCCTCAGATGAAAGAAGCTATAACAGATAGAATAAATATCTCAGGGGAGAGTGATAGATAGTTGAACCGAGGAAGAATTTGCAACTTTTAGCCTGCCACCTACCAACCAAATCAAGCAGTGACGCATTAACTTTCGTAAGCAAACTCCCGTGTTACGTAGAGAACAGATATTGTTCATTTGCGCCCCTTACCCACCATCACTAGAACAAATCATTCCCTAGATGCTACTATTTCCACATAACAGTAATATTAATGGCGCCTTTTCGTGATATTAGATGACCATGTTACTCGGGTGATGACTGCAGGCTGCTGCATTGGTGTGTGTTTGCGTGTTTACAGTCAGACACCAGAATGGAGATAGTTAGTTACTTTATTTGTTTATTGATTTATTAGCTCAACGAATGTACAGTTAATTATTTACAAATAGTGGTTTCTTCTGCTTGTGACTGAAGTTTCGTTTTCGCTGAATGTTTATCAGCAAATGGAACAATGGAACATGGGATACTTTCCGTGTGCAATGAAGGAATAGCTTGGTATAAAAAAACTCTTATCAGTATGATATTGTACTTCAGTACTCCGGAGGAACAGAACAATGTGTGATAAAGAAGTTTCTGGGTAACTTCTTCTCAGCAGCCGCTTATCTGGCTCCGTGGCATCACAACGAGTTGAAAGCTGCCACAATAAATAACAAGCTATTTACACAGAATAATACCGGGGCTTTTAGCTGTTATTAGATTCAGATCACAAATGTCACGAGGACATAAAAAATAAAGTTTCTTTTGAAGAGGCGCAAAGGGGATTTGCGGTATCTTTTCTGCTTAAATCAGAAAAGTTTCCTCGCCTCAACTTCGGTAAGAAATAATCGAGTTTTCGGTTGCCTTTCAATTTCCATCTGGCGAGCAGCGGACAGGAGCCAGTGCTAAGTCAGAATCCGATAACGTCTTCTTCCCCGGCCTGTCGCTTGCATTCCCCGTGATCACCCTCGTAGACTGCGGCGTGGAGCGACTTTTACGAGGGTTGCCCAGAAAGTAATGCACCGCATTTTTTTCTTTTGCGATTCTTTATTGACCACGGCGAGGATTACACAACGAAAGCATTCCGTTCTATGGCGTTCCTCCAGCGCGAAACAAGGGCTTGTATGCCCTGTCGGTACCAATATTTGTCCTGATGACGGAGCCAGTGCTTCACTGTGTGGATCACATCCTCATCGTCCTCAAAATGTCTTCCACGAATGGCATCCATTAATGGCCCAAACAAGTGGAAATCCGAGGGGGATAGGTCAGGTGTGACATTAGAGGATGGTCTCCTGGACCGCTGCAAATAGTGGAACGATGCCGAACCGCCTTCTGATGACCTCACCCTCAGTGCCCAGCGACTAACTGTACTTCTGTCGACAACAGATGCTCCATACACTTTGCGCAAACGTTTGTGAATATTCCCCACGGTTTCTTTCTCTGCAGTGAGAGATTCAGTGACGCCACGTTGCTTGTAACGTACATCCCATACAAACGCCATTTTGAAACTGTCCTGCCGCTACGCTATCTGTCGGAAGTGACGAAAACATGGCTCCCTCACTCAGGAGACCCCAGAGAATACATAAGTAACGTTTCTGCTGAGAAAAAAAATGCGGTGCAGTACTTTCTGGGCAGCCCTCGTATAAGCAAATTGAGGACAATATGTCTCTTCCCCTTCTCTCACAGATTTATTATAATTAACAGCATCTAGATAAGCAGGGACGTCACTGTCACAGTTTAGCAGCACGATCATCAGTTGTGAGTGAACGCCTTCATACTGATATCACCGAAACTGTAGTCCCTAATCAAACATTTGAACAGAGCTTAAAGATATTAAGTGGATCAAGCTTATTAAGATAAGTTTTGTTGCACCCGCCCAAAAGTAAAATCTGGTGCGTTTCTTCCGTCTACGATTAGTTTTTGGTTCATTTAATTATATTATGAAAGACTAATTCGTTACAGTCAAGAGAAAAGTGGAAAACGTTCTTCATAAGTATTTATCACTTTTAACCTTCCGAGAAGGTAAGAGCAAAGGAAGCTACTCAAGATGAACAGAAGCGGATGTGTAGAACATGGGAAAAAGATGCTTCACAAATGAGAATGCTGCAGAATTTGATGTTCCGTCGAAACATGTTCAAAATGATATTAAAATCGGAAGTACATAGTTGAGAAACTTGTGAGACTTGTGGAAACGTTGGATGTACAACTTTGCTACTTAATGGCAAAACATCATTGTCTAACTGAATAATAATTTTAAAAAATCATGGAAGTGCTCTTCAGATGTGTAGCAGTGAAAGGAGGGGGATGATAGGTTAGTGTTTAACAGACTGCCTAGGACGAGAGTGTTAGACTCAGGGTATGAGCTCAAAATGGACCAAGATAAATCGGCATTGTCTTTCTCAGTTCAACCATCGTGGCTTCCGCCCAAAATTGTTTAAGGAAGAAATGGAAAACATGAATCGTGATGCCTAGAAGGGGGTTGAATGCATGACTATTGCCTTACCATTACTCCATTTCCCTCGTGATTGGAAGGGAGTCACATAATGCAAAACTATGGTGGTATTGACGAAGGAAACCACATGCATCTGAACAAATTGTCCATAAAAGTTAATCGTGTGCAAACAGTTGTGCATACAATTACAGCAGCAACGCATCCACTTTGGAGTAAAGTGACATTGTCTATGGAATCGAAGTTTTATAGATGTTCCTCCAATCAAAATAATAATTTAGGATAGTGGTTCAAGGAAACTTTTTGTGCTGTGACGTAGTGCCAATATTACAAATAATTGTGCCTTGAATAACAAAAGTGTAAATACATTCTGCAAAATGTTACTTACAAGTATTTCTGGCCTGGTATGCCGCTGATCTCTAAATTCGTGTTCTCACAAGTGTACTACGAGGCCTATTAGGAAAGTATGGTCTGAAATGGAAACCACTGTGAAAATCAAAAATGTTTTATTTCCAACAGTTAGCTACACCTTCCAGCTACTTTTCCACATAGTCGCCCCTCTGATTTAGACAGTTGTCATAGCGTTATACTAACTTTCCAATACCCTCGTCATAGAAGGAAGCCGCCTGCGCTTTCTGCCAATTCTCTAAACTGATCTACAGCTCGTGGTCTGTGCCAGGACATTGTCTTCATTTCCAGCGGTTCATGTGAGCTGAGATGAAACTCAGCTCTATTACAGGTGATCAAACACTTCCCATCGAAAACACTTGATCCACTAAATATCTTTAAGTTCTGTTCAAATACTTGATTAGGTACAGCATTCTTGGAGACAGCTAAGTATGTTCGACGTCTTAGCCACGTCCGTTTACCTGCAAAGTGCAGACAGGAATTGTCATGCGTTTCCTTCTGCATGACAGCTATGTTATGTGGGCTGCATGACATCAGGCGAAATCTAACACCAGGCCATCATACTTGGCGGGAGGTGCTTATGTTCTAAGCGTCTTTTCGTGCTCACTGTGTGCTCAGAACTGAGAGGAGCAACGTGACATGATCCATGTGATACTAGAGACACTGCGCAATGCATCTGTGCAAAGCTTCATCGAATTTTCACTGCAGTTTCGAGTTTGAACCCCCTGGGACCTTACTTTCTGAATACCTCTCGTACTAAGATTTTAAGAAACATTATTGAGAAGTAACAAATTCCAGTTTTCGTGTGGCCACCACAAACCTGATATTCAGTCATACTGGAAACTTTTGAAATTGTATTATAAACGGGTCTTATCTTTAACTACAAATGGAAAATCGTAGCGTTTGGTACCGAATACCTAATAACGTACTGGTAACTTTGACGAGTTCAGTAAGTTGAAGAGGCTGAAGTATATTCTGTAGTTAAGTATCACACTGCAGGGATGTAAAATGTAGTAAACTATATATACCTTTAAGTAGCTGCTATGTTTTGGTAAAATTCATACAAACTTATTAATCCAGTTTCTTTGCTCTTGTTCTGATACATTGAATAACCGTTAACTGATTTTTCTAGCATAGTCTAATAATTATGGCAAATTAAAAAAAGTCCTTAGTATAGAGTTTGATTTTTATTTAATGAACCCTAAAAAGTTTTCGATAGTGTTGACCCAAAGTCATGCAACATTTATAAAAAGAGTAAGTCGCCTTTTGATTGTGTATTACTACATTTATCTTCTGTACTATCCAAATTTCGGTTTTTATACCGTTATCAAACACAGTGCTAATCAGGTCTTACTTTGGCCTGCCTTAACAGCTATAACATACTAATGTCCTAAGAACTGTTGGCATTTTACTTGATAACGGCAAAAAGGTGGAATCTAGACAGAACATAAGATAAATATAGTAGTAAAGCACGTAATACACAGCCAAATGGCAATTTGTAATTTAAAAAAAAATCTCTGCATTTTTTTTTTAATTGACGCTATTCATAGCCTGATACGTAGGGCTTACTGAGTACTTTTACGCTCAGGGTTTCTATAAAAAAACCGTAACTGACGACAATCATCTGAAAATAGGAGAAAATTTGTTGTAGCTCAAGAATATTATTGGTAGCTAGTCACTATTGGCAGAATCAGGTCGTAACTCGGCCAGAATCTGTCTAAAATATAATTTCTGGATAACGCTTTCACGTTCGCTGACTCTTTTGTCATGTGTACACAGTGTGTCAGATATCTACAGCCAAATTTAGGAGGTTGTCCAGAGACATTTTCTGAGCAATTTAGTACAAGGGATCTGTGGTTTTCTGTGGCTTGTTACTGAGTTATTACGGCCGGTCTTTGTGACCGAGCGGTTCTAGGCGCTTCAGCCCGGAACCACGCGGCATTTACGGTCGCAGGTTCGGATCATGCCTCGGGCATGGATGTGTGTGACGTCCTTAGGTTAGTTAGGTTTAAGTAGTTCTAAGTCTAGGGGACTGATGATCTCAGATGTTAAGTCCCATAGTACTTAGAGCCATTTGAACCATTTGATTTATTACGTTTCATACCAAAGTTATATTTGTTTCTGTTTCAGAACAGCAAACGTCTGTAAGATAGAATCACCAAAACATACAAACAAAAGACGGAGTATGTAGAAACCCTAAGAAGCAGAAGCACTGTAATGTTGTTGCCGTCGCTGTGGAAATACTTCAACACAGTGATGTTGCGCCGCTGTTCAATGCATTCGGTGAAACTCCATATTCAATTTTTTTTATTTGATCTTGAGTCATCAGTTCTCTGATTGGTTTGATGCGGTTCGCTAGGAAATTCGTCTCTTGTGCCAACTTCAACTCAGAGTAGCACTTGCAGCCCACGTCCTCAATTATTTGCTCGATGTATTCCAATCTCTGTCTTTCTCTACAGTTTTTACCCTCTACAGATCACTCTGGTACTATTGCTGACTTCTTGCCAGTGTTCCTATATATTCCTTTCCTCGCCGATTCTCTGGAGAGCCTCCTCATTCCTTAACTTATCAGTCTGCCTAATTTTCAACACTTGTCTACAGTACCACATCTAAAATGCTTCGATTCTCTTCTATTCCGGTTCTCCCACAGCCCAAGTTTCACTAAGAGACAATGCTGTGCTCAAGACGTTCATTCTCATAAATTTCTTCCTCAAATTAACGCCTATGTTTGATACTGGTAGACTTGTCTTGTCCAGCAGTGCCCTTTTGGCCACTGCTAGTCTGCTTTTTATGTCGTCTTCGCTCCGTCCGTCATGAGTTACTTTGCTGCCTAAGTTGCAGACTTTCTTAACTTCATCTACTTCGTGACCATCAATCCTAATGATAAGTTTCTGGCTGTTCTCATTTCTCCTACTTCTCATTACCTTCGTCTTCCATTGATTTACTCTTAGTCCATACTCTGTACTCATTAGGCTATTCATTCGATTCAGCAATATCTGTAATTCTTTTTCACTTTCAGTGAGGATAGGAATGTCATCATCGAATCTTGTCATTGATTTCCTTTCACATTGTATTTTAATTCCGCTCCTGAACCTTTCTTTAATTTCCATAACCACTTCTTCGATGTACAGATCGAATAATTGACACGAATGACTGCACCCCTGCCTTACACTGTTCTTAATCCGAGCACTTTTTTGGTCTTCCACTCTTATTATCACCTCTTGGCTCTTGTACATGTCGTATCTTACCCTTCTCTCCCTGTAACATATCCCTATTTTTCCCAGAATTTCAAACATCTTGCACCATTTGAAATTGTCGAATCGTTTTTTCTCGTCAACATATCCTACGAACGTGTCTTGACTTTTCTTTAGTCTTGCATCCATCATCGTCCGTAGCGTCAGAATTGGCTCTCAGGTGTCTTTACCTTTCCTAAGGCCTAACTGATCGTCATCTAACACTTCCTTAATCTTCTTTTCCATTCTTCTGTATTCTATTCTTGTCATCAGCCTGGATGCATGAGCTGGTAAGCTGGTTGTGCAACGTTCCTCACACTTGCCAGCTCTTGCAATCTTCGGAATTGTGTGTATGATATTTTTCCAAAAGTCAGATGGTATATCGCAAGACTCATACGTTCTTCACACCAACGTGAATAGTCGTTTTGTTGTCTCTACGATTTTAGAAATTCTCATGATACGTTATCTATACATTCTGACTTCTTCGGTTTCAAGTCCTCGTAAGCTCTTTTATTCCGTTTCTAATACTGAATCTCTTATCTATTAAATATCCACTCCTAATAATTCTTCTATCATATCAGACAAGTCTTCCCCCTCATGGAGGCCTCAAAAACGTACCCTTTCCACTTATCCGCTCTGTCGGCGGCATATGGCAGTGGAATACCTATTGTACACTTTAATGTTACCACCCTTGCTTTTAATTTTACCGATTTTTTTCTTTTGCTTTTCTGTAGGCTAGTAGGTTCTGTCGACAGTCATTTCTTCTTCGATTTCTTCACATTTTTCATGCAGCCATTTCACCTTAACTTCCCTGCACTTCATATTTATTTAATTCCTAAGCGACTTGTATTTCTACATTCCTGAGTTTTCCTGAATATTTGTATACTTCCTTCTTCCATCGATCAGCTGACGTATTTCCTCTGTTACCCATGGTTTCTTCGCAGTTACCTTCTTTGTACCAATGTTTCTCTTCAAAACTTCTGTGGCTGCCCTTTTGCAGATGTCCATTCCTCTTCAACTGAACTGCCTAGTGAGCTATTTATTATCTCAGTATCTACAGCAACAGAAAACTTCAAACGTATCTCTTCATTCCTTAGTACTTCTGTATCCTACTTCTATGGTTACTGATCCTTCCTCACTAATCTCTTAAGCCTCAGGCTGCTCTTCATCACTATCTGAATCTACATGCACTCCTAGGTACGCCTTACAATCCAGTATCTGATTTCGGAATCTCTGCATGACTATGATGTAATCCAACTGAACTCGTATCGTACCTCCCAGCCTTTTCCAAGTATTCCTTCTCCTCTTGTGATTCTTGAACAAACTATCCGCTATTACTAGCTTAAATTTATTGCAGAATTCAGTTATTCTTTCTGCTCCCTCATTCCTGCTGCCATATCATATTCTTCTGCAACCTTTTTATTCTGCTCCTTCCCCTATAACCGAATTCCAGTCCTCCCCCAATGAACTATGGACCTTGCCGTTGGTGGGGAGGCTTGCGTGCCTCAACGATACAGACAGCCGTACCGTAGGTGCAACCACAACGGAGGGGCCAGACAAACGTGGGGTTCCTAAAGGGGGGCAGCAGCCTTTTCGGTAGTTGCAGGGGGACCAGTCTGGATGATTGACTTATCTGGGCTTGTAACACTAACCAAAACGGCCTTGCTGTTGTGGTACTGCGAACGGCTGAAAGCAAGGGGAAACTACAGGCGTAATTTTTCCCAAGGGCATGCAGCTTTACTGTATGGTTAAATGGTGATGGCGTCCTCTTGGTAAAATATTCGGGAGGTAAAATAGTCCCCCATTCGGATCTCCGGGCGGGGACTACTCAGGAGGACGTCGTTATCAGGAGAAAGAAAACTGGCGTTCTACGGATCGGAGCGTGGAATGTCAGATCCCTTAATCGGGCAGGTAGGTTAGAAAATTTAAAAAGGGAAATGGATAGGTTAAAGTTAGATATAGTGGGAATTAGTGAAGTTCGGTGGCAGGAGGAACAAGACTTCTGGTCAGGTGAATACAGGGTTATAAATACAAAATCAAATAGGGGTAATGCAGGAGTAGGTTTAATAATGAATAAAAAAATAGGACTGCGGGTAAGCTACTACAAACAGCACAGCGAACGTATTATAGTGGGCAAGATAGACACGAAGCCCACGCCTACTACAGTAGTACAAATTTATATGCCAACTAGCTCTGCAGATGACGAAGAAATTGAGGAAATGTATGATGAGAAAAAAGAAATTATTCAGATAGTGAAGGGAGACGAAAATTTAATAGTGATGGGTGACTGGAATTCGACAGTAGGAAAAGGGAGAGAAAGAAACATAGAATGTGAATATGGATTGGGGCTAATAAATGAAAGAGGAAGCCGTCTGGTAGAATTTTGCACAGAGCATAACTTAATCATAGCTAACACTTGGTTCGAGAATCATGAAAGAAGGTTGTATACCTGGAAGAACCCTGGAGATTCTAAAACGTATCAGATAGATTATATAATGGTAAGACAGAGATTTAGCAACCAGGTTTTAAATTGTAAGACATTTCCAGGGGCAGATGTGGGCTCTGACCACAATCTATTGGTTATGAACTGTAGATTAAAACTGAAGAAATTGCAAAAAGGTGGGAATTTAAGGAGATGGGACCTGGATAAACTGACTAAACCAGAGGTTGTACAGAGTTTCAGGGACAGCATAAGGGAACAATGGACAGGAATGGGGGAAAGAAATACAGTAGAAGACGAATGGGTAGCTCTGAGGGATGATGTAGTGAAGGCAGCAGAGGATCAAGTAGGTAAAAAGACGAGGGCTAGTAGAAATCCTTGGGTAACAGAAGAAATATTGAATTTAATTGATGAAAGGGGAAAATATAAAAATGCGGTAAATGAAGCAGGCAAAAAGGAATACAAGCGTCTCAAGAATGAGATCGACAGGAAGTGCAAAATGGCTAAGCAGGCATGGCTAGAGGACAAATGTAAGGATGTAGAGGCTTATCACATTAGGGGTAAGATAGATACTGCCTACAGGAAAATTAAAGAGACCTTTGGAGAAAAGAGAGCCACTTGTATGAATATCAAGAGCTCAGATGGAAACCCAGCTCTAAGCAAAGAGGGGAAAGCAGAAAGTGTGCAGTGTGCTCCCTGCCGCCGTTGGATTAGCAGCTGCAGCAGCAAGTCGCATACTCTTAGCTCACTTATTTGTTACATAGTTTAATTCTTAATTTCTTTGCGTGTTTTTGGTATTTGCGGTGTTTAATTCATAAATTTCGGGCGCATTGTAGTATTTGAGAGTTGTAGCATCGCGTTTTAGTACCTGAATAGTGTAAATTCGCGTAGTCGTCTGTCTTCTGTTTTTGTTTTGAACGGCCAGTGTCGGTTGGTCACAGCCAGTGTGCTCCCTGCCCCCGTTGGATAAGCAGCTGAAGCAGCAAATCGCATCCTCTTAGCTCACTTATTTGTTACATAGTTTAATTCTTAATTTCTTTGCGTGTTTTTGGTATTTGCTTTGTTTAATTCATAAATTTCGGGCGTATTGTAGTATTTGAGAGTTGTAGCATCGCGTTTTAGTACCTGAATTGTGTAAAATCACGTAGTCTCCTTCCGCCGCCGAGCAGTGTGACAGCAGTGCGCAAGTAGCAGCATTACTGCATTTACTAGGCAATCTTGTATTTTAATAACAGTTTAAATTTTGTGTCGAATTGTTTGTGCTCTCTGTAGATTACTTCAGACGTTCTTTGCATAACAGTTTTTAGCATGGATAGGGACTGCAACTGCTGTGTTCGGATACAGGCTGAGTTGGCATCCTTTCGCTCCCAGCTTCAGGCAGTGTTGGCTTCGGTCACACAGCTTGAGGCTGTTGCCAATGGGCATCACTGAGGGGGTTCGGATGGGGCTTTGTCGGGGACGGCCAGCTCGTCCCACGCATCCCCCGATCGGACTACGACTGTGGCTGCCCGAGATACTGCCTACATTGAGGCTGATCCCTCACCTGTGGTAGAGTGGGAGGTCGTCTCGAGGTGTGGCAGGGGGCGAAAGACATTCCGGAGGGCTGAATGGAAGGCCTCTCCAGTTTGTCTGACAAACCGGTTTCAGGCTCTGTCTCAGGCTGATACTGATCTTCGGCCGGACATGGCTGATTGTCCTGTTCCAGAGGTTGCCCCTCAGTCTGCAAGATCCGGGCGGTCGCAGAGGGTGGGCTTACTGGTAGTTGGGAGCTCCAACGTCAGGCGCGTAATGGGGCCCCTTAGGGATATGGCAGCAAGAGAGGGTAAGAAAGCCAATGTGCACTCCGTGTGCATACCGGAGGGAGTCGTTCAAGATATGGAAAGGGTCCTTTCGGATGCCATGAAGGGTACAGGGTGCACCCATATGCAGGTGGTCGCTCATGTCGGCACCAATGATGTGTATCGCTATGGATCGGAGGAAATCCTCTCTGGCTTCCGGCGGCTATCTGATTTGGTGAAGACTGCCAGTCTCGCTAGCGGGATGAAAGCAGAGCTCACCATCTGCAGCATCGTCGACAGGACTGACTGCGGACCTTTGGTACAGAGCCGAGTGGCGGGTCTGAATCAGAGGCTGAGACGGTTCTGCGACCGTGTGGGCTGCAGATTCCTCGACTTGCGCCATAGGGTGGTGGGGTTTCGAGTTCCGCTGGATAGGTCAGGAGTCTACTACACGCAGCAAGCGGCTACACGGGTAGCAGGGGTTGTGTGGCGTGGACTGGGCGGTTTTTTAGGTTAGATGGCCTCGGGCAAGTACAGAAAGGGCAGCAGCCTCAGAGTGTGCGGGGCAGTCAGGACATGCGGGGGCCAAGCAGCAATTGGTATTGTAATTGTCAACTGTCGAAGCTGCGTTGGTAAAGTACCGGAACTTCAAGCGCTGATAGAAAGCACAAAAGCCGAAATCGTTATAGGTACAGAAAGCTTTTTGAAGCTAGAGATAAATTCTGCCTAAATTTTTACAAAGGCACAGACGGTGTTTAGAAAGGATAGATTCCATACAACTGGTGGTGGCGTGTTTGTCGCTGTTAGTAGTAGTTTATCCTTTAGTGAAGTAGAAGTGGATAGTTCCTGTGAATTATTATGGGTGGAGGTTACACTCAACAACCGAGCTAGGATAATAGTTGGCTACTTTTACCGACCTCCCGACTCAGCAGCATTAGTGGCAGAACAACTGAGAGAAAATTTGGAATACATTTCACATAAATTTTCTCAGCATGTTATAGTCTTAGGTGGAGATTTCAATTTAGCAGATATAGACTGGGACGCTCAAATGTTTAGGACGGGCG